>NW_020825052.1:1765000-4165000 GCF_003285875.2 Drosophila novamexicana | reverse complement strand
GTTAAGTTAGTCAACTTTACAGCCGCTTGACGTTTGACAAACAATGGACACAACAAAAACAAGCCGAAATACTTTGGCTTCACTTGGTCAGCTGGCAAACTCAAATTGCAGGCAGCTGCAGCCTGGGCTAAACCGAGCGCAGAAAAAAGCTGCTTGCAAAGAAAGTGGCAAAGAACTGAGCTTAAATACAACAGTTAACTGATAATATATGTGCTTGAGTGAGATTTAGGTGAAAAATATTAGTTAAAGGTCAAGCTGCTGGATTAAAGTATTCTAATCTATCAAAGTATTTTTAATGAATGGCAGAAATAATTGCATAGCCACAGCAAACAACAATATGACAATTGATCTGGCTGCTTGGCCCAGCCCAGCCCAGCCCAGCCCACATGTGGCCCAGCCCAGCTATTTGTGCCCATCGTCAGCAGCCGCTTGAAGCGCACTTGAGAGCGTGACAGTAAATAGTAAACTAAATGACAACTACTGGATAGATAGCTGGTCAGCAACTAATACACACACACACACACAAGCACACACACACACTTGTGTATCTACTGGGTGTGTTCTGCTGCCTAAATGCTAACCCTAGAAAGCGCATTGGGCGCCAGCAGTCACAATGATAACTCAGAGTCGATACTCGAGACTCGTTAAATGTTAATCGCTGACACGACCAAAATGCTGACTAAGTCCACTTCCAATCCTAAGTGGACACTGACAGTGACTCGCAAAGGATGACGTTGGCCATGTTCACGTTGAACGTCGGCAAACTTCTATGAGGCGGACAAACCGAGCCAAATGTACAGAGGGCAAACGTACTAAAAAACTTAGTATATATGCTAAATATGTTGACAAGCGGCAACATTGAAATTAACAGTAAGGGTTTGCATAATGAAATGGCAATTAAAACTAAATAATATTCTATTTTATATTCTATCTAGGCACACATACAAATAAAAAACCTTATACAATTTCAAACAAATGCTTTTATTTATTTAGTTTCATCTCAGTTGAAAAACAAAACACATTCCAAGTTTCATTTAAATGTTTTGGCTCCCAAAAGACATGCGACTCTTCTCGGCTGAGTTGAGCTGAATTCAATACCCGTTCCCATTATCCAGCCCAACCCAGTTTTAGCACAAATGCTGACCCATATCAGCACAAAATATGCTAATTACCGATGGGGTCCAGTTAGCTGGGTTAGTTTACTTCATAGTCAGCCAGTTAGCCGGCCAGTCAGTTAGCCAGTGAACGACAACACAGTGTCGACGGTCAAGGCTATTGGGCAAAAGCTCTATAAAATGGTCTACAAAGTGAAGCCGACATTTTAACACACTCACATATGAACACAAAATTGTGCATACAATAAATCAGCCACGTGCAATTGTGTGATTCAGAGTTTGAGCTTGACTCGAATAATCCGTATGGCAGTCGTGCTGGTCCCACCGAGATTTTATGTAATTACCGCCGACGTCAGGCACGGCAATTATATACAAGAATCAATTTTCAATCTACCAGTTAACAAGTAAATATACCTATCTGCGACTATTATATACTAGACGCGATTGTAAATCGAGAGCCCCTGGGGCCAACATGCTGCTTGTCACATCGGAAGTTGACTCAGAGCAGCTTTCCGACTGTACGTAACTTTGACATGAAAAGATGCCTTTTCTAGCCCTACCGATTGCCCTGAATGAGAGAGAGAGAGAGAGAGAGAAAGAATTGAGAATGTATCTAAATGTTGCACACGCTGAGGAAGTCATTTAAATCATGTATAGCTGGCCACATTATTGCGCTGAGATACATTTGTATCTTGTATCTCACATGTGACTTGTACTATTTCGCTGTCGGATTTGGCCAGTCAAAGCTGCGCATTGTTTGGCATCGGCGACCTAAGCCGATTTTAAGCTATACCAGACCAAAATATACACGTATTACCTGCCCCAGCAACAGCAGCAGCAACAACAACAACAACAGCACACAAAACCCCTCAGTCAATCTTTACATATATATGCCTAACGGTCTACGTCTACGTCTACGTCTATGTCGCTGTCGATGTCTGCGTTAGCGGCGACATAAGCTTTGATGGATTTTGACATAAATATGAGTAGGAATTTAGTGCCAAGTTTGGCGCACAGAGAGCTTATCAGGCGAGCTCCATATATAGACGATCGCCACGGATCGATCCGATCGCTGGAACGCTGGATCGCTTGGCAGCCAAACTGTCGACCACTTGGCAGGCCAGAAAATAAAATCACAAACTTTGCCATGCCAACAAACTGGGCCTGAACCTGGCTCTGGCTCGGACTCAGACTCGGACTCTGAATCGGGGCTGGGGCTGGGGCTGGGGCTGTTCACAATTTATGCTAATCCGTGTGCCATAATTTGTGTTGTTGTTTTTTTTTATACTGCTGCCAGCCCTGGCTGAAGAATATGTTTCTGTGTTTTTTTTCTTTTCAGCTTTTTTTTTCTGTTAAGCGTTTTTAGCGGGCAAAGCGCGTGTTGCGCATTTCCAAGCAGGCATCGGTCCATTTGGGTAAAATGATTAATTTACATAAATATTTTTATGATTTGCCAAGGCAGCAACAGCAACAAAAACCAAAAAACCAAAAGCAAAAATAACAAAAACAACTGCTAGCTGGCCAGCTGCCAGTCTTATGCAATCAGCCAACAACAGTTTGGGCCCCTTTTTTGCCACGTGCCGCTGCCTCTGGCTCTGTGGCTCTGAGGCTCTGAGGCTCTGAGGCTCTATCGCCGTCTCTGGCCTCAAAAGGGAACTAGTTCAAGCAACTGTAAATACAATTGGTCAAAGGCTTGCCTGGGTGTCATCAACCTTTTCAAAACGTCCTTTGTCTTTAGCTGGCAACAGATGACAGCAGCTACTAACAGGACGTGCGCCACATGTGACTCAATTTCCCAATTCTCAAAGCTGCAAATGCCAATGAACCCATGACCAGGCAACCAACTACCAAAGCAGGAAGCAAAGTTCTGGCAAGTGCAACAGGTGTTCGCCGCCGTTTCAGGTTCTAATATATTGATCTCAAAAAGCCCATGTACTTATCCATAGACGCACTTTAGCGAGGCGCCAATGATGATTTCATTAGCATGAAAATTTATCGCATTTGTTGAGTGCATTTGTGGAAGAGATGGCGACGTGTCGGATCGAATCGACACGAACACGAGCCACAATTTTAGAATCAGAAACACGTTCAAAGCTATTAACAACACGCTTCGACACGCCCAACAAGTTATCTTTAAGTTTTCGCATAGATTTTGTTTAATGCAGTGAATTATTAACTAATATTAGAATGTATTTATTATTTTGCAAAGGCTATAGTTATGCTATTTTATTGTAATTTTTTTTAAAATTATATATTACATTCAAATAAGATTTCGTCGATCAACTGTTAACAAAATGTGCACTGTGCCCAGCTGAACTAAGGAAACTAGGGTCACACTGGAGGATTTAATGAATTGAACTTTATTTTCGACTTATATGATTTTGTGACCGTTCTCTTTGAAGAAAATAAGGCAGCCACACTTTGAATTTTTTGTGAAATGAATATGTAGAAGGTTGTATCTATTATGCATTTCAAGTTTTTGTAATTCAAAAGTAATTTATAACAAGGAATTATATAAGATGTAGAAAGGAAATGAGCTGAAAATGTTCAATCGGCAGCTAAAAATAATGGAAAATAAATACAATTCCTGTAAGCAAACGAATATTATTGAGAGGTTTAGAAAAACAGCTTTCTCTCCCCATTTTGAGAAATCTAACTAGTAATATACAAATAATAATAATTATAGCTATAATAATAAGAAAAATAAAAATATAGACTGCCTGGTGAAGGCACAACATCCTCGAAATTATTATGTCACGAGAGAAATCACGACATGGGGCCAACTCTAATTCAGGCAGGCACCTTAACCCACACACCGTCGCGAGTGCGCGAATGTGTGTCTAACGAGTGCAATTGCACTGTAAATGTTGTGATTGCTTATCTGCATAATAAAGTAAATATTGAATATTTATAAATATTTTTGAATACACAACGGGCACAAGCCCTGGAAATTTGAAGATTTTATTGTCCACAGTAAATATGTTTGATATATGCCCATTCAAATGTATCAAATAAAGATCTCGAGCTATTCAACTTACAATAAGCTGCGGCCTAATGCCAAATATTTAGAATACTCGTATATTTATGTGGCCTAAGCAGCTTTCGGCTTGTTATCTCTCGTTCAACAATGCACTAAGCCGGCAAGAATGCGACAACTATTTTATTTAGAAATTGGTATATAAATTGATTGTTGGCAAAACTTTAATTGTTATTTATATATAGATTTGATTATTAATTTCTCAATTTCCAAGAGCTTACATTGTCAGAGGCTGATTGCTCAAATGAATTTTAGTTCTTTCGTGCACTGGGGACTTGGCCGACTAGCCCAGGGGGTTTGTTAGGCCCCACCCTGTCCAGAAGAAGCCCCGCCCGAAACTGGCTGCTTTAGCTGTATGTTTTTGTTGTATTGCTGCCAGTTAATCTTCAGTTACTCAACCCTCTTTATGCAAATGCGGCTTTCAAGTAATTTAGAAAAAATACGAGTAAAAAATATACACACACAAGAACAACAATAACAAAAACAGCCACATCAAGTCAATGCTGTATAAATTTATACATATGCGAACATATATGAGTATCCATATATATATATATATATATACATGTATTTATAAGTTCATATGTGAGACTTGTAGATAAATTTGCATATTTCAGCCGTTCATAATCCAAGTCTTTCCTTAAGTTGAAGTCTCTCTCTCTCTCGCTGGCAGCGACTTGAACTGCGACTGGGACTGGGGACTGCGACTGGGAACTGAGGACTGGGCCTGGGTCTGGGTCTTGGGACTGGAACTACTGCGGGCTAACAGCTAACCCAGGAACAACAACAACAACACCAATAACAATAGCAACAACAACAATGACGACCCGCGTCACTTGCGAGGCGTCGAACCATTTGAAATGCCACACCTAACTACAATTTTGTAGTGTGTTAGTTTTTTTCTTCTTTTTTTCAAGTTTTATTTTTATTTTTGCGCCTACTACCAAGTTTGTCGCTTATTATTTTTTTTTTTTTAGCTTATCGTTAGTAGGTTTTTCTAGTCTCTGGCAACAACTTCTGCTCTGCGGAAATTTATGTTTAAGAACTCTCGGACTCTCCCCTCGGTTCAATTAGCATATTTGTCGCGTATTTAATTTGATTTTATTGAAATTCATATAAAATTATCTATCAACATGCTGAACCACTTAGGGCCCAAAGCGGGGCTTAGCCAAGCTGTGAGCGCCGTGCGTTTTCCAATAGGTTCGGCTGGCTCCTGCCAGCTTCATACCTTGACAGAGATATATAGAGAGATAGAGAAAGAGAGAGTTCTCTAGCTACTTCATTGGGATGATAAAGTGCCGCCTGTCCACATCATCGCGCCGTTTTTAATGTTTAATTAATTTTGCGGCGTCAGCTGTGATCACAATCTATGCAGATTTGTATTGACCACAATAAATAGCGCTGTATCTACTTTTTTGTCATATGTATAGCTGCAGCCGTGTGCTGAAAGGGGATTTACGCGAATATATATATACACTATAAAGCCAATACAAAGCCATGCTAATTAATTGTTCGATCAGATAAGGCTTTACTATAAAGACATTTAAAAATTGATATTTAAATGAAATAAATTTTTAAAACTGCAAGCATAGTGCGTTGTTTTTGTTCCTTTATCGTCTTTTTTCTTTTCTCCATTTAGTTTCTTTAACTGTGTTTGTTAATTAATTTTATTTATGGCCGGCGTTGTGCTAAACAAAATGAGCTGGCTAATTTTGTGATCCGCTCGATGTGATCCGCTGGCATGGGAACGTTGCATATGGAAGGAAGCAGCTATTGAATCTTGATTTTAAATGTGAAAAGATCTGAGCTATAAATTTCAACAGATTAAAGATAGACTTGGCATAAAAAAATATCAAGAATTTCCAGTTAAGGAAAACGATAGCAGCATTTAAAAAAAAATCAATGACAAGGCTATTGACTATGTTAAGAAACCAAACCGAATCCAAAGCTCTTTTTTGGAACACAAAAGAAAATGCTGTTATATAAAACTTGGATACTTCTAGTATTGCATCGTCTGGTATCGAAAGTATCGTATTATCAACACTATTAACAACTCGATTTTAGCCCATTTGTATGCTCGCTTCTAGCCATGCCACCTTCAGCAAAAGTAATTGGCAGAGCAGGCGAAAGATTTGGCAGCAGAGCGCACTAAATCACCTCAGCGCGGCGCATAGAAACAACATGACAACAAAATGAGCACTTCAACAAAATTAAGCAAACAAGAAATAAAGCAAAAATTAACAACAAAAAAGTTTATATAAATAAATCAAAAAAAAAAAAGAAGAAAAAAGTATAGTATAAAACGACAGCGAAACAAACGAAAACATTATTCATTTAAACGTCTATAAAAGCTGCGGAAAAAATATTTTAGAAATATATGTATAAAAAATAAAATAAAAATTATTCACACATATGCAGCACGCTGACAAGGGAGCTGTTGCTGTTGCTATTGTTGCTGTTTATATACCCTTGTATGGGGTATTATAATTTTGTCATAAAATGTGTAACGCGTGGCAGAAGTCTTCGCTAAAGCTAAAAAGAATAAAGAAAATATATTTTCATCAAAATCAGCATTTTCGAACTTCACTACTCTCATATATCTGAACAACCCTAAGGTAAATACAAGAGTATTACAACTCCGACTTGCCAATATATCCTTACTTTCTCGTTTTTTATTTATTTTTGTTTTTTGCTTAAATAAAAAATCTGCTTGGAAAACAAACTGATTATAAATTATGACCCTGCCAGCTGACTGACAACTGTTTAAGATTCATACATTTATGATTTATGATGGTGTGTGCGAGTCGCTTGTGTGTGTGTGCGTGTGTGACTTATATCCACACACTCTTAGCCGATATATAAAAATTTATATATATTATAGCATATAGCCTATAACTTAGCGCACTTCAAGTCCTCAAATTGGTGACAACATTTTGAAAAACTGACCAATCGCCAAGTGCAGATTGTGAGTATGAGAATGCGAGTGTGTTTGTTTTTATTGTACACTAACCACGCTTAATCAACACCAAAAGTAAAAATAAAAAAAAATGGCAATAAAAAACAACAACAAAGGCATTGTACACATCAATCATGCAAAAATTAGTCATTTGATTTGGCGCATATTTGGTGGCGTGTTCAAGGCATTCGGCTCGGCATGTTTTGGCTGCTGTGTAGCCAGCTTTTGGCAAACTTTTGAGACAGCCCCCGCACCCATACATTAAATACAATGTACTCATGCTTGACATCTATGGCTTTATAATGAGTATTTAATAGACCACTTTTACAAGCAAGCGACATATATGAAGCTGAAATCATGAAAGTCAAGTTCAAATTGCTTCACCTCCAAAAAAAAAAAAAACAAAAACAAAAGAAATATAAATAAATTATACAAATAATCGCATTTGTAGAAAACTACTACATTAAATTGGTATTTGATAATATGTTGAATATTTGAATTATTCGCGAAGATTAGCCTTTAGCTAACAATTCTTTCCCAGAGGAACAGCTTCCCATGAGCACAATAATTCTTGAACAAATTTAACGTTTGATTATATTTAACTTTTTTGTTAATAGCTGAAACCAAATTTTTTATGATACTCTTTATTGGACATGTCTTGCGGTTGGGAGCTCTCGAATATATAGAACATTTCTCAAATTTTGGGCGATTATTTTATCAAAAAAACTCAAAGAAAATCGGTTGCAGCTGTTACTTTACGTTCTCATATTTTTATGATATATATAATGCTGTGTTTGTGTTTTGCAAAAATACATAAAGACGCACATATGTATATATATTATGTATGTATAGATATATTGAAATCAAATCGTGTGCAGCTGCTGCTGCTGCTGATAAGCAGATAGCAACTAAGTTTTTCATTTTGTTTGGTTTAGCTTAAATAGTAATCAAAGTGATTTATGTGACTGGGGTCAATGCTGTGGCGTTCATAAATGTTTTGAAATTCTCTGCCGTATTTTATTTAGGAATTTGCATGACAAAAACTTGATTTATATGAGACAACGCTGCCAAAAAGCAAAATGCATAAAACGTATTCACAGAATGTGCTGGCCAAAAGTTTTGAAACGCATTCATGGGATTTAACCAGCTCCATTATTGATAGCTTGCCTAATGTTTGCGGCATTTGACGGCACGGTTCGTCAGCATTAAAATAAAGATGTTGTCGGCTGGCATACCAAACCATATTATTTAGCATTTTTAAAATGGCCAAATCCATTTAGCAGCCGGCCGTCTAACACACTGTTCTAGTTCGACACGCTTATTCGCCTGTCCCTAAGCTGATTAGCGGGGGGCAAGCGCCAATCGAATCCCGATACCCAGCACCAACTGGTTCACTGGAACGCATTTGCCCTGCCATGACAATGTTATCATACCAAGTATATAAATACATTCAGCAGGGCTCTTAAAATAGAACAGCTACAAAGTTGCAAATTGCATTTAATTGCGTTCAGGCGACACAGATTAATGAACCGATCGAACTGTGAAGTTGAATATAGCGAAGTGATTAAGGCAAGTCAGGGGCTTTGTTTATCACTTGTTAAAGGCGTTTGCCACATGTGGTGCAAAGCTACCAAAGCTGAGTATTTTTTTTGTAATGTATGTACGTTTCTTTCTTTGTGGTATGATAAGCCCATTGTGCGTTCCTTTTTTTAGCAAAACAAAAGACGCACAGTACAAGACTCAAATGTTCGCATGCGTCTTGAGATATAAGACAAACATCAATAACAACTATTTAGCTAGAAAGGTAAATGAATTGTTCAGACAGTTTGGAAAAGCTCACCCGGAAATGTGTCACGTGATTGACTTAAAATATAAAATAAGTCTAACAAACAAAAAGTTTTCAAATTGTTAATTAAGTTAGGTGACTCATTCGAATTGTTTGATTCACGAAGCATTCATTTTATTCATTCCCATTTATTATCTTCTGCAGCTAAAAACATTTGATTTTTCATGAGTTCAGGAAATTGCACACATTGGATTAATTATGTATTAATTTATAATTAGGATTACGTTTTTGTATGATTAGAATTGTAGGAATAGAATATACACGTTTACATAGGTTCGAGTCCTAGTTTCAATCAGCCGGCACAAAAACCAATTGTGAATTATAAATAAAAGAATACGATTTAAAAGATTCAAAGGTTTTAAACACTCAGATCAATCGTTTTTTTAGGTCGACAACAGCTTTGTCTTTCGTATTTCAACTTTCTTGCATAAATTGGGATGATGCTTAGTATCTGATATTCATGATTAGAATAATGGGAATAGCTAAGGAAAACTACATTTATTAGCAACTTACATTCACTCAAATTACAAATAAAATAAGACGAATTAAACGTTTGCAAATCTAATATGTCATTCTATCGCACATTCTTTTTTGAATTAATTTATAATATCCATGATTGAATTACCAAAAGACCATATTTTACCATATTTTCATGTTTGAATGTCTTTAAGTTATCGGAAATAAAAGCCGCATAAGCATGTGCGTAAGTAATAATATCTTTTAAGCCCAATGCCCCACCTGAAATGGACACAGTTACTCGTAATAACTAGTTGGCAAGAACACGCATACACCCAAGTGCAACTATCTGGAGCTGAAGCCCGCTTATTTGTTAGATGATAGATTGTTCGTTGAGGGCACAGGCACGGGCACTGGCACCGTTATTTGCACATTACTTTACGTTTTAACAACACCCAAAACATTTAAGCCCAAAATAAACAAGTCGAGCGTCATAAAACAGAACGACACGGATATGAACATGGACATGGACACGGACATGGCCACGTATATAGCGCTGGGATTGTTGGAACTGGAACTGACCGATTGCTGGCAATACGAAGAAATTTGCAACTATTCATTTTAGCGAATTTTTCATACTTTTAGTGCGCCAGCATGTTTTAGATGTTGTTTGTTTGTGCTCGTGTTTTTTGTTTATGTTTATGTTTGCATTTGAGTGTTGCTCTTGTTGTGCGTTGCATGTTGCTGCTGTCGTCATCATAATGTGTGCATTACTCTGTCCATTGTTGCTGGCCCCCTTTGGCCATGGCTTGTGTGTTCGCTGTTCGCGCAATTTTCAAATCAATTTTGTTTACTTTAATGCACACACACACGTTCACTGACAACAACTGCGACACACGCACCGCCACTTTTCTGTCCAACACCACAACTCTCTAAACGCAAAATGAGTTCGGGCCTGGTTGCACGTTGCCGTGTGTGTTTAACAACATTTTTATGGTTTGGCACACACCCTAAGCCAAGCGACAACAACAAAAAAGTCGTCAATGTTTGAAAAGTGCATCGGTAGGCGGGAGAAAGACAGGCAGACAGGCGGACAACCTGACTGACAGACAGACTGACAGACATGCACAGGCACATGAAAAGAGCAGCAGTAGCAGCAACTGCAGCAGCAGCAGCAGCAGCAGCAGCAGCTCTGTAACTGTAAATTATACATTTCATAAATTTGGCTACATATTTCGTGATAATCGCATGTAATTGCGTTTTATCTGCACCTTTCATCCGGACATGTGAGCAAACAAACGCGCTTAACGCAAAGCGCCCTTAAACAGCACGTTTTGGCCAACCCCTTGGCCAAAAAAAAGGTTAAAATATATAGGCAAAAACTGACCACAGTAACTAGCAGAGAGTAAGCAGCCAGTTACCAGTTTCATTTGGCAGTCAGCAGGCAGGTTTGGTTGGGCTTTTTTGTTGTTGTGCCCAGGCGCGCTTCAATGGGCTTTGGCCATGTCCAGCGATTTACGGCCAGCGATAGCAAATTATACGAACATTTTCTTAATATTTTACAATAATACAATATTTGGGTTACAACAAAAGCCAACACACACGCAACTTGGCAACTTGGCAACTTGCTAACTTGTTTCAACCCCTCTCGTAAACCCACTCTTGTAAATTGCATTAAAATGTGGCGACGGACAGCTTATGCATTTTTTCATGAGTGTATGTGTGTGTGTGTATGTGTGCGTTGTTGTGATAACAACTCACGCGATTATCAATTTGACACCCAAACATTGTGTTGTTCGTTGGCCGCTGGTCGCTGAATCGCCTGACTGAGTGAATGACTCTGGGTATACTCGTAACTGGATGGCTGATCACGACATCGGGCCAACAACCACAAGAGCAATAACAGCAAGGCTGTCGGCGTGTTGACTACTGTAGAATTGCAGCAGCAGTAACAACAACAACACTGACAGCGGGGATTAGGCAAATTTTGTGCAGTCTGCCCTCCTGCCACGTTTGCGGCCTAATATAGCAGTTATTTTAAGAAACTTTTTTTTGAAGGCTTAAAGAGTCGCAAGCTACACTCAAAAGCTCAAATGCCCTGTACTAAATGCTTGAGAAATAAAATATATACATAAATAAGCAATCAAATATGTTTAATATCTGCCGCGATAAGGCTTAGTCAAATCGTAAAAACAGCGAGACTTTACGTGTTTTCCAAATTAAGTTATACTTTTGTCTAACTGGAAGATATATGCAAAAAAGAAGATATTTCAAATAACTCTCCATCGAAAAAATTAATATCTAAAAATATTTTTTTATTGCTTTTTTAGCTACTTATTAATTTTATTATCTCATTTCCTCATTTCAATTTGTATCCATATGTATTTTTTATGTTCGCTCATTTTGTCAATTTTTGCATAAAATTTATGAGAATTTTATTTAAAGATTATTCACGAAATATGTTTATGTGCAAACCCATGTTTTTTTGTGCTCGATGAGTTGTGTGAATAAAAAATTTGCTTATCAATTTTAAGCGAACCAAACGCATTTCATATAAAATTAAAAAAAAACTAACTATGATACTCCGCCATATTACAATCTTCACACGAACTCGCAATTATTTCAGCGTAATTATCTAACACACATGTGCTCAGTTTCAGTTTCCAAATGCTACTTGACCAGCGTCGACAACATCGACAACTTTTACTTATCTACATAATTTGGTAAAGAAATTTGTTAAAAGCATTTTCAACGCTTTTGAAAAGAAAATGTACTGAGCGACAGCTACACCGGCAACAAAAACATGAGGCTTAATTATGCTGTCACAGGGGCTGAAAGAAGAAAAAAAAACAGACTTTCATCTTTCACCAACGGACAAGATATAAGGCCCAAGTTTACAAGTATGAAAAACAAATACGAATATATATTTCATCGCTTAAATCCGTATGACATGACATGTTAACGGAGGGGCGAATAGTCCGTGTATTCGGGCAATGTTCGAGTGGCATTCAAATGCATTTTTCATCAACTACATACATCAGCTTTCAAGCGTTTAAAAACAACAATTGGCTCGTTTGAGAACTGAGTTGATTCGTGCTTTACACTTCTGCTACCTGCTCTTCTTCTAGCGGCTTTAGTGTTGAGTAATGATTTAAGCGAAATGCATTCGAAAAATAATTTAAAGGCGTTGCTCTGCCGTTGGCTATGAATGTCAATTCGAATTAAAATCACTTTTTTATATAAAACACACGTGTGCATATGTAAATATGAATATGGAGCAATCGATACGCAGCTGGAAATTCATTTTAAATAATTGAAAACGAGAGGCTGGCACTAAAGGATTAAGCCTGTGCAAGCAATTTGCGCAGGCGCTTTCAGCTGATATCATTTATTGTATTACAAAAAAAGAAATGTGAAAAAAAAATGCATAAAAGGCCGAAAAAACAAAAGCCAGCCATGCTGCGGGCAACCGCAGAGTTATTATTTAAATGTGCATTACACACAAACCCACACACACAGACACATTAAATTAACACACAGATGCCTGTCGTTAAAAAATCGACAGTTGGCTGGCCATATTCCCAGTGCCAGTCCCAGTGCCAGTCGAAGCCCCTCTTCCTGTCCCTATCCTTCATACGACATGTTGTCATCGTCATCAACCCTTTTTCTGATGTCCTGACTGCGGCGGCGTCATAATTAATAAGAGAAATCCCTTTTCAATTTGACGGAGTGCATTTGTCATTGCATTTAATTTGCAGAGTACGCGGCCGAATACGGCAAAGAGGATGTCCGGAAGTAGTCGCTGTCGTTGTAGAGTGCGGTTGGTCCCCGGGTTGCGTCTGGATCAGCGTCTGGTGTCAAGTAGGGGCTGTCCTGTAACCGTTTTGATGTTCACACGAAACATATTTAAATGCATAGCGCTTGAGTAGGCAGCGAAATCAACAGCAGCGGTAGAGAAAGAGAGAGCAGAAGTGTGAGAAATGGGGAAGATAGAGAGAGGGAGAGAGAGAGAAGAGTTAAGGCCTCCGCAGAGAAATACATTAATTGATTTTTATATTTTTCGGCAAAAATAAATGGGCTTACAGGGGTTAAAACTGTTTTTAGGACCCCTAATGCTTCGTCTAAAGCTAATGTCTGATGGCTTCTACAAACGTAAGGCTTCTAGAAACATTATAAGAAATAACAATATAAACCTAGCTTATCCCTTAAAGTATGAACTAAACTGTATTTTACACTGAATTTCGGGAAGCTTAATAGATTCGATTATTTTATCAAAATAAATGTTAATCAATAAAGCTGATTTAAGAAATTAATAGAAAAAGTATTTCTTTAATACTTTATAATTTACAAATTAAATTCGAACTAAAGTCTAGATAGTATCAACATACTTTAGATAGATTGTAAATACAAAATAAAATATATATATATATATATATATACACATAGTATATATATTATTATGAATGAATTGTACTTCATTAGGCAACAAAGGCTTTTTGAAAAAAAAAAGAATATTAGCTTTTATCTAAGCTTCATTAAATTAAATTCGATTTAAAATTTAGAAATTATGTCTAGATATTTTCACACTGTTTTTAAATAAGTTATAATAATAAAATAATAAGGAAACTATCTAAGTGCCTAAAATTTTACATCACTACGCTTATGCACATAATATATTTTATTATATTAATATGAAATAATATGAATGGAAAATAAAAAGAAAAAGCTTGAATACAAATTGTTTTATGAAGTCTATTTTAATGCAAAATCAATTTCTTTATCTACGTTGCATATTCGAAAAGCAAATAGTAGCTCATTTTACTTGCTGTTTCTACTGGAATCTCAATGAAAACAGCCCACCTCCTTTATCCCTTAGTTCAAAAGCAAACTACTGTTGCCATAGGCCTTGGTTCTGTTTAATGCTGCATTTGCCCAAGGGCAATGGTAATCACATGCCCAGGCACAATCCGTTTGGAGCAGCGTTACTTTGCCGCCCACAATCGATGCACCCACTGTCTTTTGACGGAAGCGGATGCAGTCAGTCGAGAAGCCGTTTCCCACTTTTATTGACGCATCTCCCTGGACCATGTTGTTTGTATTTTAAATTGGCAGCGCGCTTAGCACATCCGCCAGTGCGAAACGCGAAGAAAGATCGATGCATGTGAAGATGGGGATGTCGATGTCGATGTGGATGTGGATGTGGATGTGAATGTGATTGGCGAACCAGTGTGAGCTCCACGAATCACGCTTACGGGCCAATAATTGATTGCCTTACCGTTAGGCAGCTGCTCAAAATGCGCAAGCGGCAGCAGGTGAACGGGCCAATATCCCAAACCCGACCGCCGGCCACTTTGCACAGATGAGATTTTCAATTTGACTAGGGCCGCCCCGAATGTTTGCGTATTAAATTTGCATGGAAATCTGTCTATATTGACCGAGAATGGCCAATGCAAATGTTTGTCGGGCCAAATGAATGGCCGAGAACGAAGAGACAGCGGCAACTGCTGCTGCTGTTGCTGTTGGTCAGTCAACGGCCAGCGGCCATTGCACCCGGCAATGCCATCGCCTTTGCTGTTGCGATTCGATGATGCCTCTTTGGGCATTTTTAATACGCGTTTCCATTTGCGTTTGCCAAATGTTATCAGTGGAACGACAGCGGCTTGCGCCAGTCTCCCAGTCTCCTGTCTCCAGTCCCAGCCCCAGTCTCAGCTCCAGTCCCAGTGCAATGCCCCCCAATGGTCCGCAGCGATTGCTGTTATCGATGAGCCTACGCTATCAGTGGGGTACAGTTGAGCCCAATGCCCGTGACTGTGAATGTAGTCAAACTCACACTCGCACTCGTGCCCGTAATTGTGATTCTGACTCTCACTCTGACTCTGACTCTGAATGTGACTGTGCTCTGCACTTAGAATGAATGCAAAAACAAACATTTAACTTGAGTAACATTTGTTGCACGTTCAATTCTCTTTTTGTTTTTTTTTTTTTTATCGCAGCAAATAGTCCGGCGAGTCAGTTGCGCAGTTGATAAAATGCCAGAACAGCCTGCGAATGGATGTTTCTGGTTAGATGTGGGCACATATGCCACTCAGCGGACACCGGACAGCGGACGGAGGACAGTGGACAGTGGACAGTGGACAGTGGACAGTGGACAGTGCAATGCCGTCATGTCATCAAGCGTCAGACTGTGCACAAACAGTTTCAAATTAATTATTTGCCACTGCAAATTAAAATGAAGTCATTAAGTCGGACGACTGGATAGCTGTCTGACTGGCTAGCGGACTAGGTAAAAGATGTAGCTGGTCAATGGGCATGCGGATGAAGCTGTTAATTAAGCCAGCTTCGTTCTTGGTCAGATTCATGCCGACACTTGGCTAGCGTTTTTGCCGTAACTAAGCATGCTTCACAATCGAATTCAAATGTTTTAGCTAATTTTATAATATTCATTTAGATTCTAGTTCACCCTACACACTGCCCTTACATTTTTCCAAAAGTCGCAACATTTGTAAAATTAGTACCATTTTATACAAGTATATTGCATAGCAAGCGAATAATATTAGAATCTTATTAACTCCAAATTCCAAATCGATTTACCATGTGGATATTACGTTTACGTAACGAGATGACAAGCTATTGTTCAACTGAATTGAAAAACTGGACTCGTGAGACAAAACGTTGGGAAAGCTTAGGAAAGGCAATGATTGGCATTTTAGCCAAACTGCCTATGCGAAATGTAAGTGAATGGATATAACATGTATATGTATATTATATATGTAACTATATAGCTTTATACACAGAACTCTCAGCCAGAATTTGTACGTCTTTACACAAGTGCGCCGAGTGATCTGTGATGAAGTCAAAACTTATGTGATTTTCAAAATAAACATGTTGACATTAATGCCCCCATCAGGGTATTTGGTCCCGGTATGTGAATAACAAAAACTGCTTTAGTCATCTCGAAGTGTATAGGGCATCTGTGCCGATTAGACTCAGTTTTGGTATAACTCTGTGCAATTGATCTTTGTAGTTCCTTATAGTTGAGAATAGGAACCTTCTTGTGTTGTGTATGGTATATTTTAAGCTATTGACAATATCATAAGGCTACAGCTAGAACAATTGGGCTGAGCCAGGTTTTATTGTGCCCGATCTGTGCTTTAAAAGCTTTGGATCGAATTACCAAATCTTTCGACAGTCATGAGGCATTTAATGAGTTAGTAATGCATTATGGCGACATTGTTTTTCGCACAGCCTTAAAGAATTGTTGTTGTTTTTTTTTTAGCTGGAGCTAATTGTCTTATCAAAGAACGTGTTTAATGATCTTTAGACTTGTTGCAGCTGAATGCCATTAAACAATAGAAATAGCCGAGGGTTGCATTTGCTTCCTTGTTGACCCCAGAATTTGAACCCCAACACGTGCTTATCAATATTGCGGCTCATTGTTCGTGACACATTTGACAATTGCGAGTGACACTCGCACATAAGCACAATATTTATTCATTTTTATTTCTATTTATTTAAATTGATGACTTAATGGCAAACTGAAATGATTTCATTGTTGTCACAATTGCAATCATTAAACAAAACCCAACAATGAGAAGTTAAAGCAACAACGCACTAAATGGGAAGCTGCGACCGTGCAGCCCACACTCTGATAAGAGCATTTTGTAATTGAGCCAACTACAACAACAATAACAACAATAATTGAATAGCGCAAACATATTCATTGGCCAAAATGAAAGCCCTCGGAAAACAGCACGGGGGGCTCTCTCTTGAAAACCCAACAAAAATCTAACAAAAACCCAATGAAACAAAACCAAACAAACAAGCGAACAATAAATCAACAATGAAATTTATTTTCGGTAAATGCATCAAATGCAATTGGCTTAATTTTGCGTTATATACGATATCATATTTTGTGGAAAATGCCAACACACACTCTCCCACACACACACACACACTCACAATAATTTTCATGGTCGTACTTGTGAATGGAATATATATGCCAAAAAGTGCACACTGCCTTGCAAAATTAAGGTTCGCCGAAAACTTCTTTTTAAACAAATAAATTATAATCATTTTTAATTTGAAGAGCTTTTTAATATATCAAATATTTGGTATATCTTTTAATAAAAAAGTCGCCAAAACAAGTCTTGTGTGTATCTTCCACCAGCTCTAGACGCAAATTTAAAGAACTGTAAACTATCTTAAGATAATAATGATAACAAATTTATGCTGGCCAGTGTAATTTTCACGAAAGTATTTCTAAATTTAGCGTTTTAACCGCACAATTTTGCGATGAGCAATTAAATTTTGTGTATTCGCGTTTTGAGTGTGAATGGTCGTCGATGGGGAAGGATGAGTTGTGGGCTTCTAACCATACGCAAACCAAATCATTTTAGACCCCACACCCACAAACGCAGCAGCGAAAATCAAGCAGCCATCCACAGCCGGGCTTATTACCCTCCCCCCACCCAATGACCGAAAAGAGTTAACCCCAAAAACAACAAGAGCCGAGGGAACGATGGCGATGACTGACTAACGGACGATTGGACAAGTGAAAGACTGGACAGAAGGGTACAATTCAATTACATGTTTGTGGCAAGCCGCAATGCTCAATAATGCAGTTAATATTGACGGTCGGCCAGGGGCGGGGTGAGGGCGTGCCACGTGGGAGTTGCCCAGCTTGACAAGGCTGATGAAATACCAGAATGGCGTCTCTGTCTCTCGTCGGTCTTCCTCTATCTCTATCTCGGTCTGCCTATGTCTGTCTGTCTGCCTGTCTGTCCGTCAGTCTGTCTGTTTGTCTGCCACACGGTCTGCTGCATCTAATTCAATTTTCAAAACCGAAAATTCTGTTGACCAAACTGCGATGTGATGCGTTAGCCGGAAGAGGTTGACTGGCCCAAGGAGAGGGCGGTTCGCTCTCGACCAAAGTGTTTATAAGTTTTTAGCCAATGTTGTTGTTGTTGTTGTTGTTCCCGTGGCTGTTGTTGTTGCTGTTGCGGCTGCTGCGGCTGCTGTGGCTGCTGTGGCTGTGGCTGTGTCCATGTTGTGGTCCGAAATGGAATTTTGTTAGCTAATTGAATTTTAGTTGCAACTCATTTGCCATGCACAGGCCGATCCAGCGTCCGGGCTGAGGGAGGGGTGTGATGGGGCTTGGCTTTGGCCATTTAATTGCTGTTTTAATTTTACCAGCAACAACAGCATAAAATCAAGAGCTTCGCGCTGCCGTTGTTGTTTTTATTGTTGCTTTCGATGAAGGTAGCACAAAAAATCAACAACATTTTAAATCGCATAAAGTTAATTAATGCAAGAAAAAAACCACCCACGGGGCAATTGCAAAAAACTCAATACTGCGCCCCTGGGCGTTGCGGGGCGGGCTAAACAACATCCACATGCAAAATTCCCAACTGTTGCTTGTTCTGCGCAAAACGAATTGCTTACACAGAATATGGCTATATACATTTTTTTAGACTCTTCTGAGTGGGCATCTTTTTTCACCTTAGGTACTATTCACTTATGATTCTTTTCATCATTCTTCTAAGCATATGTTTTGAAAAATCTGAATCAATTGCCAAGCCTTTGAAGCTCGCTTCGTACAAGAAAAAAACAAGAAGTATTATGATTTTCTTAGATCCGAGCAACAAGTTTTTGCGCCTTTTTTGCGATTGGGCGCGGATTTTTCAGGATCTCTGAAACACCTATTCAGTAATTTTATTGGGATTCAAAGTTTGGATATTCGAAAGTTTAGCTTTCCTCTCTTGGATCATTGTGAAGAATTGAACACGTGCATTAATGATTTAGAAAGTGCATTTCACGTGCGATACAGACACACAAAAAAAAAGGAAATGGGAAAAATTACTTGGCCCTACCAAAGCTGAGCAAAACCATCTACAAATTTTTATTATAACTGCCAACCAATATTCATATAAAACAATTTCATTCTATTCATATGTCAAAACAGCTTGAATAATAATTTAGACCCGATAATTCTGGCTTGTTCTTGGCGTAGCCAATGTAAAAAAAATGATTTGAATACGCGTGACATGCGCATGACTTCTGCACTCGGCGCGCGCCGCCAAAAAAATCGAAAGCAAAAAGCGCACAAGCCAAGGAAACGTTTGTCCGTCCCTCCCGCACACACACCACACACACACCAAACACACATATGCAGTCAGTCAGTCATCAAAGCTTGGTTCGCCTTCTTTTGGTTTTTAGGCTTTGCCGTTTCGTATTTGTTGTGCATTCTCGCGTACGAATATCGTGTGACTATTTTGGTTTTATAATACCCTGTAGCCATTAATAGCAAGTAAAACAGGCATGATGGTCCTGTATGCATCCAACCTTCGGTCTAGCCGCCCGTCAGCTAGCGTCAGCTGGAGAATTGAAATAATTTATATTCTCATATATTAAGCACAGACAAAAGTTATCTATTATAGGATAGCTCTTTCATTCCATTTCGTTAATGCAAACAAAATGCAGACAAAAGAAGAATAAATGAAATAATTAATACAACCCCAAAAATTAATTAAAGTATACATAGCATAAAATTAATAAAAGTCGTTCCACTTATAAAAAACGTAATGATTCAAGAATTTATCTGCCAGAGTGTGGGGCTATGGGAAGAAGAAGTTTGGATTCTTAATATTTTGTATGCAAATGTGTTTTTGTGCATGTTTCTGATAGCCGCCGCTATGTACAGGGTATTTGGTAGTCGACCATTCTTGACTAAGCACTCTTATTTTTATTTTTTTGCTGGACTCGCGCTGTGCGAATGATTCATGCTGTGATTTCCTGCACAGCCTCAAAACGTGGCCTGAGCTTTGGCTTTGGCCAACAACTAACAGAAACCGAGTTGACGTGACTATGACATGACGCGGCTAATGTTGTTGTTGTTGCTGTTGTTGTTGCGGTTGTTGTTGTTGTTATTGGTATTGCTGATGTTGTTGGTGCTCGCTTGGGCATTATTATGTGCAATTGCCCGTTTGCTGTTGCTGTTGCTGGTCGTTCTAGTTGATATTGCTGATTGCCATTGTCTGCCGAAAAAGCAGCAGAAAAATAAATGTATAAAAACGCGGCACAGCTTCGTCCGCTTTCAGCAGCAACAGCAACAACAGCAATCGCTCCGTCTACGTCTCTGTCTGATTGTGTTGCTCGCTTTGATTGAAGCCTTTCACTCCATGCAAGGCAATTGTCGTTATTCTGTGCTGCAGTTGTGAATGTTGTTGTTGTTGCTGTTGCCGCTGCTGTCTGCTTTTAGTTTTGTAGTTTTATTATTGAAATTACCAGCACAGGCAGCCGCAGCAGCAACATCAGAAATAACAGCGTCAGTTCTTTAGCTACTAAACATAACTTAACGTCTATGAAATAATTAACGAAATGCACCAGCAACAACAACAGCAGCAGCAAAAGCAACAGCAACAGCAACAGTAACAACAACAGAAATTGATGTCAATATAATGGCAAAATAATGGCATAGCTCCCCTGTCCGTAAGCCTCAGATCTCTTAAGGCTATTGATGACGCTGATTGCGGACTGGCAGCAGCACGTTACTGTTGCTTTGACGTTTCAAAATGATTGCAACGAATTACACACAACAGCTTTAGCTGCAATTCTAGCCTTAGCTTTAGCTCTAGCCAAAGCTGAGGCAACTGCAACCTTTCATAAAAACAATGCCAAGCTGACAACGAATCAATGTAACTACCACGCTGTAGAGAATCGAGCTCCAAAGCAGCAGTTAGCAGCACTAGCAAAAAAAAAACAGACGGCACATTAAGCATGCATCCTGTCTGTGCCAAGGTTGCTGCCGGCTCTGGCTCACTGGCTGCCACAGCCACAGCCTGAGCGTCAGCTACAGGCTGCTTGGCCTAGCCACCAACGCCGACGCGAAGAAGCAGGTGTTACCAACAATTACTTTGCACACGGCTGGCTGGCTGGCTGGCTGGCTGGCTGGTTGGCTGACTGACTGCCTGCTCCCTCACAGATGAAGACAAAAAGCAATGTTGTCCATGTTGTTGCTGCAACGCCAGTTGTTTACAACTAGACGACGTCGACAATGACTTCCATAGGCAGGCTGGCGGTTGTGGAGACTCCATCTCTTGCGGATGCTGGCGCATATTAAGCGCAAACTATTAAAAATAAATCATGACACAGTATCAAGATCAACAACGTAGCAGCCACCAACCTTAGTCCCGGCTGTGCATGGTGCTGTTGCTGCTGCTGCTGAGGCTGCAGCTAAGGGGCTCGTTGCGCGTTGCTGTTGCTGTTTCTAGAGTGGCATGAAAAACAAGCGCCGTGTGGCGCTTTACATGTAGCCAACTGACCAGGCAAGCAGAGCAGTAGGAGTTGCCAATAATGTCATTGTGTTGCAATTGCAACTGCCATGCTCGACCTGCAGCAGCACAGGCAACTATGTGGAGCAGTTGTTAAGGACAAACAAAGGGACAAATGATTGCTGCTTGCGGGCAGCATGTGGCTCTGCTCTATACGCAGACAGCAGACCTGATATTGTGCCAGCAGCAATGGGGCTACATGCTGCTAGTTGCTCACAAATGTTGTTGCTGGAAACGCCGAGAAGCGGTTTTTAAGATTTGATAATAGAATTTGTAGTTTCTGCTCGCAGGCAAATACACGAGGCTTGCTTTGTTTTTCTTGCAGCAACATTTGCTCATTATGAGTGGATTGAATGGCTAGTACGGCCGGATATTAATGTCACATTTAACAGTTTTGGCTGCCAGCAACATGTTGCTGCGGCATATCCGGCTGCCTACAGAAACAACAGCAACAAAAGGTAACAGAAACAGCAACGGCGGCATTTAACTGCCAAATCAGCGTTACTTATTGCCGATACGAAGCATGTTGCCAGCAACAACAATTGGTAATAGTTGCAGCCGTTCAACAGCAACAGAAACAGCAACAGCAACATGCAACAGGCTGCTACCGTCGTGCCTTGGACATTTTTAGCTGGACACAACAAAGAATTTATGGTTTCCCTATTACGGCTTTGACATGTATTGGTAGAATTATTTTTAGATTTATTGATTACGCGCGCTCGTCGCGTTCCAGGCAAAGGCCGAGGCAATTGTTGCTGCTGTTGCTGCTGCTGCTGTTGTTACTGTTGCTGCTACTGTTGAGGTTGCTGCCTGTAATCGTTTGGCTCTATTAAATACAACAAAACGTTTATGCCTTGTGGCGCTCTGGACGGATGTGTGGGCCGCAGTGGCAACTGTGGAACACTGAACACCACATCAACATTACTTTAGCTTTTTATGTTGCTCTTGTTGTTGTTGTTGTTGTCGTTGATGAAGGACTACGCAGATGCGTGGTTGCCACTGGGAGCCACCTACTCTTGCTGGGCCTGTCAGTCATTTAATATAGGCAACTGTTGGGCAAGGGCGCCCTAAGGAGGACAGCTCGGACAGGCATACAATGTTGCAAGGACCGGTTCAGGCTCGAGACAAGCAAATTTGTAATAGTCGAGTGCGTTGATAAGCAGCAAAAGATCTTACATTAGCCGGAGACAGTTAATGTCCAACAAAGAGCTTTACAAAGTTTTACGATCTCAATTAAATGTCAAATGAAATGCCAGAAAATTGCTATTTATGCGACAGGCCCCGACCACAGACAGACAGACAACAATTCCCAAAGCGAACCGACACAGTCAACGATAATTTCTAGGCAAATAAAATCAAATACAAATACACGGCCTTAGCGGGTTGCGCAGAGGGACTTTGGCGGGGGGTATACGGGCACACGGATGCCGGTTACCCCTACTTTGGATCGCCACGTTTAATATCACATTTTGATCATGACAATTTCTTTGCAATGTTTATGCAACTGGCTGCGTTCAATTGACAATCGTCGACGCGGCAGAGCGACGGCTCTGAAATTCGATATTTATGCAGCAGGTTTTGCATTTTATACTTATCAAAATTGCTGAGACCATATTAAGTTTCACACAGGTTGCATGCGGGCAACTGCGAAATGCACAAAATGCATGACAATTAAACGACTGCCGATAAACGAACTGTCGGACGGTGGGAGGGGGTGGACGGACAAACATGGGTCAATCCTTAAACTGTTTGTCCCGGCACGATGTGCCAGCCTCCCACTTCTGCTCCTCACTTTTCTTTCTGTCTATCTATATATCCATCTCTTGCTAACATATATATATCTATCTCTGTCGGCGTTGCTCTTCTTTCTGGAATTGTTGGCAAAACAAAAGACTGCCCTGTTGCCTGCTGGGGTGTGTCCGAGACACACAATGTTAACTTTACAATTCAATTGAAAGTTATTCAACTCACGAACTACTTAAGATCCGCGCGTTGCAAAAAGAAGCGACCCGACTCTGGGAAAAGCAAATGCAACACACCAACAACAACAACAACAGCAGCTGCAACTGCAACTGCAACTGCAACAGCAACAGCAATGGTAATAGGAACAGCAGCAGCAGCAGCATATTGCACACGTACAATGACTGTTGCTGCTGGTTGCTGGTTGCAGTTGTTGCCCGCGGCAGCAACAGTTGCCGTTGCAGTAGCAGCCGGCCAGTCAGCCAGTATCTGTGTTGATCATTTGTAAGGCGCTCTACGACAGATATGTCGTTGCAGCAACAAACGAACAAAGGCCAAACTATATTTGGCAAGTCGAATTATTTATTCGCTTACGGCACATATTAGAGCACAAATAAAATTAGCCAGTAATGCAGCCTTATCCTGCAATCAAACTAGACATTGTTTGCGCCCATCAGAAGACTGTGAATTATTTAAAGATACAAATTTATTTTTTTCAACAGTTCTCAAAATAAGGTACATTTAAGCAAGATACTAAAATAGATATTTAATGGTAGCAATTGATCGATTGTTTTTGTAGACAGAAGCGATTTTGCGCTTTACACTCATGTCTTTTAATTGATGCTTCTATAATAATAATTATATAATTATTAATTGTTAATAATTTCCTTGATAGATCAGTTTATCTAACGACTTACTATATCTAACATAGCCAAGGTCCATTAGGGTATATAAATGCTAGCTACGATGGCGACGACGCCAGCAACATGACAATCGATTTGTGCTGCTCTGTATGCGATTGTTGCGGCTACTAACGTGCCAATGCAAAGGTTCAAAAGGGCTTCAAATGCTTGTACTTGCAGCAGTACACGCACACACACATGTGTGCTCCGTAGGAAAACTGGAAAACCCGTGGCAAATATAAATGTGTATGTAAAATAAAAAACCATAGAGAAACCGCTCTGATCTTTTGGCTGGCCCTGTTTGCTCTGTTGCTTTGCTGTTGCTGTCCATCAGATGCATTTGAAATTTTTGCAGATACTTAAAAGCAGTCAAAACACAACCTAACTGGGAAATGGCAGCAACAGCTAGCAAGGAATTTAGATGCCAGCAACAACAGCAACAGCAGCAGCAACAACACCATGAAACAAATATATGGATACCGCTGGCAAGTCTGCAGTTAGTTCGGGTTCGGGTTGCTGTGTTTTTTTTTTTTTTTGTTTTTTCTGTATTTTACAGTTGCCGCAGCAAAATGTCATTGTATGATAATGAGCAGCTCGACCAAGTCCAAGTCAGATGCAGCTGAATGAATGATAAAATATACTTTAAATGGTCGTTTCGACTGTTGTCTGTCTCAGCTAGCGGTTTCTCTGCCAGATAGCAACCATTTTAACTGGTTCACATCATTTTACAAAGTAGCTCACAGGCTTTGACTCCAACTCTAACTCCGACTGCGATTGCGACTCCGACTCTGAATCTAAGTCAGACTCTGACTCTGAATCAGTCGTAGTTTTACAGATTGTCAGCTCAAGATGCCGGAGATCTCTGTTTTTGTTTGTCAAACGTTTTGGGGTTAGGCAAAGTTCGTTTGGGTCGATGTCGCCGCTGCAGTGACGTTTACCCCGATGCAGCGCGTGTTGCGCATGCCCAAGTGACAGTGCTTGCAACTGCAACTGTGACTGCATTTGGGACTGAAACTTGAACTGTGGCCTGAAGTGCTGCCAGCCTTTGTGGGCTATCACTGTTAAGTAGCTCTGTTCAGGTACTACATAATTTGGCAGCAGGCAGCAGTCAGCAGAAGAAGTGAGTGATTGGCATTGGGCAACCTAACGGGAATGTAGCTACCGACTGGCTACATAAACTGATCCGATGTTGCAAATAGATTGAGTTGCTTGTCAAGAGATTTTTATTTTTCAATTACTGTGAGGTTTTTTTTTGGCCTGGTAATTAAACTAGTAACTGGCTAAAATTTTAAATGGATTTTAACCTGTTTCCCAACTTACGGCTGAGCATAATTTCGTAGGCAGGTTTTTATCATTGACTACTTGCATAGTTGGCTAACGGTTCGAAGATCAAAGTCAACCGCTAACTCCCGGTTAGAGTCTTCAGTTAATAAAAACACTTGCGTACATAAATTAAACGCACCACCAAATGCCGCCCAGAAAAATTCTAATTTGCAGTCGACCAACCGCCACGTACCAGAAACAAATGCGTTTCATTTCTATACTCTTCCAAAGCCTAAGGTACAATTCCCTAATGCTTACATTTGATACTACATGTTATCTTAATGCAATTCAATTAAAATTCTTTTGTTTTAAAAGTTGTTGTCTTGCTCTTCTTATTACAAAAGTATTTATAATAATTTAAAAAAAAACAGTAAGAAATCGGTTTAAATTTCGGGAGTTCCAAATTCCTGCAAATATTTAGCTATATTCCTAAGAATTTTCTTCAATAATATTTTCGTTCAAAAACTTTTCTTAATTGCATTTGCCAAAAGTTTATAAATGGTAGAGTATTTGACCTTCGTAGTCGCGATCGTCCAGCCCTTTTCTTATTTTATACCTTTTCCATGGCCTTTTGTGTTACTAACTCAGAGTGCGCTTAGGTCCGAAGCCAAAGTACTCACAATATAGTTGGTCCGACTGGGACAAGGAATGGGAGTGGGTTTGGGAATGGGATTGTGGACCGGGTTACGTGTAACGGGCCGTGGCTGGTTAGTTTGTATGAAAATTGAATTCTAAACAGGTCTCGCCCGCCAACGCCTAGGCGGCCCCTCAGTTCTCCGCCCTCCCCACACGGCACCAGCGCTTATTGTGCGCTGAAGCACGCACGCCAACAAAAGCAACAACATTAGCAGCAGCAGCAGCAGCAGCAGCAGCAGCAGTAGTAGCAACAACAACACCCGACACACAATCGTACATTTGGCGTTATAAAGTAGCAGCGTGACCGAATCAGATAAGAAAGTTGACACATTTTCACCATATATTTTGACATTTGACATTCCGCATTAGACGCGGGCCGCTGGTCAGCAGCGCTGGTCGCACCACCCTTCAATCTCCCGCTGCTCGCACCTACCTACGGCAGTGGGCATGACATGAACGCTGTTTGTGCTCCGGTTGGGATTTCGCATGTTGCGAGAGTGCCGGGGACATGATGAGGGTTGACCGGACGACCCTAGACTTCAGCCTTACTCTGGCTTTGGGTCTGGCCATGGGCCTAAAGCCGCGGTCGCCCGCTGAGCTATAAAGGTTACTGAACCTACAATTAAACACGAAGAACGCCTACAACAAGCAGCGCAAGTGGCAGCGAGCAGAAAGTTCAGATGCGGGCACTAGTCAAATCCCGGAATCCCCCAATCGCGGCACCCTAATGAATTCTACAAATTATATTTTGTTTTTATTATTATTTGTTGATCTTGCGCCCTAATTGCTGACAAATATTGCATTTGTTGCTGCTGCTGCTGCTCTCTATTTTGGGCAGCGATATTTTATGAGCTATTAAAAATGATTGTAACGCACATCGCTCCCAGCCAATGTCAATGACATGTGTAAATATGTAAATAAATATGAGCGTGTGTCTGTGCGATTTTTTATTAGGGCGCTGAAAGCTTTTACTGTCGACTTATAATTCCAGATACCCGCCGTCTCAATGTTATCAGTTGGCATTTTTAAATTTGATTGGTGTGTCATCGTTAAATGGTAAAGTCAGCTTATGACTCGGAAAACGCTGTATCCACAACTGAAGCTGTAATAAACTTTTAATAAGTACAGCTCAGAGCAAGTAAGAGTGCTATAGTGGGGTATGCTCGACCAGCAAATACCCTGAATCTGCTGAAGAAAAAATATGATTCAAGAAAAGAGTGAGATCTTAACACATTCAAAACAAGAAGGAATAGTTATCATGACAACTAATGGCTTTGCTTATATGCTAGAAGGGCAGAAGAAATAAAAGAACCCATACTTGCTATGAAAGCTTTTTTATATAGTGTCATAGTGATAAAAGACGGAATCAAGCGGAGATTCATAACGCTAGGATTAAAACTGAGGTTAGCTAGTTTGCATGGAAACAGGCGGAAGAATATGTCTATATAGACTCCATATAGTCAAGAATATATGTACTATATTACACATTTCATGTCAAAATTATAATAGCTTCTGCAAAGGTATAAAAGCAAACACAAATTATATGAAGGTGGCAACAAAAGTTCATATGTAAAGTATTTGCCAAATATTTTAAACAAATGCCACACATCATTATAATTATACCATGCTGAGAGACTGGGCCACGCAAAGTGGGGTTATTCAAGCTGGCAAGATCATAGCTTGTCGTGTCTGTCACATTCACATTGAAATAGTTGAAAGACTCTATATCACTTAAACATAGAGCTTTTAAAGAGGTCAGATAAGCGTCGCTGTTGGCGTTAATGCCGACGCCTTATTTATGCGGCTGGCGAGTGTTTGGTGGGTCATCGAGTTGCCCGGCCCGGGTATAACGATTAAAAGTGTCGGACGTAGGGTGGGGAAGGCAGCCAAAGGCGGGCCAATGCGACACCAGAAACTGAGTGCCGTCTAATTGCTGGGCCGGGTTCTATCCGTTGCGTCGTTGAATGTGCCTCATGTGGCACTAATTTGTAAATTGTTGCCGTAATCGTAACATGCTTGCTGCTTATTAATTTGTATGAGGGTGGCAGCCATAGTAGGAGACGTCACGACTTCTGTCTCTTTAATTATGCTGATAATTGATTACGGCCAGATGTAAATGGTGTGGGTTAACTTTGGGCAATAACACTGAGAGATTTATGTTAAAGAGTCATACTCGCAACATGTACTTAACGATAGGGCTCCCATTCCCCTGCTCATCCCTATTTCTTTTCCCGTCGTTCCAGCTGCAGCCACGCATAACCAACACAAAGACTGAAAATTATAGTATTGCGAAATATGACAGAGAAGGCGAGCCAAAGTCTGGGCTTGTGCCAGGAACTGGGGCTCGAGCTGTTACCGGGGCTGGTACCAGGGCTGGGCTGGGTCTACGACTGCCATCATTCATGGCGTGCTGGCAAGCGGAAGTGCGTAGCATGTTCATTAGAAATGCAAACGCACCTTTTTATGCCCGCCACCGATGCCGCCGCAGCTCTAACTTTTACTCTTACTCTTACTGCTGCTGCTGCTATTGTCAGCTGCATTTAAGTAGTTTACATAGTCATTGAAGTCGCAATTCTTTTCGTAGGGTAACAGTGCAATGACTTTATGCCGTTGCCCACGCCCACAAATTATATGTCTAAATATTTGGCCGGCACTTTTGGTAGCTCGCAATCAGCGCGGCCAATTGTTGGTCTGCTTTCGAGATTGGCCCGATTGGCTGTTGTGGCATTTCAATCCTCGATTTCCTCGATACAAAATGGTGCAAAAACAAAGCACCAACTATGCAGCTACTGTTAATTGCATATTTGTCTAGGGTTCGCGGGAGCTGCTCAACTGTTGCTGACGCTAAGTAGCGACGGCTTGGGCCAAGTTTGGAGCGCTCCAACAAACGCGAGGCCTTGCAATTGCGGCAAACGCGTGGAAATTGCAAAACTAATTAGAGCCTTGGCCTGCTGTTGTTGCTGCTGCTGCTGCTGTTGCTGTTGTTGCTGCTGACGCTAGAAATTGCTGGTTTTATACGCAGCAGCAACTTGCAACGGCAACGGCAACGGCAACCTGCCCAGTTGCCGCAAAATATTGCACGTTGAATAATTGCACTTCCGCTTGATAATGCATTGTTGGATTTTATAAATATTTTTATGCTACCATGCCACTTTTGTTGCTGCTGATTGTTGGCTGAGAGGTCAAGCTGCAGCCCGCTAGAGAAGAACGTACTTGACAGGTGAAAATGCTGGCCAGCTGTATTTATGCATGTTGCTAGCCGAGATGTTACATTTTAAAACCCTTTCACAATGTGGCAAGTGAAACAAGTGATGTAAAAAACGAACTGTCAGCAAGACTAAATCCTTTGGAAACTTTAGAAAGCAATGCCATATGTATTGCGTATTATTATCTTCCATAGATATCGATGGGCACAAGTGATTTTCTTAAGCCAGTATACACCACTTATTACACTTATTTTTCACACAGTGCAGTCCATAATTATATGTTTTTTCTCCTTTGCCACAGGTCGGACCATAATTATAACGCCGCTAACAAGGCCTCAAACCGTACTCGGCTAATCATTCGCATTCATATTGCACAGCTGCCAGCAAATATGCAACAGAGTGCCGCACGCCACGCCCATAAAACACATGCAGCACTCATCTAATTTTGCATAACGGAGCTGGAGTCAAAGTTGAACTCGAAGTTCTTGTCATTATCGCGATGCATGCAAATTAAGCAGTGCGTGTGCCTTACCCCGACCCCAAATGACTTCTTGGTCACGGTTCCATGTAATTTGTGGGCGTAACGCAACAGACACGCCCCGAGCTATTTGTTTAGCAGCCAGCTGATGGAAAACTCAGAGCTCTGAGCTGCTTTCTGGTCAAGTGTTGCATATAAAAGACGGTCTGGCTAATGACAAGCGACACGTACGTGCCAATAGCCATTTGTATCTATTTGTCATGGCTATTCCCCTACCCTCTGGCGACCATCCCACTGCCCACTTCAGCCTGGCCCCGATCCCGCTCAGTCAACATAAACAACACTTTGATTTAATTAACGTTACATTGACCAATTTTGGGCGCGAGCTGTGCACCAAAAACGCTCAGAGAATAAGATAGTGTGAGAGGAAGAGAGAGTGGAGTGGAGTGAAGTGGATGAGCAGGTGGAAGAGAAGCCATGGAGCTGCCACCAATGCAGTCATTACCATCATTAAGGCAATATCATTTCCAGGCCTCTCTGGTCGCTTGGTATGGCCGGAGCGCATTTCCCAGAAATGCATTAGCCCCGCTCCAATATGGTCTAATAATTCATGCCACATAATATAATTATGGTCCGGTGCGCAGCTCCATGGCAGACGGTATGGCACGGTACTGACCATGGCCACAACTGGTCTACAGACAGAGCTACTGTATCTCGAATATGATTGATATCTGTGCGCTGCAGGCAACGCGCATTCATCTTCACTTAGTTATGTCAGTCATTTATGGCAGCAGCCGGCAACGCGAAATGGAGCACATGTCTCAAAATGATGATGAAATGTGCACATTTTCTAGGAATTTTCAAGCAGCAAGCAGCAAACGATCGAAACGCACTTTGTATCGCCAATGGAGCTGCAATGGCACTGGCCGCAGATCTCCACTGTTTTAGTCAGAGTTTATGTCTTGAGACCGCGACCGAGACCGAGGCTGAGGCCGAGTCTGACCATCGCCAGCATTGACTATGCAACTCATTCCGTTTGCCCAAGTTGGTCATCGTCAACGGGCCATAATGAGTCGCCGCCAGTGGAGGCAGCTGGAGCTCTGGCTCTAGCTGTTGCCTGTCTGTCAGCTGTTGACAGCCGTGGCATGTCAACATGCTAAAATGTAAAACATTCAACGAGGCATTGATTAAAATTATTTTCCTATACAAATTAAATAAATAAAGTGTTAGCATTTAGGAATACCTCGAATGAAATCGATATTGGCAAGTCGAATTGGCAAGACACTCCATATGATTAAGCTGACAGCTTATATGAAAATAATAATAATATTATCTTTACAATATGTCAGAAAATTTCGATTTCAGAAGAAATATAAGCTTCTAAATTTGAAACACACATTCTCGTATAACATCATTTCTTTGAGCTCTTGTTTTTATATATCCCTACATTTCCATAATATCGATAAAAATCGCTTCTGGAAATAGGTTTTATAAACAAATATCATATAGAGTAAGCTTTTGAGATAATAAAATGGTATACAGGCTCTCCTATAGATAAACTATCCTCACAAATTGATTAAAAATGTTTCACATCCTTTTCATAAGAAGGGTAGCTGATGATATATAAATTACAAAAATTCTGCAACAAAAGATAAATATAGATGCATTATTCAACTTATATTTACACACACGTGGCTAAAATATTTGTCTATCATTAGCATTTAGCTAAGTTGTATTCCCCGAAAGCTAGGTTTAAGAGACGTGTGCGTAGTTCTACATCAACGTGAGCTACTATCACGCGGCCATCTCTAGTCGCAGCTGAACTTTAAGTCTATTTAAGTGGCCCGTAGGGCGCGTCTGGTCTATCAATGTGTATATGCAAAAATATAGCCTCTACCGGCGCGCCGTTGCAAATACTTGAAAACTGCAATGGTCCACGGCTGCCCATACAGCATTCGATGGCCATTCGATGGCCATTAATATGCGCTCTAAGTGATGTGAATTACAGTAATTTTTGCAGCAGTGCTTTGATGGCCATACGTCGGCCCGACTTGGTAGCTGCTGTGGGCCTTTGGCCGCCGGTAGCTGTGGTGGCCGTAATTGAAACCTCTTTAGTGTGGCTAAATGCCATGGCAGGGAGGATGAAGGGGGCGTGCGGGCTGGGAATAGAGGCCAATATTGAACATCCTCATGGTGCCCCATTCAAGTGCGCTATGAGCCATAATTTTTGCATAGTTCTTGGCACGTTTTTGTTTTTTGTTTTTTTTTTTTCAACTCAGATCTTGCAAGTGCCCGGCGTCCCACCAAACTTGGTAGCTAGTTGTGCCATTTTGGCCCCCAGCCTTGAACATATTTGCGAAGCATTTTGTGTGGCCAGGCAGCAGCAGCAGCCGCCACAACAACAACAACAGCCGCAACAGCAGTCGCAACCCATTGATCTGCAATGAATTATGCATGCCAAGATACGGATAGTCGGATAGTCGGGTTGTGAAATAATCGGATAGTGGGGGAGTTGCTTTGGCTGCTCGGGTGCGATTTATGGCGCGGCAGATCGCATGCAATGCATATATAATCATGATTATAATATATTATAAAGCAAATGTGTATATTACACGGCGCCTGAGCAAATTGTTGAGGATGTGGATGTGGCAATGAGGAGCGACTGCAGTGGTCCGAGGGGGCAGACCGAGAGGGTGGGTGGCATCATTTGTTTGACTCGCAGCACCGTTATTTTGCAATTACAATGCAATTACAATAAAAGGAAGTGAAGTGCATTTAAGCGTGCGCTGCACTCCATCGCCTCCCACCAAGCATTGCACCTTGGCATTGCACATCCGGTCGGGCGGTTGGTTAAACCTATAGCAACTTGGCCAACAATAGCAAATGCTGTTAACTTTTGTGCCTGATGCGTTAATACGTTAATAAAGTGTGTAAATTGCGCAGCTAGCGCTTATCGCCTGGCCACGGGCACGAGACGGAGGCACGTTACCTGCCCCAAGGCCCAGTTCAGTTCACTTCAGTTTAGGCCAGGCCAGGCCAGGCCAGCAACCGACAACCAACAACCGACAGCCGGAATTAATAGAGCGTGTTAACAGTTGTGCAAATTATAAACATAATTAATATGATGGCCCATACATGCTGCCAGTCCGAGTCTAAGCCAAGTCCCACTTCGAGATTCATTTTAGCGATAATGTTTACTTTTGGCTTGAGGTTGTTGTTGTTGTTATTATTAATGCTGCTGCTGTTTGCTAGCTGCGTTGACTACTTTAGCTGATTGATACTTGTTAGCTGATTGATTTGCGCTTTGTTTGCCGGTTGGACATGACCAGAACGGGACATCAATTAGTAATGCCTGGCAGACACAATTATGCATATTGAGTTTGAGTTTTTGTCTTTCCCAGATAAGTGCTAGGTAGTGTGTTTGGTATGCGGCCTAATCAAGAGTGTGAGTTGCCTGTTATGGCAGATAGCACATCATAAATTGCCAGCTCCTGCAATGGAAATGTTTCCATTACCAGCGTCTAATTTGCTTTGCGCTTAGAATAAATAATTAAACTGATCGAATATTATAAATGTCGATTAATACTTACAACTAGAAAAATAAAACAAAATCAGAAAAACTACTCAATAATGAACCATTTATAATTGCTTGTTAAACAAATGGTCCAATTTGAAAGCTCTGATTTAACTAAACAGCTCTCGGTCCTAATTCCTACATCATTTTAATTGGAACACATGTCACTCAAGTTAATTTTATCTGCCACAATAACTCATTCCAAGCCGTGCTTTCCCACAGACATCACATTCAACGTGGCGGCAGCCATCAACTGCAACATATTGGCATTTGTCCATTTCAGAAAACCCCGCATAAATAAGAAGAAGCTGAAAAACCTTTACAAATTATTGCTAACGGCAGGCACACACACAGAAGCACACACACACAGAATCCAGTCCAGTGTCTGGGACAGACACGTCCAGAAAATTATATTTACACCACTTACATATGAAATTAGTTTGTATAACTGCAACAGCAGCTGGGACGAGCGGACAGTCGGACAGCTGGGGAGCTGGGGAACTGGTAAGCTACTAACTGCATTCAGCATCGCCATCGCAACCCCACAATCGCATTCGGCGGTTGCCAGAGTCCTCTGTCCGAGCCACATTGACTTATATAAATACATTAAGTCACAAATCACAATTTTCCGATGCTTGAAATGCGCAAACGGAAGGCATACATTTTAAATGTGTGCACAAGCTTCTGCACGGAAGGTGACACTGGACAGCAGCTGGTGGCGGGGCGAACGAGATAGAGAGTGTGAGACAGAGAGAGAAAGAGAGACGGTGGCCAGCAAATAGCCTGCGGGAAACCGACTGGACTATCGAACCAATGCCAATCAATTGGGACCTGCCACGTCTGGCCCCATATGATCAAAGTGGCTGGCCAGACGCGGACACAGCCGCGCTGTCGCATGTTTGTTGTCGCCAAGTGGCTGTGACTGTGGCTCTGACTCTTACTCTGGCTGGGAGTCGTCCACATTGTAGCGCCTTGCTGCGCCTCCCACCTGCATCAGCCTCATCAGCAGCAGCAGCAGCGGCAGCAACAGCAGACACTAGCCACTGTCAAGTGGAATAGCAACCTGTCTGTAGCTGGCTGGCGATCTGGCAGGCTGGCAGGCTCGCCGCCTTGCGTGAGATTGGATATCAATCTTTTTGCAATTTGGTATGCAATTTAAAATTCATGAAACACATTCCTTTGACTCAAAAGATGCAGGCAAATGTGTGAGCAGCGGGCTGTCTGACCGCCCCTATTCCCCTATCCCGTTTCAAGCCGCACACCTCGTCTACCTTCCCCGCCAGCCTGCTCCTAGACCAACACAATGTGCATCATCGTCCTGCGCGCTGTGACTCAAATTGCCGTTTGCATTATTTATTTGCCTCCATTGATGAGCCTCTGCATGGCTGATGTCGGTGCCTGTTGACGTGTCCACACTGTCCACTGGTCCAGTGGTCCGTGGTCCGTGGTCCGCTGTGTGGTTGTCTTTGCGGCGTCAGCTCGCCATGTGCCTGCCAGAGTAGCTTTGCTGCTGCTGTTGGCCGCTCAGCAACCGTTAGTTGTTTAAAATATTACAAACAAGTGGGCACAAAAAGTTTGCCTAGCATTCAAAATGAAATCCGCTGTCGCGCGGCCCACTCCTCTGCACATCCTGCTCTTCTGGCCAGCCCATCCCAATGCTCCGCTATTAGTTTAATGTTTTGTTTATTGTTAGTCACGACCACCGCTGAGCCAGTCCCTTGACCGTGCTGTGCTTCGTGTTTGGTGCGTCTGAATGGCACTCCATGACCATTATGTTGAGTAGTTTTACAAATATGTTTGTATGCCCAGCCAGAACGCCAGACCTGCAGACTACCACACCATCAGCCCCGATGCCCAGTGTCGATGTCGATGCTGATGCCGATATGTACGGTCGATTGGTCAGGGCATGGTGGCACAGAGCTGGACGTGCCACGGACTGTGGCAACAATTGAATAGCCCTCTGGCTACTATGCTGGACCCACTCCCAAAAGCCAACACGCTCTTATTTCGTTCAATTGCGTTTGTCAAACCCAAAAGCTTTTTAATGCCACTGCCAGATGCAGGCCAGGAAGAGTTCGCGGTTTTCTTCTGGTTGGAAAATTTGCAAATTGATTGCGTATAAAGCTTTAAACTGGGACAATGAAAAATTAAGTATTGAGTGGATATATAACGAGGGGAACATGATAATATATATATTTTTCAATTTATTACAGTCATAGTGGATTGTAAGTAATTAAAGGCACATGTAATTGGGCTTCAGTTAAATGTGTGGGACTAGGAAATACCCTGTATCCAGCGCTAAGCTTATACCAACGTCCAATCATTTAATATATGCATATACACAAAAAACGCATGCTAGAAAACACAATATCTGAGCTTGCTTATAAAGAAAGAATTCTCCAACTAAGTAGCCAATGGAACCGAATGAAAGAAAACAGGGGTTAGAATACCAACGGAATGAAGCAGACTGAAGAGGATTCACCCTGCCCTTCTATTTGATAGATATGAATCAATATAAAATATTCTTATCTTATTAATTAATATATAAAGAGAATGGCTATAAAATGTTGTATCTTCACTTACCAATTGGTTTTTGTTTAAATAAATTAATTATTGAAATTGGAATAATGTGATCTTAAAAATTTCCTGAACATATTGATTTAAATCTGAAAATAAATAGAAATTCATAAATAATAATAAAATAATTTTAGTTTGTTTTCAAGAAAATTTGGAAGGTATTTAAATATTCTTAGTCTATGATCTTTTGTTAGCTAATGTCCTTTACTCAGATGTCCTTAGCTGTCCGCTTAATAGAACCCTAATCCATAGCCCCATTCGACGGATTATCATCAACCCACCTCTGCCTAGTCCCCGACCCATTGTGTACATTTTCTATCTTGAACCAAGATCTTTTGTTGATTTTGGTCCCTTCAATAAATGTATTATTATCGGTGCAATCGCCTTGTTACTTGCTTGTTATTTATGCAGCCTTCTAATGCAAACCTAAACTTTGTCCATTAGAGATCCCTTCAGCATATACATCAGCTCCTTTACCAAATTCACCTGCTTATTGGATTATATGCATTACACCCTCGAGCAGTGCGCATTAATCCGGCAAAACACGCCAACTTTAAGGACCGGGAGCAGAAGGACATGAAGAATCAAGACCATTATTACTGGGCACCTAACATGTGAACTTTAAACGTTGCATGTTGCACACAGCAGTAGTCGTCTCGTAGCAACAACAACAACAACAACAGCAATAGCAACAATAGGCACTGTTTCAACAACAATAACTTGCAAACATTTCGCTTATCTGTGAAGGTAACCCAACTGCTTTGCAGGGGGAAGCGTCGGTGCCGGGTGGGTGGATGGGGGCTACACCCATGCAAAACTTGGCAAGTTTTCGACGGATTAAGCTGATTAATTTGTCGCGATAAGAATGCGGCGACTACCCTAGCTCTCTGTCCGCGGGGTCTTGGGGCTAATCCATGTGGTTCGAAGGGTAAACAAAAATATGTAATGCCGTTAACCGGCTTTGCCATATCACAATTTAGTGTAGGTAACAAAAAACTTAAGTTTCCTGTCTGCCAAGTTTTGGTTTTTTTCCTTGAGGCACGACTTCACTTCTCTCTATCGCAGCGGTAAGCCAAAAAATTAACTGCTTCTTATGGCGCACATTTTTGTATAAAATTTCAAATTTGCTTAGCATCAAATTACGTACATGTTGAGCATGTCCACAGACATAGGGAGAGGGAGAGAGAAACAGAGAGAGCAAGAGAGAAAGTGCGAGAGCGACTGGTTAGAGTTAGGAAAGGTGGGCGGCATAGGCGCCAATTAAAAGCGTTTCGTATTACCCAGAAAATATCATAATTCCATGGAACTAACATGAGTTCGGCCCCAACAATGTTTCCAGACTCAATTGTAATGCGATACTTTTTTGGGAATGACCGCCAGAGCAGCTCCAAATTCTTTGCAATGAGAAACCAAAGTCAGTCGAGTGCATGCGCTTTGTATATAAACAAAAAAAAAATAAATAAAATATGATAAAAATCAGGCAAAAAAAATTAATAAGCTGCCTTGTTGCAGACTCCTCTCGATGTTGGGAATCTAAGTCAGGGCCTAATCCCGGCTTGGCTTGCCTTGGCTTGGTCGAACTGGTCTGATCTAGGCTGAAGCCCACTTTACATGCAGTCAACATGTTGTTGGGGCTGGTGCCGGGCGTCATTTACATGACCAAGTCGCCTTCCTCGTTGTCCACATTCAGCACATACAACATGCAGCATACAACATGTTTACATTTTTGCACTAATTTAATTTTCTGCCAATAGCCAAAGCCGTTGTTGTTGTTGTTGTTGTTATGTGTTGGCTTAAATTGCTGTTGAGTTAATTTAAATTGGTATTTGATTATATTTGGCTCTTGGTGAACGTTGAGCGCTCCGCCTGCCCGTTTATGGCCAACTCAATTAAGTGCAATCAACGGATTAGTGAGATTTTTGCATTCAATTGCATTATGAGGCTGGCCAAATATTTTTGCAACTTGGCTGCTTTGGCATTAAAGCCGCAACGCCACCCAAGACGAGACGGCCTAGACTATGGAAACAGGCAATGGTGTGGTGGCAAATGTCTGGTAACATGTTTTTGGCCCTGGCCCATTGCATGTCAAATGCAAATTAATTTTGGCACTTAAACAAAAGGATTTGACTTTTAATCCCTGGCTATAAATGGCATGTGTGCACATATCTAGCGCATACATCGAAATACATTGCCTCCCTCTGTGCTTGTGTGTGTGTGTGTGCGGCTTAAGCTAAAATAATGAAATTTTCTAACAAAGCAACACCTTTGCCTGGCTTCAGCTCACATCGCAGTCTGACACAGGCAGCAATTTGTACAGACTTAACAAGGATATGAGTTGAGCGGAGATGGGGCGAAATAAGGCTTGGATATATTGCCAAGCAACAGGGAGCTCGTATATGGTCAGCGGCATGCAATTATGCTTTATGGTATCTATAAACTTGCCAAAAATATATCTTCAAACATATGCATAAAAAAGTGCTTATAAGTATATATTATGCGGACCAAATATTAAACATCCACAGCTGTTGACTAAGCACAGTTTGACAAAGCGATGATTAAAGTAAAGGTTAAGTGACCATGAAGAGCTCGGGCTTAAATAACAATAGAGTTCAGATAGTCGTTAAAAATGGTCCAAAAGGGCGAACTAACTTCCCATTGACATTCAAACAGCTTACAAAATAGTTTGTTTCAGATTGCAGATTGTAAAAGAGCCTCTAGACCTAAGAAGCAAATCTAAGGTCGTAGTTTTCATATTTGCCAGGGTAAATAAATAAGGGTTTTAGCAGCTGAGTTTGCCATCGCTTCATATGCGATAGATGATATCAATGTGGTCTTTGAGGCCATTGAGTGAACGAAATGAAAAGTGTCATAACAATCACAGCTGTGGGGATGCTTCGTCGTTCGTTTTAATGACTCACTAAATTATTCATACGCCATGGGTGCCCAGCAAGTGAAAAGCGTTTTGTTTTGAGCATGCCAAGCGCTAAAAGTAAACAAGGCGCAATGAATTTTCCAGCCAGCCAACAAAATGAAAAGTCAACAAACTTGGCGAACGTTGCTTGAGCATTGAGAAGGGTTTGGTTGCTGTAGATGGGAGGCGGAAGCCAAGCTGTCATATGAATATACAATGAATATGAATGCACTGCCAAGATGTTGTCGCTTCTGCTCGTGCTGCTGCTCTTGCTGTTGGTATGAGTGTTAGTTGTGTGTGTGTGCGCGTGCGTGTGTAGAGTGTGCAAGTGTTTGGTATTTCAGGCTAGCGGTAAAGTCACTTTCTACCCTCGCTTAAATAGAGGGATCACATGACTGGATTGCTTGCACAGTCGCCATAGAACATCGGCAGCAGCAGAAGCAGCAGTCATGGAATATGCCATCAACAATTGCTGTCTGACGTATTAATATGAAACGCTTTTGAGCACGTAGCAACACTTATGGCCAGGCATTACATGCTGCAAGTGCCCCAACCTGAGCCTGTGACTGTGACTCTGCCTGGGCTATCACGACACTCATAACGACAATGCAGTATCTGGGGGACGTGGTAGGCAGATCTGAGCTGAGTTGGCGTCATGCGTGCTTGCTGGCAGCCATTCAAGCGCCCCATACAATTCCATTACCAAAAAGCAGTGGGGATGTTGCTGCTGCTACTGCTGCTGATGATGATGTATCATGCATGAAGCATAAATTCATTTTCAAGTGTTGCCTGCTGCACTTGTGCCTCAGTCAGGCAGAAGCTGCGAGCTGCGAGCTGCGTCATCATCCGGAGGCTGGCAACAGGCAGCAATTGGAGGCTGCCGCCTGGTTATCCTTTTTGTGTGCGCACATTTTTGCACTTTGGGTTCGAGCTAAAAATATGCAATCTTTTTTTATTAATTTTTTTTTATTCCTTTAGCGTACACTTCATTTGGCTTGCAGGGCAAAGCGTTGCATTTATTGGTTGAAGTGTTTTTCTTTTGCCCTTCTCTTTTTTTATTTTTTTAATTTTTTTTCTCCCTGCTGCAGCCTTCTGCCTCATCTTCGTACTCATTATCAAGTAGCGTGCAGGTTCTTGAGTGATTGCAATGATGCTGCTGCTGTTTGGCTTTGGGGCTGGGCCTTGCTGCTAATTAGCAAAAAGGGCAAAAAAAAATATGGGTGGTGGTTGCAGAAAAAGCACAGGGTTGAATCGAATTTTTAACATAGATAAACTGTTAAAGCGTCAAAAAGAAAAAAATTAATATATCACAACAAAGCTGAGCAACACAATTTTCTTAACTTTTTTGTGTCCTGTGGATTAGCTTGAACTATTTTTCTTCATTTAAAGCAAGACTAAATGATGCTCTACTAAACCCTATTATTTACTACTTTTCTTCGCAATTCTCATTTTGATAAACAACTAGTAAGAGGTTCTAGTCGGGAGCTCCCGACTAAGGGGTACCCTGAACCAACATCAAATGAATATATATATTTTATTTTAGAAGCTATATGTCAAGATTGGTGACTCTAGCTCTTATTATTTACCAAAATTGCCCAAAAAACAGAATATCGATATCGCTTTTTATCGATTGCTTGTAAACGGAGTAAGTTATCGATTATCGGAAACAAACTCGATGTGCGCAGGCACTAGGAGCACCTACATTTCAAGTCTCTAGCTCTTATAGGGTCTGAGATCCTTGCGTTTATACATACGGACGGATGGACGGACGGACGCACGGACGGACGGGCGGACAGACAGACGGACATGGCTAGATCGACTCGGCTATTGATGCTGATCAAGAATATATACACTTTATGGGGTCGGAGATGCTTCCTTCCGCCTGCTACATACATTTGGATTTTGCGCAAATACAATATACCCTTATACCCATTTTTAATGGGTTCAGGGTATAAAAACCAGAATATTTTGGGCAACACTTATGTATTATTTGTCAACAATACCAAGACTAAGGATACAACTATAATTAAGTTAAGCCATCTACTTTCATAGTTTTTCTATTAAAAAAAATAAAATGTATACTATTTAATTTTTACCGGTTAGTCGATAATAAAAAGAACGGTCATTGTTGAAATTGTTTTTGTAACCTTTACTAAATTAAATTTTCATTTTTAATTAGCCATTTTCGTAAAATTTAATTTAAGCTTATTCCATTTTGCTATGGCAGCATTAAATAATAAATAAAATACACATAAATGCCAACACATTTGCCACTTACGTCTGTTGTTGCATCTAAACGTGGCAATTATAAAATCTATGCAGAGACACAGCTACATATCTAGACGTACATATGTATGCATGTGTATGAAAATATGTTTTTCGCGCACTTTATGAAGTTATTAAAGAAAAACATGACTAGCAAAATATGGTAATAAATGCCATGGCATTTAAAATGTTATTAAAAAAAGTCGAGCCGCGCACGTAAATTGTTTGGCTGCAAATGGAAACCAATAAATAAACATATTCACATACAGACAGATATATGCACGTACATATAGTAACAGATATTTGTTTTTAAAGTAATCTGTAGAATTATCATAGAGGAATGACGTCTGGCACAAACAGCTGCCAAAATACTGCAAGACCAAGTTTTGCGTTACAACAAAATCACAGCACTTGCAATTTGTTTGTTGTTGTAAGAATAATAAACGAGAAACAACTTATAAAAACAACTTTCATTTTGTACTTGTCTCGAATCGAAATCGATACCGATACCATTGCCGCTGCCGATAAGCAAAGCGAATAGCTGGTTAACTCACTGAAAACGAAACCCCAAAAGAATTTGTGTTTAATTTTCCAATTGAGAATGAAATGCGTGGGGTGGCCAGAGGAGAGTAACTGCTACCAAGCCTTGGCTGTAATTAAGTTGAAGTCGCATAATTTAATTAACTTCTTATTGACTTAGGGGCCCAGTTTCATGGAAGGGTCGGCAGTGCTTCCCCTTTGAATTGTACCTACTAAGTGGAACTGGTCACTGATCTGGATTAGCAACAACAACAAACGAGAACAACAAGAACAACAACAACAGCGACAGTAACAACAAGCTGTAGCCGTCAACACAATCACCACACACAGAGAGCGAACCGCAGCCAGAGTCGCAGTCGAGTCTATAGGAAATGTTGTGGGGACACCGCTGTACCAAAGCGTGACAGGCATGAATTAACAATTTGAATTAATGTCAGTTACTCATGGCATAGCTGCTGCTCTTGCTGCTCAGTGGGAGAACGCGAGAGGGGCAGCTTGCCCCACTACTGATACAAATACCTCAACCAATACCACTAACACCAGCACCACTACTAGCACCACCACTAGGTGAGTGGCTTGTGAGTGGGCGCCCTGGTTGCTTAGTTGCACTTACTAATTTCTGGCTATCCGACCAACTGACTGCGACTGGCATTGATCTTTGCGTTTGCTGTTCGCTTGTGGGCACAAAATGAAAGGAAAAGTAAGTTACGACTTTGTCGAGTTACTTTACGGCTAGCTAGAGGGAAAGGTAATTGCATTTTGCAGCACCACCATCAGCAAAAGGGAAAGGTTTTTGTTGTTTTTTTATTTTGCCTCTGATTTGCTCGGCCAAGTGTCAAAAATGTGTGGCACCAACTGAGGTAGCCTGAGAACCGCTGTCACAGATCCCGAGTGCCCGACTCCAATCCCGGTACCGGTAACAGCCAAGAGGCCCGTCTAAGCTGGCGCCAAATTAACCGGAAACGTCACAATGGGCGACGTGCGGCCCGCTGCCCGTTTGGAAATTATACAATTTTGTCACGTGACATACATTAGAAGCATACGTACACACGCACACCACACAGTGGGAAAGGCAACTGAGACGTGCCAGACAAGAGTCTCAGTTCAGACACCCAACGAACCAAAAACACAAAACGACAAACAATTAAAGACCGTCCAGCAGGAATTAGGAAAAAGTTAGCTGAGAATAAAAGGCAATAATTCGCCAAAAAAATGGTGCCTCACACGATTATTCAACGATATCGGCTTTTTGCGCGGCGTTTCTTCATTTTCCACCAACCTGCACTTTCGAGTGAAAGTCGAGTCTTACGGTTTGGGCTGTACGTTGACAACCAATTAGTTGTAAACTCCCAAATCCCAAGTATGATTCTAATTGAATAATTAGAATTTTTTAAATAACTATTTAAGCAAAATATTGGATGGTTCACTATAAGATAATGGTTACACAAAATAAATCCTGCATATGCCTTATCTTAAAATTAATCAGTACCTTAATATTACTGCTTTATATTTTTATTAGCCGGTAATAAGCTCCGCCGCACCTTCGAATGAATTACCCAAATATAATCTTTAATAAGGTATTTTTCAAAATTACAGGCCCCATAAAAAGGTAGACGCCCCTAGATGTGAGTGGACATGTCAAGTCGGCTAAATGTCAACTAAGCACGCGAAATTCCAGGCTAAAACTTTCACTGTTCAAAGTCATAACTGAAATAATTGCATTTAACAACGTCCAACGGACGCCTGAGTCAATGGCCCCAGTGGAAAATGTAGTCAAAGGGACGCCGCAGCGAGAAGCCGCAAAAGCGCGAGAATATCGGCGAAATGTAAAACCCGCTTTGAAGTCTGGCCCAAACTAACTGAGCCGTCCAAAACCGATTTGCCTTTTCATACGAAAAACTGTTCTGTTTTGAAGTGGCGTAGTTTTCCTTTTTAACGCACTTTCTTATGGACCTTGGAATGGGCTAACAATCACCTTTATCCCATACCATCTTCAAGATGGCGGAAATGCTTAAATATCAAAGGCAAAAAGCCGCCCAACCAAAGCACACACATGATTATAGATAGAGAAAGAGAGCGAGAGGGTGAGAAAAATGGAGATGGACATAGGCATGCATGCGTGGGGTGTGTTGTTTTTTTTTGCCCTTTCGGGGGTTGCTTTTGTGTGTATGTGGATCCAAGGGGCACTTTCACTTTTCTTCACACCAACATTTCATGTGTTTCTCGCATTGATTTTTTCTTTATCTTTTTTTTCGGGAGCATTTTATTTGTGTTGTTGGCGTTTGATTGGAAGTGTTGGCGAGTGTGGGGTGAGATTTTGATGTCTCATTGCTTTAGGGGTAGCAAGCAATGGTATCAAAGCAAATTTGACAAAGGTTTGACTTTGACTTCAAAAGCAAGCAAATAAGGACACAAATGGGATGACAATTGAAAAATGCTCGGAGAAATTGGTAGATAAACACCCACATATATAGTATTTAAGAAAAGTAAAGCATAATAAGTCAGTCGGGTGTCACTGCCAGCGCAATACACTGTTTACAATGTTACAACAGCTAAGAACAATTTCCTCGATAAGCGAAGATTCTAAGATCCAAATTTGAAACTGTGGCAGACACAGTGTTCATTCTAAGTGGGTATAAAAGTGTACATCAACTGAATGTCTAGACTTTTTCTTTTCTGGATGAATATTTAAGCTAGCTATTGAAATGTAAATCACATCACATTTCTTCAGTGTTTGATAAATGATCGCGTCACATTTAATTGCACTTTAGTCTAGACTAAAAATAATAAATCTCTGCAACAAATTTTAAATTTCAAATTAATTTTTAATTATATGAAGCGGCGCCTAAGCAACCGCTACCGGAACCCAAACCCGCTAAACGAAACCTCAAGGTCTGAACGGGTCGGAATGTGTTTGGTTGTTTGTAGGAACCGTTAACTCATCGCAACTTAAAACTAAGTCATACTTGTTTCTATATTATTTTAAGAGTCGCATCAAAAACAAATTAGTTCCAAGCGTTGATTTTCTTCAATAAAAGTGTGCGTGTTTGTGTGTGTCTGTGTGTGTGTGTGTGTGTGTGGCGCTTCATGCTCGTTGATTTCCAGCTAATTTTGCGCAGCCACATAAAAAAGCATTCCGTATACGAAATACACACAATGAACAGTAATTATAATGCGATGTGGCGCATTTATCGCCCCGATCAGCACACATCCGTTCAGTTCTGCTCTCTTCTATTATATATTGTGTTATTCAGTATGGTATGCAAGGTCTTGTAATTAGCTCTCTAATTTACATGAGATTCAAGCGAACATCCTTAGGTACAGACTATTGCTATGAAATGAGTTGAACATAATCAGTTGGCCGCTGCTGTGGCAAAGCCGGACGCAGTGGCGAGCCAACTCAGGCAGCATTTCCCAAGAAAATTTACCGCAAATAGCTGTGTGCCAAAGTAGGCGCAGAAAAATGCGACGACGTTCGCTGAGTTGGCCTATCAGCCAAGTGGCATCATCATCATCATCATCATCATCATCATCGCCATCATCTTCAGAGCGGAGGCAGGCAGGCTAGGCCATTTGGCATGGCATGCCGTGGCGTGGCGTGGTCACGTCAGGGCCATGAACTTGGCCATCGTTGCTGACCATCAGAGAATACCGGACGTGGCCAGAGCCTGTGCCTGAGCCTGAGCCTCGACCAAAGCCAGAGCCTTAGCCCGATTGTCAATGATAAAAAGTCGTGGCCAACAAGTGGCGCGTCCTCATTTGCATTGGCAGCGTAGAAATTCTTGCAATGCTTAGGCGACCCAAAACCGCCCACACATGACATGACACGCTCTAACCCCTCTGCTATCAGCCCCCTTCTACACCGCCCCCTGTAGACGTGCCAGCAAAACCTTGCAGAACCCTTGTGGCAATGTGGCTGACTGCCTTTTGTTGTCATTTGCCGGCTGTTTTTGTGCATTTGCTGCAAATGGTCAAATTATTTCCTTTTCCGTATTTCTTTGCCCGGCTTTTGGTACGCTTTCGTTCCATTTTTTATTTCTATTTCGAATTTTTATTTTTTTTTGTATTTTTCCAAAGCATTCACGCGCACGAAAGGATTTCTTGTAATTTGGCTGAGACTTGAAAAGCAGCTGGAAAGGGTTCGCTGCCTTTCCCTTTGCCTCAGTCGCAGTCTTTGAGCTGATGAAAGGGATTTGTGGCTGCTGCTGCTATTTGGCGACTTTGCATTTTTATTTGTGATGCTTTTGTTGTTGCTGTTGTTGTTGGCGGCTGCTGCTTTTGGCGGGTTAGCAGGCAGCTTTTGTTTTAAAAAAAACTGCTCGTAGTACGAGTGCACATAAATACATATGTATATGTACTTGTACTTGCATTTGTATTTGTATTTGTATATGCATATATGCAAAACACGGCAGATTGAATCCATCCGCCGCATGCGCGACGTTCAATGGGAATGGCTGCTGCTCCTGCTGCATATGCATTATGCACACTCATTACCCGCACCTCCATCCGCCATTATCCTTGTGCGCTCGTTCACTTTCATTTCGCATACTCATTCGTATGACTGTGTAGATGGTGTGTGTGTGTTTGTGTGTGTGTAGCTGCACTGTACTTTTTTTTATATCGCATTTCGTTGTTGTTGTTGTTGTTATCGCAATTTTTGTGCCTTACCCTTGCCACTTGAGACATTGCTTTGTTCTGCTCTGCACTACAATGAAGGGGTTATGGCTATGGAATACACCAAAAGCTTTTAGGCCCTTTTTTTTGGTGTCCTGAGTGCCGCAGCAAAAGCGTAAAAATCCAATGCATTTTGATATACCAAAAGTCTAGAAAAAGGCCCAACTTTAAAATGCATAGCAAAAAAGCACATGAATATTGCAATTTTTTTCTTCTAACGCCTGCCTAAAAACCAAAAATTTTCGATGGTAACCATTTAAATGCTTTTTAGGTTTAATTTGTGCCCAAGGCTTTTCACATTTATAAAGCCTGCTTTTGGTTCGAACTTCATCCTATCTTAAATTGTACCATTCTCTCCTGATTTAAGTTGTGACGTAATGTCTAATGCATAAAAGGAGGCATGGCATTTTAATAAGAAAAGTTTTCACCATTCCACAGATAAATTGTATAGCACGAATAGTAAGAAAATTTATCAAGTGCTTTTAAGAAAGCTAGAAGAATATGATAACCGTTAGCAAGAGTAACCTTTAGGTAGCTTTGGAAAAAATAAAATATTCTTTTTTGCAACATTTTCCGGCTTACGCAAAGCACAAAACATTTTTTTAAGGCTTAATGGACATCACTAGGTTCGGGTCTAATTTTTTCCAGCAACCCCTACAAAATCGGGACAGTTGAGTTGCAACCAACTTGTTACCAGGGCTGACGACATATATTTGTGGAAGTTCAGCAAAATTGAATTGCTTTTGGGTGCTGTGATTGTCAACTGATTCTCAAAAGTGAATGTATGCTTCAATCAAATATATAATCTAATCGGAAATTTATTTAAAAATTAGCAAACTAGTTTCTTAAACTATTTAAGTTGCAACTTGTGGCTTAGGGCCAAACACCCTATTAGAATAATTTGTATACCGGGCAACTAGTTCGTTTTAAGGTTTAGTTCCGAATTTGAACCGGTTCGGTCGAAAACAACTTGCAGCCTTGACTGGCAAAATTAATCAATTTCAAAAAAAGAAAATAAAAAATTGTCAGCCTAGAATTCAGTCTTCAGTAGAAATACGAAGAACTCACAACATTTAATTACATCAAAAGTGTTCGATATTATAAGCAACTCTGAAACAAGTTCGTGTCAGCCAATGCAAAGACGAATGTTGCAGGTACCCGAGCAGCAGACAATCAGGAGTTACTGACGACCAGACAGACGAGAGCCAGTGCTAGTGCCAGCACCAGTTTCAGTGATCAGGACCGCGAAGAACTCGACAGCTAACTGGAGAGGAGCTGGTTTGTTTATTCAACTGTATCAAAGTAGTCCGAGAATCCGCTATATGAGTGTTTGAACTTTTCTTATTTCAATTCGAATATGAACTCTGACGACGAATACTCGGATGAAGATCACGGAGATTCACACCGTTTCGTAAACAGCCCATCCTCGTTCATGACTTGTGTGGAGAGCGATGAGGACACCTGCACGGAAATCGATTTACCCGAACGACCCAGGCGCAGCGTCGAGGTTGATGAGTTCGTGTACACGGTCCTTACATCGGATCAGATAGTGCAGCACCAGCGCAACATCATCGATGAGGTCAACAATGTGCTGCATCTGTCGCCGCAGGTCACTCGAATCATATTGAATCATTACAAGTGGGACAAAGAGACGCTTTTCGAGAGGTACTTTGAGAGCAGTCCACAGGAGTTTTTCCGGCGCGCCCATGTAGTGAATCCATTTGCCACTCCCTCGAAGCTGAGCCTGAAGTCTGCGACCACTGTGAGCGGGCGCGAAAAACTTTGCGGCATCTGTTACTGCCCCTGCGATGAGCTCAAGGGCTTGGATTGTGGACATGCCTTCTGCGCCGCCTGCTGGAAGCAGTACTTAGCCAACAAGACCTGCAGCGAAGGATTGGCGCACAGCATTACCTGCCCCGCCACCGATTGTGATATTCTGGTCGATGATGTATCATTCGTCAAGCTGGCTGATAATCCGGAGGTCATTGCGCGCTATCAGCAGCTGATCACCAACACATTTGTGGAGTGCAATTCTCTCATGCGCTGGTGCCCGGCGCCCAGTTGCACACATGCCATCAAGGCCAGCTATTGCGAGCCGCGTGCCGTGCGCTGCGCATGTGGACATGAATTCTGTTTTGGATGTGGCGAGAACTGGCACGAGCCTGTCAGCTGTTCCTGGCTGAAGAGGTGGCTCAAGAAGAACAACGAGGATTCGGAGACATCCAATTGGATTGCGCAGCACACCAAGGAGTGCCCCAAGTGTAACGTGACCATTGAAAAGGATGGCGGCTGCAATCATATGGTTTGCAAGAATCCATCGTGCCGCTACGATTTCTGCTGGGTATGCTTGGGCTCATGGGAGCCACACGGCTCCTCTTGGTATAGCTGCAATCGTTTCGATGAAGAGGAGGGCAAGCAGGCGAGGCAGGCGCAGGAGCGCTATCGGTCCTCAATGGCGCGATATCTGCACTACTACAATCGCTATATGAACCATATGATGAGCATGCGCATGGAACACAAGTTGTACGCCAGCGTCCAGGCCAAGATGAACGACATGCAGGAGAATATGAGCTGGATTGAGGTACAGTTCCTCAAGGAGGCCGTCGATGTTCTATGCCAGTGCCGTGCAACGCTCATGTACAGCTATGTTTTTGCCTTCTATCTGCGCAACAACAACCAGAAGATCATCTTCGAGGATAATCAGCGCGACATGGAGATGGCCACGGAGAAGATATCCGAGTGTCTAGAGCGCGAAATAACAGTTCAGAATCTCTGTGAGGTGAAGCAAAAGGTTCTGGATCTATCGCACTATTGTCGCAAACGACGGACCGTTCTCCTATGTCATGTGCGCGAGGGTTACGAAAAGGACTGGTGGGATTTCATAGAATAGCACTGTAATCCCGTTAGCTAAACTCCAAGATGGTTAACCGCAATACATCGCTCTCTATGATTGGCATGACACAAAGAATCCAGCATTTCTCTGAAGACTTAATATTTAATTGCCTTTGGTTAGACCTATTAAAATGGCACAAAGCTTTTGACTTCCTCTCTGGTAGAGTGTTGTTAATCTGCCAGAGCCATCAAAATTCTGCAGTTATATAATGCAATAGGAATAACGATGTGTTTTATTTGCGAGCATGGTATGGCATGGAATGCAGTCGAAGTCTATAAATGATTAACCTTTTGGGCTGTAAAGTTCTCAAAATGAGCTGTTTGAACATGTTTGGAAGCTCTAGTTGAACATTCTTAACTGGATATTGAACATTCTTAACCTATATTGCATCGTTTATTCAAATGCTTGCCCGGGAATAAACTATTAGAATATAGAATTTATATAAAATATAAATTTATAAGTGGAATCAAGAAAGTGTACTAGTTATTACCACGACCAAAAGTAGTTGAATTAGATTCCAGTATACATGCATTCTTTGATTTGTTAAACTTAATGTATTAAGCAACAATAATCCCTATGATCGTACGTACATAAGCTCTCAACTATTATACCCGGTTCGTGGGTGTAGGGTATTAACTTTATCAGCTCATTTACTTGCTCGAGGATAGACACTTTACATTGGCGTTGATGGTTAGTGGGTTTGGCTTCCTAATGACTTTTAGCCGACAATTTAGAGAGCACAGCCTCTGTCTTTTACTATCACTTCACTCACCATCATTATATCTATTGTCTGAGATTGGGCTTGTATTTTGTTTACCCTGCGAAGCACCTTTTCTTCGTTAGTTGGCGATATGAGCCAACTTTTGTAATTATAACATAAATCAATCCAATTTCATGTTATACTTTTGGCGCAACAAAGCGATTAATGTCGACAATGCCACAAGATATGGCATGGCTAAAGGAAAAACATAAATAAGCCATTGAGCCACGGCCAATAACGGAACGAAACGGAGCTTTGAGACGGCGCATGCGCAGCGTTTTCATATGAAAAATATTTCCTTATCGCGATGCGTTGTAGAGAGTCGAAGTCGAAGTTAGAGTTGGAGTTGGAGTCACCAGTCGCCGCCAGGTGCATGAGATTTACGGCAAACGGCAGCCAAGTCGTGCCCGTGACTTCACCCTGCCCTCGCCTATCCTAGCCCCGCCTGGTCTGGCCTAGCCTGGCCTGGCCAAGTGTGAATTTTCGCACCCGTGATGAAGTTTCCAATTAAATTTTATTGGATTTCAAATTGAGGCTGCCAGCTAGTCAGCCAGCCAGACATTCGCTCATTGATCTCCTGGCTGCTCTGTCTTGCTCTGGCTCTGGGCTCGACTCTGGCACTGGGTTCCGCAAATATTTGCGCGCCATTGTTGTGGCAAGTGTTAAAAGTGGGCGTTGCGCCATCCAGCAGACATCTTGCCTCCCCGTCCATCGCATTCGCAATTTCAGACTGGCAGAGTGATTTCTTATGGCAGTTCAATGCGAGGTCAGCAACGTGGCGTATGAATTGCCCGTAGAAATCAATGTGGCAGATGCAGCTAATCTATTGCCCCATACTACTCTGACATATGGATTGGGTTGGGGGAGTGCCTAAGTCAGGAGAACGGCTAATTGATTACATGTTTCGCTCATTTTTGTGCAACAAAAAGATATAGCATTTGTTGTTTAAATGGTATTATTAGAGTTATTATAAACTGAATTAAAATATCTTCAAATCCATCAAGGAAAAAATAATAAAATGAAGCCAACAGAAGTTGCCTGTTGCAGAGTTATTTAAACTTCGTTCGCGGCTTTAAAGAACAAGGTCAAACTTAAAGCTTAGACTTTTTAAAATAAAGTCCCGCCTAAAGCACCGAAACTTCAACAACTTTAAGTTTATAATCTAGACACTGCCGCATCTGCAGTTCAGTTAAGTACCATTCAACAGTTGCTATCGCTATTCAACAAGTCAACAAAATAATAAAAAGAAAGCCCCAGCAAAGCCCTTCCAGTCCTGCTCCTGTGCCTGGTCCCTATAGATGCAGCATAGCACCAGCCAGGCTGGTCAAGCTGTTCGAGTGAGTTCCTATTAATTTTATTTATTGGCCTCATTCTCAGCCGCAGTCGCTGTAGCCGCCGCAGCCAGAGCTTAGCAGTTACAGTTCGAGTCCTGCCTCCTTCGAGTGTCTTGTCCTCCTGCCACCCTCAAGGGCTCCTTCTTGGGGCGGCTTATTGAATTTTTTATCTAGAGTTTGTTTTTGTGCTTATGGCAGCGTCTTGGCGGATTTCTGTGCCGAGCTTAAGCCATTTTTATATGACATATTTTCGCATAGTCCCTGCAGTCCTTGTTGTCGTTGTCGGTCACTTCATGTACTTAAATTTGCTTTACGACTTAGTCGCGTACTTTCAATTACACGGCATTGTCCTTGACTGTGCCCAGGCGTGAGCTGTTGCCAGACGAAGGTCAGCGCCACCCAACAATAAGGACACGGAAGTGTTTTAAGCTTTGGATGATGCTGTTTTAAATAGAGCAACTATGTCACAAAAAACATGGCAATAAAAGCAACAGCACAAATTTATAATTTGAAAAAGAAAAAGTTATATAAATATTTTAACAAAATGCATAAACTAATTTTTGGTTATCAATTTTGTTTGTCAAAATGTAGGTACTTTCTAATTGCCTTCCAGCCGCGACTCACGCGTCGGTGTGACCATTTCTCGGCCTATCTGCGGCACATTAGTTGAGCCATTGAGCAAATTTTGCCGCTGCCATAAACAATCCGCAGACACGAGCTGGAGCTGCCGTGAGACGCAGCAGTTGCGCTTGCTGCTGCACTTCCTCCTCCTGCCACTAGCTCCGGCCTGGCTTGGGCACTGGCTGCGGCTCTGGCTCTGACTCTGGCTCACTATCACTTCATCAGCGACGTGAATTTATGAGGCACTTTGCGCAGTCGGCGAGCATCGCTGGCCATAATTTGCCGCCGTCTATTGGCGAGTGCACAAATTGCGTTGATATGCTGACAGGCGGCGCACAGCGGGCCAGCCCCATCGCCTCTCTCTTGCCATAGAACCCCGCTGCCCAGCTGGCTATGAAACGTCTTCTAATGCGCAAACTCATTTGCCTATCGCCTCACCAGCAGCAGCTGCAAAGTGCATTTGTTAGCTGGCCACGGAGCTGGCTGCTGATCTTCTCTACTTAAACACAAGCTCACTAACTAAATTGAAGCACGCGCGCAGGCGTTTTAAGCGGCATAAAACCCAATTGACTTTAATTGAAGGCGGCCGAACATGAGGCCGCCGAGTAAGTGCTGAGTGGTCATTGGTCAGTAGAGAAAGAACGCGGGGGAGAATGGAATGCGGGTCATTAACTAGCTGTCACATTTTTGTGATGCGCGCCACAAGAAACTTAATTTAGAAAAAATACACACAAAAGTAAAACAGGTACCCGACTAGGAGATACCCTATAACCAGCACCGAGCTGCCGTCACAAGCATTCAATAATCTTTTTAAATGGAAAAATTCTAGAATTAAATATATGTAAATAGCCTGACCCGATCGTAAATTTCTTTCTGATTGCAATTTTCAACTATTTTCCGCTTGTGGATCATTTAAGTCTATCACAATGAAATTATCCAAATCGCTTAAACTCGTTCTCATTAAGTTATTTAATAGAGCTTTGAAAGTCGACTTAAAGCCAATCGGGCCAAGAAATTTTTTTTAGATTTTTCGGATCCTTATAAATTAATTGAAAATCCAAATTTCTGCATAAAATCCCGTCTTTTTACCTTGAACACATACGAGCTTACAAGCTCCTACGGTTTGATAAAGAGGTTAATAAATCTAGTCTCTGATAAAATTCAAATATAGCTATATATGAATAATTCAAAAATATATATTCAATGCATATATGTGATCAGTTTTTCAATAAAATCAAAATACCCTTCGAGAGCTCACGCATATAATCGCCACAAACTCGCCGCACAAATTAAGCACATTCTTTGGTATTGCTAGTTTTTTTTTAGTTGCTTATCATTTGCATCATCATCAGCACGGAGACAATTTTTGTACTCTGTTTATAAAGTGCACACAGCATATTGGTTTCGACCATATTAAACGGTGGGCAGAATACTAAATTTATATCTCCTAGATTTGACAATGGGACTTTAATCTAATATTCTTAGTACTTTTATAATTGTATATGAATGGTATTCTTCATGAGCTCTCTCTCTCTCTCTCTCTCTCGCCTTTACAATACGCAAAAGCAGCCAAGCAGTCTCTCGTTTACACAGTGTACAGAGTATTGCTCAGTCGGCTAAATTCTTGCTTGCAAAGTTCTTACTTTTTGTTGTTGAAGTGCTTTTAATTTATTTTTTTCACAAAAGGTCGTGACAATTTAATTAAACGTCATTTTATTTATTTCATATATTGATTGCATACTCTAAAGCTTTTAATTGCAAAATGGCGATGACACCGGCTAGCCGCACCGCACGTCCCTAGGCCCCTACGCCCTACATGCGGCGTATGAAGGCAGCTTTTAACGCAAAATTTGGCATTAAAATCGATATATTCCATGGAATTGTATACGAAAATGCAGTCAACTGTTTGCCAGGGAACGCATTTAATGTATTTATATTGTATTTCATTATGTTTATTTCATTGTTGTGATTGAATTGAATGCCAATGATAGACATTGGGCGCCGAACAGAGGCTGTCTCTGATTCTGATTCTGGTTCTGAGTAAATAGCACTCCCAGCTAGCGCCCCCCTCGCGATGGCTGCCAACGAATCAATTATGCGGCATATTTTTGCTGATATAAATATTTGCATTGGAATTAATTATTTTATATTAAAATGACCGCAATACATTTTATGGTCGAATGAAGCCTAGGACATTGCACACAGGATATTGCTGTTGCACACACACAAACACACATACAGGCATAATCGACGGCTGTTTGAAGTGTGTCTTGTGCATTGCTGTTGATTTTTGCGGCCGGGTGACTGCGGCTGTCCTGATTGACACCGTAAATGATATGCACATTATGTGCAGGATATGTCGCTGTCATTGCGAGTGAGCTGCACTACAAACAGGAAACGGAAATGGCAAGCATTGTGTACGTACGTGTACGTGTTCCATATTGAAAGAGTTCGAGTTCGATCGCATTGTGCTTTGAGATTGGCCAAAAGTATTCGACCTGAATGTTTAATGACCAATCTAATGAATTACACTTGTAAAAGTATTGTTCTTTTCACTTGTTTTAATGTCAACTGTTTGCTGAGTACGTAACCTGCGGGTTTTTCTCATTGTCAGAATCGAAAGACTGTCTGTCCGCCTGTATTTATGCGTTGATGACGTTTATTTTAAATTATCAATAGCTATGCATTTTTCACGAAACCTATAATTATCACTTTTCAGATAAGGCAGATTAAGACCCTGGAAATTTCATACAAAACCAACTAGGCATTTCCCATAGTTTAGATCTGTGGGAAGCGGGAAGGTAGGAACGTTGAATTTTTTTCACGGCATTAGGGCACTGGGTATAGGGTGTCTGAACTAGGCCCTACCAGCTTGATAATATTTTAACACAACTATACCTGTATATTATAAACTGATTTGATGGTAATATATATTCCTCAATAAATCCCGATGTACACTTGGCATATTGGTATATTTGCTGTTTCAGCAGCAGTGCTTTGATATACAAAGCATATCTACATATAATACATATATAAATTTAACAAAAAACACAATCACATCAAATCATACACGGCTCATCAGAACGTCATCATCATCATCGTCATCACATCTTGGTACGCTTTAGACGAGGCAGAGGGATTGTTCCAATTCAGAATGTAGCAACACTCAAGCCCCTGCCCAGCAGCAACACAAACGACAACAACAACAGCAGCAGCAACAGCAGCAGCAGCAAGAACTCGGCTGTAGAAGAAATGCTCTTAAAGGATCCACTTGTGTTTGGGCTCTGAAGTGTCCTTTGCATGTTAGCGAAACCACTCGAAAATATGACGCGTTTGCTGAAGTATGCAAAAATTGCACATGGAACAAATATGGGGAAGCAGCTGGGCAAGCGGAACAACAACGATGAGGAGCACAAAATGTTTGTCGCTTTAAGCTGCCAGCAGGCGAAATTCGTCAACAATTTGGGAATGGAAATTAAACAACGATAACAACAACAATAGCGGCATGCTCATAAATCGTATCTTTATCTACGATGGCGGCATATCAAATGATCGTTCATTATGGGAGAAAACGGTGGCACCTTTGAACCGCAGCGTCTTGACGGCAGGGGTGGCTGGTGGGAGTGAATTGTGCTGGCATTAGGAGTACGTGTCGTCTAAGGGGCCGCTGCAGGCGCCGCCGTCGTCGTCGACGCTGACGCTCAATCAATCAATGCACGGCAGCAGCAGCAGCAGCAGAGGCGGCAGCGATTTTGTCGATGGCGTTGGCGGCAAACATGAAATATCACACAGCCAAACCCTTTTTTATGAACATAAAGTTTAGGCTAACGATTTCGATTTCCTGCACAAACGTGAGCGTAACCAAATTTGCTCTAGGGCTTGGCCAGAGAGCAGCCAAACAGGCAGTCATTCAGTCAGGCAGACAGACAGTAAAAATCCGAACAAAATCAATTCAATTGCCAAATTATGCCAAGCAAAAGCATGGCCAATATTTCGCTGTCCCAATATTTGTGGCCGCAATTGTTTTGCATGACTCGTTCAGCTTGGACTTGGACTGCATTTGGATTTGCTAATCGATCATCTGGGCCATGCTTTGGCTTCGGCTGCATTTGTTGGCTGCCTCGACTTGTCATGACTTGACTTGGGTTTTGTCATTTTAGTTCAGTTCAGCTCAGCTCAGCTCAGTTCAGTTCGGCTCGGTTTGGTTTAGTCTGGTCGTCATTTTTTAACTGTCTTGGCACTTGGAGGCGGCCTGAACTACGAATATTTGCGGCGTACTGCATTTGCCGTAATTATGCCCGAAAAAGTAACACGAGGCAGCACAAACAGCCAAACGCGACGTGGTGATTAATTGTCGAATCGTGCACTCCGTCGGGGCTATTTGTTATCTCAAGGCGTTGAAATTATAAATTGTTTTGAGTGCAACCCCAAAGAGAGAGAGCCAGTAAATGAGACTGTACCCAACATCGCGTCGATCGTTTTAATTTTTTTTGGCTTTTGTTCAGGTGTGAAAGGGTTCACAAAGGGTTCAAGCACGAAAAGTGCTGAAAAGTTTCGCAGTTGGTCGATAGATATGGCATAAAGACCTTTCAGCCTGCTTGTGTTGTGTTTGTGACAGTCAATTAAGATTGCATAGATAAATAAGCAATAGCGCTTGAGTCGAGAGTGACCGAATAGAAGATACCCTAAGCCCAGTGCGGAGCTACCCTTCCAAATATGTAGGCTTCCTTCTATACACACATATACAAAAACTCTTATACCCTTTGAATCTGAATCTATTCAGTATAACAAAAGCCAGCTTGACAAAACTCTGTCCAAAAATATTAGAGTAGGCAGCTTTCTAATGAAAAATTGACTCTCTTCTAAGGATTACTATAGGCTAATAAGTCATATAATCAGATAAGTACAGAATGTAAATGTTTGTTAAACCGATTAGAGCTCAAAGAAACTGCGTAATATGCCTTGATATTAATCACATCATTTATGTGTCATTCAATGGAAGCGTGCTGTTGAAATCACCTTTTAGATCATCTGAGCCACTTTTCATAATTTTCTACTTTTATGCATAATTCACATATCACGAATAGCACATCGTGAATTCGTGTCTGGCATAACAAAGTATATAATTTTGGCGAGAACGAATGAAAAATTTTGCTCATATCTTTAAAGCTGTTGGCACTGTTGACATTTCAAGAAGCCTCCCCCGCCTCCTTTCTGCTGGTCTTTGTGCATGAAACGCGCTGAAGTGCGTAAATGTTAAGTATACAGAAGCGAGCAGAGGCACATGCCCCATCGAGAGTTGCCTCCATGGCCAAAGCTGGCTCTAGAGCAGCTGTCAAATCAGCACGTGACATTGTGTGACATCATTGAACTGGAATATGACGAGGCAGAGCGCCAAAAAGCCGCGACGACTTTCGCTCCATGCAAAAGACGAAGGAACGCCTCCAGCTCCAGCTCCAACTACCAAATCCCAATTCAGCCGCGGCTTCTGTTTCGCCTGTTGTCGCTGCCTGGTGTCAGGTAGTTTTTTGGGCGATGCTGTCGGGGCTGCTGCAAGTGCACACTTGAGACATGGAGACAACTCCATGCGCACAGGTAACCCGGCCCCCAAGCCAAACCAAACCCAAGACCAATCCCGTCACGTGGACCGAGTTGAGAGATGCATTCAGCACGTAGTGCATAGATCAACATTCAAATCTGTGTGCCTTTGTGTCTGTGCATGTTTGTGTGTATGCACATGTGTGTGTTTGTATGTACCGCTGCAATCACGTTAATTAAAAAGGTGCAAATTGTAAAACGCGCCGAGCAGCGCGTCGGGAATGCCACGAACCACGAAGCGGAGCCAAGTGCTGCCAAAAGCTGACAGCTGTTAATGAACGAGCGAACATGTGGCATGGACAGGAGAGGGGACAGGAGAGGGGTACGGGGGCTGGCTTGATTCTTGCTGTCTGCAAGTCACGTGCTGCACGTCATTCGGCTGCGGTAATTAAACGTATCATAATTTCTTATGGCCATCTCCATCCACCCGCCCAACCAACAAGCTTTCGCCTCATATGCAGCTACCTTCCTCCTCACATCCTCAACCCAATCCCACTCGACTCCTACTATCACTCCCACGTAACACGTTTGCATTTTTACATGCATTTTAATATTAACGCCCAAAACGAGATTCAACGCGCAGCAGACAAAAAGGATTTCGTAGACCAAAAGGATACGACGTTGCTTCTGGGCATGGTCTGCGATTGCAGCTCACCCACACTCCACTCCCCTAAACTCCTCCTCGGGGATGGAGTATATTAAATGAAGTCTCGGTCGCTCAGGCAGGCAGCATAATAAAAAAATATATAAAAATAAACAACATTTTTTTGTACAATAAGAAAATATGAAAATTCATTTTGTTTGTTGCTGTCGCCGACGCTGCTGCTGTCGCACTGCAACAATGGCGTCAAAGCTGCGGCACAGCAACAATAATAATAAAAAGAAAACAACAACAACAATAACAACAACAGACGCCACAACGCATGCATCCAAGCAACTGCAGCATGTGGAACAGCCGCATTGGGAGGAGGCGCCAAGGCACAACACATTAATAAAATAGACAACTTGAAACATATATATCAGCCAAGTGCATTAAAATGTTGTAAAACGAAATTATGATATTACATTTAGTCAAGTGGAGTGCTTTCTGCGGCAACCTAACAGCAGATGGCATTTATACGAGCACTATAATTAAATTTATTGCGATCAGTCTAATGAAAATTTCTTGGCTAACATAAAAATTTATTATGAAAACAGTCTCCCAAAATATTTCAATGCAAGTGAGACCAATTTGATGAAATGTGACTGTGGCACCCGGATTCATATTCAGCTTGAGATATGCTACTCGCTTAGGTTTTACTTTTCGATTTGCCAATAGTTCAATTTATAGATGCGCTCTTCAGCAATATATATTCCAATCCAATCCTAAGCAACGCCAATATAAATGAGCTTCATAGGTAGACAGACAACAAGGTGGACATTGCACAAAGCGAGTATACCCTTTTCACTCTATGAACGAGTATATAAAGATAAATGCTTAGGCTGTAGGTGTTTGTCTCCGGCCAAATCAAATATCAATTACATTTACATCGTATGTACACATCCCAAAAGCCAATTGGCAGCACTTTAAAGTAGAGTCGACTCGCTCAACACAATCTATTTGGATCGCCAATTGCAATATTTTGCTGGATTGTGTAATGCCATGCAGTCAGGTACGACCGACCACCTGCTGGCTTTATGCGATATCCGAAACTGTTCAATTAGCGCTCAATATCGGCAAGCAATAACTCAAAATTTGACAACTTTCAAAAATATGAACTCACATTGCCGGGCTGCACTTGCACAAATCTAAATATGCGATTTATAATTAACATTTCATAAATTCGCAATCATGATAAGAAAAGTTTTCCATTAAGAATCAATTAAAATGCAAAAATCGATCAAAATGTGCTCGCTCCACTGTTGCTCTGGCTTTTGGCTTTAATGCCCGACTGACTAAGATGAAGTTATCGTGATTGAACCACTTTTCACGCAAGATAAAGTCCGAAGCGTGGCAATGAAAATGAGTTTTTATTGAAATAACATAATTTGCATGAAAATTCCAATAAATTGACAGATGATTATTGATATAATTTGTGACTGACAAAGATTATATACCCTTCCTTCTCTATGTACTTGGTTGGAACTTAATGAGTCAATTAATAGGACTTAAAAGTTTTGAACTCAAGTTCCGAAGGAGCATTATATAAATTAATTATTATCATTTTTGTTAAAATGATCATTATATCAAATACTTATACTTATTTTTACTTTTATTGTTTTATTTATATTTTTATTTTTTATATTTTATTATTGTAATTATCTAAGGCCTTCTTCTACCATAAGCCTAAAATTCAAGCTCAGACCTAAATCTGAATTTCTTGAAATTTTTATTAAAACAACATTTTCTTTAGATGCCTACACATTACATGACGAATTCAGCCAACCTTTTGGCAGGGTATAAAGTATGAATATTGAGAGCAGAAATAAATATGTACGTACATTAATATAAATATAGAAGTGGAGCGATTTAATCACGTGCAGTGTTAATGAATTCAATTGAATTTTGCGCTATCGCCAGACAAACAGAACCGAACAAACCTCCACAGACCCACACAGACCCAGTGCCAGTTCCAGTTTTGCAGTTGTCCAGCGCCCAGTGGGCAGCCCCTGTTGCTCTGTAGGCTTTGCGCTTTTTGATCTCCTTGCGATTGTCTCTTTTGGAGTGGTTGGTCCAGCGCGTTCCGACCTAGCGCCACAGCAAAGCTAAGTTGATCAAGTCAGAGTACTGTAGTCGGGCTTGGCCGACTACAAGATAGCCTATACCAAGTGCCGAGATTCCCTAACAATATACACAAAACTCGGTGCACCTACTGCCGTGATAATGCCCTTTCTTCCATTAGCCCCAACCTATGAAGTATGCGTTTCTTATTACTATGGTATTTATAGCCACATCCTTATAAATTTTAAAAGTGTGTGCATACCATTCAGAGGAAATGGGGAATGTATTTATTCTAAAATGAAATATTCTATATTTGATTATACTATTCGAGAATGTTGATGATATTCAAAAGTCATTCATTGTGGAGACATGGGGAGATATTGATAGTTTGAAATAATATTGATTTGCGCGTGCCGTTAAATGAACTCACATTCCGAACTCAAATCCACTTCCTCGGCGCGTTTAAACAACACGGCCATGGCTAGATCGACTTTATGATGAAGATCGAGAATATTTAATTATTGAATTGGAGAATCCTGCTTCTGTATATTACATAAATTTTCATTCGACACTTCTTCAACGATACCTTACCGCAGATGAATTGCTCATAACACATAGCAGATTTGTAATTTGTGACAAAAAAATATATATACATTTTTTGGTAGCAAAGTCTCGTCACACATTTGGTGACAAAACTTAAATACCCTCTGCCTGGGTAATAAAATACAAATTTAATAAAAGTTATGCACTTGCCAACAACTGTGGACAGAAATTTGCATAGACGTACGACTCTATTTTGTATGTTTTTATTTTTGTAATTGTTTAATCGCAGTTTGGTCATCTATGTGGGCTAGCAACCCAGGCGAACGATAGAGCGTGCAGCTTGGAATTTGGATGAAATTGCATAGAATTGAAGATTTAGAGCTTGTGGAAATGAATATTAGCTACAGAAATAGGCACGTCTAACACCATAAAGAGTACGATATTCTTAATAAGGACGACGAGTTGAGTCGATCTAGCCATACCCACTGGTCCGCCTGTATCAAGACTCAAGACTCTATTCATGATCTCTGATTGGTTAAAAATTCATATATTTATTATATTTTTTTATAGTACGTATATTCATAAATAAGGGGTAGACCCCGACCGAGTTATGGGTGGTGGTAAGTTTTAACTTATAGTTATAGGATATTTGAGACTAAAATAAATAGATATTTGTTGATATAAATAACAAATAACATATGTTGTGAAGAGCACTTCCTAGTCGGATACTTTTATGTCTTCTATTTCACTTTCAAGTAGAGCTCATACTAATATTTGCAAGAGTGTCGCCATCTGGCGCTTAAAGTACGCAACTGGCAAGGATGCGCGGTTCATGACTTTGCTATGCAGCAAGGACAACGCTACTTGAAGCTTTTCTGTTATACAAGACTGATAAAAAAAATACTGTTATATATCTTAAAAGTCAAAATGTTATCTCGACTACTCGAACACTGTCTTTCTAATGTAATTCAAGCAAAAGGCGAATAACGATATTAATATAAGTTATTATAACCAATTTTTTATTTTTTTCATATATATATTATTTTAATATTTTTTTGAGTTTCCACAAAAGCTCAGTGTTAGAAAAATCCAAAAAATATAAATAAAAATACAAATGGATTGGATTTGTAGTTTTCTTATGCTTGTAAGAAATGTAAAGTATTTAATTCAGAGAAATTCCATTTGATTTATAAACGAGTGTTTCGGCGTACTAAAAGCTTCAAAAATGTTAATGTAATATCTTTAAATACACAGTCTGATCTATCGCCCAACATCACCGACCACATGTTGGTGTGGTTGGGCTGGCCTAATGCATTTTCGACTTCTTTGACTGTGAGGAGGAGAAAAAAACAACAAACTGAGCAACGCCCGCATTCCAATGAAAGCGCCAGCAGCTGCACGAAGAGCAAAATCAACAACAACAACAACAACAGCAAACACAGCCAACATGCAGGCACACACAAGTCAAAGAAATTTGCTGTTAATTCACGTATTAACCTCTTGACATTTGGCAGCAGCGTCGCCAGCCGAAGAAAAACATGTCGACAAACTTGCAACATGGTGGCATTAAAGGGGGCGCGGAGCAGGGACGGGTGGGCGACGAGCGGCACATCTGCCCGGTCGCTGTGACGCTGAATAGAAACTGTGTCAATGTGCCAACAACAAATGTTTGGGCGTTGTGGATGTGGATGATGTTGGTGGCATGTGGGAGGGCCCGCAGCGATATTGGCGTTGGAGCTGAAGCGTTGCCTTTGGAGTTGGAGCCACGCCAAATGGAAAACTGTGCGCCGCGTGTGTCTATGTGTCTATGAGTACGTGCGCCTCAATGACTTTCAATTAAATCAATATTCATCGTTTTGGCTGCCTCGGGGTCTAAATGGCAACGGGCGGCCCCGGCCAGGCACAAGCTGGGACAGAGGCTGAGGCTGTGGCTGAGGCAGTTGCTGCAGCGACTCCGCTCCTTGATTAGACGCGACGCGGCCACGACAACAGCAACAATAACAGCAACAACAACAGCAACAACAAACAGTTAACAGCTAACATCAATGGCTAACAGCAAAAGCAACAGCAGCAGCAGCAGCATGGGAAAATGTGCAATTTTGGCCAAAAATAAATAGCAAAAGCTTGAGGAGACCAAGCGAATGAGATACCTGAGTGGCCTGACCGAGCCTGGGCACATTCATTGCGCAAATTTTGTGGACTGTCTGTGCAGCCAGTCTGCAATCAAAGATACACCACCAAATAAACATTTGAATCACTTGCCCGAGCCTTTCACAAAAACAACATCAAGCATAAACAAAAACAACCACAGCACAGAAGTTGGCTTAGACGAGAGCCGCGCGCGAGCAAATAATTAATGTTTGCCAATAACCGAAGACACTTCCAGCGCTCGCAACTGCCAGTTACTGATCCCCAGCCCGCCAGCAGACCAGCTCGCCCGGTGTCGAAGCCAACTCAACAAGTGTGCCCGCTGGTAATGCAAATGAGGCGTTTGTAATTGTTAGCTGCAGTTGGAGGATTAGGGTGAAGGCAGAGAGAGTGAGAGAGGGAGAGAACAGTACGGCTTTTAGGAGTCAGTTCCTACAAATATTAGAAGACGCAGGAAAGAACGGCACGCCGAAGAATAGACACTCTTTTAGAATTATCATCATCATATATACACATATCATATAGCTGCCATAGTAATGAAAGGTCGAAAAACTGAAGAAGAAGAAGTGCTTATTATATGGTGAAATTGTGGTAAACTGTGTTTTATGTTGTCTATTGCCACAATTACCACAGCTTGGCCAGTAAGATTTAAAATATAGTTAGACAAAATGCATTTTTTTTTATAATTTTAAAAAGTTTCACTAAGAAAACCCTTTTCACGAGCAGAAGATTTTAAGATTTTCTATAAACATAACTATCTCAACGCCCCAATATTACACTCCTCCTGTTGATCAGGAATTGGAGCCCAGCCAACGCTCATAGATAAAGCATGCAGTGGATAACAATATGCCACATAGCCAAACTCCAGCTGCCGCATAGTAGTACTCCAGATCATTGGAATTCACTTCCTGGTATCTGGCACGGTTTACAAAGCGCAAACGTCCGCTCTGAATCCCATGGGCAAACCCATCGCTTTTCATCTTGAGCAAGATTCCGCCCTCGAACATGCGCCGCACATACCAATTGAAGATCTTTAGGTAGGGGCGCCCATAGGCCGCGGGCATGAAGAAGGGCTGCTGGTAGATGATCTTCGGTAGCTTGTGGAATAATGGAACGCGTAAAAACTTTTGCTGGTACAGTGCAAACTCAATGCTATCTTCAAAACCGTTGTGCAGCATGCTGGTGTTCAGTTCGAGTCGATATTTATCCACCAGCTGCTCCGGTGTGACTACCAGACGTTTGACAAGCTGCGGATGCAGATCGGGCAGCTTGTGTAAAAAGTTCAATTCGACTTCCTCTTGCGGCAACTCGTAATCCGTGTCCTTCAAGTCGTCGAAGGTGTTCAGCTGCCTTTCATAGAGGCCCGCCGCCAAATTGCTGGATAGCTGCGCCAGGTAAAGATTGGTTAGCATTAACCCAGCTACTGTCATTATAATGTAAAGCAGCAGGCGACGTGGCGCAGGTGGAGCAATCAGATCTCTGCCAGGTGGCAGAAAGAGCGATAAGCGCAAAATTTCCAGAAAGGCGCCACTCAACGTGCTGCCTCCCTGAGAGAGCAGAAATGATGCAGCACTACAGTAGCTCAACATGGCCACACATGCCAGCCAGGTGACCCAGCTGTAAGGCTTCAGCAGATACATATACCTGGGCAACAGCTTAGCTGATGGTGCCATTAGAAAACTGTTCTCATGCCAGAGGACAACACTGCCCGTGAAATTCGGTGTCTCTGCCAGCAGATACGGTAAAAAGTCGACGATACGAGTGCTAAGCGCTTCATTAGCTTCCTTCAAGGTATCCAGCGTGCGAGTTCGTATGCTGCCCTTGTAGTGGCCAATAAAGTCCAGTACCATACGCAGCATATAACCAGCATATATAACACGTTTTCGATGGTCTCTAAAAAGAAAGGCCCTCGGTGCGCCGCTCGGAAGAATGCCACAAGTTATCTTAAACCCATGAAAATCCCAAAGCAAGCCACGCGTGCGATGAAAATACTGTAGCGTGGTTTCCATCTCCAGCAGTCGTAGTTTCGGATACGGCATATAGCTATACAGCTCCTGAGTGCGCGGCAAGACCACCAGAATGTGCACCATTCCCTGACGCCAGCAATGCGCAAAGAGCTGAAACAACTTACCCGGCGTGGCCGCCGGATAAATGATGAGCACCTGCAGTTGCTGAGCACGCCACAGCCAGGTGGTGAGATAGTTAACCATGCTAAAAGCATGCGCGTCCTCTAGAAATATGATGGTCAGAGCACGTTCACTAAAGTTGCCATTAAGCACAAGCTGCAGCGTCGCATTGCTAATCCGAAGTGTTGGTATGGCAGGTTCTCTAGTTGGCATCAGATTATCAAAAAGCGACTTGTTTCCAAACTCGACGTACACATTAAGTTCCATGTCGTACAAAGCGTTGAGCTGATCAATGCACTGGCCGACAAAGCTGCCCGGCAGCAACGTTAGATTCTGTAGCGTGTTCAGGTAAAGTAAGTCCATTGGAGCTCTTTGGGTCACCAAAAAGTTGGCGTGCTGCTTTTATAGATATAGCTAAGGGCAGGCCCTATCATTAGGACTACAATGTATTCCACTTACAGCACGTTTATTGAAATGTGTTAAGTGTATATTTAACCGTACAATTGAAATTGCTTAGTCATGTGCCCACGAAACCGCTCCAGCATGAAGCAGAGCATTGACAATACCAAACCCACAGCCCACAAGATATATGCATAGTAATAAAATTCCAAATCGTATGGTTTTAGCTCATCCTCCTCACCACGCATAAGCTTGGTGATGCCACCTTCGATTGTTTCCTGCCATGCATCGCTCTTCATCTTGGCCAATATGCCACACTCAAAAATACGTCTGAGATAGATATTCAGCATGTTAAGGTAGGGCAAGCCGGTGACCACTGGGACGGACATGAAACCATCAATGAAACTCTGTGTTGTCAGCTTGAAGAGCGGTACTTTCAGCAGGCGCTGTTGATAAAGAATGCCATCCAGGCGATCGATATAACCAATATACATGTAACTTGTGTTTAGAGCAATTCGAGAAGCATCCACAACGCTGACGTCAACAACGATAATGCGCCTTTTAACTGCATCTGGCATGGACTGCGCCTTTTTAAAGGTCTCGGCATAGGAATTTTCTAGCAGCAGTGGATAGGGGGCGCGTACGAGATCCTCGAAAGTATTGAACTGCGGTTCAAACAGACCCGATGTCAGCATGCTCGAAAGCAATGCCAGATAAAAGTTCGTCAATATAAAGCCAGTCAGCATCATCATGAAGTGGATCGTAACCTGTTGCCAGTTGGAAAAGCTGATCACCGGCTGTGGGATAAACAACAGATGGCACCAGCTGCTCAGAAAATGCTTGCCTATTTCGGAGACACCATTTCCATTGCTGCTGCTATAAAGCATTAGCATCCCGTATCCAATTGTTCCAGCTACTGCGAGCCACACAGTCCAAGTGAAAGGGCGAGCAAAATACAAATATCTAGCAAGGGGCCGGGCATGTGGCACTGCAATATAATATTTGAGAAGATAGAGTGGCGCAGTGCTAGTTTGTTTCACGTGAAGGTCTTTCGGATAACAAATAAAATCCATGGTTCTACTTGCAAACAAAGCAATGGCAGTAATTTGTAAACGCTCCTTGGGAACCTCATCCAAGATCCGGATCGTAGCATTGTGGCGTCGACTGAACTCCTTAAAGGCGTTATACATATACCCGGCATAGACCAAGTGACCCTGACGATTCACATACGAAAAAATGCGTGGCTCAATTGAAAATAAAATTGTACGAATTGGGTATTTTTGAAGATTTAATAGCTGCCGCCATCTGTTGAGGTAATCTTCCAGCTGCGTCAATCGCAGGATTCGAATTGATGGATACGGATTGTAGCTATAAAACAACACTTTCCGGTGGAGTTGTTGAATGAGTAGCACATTGATAAAACCTTCTCGAAAGCAGTACAAATAGAGCTCCTCTTGCCAGATGTTTGGCTCCTTCGACGTTATGAAAACAATGTGAAGCTCATGGAGTTGTCACAAAAGGCGTGGCAGAAGAGCAGCCACTGGAGCATCAAGTGGAGGGCTTTGTATGTAAGCTACGATTAATGTTTTTTCGGTAAACCTTCCAAACACACGATAATCATTAGAGCAGTTCTCTGATAGCTGAATTTGGATTCTAGGCGTATCCAGAAACTGTAGATCCAACATAACCTGAGAGCTATTCTTCATGTTGATAAAAATGTTTAATCCGATTTTGTAGACACCATTGAGTTGTTGCAAGACTTGCAACAGTCCAGTTGATTGAGTTGGTTGTGAGTTAACAGCGTTGACTCCACTCGTTTGAAGAGCAATCAACATCAGAGGCAGCGACATTAATATAATAGATATATGCAACCAAAATAACATTTTTGGCCTTATTCAATTAAACCTAAGTCCGTCAAGGCTTAATTTCTGGAATAGTCAACGCTCTATGCACGACCAAAGGAGACTATGCGGTTCTGGGAGCAGCTAGTTCACTTTTTATACTTCTGACTGATTCTTATCAGCCTTAGCGGCAATTACATATTGCGCCAAGTGTACGCTTACATCCAAGTTCAAGTTATGCGCAGTTACTTCCAAGCCAAATCAGCTTGGTCTTATCGCCCATCGACCAAATGGTCGTTTGACCACATAATTGTTTGCTGGGCCTGGGGCTATTTGTTCCAAATTGACCAAGTGGTTATCTATTTATATAAGAATGTTGGTCTTGACTGACTGATTGTTAATCACGCCATGAAAGCTTGGAAGCTTAAAACTCACTTTTAAAATATGCATTTGAAACGTCTTTTGCGCTGATCACAAAATGTTCGTCCACTTTCAAAGAATTTAATTATAAAACAGCGAATACAATTTTAAGTGATTTGTGAACTTATAAAAAAAATGTTCGAATTTTTTGAAGATTTGTAAGCTTTATTTTGGCCACGGGCCGTGCTTTAGCTGCAGCGGCAATGTTTGAAACTCGTTAGCCCACAACAGCAACAACAGCAACGATTGAAAACAATTTAAAATTGAAATCGCTCATAAATTCTGTCACTAATTGTAAAGAATGGGAGACCTTGAATTCAAATCAACGGCTCAGTCAGCAGTCAGCCAATGGCTACTGCTAGGCAAATGTCTTGAAAAATTATGAAGCTACACAAATCTACAAAAACCAGCAATAGTCACAGCAACGACAACAGCAGCAGCAGCAGCATTTGCAGCAACAACAAGAGTATGCGATATCCATTGTGTTTGAAAATAATGATAAATAAATATAAATTTCAAAGGCAAACATAAAGAGCTATTGACTGTTGACTTTTATGAACAATTAGGCGGCAGCCACTTAAAGAGGCGAATATATTGAGATACAGATACGCAGATACAAATACATAGATACAGAGTGCAGGCATATAAGGCATACAAGTGTAGCGCTCACATGGTTAATGGGCCTCTCTATGGGTTCTCTATGGGCCTGGCCAACAATAAACTGCAATTGATTAGATCGACAACTGCAGCACGCAACTGCAAACAGCCAACGGGGTGTGGGGGGAGGCGGGTCGAGGGCGTTGCAAACTTGTGTGCCTTTGGACTTCAATTAATGCATTCAAAGCATTTATGCAAATGGCGGGAAATAATTTATCACCCATTCAAGACGCAACAGCAACTGCAACCGCAACAATTGCAATAGCTGCAATAGCAACAGCAGCAGCAACAACAGCGGCAGCAACAACAACAATCAAACCTTCTATGCAAGCATTGCAATATGCAAAAGTTTTGTTCATTAGCGCAACGCCCACGCAGTTAACATTCAGTGGGCGTGGCCACAATCCGCACACGTTCTCTCAGAGTGTTTTTATTTTCATTCTCGATTTTATTTTGGAGGCGGCATCGTTTGATATGCTTTGCCTCAGCTGTCGATTTGATTTTGTTATTGTTGCATTTTATATAATTAGTACTTAATTTATCATTTTTTGTGCCGCACTCAATTGCTTGGGTTGTTGTTGTTGAGAAATCGGCGCAAGGTTAGGAGATTAGAGATTTAAAGGCTGTTGTGGGCTGCGCTAGATTGGTTTAACTTATTGCAATGTGGGTAGGGCTATTTCACGACATGGCTCTGATATATATTACATATTTCTCAGTGATGATCGGGTTCTGTTTGGAGACCCAAAAGAACAAACTCATGATATTATTAACCAATTCCCTTCACCATCATAATAAAGTTTTAGTGTTCCACTTTCGATCGGTTTATGTTTAAAAGGTAATTTCTCTATCACTCCTTCTTCGTTCTTGTCAATCCGTTAGTAACGCCCACACAATTCGACACACTCTTTGTGTGCAGCGAAAGACAAAACCTGACCATAACATTAAAATAACAATCATCTACCAGTTACTTATCGCGTCACATCGTAGAGACCACCCTCTGCCGCTCCCAGTACCAGGCCAATCGTTACCCAACGATCTGTTTAAAGTCTAAGTATGCCCCAGAGCTACATTTGAGTTATTCGCAGTCAGAATTGAAACTGTAGCCGTAAAATCAATTTGCCAAAACGTCTACAACTTCATCACACAGTCAGTCCATTTAGTCATAGTCGCAGTCATGGACAGACAACGAGATCTAATCGGTATTTGGGCATCTGAGCTATTGAGGCCGCCTCATGCCAAATGCCGAAAAAAAGTCGGACTATCGACATCGGACAACCAACCGCCCCATCTGCTTACACCAACTTCAGCTGGCAACTCATAGCTGGAAGCGCTGGGCATAGGAAAATACATACTAATATTTCTTGTCTATATCAATTGACTTTTCGGGGCAACATAAATTATATAGCCGCGACCAGCAGACGGTGCCAAAGACAATAATTCGCAATCGATCGATCGATTGAGGGAGTGGAAGAGACAGTTGGGCTATGCAATTTTCGCCGCACAACTAATGCCTGAGATTTGGCTAAATGGGTCACAGCTACGAGCTGAGAATTGCAATTGCCAATGAGAAAGTTATCGGGCGCTGCTGCGGTCACTGCTCGCTGGTCAGTGGTCAGTGGTCGGTGGTCAGTGATAATGGGTTTATCGCCAGGCCGATGGGCAAGTTATTAGCGTGACCGGGGTTAATCAAAAAATTGCTGACCCTTGAGCACTTGCTGTTGCTGGGTGTATTGTATCGATGCTGGCCATAGACAAGCATATGCATTAAAAATTAATTGACTATCATAAAATTGTGGTTGCTGACCAAAAAAACCAAAAAAAAATTGCTTAATCAAAGAGTAGGTGAATGCTCGTATGTTTAAAGGCGTTGGCTGGCCGGCTTGAACTTTGCGCAAGCCAAGTTAATGGGCCATAAACATTGCTACGGTAAAAGTCAAGCGATTGTGCGCCTAATTTGTCGCTTGCCAGGCCAATCAGGCCGCCAGCAGCAACATGTTGCCGGCAACACAGCATAAACAAGTGCAGCGGCAACAGCAGCAGCAGCAACATACAAATCATGCGAGAGTGCGTATGTGTGTATGTATGTGTATTGGCTGTCAGTTGCTGACATTTGCAGTAGTCCAATATGTTTGACATTCATTGGCAAGCCGCATGTTGCCAAGTGACTGACATTTTGCCGCTTGCATAACAGGCAGCAACAGCATTCACAGCAGCAACATCATCAGCAGCAACAGCAACAGCAACATCTAACAAGCTGGTAAATCAAATTCCGTAAATCGACTGATTGCATTTCTTGTTATCGATAGCCAGATGCAAATATCGTTGGTAACATGATGCCGCAGCAAGTGTGTCAAAATATCATGGCTAACCGACTAAACGCCTTTTTAGTCATTTTTAATTTCAGCGCTTTTGTTTATGGCCCATGCACTTGGCCATAAAAACCACCATTCTTGTCAACAATTGTTGATTGATTGCCAACGAGTTGGTGGCATTTTCATGCAGGTGTTGCAGTGGAGTGTTGTTTTAATTTAATTTAATTTTCCATTTGTTTTTAGCTATTGTTTTGCATATAAAACTCAACTGCAATGGCGTACTAAAAATAACACTAAAGATAAAGTATGCTGCCGAATTGTAATAAATCAGTTAAACTTTTAGATTTGATACTAATTTAAGGCTTTAGTGTGGATTTAATGTAAGATACTGCTTTTGGAGAATTGGGAATAAAAATGTACAGACACTTTATGTTTAATCTTAAATATTAGACCTTAAGTTTCATTCAGTTTATCTCATTATATAGCCAATTATTGCAAATATTTATTCTATTCTATCATGTCACAGTTTGATAGCTACTGATATAGCACTTAAAAACAGCATCCCAACAAATTCATCATGGAAAGGGTATTGTGTATACGATGGCAATCGACTACAACATTTGAGCCAAAGTGCGGAACTTCAGTCAAAACATCACGTTTCGTTACAAAAAATTATTGCAAGTCCGGTTTTAATAAGGAAAATATGCAAGTTGATTATATTACCAAAAACAAATTGCATTTCGACACATTAACTTTACGTCTTTGGTCTTAAGGAAACAAAACTTTTCTCCTTGAATTCTATGCTATGTCATTTTGAAGCCCGTTTCCGTTTCCGTTTAAATGTAAATGTCAGGTGCTGTCATGCAACCAAAATTCCATCTTATCTTAAATGCTTTGTCACTTGACTTTTAGCGCGTAATTATCGCAAAAGCATTTTGTTAAGCGCGCCTACACCAGGAACAACATCAACGACAGCAACAGCAACTATTGCTAAGGTAACAAAAAGCGCTAAGGGGCCAAAAGCGGCTTTGTGGCTTGTGTTAATAACCATAAAAAGTCAATGCAGCTCTCGCAGCAAACCAAAACCAAAACTTAAACCAAAAACTAAAAACCGAAGAGAAAAAGTTGTGAAGCAAACGCAAACTAAGCCATAAAAATATGTTTAACACACCCTCTGACAAAGCTGTTAACAGCGTAAAATGCGTAGGATAAATCCGTAAAAAGTGTATTGCTGTGGTGGCATTTGGTGTTTTTGTTGCTGCTGTTGCTGCTGCGACAACTGACGACGAGTTGTTGGCAATTTTTCTTTTTAGCACTGGCGACAAACGACAATTAAAATGCAAACAAATTGAATGTGTGTTCGGGTGTGTGTGTGTGTGTGTGCTTGTGTGTATGCAGAGGGTTTGTCTAAGTGTTTTACGCCATAAAGTAGCGCACTTAACTTGGCCAGCAGCAACAGTTAGAGCAGCAGCAACAACAATCAGAGCAACAGCAACATCAACAACATGGGCTTTGCAATTGGTTGCTGCTGCGCACGCGCGCAACATTTTTGTGTGCCTGGAAATGCGGCGAAAGTTGGCGTGCCGTTATTTTAATTGCAACATGTTGCCCGGTAATTTGTCTGCACTCGTAAATGTTGCGACGCTAATTGCCTAGCAAATACTACAGCAACAGCAACGAAATTGTTAGGAGCAGGGGCTACGATGAACTTTGTAAGCAATCGTCTGTGCGCCGAAAATTGATTTGAGTTAGTCTAGTGTTAACGCCCTAGGCCAAAACTTAACTAATCAATTCCTGCCAGCCCTCGAGCACACATTAACCTGTCAACGTGGCCAAGTTTGCAACACATTTAGTGAAGGCCGCAAGGCCTGGGCCACAGAAGCCAGAGAATCAAAATCAAAATCTAATCTATAAGTAGTAATCAAATTTGTGCTTGCAGCCAACAAACGTCGCCTGGACGCGCGCATACGTGGCTGCCGCACAGCCCGTAATTATGCAACACATGTTCAGCGCAACAATTGGCCATAATTTAGTCAAAGGTAATTGAGTAAGCGCGGCGCAGCGCGGGCCAACGCCGTTGCGGCTGGCCTATCATTAAGCCACAATTTCAAGCCCAAGTTCTCTGCTTCGCCTTCACCCCTGCTCTTTGAGCAGAGCACGCATTCAGTAGTCGCCCTGATTGGGGAAGCCCGAGGAATCGTCTCTGCCACCGTGCTGCATGCTACCTGGCAAACTGGGCGCCTTGTTTATTTATTTCTAGTTAGACGCACATTACCTATCCATAGTTACTTAATTGTATGGCATCCCTCGCTCATCATCCCGATCTCCTTGGCCTGCCTACTCGCTGGCTTGGCGGAATAAGTATCTGAGCTCTGAGCTGAGCTGCATTCCTTGGGTGTGATATGCAAGCTGGAAGATCAGTGAGCCACCGAGAGTATCCTTGAGGTAATTGCAGTGTTTAATGATTGAAAAGAAGTCAACGTGAGCTAAGCACAGATATGGAGAATGATTGAGATTGCTCTTTAATTTGCGGAAATTGCGATGGCCAGAAGTGGTTTTACAAAAGCGAAGAGCGTTTTCAGAAGCAACAAACTCTAGAAAAGCTGCCAGGCTAGCTCTATTTAAACTCTGTCTTACACAAAAGATTGGAAATCTAACAATTTGGTATGACGAGATTTAGAATTTAGAAAGTATACTAAGAAATACAATTATTAGTTTGCTTGGTTACTCTGCAAAAGTCTCTTACTGCTTAGCTCCGACCTTCCCCTTTCGAGACCCAAGACCCAAATCGGCAGCAAGTTGCAACTGGCGCTCCCCTATAACTTTTTGGTAGCAACCACAGCCCAAATCGGCTTTGGGAACATTTAAAGCAACTGCTATCCGATCTACTGGCCATATTTGTTGAACACTTCACTTCATTTGTGCCACTTTATACACCTACAAATGTCACTCAAAGCAAAAAACATGTTAATTTACGAAACAGCAAAGCTTAAAATACTCCTAAACACAAAAACAACAACAACAAAAACAACAACAATGGTTAACAGACTTAGCCAAAAAAGGCTAAAAACTGCAGCCAAATAGAGAGCGAAAAAAAATCAAACAGCGACGAGATCACAAGTCACGATAATGATAAATCGCAGCTAAACATTTAGCCGGGTTACCGCTGCCACAAAAGGTCGAGGGTGGATACCGACTACAACAACAACAACAATAACAAAGATAATAGCAAAAAAAAGTAGTCACAGTAGCAAGAAAATTTTATTTACTCATTGTACAATAAAGAAATAAATAATAGCAAAACGTCAGCAACAAAAAATGGAGTAGCCAAGCAAAAAAAAAAGGAAGGCAACGTGTCACAGTTCGTGAAATAACAATAGTTCACAACCGGCCCCAGCGGCTGGATGATCAGAGGCTCAGAGACCCAGCAAGCGCCCAAACCCCAAGCACGGACAGAGCGGACCGCAGCCAAATCCAATATCTAAGCTCTGTGCAACTTTAGAGAGCGAGAGATCAATATCTCAATGAGTTGACGATTGAGCCGAAGCTGCCGAAAAACAAACTCCAAATCTGGGGGCTATGAGGTGGCTTGTCATTCGATCGGCTTCTGTGCTGTCTCCACAATAGACCAGCAGGATTGGGTGAGGGGGAGTGAGGGGAGTAGGTGGCAAGAACTGGGCCCATAGCCTCAGTTTATGGTTATTGCTTATGACAACAACAACCGCCACCAATGTTGTTGGTTGCACTTTTCACAGTTTATTTATTCGCTTATTCGATATACAAATTTATAAAATAAGTTTTTTTATAGTATGCATAAATTATGAATGTTTATTTTAATGCTTTTGCTGTAAAAGGTCAACAGCAGCATTGGAAGTTAATTTTTATTCAGATTTTTGATTCGTTTTTATTTCTTTTGTTTTATTTATTTTATTTTTCATTTTTTGCTCAGCGTTTTGCATATTTTGAGCGATATTGATGCTGTACTTGCTTTTTGGCTTTTCGTTTAGACGCGTCACGATGTTAGCGACCTAAATTGAAATATAACCACAGTTGATAATACTCTGTTTTTAATGTGCAACAGAGTATATTGGCTTACGTGTAATGCAATTCGAAGCTAGATATTCGCAACTATGCAAATACACCAAGACCACGGTCTTACTACCCGATAAGTTGCTCACGACCTCCTGTAAAGCTATTGCTTTGGGTTTTATCCTTTCGATTGGGAGCTGTTTTGACACGGAGAGCAGTGTATTACGTAGTCGGTTGTATTGGTTTAATTTGCGGACAATGAAGATTTAAAGCTGCCTTGCTTGACATTTCTATAACACAAACAATAAGGTTGGGTATTATAATATTGTTAGTACAAGTTGAATCGATATAGCTTGTCGTCTTGGTTTTTAGACGAACTAGACTCCCAATCGGGAAGCTATCTTGATCAAGTCTTGCATAGATTCGACTTTTTGCAACAGGCAGTACATATATATTTAGAAAATTTGGTAAACAGCGGCAGCAATATATCAAGAAGTATGGTTCCCATGGAAGCAACCTTAAAAAAAAATCCTTTTGCTTTTCATGATAACTGAAGCAGGCTCAGAAATATAATAAATATCGCAGTGTAGAAGCAATCAATCGAAAATTAAGTTTTAATAAAAGAAAAAGTATCATTGTGTGGCAGGGTATACAGCCCAGTCTTTGAAAATGACATAAGTTACGCCCAACAGGTAGCTATCCTAAGTCTATGTAGTATCTAGCATTACTTGCTGCATTTTACTCCTAGACCTTACGCATTGTCTCTCTACTTTGCACTTTTATTTATATAGATTTTTATAATTGCCGATAATCTGATATTAAATGCATAGTAATAAGCGCTCATGTCGACATCGTCGTCATCGTTGGCATAAATAAACTCGTAGCTAAATGAACGATGTTTATCTGCATAACTCAGCAGTAGCCTGCCAGATACTCGTAGAACTATTTGTTGCAGCTTTGGCTGCTGCTGCTGTTGCTGCCGGATGGTCGCATAATGTGGCCAATAACTTAAGGCACGAAAAAAAGACGCATTTCGCTGCTACTTAAGGCCAATAAATCTAAGCAGCTGCACTTTTCAACTCATCGGCGTGCGGGCTAACCAAAAAGGCCTCCAAGTGTAGAGGCCTCCATGTCCTTCATTTCTATGCGATTGTCATCAGCAACAGCTTTATCATTGTTGTTGTTAGTTGGCTAGCTGGCTGGCTAGATGTCTGTCTTGAGTTGGCTTGCTTTGGCTTTCTTGACATGTAAAAGGTTTCAAGATGATGCTGCAATTACCGCACAAAGACCAGCAACATCTCAGCTATCACATTGATAAAATAGCCTTGAGTGCTGTTCATGTTGTCGGTGTTAGTGTTGCTGTCTGCTGTCTGCTGTTGGTGTTGGTGTTGCTGTTGCTGTCGAGCTGCGTGTGGGGCAACTCATTAGTGGCATTTGACCTGCCATGCTCTTTCGCATGATTGAATTGGCAACAGCCGACAGCCGCCTTGAAAACAGCAACAAATTTCTGCTTGTCAAAAAGTTTTCAACGCTCTTTTTTTTGTTGTTGTTGTTGTTGCCACAAAGATGCAACTGCAATAGCAACGCCGCGGCTTTAAATGTTGCCAGCGGGCAAAATGCAATGAGCTGCTAGCTGCTAGCTGCTACACATGATCGGGCAACCCAGAGAAAGGGGGCGGATCGTTTGGCATTTTTGTAATCAACGCTATGCAAATGTCGTAGCATAAATTAACTAGCAATATGTTGTCAGCTGCCAGTTGGCCGTGTTGTCGACTCTTGCAGCTCGCTGCAGCTGTGGGGCTTTGGCAAACAGTTTGACAACCTTCGCAGCGTGTTTTGATTTGACACCTTCCCGGTCAGCGCCATTAAGCAACGGCATAGCAGCCGCTCCTCCTGCTAAACGTGTGAATTTGTACCGATTATCTGTCGAATGCGATTGCATTCGGCATTTTTCGCACTACATTTTCTGATTAGCGATAACTGATTTTTCCTGGCAAATGTTTGCAGCGGCTATTTTGTTGTCGATTTGTTGATTTTTTCCCAACGGAATACCAGGCGATTTGCGCATTTGTGTATTTGTCGCTGATAAATTATGGCGATAAGTGGATTGCAAATGGAGCATAGCTGACACCGATAGACATTATGTCACAAATACAACAGTCGGGAGTGCCCGACTAGCAAATACCCTGAATCATAAATTCCCGGCTTTACAAAGAAATACACCCGGACCTATGAGATTTTTTGACTCTGCTTATTAAGACCTATCGATTCTTATGGATTGCTTGGAAGGTGCTTCATGGATTAAGAATTGTTATTAGATTGATTAAAACTAGGTTTGCAGCCTTGGTTGAAGGAACGTAAAAGTTTAAGGTGAGCTTAATAGAATTAGAACGGGAATAGTTAAAGCTCGATTAGTAGGAATTAACAAAAAAGGAATGCACAGACTGAGCATAATTAATCATGCTCGGAACTTCAGTTACCTTGCACATTTGGCAATTTTGTGAATGATCGCATCTGGACAACTTCAACAAACCCAGCAACAAGAACCACTTGACAGTGCACAAACCGCAGTATGCAACTGGAAAACAATTTTCATCTGCGCAGCAATAACTCAGCTTATTGTCAGCGTCGACCCACACGCTAACCCCGACACATACGGCACATCCGGACATTGGACAGCCGCCGCCACATGTTATTCTCGGTAGTTGGCCAGGCGTCGTTAGGGTCAGCTTGGAGCATTTAGAGGCCGTGCGGCCGTTGCGGCAATTTGTCAATTTCATAATTTCAACGGCACGCGGCAAGAATTCCCTAAAATAACCAACTCTACTCCGTCTAACTCCAGGCGGCCCCACACTTGGTTGGCTATAAAAAAAAAGAAAAAATTCTTGGAAAGAGTGAAGCTGCTCAATGGAGGCCAAGTCGAAGGCCAGCAAACAAGAGTCACATGTGAAAGTCAAAAGCCAGACTGCTCCCATATGCATTTGCTCTGCTCCTGCTCCGCCCGCTGATGTTTCATTACGGATGCGGGCCACTTTTATATGGAAGAGTTGGAGCAACATAGTTGCCTGGCACTTGCAGTCGTTGTTGTTGTTGTTGTTGTTGTTGTTGTTGTCGTTGTCGTTGTCACTGTTACGTTGCATTAGAATAGGGCAACAAATCATCTCCATTAACCTAAACAAAACTGCGCAGACAATCGCGGAACGTGCATCTACAGCACGCCATTGGAAGAGAAGCCCTGAGCTTCGACTCGGGCTCTGCCCTGGTGGTGGTCCACAAAAACCATTTGCAACAGCAACAGGCCACAAGCAACAAGTAACAACGGCATAAAACACATAGCAAAGGTGGTAAAATTGGTGTCACTTGTCACGTAGAACGTTAATTGTGAAACGGAAATGCTGCTACGTGCAACGTGTTGACGGTGTTGTTGCCATTGCTGTTGCTCTTGCTCTTACTGTTGCTGTTGCTGTTACTGCGCCTGGCACGCCTTGGCAACATGTTGCAACTTCAATTTGGCTGCATAGTTTTCGTCTTCAGCTGTTGTATGTTGTGCTCCTCTTTCATTTGCAAGTGAGCTCGTTGTGAAAATTGAAAAATGAAATCAAGATACCATGAACTATGTCACGAGTGCAATTTTGAATCTCACCTCCAAGCCCCAAGCCCCCACCCGCCGACTCTTTAGGCAAACACTTAAGACCCGCATTGACATTTGCATATTTTTTGGATAATTGAATTGTTGCCCAGCAAAGAGCAAACAACATTTATGCGGACACTCATGAGACCAACATTCGCTGTCCAAATGACAATTCGAAAACGTAATAAAAATGCAAGTGTCTCTCTGCAGTTCGCAGCGGAATTCGGGTATACAACAGCAGTTATTCAACGTCCACGTCAGACCGGCTGTCATGTGAGGGCGCCGTAGGCAGCAGCCAGCCATAAGACAAACCAAAGCAACTAACAACAAGATTTCTCGGCTATCATGGGCACGTTGAAATTTAAATACCCTTGTATACATGCGGCCTAGAGAAGATTAAAGTTTGGAGAAGATTGTTGCTCGTGAATACTGAGCTCACGCTCAAACTTATATTTATTCTAAAGCGCTATGTGATTAACTTTTTTTTATGTTGCTAACACTTTGTAAAGAACATAGTCAATTTTGTTGATCGCAAGTCTTGTCGAGATATCTTGAAGAACAAAAAAGATATTCATGCGAGAACTTAGTTGTCGACTGATCATTTCTGGGGCATCTTTATTATATAGTGGGCCGATAGTTAATGCCATATTTGGCCAATATTTCGAGAGACAACAATGTTCCTCAATCAAGAACTCAGTTTTTGACAAATTATATTTTCCAGTGGACCGATTCAGACTATGTACTAACTGTAACAGGAAGACAACCCAATTCTCGTTTTGTAAACTTCTCAAGAATGCATATACTCTATGGCTTCAGAGACATTTTCTTCTATTAGTTACACAGTTTCTGACAATATTATTATACCCTCTACCAGGGTATAATAGCAACAACAACAAAAACCAATCAGAAACGCAAAAATCTCTGACAACGTAACTGCAGTTGGCGTTGCACAGTTGCGCGATTAGTCGCGTGGGCGAAAGCGCAACATGACGGCCAACAGAGATTCGGATTGGAATAAAAATGCGGAGGGAGTGGATATCGCTTAAACGGCCGCCGTCCTACGGCTTCCAAGTTGGCCAAGTTGGCAACGGCTACGTGCGGGCTTTGTGATTGGATTTATGTTAATTTCTGACGAGATTTGTGCAACGCTTTTAGCTGCCGCTTGTTGTTGCTGCTGTTGCGTTGCAGTTGCAGTTGCCGTTGCCGTTGCTGTAGCTGTCAGCTGGCGGCTGCAAGTTGCTTAAACTGTTTTGTGTGCGTAATTAAATGGTGACATTTTTGATTGCAAAGTGTTTAACCATGGAGGCAGCACGCTGCGAATGGCAGCCGGCAGTCTACAGTTTGCTGCATGGCATTTAACTGTGGGCCATCAGGTAGATTTCGAGTTCCCAGCTGCACCCAGGACAACAACTTGTTGAGCTTCTATAACTTATTAGATACTTAAGCCAGTTTAATGAGATAAGCAAATAGTTGTTTGGAGCACTCAATTGATTTGGCATTTAAAATGTATTGTATAAATACTGCATATTCACAGCTATTTTTTTTGTTCCAACAAATTGTTTAAATTATTTTAAATAAATTTCAAGCTTAATACTGAATGATAAGGTTGAGCCAAACTGGCAGCTGAACTCATTTGCCTAATAGGATATCTGGCAACAGGCCCATTATAAGCTGTTGCTTTCATCAGAATCAAGCTATCGAGAAATCGAATAAAGAAAGTATAGCAACAACTTATACATATATTCATCACACATTTCTGCACCAGAGGACACAAATTGTTGTTGTTAAAAATGTTCCAGCCTTAAATTCTGTTAAAGTCAAACATGGAATTGGCTAAAGTTCAGGTTGAGTGTTAAAGCCATTTGTAACATTTAGCTATACATTTACAAATTGTTTGAACTCTTGTTATACTTCGGATATTTGCAGCAGCATTTCAAGCAGTTACTTCGTGGCTAACTGACTACCTGCCACCTGCAACAGTCACAGCACATAGCAACAACCATAATATGGACTCTGCAAATGCCACACACACTCACATACACACACACACACACACACACACACAGAGCCACGCACAAGAGGCAAAGCCAAACTGTCTCGTCTGTTCAAAAGCTGGAGCCGCACTTGCATTGTCTGACGCACTGCCTCAGTCGCAGTCCCCAGATGCAGTCTCAGTCTCTGTCTGAGTTGCCAGTTTTAGTCTCTGCGGCGGCAGCAGCATTGGCATCGCATTACATGGCAACAATTTTGAAAACAATCAACAAATAACTTAAAATAATTTTCTAGCCATTTGTGTGCAAGTTGAAGTTTTTACGATTGCGGCGTGTGGCTTTTTATACCCTTACCCCATCCCCCTTCCCAAGCTGCAGCGATCCATTGGCTGGATCTTTGGAAATGCCTGAGGCCCAGCCTGAAACCTCGACGGTTTTGTCAGTTCTCTGTTACTCTAATGGGTCTCATAATTTTTGAATTATGCAGTTGTTGTAAGGCTTTTTTTCTCTACAGCTTTACTTATTTCTTTGGCCTGACAATACATAAATTTGTCTTTGAAGTGGGCCCAAAAGGCCGACGACAACATCGACGGCAGCTTGGCGAGAAAACCATTGTTGTTGTTGGTGTTTGCTGCTGCTGCTGCTGTTGTTGTTGTTATTGTTGCATTGCAACGTGCCGTTTATTGTTGCAGCTTTTGATGTCATGTGTCATTGCTTGATTAGTTTTTAATTGTATGATTTATGGATAATGCCATTTAATTCACATTGCATAAAACGTTTGCCTATGTTAACTAATGCTAATGCCGCTCAAGTTAATTGAGAAATTAGCATTATACATTTCTTTGGATTATTTTTACCCAAAGCTGCCCGGTTCCTGCTAACCTAAGTGGTTGACCTGTCACACGGCATTGGGCCAAGTCGATGCACATCAATCTTTGGGCATTTATAATTTGCTGATTTATTAACCAAGCTGGCACGAAGCGACATTTTGCTTTTAACAAACATTAGCATAAGATATTTGCGCATTGCCCGCGGCTGCTGCAGCTGCTGCCCACACGCTCTTGAATCTGGCTGCGATCACAAAGTTTGGCATTTGCCAAAATTTTCTCACAACGCCTACCAAAAAAAAAAAAAAAAACAAAAAAAACCAACTCAAGCTTAAAACCATTTCCAAGTGCTACATAAAGGCCAACAAAATGCAACCCAAATGCCCAGCCGGCCTCTGACTTTCGGTAATTTGAAAATTAATAAAGTCGTTTGTTATGCAAAGTGGCAGCGGGAGGCAAAGCTGCTGCTGCGACGGTTGCAGCAGCTGCTGCTGCCCATGTAGGTTTTCTTAAGGTGTGTGGGGAGCCGTTGGAGGTGAGGCCTGGCAGCTGTTCTGCAACGTGTCGTGGTGCGGTGCAAATTGCTTACCAAAAACTATGGCAACTTTGTTACACACAGAAAATGTTATGTTGCGTTTGTATCACATTTTGTTACAATCGGGTCGAGGTGCGTAAGCAAATCAGAAGTTGGTTAAAACAATTAATATACGTTCGTCTCATGCGACCCTGTGATTCCTAATTCTTTGACTTGACTACTTTTTTCTTTCGACTTCTATCATAATTAATTGATATAAGTGTTATGTTACATTTAAGAAAAGATCTTATAAATTATAAATCCTAGAGGTTCGTACTCTTAAATAACATTTGCAGCATAAAAAAAGCTTTGTTCAAATACATTCAGATAATGGAAAATAATTGTCTCAAATAAAGTCAAGTGGTAGAAATGATAAAAATTCAACATTTTAAACTCACCCTTTCCTGCTGAATATTAATCCATCACTCAGTTTTCGAATCCTAGGCTAGTGTATGATCTTAGCCAAATGTCACAATAAACAGTGCTATTTAAATTAAAAGTTTTTACAATAAAAATGAAAGTAGAAATTATAATTATAACAAGTAAGAGTTCACTAGTCGGGAGAGACCGACTATTGCAGAAAACCGTTGAATTTTAAGACTATAATAATATGTCTCCAGGAATCTGATATTCCTAATATATCGCAAAGGCATTTCTAAAAGATTTTTTTTACGTATAGATGTGAGCTTATTATAACTTAGTAAATAGCTGCATATTTGCTAATGGTAGTCAATTTCACCAAATGTCTTGGTAAGGTTGTCAGACAAACTGAACGTAAATCGGCAGAAACATCTGTTTTGAGTAGACTATTGCTTAGCCCAAGCTGCAAGTGGGTCAAAGCCAATTAACCCAAAATTGCTTGGACCCATTACAAAAGTAAGTCCAAGCTGGCCATTCTATTGGACATAAGCCAGCCCTGTTTGGTCACACCAGACAGCTGTGTGTGGCTGTACCTGTAACTGCATCTGTATTTGTACCCAGACCACGTTCCAATCCCATCCACCGTCGAGTTGACAACCAAGTGCAGGCAAATGTATCATAAATTTTCATATAATTTTTAAGTCTTGTTTGGGAAAAACTCCAAGGAAAAAAACCGCATACAAGCATACAAGTGCCATGGCGGCTGCCAGACACTTGCAGCTGTTGCAGACACAAAGCAGCTAAAACAACAACAACAACAACAGCAACAACAATAATAACAACAACAACGAGCACTTGTAGTTAATTTTTCACAACTGACGGCAAGTTTTGTGCAATATGCGCACCGAGCTTGGATATTTTTTTGGGGGGCTGACCTGTCGCCAGGTGCAAGACAACACAAAACTGTAAAAATTCAAAGATTTTAAGACTTTGACTTTTTCTTCAATTTTGTATTTTTATTTTTTATTTATTAAATATATTTTTTGTTGCCGTTTGTTTGTCTTTTCGACAGCCACTTAAGAGAGTCAGTTGCAGCGATAATTAATTCTGATCAAAACTGACTGCGACAAAGTCGAAATGCCCACAAATCCGGTTCAATTATTGGCACCAAAAGAATTTCTTAGGGGGGTGGTCGGGGTCGAACAGAGATTTTTGTTAAATTGGAGCAGTTCAATTTCGCATAGACAGCTGCAGGCTGCCGGCCCACTAGGGCAGCACCAGTTGAATTCAACCCAACTGAACCCAAATGCCAATGCAGTCAGTGTGTACCAAATTCTCAGGCTTGTTAATTGCCGTTGTCAGTTTCTGGGCTATTTATAAATTACGCTTTATCTATACGCGACATGTGCGCCATAATAATAATAATAAAAAATATATATAGCAACGATTATGTTATTGGCTATTTATGCGATCGATAGTTGGAATGGGAAAATATTTTAATAGAGAGCTTGAGGAATTTGTATTGCTTGTATACCAGATTATACTTTTAAGTTTGCTTTGATTTGTGTTTTGGCTATTCTTCGATTAAATTAACATTTCCAACGATTTGCAGCTGTTAGTTATCCAGTCCGTCCCGGCAGCTGCTGGCATTGGCAACCTGCGATTAAGTGTGCCACAGTTCACAGTTAATAACCAACTCTTTTGGGGTGTTGAATTCCAAATTACATGAACGAAATCGCCGAGCTGCCGCCTTAGTCAGAGCTCAGCTATATAATCTTGTCGCATATATCAAAAATAGTTGTCTCTGCTGTTGCTGCTCGGTTGCCGTTTATTAAAAACAAATTAAAATGCAGGAGGCCCCGAGGGCTTGCGGCCTCAACGCTGACCACCCATAAACTAAGCAAGGCGAGCGAAAAAAAAAACTTAAGGCGTTAAATGGAAATCGAGTAAACGTGCCGCTTGGCCCCTCTGCTCCCTTGACACATTAAATACGCATTTGTTATGTGTTGCAAGTTGGAGCGGAGCCATTTTTTTAAACGTTGCATTGGTGCAACCTCGTTCATATTTCAGTTTTTCCTTTATTTTTTGGACTCACATACTATATGGCGAGGGGGATAGAAAAAATTTATGCAACTACATAAATTGTACAAAAAATGTAATAATTTGTAAGGTTCCAAAAGTGGTTTAAGGTTCCACAAGTCGGACTATATAATTCATTCTTAAGGATCTGTGTTCCCATCTGGTGAACATTTATTTACGAGATATCTTGGCGTCTGGCTTTTTAAGCTGCACTTTGTCGGATAATTAAATTCAAGCCGCACTTCTCCTCTGATAATTTGGCAATACAACTCGAGGCAATTTTTGAACAATCGTAATTGCAGTTTCTGATACAACATCGAAATGTACTTTTAAAAGGCGCCCAGAAACAAGCGCAATGTTGTGGGTCTTGAGCTTGGGCTACCGTTATGTACAAATCGGGGCCACAATGAATGACAATTGTTGCCTCGCCTGATCGCCTTGTCTGAAGTGACGCACACGAATAGACCAACAGACTGACTGACTGACTGACTGTCTGTCTAACTGACCAAATCCATTCGGTTTTTATTTGTGGGGGCGCACGTTTAAGTTGGCCCCTCCGTGACACCCCTTAAGTCAGCTAGGCTGCAGCTGCTGCCTCCCTCAGTTCTGGCCAATTTTCATTCTATATGGCGCACGTGCCACACGAAGCAAATTGATTTTGCCAGTAGGTGGAAAATAAAATTAACTTTGCGGCTTGGATTTGTTGCTCTATTTCAAGCCGGGCGGCCGGCCAGCAGCAATCGTCCAGTTAAATGAGTTTCGGCTTTGAAATTAGCTAGATTTAAATTTGAATTTGTATTTGATTTGCTAATGTTAAAGTAAGCGTGGGTCTATCTGTCTCTCGGTTGGTCTGTTGGTCAAGATCTCGGCTCGTACGGCTGTCAGTCACAGTCACTGGCAAGTCAGAGCCAACCCGGTGACTGGGACTCGCTTACAAGGCGCCTGCGGTTATATTGTGCGGCTTGATTTATGGCAAGAGATTGGCCAAAACCACCAACAACTCGCATTCGCAATTGTATAACCATTTTTCAATTCATATGCTGCACTTTTAGTCTAAGCTTGTATGCACACAAATATACATACGTGTATATTCGTTTCTCAAATACAAGTAGTTTTGACTATTAATTTTGTTGAAATTTCATGTATTTGTAATTGATAAATTTTTGAAACTTTTTTCCAACACATTTTCGAGTGCAAAAACAAAAGACTTAGGCAACGAACTTGTCGTTGCCACCTTTTTGGTATAGACCATGAACAAACCGTGTCCGTCGGGACGTCTGTAATTGGTCGTTCGGTTTCGTGTCTCTGCACAATTATCAATTACTCCAATCACTTTTATGTCACATGCAAATGCCACTGGCCGCCAAAGCCAATAATAATAATAATAGTATAGTTAGAAGTTACGGCGTTACGCCCACATTTTACTAGTGCTGCTGCCGCCATTGGCCATTTGGCATTAATTAGCCAGCAATTTTCGCTTGAAGGCATTTAATTTTGTTTTTTTGCCAGATTACCACCCACAGACAACGCTCGAGACACTGGAGACGTGGAAGGTGTTGTACAAAACAAATAACACGCTAAAGATCAATTAGACACGAGAAACAGACACAGCGTGTAGCAACTGCAACTCATAGATTGACTGTGAACACGTTGTATTCACATTGGACCAAACAAATGCAAGTCGCTCGCATACTAATTGCAATTACATACCTTGGTACTTGGTACTCACTCATTTCCAGAGCAAACACTTGAATTAATCTTATAAATAGCATAAGATTGTACTCTATTAAATCAAAGCTTGACCGCAAAAATACGTGGAAATAGTAAAAGGAAATAAAATGCATGAAACCTTATCATGTTTATGTTTGAATGCATTTTTCATGAGCCTGAACTAAATATGCAGCACAGCACTTGATGCTAGTATAGCGAAAAAGAAAATATGCGGAAATTTGTAAAACAAACAAAAGGCAAAAGCGCGTGTATAATGCCTAGCTGAGGAAAATTGAAAACAGGTTTTGAAAAGGGTTTGAATTCAGAATTCAAAGTCTTTTCGCCAAGATCGGAATCTCAAATCGGATTAGTTGGATATAACCCGAAACCCGAACCACTAACAACAAATGGTTTGGTTTAGGTCAGCTTTTTTACCTATTGAAAATATTATAGTATTATGAAATGGTGCATATACATTATTTCAAAATATATACCATTTTATATTGCATCGTTTCAGCACTCGAGATATCTATATAGAATTAATTTTCATTAATAAAATTATGTAAATATTAAACGTATAATAAATTCAATTTTTCTTTGAAAAATCGTAAGAAGTGCGACGAATCACGAATTGTGTTAACTTATTTGTTTTAAATTGTGTTCGGTTCAAAATGTTTGCGGTGCTTGCATCCCCGATTGCAAGTTAAGTAAATGTATTCAATTTTAAATAAATTCATAATTTTTATTATAACCCGTTTAAAACGTGACGATTCAGGACTAGAACAAAAACCTGGGCGACAGATGTAGTCAAGATGAGTCAAGAACCGAACTTAATTTAGTTCGAATTGCGAACCGAACTAACCAAAATGTTTTCTGTGCTTGCAGCCCTGATAACCCTGCACCTATACGACTAAATTTGCAAAATATTGGGTCATAGATTTCACATAAGTTAAAAGCACATATTCGTCTACAAAATGTGTGTGTGTGTGTGTGTGTGTGTAACATGTGCGTTTTGCAACAGCCAGTGGCGATTTGTGAAGCAGCCGATTTTGTGGAGATTTCCTGTTGCAACTCGCCAGACTTAGGAAATTGCAAATGCTGTTTAAGACACGGGAAATACACATTAATTGAATTATGTAAGTTGCGCCGGAAATTATAAATGATGTGCCTTATTTTATGCTTACACATTTGTTAGCCTGTTGACGGGTTGCATGTTTTATATAGTCATATTCATTATAAGCATACCCCTTCGCCCCCCACTCAAGCACACGACCCCTCAAGCCTAAGACCTGTGCCAATCAAAAGCATTTTGCGGCTGTTCTCAAGGTTGTTGCTTAGACTTTCCAATAAGAACTCGCACACACACATACACACACACACACACATGCACACACACACACACATGCACATGTGTAAGCCTATGATTGATTTATATTGTCAGTTGGCCAGGGGGCGGCCAAGAGAGAGGCGTGGCTCAACGCCATGTGAGCATAAATGTGCAATTTGCTAATTGTAACACATAACGGCAAACGACTACGGCACGTCCGTCGGTCCGTCGATCCGTCTAACAGTCCCTTTCCCGCCTCTTGCCTGGCTTTTTGATGTGTCTGTTTGTGCTCGTATCTAAATCTGCCGCTCCACTCGTTAACCGTTTGTCATTGTTGCCGTTGCCGTTGCTGTTGTTGTTGTTGCTGTTGCTGCGGTGGCCTTCAGCAACATGTTGCTGTTGCTGCTGTTGCTGTTGCGGTTCTTTCGCTCGTTTTTCGCATTGATGTTTCAAGGTTGCCCAATTAAAAGTGACATTTTGCAACATAATGCGCCTGCACTTAACATGTTTCTTGTTTTCGCGTCTTGTTGTTGCCGTCGTAATCGCGTTCTTTTCTAACTATCTGTGTACCTATCTAAGGTTGCCAACTAGCATTTGTTATTTTCCTATTTTTGTTTGTTTTATCGTTTTCTGTTTTTTTTTTTTTTTTTTTTTGCAGCTAATTCACGCTTAATTCATATAATTGACGTAGGTTTCGTAAAAATATACATTAAATTCCAATTTACATTTTAAGTATTACAACAAAATTGCCTCAAGGCTATAATTGGCTCAATACTGAATTATTAAAATAATTTCAGTTCACTTGGTACCTACTACTAAGTGGGAGTTATTTAAAAGAAACATGATCAAATAGGTTTTACCTGTTGTTGTTACAGAACAAATTAGCTGGGTTTAACAGCGACTACGAAATACGAATTTCTATCTATTATACTAGAGTAGCCTAATGATTATAATAGGAAATAACAGGGAGTGCTTCAGATGTGATACTCTTAGCCCAAGTACAACACATAACTATATATATTAATACATGCATATAGTTCGACAAACCAAGTCTGCAAACCTGTCTTGAACCGAACCTGTTCGAACTCGATCTTCCAATAGGATTTCTAATACGAACCAAACCCTAAATCAAACCAGTTATTCGAAGCACAACTGAAGTGAAATCAGATCCGAACTTTTAATCAAACCAGTTGTTCGAAACACCAGAACCGAACCAAATTTTACTCAACCGAACTAAACTATAAATCAAAGCATTTCTCCGAAAAACAACAGAAGCGAACTTTTTATAAGTCATGTTATCAACATGTACAACAAAATATAGAAATTTGTAAAAGTTGTAAAATGTTATTAATGCATTAACACGTTTTTTAATGCATTAACACGTTTTATTAAACACGCACACTACAAATACTCAATGTTAAAATACTTATTTTGGTATATATTGGTTTTATAAAAAAGAACGCGTGATACGGAAGTAATTACGGAGCCCAGCTTAAAAATTGAATGATTCAAAAACTGGATTCAAAGCTACAGCTGAGGCCCTGAGAATAACAGACAAGGACCTAAATGACTCAAAGGGCGCTCTAGAGACATCGACTGCTCCGCCCCCTCCATCAACTTACACAAGATCAATATACTCCTTTTATGCGTAGCATGAATAAAGGGTAAAAGAAGAAGTAGTTGCTAACTTTTTTTTCATATGCTCAGCTGTTGTTTCACCATTCCCACAATCCAACCCAAAATGTTCGTAAGCAACAACAACAGAACTGCAAATATTTTGTTTGATTTACAATATGTATTTTAATTATGATGAGGTGAGTGTGTGCGTAAGAGAGAGTGTGCGGCAAACAACAGATGAATCGAAACGGCAGACAGACAGCTGGTCAGGTATCCATCTTCAGGTGGATGCCATTCTGAGTGGTTTTCTGTGATTGGCCCGTTGGTGGTGACTATCAATGCAAGAGTTTTGCTTGTCATAAAAATGCGCAAAATGCAACAATTTAAAAATGCAAAATATGCGCGTATGCGTGGAATGATTACCACTGCACGGCTAAAGAGGGAACCGAGAACGCTTCCAACGGACAGACAGAGTCACAGACTTGGCTGGGATTAAAAAGCTGCTGCTGCTGCCGCCGCGGCTGCTGCTGCTGTTGGGTAATTATGCGCGCAACACGTCCAAGGCAGCGGTAGGTTGAACCACAGCAACATGTTGCCATTGTTGTTGTTGTTGTTGTTATTGTTATTGTTGCTGTTGCCGTTGCGTAAGCCATTGTAAATTGCATTAGAAAAATCACTTTGCAGCAGCGGCAACAATTAAAGCGACTAGCATGTTTTTCGCTCTAAGTCGCCTGGGAACCACAAAAGCCGCACTTGGAGCTTACGAGTCGAGTCGTTTCGAGTTGCGAGTCGCCTCCATTTAAAGCTGCACATTCGCTGGCTTTGACGTTCTAAAAGTCATGCGGCTTTGCGATTGCGGCTTTTGCACTGAGCGATGTCATGCGTCAATTGATGCCAAAGGGCAGCAGGCAAAATCCTATACTTCTCAGAAATCATTTTAGTCAGTTGGATATATAATATTCTGGCACAAGAGTGCATGTGCTTATTAAACTAAGCACGTCAAAACATATTATAGGCAATGTTTGACTGCGTATCATTTGGCACAGGTTCTAAGTTGTGCTGTTGTTTTCAAGCTACTTTGTTAATTGGCTTTCTCGCAGTGTAAATTATTCATTTGATCGTTAGATAAGAGTTAGATACACGCCGTAAGCAACTAAATTTGCCAATGATTGACTCTTTTGAAATTATTTTTTATCATTTAAATACAAGTAAAAGTATAAGGCACACATATCTTTAATTATTTTCTTTTGCTTGAATGTCCCATAAACTAAGCATCTATTTGATTACTCCAAAGGTATACCATGAACTAAACCTTGAGTAAGCCACGCGCTTTTTTTAAATGTAAGGGATACTGTTAAGAAGGAAACACCATAGATTAACCCAAAGCAAGCAGCGCAATTTTCCACACATTCTTCAATAACTTCTTTGTTCATAATATATATCATATTTAAGATTTGAGTGAATATACACCCCGAAGTAAGCACATTTGAAAATCCATTTGTAAAAAAGAAGTTTGGGTATTTAAGGTTAGGTTAGAATTTTCTTTAACTGCATTTGCTTTTTGTTTAAAAATTCTCTGAAAAACAAGCCACAAAGGGATATTTTAAAACGAGCTGAGGTTGCGATAATATGAAATAAATGTCCAAAAAGCTACACATGACAATTTGCAAAACTTTCAAGATCGGCTGAACTTTCGATGGGGTAAAGAATACTTGGTAAGACTCTTTACGTAAGTTCTATATACCCCTTTTTCAACGTTTTCGATGGGTACAGGGTATCAGTAAAATGAATACAATTGTTTTCTGACAGCTTTACAAAATTTGATGTATTGATTACTGTATTATTGATTTTGCACAGTGTAGCAATTTACGCGTGCGACTTGCGGCTTTTTTTAGCCCCTGATCTTTAGACTCTCCCCTGTCAAACAATTTTCGTATTGCCCCTCTCGCTCTGACACACTGCTACGCTCTATAATGTGTACAATTTATTAGCATTACAAATCTTTGAGGCGATGTTAATCGCGTACAAGCCGCTAGCTGCTTTTATTGTTTGCCATTGCCCCATTAATGTTGTTGCTGTTGTTGTTGGTTGTTGTTTTAGCTGTTGCTGCGAGTCATACATGGTGAGAGCGAAGCTACTTGCAATACCCTTTGGGGGCAAAACCAGCAAATGACGCCGTCGCAAAAATCAGCGTAGACAATTTAAGCTATTTTTCACCAATTAAAAACGGATTCTCCCGCCAATTCTTCATGGTATTGCCATAGCGCGACCCGGGCGCTCCCAGCTATATGCATAAAAGATGCCGTGGACCTTGTTGCTGTTGTTGGCACTTAAGTGAAAAATGCAATTTGCTTTGTTGCATGTTGCACTAGCCGCACTTTGCGAGAGTCAAAGACTTGCGTAGGTTACAATTTATGTACGCTGTAATGGCTGTTTTTTCTTTTGTTTTTTTTTTCCTATTTGTTCAATTGCATAAATAAAGGCTAAAATGTGGTTGGCCCAAAAATGCATGTTTATTTATCATATTTAAAATGCAATAAAATGCGTTTCATGTCGACGGCAGAGCATAAATTAGGCTTATGCATTTTTAGTTGTGCATTGCAAGCCCTAAGTGTCAAAATAATTCATTATAATTGCCCACAGATCATTTTTGTCAACAAAATTTTTTCGCGCGTTTTTTGTCGTTGCCTTCTCGTTGCGTGCGTTTCGCTGGCGTTTTTATTTATTTTAGTTATATTTTTTTTCCATATTCGTATACGTTTTCGTCACTTGGCTTGAGTGAATAATTGCAGGCATGCCATGTTGTTTATACTAAATTAAATTAATGATGACTTTTATTTATGTATGCGTGCCCAGGCGTCATACAGCTGGTCACATAAATATGGGCAGGCCACACCCTAACAAAGACGAAGACATTATGGACCTCACATTCTGAACAAGCTGACTGGACCAGAACGTGTTATAAAAGCAAAATGCTTTGAAGAATCTCTAATTAGGATATAGATTTGATCTTTAGTTTTGGTCTGATCCAAGTCTACAAATTACGCTGCCCCCTTCATTTCATACCATAAAACTATTAAAAAATGGGTATTATGTTGCTTTTGGACTGGTTCAATTTACGGCTTCATTCATGTTACGCCTAAAATAACAACCCTCTTCTATTGTATATATGTATAAATGATTGATGCTGATCTACCTGTTCTTGAACTACATTTAGCCTTGTAACTGCATTTAATATATATCACGAGTATTATGTCATAATTATCTTATATAAGGGCTTTCAATAAACAAAAGCAAATGTAATGAGCTTTACATGCATATGGAATGATTTAAAGGGGTGATCAATTACAAGATATATGAACTATTAGTCGATTTATAAAACTGAATTATATTTCTTTTACAATAATAGCTTGGTTTAAGACTAGTTTTTTCATTAAACGTATCGAAACATGAATATCGCGAACTGAGCCACCGTGTCGCCCATTTTTCTCTAAAGTTTGAGTTATTTAGTTGACTTTAATTGCATCTCAACATATTTTTGAAACTCCCCAATGCCATATACATTTATATTTATTTAATACGCAAGTTATTTGCTCATAATTATACACGAGACAACAATTTTAATTAGTTTTAACAAATATGACTATACGTTGGACAGTCCCGGCACCAGAGAATTCCACTTATGAGCGTTAAATCGCTCAAGCCCAAATACGGCCAGTGGCTAACCGCAAAAAATTATTGCGCTGAACAAATTTTGTAGCTTTTTTGTTTCTTGTTGCTATTGTGCGCCATAAAAATGTTAACATCATTATAAAGCTTAACACCTGCAACTGTACAGAGCCAACTGACCGAACAGCAACAAATGCAACGACGCACAACACAGATTTTCGCATCTTGGTTTTATCGCTAATCGAACCGAGTTTAGCCAGGCACAAGCAACAACAGCAGCAGCAATAACAACAAATGCAACTAGCATCTATAAAATTTTGTCGTGGCCGGCTGTTCCAGCTCACTTTGCATTCATGCCGGCTGTTTCTCACGCTCCTTATTGGATTTGGAACGCAAGTGCACGCGAGCAGCAAGCAGCGAGCGGAGAACAGCAAAGTTTTGGCAGAGACTGCGGCAACTTTGCGGCGCTTTGCGTGCACAATAACCGGAGGGCGAACGCTTTGACTTTGCCACCGACGCAACCGCCTTGGCATGTGGCCGGGCCAAGCTTCAGCCCATGCCGCAATCTCCCTGGCAGACAAGTGAGCGGCATAAGAGGACAATCGTAAAGATGTTGCTGCTGTTGCTGTTGCTGCTGCTGATGCTGATGCAGCAACTGTTCCGACAACACATGATTTATGTTTTTCAATTGGACTGGCGCCGCAATTTGTTAGTTCCTGCTCAAGTCATCTTTTTGTGCGATTTCTCCCGCCGAACTATCAAATTTGCTGCTACTACAACTGAAGGAGCTGACTTAGCTACATTGGGGACACTAATAGTAGAAATATTTCAAAACAATTGCTCCCAAGATGAACTTAGCCCCTTCGGGGGCCTTCTTTAAATGCATACTTAAAAACTGAGAAATGCTTAGCCAAAAAAGCAGTAAAACTAATAAGTGTGCTCAGTCGGTAATGCCCGACTAATGTATACACTGATCATTCCTCTACCAACACCCCACGCTGCAGCAAGGAATTTACATGCATTAACAAGAATAATTTAAACGAGAAAGTAAGGATGTGTTCGGCATGCCGAAGATTTAATACTCTTGCCTTATAATTTAGCAGATAAGTAATAATATATAAATACTGAAGCTCGATGAAAATATATCGCCAAACTATGAAAAGTTTCGCGAAGATAGCTTGGAAACTAACAGACTTGTTCGCATAGAAACATGCAGACGGACAGATGGCTAAACGGACGAGGCTAAGTAAACTGGGCTCTTGATCGGTTGCTGATCCTGAATATATGTATGTATATAGCTTCTGGAGTCGGAAATGTCTGCTTCTAGCCTTTATGACAAATTATTACACCCTATACAAGGGTAAACAAGTAAGAGGTTCTAGTCGGGAGCTCCCGACTAGAGGATACCCTGAACCCTCTTCTTCCAACATCAACTGCATACATATATATATATATTCTATTTTAGAAGTTATATGTCAAATTTGGTGACTCTAGCTCTTATTATTTACCAAAATTGCCCAAAAAACAGGATATCGATATCGATTTTTATCGATTGCTTGGAAATGGAAACAAACTCGATCTGCGCGGGCACTAGGAGCACCTACATTTCAAGTCTCTAGCTCTTATAGGTTTTGAGATCCTTGCGTTCATACATACGGACGGACGGACGGACGGGCAGACAGACGGACATGGCTAGATCGACTCGGCTATTGATGCTGATCAAGAATATACATACTTTATGGGGTCGGAGATGCTTCCTTCTGCCTGTTACATACATTTGGCTTTCGCACAAATACGATTTACCCTTATACCCATTTTTAATGGGTTCAGGGTATAAAAATTAAACACATTACAATACAATCATAAATGTACTTCTCTTTATAGAATTCAACAAGCTTTAGTCGGGAGTGCCCGACTGTTAAATCCTGAACCTGAACTTTCTTCTTCTCATATCAGCCTTAGCAACGATATATACTTGAAAATATACTCTGCTCGAACGTACATATTTGGTGAGCCTACCTCCTTCAGCCAAATACCCTAATTCCACTATCAACATTTCTTACATTTTTTGCGAATGTGAAATATGTTGCCTTAACGTTTTCCTATAAAGTTTCGATTTTACAATAATTTATCGAATTACGTATTACCACAAACAGCTGAAATAGGAACGATAAGCGGTAACTTTAAATTTTACTGATCCCACAGTTTTTAATGTTAAAATATGGCCAAATCTTGCAGAGTCCATTAATCCTACTAGGAGACCGTAATATTTGACCTATGGTTGGCAAACTTTGCGACGCTAAAATAAATCCAATCAAACCGTTCGGCTGTTTGATAATGGAATCGGATAATTTGAAGTTTGTAAATGTAAGAAATGTTGAGTATATATGTATGTATACATCTCTATCGACTTCTAGGCAGCGTGGCAGTTATCGTTAAAATGTATAGTCTCTATCTCTTATAGCTTCCGAGATCTGTACGTTTATACACACGGACAGACGGACATAGCTATATCGACCAACTATTTATCCCAACAAAGAACATACATATATGGAGTCGGAGAACCGCTTTCTACCTATTGTATGTCTGCACCAAAAATATTACACCCCTTTTACCCATTTGTAATGGATTCAGTGTAGTTTTTAAATCAGATTACGCATATCCGATAAAGCTTTGCAAGCTTTTAAATGATCAACAATTCTTGTAATTTAATAATAAAAAAAAAGTTAAGGAAAAAAGTAATAGAAAATATCAAACTCACTTTTTTGATCTAATAGCCTGTGGTCAATACCGCACGAATCCTTATCCTCCTTATCCTCCTTAAGATTAAGTTTTGTTGCTTTTCTAACTTACGCTAACATCAAATTTTTTTCACTAATATTAAAAGCACTATTGAATTCAATTTGTAATAAAACTCTGCCATTATCAAAATTTGCGTAAAGACTTTTGGTTTTGGGGCGGCAAACTACAGTTGATTCCAAAGAGTTTAAAATTTTATGACAAATTGGAATCTATCTTAATTATCTCGATTTTTATATTATGATATTAGTTTTATACAATGTACAAACAAAAACAAATTGCAAAACAAACTTGCAATTCATTTGCAGTATATTTATTTTAACTTTTACAGTTGTTTGTGTTAACGAAAAGTTTCTATATACTTCTTTAGAATATGTTTCCTTCTGTTTGTACTTGGCATTTCACATAGTGCGTGAAATGCTCACTTAAAGTTATATATATAGCTGATTCAGCTGTTTTTGGGAACTGATTCCATTTCATTTCAAAAAGAAAAATATAATGCCCGAGTTTCTATAGTTGTCAGACTTTCAAGACTAGGATTCGCGCATTCGTAGCGCTGGAATATGAGTAATTAGTGCTTTTAATTCTGGCTTTGATAGGTCGCCAAATAATTGGTAACATAGTTGGCAATAAACTGATACTGCATCTGGAATAAATACTGCCAGCGGGTCTGAGCCAAAGCAAGCTCATCGGCAGCATCATTCACAGAGCTTGCATTTGTGCCGCTTGTATCCGGAGTGCTCTCTTCATCTATTTCCTCATTTTCGGATTCACTTTCGCTTTCATTAGCATTGTCGCTTTCTGCGGTTAGTGTATTCAATGAACTAGAGTCCGTGTTGCTAGCATTGCTGTGTTCGTCAGTCTCATCGTCATCCTCTTCATCATTAGTCGATGACTCGTCTCCCTCAGACTCGTCTGACTCCAAAACCATCGACGAATTGGTGTCATATTGTGAAGTATCAATGCCCGAGGATGCACTCTCAGCTGACTCCACGAAACCGCTGGATGAATACGGCTCCAAGCTATCAGCTCCCACACTTTCATTTTCACTAATGTCATCGTTAGCATGTAGCCTGTCTTCTGGGGGCACATATGAAGATCCTGATTCCGAATTCTCTGAAAATGCTTCCCCAGCGTTACCGTTTTCACCTATTCCATTAGCAGGCGGTATGTTTAGTTGCTGATTCACATGTACGCTTAGTTTGCTCAACGGCTGTTGTGAACATGAATGACCTCTTATGATTTCCATTAACCTATTGTAGTTATCTAAGTTGGGTCTATCCGGCAAGGTGATTTTTTTCAAATGCTTTGGCTTGTTATGATCCACATAGTACAAGTGACGCATTGAATCGTAAAGCTGCTCTATCCATCTATCCGACAATTGAATATCACATTTGCCCCTCTCGATGTAAGCCGTCAGGCGTTCTTTGATTTGCGAAAAGTTAATAAACTTCTCTAGCATAAGCAAAAATTTGTGTTTCTTCGTGATCAAAGTTAGGAGTCTCTGAAAATGAAAAACGCTATTATAAATTATATTGTTTAGTATTTCACTTAATGTACTCACACTTATTTTGATTTTACGACGTCTTTCGCTCTGTCCCTTGTTCATCTCGGGCAACTGCTCTTTATCATTGGGTTCATACAGCCACTCCTGAATGAGAAAGAATTAGAAAGATGTAATAAGATTTTAGACATTTGCAAATATGTGAGAACGGTGAAACTTGTAAATGCGGTGCTTGACGAAAACAGCTTCAAAAAGCGAGTATTTTGCCGTACAAGAACTAATTTTCCGACCGATTCTTCCAATAACACCTTATTTTTGACCGATCGTTCGTATGGCAGCTATTTGAAATAGTGGCCCGATGTGGGTAAGATTTTGCATGTATATGAGAAGCATTGATAAACTAATAAATGTCGAGTTTGGTTACGATACCAAATGATTACAAAAATTTGTTTATATAAGGACACACTATTCGACCGATCGTTCTAGTGGATGCTATTTTATATAGTAGTCCGATCCGACCACTTTGAAAATTTTTTTTAAAAATAAGGGGCAAGTTCGCATATAAACAAACAGATGAACAAACGGACATTGAATATATCAGCTTAGCTGTTGATGCCGATTTAGTATATATATAACTTATATGATTGGAGACGTCTCCTTCTATGCGTTACACATTCCATGACAAAATTCTAATACCCTCTACATAAAACGTTTAAAACCGTTTAACATTATGTAAGTACATTCAGACTATTTACCTCTGACTGCATATCGGCATTTTTCCCACTTTCGCAGGTCCAATTCTTAGTTTTTGGTAAACTGCGGCGCCAATTAAAGAGGTATATGTGACGTCCAGCATTGCGTAGGCGGCGCTTTTGAAGCTTTTGCTGTGTCAATGCATGCCGCCAAATGTTGTGCATATCGCTCTCTGAATAGCAGCTACTATATGAAGCATCACTATCGTAATCATTCTCCATGCTGTCCGATATTATGCTGCTGGCATCATCGACAGTATTTGATATGCCCAATGGGTGCAATGTGGTTGAGCTTCGCTCTGTGGGCGCAACTAAGCAATAGGTTTTGGTATTAATCGAGTTTGGTGCAGCCGCCGGCAATTCAACCGAAGGTGTCAGCTCTATGAGCTCAATGGGAGATTCTCGCAATTCCGGAGGTTTCTCGAATTGTTCTGCAACTATTTTCACATTTTCGGTTTTGTTTGTTTTTTGTACCTGTGTTTGGTTATTTGAGACATTTTCCTTATTATCCATGATAATTGGCGTGTCATGTGTTGCTACCGTATTGTCTATATTTAGTGTTTCTTCCTTGCCTGCAGGAACAACCTTATCCTCTTTTATTTGTTCTGCTGCATTTTGTATTTGAGTTGAAACCGGTTCCACCTCAATGGCAGTTACATGGTTTTTCACCTCAAGAGCCTGCTCCTCAATAATATCAATCTCTTTAATCGGCTTGTCGTTCTCTATGAGCTCCTTGCCTTTCTGCAAATACTCTGTCTGTTCTTGTATATCATTATCAACAGTATTATCTGCTTCCGAATTATCTTCGGCGATTTCAACCATATCCGGTATTTGCTCATCATTGCCCGGTGGCTTCCAGCGCTGCTTTATTCGCTTTAGTTCGCTCTCCTCTTGCTCATACGCCTCTGTTTTCAAATAGTAGGGAAAATCATAGGAATCGTAATCCCAAAAGTTGAAGCCTTCGCGCTTTTCTGCGGGAAATTGCAGCACCGACATCCCAGTGCCAGCATCGGCAATAATACGCTTAAAACTTACGCATTGCTGCGGCGAGGTTATAAAAGTAATGGCAATGCCCTTGGCGCCAAAGCGACCGGCGCGTCCAATGCGATGCAAATAAGTAACCAGATCGTTAGGCGGATCCAAATTAATAACCAAGTTTGCATGGGAAGAGTCAACGCCGCGTGCCATCAAGTCTGTGGCGACAATTGTGCGCATTTTAAAACTGCGATAAGCCTGAAATGGGTTAAATTGACTGAAATTAGTGAGTTAATTTAAGCCTTATATTAATTAAAATAACTAAAACGTCAAGTCTACCTGAAATGTCTCAAGGCGATCGCTCTGCTTCATAGCGCCCGACATTAGATCGCATTCAACGCCATCGCGTTGTAAATAGTTGCGAAATGAATCGGCCCGACTTTGTGAGCTGGCAAAGAGTAGGGCCTGCTCGTAGGACAATTGAGCAAAAATCTTGTGCAGCGCAGCCAGTTTGGCCATCATTTCCTGCATACTGTTTGCCTGCTCAGGCAGCTCATAGACAAATTGACGAACACCAAGCAATACTGTCGCACGCTCACTGTTAGAAACCAGAACCGGTTTATTCATCAACTTGGCCAGACGCTCGTCTAGTGCATCCGGGTAGGTAGCGCTACATGCAATGATCTGGCTTCCGGGCTGGAGCGATGCTAGGATAGTCTGGACATCCTTTTGCAGAGAATCAGTCGAATACAACTGATCTGCCTCGTCCAGCACGAGCAGCTTTATGGCGGACGTGTTGAATACTTTGTTCTGCATAAGGTGTATCAGTCGACCTGGTGTGCCCACCACAATGCGACCGCGAGCCATGCGCATGCGATCTCTTTTCACGTCTGTGCCACCAATAAAGCTCACGCCCAGGTAAGCATTTTTGTTCCGCAGTTTATTGGCCAATCCGTTTACAGTGTCCTCCACCTGTATGGCCAGTTCGCGCGTTGGCACTATTATCAATGCTTGCGGATTGGGCACCGACTTATCCATCTTCTGCAGTGCGGCCAGCACATAAATCAAAGTTTTGCCAGTTCCACTTTTGGACTGCACCAGCAGATCTTTAAAAATGTTTGCATACATGCTTAAATGAATATAAACCGGAAAGGTGAGAGTCTTACCCATCCCAGCAACTGCAATGGGAATTGCGGCAGCTTGAATTTTGGTTGGCGTCAAAAATTTGTGTGACTTCAGGCATTTTATAAGGTTCTTGTTCAAATTGAGTTCCTCAAACGAAACTGAGCCTGCGGCAACATCGCTTGTGCGTTGCTCAGTATTTTCCAAATCATGCGCTAATGCGCTCTCCATATTTGCTAATATTTTGCAACATAAATGAAAATTTGTATGCCAAAATGAAAATCACGCTGCAAAAAGCCGCCAAGCACACACACACACTATTAACATCTGATTGAAATCGACCAACCGCCACAGCAGACGCATGCTTTTCGATAAGCATTATTGCTGCGCCAGAGCTGTATAACTAGTCCAGAGTTGTTTCAACTTAGCTTTCAATAAATGCAACATGTAAATTATTTTTAAATTATTATTTGAAAATATTATAATTAATTGTTTAATACATTTTTGCACAATTTTAGGCACTAAAATATATATGGCTAAAATTGACAAAACCTTTTGCGATATATCGATAGATCATCGATTTTTTACAGCCAATAGTAATATATCATAGTAATGGCTGACTCGAATCAATTTGACAATGTGTCTTATATTTGATGGCCATTCAAGCAGAGTTTGGTCTAGCAAGCAATTGAAAATATATCCCAGCTTATAAAGATTATCGTGGGACCATAAGTCGTTTGTTTTTCAAGCCTTCCACGCTTGCAAACTTATGAGAGATAAAAAGTCTGACGTAAACATGCAAAACAAACAAATAACGGCTTTTATTATAACTGGACAGCCAGGTGAGAGAACATTTATTAATTTACAAGTGAAATTAATGTTTCTGCAGGAGTCGGTAAGACTACGCTTATTCGCAAACTATGCGCCGAATTGGGCGTCCACAGCAAACTGGCAGGCTTTTACACGGAGGAGATACGAGCGAATGGCCAGCGGATTGGATTCGATGTGGTAACTGTGAATGGAATACGCGGAATTTTGGCCCGTGAGAATCCTTCGGATAATCTACGCCGGCCCAGGCTGGGCAAATATGCTGTTTATGTAAGAGATTTCGAGGAACTAACGCTGCCAATTCTGAAAGTCAATCCCGAATCGCAACTGCTGATAATTGATGAAATCGGGAAAATGGAGCTGTTAAGCAATCGCTTTGAAGCTGCCGTCAGTGAATTGCTTAAGCAAAAGCAGCCCATTCTAGTCACCATACCCTTACGTACGCGTCAACCCATACCGATCGTGGAACGCCTTAAAAACTCACCTGATGCAGTCACCTTCCACGTGACCAGAAGCAATCGCGATGGCCTCACTCAAGATATAACAGAGTATATTGTAAATGCGCTGTTTAAAGGGAAATAGTCAATTGCTTGGCATGGAAAGATGCAGCGCAGGCGGGGAGAACAAAGTTTCATATTGATTCGTTGTAACTTGTCGAGACTTTGTCAAAAAAGTCAACAAAGCATTTAAAAGATTAAATTCAAATTCGAAAGGAAATTCCGATGAAATGATCTCTAAATTTTCGTATGTTGGCTTATTTTTGGCCTTAACCCTCGTGCACATCTGTGCCCATTTAAAGCCCACTATCGAGGCCAATGCCAGCATCAAAACCATCAATCTACAACTCACCCGAAAACTGAATCTTTACGTGGGCTATGAATATCATCATACAATGCTGTGGCAGGCAGTCATGAATACGGCATTGCTTTTGTTTGGGTTTTGGCGCTGCCAGCGGGAGGTCGATAATGCGAAGATTAGATACCGGCTGCCAGACCCCAATAATAATGTTAGGATATCCGCAGCAGCTGAAGTAAAATTGGATTGGTTTCGTAGAAGAGGCAAGCTACCAACCAGCTGGCAACTGTTTCCGATGCGCCACTTTGCCTGGTTTGGTGCGCCATGGGCGCTGACACTTCTGTTCCACGAATTCTGCAATTATGCCCAACTGAATCTGGTTATGCGTCATTTCTGCACCTCGCTGCCGGAGGTGCTTTTGCTATATGTCCGGCTTCAGATGCTCTATCTGCAAAGTTTGTTGACAAACATAATTGGATCATACCTGCTTCAATTCCATGGCGCCGTCGTAACCTTAACCGCATCGCACGCTAACTACATTAACTACGAGAGCAATCTGTTTGTCGGAGATGAATGAATGGGCTTTGCAAACCTAAAATCTGAAAATCATTCGTTTCAAAATTATTTGTAGATTTAAACCCTTCATTTATATCTGTTTTCCATTTTAGTTGAATAATAAAACTGCATAAATCGACCACAACAACAACAAAAAATATACAAATAGAATAAACAAATTTTTATGAACTTCACTTTTTCCGCATCCAGGCAGCTGGATGTTGATAAAAGTTTTTCGGTCACAAGGGAAATATGAACTTTCCTCGTCGGCCGCAACGTAAAAACTTTTGCGCAATATTTTGACAATTATTTTTATATACAACAGGCGCCTGTCTCCATTTGAAGATTTGGCCAGCATCAGAGGCGAAAGTTGGTCACGTAAATATAATGTAGCGATCCCTCTTAAGATTTATGGCAAATTCTTAATATAATAGACTGACTTTAATTTTATACGTTTAACGAAGACACATCTCATCTTTTGTGTCAATCTGGTTTCGAATTTAAAAAAAAGTTTTAAACATAGCAGCCCTTTATAACTAAGTAAGGTCTAATATCTAATCATTATTCACAACGAATATTCCAAATCGTTTCACACAAAAATTAACAAAACTTAAACAATTTCAAACTGTGTACTTTTGCTGTGATAACACCGAACCGCGAATATATCAGTTACGAATACATTAAAAGATAACGCAATCACGCACAAAGGAATTCAAATAATTACCGAGGGCTTATCGACATATCGCGCACCGAAAGGACTGTTCCGATTTATTGTTTTTCGTTTTGAGTATCTGGTGAGTTTGCAAATTGGACAATTGTCTGTTCAACGTAATAGTTAAGAATGCTTATACCTTGTAAAATTAGTTGGTATACGTAATGAAAGCTCTTGAATGTAATGCATCTCTCTTGTCGTTTGTAGCCGACTTCACAATACTCTGCTATTGATTTCATAGCAATAGGGCGCAGACTATGGGCAAAAATATTCTTTCAAGAATCAAGAATCTTCTTTTTTCATGATTCCATTTCTGAGAAATTTCAAATTGATTCACCTAGCTTTCCTCTTAATTTCTGGAAATTCAAATAAAGCTGTGTACGTTCAGTTGTCACTTATGATTTCGGTGTAATACTCAATGTATCTCCTACTCTCTAACTATAGCCGAAACCATTGCAAATAGGTAAAATAGGGTATAATAGTTGTATAACAGGCAGAAGAAGGCATATCCCCATCCCATATAATACATATATTGATTAGAACGATGAGCTGAGTGACCTCTGTGTCAGCCTGTATAAATGCATCGTCCTAAAACTACAAAAGTATACTTGTTCCATTTCCGAAATTTCGATAAAAACCGAAGAAAGTTTAACCCAGAGGTCTATAAATTCCTTGTTTACCATACGAAAATTGTTTTTAATTTTTCCTCCCATTTTCATTATTAATTCTTGTTTTTTTGATATTCTTCAAATTTTCAAAATATCTTTAAAAATTGATTTTGAGACAGTTTAGCCCGACAGCAATATATGCTCGTTAGCAATACGAATAGCGAGTTTTTAATTTTTTCGGTTACTCCGCCCAGAACTTAAATAGTATATTGACTGAGCGGTACCGAAGATTTTGAAGTCGAGCAGTCGACCAAAAAGAGCTATAGATTGTTTTTATAATGCTAGTTAGGGGATATCTATATCTGGTTTTGGTAGAAGATAGTTCGGCGTATTCTCTAGATGGGCATTGAAGACTAGAGCACTCTTACATCTTTTTAATTTCGTTTAATAACGCTAGTATATCCCTTGATATAAAAAGGTGTAGGGTCAGTTGTTTTTGCTGTATTTGGTATGCACATTTATTTTCGCATTCGCTTTCTCTATCTATCCGTAGAAAGTTAATTAAAAATTTGACCAGTTGAAGCATAAAATAACCACAAAAAATTAACAAAAGCACCGATGAGATTTCATGCACATACAGAATATACACGATCATAGAATGCCTTGAAAATATTTTGAATTTTGTATTGGCTTAGTAGGCCTTGAAGTTTTCCTACAAACTTTACACATATGCCTAATCTATATTTCGTTTTGCATTTCAGTTAATAACACGTCTCCAGTTTAGTTATTTATGTCCCGGCAATCATTCGTTAGTTTTTTTACGTAGAGTTCAAAGATCTAGTAAAATTTTTATTTATTTTTTTTTTTTATGATAAAACTTTTAACGCGTAGTCAAGTTCCTAAATCTGAGAATAAACAATCCTTTGAGAGCGCGAAATTTATTCAGGAAAAATTTAAATCTAATATCTATCCAGCGATCAGGATGCATTCCCTGCGTGGACAACTCCGTATGCTGTATACACCGTCTTTGGCAAGGACTCTGAGAATCATTGATCCTCTTCGCTGGAACAGGACTAGCCTACTGCGCTATGCATCCTGCGAGGCCAATAAGCAAGGCGGCAAGGGCATCATCTTGGGCCTGTACGAGAAGGAGAGCGGAAAAGGACCAAGGCTGACACCTGCTGGCGAGAAGTTCGATGATCGTGTGCAGGGCAAGTTGTCAGAGCTGATTTGTGAAACGAAGATAACAGGTCGGCTTGGGCGCGGCAAGGTATTCAATAACGTGGATTCAGATTTTCGATCAATTTGCGTGGTTGGGCTGGGCCTTGAAGGCATCGCCTTCAACGAGCTGGAAATGCTTGATGAGGGCATGGAGAATGTTCGCGTTGCTGCTGGCATTGGTGCCCGATCCCTGCAGGCCCTGAAGTGCATCGAGGTGCATGTGGACAATATGGACTATCCTGAGCAGGCAGCTGAGGGAGCTGCTCTTGCTGTTTGGCGCTATGATGAGAACCTGGCAAAGAAGTATCGTCAAGTAGTGCCCAAGCTGGAGTTGCACGGATCCCCTGACATGGATTCGTGGACGCGTGGCTTGTTCAAAGCGGAAGCACAGAACTTGGCCAGACGTTTGTCCGATGCGCCCGCCAACTGCATGACACCAACGATATTTGCTCAGGCTGCTGTGGATGCGCTATGCCCTTGCGGCATCACCGTTGAGGTGCGAACAATGGAATGGATCGAGCAACAGCGCCTCAATTCATTTCTAATGATTGCCAAGGGCTCATGTGAGCCGCCTGTACTGCTAGAGATTGCCTACTGTGGTACAGCGCCAGAGGACAAGCCTATCCTTCTGGTAGGACCAGGCATTACCTTCAATTCAGGTGGTATCAATCTGCGACAAAGTGATGGTATGGACGAGTTCCGCGGTGATTTAACGGGTGCCGCGGTTATCTTGGCAGCCATGCGTGCTGCTGCTGCCCTGTCGTTACCCATTAACATCACGGCAATTCTACCACTATGCGAAAACCTTCCATCGGGCATGTCGTGCAAGCCGGGCGACGTTGTCACCCTGCTGAATGCCAAATCTATGGCTGTGCGAAATGTTAGCCGGACCGGAGTGGTCGTCGTTGCAGATCCAATGCTATATGGCCAGATGACGTACAAGCCACGACTTGTGGTCGATGTTGGCTCCATGTGTATTGGTATCAGGAAGGCCGTTGGCGGCGGGGCTACCGGCATCTGGTCCAATTCGCATTACATTTGGAAGCAATTCCAACGGGCCGGCTCGCTCACAGGAGATCGGTTGTGGCGTTTCCCACTCTGGAGATTCTACAAAGATCGTGTGGCTAATAATCTAAGCTATGACTTGGCTAACGATGGATCTGGCGAAGCCTCATCCTGTTTAGCGGCTGCTGTCCTCCATGAACTGGTACCATGCAGCGACTGGGCTCATTTGGATACATACGGCACCGGACTGCTTAGCAAGTTCGGACTAGTTCCGTATCTGGCTGCCGGGCGGATGACTGGACGACCAACCCGAACTCTAGTCCAGTTCCTGTACCAAATGGCCTGCCCAGAACAACCCAAATAGTTTCATAGCATCACATAATTTTCCACCCAGTTAACAGATTTTCCCCAGACTTTATATTAGATTCTTAACTTATTTATTCACACATACAAACTACGAATCGTAGGGCTGTACATATAGAACAATTTTTTCCCCGTATCTTGACAGAATTAAGACTTCCCGTAGACCAGTCTTAAGAGAAACATTTTAATCCAGACAGATTTTTACACGATCTAGATATGGAACACCAATTAGGACAAACAAAATCGTGTGTACAAAATTTAGTTGTTATACTGAAATTAGAGAAGATTGTTAATGAGAATGAATCTGGCTGTAAACAATTAGAATCAAATGAAATTAAATGTTTCAATATGATGCAAGCATTCTTTTATTTTGATTTTGATCTACAGCGTATTTCACATTTCAAGGAATCAACATTACAGATTGGATTTAAAGATGACATGACTTGATAATGCAAATATTGCGTATACGTCCTGCTGCTCAGTCCGCTCTGATTAGCTTAGCCCATATCGGTCACATTTAGCACCCCCTCATTTGACGTATGAACTTCATTGATAAGGCGTACATGCTCACAGTTAAAGCTGTCTGGACCGTCTGCTCCTGTAGTTTCTACCACACTGGCTACTATTTTGGTGTCCCACATATTTTGTATGCCAGGTCTGCGAGTTTTGGCATATTAATATAGCAACTGTGGTAAGCTGTTGGCCAAGTTTCTGGCACGTCATCGAAATGCTGTTTGGAAGCAAATCCTGTCACGTATTGGTGTGAAGCTGACGGCCAACAGCAAATTGAAATATGCAGATTATTTTGGGTAAATTCAATGTGCGTTTGTCAGTTTTGTCAAAATGTGACTGACGTATTTTCAATCGATAGCTTGAATGTAAATATAAATAAAGCAAATTATTATTTTAAGTTTTTCGCAAAACTGTCGGCAGCTTAAGGGGTGGCTGTAAAGCGTTTCAAATTTGCAATGAACATTATTCAATTTATAATTCAATTTATTTGCCTTGTGCCCCATACCCCTATTGGGTGCAGTACAGCACCTGCTCCAAAATGTGGCCGCTCTGCTCGCCCGCTCGCTTTAATTTCCATAATTGTTTTATATAATGTGTGAAAGTTCATTTATAAGAGTTTTTTCGTTCCGCATTCAAGCGCACGCAAGGCGTGGCACAATTTTGTGGCACGTCCATTAAAATTTTGGTGCATGCCCTCGACCTCGTCCTTGTCCATGTGGCACTTATTTCGTTGCCTGTCAGGCTTTTAATGATAAAGTGTTCTGTTTTAATCCTGCATGCCTGCACTCTGGCGAAAGTGCCACAACTTCAGCTCGGGAAAGTGCCTGATAGGCAGAGAGTGGGGTTAACCTGGTTGTAAAAGGTGTTGGGACAAAGTTGATGGCACAATTTACGGCTGCGCTTTTTAGTTGGCGACACTTGCTGCATCCAACTGGGGTCAACACTGTTAAAAGTGCGTGGCAAGTGGTTTCAGCTATCGCACCATTTCGCACTGGCCCAAATAGTTACGCAACAAAGTTTACCTCAAAGCTGGCCCTTAGGCCATTTCCATTTCTCTCGCTGAGCATTGAGATACTTTCGGGTTGGGTCGCAGTCGGTGTGCTATTTGTCCGGTCGTTTGCTCGATATGATCTGCAGTTCCTTTCACTCAGACTCAATTGTTATTTATGACGGCCATGGGCAGCAAATAGAAATGCGTGCGTGACGCAACGTGACATGCACATGTCAGGCCAGTTGGAGTCCATAATAAATTACACAGCATTCGTCCCATGTCGACCAACTGTTCGAGACTCAAGTGAATGCACTGAAATGTCATTTGGTTGCTCACGTGATGCTGGCCACGTTTTGGTTGCGACTGCGAGAGCAGGAAACAAGCCTGCTGCAACTTGGACAGCACTGACAAATCGCTTTTACCATGATCCCCGGTCCGCGGTTTGCCTCCAGCAATTGCCACATGTGATTCCTAACTGAAGGAAAACACATTGAGGGTAATACGTGTATATGACGAAGTGGTTAAGGCTTAGTAAAGGTGACAGTGTATCTAAAAATAAGGATTTTTAGTTCATTTAATTCAAATTTTTATTTTGCTATGAACAGAACCTTAAGCCAAAGCAGCTTGCGAAAAGAAAGCTAAGCATAATCAGGCCGGAAACCTTTTTGTAAAGCATGATTTAAGATAATAAACTTTTTAGTGAGACTCGGCAAAACGCAAAAACTTCTGTTGTCCCTTTTTATCGAATTGCGGCAAAAGCTATCTATAATTGGACATAAATCGTCAGGAATATATACTCAATGGGCTTGGAGGTGCCTACTTCTCTTTGTTACAACTGAACCATTTTGATTCCACCGTCAATAGAAACTCGATTTTAATGTTGATAATATCAAAATTATGGATTTAACAACAAGAATTATTATTTTGGGTAAAACAGCACATTGCAGCTTAATTTGCAGCATAATATAATTTAAAAGGCTGCTTCTGCTGCCGCAGCGTGTTCAATTTCCACAAACTGGTTGCTTCTGGTTGGCATCGCAGGCAGCAGCCGACACACACACACACACACACACACAGACACACATACACGCACAGACACAACCATATTTTCGGGCAACCATCTATGGCCACTAAACACGACCGCAAAATGGTCGAGCGACTGGGTCGCTTTTAATTAATGGCCCAGCGTATTCATGGAGCATAAATGTACGCTGTAAAATTCATAGAAAACCAAATCCCATCCCACATTTAGCGGGTGCAAAGGTCTGTTGTAGAAAATTTGGTGAATAAATGTGGTAAGTCCTAAAAAGAAATTAAACAAAATTCTATTATATATGCCAACTAGCTGGCAAATAAAATAAGTGCATATTAAAGATGGGGAAATTAATTTAACAGGCTAATGAGGCATTTCCGACAACACAAAGAAATATATATATGTATATACTTGAGTAATGGGACAAACTGAGTTGATTTACCAATGTCCGTCTGTCTGAGACATTCTCTAATGCGCTTGTTTAGTTTTTTTAGTTTAGTATGCACAAATTAATGAACGAATTGCAATTTTGGTGAATGTCCTTGTGATAATATGACAACTTTATTACTAATGCACACTAAACAGAAACAAAACAGAAGACTCATAACAGAAAGGTTCTTATAATTTTGAATGAAACTACAGGAAACGTCTGAAAAATCCCGCACATATAATTGCAATTTTGGTGAATGCTATATTGGTGAATGATATTCGTATAAGTTCTGCGAGAAACATTAATGTAGATGTGAAACACTATTCTGTATCTGCAGAGACGACAAATTTGGTAGGAAGCCCAAATTTGTAGAGGCATGTTATTATGACCTTCGAGATATGCTCCAAAAAACTAGGCTAAACATCGATTTTTATCGATTTTGTAATCGATAATTTGATAGAAACTTTTTACATATCTATGTCAAGGATGGCGACATCACCGGAAGATAGGAGAGGGGATCGTAGAGGGGACAACAATGAACGTAGCAGGCGCAGAGTCGCAGTCCCTGTTGTTTTCCACGCATGGAAATATCTCCCACCAACACAAATTTCAGGGTCCCACACGCACACACACGCACAATTTTATGAAAATTAAAAACAACGAGCATTGTGAAAAACATGAACCACAGATGAGTAGAAAATGGTAGATAAAAATAAATGGAGTACACATGTCACGGCTGTTGTTGTCGTTGTTGTTGTTGCTGTTGCCATGTATGTGCGGCTTGTTTTACATGCTTGTATAACGAGCCACCCAAAATGCGTCGACTGCTAAAAAGGCAACAAGGAAAAAGTGCTGTATTGACTAGAAAGATACCCTTGATAAAATCACAAATTCAAAGACACGAATGGGCTCAGTTTGTGTTTTTTAAAACCCTTTTTGCTTTGCATATATTTCTGTCAGTCATGGCTTGGAATGCCCTTCAGAAGGCTTTGCCAGCCGGTCACAGTTACATGGACAGAGGCTTGACACATAGCTGTCCCAGCAAATCCACTCAAAACGTCAGACAAGCGTCCACGTGTCGCCTTGCCACACCTGTTTTTGGTGGGTTTATGCTGTCAAAATAGCTGTCCATTTAGTTTTTCTTGCTTTGCCATGCGATTTCTTTGCGCACAATTGAGTGTTTATAAAAAACGGATGCTGCGTTTTCCGGCGGAAAAAACTTGGCTGCTGCCAGCTGACTGCGCGAATGCGCGCGCCGGAAACGCGCCAACTTGATTCAATTCGAAGACGTAAATGGCAAACAGCAAAGCGGCGGCCAAGAGCCATGGCAACAAATCCGGCAACAACAATAGCTATGTAATCAAAGCACAATGCAAATCTTGTTAAATGCAGCAGGGCCAGACCAGACCAGACCAGATGGCTAGCAGCAACGTAGCCGTTGGCATTTCCAAAAAGTCGCCAGGGCAAAAATGAAATATTTGTGTGTGCAGCAAATTGAACCTTAAAGCGAGCTGTTGCCGCGGTTGTGGCAAAGTGAGAGGCTGCTTGCAGTCAGCACAGTATATGTGGTTACATATGTGTATGTACATAAAGAAGCTTGGCATCATGCGGGGGATTTTATGCTCAAAAAATATTCGCTCCCACACACACGCATATGCATGCTTATCATTATGGACGCATGCGTTACGCATACGCCGCATGTGCCGCATGCCGCATGGTCTTGCATGCCCCTTACTGATTGTTGTTATTGCAAATATTAAATATCGAGCGAACAATTATGTGCCACAGATAATGTAATGTTCTCATTGTATGTAATTTGAATTTTGTGCAGCATACCATTTAGAATTAAATCCTTTATTATAATTTTCTATTTTTTTGCGGTTCAACTATTGCTTTTGTGTTTGTTATTGCTTTTATTACTCTAACAACAGCCAAACAAAATTTCTAATTACAAATACCTAACGATAATGTCGACTAGTTGTGGTTTTCTATAGTCTCATTTGTAGAGCTGCTTCCTTGTTGCCCATGCAAATTGATATTTGGAAAATAATGCGCCAAATATATGCGTACATATGCCTAATTGAATTTTGTTTTGGTTCTCATTGAACATATTACGAATCTGCCACAAAACTGATAATGCCTCCACATTATAGCTCAAATGAGCCAATAAATTGGCAGACATTTAATTTGACGCCATTTAATTACCTAATGGGCGGGTTAACTCGGCTGGCGATGCAATCCTAAAGAGCATGTTTAAATTTTAATATTGTTACAACAATTTCAGAAGCCACACTGTACAAGTATTTATGGTCACGATGAAGGTTATTTTAATAAACGGCTTACCAAAAGGTGCTTCTTTTAATATCGAAGCTGCCAGCTAGCTCAAACTCAAAGGACAAAGGACAATGGCAGCTTGAGCCAAAACAATTCTCTAAGTTGCAAGCAAAGGGACAAGTTTTCATTTTACCCTTAAAATTGGTCAGCTTAAGCACACAGTTTCCGCTGAAGGCGTTGAGATGCAAAAGTCTTTGCAAATCCAATTGAATTATGTTGCCAACATTGTGAGCCTAAAGCTGTCAGCCAATTTAACCAGGTGGGAAAACGTTTCAGACGGCTTGAACCGTGCTGGCAAATGTTTTCGCAATGGTCCCAAAAAAAAAAAAATATATATATATATATCATCAACAAATCAGGCTCTTTGGGTCTTTACACAATTTCGGAATGAGATTGTAAGGAACTGAGTATCTGTGCAGGTCTAAGGGCCTTAATATATTCATATTACAAAAAGAAACATAAAAAGAAAAAAAACGGAAGCAAGAAGAAGAAATAAAATGAGAGTACAAAAGCTAAAGTTAGAGTGAGAGTATGAGCAGAGAATCAAAGCATGAAATACTTTAGGCCTAAGTTGTATCAGTGAGAATTACATAGAAGGGCGACTCTTAATCTGCAGTGCGGCAGGTTTCTTGCAAGAATGTGATGTCTGAAATCTAGGTCTGTGTTTGGAATAAGAGAGCATACACCGCGAGTTTTATCAGTATTCGAAATTCGAAATTTCCTACTACTTTCAACCCCAATTCGTATCTGGGAGTAAATCTCTCTGGGAGTAAATCTCCATACATTTGACATAGATACTTGCAAATAATATGAAAGTGATCTAGGCAAAAAGTTGCAGTCATTAGTCTTTCACCCACTTTTCACAATCATTAAAACTTATTTTAATTAATTTTTTATCTAAGCTTGAAGTGATAGGCGATACTTCAACTTGCACCCATACCACCATGGCCGCGATGTTTCAGCCAGGTTGTCAATTTTGCGTTAAGCGTAAAACAAGTCTTCAAACAATTTACAATCAAAAAAGTCTATAAATTTCCAAAATTTGTCAGACGAATTTTTCAAGAGGTTACTATAGGACAAAATTTATCTACAGCTTTAAGGGCGCTGATCACCAATCAGTCAGCTAATCAGGGCGTACAATCATATAAGCATACATATATCTATATCGATTTTTAAAAAGGGAACCGATAAACTTTATTTCCAGCTGGAGGCTGAATTGATGGGCTTTACGGCATGGCATCAGCTGCTCAAGTGCCAAACAATCTTTGACGCCCAACTTTTTTTTTTTTTTTTAAATTGATTTTGTTTCGTTCGATGGCAGAATGTGCGCATTTGTGTGCTGTTGTGTGTAATGAAGCATAAAGTGTTTGAAAGTATAAGCAAAAGGCAGCTGCAAGGAAAAACTATTAATTGACAGCCATAAAGCTAAATGCTTCAACTTTTGGCAATTGTACAAGATCTATGCTCCATAGTATAGTATTGATATGCGTTGGGACATGTGAAAGAAGCTCTGGTTTAAGTCAGGAAATAATATAATGCAGACTTTGCTGGTACTTAAAACTTACATTGAATTGAAACTTGCATGCAACTTATCTGCAATTAATGTTTATAAACAACTTTTACATTAAGCTTAAAGGCAATTGAGTGAAAGGAATATAAGTTTCACACGCTTACCATCAATTTGCCATAGTAACGCGTGGAATTGAGTGACACTAGATAACTGCTGTACAAATAATAAATCTTTATAGCAAGGATTAGTCTTAGCCATTAGTCAGCTGGCCAAACAGTCAAACAGTCAATTAGTCAGTCATGATGTCAGTCAGATAGTCAATCAATTTATAAGGTAGTCAGCTGACTAGTCAATCAGTCATTTAGTTCTTCAGTCAGTCAATCAGTCAGTCAGTCAATGAGTCATCTAGTCTCTCAGTATGTCAGTAAGTTAGTCAGTCAGTTACTCAGTTTGTCAGTCAGGCAGCCAGTCACTTAGTATGTCAGTCAGTCATACAACCAGTCAGTCAGTCAATCAGTAAGTTAGTAATTCAGTAAGTTAATTAGTCAATCAGTCAGCCAGTCACTCAGTATAGCAGTCAGTTGGTTATTTAGTCAGTCAGTCAGTCAATCAGTCAGTCAGTCAGTCAATCAGTTAGTTAGTAATTCAATTAGTCAATCAGTCACTCAGTGTGTCAGTAAGTTAGTCAGTCAGTCAATCAGTTAGTAAGTTATTTAGTCAGTCAGTCACTCACCTTGTCAGTTACCCAGCTTGACAGTAAGTGAATTAGTCAGTCAAGCAGTCAGTCACTCAATATGTCGGACAGTCAGCCAATCAATCAGTCAGACAGTCAGTCAATCAGTTAGTTAGATATTCAATGAGTCAATCAGTCACTCAGTGTGACAGTAAGTTAGTCAGTTAGTCAATAAGTTAGTAAGTTACTCAATCAGTCATTAAGTCAGTCGTCAGTCATTTAGTCTGTCAGTCAGGTTCTGGCAAATGCAGTTCCAAAATTTTGTTTGCCACCCCAGATAGTTACTACCACACAGGCATCTACTTAAAGGGGTAGTTCCATAAGATAACCAAAAGTCTGCAGTGCATATATTTGCCAAAAAAATAAAAGTCTACTTCGACATCTTCTCTAGCTTCGCCAGTTGCTGAGGATACAGACACAAGTCATAGAGAGAAAATTTTCAATTTAATAACGACAAGAGAAATTACACTGCAGCATTTCTGACTGCGTCTTTCTTCCTCTGAGTGTGTGTGTGTGTGTGAGTGTGCGTGTGTGTACAACACAATACATCCAACTGCATTAATTTAAGTATGAAACTCTATGGCACGTACACACTGTAATGGGGAAATTTCTTTACCACAGGATGGCTTTGGAGGAGCGACCAAAAGTCAGACGGGCATAGAGAGGATGCAAAGCCAGTGGCAGGATGTGGTAGCGCATGTGCAGTGGCTACAGCAAGAGCCACTCTGGCATGCCGACTGCCAGGAAGTCACTGGCAGAGGCTTGTTATCAGACTCAGCCGGGCCCAGCCAGCCCCCCCCTGCCGCCTTGCTCATCATTGTCTCATTGCTGGCCAAATATGCATGGCTGCAGTCCGACATCTACACACGTGCGGCTTAATCTTGCGCCTCTTTAAGCCCTAAAGCATCTGTCCATGAGGAGCTCTTGAATTATGTCAAGTAACTGGGGCAAGTTTTTTGTTTTATTTGTATTTCTGATTGAGAATTGTTCCGTCCGGCACCTAAACAAATATAAGCCCAGCCGAAAAGGACCTTTTGTACACTTCCTACAAGCTGTTTACGAATTTACTTCTATTTTCCGTACATTTAAAAGTAAATTTGGACCCTTTTTTAATGTTGTGTCGCGAATTTTTTTTGGCTGTCAATTTGCACCAAGAATAGCTATTTTGTCTAATTATTGAGTAAAAAATAGCTTATAGCGCTTTCTCCCGCTTAGTTCTCTTTATCTTTCTATCCGACTGGCTGTCAATGGGGCTATATGTCTGCTCCAAAGGTTTCTTAGTTGACATTGTTTGCATTTGAATGGGCTCGGTCTAACATATATACCTCGACCCAAATTATGCAGCTCAATTTGTATGTGCAAGTGCCCTGATTCAACTGCAGTTCCTTTTAAAGTCCTTTGCACCAGAACTAGAACCGGTAGCATTTACCAGTTAACATTTGCGTAGTGGGTCAACGCCCTGATTTACGCTTTCAACTAAACGGGTTACTTAACAACTTTTAATTCATTGGCTAAGGAAAAACGTGCAAATAATTTATTTGTTACTCAAGTGCTTTGAACTTATTCCATTAGTCAGTTAGTTGTTATCTGCCCAGATATAGGCTCATTTCTAATACTCTTAACAATCAATATTCCCATAGAATTAGACTCTGCAAATGTCGTTTCTCTCTTCTAAACTTAAAAAGCGCCATACAAATCGGTTGGGGAAATTTGTGGGAAATTTGAACGCAATTTTTTTTAGATAGTAATCTTAGCTATAGATAGTTTATCTTAGCTGTACTTCTTATTTCATAAAACCACAAGAAAGTCCTGCCTTTTCCTAAATATCGAATTTTTCATATGGTCGAACCTTAGAATTTACAAACAAGTAAGATAGAAACGTTTATCCATAGATCAGCATTAAAATTACCCTAAACGCTCTTAGCAGCATTTCCCTTAACGATCTGAGCTTTGACATTTCTCTCTTAATCTGCCAGCCTTTGCAAAGGCGCCTTTGCCACATTATTGCGCCTGCATTCAAGTTTAATTCCCAATGGAATTAGTTTCGCGCTCCTTGCAGTCCGAATTCGTGAACTCTTGGAATTCGAATTGGAATTTAGGTGACAGGAGCGCCGCAGCCGAAACGTCACGCTCAGTTGGAAATCGTTCCTTGTTAGCTGACGTCTTCGGGCGAACTGCATGTTTTTTTTTATGCGGATATTGCGCTGTGCCAAAAAATAAGCAAAAACTTTATTTATATCTTGTAAATGTGTAAAGTGTATATCGCGCGTGTAACAATAATAAGTGCTTAGCACAGTTAACCTGAAGAACAAAAGAGAATTAGCATTTTTCCCACTAAGAATATCGAGTGTGATCGCGTCGTGATGCTGCTATCCATATTTATATATTTATATATTATATATTTATGTTGTGTTGGTTGTGTTTTATTATATATTTATGTTGTGTTAGTTGTGTTTGTGTTCTCCAAAAATAAAACAAATGTGCAAATTTGTAATATGCAAAGCTCTTTTTCTGCTTCGGTTGCCCTGCATTTTTTTTCTTCCTCTCTCATTCCACGCTTTCAATAACGGATCGCCGTTTTGAAGGCCGGTAAATAGCGAGTGAGAGAAGGAGAGAAAACACGCCAAGTGCAGTGACAGTTAGTTTTCCAGTGCTTGCTAATTCCTTGTTCCCTTCTTGTGCAAATCAAAAAAAAAAAAAAACAAAAATGCATTTCAGCGTCGCATCCCCACATTACTTCAATGGAAGCGCTGTGGAAAGTGGAGTGAACGAACGTAAGTGAAATATTTGCCTTAAATTTATTCAAACGTAAAATTGATTTTAATGAGCAAATGGCAAAACGTAATTAAAATTTAATTGAGTCGAGAGATGATATTTAATGTGTTCAATACGCGAATATTATTAAGAGCGCAATATACTCTTCTTTGCTTAAATTATTCTGAGTAAATGCAGTCCATATCCTTTGTTTTCTTGAATTTGGCTGACGCAAACTGGAATTTAATCCATAAATTAAAATTTGTATATATTGTATGATTAAAAAAACGGTAACGAAATATCGCTCAAGCCTATTAAATATTTATACAGTGAGACAGTGAATTAATACAGAATTATCTACGTTAAAGTGAACAGAAACCAAGCTTGCATATCTCAGTTTGCAGGAAGTACCTAGAAATGTGTTTACTCATTCAGAGCATGCTTGTGTTATCGTCCCACTGACAAACTGGCTGACGGACTGACTGACTGACTGCCTGACTGACTGCCTGACTGACTGGGTGAAGGAGATGCTACCTGATGCACGAGTGCTTAAGTGACTCTCCGCGACGGCAACAGCATGAAAAGCAGGCAGACAAAACGCTTAGTTTACTTTTCGGCGCACATTTGTTATTTGCATTGGGCTGACGTGTGTGAAGGTCGCGAGCATTGACTACGTCATTGTACAGCAAACATATTACCAACAATGTGTTAAGCATAATAATGCTTAAAAATAAAAAAATACAAACTGATGTATGTACATGCATGCATGCATACAAATTATGAATTCATTCATACATACATACAGACATACATACAAACATACATACATACAAACTGTACATACAAACATACATTCATACATACATTCATACATACATACATACATGCATACATACATACGTACATTCATGCATACTAACTGTACATACATACTTAAATGCATGCTTGCATACAAACTGTACAAACATACATGCATGCATGCATACAAATTGTACATTCATTCATAAAAACATACAATACTAACAGTACATGCAGACTTACATGCATGAATACATACAAATTGTACATACATGCATGCATGCATCCATAAAAGTTGTACATACATACATATATACATACATATACACATACATACATACATAGATACATGAATAATAAGCCTGTGATGCTTGACTTTACGGAGGTCCCTCTCCCTCTCTCCTTTGGGACATTCTTCTTCCTCTTATCATTTGCATTCTGTGCAGTTGTTGTTCTTGCTTTAAGCAAATTATTCTTGGCTCGTTTCTTGTTATGAAATAATATTTATTGTCTGTCTTCTTCGGTTTTTTTTTTTGTTAGCTTCATACTTGTTTTTATTAGCAACTTCTGTTGCTTTATCTGTAGTCAACTTTTCCAGCATTTAAAACCCAAAATGAAATTTAAATGAAAATGAAAATGCAAATGCGCCTTGGCGACAATTTCCATTTCGTATTCCCCCAAGCAATTAGTCTGCCATTTACGTTCAATTATTTGTTTGAGCTTGAATTTTGAATCTGAACGTAAAGTTAGAATTATGTGTGTGTGAGTGTGTGTGTCACTTGGTGTTGCACGTGCAAGGTTGCACTTTGCGTTGACGAGCTAAAAGTTCCTGTTTTCTTTTTGCGGAATGTTGAATGATATTTGACGACTTTGCCTCTCAATTTTATTTGGCTCTTAATATTGATGTGCAAATTGAAAGTAATCGCAGCATCTAGCTCTTTTATGTGAGTATAAGATACAAAGCGCAATCATTAAGATAATTAAGTGCGATCAAGAAGACAGCAAGTAATTTAAGTAAAGTCTGCAGCAATTGAGCAATTCTGATAACACCTGAATAGGTGGCACGTTCCCTTAGCACAAAAATAACAAGAACTTAAATTACATGAGGTAGATACCGCAGTTGCTGCCATTAAAATGAAGCGCTACCTAAAATGTCAAGCATATACGCGCATTGTGTCCTTTGGGAGAGGCTGGCCCGAAGTGTCGTCTTACAAACTAGCAGCCACATCAAAACATAATTTGCATGTGGAACGATATAAACGGAAGCACAAAGCTTTAAAAACAATTTGCTGTGGGTACAGTGGGTCATAAATCAAATGAATATTGGCCAACACAACACGTGTCCATAAACGGAATGCGAAATATACATATGTGCGAAAACTGTGCTAGGCAAATGGCGGCCACGCCCACAAGGGGCCAATAAGAAACAGCTGCCAGGACATTAAACTCAATGAGTTGAAATTATTTGCAGCCGAAGGTCAGTAGCTATAATCATGGCTAATGTGATAGGTGGGCGGTGGGCGTGGCCATGCTAGCAGACGTGGCAGCTGGGGCGATGCCATAAAAGACAACTTCCGGAAACAATAAATTTAGCACGGCAAATGAGAAAAAGTGGGTCCCCGGACAGCCCGTGGGAAGTCAAGTGGAACGCACGGCGGGACGGGTCAAGGGGCATGCGTACTTATAAAGCGTAAGCCACAAATTTTTGATAAATTCTTTTTTATACATATCCTTTTGTTGTTGCATAGTTAACAGCGTTTTGGGCAGCTTTGCTGTTATACATTCCATGAGGGACCAAGTTTTGGTAGCACTTCCCATTTTTGGCTGTAATCATTTATATGGCTTATTTATAGAATCTAAGTCTGCCAAACCGAACAAAATGTTAGATGAGCTGTCAGATTTAATTGGACAGCAACTTAAGCCACAAGCAATCAGCTGTCAGCTTCAATTTATGCAGCAAGTTGGCTAAAAACGCTTTTAAATGCAGGCTAGTTGAAGGATTTTCATATGAAAGCCAAATTAAACCTAATTGGAAAATCGATTAGTAAATAAAATTAAAGAAGATACAATCAGGCAAAGCCGATTAACTTCAAGTTTGTGGGCTACAGCTGATGAATAAATATTTCAAAGTTTCTAGTAAAAGAAAAAACTGTTAAGCTTGGCACGCCGAACATCTAATGCCCTTATAGACGTGTGGCTTTCAGTCTTAACGATATTACGAGAATAGTTAGGCTCGTTAAGGCTGAGGTTGGCCAAAAAGTCAGGAGTCGGAGCTGTCTTCTGAAAATTTCATGACAAAATGACAATACAGGGTTATAAAAGTGGCTTGTAAATTGGGTATATAACATTGAAGTTCATTCGAATGTTTCAATGCCTACAATTTGACGTCTCTTGAAAAATGCAGCAAATCAATTTTAATTGCTTCGGTCATAAACATTTCTCAGAACTACTCTCATTGGACACACACAATGCACTTGACTTCACATTATATGCAATTCCACCTTCCATTGCCCGCGTAATCAGTGCACTTTAAAGACTTAGCAATGCAGTTTCTGTTGCTTCTAACAGCTATCAAGCTCTTCGAAGCCCATTTGGTTCGCCAACGGAGTACAGAGCCCAATCCCAAGCTGCAGGATTGTATCAATCGATTGCACGTGCAGGGCGTCAATCTGACTAGGGTGGTTGAGTGCTTGGCGCGTTCTGCGAACCGCACGGCGTTCTTGGAGGATACGCTATGGAAGGTGGACCTGCTGGAGCGGCGTCTGTTGAGGCTGGAGGCCATGGACGCAGGTGAGGTCTATGTGCCGACACCCTACGTGAACATAGACGATGTACTGAAAATTGAAGGCAGCGTTGCTGGCTTTGATTGCCAAGCTAAGCAGCATGTAGTGCAGGCCATACGCAGAAAACTGGAGCAAGTTTATCTGAAAAATGGCATGGAGAGCACACTGTCTCGGTGGCCCTTCACTAAAATGCGAGAAGCTAGGAACTTGACTAAAGAACCCATTCTCACGGGCGGAACAGCAATCGACGACTTTCCAGACAATGAAATCAACGAGATAGGCTGCCTGATACGACGGGCCTTAGAGCGGCGGAGCATGGCGCTTTCTGCGGATGCCATCGACAAGAACAAAAATTCAAAGCACTGACTTTCATTAGAGGTCTGTCACAATCTTGTCTTTAAATATTGAAATTGTTAATAAATATGATATAACAATAACCAATCAAGACCAGGTGCACAACCAGAAACGCAATTGGTCACACACGGCGTATGAGTGTTGGATCTGATTTATACACGGCCACAACAGACACCAGCTTTTCCAGTTCTGGCACAAGAATCGCAGCTCAATGCAGGACACAATTTGAAGTGCCTGCATGCAAATGTGTGCCAGCGGCAGCGAAGCGCATTAAGTAATTGCTTAGAAGTCGCACAACATGCGGCAGAGTAATAACAATAATAACACTATAATAATAACAACAATGAGGCAAGATGCTGCCATGTGTAGCCGGAACGGGACAAATGGCTTGCCCTGGTCGTGTTGGGGTTATTCTGCTCTGGGCACTTGGCAGACTCTGTGTTTTACTTTCTTTTTTTTTATGCACTTGTGTAGTTTATTTTAATGTGCCATATAAAATAATTTAATGGACGCAACAAGCGGACAGACGGCAGCAGAGAGCATGGTAAGGGGGTAATCGGGAGTGGAGCTTTTTTTTATAATTACCATAGCGAGCAACTGCAAATGGCTTTAATGGGAAATAATAACAGCTGCCCAGTGGGTCCATCAATTAGAGTTGCGATAGTGAAACCCCTGAACAATAATATTCCAATATTATTATATCAGCTTATAAAAGATTAAGGAGTACTTTAATCAGTAAAAAGTATAATTCTGATAAGTTCCCTACTAGGGAAAACCAAATTAATGAAAAATATATGTACACAAAGATAAGATACTATGCCTTGTGCCTAGTCCGTCGTCTGTCCACAACCAAGATTGACAACTTTTCATAAACATGAAAACTTCGAAGATCTTACTACCATGAGATACATTTCATATACTTGATGATAGATACATTAGACTAGTTATCTTCCTATGATTAACACATTTTGCTGGTTGGGATCCCCAACTTTCTCACTTAAAGTTCGTTTCTCGAATCTGGTTTTCCATATTTAGTTCCTTTATCGATTCTGCATATTCTAGGGAACTGGGTTGAAGAAACTTTCGCTTAAAAGTAAAAACAGAAATTGAAATTCCGCAATCGAAACGATTCGCTTCCAGCCTTGTTTGCAATGCCATTGTAAGCGCATCGAACCATATTTTGTGAAATATAAATTAATTTAAAGTATTTCCAACGACCAGTTCCATCTTTTACTTTATTGTTTTCGTGTTCAGTCGTTGTGTGCGTCATTTTGCTGCCATTTCTTTTGCGCAAGTACCCAACCCCCTGCGCCGTGAAATCCCTCACAGCTCAGCGGCTCGGCTGCAATGTCAATAAAAATTCAATTACGTTTCGTACAAAACTTGTCTGGCATGCCTTTCTTATGGCCATTTAGAATTGGCTATCGGCCCTGCAGACGCACAGCGATTTCGGGCATCAACTTTGTTGTCTGCTATCGGCGCTGAGTGGCATTGCGAAATTTGTTTGACATTTGAATAGCAGCTCCAATTGAATTCGCCCAACAAAAGCGGCTGCAAGTTGCGTGTGCTAGAATCTGGCATTTGGAAACTGAAATATGAAATCTGAGAGCTGAGCCGAGCCACTTAAATTTAATGGCATGTTTATGTAACCCAACGCCCACAGCAAACAGTAAATAATCATAATCACAATTTCGGCTAAAATGAGCTACTCGAGCTCTGCCGAATGTGCCCAATATATACTTATATATCTAACGTCGTTTAAGGCTTCAATCAAAAGCAAATTGTGCGCATTCGTAATTTGCTGAAAGCGATTTTGGTTCTGGCCACATATGCCAAAAGTGTTAAATAGTTGCCGCCAAGTCGAATTCGTGTTAAGTTTTATTGTGCGTGTTATGGCCAAATGGTAATTTGCTCTCTGCTTTAGGCAGGTGTAATCAAGCCGCCATCCCCTTCGAATTGCAGCCTCCGAAGAGCATACTAGACGCTCTCAACGAGCAGCATAAAACTGTTATACTGTTATACGTGAGCTGCTTGTCGCTGCTGCTGCTTCATACTTACAGGCGCGCTTAGACCTTAGCCTCAGTCTCCCTTTGCCAGTGCTCTCGTTCACACTGACAACTTTTGCCGCCAGCCGCCTGTCGACGTGAATGTGCCACAGGAAACGCGTAAACTGTGTAAAAGTAACCTCAGCATTCACATTAATCAGGCGCATAAATGTTCAGTCCTGACTAACGTTAACGTTTGTTTCTCTTGGCTTCATTAGCAGCTACATAGTTCTGTCTCTCTTTCTCGTTTGCGGCTCGTTTTGTGCGTGCGTGTATTTATATGTGTGTGCGTGTGTGTGCGTTAGCCTAATGAGCCAAAAGTGTTTTATCGTGTTGTGTGTATTTAATATTTAATACAATCTCAAATAAATGTTGCATAATCTGCGTGCCGCTGAGCATTAGAGAAAGTAGCCACAACAGCATTTCAGCATTTCATATTGGCTTTGACCCCAACTACATAAGCTGACATCCAGTCTAAGCTATAAATATCAAGTAAGTAACGTCCATTTACTATTTTTGCTCTTCAATTATTTATAACAAATAGCAGCTGACGAACCACAAGTGTTGAAAGCACTAATGCGCCTCGCAAACTCAAAAAAGTCGGCAAACACGAATGCTAGAGGTAAAGCTCCTTAGAGGACATCATATCCCACATTTTGAGCGTCATTTAAGATTGTTTCCAAATTACATGACTTAGAAAACAGGCTTTCTTTCAAAGAGTAGATAAATACACTGTCAAATTAAATGTGAGTCTCAAAGTGTATTGGCTTCGTTTATGTCCATTATGCTGCAGGGGTATAGGATTTCTGGGATTCATTCGAAATTGAACGAGTTGTAAATGATATTGCTATGCTTACAAATACCAAATGCCTTCAATTTTGTTTTATACATTCCAATATGCATATTTTCATGTGCAATAGCTTTTATTTTGAGAAAATTTATATACACAATTCCAATTACCAATAAATTCAATCGATGCACACACACAAATTTCAAGCATAAATGACCAAATTTTCATGAACTCATTTGAAATAAACATGCGGCAGCCACTAAACGTAGTGCTTAGTAAACATACAAACAGACACAGATGCACCCACACTTACACCCATACACACACACATATATATTTATATATATATAAACTGAAGCCCAATTCCATTCACCGTGCAGAGACTTTCAAATTAATTGTAGCCCAACGTGTGGCTACTTGCCACAACTTACTGTAATGCTAGTTCATTTGCCACGCCCCACACCAGAGAAAATACACACGCAGACACACACACACGTAGTGCGTAGGAGCATCCCAACTAAGTAAATAACGCATAAAACAAGTCGAGCGTTTTACGGTTGCCCACTTCGCCCCGCCTCGACCCGCCCTCCTTCTCTCACTATCCTAAAGAGCTCCGCTCGCATAGGGAAACAGTCAATTGTAAAATTGTGGCAGGCACCAATTCGTGGAAGGAGCCACTGGGAAACTTTGGCTCGTGCTGCACGTTGTTTTTGTCTCTGCCTGATGACTGTCGACTGCAGCTTGATGAAGGCACTGTCAGGAAGAGGTCTGGCGCGCGTGTGCCGGTGTAATTCATTATGCTGACTAACTAGAGGGTAGCCGGAGGAGCAGCAGTAGCAGCAGCAGCAGCAGCAGCAGGAACAGGAGCTGAAGCTATGGCTAGCATTGTCAATGGCAGCAAGGCAGGGAGGCTGCTGAGGAACGATTCTCATGCAAATAAACATTTGTGCACATGTGACGATGACTATTCAAAAAAAAAAAATAAATAAAATAAGAGAAATAGCTACAATTGTTGTTGCTAACGCAAAAATTGTCAGTCATGGTTAGACTTCCGCCATCAACCAACTGAAGCTGTGCCACTTCAGCTGTGTGTGTGTGAGTGTGCTTGTGTGTGTTCGAGTGTGTGTGGGTATTTGTATGTGTGCAAGCGTGCTTTGCTACGACAGTTGCGTGTTTGCTCTACGCCTGAGTTCTGTGTCGGTGTGTGTACTTAATCATTTTTTGTATTATTTATGCCTTCTACAAGTTATTTAAGTGCCAGTGGATGGCTTTTAATAAAGCCAACAAGCAAACGGCTTACTAAAGTTCTGCATGTTTAAAAAGCCTTTAATAGTTAGAGCCTTTAACTCAAATACTAAAACTAACATATACATTAGCTGCTAGAAGAGAAATAACACAACAAAGTATTATTAATAAGGCGAACAGCATTTGAAATATAATTATATTTAAAAGACAACACGATTTAGTTACTCTGCCTTAGTCTATATTTTATATACTAACTGCAAAAGCAGACAGTTTCGTGCCAAGTTATATGATGAAAAATATAAGAATCTTATAAGGGTGGAGATGTCGCCGGCAATACGTTTCGCAGATTCTGCTTAAATTATAATACGCTTTTTCAAGTGTATAAAAAATAAGTGCAGCATCAAAAAAAACAAACTGTGTGGCACACATAATAAAAGCTGTTTTTTTTTGTTTTGAGTAGCGCCGAAAAAGTTTTATTTTGACAAGCTATAAAATGTGCGCGCCATAAATCAGTGGGGCGTGCATGCACCATAAAAAAGAAGACACACAGACAGCCACAAGTAATATGTAAACTATATAACTAACACAATATTGTGCCATAAACAGCAATTACTTTAAAGTTCAAACCCTGAGCTGTTTGGATAAGCAAAAGTTTAGAGTAAACTGTATTTGAGCAGCTTCATTAGCAGCTATTTATGTATGGTAGTCCTGTGTGTGTAAGTGTGTTTTCCAGGCATGTGTGTAACTGCATGTGTGTGTGTGTGTGTGTGTGTGTGTATAAGTAGTCAAAATGCCGTGTAGCTCTGACATATATTGTAGATTATTTCAAATTTATTTTACAGCATGCAATAAAAAAGTATAGAATGAAAAGTCCGATTTTGGGAATATACCCTTGCAAATATGTAGCTGTTTTTTGCTACTATGTTTTATTACTAGTCAACGTAGTTCTGGTACCAATATAAAATGTTTCTATTAGAGCTCAATTATGTAGCTGTCGACGTTATAGAGAGAGGTGCCCTGCCTACGAGGCGAGTCATTTAAATACCTTACAGTTTTAGGTCCTCCATCCCCTCCATTGTAAATATCCTATGCTAGTAAATATTCCTCAATGTAAATACCATATAAGTTACAAAATTATAACTATACTCTTAGTTCACAGTCTCTTGCTTGGCAGACATCAGAAGATACGGATTGATAGCACAGCGAAGCACAGCTTAAGAAATATGTACCCAAACATAGAGTGAGCTTTGCCTTCTCCAAAGAATAAGAAAAAACTCTCTTTGGCAGAGTATTGACCGGTCAATTACACCCGGCTGCAAACCTCTTATTTGTTTGGGTTATTTGTATGGCAATGGTCGAGGAAATCGACTTAATTGCTTAATTTTTCAAAATTATTTCATATAAGTTTTTGATGTAAACAATCATGAGTTCCTCAAGGAAGTATAAAGTCTTAGAAAACTGCTTGCATCGAATCAAAATGGAATGGATAATATTAACTATTTCATCATCTAGATTTGAATAGTTTACTTTAATATTCTTTCATGAATGGCCGTAAAAAGAGTCTAAGACAAGACGCTTTATGCCCTTCACAAGCCTGAATGGGCAGGCACAGCGTGTAGTAGCCACTTTGGGCATTATATTCTGTACTCAGTCGCCTATTGCCTTAATGCTTTCGTGCAACATTGAGACTAATCCCTAAGACTCTTTTTTTTTTTAATAAATCTAATGGGATTTTAAATCCGTTTTCATGGCAATTTTTTTGCGTTGGCATTTATTTATGCCGCATAAAGTTGTTTAAATGCTCAACCTGTCTTTTTGTGCATTAGCATAGAACGAAAACTGGCTAAAAGAAACCCCGTAAGAAAATATACTGCGACTTACGAGTTCGTCAAGTGCTGCTGCCACATTTAGAAAAACTTTCTGCTCTCGACCACATGTAAAAATAAACGCAGCTCTTGCGTCAACCGCTGATGTTGCTCGTGGAAAAATCCTCTTAGGGAGCAACAAAACAAAAAATAATAAAGTTTTCTTTCGGGCACTTGCGTCAATCACGTACTAAAACAAATCCGAGTGTTGTAGTCCACTGCACCGACTGCGCCATACTCTGTTCAGTGTTTCTTGACAACTTCAGCTGGTAGCAAAGAGTTCTTTAAGCGGGTTTTCAGCGGAGGGTGTAAAGGTGTAAATTTGTCAGGTCCCGGAAAAAGTAGAATATACCCGTTATTACTTTGCAAGCTCTTGCGACAGCAACTCACAGTTTTCTACATATTCAGAAATGGGCAGGATAAGGAGGGAAAGGCCGCTTGACATGCAGTTTTTCGCATGATATTTCTCGCAGTTCTCGTTGTTGCTATTGCTGCTGTCTCTCGCAGCAGACAACAATTTATCACATTTCAATCAAGTGTATCATCAATCATGTCAGCAATGCCAAAGCGGGCCAATGAACCAAACCAGCAAACATTTAGTTAAATACTTATCACGTAAATGGGCTACTTGGCTTGGTATGAACCCAAACACATGCATATATGCAAAGTGGTTACATAAGAGCGCACATCATCAGGATTAGGGTATCTCAATGAAACAACAACTGTGCGTATTAACTGTCAACTGATTTTCTTCTTTTGCTTGAAAGGCATAAAGACACCAAATTGACGTGGGTTGCCTTGCAAAAACAATTCCCAAAAAACAGTCAAAGCGTACACACATATATCATATGGACCAGTTTATTATAAAGCACGAACTTCTTTCTTCCTGGTGTAACTCTCTGTTTAAATAACATGTTTAATTGACTAAAATATGTAAAATAGAGCCTTTTTGATCTGAGGTTTAGTTATAGCTAAAAGTCCAAACTCGAAACCAATGAGTTTTAGACTTCGACTTTTGGGAACTTAGATTTATGTGATTTCTAGCCGCCAAGGGCTGAATCTTTGAAAATTATTTGAGCCATATTTCTTGTGTCCTACTCTTAAACTTTCGCGCATTTAGATACTTTCTATTTACGGAAGAAGGTGTGTTCAAATGCGTTAAGAATATTTATTTATCTGGTCAGTTACGAAATTGTTTTTCTCTAAGGGAAAATAATAAATTTGGACTATAAATATTTAACTTTGACTTTAACTTGATTTGAAAGAAAATTCAGTTGTAATTTAATTTTAATATTTCCCGATAGATAAGAATGTAAATTTCATTTTGGCGAAGTAAAATTGTGAGTAATTCTTCAGTGAAATCGATTTGAAATATAACCAAATGCTTTCAACCCCGCATAGTTTAAGTGGGCTTATTAGACGGAACAGTTTCTATCAGCGGCATCCCTGACATAGCTACTGCTGCTGCTGCTGCTCCATTAAGCGAAAAGCATTTAAGGCGGGCAAGTAAGATGCTCCCCACACAATGTAAAAGCTGCCACGCCCTCAAATAGATGCGTACAAAGTGGCGCATACTACAAAATCTTTGTTTTACTACGTGCTTGCTTGATGCTGTTAGCAAAAGCCGGATGAAAACAAGTAAAGTACTCTGCTCAAGGCGTCTGACTATCAAATATCCTGTACCTCGGTACACAACTTATCTGCGTGTGAAACTGGACAGCCCACTTTACTCATTTGGAGGTTATAGCTTTTCGAATCGACAGGGCTTAACATCGATTTCAAACAATTTTGAACTGAAGTCAAGTAAATGACATATATGAATTTGCTCTTAGAATGGGAGACTACAACCTATACCAGATGTTCAGTACTAATAGATGCATGGATAAAAAGTGAAAGACCCCTTCACTGCCATTGGCCATTCCATACCATGCATGGCACACAACAGCTATACCCATTTTCATTGGATACAGGGTATAGAAAGTGCGCTAATGGTGAAGGTCAGACTGTTGTTACGTTTTCGGCCTTAAGTACGGGGCTGTTGCTGTTGCCATTGTCGTTGTTGCTGTTGTTACAGTGCTCTGCTTCTTCTTTTCTGAACATTGTGTGCCCCTGCATTTGGCATATTAGAGCAGCCTGCTCTCTTTTCAACTGGTGCTCTTTGGTCATGCGCTCTGTTCTGGCTTATGTTGGCCGTATAACAGTTTAATAATTGCAGACTTTTGGGCGATGCTCCTGAGGCTGCTTCTGCTGCTTTCGCTGCTGTTGCCATGAATTCTCGTGTGCTTTGTGTAACTCTTGTGGTTACAACAATGCACTCTAAATTATTTCTGTTCGTTTTTTTTTCTTTTTACATTTGGTTATTTGTGCGAGAAGCATCTTCTGTATGCAACCAAAAATCATGCCACATTTATGGGTTTTTCTTTTTTGGCACTCGACCAAACGACCCACGCACACGCGTAAAAAAGTTGAAATTTCAACTTTTATCTTTTCCAACGGACATATATAAGAAGAAAAAGGGTTTAACTGAGCGTAAAAATTATTTTGAGTATATATATTCTATACACTTAGCTATTTACAAGCTTTGATTTGTTATTTACTGAATTCTGATTTTATACATAACTTTAAAGTGTGTGATTTTATACAATTCTCAAGGCAATTTTCAAAAATAGCTGCTGATCTTCAGTTTTGAAGTGAGCTTGGTTGCCTTCAAAAGAAATTGGTTTCAATCATTGCCAAGAGCAGTTGTCGAGTATCTGTCTGTCTGAAGTGTCCAAGCAGCGCACTTTAGAAGCAAGTAAATCCGCACCTAGCCCTGCCACATGCCGTTGACAATGCCATATACTGCCGGCAAAAGCTTTAATAACTGACTTGAGTCGCATCGCTGCTGTCGTCGCTTTAATGTCAATTTCATAATATGACTCAAGCACCTTCGCACTTTGAACATCTTTTTGGCTCTCTGTTGCAGCAACAGTAACTTCTTCGGCAAAGTTTTATGGCACGTTTAACGACGAGCTTTGGACTGGGGTTATACGTTAAATCTCTTTGTAGCGCTTTGGCTGGGCTCCTGTGCCGAGTAATGGCTGAAGCTGACAGCGCAAATGCGTATTTAATTCCACTTGCGTTGCCAAAGCTGCCACGCCCACAACCCATAAAGCTGACAATTGCTCGCAGTTGTTGTCGTTGTTCTGGTTGTTGTTCTTGTTGTTTGTGTTGCTGTTCCGTTCACATTAATAAATGTCACATTTCAGTTGCAGTGATGAAAGCCATGCGTGAGCGGGATGTAAGATACCTAAACAAACAGAGCTCGGGTGTGCCTAACTGGAAGTTACCCTGTCCCATTACCATAGGAAATGTAGTAAATGTCTTCGGTGCTCATGGTCCGATCCTTGTTAACATTTTCGTGCATAAAATTGCCAAAGCCGAAGATTTATCATTGCGCGGTATAATAGATGGATTTAAAATGAAATGCACGGACTATAGAAGGACATTCCAAAATCTGAAGTTTTTAGACCAGCCGACACATAAACATTGCTTCTGAAGTTGACCAAGAAGTTGTCTTCATATGCATGTTACATAAATCTATACAAAACCTTGATTACCTATGATTGCTATGGTCACAGGGTATTCAAAATATTGAATACTTTTGCGCGAGTGTCGGGGCTGCTTAATGCCAAACTGACAGACTGGCAGAATGACAGAATGGCTAGCACAAAAAGCTGATTGCGTAAGCGCTTTAAATTAATTAGTCGTGCTTTTTATCTAACACCCTCTTTCACTTTCGATCCCTTCCGTATTTCTGCTCTGATAAGTTGCCGACAAGCAGATTTGCGACATTTGCAATTTATGCAGCGGAAAAATTTGAAGTTTGAAACGAGAATAGAGTTTTGTGGCAAGTTAAAGTCTGTGCCTTGGCTGTTTGTCTGTGCGTCTCCATCTGTGGCAATAATCGGCTTAACGTTGCAGAAACGCTAACCGTTGCATACTTTTCTGGGCACGCTTTTACGTATTGGCAATTAGCTTAATGGCGCAATTGAGTTACGAATGTGAGCTGAAAAATTGGTCTGTTCTGTTTGGCGCTTGTTACGAGGGCCAATAAAAGACTTCGACTTTTTGCTAAAATGCTAAGAGCGGCACAATCTTCAAACAGTCTCAGCAGCTAAGCCCTGGCTTATATTGGCCACAACACACGCACACCCATATATACTTGAATATTTGCCATGTTGGAACGTATCTGCTGGCTTTTGATGCTTGTACAAATTTGCTTGAAAGTTTAACATTTTCATTTGTAGCTGCAGCAAAAGCCAAACACAAGCCATGGAAGAAGGGTACGCGCGAACTGCATATTTGCTATTCACATACACACACACGAGTGTGTTTGTTTGCGAGTGAGTGTGTCCTTAGTGCCGGCAGATTATGGCAGCTATTTATTTTTTTAAGCGTGCAAAAAAGCCAAGCAAAAGTTCAGCATTTGAAAATTAATCACTTATATAGCCACATTTGCGAGTTAAATAGAAACTGTGCATAGCTCTCGAGTAGCGAGTAGTGCTTCCTTTTCAGTGAAGATCCTGCGTGGCTTAGCTGTCTGAGCGTCAGCTTGGCAAACGGGTGTTCAGTAGCTCAAGCCATGTGGTAGCCGGGTAATTATTATTAACACTCGGTTTACGTATTGATCATTTAATTTGCCGCTTTTAAAGCTAAAAACTTATATGTTTGTCTGACGTTGGCCCAAACTTACAACACGAAAAATAACTGCTACTGTAACTTGCTGTAAGAGCCAGACAACGCCGGGTAATACTCACTAGTACTTCACAGAGTCAGACATATTCTTTAATTCAAAATAAAGCTGGGCATGGCTTTACGCTACGGGGCATTACAACTGGCAGCTATCTTTATTCCAAGTATAAAACTGATAACTTTAGAACCACTTGCATGTTAACGTTCATATATTAGAGCCAAACAACGCCGGGCACTGCCAATTAGACATTCATTTTCTATTATTACCGTACAGGGTATTCAAACTTGCAGCTATCATTTAATCATATTTAGTTTATTTTTCATATGCTATTCATGACAGATCAATTTACATATTTTAATATTCAAATGGTAAAGCGATGGCTTTCAAATGGACGCAAATATCGAAAATAATCACAAATGAAAAAAAAAAATGCTAGATGAATATTGATGAAGCGTATGCTATTGAATAAGTTCATATCTTTTGCCAAAAGGTCACTAGGAATTTAATCAAAATTTATAAATCACTGCAGTGCAGGAAAATAAATTGGTTAGCTGTATGCCAAGTTTTCAATAGAAGTTGTTTAGTTGCCAGAAATACGTATAGACTACGTATATTTCTATGTGGTGTTCGGTTTGTGGTCTGTGGCAGCGCCTGTTTGCCACTTACGCTTGAATGCCTCGTCCAGTCATTGATATGCGAATGCGCCAGAAAAAGTTCAAATTAAAAACTCTCGACTGTGTGTTATCCCAGCCACTTGAAAGAGAGATTCCGAATGGCTAAAACGAGGGCAACAAAAAAGTTGTGCAAATCAATTTTTTACAGAGATCTGACATCCATCCCATTGCGTTAGAACTATAAAGTTGTTCAAGCTTGCAGGCAATCTGTATCAACTGTTGCACGCACTTTTAAGCATTACTTGACAAATTTGTAGTAAAACTTTGTTAGAGAACATTGTGGTGGCTGTGGGGCATTTGAATTGGACGCACGCGTTGGTAAAGTTTTCCTTCTTCTATTTCATATGGCTAATCGTCAAGCAAACAACTGGAACAACACACAGCGCGGCAGTCAGGTGTCTGTGTCCATGGACATAAGGTCTCAAAGTCTGTTCTCATTAAAAAGTAAAATAAACAAGTAAAAGTTGCAAAATCAAAAGCGAATAAGAACAGCAGCGACTGCAGCAGCTGAAGAGCCAACGAAAAACAAAAGCAAAATACAGAAAAAGAGGAAAATATAAAAAAAGAAAACCACTTGAGCAAGTCGCAAAAGTTTTCCATTTATAACGAGCTCAGTGCCATGTGCACATGTACAGGGGTTATTTTACTATTTGGGGTGGACGGGTAGATTTTTCTGGCAAGCTTAGAAATGAATGTGTATATCCGACTGTCTCATTTGCTATATGTGCATGTGTGCTGGTAAAACTTTAAATGCGCGGTAATGAAATTGTTGGCAACAAATGCTGTCAGCACACACACACACACATACATACATTTACACTCACACCAAGAGTACAAAACACCATTTTATGACACGGTTCCAGCAAATGTCGAGCATGCAGACGTTCTGCAAATTTCCAGGACCTCAGCAAAGCCAGAAAGTTATCTGACTCAAGTGTTACGCCCCAAAACAGCATAAAACTGTGTTAAGTTGCAAGAACTTGGAAACGCATCATGATGGGGGACAGACTTGAACGGGTACAGAACAAACTTCGAGTTAGCTACAAGTTTTGCAATAATCCTATGAATGGCCTGGCATTCACAGCATAATACTGCGGTTTAGCCGCTTAGATAATGCGTGTAAAAAATTCATTTGTAACAATCCGACGCCAATTGAATGCGTGCTTGGGTAAATAACACTCAACGATGCAGTGCTGCATTATCTTCAATGGGCTACGTTTAGCTAAGATTTGTTTATGGTACATGCCTTTTTAAAATCTCCTTTTGACTTGCATAGTCATAGTATAGTAAAACTAACTTTATTAGATAAGGGAACGGTCTGTACGCTAACGGAATATTATATTTCTCATGTGATTGGCTCTAATTGGATTAGTTTCTGTTGTGGTCCTCTCTTTTACATAGTGAAAAACAGAAAACGTTTTCCGTGCTATATGATAAAGTCGCCCGATGGAATGCAAATGAGTATGGGTAGAGTATTGAGTAGATAATTTAGATAACAAATCGCCTGTATACACAAGTACAATAAAGTAAGAATTGAACACTGCAAATGAGATTGTAATTGAGATTTTCAGCTCTTTAATTAAAATTGCCGCCTATTACGGGAACAGTCATTGATAATATCAATTAACATGGAAATCGATGCAATTCACTTAATCAGTGTGTTGTTTATCAGCTCATTTGCACTAATTAAAGTAATTAGTTGCGTTTAATTAGCGCCCACCGAGATTATTATTATCCAACTAACTAGAGACCATTTAATTGATAGATATTTAACTGTTTAATTAAAAAACTGAGGCACCAATTGTTGATTTTACACTCTGCTCACCATATGGAAATGAAGAGTATTAAATTTCAACATTCAAAATGGTTTTTCTGATTTTTGGCCACGCCCAGCGGGAGGTAGATAAATCGGGCACTCGTTGCCTCCAAAAGTTTTAAAACTAACGATAATAAAAATGATGTTACACACATCATTCTTTTAGGGTCGACACGCCCACTTGTATGCCCAAAAATCGAAAAAACTGCATATTTCCTTTATCTAAATTAAGTTTATCTTCATATAATCGAAATCCCTAATATTACACCCAGAATTTAAAGGTAAAAGTCGCCATGAAGGCATTTAAGAACGACTGCTTGCTCAGAAAAAAAAGAAGCGCTTTTACCTCTAGAACCTCCTGCACTGAAAGGTTATATCAAAATGGGAGATGACCCAGAAATTAATTATTCCGATCCCTATATTTTTTGTGGCATACTACAACACAAAATTGGAATATTTTACAGCACATACAATAAATGTTTTGAGATCGGAATTAAGAAAGCCCATTATATATGCTTGAGAGTCCTACAAGACAGAAATGTAAGCTGTTCAAAATCCACAAAAAGTCAGTCAGTCGAAAGAAATAGAAATATATATTTTAGAAAACTCAGCAATCGGTCAGAAAATTGTCAAATGGTTAAACTGTCACACGCCTGGTTTCTAATGATTTTTTGTTAGTTTAATGTAAACATTGCTCTTGTATTGTTGTTTTGCTCAGTGATATTTTTGAAAAAAAAAAAAGTGTTTTTCTAAATTATTGTGTGTATATTTTAGTTTTTGTCTCTTCTGTGTATTTATAAAGGCAATTTGTTAATTTTTTGAAAAAGATCTTGTAAATTTCAAGTGCAACGAAATTATCGTATCCATTCAAGATGCAGTGTGCGCGAAGAATTTTCGGCAATACCAGTTTTAATAGAGTCCCCATAGTTACTACCATTCGTTTCTCCTGCAGCGGCAAGGAGCAGCGAGCAAAGGGTCTAGTGCTTGGCATTTACCAGAAGGAGGGTGTAAAGGATGCCAAGCTAACCCACAGCGCCGAGAAATTTAACGATCGCATCAATGGCAAGCTGATGGATTTGATATGCGAAACGAAAATCGATGGTCGGCTGGGGCGAGGCAAGGTGTTCAACAATATTGATCAAGAATTTACGAGCGTTGCCGTGGTGGGGGTGGGCTTGGAGGGTATCGGCTTTAACGAGCTTGAGATGCTGGACGAAGGAATGGAGAATGTGCGCATTGCTGCTGGCATTGGTGCCCAATCCCTGCAAAGGCTTCGATGCACTGATATCTATGTCGATAGCATGGATTATGCGGAGCAAGCGGCTGAGGGTTCAGTCTTATCGGTCTGGCAATATACGGAAACGCTGAATAAAGAATATCGATTGACGGTACCAAAGCTGGAATTGTACGACTCAAACGATGTAGACGGCTGGACGCGTGGCTTGTTCAAGGCGGAATCGCAAAATCTGGCTCGGCGCTTGAGTGATGCGGCTGCCAACTGCATGACGCCTACGTTGTTCGCTCAGGCCACCGTGGATGCTTTATGTCCTTGCGGCATAACCGTGGAGATACGTACCATGGACTGGATAGAGCAACAGCGGATGCACTCGTTTCTCATGATAGCGAAGGGCTCGTGCGAGCCGCCGGTCCTTATGGAGATTAGCTATTGCGGCACTGCACCAGAGGACAAGCCTGTGCTCTTTTTGGGCAAAGGCATCACATTTAACTCGGGAGGCATCAATCTGCGACCCTGCAAAGACATGGATGAGTATCGGGCGGGCATGTCTGGTGCCGCATCTTGTGTGGCCATGTTGCGCTGCGTTGCGGCTCTGTCGCTGCCTATTAATGTGGTTCTTATCGTTCCACTGTGCGAGAATCTGCCCTCGGGCATGTCTACAAAGCCAGGCGATGTTTGCACCCTGCTTAATGCCAAGTCGTTGGCCATACGAGATCTGGACAAGGCGGGAGTTGTTGTAATGGCCGACCCGTTGATCTATGGCCAGAAGACGTACAAGCCTCGGCTGGTGGTCGATGTGGCGACGCTTGGCACAGGTGCGAAAAAGGCATTCGGTGGCGGCGCTTCCGCCCTCTTCTCCAATTCGCACTACATCTGGAAGCAGTTCCAGCGCGCCGGCTCTCTGACGGGTGATAGAATGTGGCGCCTGCCGTTGTGGCAGTATTACAAAAAGCAAGTTACCGATGAGCTTGGCTACGATATTAGCAACGATGGTCGTGGCCTGGCTAGCTCCTGTCTGGCGGCAGCCGTTCTCCACGAATTGGTGCCCTGCGCGGATTGGGCGCATATTGATACGCGTGGCTCCGGTATGCTCAGCCATTATGGACTCATACCCTATCTAAAAAGCTGGCGAATGACCGGACGACCCACGCGTACCTTGGTGCAGTTCCTATACCAACTGGCTTGTCCAGAGAACAAATGATCTATATGCACATACGTGTGTATATATATATATATATGTACTTCTGCACTTGTAGGGCAATTTGCGAATTTGAGGCTTATATCCTCAGATTCACTGTCCTACATACGTTTTTATATGAACGAGGATTGTACGATGCATTTTGCTTTAAGCCTGCAAGGCTATCGATCATAGCTCGGTACACATTCAACACGCTGGTGGTCGTCACATTATATTTAATATATGTTTTATGTATCTTGTAATAAATATAAAATATATAAGGATCTGCTCTTTGTACAAACTGAGTACCCTTTTGTCTACCAATGAACGCTCAGGAATATTGCAATTTATATTTGATTTGAAATGCTTCAAATATAATGTAGCAAATAAAAGCCAATCACTTGGCGAGCACTTGCGGGTTTTGCGGGCTGGTAGTGGCATGAATAGAGGATGTTTATGTTGCTGCCACAACCAATTATACAAAAACAAATTTGCAATTTTCACACAGGCATTTGCACGTTTCGCACGTCAAGACCATTTTCCAGAGACCCGAGGCGTGTCCTTGGTATCCATAAAGGATATTTGCTTTTACACATCTACTTGCCGTCGACTTAGCCTCTCAGCTTTTGTTGATGAAATTGCTGCAGGATATTACTTTGAATTATCATAAATAACTGAGCACGGCAACAGCAATGACACTTATGTCACCATGTGTGCGTGTTTGTGCTTATGTGTGCGTGTTTGTGCTTATGTGTACGTGCGTGTGAGTAGCTGGGTGTACGATGGCATAAGGGGATCAGGTGCTCCCACGCTGCCTAAGCGCAGGGTTGGGGCTGTATTTGGCCATCCTCCAGTTATGAAGTACCTGTTTATGTGTTTCGGTGTGTGTTGGCCTGTGTGTGGGTGCTTGTGTATCTAGAATTCAATAATGTTGACTGACTGTCTTTAGCAGGTAATCGTCGTGTTGCTCTCGCTGAGCGGATGAACATTAAATGGTGACCGACTTCAAGTCTTGCCTTATACATAAATTATGACCAACTTGTGCTGGGTTCTCACATCAGCTGGCTTAGAGCTTAACTTGTTACTAATGATATGGGGAAAACGAGAGCGATTCTTAAATGTTTTTAAATTTTTAAATCATTTTAATGCTTTGCTTAATTGCCATTCATCTCGGAACCCGAATTGTGCGATTGTTATGTCCTTTTAACTTCTTTTGCTTTTTATTTCTGATGTGTTATTACGAACTGATTGGATGGGACTTTAATTGCATTCTTTTTGAGACTCCAGTTTATATTGCACTGTATCAGAATTCTGTCCGTGGCATTTTATTTGCTTTCCGGCTGTCAGTGCTTGTGAGCCAACTTCAGCAAGGTGGTTATGTGTCACACCTGCCGTGACATTTATGTTAAATTCAGTTCGTTCTGCCGTCGCTGCCACACATTGGCCACATTTTAATTTAAAGCATGCGCATGTGTACATTTAAGGACTTTTTAAAAATCCATTTACACACTTTTAATGCAATAAACGTAATTGAGTTAATCTCTTTAAAGTGAATGACAAGCAAGTTCCAGGCAAGAGATGCAACTTCGACCTTAATAATATAAAAGTAGCTAAATAAATGCCATTTATTTATCACAAGAAAATATTCTTAAATTGGGATACATAATGCCCATTTATTTATATCATTCGTTTTTTATTTGTCGTCTAAAGCAATGTGACATAAATGTCACTACTACAAAAGGGCATAGGCTCCATATATTGTTAGCCTAACTGTTTTGTCAGCCAACAATAATTTGTTTGTAAACAATGAAAAATTCAATTACAGTTGCTTTTCAGGTCGCCTTTCAAAAGCTTATGAGCTACAACAGCCACAAGAAAAGTTAGCTTGCAAAATGTTTATATATGTATGTCTACTCAGCGTGTGTTGTATATAAAGCTCATCCTGTAGATGAAAAGGCCTTTGCCTATTACAGAACAAAGAACATCCCTTTGGTTAATAAGCAGCCATAGAATTGTGCTGGAAACACTTGTGTGTTGCGGGGGCCTGTCGTGGGCGGATGAGGAATAAACTTTGTTTTTATAGAAGCCTTGTCAAGGGTATTATAATTTTCCATTTACGAAATATATAACGCAATGAACGTGGCACCTCCGACGTAATAAATGTTATATGCCAGGTATTTTGAGTTTTCTTCGTCGACTACGGTTTGTGCATCTCTGCCACTCACTTGAGCTTAACAATGATTAATCTGGATTTTTTACCTAAAATATAATACCACAAAGTGATGAGAAAAAGCGTTTGCAACAAAAGTGTATCTTTGAAACAAATCCTTGCAATGTGCCCCTTACTGGACTGTATTTAAATATTTTCCATTGCTTTTACATGTATACATACAGTTTGATTTAGATGTAAAAGTAAAAGAAAATCAAAAAATACACTGCAAGTAACCAAAAGAAACGCGAAATACTCTTAACACAATAAAGATCACAGGTGTTCCTGTTGAATAAATTGCATTTAAATTAACAAGCCAATTATATAATACCATACTCTTACCTGATAACGGGATTTCAATACTATTTAGATTCAATGCAATTATGATCAAAGATCTGTTTTTTTTTAAAAAAAAAAACGAATGAATTTTTGGTAAAGTGCATGTGCAAAATTCTTACCTGGTTGGTAAAACTTTGCGAATAAATTTGATTCTCCTTAAGGAATTTTAAAATTCGCTCTAAAATATATACGGAATTGGCTGGATTGACTTTTCGCTTTTTTTCACGCATCTTTGAATTGTACATTTTTTTCAGCACAACGGGCAAACAGCTGGAAATTCGAATCATGGCTAAAAACTAAATAATTTAGAATTTTCGTTTTTTTATTTTTGCTAAATATATTGTTTTTGGTGTACAAATAATTTGTAACTGAAACTCACTGACATCAAATTCAATGTCCTGACACCAAAAACACACAGAAAGTTGATCTCTCAGTTACTTTTTAGTTCTAACTGAATAAACATTTGAAAAAAAAAAAAAACCAATGCTGAACAAAACTGCGAAATATTCAAATATATTCTATTCTTTATTTTGATGAGTATCAACCAACCAGCAATTTTGGTAAATAATAAGAGCTAGAGTCCCCAAACTTGACATATAGCTTCTAAAATAGAATAAATACATGCATTTGATGTTGGAAGAAGAGGGTTCAGGGTATCCCCTAGTCGGGAGCTCCCGACTAGAACCTCTTACTTGTTTTTTTTGTACGGCAGCTCGACGCCGAGTATAGGGCATCTTTTGGTCTCAAACAGGGGACTGAACTTGATTTTGATTCTTTTTTCTTTAACCGTCTCAGTTCCCCTTTGTTTATCTACCAAAGCACATATACAAGCTTTGACGTTCCAGGCATGCATTCATGGCCAGAAGCTTTGTTTAATATTTGACTTAATTAACGTGCATTTAATTAAGCTCGACGAGTGACGAACTGAATCAACGCAGGAAGCTTATCAACGGCAACTAACCAAAGCAAACTCTGTCAATGCACAGCACGGTAAAGGTAAAAGCACAAAAACCTGGTCGAGTTGGGTAAAGACAACAAGGGTATGACGATGACGACACATAGCCAAAGGCAATCATCGCAATCTAATATTCATGACATTCTCACAGTCAATGTATTTTCAAAATATTGCCAGGAGCTGCAGCTGGGGACATGCTAAAGAAAGAGACCTGTGCTGCGCTCTGTGCAGGCGACAAATATGAAGAGCTCAAAGTGATGCCTAACTTATGGCTGCAACATGCGACATGTCTTATGTCGGCATATATGCCGAGTATATAGGGTATTCAAAGTAAAAATTTGGCTATTGTAGCTATATATATAATTGAAAGCACCATGGGCAAGAAATTGGTTTGAAGTGACGCAGGGTGATTTATATAATTTATAATATTTAAAGTGACATCGAGATTAAATATTTTAACTTGTAAGTCAATTTTTGGAATTGTGAGACAGTGCTATCGCATTTTTGACTTCTTTGTCGCCTGGCACTGTTTTTAAAGAATAGTCTCGGCATATGTTTGTTCGCTAACATACTTTCAACAAGAAATGAACCCGACTCTCCCCCTTTCAACATTGCTGACACTCTTTGCTCATCTGTTATTTATCATATTGAGCGCTATCATTCTACGATGATACTCTGTTCATATGCACTCCTATTTTCACTTTTGTCGCAAAGTTTTTCCGACCCTTTCTGTGCTTAAAATTTCAATTGGTTCAGCTTTTCTTTACCCTGGTCCTTGGAAACGTGCTAATAGGGTATAACCCCTTTGGGTATTTGTATGTAACAGCCAGAAGGAAACATTTTTAATATATTTTTGTCGAGCTGAGTTGATCTACCCGTCTGTCTGTCAGTTTCTTGAATCGTGGAAACTACAGAAGCTAGACATATAAATTAATAATATATATTCTTAAATATTAGGCACAGAACAAGTTTATTATTGTTTTTTTAACAGCTCCTTCCTTTTCTATTACATCGATAAATATAGGATTGAGTCATTGTAATAGCAGCTAGTTACATACGGAGTATACACTCGCTTCCACAATTGGTAAATATTATATTCACCGAAATCCTCCTTTCAAATGCTTAAACTAGCAGCTCGGAGCTAGCTTCAGGGTATCTCCTAGTTGGACACCGCCAGCTGGAGCACTGTAACTTATTTGAACTTCTGCTTTGTGGCATGCGGAACTATTTTGATTCTTGCTCCACTGCTTTCAGCTGATTTGCTATCAGCGATAAGCCAGAGCAGCCGCGCTCAGCAAGGTTAGCTTTTGCCATTTTCCACAGTCGAAGTTTATGAATACTTTGGCAGTCCTCTGCGAATTAGATTCGCCAATTGTTGGGTTTCTTTTCCATTTTCAGTTCTGTTCACTATCAAAACATCAGCTTTTTATGCTGATTGTGTGTAAATAATAGAGCTCGGCTGTAACTGATTTCTGGTATTCTAGCAATATGCGTGGGGCCTGAGCACAGTGTCCGCTGTGATTTATCAATTGTGGTTGGCTTTCCTAGCTTTTAGCAAGTCTTTGTGTTTTCGGCAAGCCATGCATTGTTTAGCTTCTGGTCATTGTTTGTGGCATACTTTCAGGCACCCCAAACTGGCCAAGCTTGACTGCACACGAATTTTATAACGATTTGTTCGCCGGTCGAGTCACGAAACATGCGAATGATTAACGTTCCCAAAATGCTTGTCTGCCATTTGCAATTGGCCAGCTCAGCCTGACGGCCGTAAACAATTTAGCTTATTGGCATAATAACGCTGAGTTTTTAATATAAACTAGCAGAAGCTAATCCTTGCCAGCAGTCGCTTGATTTATGCTCACCATTATAGCCAAACATAATTTGCCTGTGGTGTCAACATTTGCTCAGGCTTACGCTAAAGTATTGCATAATTAATAATGAAAATTAAAAGTAAATATGCCAGCCTGTCTCTCCGAGGCCAAGCCACAGATTTGCCCCGCGCGGCTCATGCAATCAAAACGTCCAGTAAGTCCGCAAATCTTTTTGCATAATTGAAATCTGCTGGTATAAGGATGTCGCATTTTAAGGCAGCGGAAAAAACGTCGCATTGGCTTCCGACGGATGACAGTCAGGCTGAAGGTGTCCGCATATCTACAGAATGATGCCAGAACGTGCAGCTGAACAATTTGCACTCATGTGAACGGCATTTTTCAATTTAAATCAACTTTGTAATAGGGGGAAGCTATTGAAGGTGACCAAAACACTATTAAACACTAAAATTAAATAAATATAATTTTCTAATTTTATCTTTATTAGAATAGAGTTTTATTGTACTATTTCATCACAAAAGCATTATCGTTTATACAACTATTTTGTTGCTATCAAAATAAGACATCCTTCTTACGACAACTATATTATATAGTGCTCCGATCCGTCCGTCTCCCACATTTGCCTGCCGGCAATAAAAAATAAGGTATCAAAGCTAATTTACTTTAAAATAGCTTAAAAACTAAGAGACTGGACTGGGCAAAACAATGTCTTATAGAAAAGTTTCGTAAAACAGTATTTTCCTATCTGGGCTTTCTCTTGCTTTGGCTAATAGTTAGCACACGTGACAACGACACTTGAACACCATATTAAACATTTATTCTTGATCTTAAGTCCCTTATATCGCATATAATATATAATAAGTGCGAAGAATTCAGGGTATCTGAGTGTACAGCAAGGGGTGTATACTCTGCATTAAGGTGTTGTGACGCAAGCAGCTACTTTTACATTCTGCTCCATTTCCTTTTTGCTTTTCTTTGCATTGCTGTTGTTGTGGAAATTAGCCGCACGGCTGTAAATAGCAATGCGTATTTCTTGGGGCGTTTTTGGTGGGTGCTGTGCCATTTAACGTCGCTCTTCTGTTGTCGTTGTTGTTGGGGGATTCATTAGTGAGCACGTGGCTGCCGGCACCTTATTTTGCGGCTAGATAAGAATATCCACCCCGTATTTAATGTTGACAGCACAACCACCGCCATTGTGCAAATTGTGTCAATATAATTATCGGAGAGAGTATGTATTAAATTCGGTTATAAAATACAAGACAGTAGCTGGTTTTTTTTAACTTTCACGTAACTGAGTTAAATGAGCGACAGCGCAGCCTGCTGCGCATAATTTTCCTCTGCCGCAGGCGCTTGGTCGTCCCCAAGTATGCCACGTGGATTTCCAAATTTATGCTAGTTGCAGCAACTGAAAATTTACGTAAATGCGAAGCAGCTTTGGCCCCGAATTTACATATTTTTGAGCCTCAAGGTATGCTGTGCACCTTGTGCTGGCCAGCCCAATTTATGCGTCGGACAGTTCATTAAAATGATTAATTAAGAGCTATCGAAGGCATGGGATAATGCCAGAGTTGACTTCGACTTGGCAGTTAACTTTAATATGCTGGTAAAGAGTTTGAGAACTTTTGCAGATGAAAACATGTTTAAGAACAAAGAACAACTGCAGGTAGTATAATATTAGCTAAAAACATTTGCAAAGAGCTCGCTTGGATTGAGGATGAGCGAAATTTCAGCTGTAACTCTGGGGCAATGACGCTCAAACTGTTATTTTAACTAAATGAGATGCAGATTTTCCATTTGAAAGTCGAGAATGTGATGTGGTTGATGAAGGCATCCATTTTCACGATTGACCCGAATTCGGATATGCATGATGATGGTACCATGAAGTTATGAAGTAGGGTATTGATAAATGGAAGTAGGGTATATATACATACATTTTATTTGCGCATATCCTCTCTCGCATATCTTGGGCGGACAGCGACCTATGGGCAATTTCTGTCCACTCAAGAGGATTGTGCGCTTAATACAGAATCAAAATGGATTTGAACTGAACCAAAATGATTCCTTTATGAGATTTCTTTCCATTTTGCGACCTCACACAAATCGACAAATGGACGCTTTTTGCACAAAACCAATATACTCGATTTAACTTCTTGAACAGATTGTGAAAACTATTGCGAACATTTTCGCTTTTTCGCCGCTGCTTTGGATTTTCTATGGATCATTATGCAGAAACCAAACAAACTTTAACGAGCTGCAGTTTTCATTCGTTTTTCTGCTTAAGTTTGCTGCAGCAGCTCAATTAAAACGGCATTTGAAGTGGTCGACGAGCTGCATCCTTGTGTACCTGGCTTTAATGAATCGTTTGGCGTTGTTTGCTGGCCCTCATTGATCGATGGCTGCCTCTTGGTTCAGGTGCACTTTGTAGTTGACATTTCCGATGCCAACTGTAAATGCAAATGTTAAATTCAAATCAGTTGGGCGGGCAATGGAAATGGATCAGCAGAGCGGCAACAGCAAAGTTTACACATACGAATTTATATATTTACGTATATATTAATGTAGTTTAGTATGTGTTTCCATTCATGCTGGCAAATTGTCGTCACTTATGTCCTTTTGGGTACTACACAAATTTAGTATTTGCATATTTTTGCAGCTCACACACACCAACACACACAAGCACACACACACTGTGCAAACGTTGTCCTTGTTAAGCACAATAAAAGCCATGTATATCCTTGCTTCTGTGTGCGTATGTGTGTGGGTGTATGGGTGTGGTTGTGTACTGTTCCCACATCAACCAAAAATCCATTTTAAACGCAGCTTACAAAAATGTCGAGCAAAGTTTTTACACAAAAATGTGACATGTGCTCTTGTCAGTTTTTGGTCCGATCCTTGATGCTATTGTTATTTTTGATTTTACGGCCAGCCGCATGTAATTTTTGCAAAATTATTCCCGCACAGAGTAGCTGGCAAAGTACTTAGATTATTTGCCTTTGTCAACACGGAGTGCCAAGCGACCCTTGTTGCTTGGCCAAAAGGTCAAGATGAAATTCGTCACACACACAAATGAGCATACAAATTGGTTCATTAAAAACAAATAGGAGTTCGGTAGTCGAGTGTGCCCGACTGGCAGATACCACGTATGCAGTTTCGACTTACAGTTGCACATGGTCTTAAAATACATACATAAATATATAAGCCGAACAATACCTATTAAGATAGTAGGGCAAAGTTTTGCAACTCCAGAACCTACAACCCGAATTTTCGCCTTTGGTTCTGCAACTCCAGAACCTACAACCCGAATTTTCGCCTTTGGTTCTTAAACTCGATCGATAGTTATCGATTTTGGAAAATACAACCAACATTTCAATTTTGAAGTTAAAGAGCCAGTCGGAGAGAAATGACGAGATCCTTATCCTTATCCTGAATCTTTTTCTGAACCCCATCTTCATCTTTATTCTTCTTATATTATTTTATCTATGCCCAATTTCAATGAGCATGAAGTACACTAAAATTTTTTAAAATAATATTGAAAATGTTTGCATAAAAGTTGTTAAATTATGGTTCTCTTAAAGAAACCAGCTATCATGTATAGGACGTAGCTACATTGGCCTGTTACTCTAAGCCGGGTACAAGATAGAGGAGTATAGTGCCCTTCCCTTGACCCATAAAAATAACTAACGCAAGCATGCCGAAAAACTAAAAAACGATGTTTCGTGCATAAATCACCGCCAAACGCTATAAACCTGAAAAAGTCTGTCTGTCAAGTGCTTGTCAAGTGCACTCGACAACTGCGGCCAACAGTATCAAAAAGTCGCTGTTGGAACACTAATTGAACACTCGAGTAAACCACAGGACGTATCCAAAGTGTGGTTAACACTCAGCATTCAATGTCAGACTCCATCTAAATCAACTGAAGGTCAAGCAATCGACATAAAAAACGAACTATGCAACAAACTATATCTCTTAGTCCCAGACAACAGCAGCAACGACTCTGAACTGCGAACTGCAAACTGCAGCACAAAGTGCATTTCATGTTTCAATGCCTGGCAACTGGGTGCCGCGCAGCTGTTTGTGAATGTAAACAAAGTGGAGAGCAAAGAGCGAGCTCTGCTACCGAAGAGAGCGCATTCGTAACGATTGCAAACTGTTATACGCTTGGTACAAAGTGTTGTACATTGGCAATTTTTTTTTTACCATTGGTACACTAATAATTTTTTTACGCGAAACTGATAGTTTATCGTTTTTTGTTTGAAATGAGAAGCTAAGGATATCTTTGGTATGCCGAAGATTAAAGACCCTTGGAGACATTTGCCTTACGGTTTTGCAGATATGTGAGAGAATAATTTGGCAAAAAGGATATCTTGCTATACAAAAACCTACTTTTCAATCGATCGTTCATATGGAAGCTATATAATATAATGGTCATATTCAGCCGGTTCCGACATTTTTACTGCCTGCAACAGTAAGGCGGACCTATGCATAGATTAAAGACGTTGATAGCCTTAAAACAGAGAGACTAGTTTGCATAGAAACAGTCAGACGGACAGACAGACGGATGGACAGATCTAGAATATATACTTTATGGAGTCGGATACTGCATGACACAAGTATAAAACTTTCTATAGGAGTATACTAAATGTACAAATGGTTTTTGCAATTGCTGAGGTATTAAATGCGTAAGTATCCAAAGATTGTAGCACTAATTTTAAAAAGCTGCACATAAAACTCGTTTGAGTTATTTACACCTAAAAGCCTTCCTCTTATAGTTATATTATAGAAGTTGCACAATTTGTAATTAACTGAGGTCGATTTTTTTTAAATATCTGGTACAAGATATATTTTGCTGACTCCGACTAATTCTAAGGCTGTAGCAGTTACTCAGCAGAGACACATTTTAAAAGAGAAAGAAAAAGAGAAAAGGCTTCTCCGTTTGTGTGTATTTTGGTGAGTCGGAGAGGCCGATGTTGGAAATCGCAGCGTATTGCCTTTTCGGCTTAACCACGCGCCTAATTTGCAGTAAAAACAAATGTTTGATTACAAAACTTTCATGCAGTTAGAAATTTGTTCTCAACAGCAAATAATTGCAGGTAATTAGCAAATGGCAAATGATGAGAATTTAAATAGATGAAGCCTATGAGCTTGCGGCAAAGATGCTTATCATGTACACACATATTTATCCAAGCGTATATACTTTTTGTTTTTAATACGCAGCCTAATTAATGAGGGTATAGCAAAGTTTAAGTTAAATGCATATCTTCCCATAAAACCTTCTTAGAAAAAATGGATGTCGTTCTTTATGTAACTCTCCTATTCTTTGTTCGTTGCTTCTTTTTATTTGAACACATTTAAAAAGGAAATACATTTGCAGGGTAACTGCCAGTCGAGTGACCTAAACTTTTTTTAGTCTTTTTTGGGCGTCTTTTCCATGGCTTGCTGCTCTCGGTCCTTTGTTCTGGTCAGCACTACAAATGAAAAACTTTACAAAAGGCAATCAGAGATTTCCCTCCAGCGAAACTTCTAATCAAAACAAAAGTAGCACAATAGGCTTATCAAGAAGAAGAAGAAGAAGAAGCTGACAGCATATTGACAATTAAACTACAGTTTCCAAATCATGGTCGACCAAACTTCTTCAATACCCAATAACTTATTGAGGTTTTATTCTGTTTAAAGTCATATTAAAAAATATAGATTTGGAAAAGCTGTACATCATACGTACATATACAAAAAAATTAAGCTTGTGCCAAGAATAATATGTGGGCCTTATCAAAAAAGTAAAAATATAATTAACCTTATTGATAAAGACCAAATGCTATATATATTAAAATATCTTCTTGTTAATTCATCACTCTTGTCCGAATAACATATAAGTTGATGAGATTTTATATATGTATATATATATATTTCTATACACAATATAACCCTATAAAATTCCCAAATCTATTGTCTAGGCGTATAAGTGAAAAGCCCGATTAGGTATTTGCTCATATTTAAATCTCATCTTGGCATGTCTTTCTTGTCTGAAATACTATAAACAGCAGAAATTATAAATGTATTTTTTCTTAAACTTGGCATCGCGTAGTCGTGCGCTTACTTGTTTAGCATCAAAAGCCATACAGACAAAACCAAGAAAAATAACTAAGAGTTCTCTAGTCGGAAGTGCCCGGCTTGGAGATTCCCTGGACCTGTGATGTCGTAGCAAACATGCAAGTTTCTTCCTTAGACACATACATGCAACAAGATATTGTCCGATCTTAATGAAATTTGTAGGCACATAAATGTATTTATGCACCATAGTTCAAGAGAGATATGGGAGAGGTACAGACAAAGTGAAATATTCTAGATGTATTCTATTTATTGAACAAATTAAATATTGTCTGATTCTATGTATATCAAAGTCTGCATACTAAATTTAGGGTTTAGCTCTCGAAACCTAATTAGATTAGATCTGGCTGAGATAGAATATATATATATATATAAGTAAGAATATATATAGGAATCTATATATGAAAAATGATTTCGTCTGCCTCTGACATGTACTTGCACAAAACCAATAGACCCTCTCCTCCCATTTTTAATGGGTTCAGGCAAAAGCAACAACACGAACACTCAGAAATATATGGAATGTCTCATAAAGTGTAGAAAAATGCTGCCGGGAAATTGCCAACTGAGCGGTGCTCAACGTGTGGGCGGCAATGGGTGGTGGGTGATGTTCCCAAAGTTGTTTCTGTTGCTGTCACGGCTAGTTGTCAATTGCACTGGGCCCGTACTGAGTGCCTTGCGCTGTGTGTGTGTGTGTGTTTAAGCAGCCAAACAAACAAAACGCTCAACAATTTTGCCGCAAAAATGTACGAGCTTTGTTGCTGCGATATTAAAAATCATAAAGCATCGCAACAATAACAGGCCGAGGACAACAGTTCAGTCAACGCGAATTAGTTGAGAATTATTAGTTAATGAAACTTGACTATGCGATACTCTCTGAACATAGCGATAAAGATAAGAGAGTAATCATTGTTTAAATTAATTAAACATTTGCGGTTTGACGGCAATGTAACTTAAGTAATACTTTGAACAATTTATTACTTATCTAATTAGTAGTAGGTAGCTACTTATGTTAATGGTTCGTTAATGAAAACTACTTTTATGATTAATAACGTAAATTAAGCTTAAAAAATACATTTATTAATTATTGATTATCTGTAGTTTATCATATTAATGAACCTTTAGCTAAAGAGTTTTTTTAAGGTCGTATACTTACTCTGAAAACATGCCTCTCTCTACCTATTATGTTTGAAACACATTTACCTTATGACTTAGCTTGAGTAATAAAATAAACTGTTATAATAATTGAAAACAAATATTAGCTGAGCACTGAAGTCAATTGATTTGCACGAGCTGTCGAACATAAATTACCTTCGCAGATGCAACAGATATATATATATATTTCAAAAGCTTTTCTTACAATAGCTCAATCTTCGACATATCTATACTGTGTTATCTGTATAACACAGAGGTATGATTCAGTTATAATTGACATATTACTGCTGCAAATAGAAGTTTCTATATATAACCAAGATAGCTTTAAAATTGAGAGGCTAGCTCTATGAAAGGTTCTAACCAGATTCAGCTAGTCTGTCCCAATCAGTAACACATATACCTCTTGCGTTCGGGATCTGGCTCGTATCAAAATTATGAGAAAACCCTTCTACAAAAGATATATTCATTTGAAAATGTAATTAATTTTCCTGCTTGCATTTTAACAGCTTGGTATATCCTTTATTAGCTGGGTTACAGGGTTAATGCAAGGAAACCAAGCCGAGGCCTGAACTTCATAGTGCGCTTTTGTTGCCAAAAGCAAAAGCATAGTGCGGGAGTGTGTGTGAGGGTGTATGGGTGTGTGTGATTATACATGTTTGCTTAAAGTCACGCGGAATGCAGTAGCATAAGAGAAACTCTTAGAAATATTTTACGCGTGGCAGTGCAACCTTTTGTTGCTGCCATTGTTGTTGCTGCTGCTGTTGTTGACGTTGTTTTTTGTTGTTGTAGTTGTTGTTGCATTGCCTTGGGCGCTGCTGAAGAGTTTTCAAGCAAAACAAACAAATAAACAAACAAACGGGAAAAACTTTTTGCGCAAAATAAACAGACAGACGACGTCAGCGCCGAGGCCGGAGGCAGAAAAGTTTATAAAGAAACAAAAAACCAAAAAAACGTTGCATATGCTTCGTCCTTGGAACTTTCAATACCCCTCTAGTATTTTGCATTATTGGATCTGGTGAATTAGGGCAATAAGGTGTGGCTAATGCCAAATGCATTAAGCAGCAGAAGTTCAGCCCGTGGCGGCAATCATGCGGCAAAATGCGAACGCCGCAAATGAAGTCCCTCGAGAGCGAACTCCTATGGGTAGCTCTTTTTAGAATTTATTTGGAAAATGAGTGACTAGTTGCGCAAAGATTTATTGCCAGACCTTTTTCTTAAAAAATGGTTTGACTCCAAACGAAAAATTCGTGATTGATCCACGAACAAAACAAAATTCACTTGGGCTCCAATCATTTGATTTATCTAGACACATTTGGTAGTTGCCAATTTGGCTAAAAAAGAAAATAGTTAACATTTGTAAAAATGGACACATGAAAAATTGAGCTTTCAACCAAAATCTGGGTTTGCTTATGTGATAAAATTCACCTATATCTATGGAGCTGTTTCGAGTTTTGAACCAAAGGAATGATATAGTTTTTAAAGGCTTAGTTTGATAATTGTGGGTTATGATATATGATGCATATGCATGATAATTGTTCCAAAGAGTATGCTGTAAATATGATTTGGCATTTATTCGAGGAGCTAGCTTAAATTTTAATCTGAACCTACGACATATCTATTTTGGTTTTGCAGCCCTGATTTTAGGTGTCGCTTGATAATTGTATATGTCCCAAAAAGTATGCTTTAAATATTTTAAAGCGATTTCAATGAAAAAAACACCTGTGAATAAGCGCATCAATAATCAGACTGAATTAACTTAAGCCCTAACAAAAAAGATACTTAGTATAATAAGCCTACATAACACTTTTCTAATATCCCATTGATATTCGCATATCCCCACCTGACTTAATTTAATTAACAAAACTTGACTCATAAAGGAAACCTTGATCTGAACATTTTCTGTGTGCTCTGTAAAGAACTGTCTATTTTTATTGCTGATGAATTCAAAAAGACGTCAATTCGATTTATATTTGCATTAATGATGCTTCAGGCAGGTTTTGCATTTATTTTAACATTTCGCTGTTCGAGCTGATTTGATTGAATACACAAAAATTCACACACAAGGAGCAGAGAAAATTGCAACTAATTTGCTGAGCTCGTCGCTGGACTCGAAAATGAAACGTTTCATACGAGCCAGTCAGCCGGCTGCTCCCACACTGCTGACACACTTGGCACATGCCGTACAGACGGCTTCAAACCAAGCGTCAGGGCTTTTGCCTGTTTGTTTCTCAATAGCTCCACGCGAGCCCCCGGCTCTCGGTCCATGTCTCCGTTTGGTTACATTTAAATTCCATTCCCCCCGCTTGCTGCAGCTGGCTACATTGCTAATGTGTCCCATTTGCAATGGCGAACCACTGAAGCTTAACACGTTGTCTACGCAGACATTGGCCACGGTGCCACGCCCCCCAGGCGACAGTCACGTTGCACTCACTAACACACAAACACCCACACACGCACACAGACAAAAAGAAAACAGCGTAAACTTTTGCACTGAAATGTCTGCTTTAGTTTTTGCCTTTCTGTGTTGGCACACATTCATCGCTGGTGTTGCATTGTGCACGTGTGTGTGTGTGTGTGTGTGCGTCTGCATGTGTGTGTGCATAGCTGTTCAAAGTTGCATGTTTGCCCAGCAGCAGCAGCAGCGGCAGCTGCAATGGGAGTTGACTCTGGCGGCGTTCCCAGCGGTAATTGTCTCGTTTCTCTCGTTGCTTGTTGGCAAACATGGCACATTTTTGCAATGCCCCAGGCAGAGGCTTCACTGTGCGAGGGCTTGTTATGTAGTCATTATTGTTACTATTAATCCATTAGATGCGCCACTTCTTACATAAACCTTACATGAAATATTCTTCTTAGTTTCGCCTGAGGAACTAGATTATGTGTTGAAAGACCATATTTTTTATCAAAAGGCCGATTCGTAATTCACTTTCAAATACCTAAACACTGGAGAGCCCTCAGATATCGCAATGTATTCGATCTATGTTGAAGATGATTGATATATTTTTCAAGGCTTATCTTAATTTAATATCTGTACATGCGCATCGCAAGAGACCTTAAGGTTCCAATGATAGGCGAAGTTGTCAACAGACAAGCATCTAAGCTCCACAACCATCGTAACGTCCAGGCAAGGAACATGCTAATAAGGCCAAGAAGAATAAAGCTCAGATAATCATCGATAGGATTAAATATTTTTAAAGAAAACAAAAGTAGTTTAATCTAATTTTCAGTCTGTTTTTATAGGGTATTTAGCATCTTAGCATATGCATATAATTGACACATTTCTTTTAATATCCAAAAATTGTATTAATATCTCCAATATATAAAATTGATTGCCCACCGAACAACCCTCGCTGCTGGTTTCCAGGCAAGGGTTAACACGGAAAGCACACAGGTTGACGCTCCGCTAATAATTTATTTACACTTAACGTTTTATAAGCCCCAAACGGAAGAGCAGCGGAGGTGCAGGGAAGGCGTGGTTGGGATACGCAGCGAGAATCCGACCGTTTGATTTTACAAATATTTGCTAGCTGGTTTCCTCTTTTTACCTCTTAGCTGGTCTGCCATTTGCCATTTGCCATTTCAGCGCTGAAGCTAAGTGAAATATGCACAATTTCCGTTTGCCATTTCGGGTACTCGCACACAACGCGACCACCCTTCCACCCTTGAAGAAATTAAGAAGGAGTGAAGGCGGGTAGATTGTTGGCAATGTGTGTAAAACACAGTCAGATGTGTGTAGCTGCCACACAAACACAGTTGTGGAGACATTGCAACAGCATTTTGCTAAGCGGCAGCAGTCCAAAGCGAAACTCAGCCCCAGCTGCCAACAGGCAACAACAGCAGTCGCTACCAATGACCATTAGGACCATTTGTAGCTCGCTTCTTCTTCTTTTGTGTGGCATAAACTACAAAATGGAAATGCACTTCTAATGGCTATTGGCTAAGACAAAGTTATGCTGTACATTTATTTTCTATCCCTACGTACCCAGAAAAGATAGTTTTCCTGGGGGCCATTTGGCATGAGAGGATTATTCACAAGTGGTTGTGATTTGCATAGATTACACATTTATTTGAAATGGAACGGCGAATAGCATATCAATCTGATAATGTCAGCATATATCGACTCGGCTTGGAATATAAAGAAGATAAATGATTACATTTGTAAAATGTCTATTTAGGAAACTCATGAGACTTAGGATCTTCTTTTAAGAAGTCAATTTGTTTTATTAAACGCTGGAATCGAACAGTATATTCTGATCTATACCAAGCGAAAGTCTGTGGTATAAAGTATAGATCAATGTTTCTTAGCTTAAATGTTTTATACTATGAAGGAAATTAACGACATGGCCTAATATTGTAAACTGTTTAGATGATTCGGCAAGTAGATAACTTACAATATTAAAGCCAATAGGTAAAATTTTAAACAAGTTTTTGTCAATTAAATATTCAAGAATCTAATTCCAGCAGCATGTGCTTTCCATAATTGAAATTGATTTCTGAGAGCCATATTTTCGCCATTTCACTCATCCAAAAAGAATTTGATTACAATCTCGAATTTGGGGCAATAGAAATGGCTTTTAACCATCTAAATGTGAATCTACTCTTATTAACTTTTCCAATTCAGAAAACTCGATGCGACATGTAGCATCCGTTGCTATAGCACCTGCCATTTGGCCACCCAGCCGCACCCACACAAACACACACACACACACACACACACACACACACACACACACACACACACACACACGCGTGGCATAAAATCCATAAAATCAACTGAAATTCACTTAAAATTGTGATTGCTTAGCTGAGATACAGCATATAGAAAGAACATGCAGACGTAGTATATATTAAGAGCAAAAGTTTTCTATCTGAAGATTTTCTTTAAGAAAAAATGAAACAAATTTATAATTAAAGACCAAATGAATTTTCATTTTGCTTATTTTGTCTCTGTTTCTTTCAGTTCAATAAACGCCAATGAGATATGAAAAACCCATTCAACAACTGTGAATAAGCCACAAATAAACAAGCTACTTGTAAATTCCAAGAAGGTCTTAAAAATTTCTCTGGATATCACGACCGTGCAACCTGCTTATTGTGGTCGTGGCACGTACTGTTACAACAAAAGAAACAACTAGAAAAAGTCGCTCTCTATATTCTGTGCGACGTAAAAGAAACGGCCAAGAAATCCTTCACATGTCAAATTACAAGCAGATTGTAAAGGTCTAAGTGTAAAAGTTAGTGTGTGTATGAGAGTGCCAAACTAAAAAAAAAAAAACAAAAACAATATTAAGTTACGATACTTGATTTTTTCGCAAATATTAACAATATTCAGTTATACAAATGTCTGCCGTTGAGCTAAATGGCAACGTGCCGGCGATGGAATTTCATCAGAGACAGGTGAGTAACTGATGTAATTAGCAGTAATTGGCTTTAGAAGCTTTACTTTAAATTATGGCTTATTATTTGCCTACATATTGCTGTAGCTAGAAAATTAAAGATACTTCATCTGTGTATACTATTCTAGAAGTTTAATGTCATTTTTGGGGACTCAAGCTTTTAAACCAAAGAGATTTGCTCAAAAACCAGAATCGATTTTTATCGATTGCTTGGAACGGGCTAGACTATTGATTATCGGAAACAAACTCGTACTGCAAAATTTCAAGTCTAGCTGTTATCGATACGGACAGAAGGACATACGGGGAGGCGGACCAACAGACTATGGACTTTTGGAAACATATTCTTTAATAAATTGAATTAAGAGCTTTACACCCTTGCCAACATTTCCAAATACTTATTTACGATCTGTTAATAATGTCAGCTGCGTCCAAATTGACGTAGTCCTTTCAAACGGAATTTCCTTAAATAATTTCGCATAAACTGAATATCTTTGCTGTGTTGTTTTATGTCTTCATCAAAGAAAAGTATTTAGATTTGTATGAATCATTTCCAGATTGAGTTTTGTAATGATTATTTTCCCAATTTTCAAGTAGCCCTTTGGTTAACGTGTTAGACAAATGGATGGAGAACCTTCACGAAACAACGTGGAGTTTTGGAAATGGCCTTAACTATTTTGTATATAGATCTCAGCCCTGTTCGGGAAATAAATTTGGCATTTGGATAAATTTTATAATATTAATACCCCCACAGTCAGTTTCTATTGGGTAAAAGAGTTACAAGATTGCAAAGTTAAGTTTTACAAAGAAATTCTTTAGCTATTCCAAGTATAACGTACCGATATAACATTGCATAAGCCTCCTCTACGTCAGCGTATTGTCCTCTTCTCTGACGCTTTCCTCCCGCTGAAATAGCTGCATTTCTCAGTTTTTGACAAAGAGAGTTAATTTTAATTTTTATTAATTGTAACTGCGCCTGCAATATTTAACTTTAGTTGTATATTTTGCGAAATATTGCACTGACCTATTTTTATTTTGTAATTTGATTTTCTTTCTTTCTTCTTTTTTTTTGGATAGCAATTATCGTTCTTATTGTGTTTACAGCTGTTTGATTCCATTTTTTAAAACGGACATGCGCACTTGAGAACAATTTAGAGCGAACGATCTAGCGAAAATAATTATCGATACCTATATCGATACCTCAAACAAACTTGATATCGTATTAACTAACAGAATTTTTGCGTTCTAGTTGGGAGTACCTTGTATTATGCTGTTGTTTTAAAAATGGAAGCTCCCTTAACCGGACAACTCCCATAACAGGACAGCTCCCAAAATGTTAAAATGATGACTACGCAACTTTTTCATTATTTTCCACAATTTCCACAATTTGACAAATTTTCCAAACATCTTCACATGCGTACAGATGCTCCAAACTCACAAATAAGAATTTTATTCAGTCTCTAGTTGGCTATTTTACCAATTTCGGCTTGATTTGTAAATTTGATAGAAAATGTACGGCAAATTGGGTTGTCCGCCTAATAGGCGTTAACTTATGAAGAGTATTCACTGTATTCTGCATTTGAAGTCTCTATCTTTAGTCGTCTCCATGATCGACGTATCCAAGCGGAAACGATTTATGTATATAATATATAACTCATACATATAATAATAAATAACATACACACACACAGACACACACACACTGACACCCGCCCACGCACTCATATGTACATACACCAAACGGTGTATCGAAATGCGTTTCAGCGCATAAGATTTATAAAAGCATAAGATTTATAAAATCAATTTCAACTTACAGGCATACATGCATACACACACACACACATACATTAACCAAACGGTGTAACCAAATGTCGGCAGTCGGCTGCAGTGCGAGCGAGACAGAACGTAGTCGGACTCTGCGCGACTCTGTTCAATTCGCACACACACATGCAAATGCTGCGCGCCAGGCTCGTGAAATAGTTCAGTCGCATGTTTGCCTTTGATCAATGCAGTTGTAATTTGAGTTTAACATTTTGATTTTGTTTTAATATATATATTTTATTAATTGAATTGAAATTGACATTATTTTGTGTTTAAAAAAGTAATTAAAACGTATTTAGTTGTGTTGTGCTTATAATTTATATCAAATGGAGAAGGACGGTTGGCCTCCGGCGTTTAAATGTCATGACTTTGTTCAGACAAAGGTCTTAATAACCGACTTGAAATTCTTGCATCGCCGTTGCATCATGAACGAGGAACTAAATGTGGAATGGACGCAATTAAATGAAGACATTTGGGTGCGTTTTATGTTTTTTGTTATTCTTATTTTACTGTTTCCATATTCAATCCTTATTCCGTTTGGTTCGTATTTTGTTTTAACTGTAGTTGTTCTACTTTTCCTTTTGCGGCGTCTGTTGCAACTTGCCTTTATTGCAGCAATGCCTGTTGCTTCGTTGGAGCTTTCAAGCTCCAGTGCTTTCAAGCGCCAACTTCTCTTATCCTTGTTTTCTCTAAGCCGTCAGATGGCGCTGGCTAGGACAACCAAAGCTTGCAATGTTCGTACAACAGATGGCGCTGTACATTAAAATCGCAGGCGACAACGTCTGAAATTCCCTTTCTATGTTAGTGAAAGCTTTCTCATCCTGCCACGCCCAATTGCTATGGAGAACCAGCTTTATGTTAGAACTATGTAATACAGAGGGCGCCACATCGAAATTTTTCATCTTGAAGTACTTCTCTCGAGCCCTAAAATAAATAATTATTTTTAATATTTCTTAAAATTAAAGGCATGCTAAGAAATTTTTAAAAACAAAAAAAGAGAATTAGTCAATTCTTAACTGCGACAGGCGTAAGATATAACTATATTTAAGCTTTGGCCTCATAATAGTTGGATTTTAATCGGGTTGCTAAGCTAAATCCAACCAACTGCATATCCAACCAACTGCAACAAAAACATGCTTAATGTATAAAAAAAATAACAAATTTAACTTACAAACTGTAGCTATATGTGTTCCAGTCAATAGCCTAGAATCTTTCAGAATGATTAGAGGAGTGTTTCAATTTTAATATAGAATATCTGCCTCGGGTTTTCAAACAACAACAATTCAAATAATATCAAATTTAATCATGTCAAGCAAAATGTTAGTCATAAACTAATTCCAGCTAATTTGGTTAACATGCAGTCGGAATGGACTCAGACAAGGTGACTGATGTTGACGTTGCCTTTTGCGGAATAGGCCAACTTTTATTGACTTCCGGCGCAGTACGCAGCTGACGGCTGCCATTCTCTTTCGCATTCGCAAAGTGCAAAGTGCAAAGTTCTGTAGGGGCATACATAAACGCCGGCAACCGTTGAGCGCTGCCTGTTACGCAATCACACAACGCAGGGCCGCGGAGATAACGTTGCCCGAGAGCAGGTTATGGCAGGGTAGAGTGGGGGTGTTGGTGGGGGTGGGGCCTAGGCGTTGCCAGCGGCAGCAGCCACGTCAGCGGTTACCCAAATACAAACATGCAGCTGAGTAGCATCAAAATCAACAGCATATTCAGCTTTAGCTCCAGGTCCAACAAAATTTAGCACATTTTCCTGCACCCACACACACACACCTACACACACACCCACACACACATATATATATACACACATAGAACATGTATCGCAACCAAAGTGAATTCCATGCAGCCACTAATGGTCAACTTTTTGAGCTAATGCCGCGCAAGGCTAGCCAAAAAAGAAAAGAACAAACGAGCTGAAATTGTATTAGTAGCCAACTAGCCAACACACTAGCTAAATAGCAACAACAACAAACACAACAACAACAAGAACTACAAGAACAGCATCAGCGACGGTAACAACATCGACGACGGCAACAACTATGCCAGTTCGGCTATTTCAACAACAATAAGAGTAAATATTTCAGTCCAACTATTCCGACTGCACAATACCCTGCTTAGTACAAAAAGAGCTCGAAAAATGTAGGCGTGTCAATTTAAATATACCGTACTTATAATGTCTTAGGAGAGATATGGATTTTTTCACGATTTAAGCGGCTGTCAGAGGGATAGATATTAATTGAATGTTAAAAGCAACTAATGATTGTTTCCAAGTGTACGTAAAAGAAGGCATGTCCGACCACATAGAGTATATATATATTCTTACTCAGCATCAATAGCCGAGTCGATTTACCCGTCGATCTGAGAACCTTTAGATAGCTAGAGGCATATGGACAGTTCCTCCTAGCTCCCTCGCAATAAGAGATTGTTTTTTATAATCGATAACGCGATCGTTATGATATTGAAACAGGTTATGATTTGCACAATCTTTTCATTGATAAAGTCATCTAGAAAATAAAAACGTCAGGTATAGTCTGTTTCTCCACTCAAAATACCGAACTATCGTATGGACCAATGTGTACTATTTTCACGAAAATATATATTAGGTTTGTATAGTCTAGCTTCTGCAACCAACCGATATTGAAAAAAGCTTACATACCCATTTCCCTCTTTTGGAATAGTGTATAAAATGAAAGAACTACAACAACCACAGAAGCGCCAGCCATAAACAACTAACTGGAAACACTTTCGACTGCAGGTTTTTGCAGTTTTCAGCCGCGGTCGAAAATTCAATTAACTCCCAACGTTTCACACTTTGTTGTTGCGTTTGTTGTTGCGTTTGTTGTTGTTGCTGCAGCCGTTGCCGCATGATGCCCACATGTGGGCGTGGCCAGTGCATTCGGTCGTCCCGAAAATGTTTTGTGGTCTTGTTGTAATTGTTTTTGGCATCGCCTTACGGTATGCAACATTTATTTTAATGAGCTTACCAAAGCAACTGAAAGTGGGGAAATTCCCGTACGGAGCCAATTAGTGTGTTCCAATAAGCACTTACTAACTTATTAAGTTGATATTACAAGTCAAACAATTAGGATAATTATATCTATGATTTTATGAGATATAATTGGGAAAAATTAATAAAATATTTATCTCTATTAATACCAGAGATAATTAGGGAAAGTAAAAAAAGTTATGTATTTCTATTAATATTTGAAATATTAAGAGAAAATAAAATCTAAAAAACACCCGCAATTGTTAAAGTATATATGAAAATAATATATATTTTATTTTTGTTGTTTTAAATATTTGGGATATTTGAATGCCTTCATTAGAAGTATATTGAAATATATTAATCGTAATACCTATATAGAAAATATTTTAATACTTGTCGATTAAATCATCACGCGTATTTAAAGTCCGGTTGCCCAATGCGCCTTTTGGCCAATTGCATAACAAGCAATGAGTAGCTCGCAGTTCGAACCTCGTTCTACCTCTGTTGCCATCTGGGTGGACCATTATATTGGCCAATGGCCAAAATGTCAATTCCAATACGTAAGACGTACGCGGCACACAACACATTCCCAGCTTCGAGCGTGTTTCTTTATCGTTTCGGGTATAAGAAAAGTCGGCCAACAAATCAAACTGGCGAATGCATTTGTTTTATATAATGCAACAACTGCGGAAATTATCATAGCAAAAACGAAAGCCAAGGCAGCAAACAAAAAAAGAACCATAAAAATAAAAGAGAAACATCTCTTATAAATTTCGCCTGTAGCAAAAGGCAATCAAGATCTTCACACCCAACACACACACACGCACACACATCACGCTGCAAGACACAGCCTCCATTTTGTTCAACTAGGGGCAGACATGCATGGCGGCATTTCCGGTTGCTTGGCACCATTAGTGCAGCTGCCACGCCCTCCTGCCGCACGCCTTACATTTTGGCTTTTTGTCGAGATAAGCAGTTTTCCTTATATTTTCCTTCGACTTGTTTTCTTTTTCCCCTCCGCCCCGCCTTTTGGCCTTGCTGCAACTTTACGCTAGAAGGAAAAACTTGTTTTTAAAAAGCGCATTTGACATGTGTTTGCTGCAGGCGCCCAAAAATGTACCGTAAAGTGGGAGGTAGCACCCTCCCTACTCCCCTCCCCTCTACTCTCCTCGCCGCCATGACCCCCTTCGCTGTAGTTGTGTTTTCGTATGGCCAAAAGTCTTTGGCAAGAACTTACCAAGTTTCTCGGCGTCCCTTTCTAAGCTTGTGTGTGCGTGCTACGAAGTATATTCATTATTTTGTTTTCATTTGCTCTGCACCGAAGTTTGCAATTGAATTTTATTGCATCTTTTTTGGATATTAGTCAAATACGTTTTCAGCCGAGCCATCGCCACATCGCCACAAGAAAAAAAACACACGGACACACTTTGAATGCATTTTTTATGATGCTGCCAAGAAGCCGCAGTTTGCGGGCTCTTAGCCCAACTTTGGCACAGAGTTTTCTTTCATTGACTTTGGCATCGGTAATTATGTGTTTGGCACTTGGCATGGGAATTATTGCGTATAAATAAGTCCTTGATTAACAAGTTTATTATAGTTGTAAGTATTTATTACATCTTGAGGTCTCGACACTCTTGTACATAATATATAAAGGCTGGCATTTATGGGGACTATATGAATATAAAATATACCAGCGGGCATTGCCCGGCCTTGCCCGTGGGTAGTTTTCTGTTGAACATTTCAGACATAACTTTTCACTATGTGCCCGCTTGTGAAGACTGTAATCTATTAGAAAATATGCTTAAGGTCAATCGAATAATAAATTGATAGTTTGCCTTTGTCTACGTTAGCCTTATGGTGACAATCGTCAAGTCCAAAAATACATTGTGGTTGACAATTTGCTTATCAAAGAAGGTTTTTAGTTTCTTGTAATCGTTGAAAGCAAATTTGAAGTTTTTCGGACAAAATTTACAATTGCCCACAAAAAAACTTAAAAATTCAAAATGTGTGACACATGATTCTCCATAAAGATCCTTGAAAATTTAATTTGAGCACCAAAACATCACCCACCAAATCCTTGCAAAAGCTAGTGTAATTTTTTTTTTTCTTTACGGCTGTTCTAATTGTTAAAGATTTTAATTACATAAGCAAATATTAAATCATCCAGGTCTTCATTTATTTATCATGACTTCTTTAATCAATGCTTTAAATGCCGTGCAGGGGTGTCAACTAATTGTGATTGAAGTGAAAAAAACGTACTCCTTTTTGTAACTCATTTCATTTAGTATACGAAACGTAATGATAGACTCGTAACAGAATGAAGTGAAATGAAATGAGTAAAAAGCGGTTCGAGTCAAAAGAGTTTTAAGGCTGTGGGTTGATGTGGGGTCATGTGGGATGTGCGGGCCTGATAAACCGACAAATGCTTTTAACTTTTGCAAATGCTGCACACTTTTCGGCGTCCTTCCGTTGAGTCCGCCATACATTCTCATATATAGTCAGCTATATATTCACACACACATGCACATAAATATATTCATATATGAGGCTGTTGCTCTTTACTAATGCGACGACGAGTGCGCCGCATCTCCCTGAAGGCCTCAAACCGGGCCCCTGTGCCGGGCTCTGGGGCTGTTTGTCTGTCTAAGCAAATTATAATTGAGTGTGCAGGACGAGCGCATTGAACTGACGCGTCCTGCAATCAGCCACGCCCAAAAGCAACCGTTATGCCCGGTTGACATTTGCTTAAAATTAGGAACTTTTATAGATTACTATTAGATAATGGACTAACCGGATCGGACTACTTTATCATATAGCTGCCATAGGAACTACTTATCACAAATTAAGCCTTAACTAAGCACAATATGCAGTTTGAAAGAGCTTTCAATCAATTTTACTTGAAGATTTAATGTGATTCGAGTAGAGCTTCATGGGTACAACTTGAGAATTTTAAAAATTAAACACATTTTATACCCAATGAAGCTTTAATGTGCTTTTGCTCATATTTTATGAGGATAGAGTAAGAAAGCTTAGAACTTTATGATTTAGCTTTTAATTTATTGGTAAGGATAGATAAAGAAACTACAAAATTGCTGATGAAAGCTTTAAATTGAAGCTTAATTTCTTGCTGAGTTTTTTAATAGAATTAATACCATGTTTATTGTCGTTGCGGTATTTGGAACTGTAACACTTTAAGAGAGTTAAAGAGTCTTCTCTGTTGTTGCCGCAATGTTTACCTGTCCACTTGTATAGCTGTTGTTGCTGTTGAAAGCTGCTCTTTGTGGCAAGCTCGAAGTAAATGCGCTGCCACTTGAGACGACCGCCTGCCCAACGAAGTCGACGCCGTCGACGCCGTCGACTTCTGCCCGGGCCATAAATTTTGTGCCACGTTTTGCCATTTTAATGAATGGATTTTTTAATGCAATGTTTTTGGCTCGTTATGGTTGCTCCAAGTGCTGCTGGCTCCGGGCTCCTGCCTGCAGGCTCCTTGCCATTCAGCGTGCTTTAATTTATTGACTAATTTAGGCTCCCTCCGTACCCCTCGTCCGTCAGCCAACGCTGCCAGCCTAATAGATACTTTTAGGCGCTCTTAATGGCAACTTTTGCTTTTATGCATGCATATATAACTTTTTTTTTCTTTTTTTTCCATTTAATTAGGAGCAACCTATCGGCAGCCTATTTTGAAATTTAATTAATGTAAATTTTATGCCCAACACACGCAGCTTCTCTTGGATAGGTGGGAGGTAATAGCGGTAACACCTGAGCTACAGTCCAGTCAAATACATACATATATGTGTATGTTTTCATGCGATTAGTTTACTCATGTGGCAGGCAGCAATAACAACAGCAACAACAACAAAAACAACAACAACGACAACAGCAATAATAATTTAGCTACAACTGAATGAACACATGTTTGCCTTGCGTTTTACGAGCGCATGCCGAAAAGTATGCAATGCTTTTGCTGTGCGTGTAGATCTTATCTGCGTTACGCGCCATTGCCAAGCTGTTGCCACACACACACACACACGCACACACACACACACACTCACATTAATGCACACGAACACCTACGTTTACAGCCCCCCTGTGCGTGTATCCATTTTGTGTATTCGTTTCCTTTGGCCACCTTTTGTCATCGTTTGCCTCGCGTCGCTTCGCGTCGTTCCGGCTGTGCGATAACAAGCATCATAAATCCTTTTTGCTTTCAAATGGCACAGCACGCCCCCTGTGCAGGGCGCCTGCCTAACCCAGCCCTGTCGCCCGCTGCCGACCACTAAACCGAATCTTGTGCTGCTTTCCTTTGTAGCCATTTTGTAGGCGTCATCAGCAGGCAGCGTCTGTTTCGGTTTCTGTTTGTGTTTCGCCTTGGCCATCGTTTGTTATTGTTTGCGGTTTGTTGGCCACTCGCAACGACCCAGCCCCGCCTCTGGCCAGCCCGGCCACCCATTCATATATCAACTCTCTGTCTCCCAATGTTTTCCCACTTTGGGGCGGCAGCAACAACTCTGTGTTAGTTTTCTCAGGTCTCTGCGGTTCGCTGCGCTGTCTTAAGTCCTGAAAACAAAAAAAAAAACAGATTGAATTTAACGCAAAAAATAGTTCAGTTGCAAAAGGCCATCTTAAAAAACAAAGCGAAATTATGGTGGATTATGTGTGAGCCCTGAGGCTTTCTATAGTTTAAGCTTCAAGATGAAGTAAAGAAATTGTTCTGGACGATTCTGTGTGAGTTCCTAGGCTTTTTACCGTTTACAGTGCAAAAAATGCACAGGTTATGCAACTGTTAAATGAAAATAGTTTACTTTCGAAAGACCATGTAAAAATCAAAGAGAAAATACGATGAATTATGTGTGCGTGCTTTAGGCACTCTTTCTATAGCTTAAGATTCAAGAAAATGTTACCAAATTGCTCAGTTTATGTTATGCGACTGTTAAGCTGTTAACTGTTAACAGCTAGCATTGCAGTTAAGCCAAAAATACTAGATATTGCTGAAAGGACATTCTTACAAGCTCTTTGCTTTCTCTAGAGCTCTTGGGCTCTTTTCATATGGTTTTTATACAGTATGCCTTTTGCATTTGTGATTTCTATATGGGTTATATACCCTGCATTTATCAGCTGCTGCAGGCGAAGCCGCTTAACAGCAGAGCCCTGTTGGGGCGACAATTTGCCGGCCAACCGGGATTAAAAAGTTGCCAGCTTGACGGCATTTGCATATTTGCAAGCAGCTCGAGAACCAAAACAACAAAAGCACACGACATAACGCAGCGTGGGGGGCAGAGGGTGTCGCTTCGCGCCGATAGAGCTACGAGTATCTGACGGTGCCAGCTCGAGGATACGGCCGGATGCAGTCACTTGAACGCACAGTGGAGAAATTGCCACCAGCGGCAGCTCAGTCGAATGGGGCGCTGTTAACTCGTGAGGCTATTTGCATTTTAAATCTGGCTCCTGCTCTGACGCCCGCCAGCTCGGGCGGCTGTTTAATAAGCCTCGCACGCCTTGCCATGGCAGCTGTAGTCCTGGCAAAGCGAGGACCATCCCGCCTGCCTGGTGTCCACACACGGCTAATGCAATCTTGACAACGCGTCAGTCATGTTGTTGGGCAGCCGAAAATGAGGCATGTCGCTTTTGATTTGGTTTTATTGCAGTCATGGCGCATTTCTGATTTGTTGGACACGCATGTGGCAAGTGGAGGAGGCAACACAGGACTCTGTTTGTTGAACCACATGACAACATGATCGGGCGCGGAGAGTTCACTCTTTGATGTCATTAACATTCTGTGCGAAATTGTCTGTGCATGGCAAGTATCCTCTGGCCAGAAAGAAAATAAAACTAGAAGCTAGACGGCAAAAAGAACATCTCTTTAAATGGTTTCGCATGCGTTGTGCATCAGCTATATTTTTTTTATTGGATTTTATTTAATTTTATTCACTCACTTTAAAATTACATAATTTATTTAATTGTTTTTGCTTGATTTTAATTTCGAGTGTTATAATATTTTGCCGCGCTAAGCAAGCTATCGATAAGTGCAATTGAATAACAGCGCTGTTAAAGCTGGCCTGTTAACTCAACAGCACTGTTACTGTTTGGAGTATCTGCAATAAGAGCGCTCCTGCCTTCATATGAAACTAGGTAAGGCAACCCTTTTTTTTACCGACTATTATATAACTATAATATTTTTGAAAAAATTGTCGGTCAACTCATCACATTTACGGATTGCATAAACACACAATCAACAATTTATTGGCTAAACTCAAATTAGGCGCCAAATGTATAACAGTGTTGCAAAACATATAAAGGTTTGTTTTCTCTCTCTCACTCTCTCTGAGCCGTGAGTCGCCTTCATTCTCTCAATTTGCGCAACGCACAAAACCTTCTGCCGCGCTCAGCTATGCTCGCATCCTCAGTAGTTGCGCTCTTCTTTTTCATCACTCATTCGCATTTCATTTCTCGTTGCGAGCGGACGTCTTCGATAGTTGCTGCGGTAAATTTAAGCATTGCGCGCGTATTTCCCTACGAATTGTAGTTGTCTATTCTCGCTCTTCTCAACAAGTCGTGGGAGCTGAAGACGCTTTAAAGTGAAAAAAAAAATTGCACGCCTTTAGGTTTAAGTTTTTGTGTCTCTGCCAATCGCAATCGAATAATTACAAAACATGTAATTCATGTGTGCCAAGCAACAAAACCAAATCCAAATACGTTTTTAGATGAAAATACAATGAAAATAAGAAGAAAAACAACGTCAAGTGCTTTCAAATTTGAAATAAAAGTGCAGTGCAACAACGAGCTATGTTCAAGCATACATATATACAAATCGGAATCGGCAACGTACAACGTACAGATACAAAATGAAATGAAAAGTTAAAAATAAATATATATGCCATCTCTCTCGGCAGCGGCAGCAGCAGCAGCGGCAGCGGCAACGTCACATAGTCAGACAGGCGCGAGGGACGTGATTTCTCTTGTGCCTGTCTGTTCTACCTTCCCTCTTCGGCCGTACGCCCGCTGGCAGCATCATTGCTCATACAAAAAAAAACTATATATGTATATATATATATATATATATATATGTGTATATATAAAAATTCATTCAATGTGCCACATGTTTTTGTCCGTCTTTCCTCTGCTCCCTTCGCAATTTATTTTGCGCACATTTTTCGCTCGCTGCTTTTTGCGCTTCGTTTACGTTTCATGGCTGCTGCGCCTCCTTGTTTATCCTTTGATCCTTTTCGCACTGCCATTCGCTCCAATATTCGCATGACTCTTTTTCTGATTCGATTTTTCACATCTCTCTCTCGCTCTTTCTGTTGGCGGCGGCATCAGCATCCACAAACACGCACACACCGTCACACCAACACCAACACCAATACGAACACACGCTCAGCTGCTTGTCGGTGCTGCGCTTTGTCTTTCCCATTCAATCAACGAAAATAAAATGTGTGTGCCAGATGATGATGTCGCCTCGTAAGAGAGAATAATGTGTTGCCGTCGCATTACCAAAAATTGCATCGGGCTGCAAATCAACAAAGCAAAAACAACAACAACAACAATAACAATGCGCCACAAAAATGTAAAATGTTTTTGCGCCCGTTTTCCGATGGCCACAGACAAAGCGTTGCCTTTGTGGGACGCCTTCTGCTCGGATATGCCGCAAAGGGAAAAAATATATAAAAAAAATACGTGAAGACTTATCGCTAAATAAACCAGCCAATAACAAGAACGTTCACAGTGACATCGCAATTCGCAATAGATATATTTTTTTATATTTATTTTATAAACACATCATTTCATTCAACTGGAAACTTAGGCTGCGTCTGCCCCTGCCCCTGTTCCCGCCCCTCGATAAAAGCGCGTGGTTGTCTCTCATGCCTTTTGCCTGGTCTCTTTTGTCTCGCGTTTGCGCTGTGTTTTCATTCCGTCTTTTTGCGCATTTTCTGTTTTCGTTTCGTTTCGCTTGCCACAGCCACAGCCACAGCCGCCGTCCAACATCCTTTGCCCAGTTGGACGAGAGAGCAACCCCTAAACAACAATTAGTTTTACAATATTATTCCGTAAAAACGTTCAAAAACATCGGAATATAAATACTTACATACATTAAGTAAACTGCGCAGAAGGCATTCCAAAATTGTGAAAGTCGTAAAATTCGGCAAAAAAAAAAAAAAAAAAAAAAAAAGAATCGTCTGTGAAAATCGTCTTAAAATATAAACGACTTAATATATTTATGTTCTCGGGCAGTGCATATACATACATGATCTGAAACTCGTCCAGATGTGATATTTTTTTTGTTTGGGAAATTCGAACATCTTCTTTTCAGTTTTTAAAGATCTTCATAATTGTTCGAATATATATTTTTTTATTTTGCCTTATTTCTGGGATTCTCGTTTAATCCTCAAAAACATTTCGAATATGTATTTTCAGTTCAATTCAATCAAATCGTGAACTGCGACTAACTCCCAAGTGAAATTCACTCAAATTGTAAATTGTGCCAAAAAGTATATTGTAAAAGCAAATACTCAATATATAAAATTAATGAATAAAACAACTAAATCAAATACAACAAATGCGACGTCAAATCAAATTCGGTATTAATTAAAGTGCAACAAGAAGTGTGACTACCCCTATTTACAGAGTGTAGACTATTCCCAGTAGGAATCCAGCACGTTATTTGTTGGTCTCAGCTGTGCATATAATTTGCGACGCAACTGTAAACACAAAAAGCCGTCAAACTGTGGGGCTCCGGGGCATTTTTTCTTCCTCCGCAAGGAATGTATTATCCGGTAAGCAAACAAACTAAACCCAAACCAAGACACATTATCTCGTATAAGAGTGGACATTATGGTGACAGGCACTGTACACAGGTCAAGCAACAACGGCCGCATACACATTACAGTGCACACTATAAATATTGTGACAAACGCAACAAACGACAGCTCAAAGCCGTTGTATGTTTGTTTTTTCTAGCTGCCGTTTTTTGTTTGTCCCCCTCTCTCTCTCTCTCTCTCTCTCTCTCTCTCTCTCGCTCGCTCTCACTTGTGCACTTTTTAATCGTAGCTTAATAGCAGCTTTTACTGCTTCAACAAACTACCGTTGTTTTCACTCTCAATTGCAGGCAAAGGCAAATTCTTAAGCGTGTATTTGTGTTGTCGCTTATTAGTCAAGCCGCGCTATCTCACTCTCTCTCTCTCTCTTAGTCTCTCCCTCTTCCTCTCTCGCTTGGTCGCTTTGGATTTGTTTACCTATTTACATAGACAACAACAAATATGTATGTTAAGCATTGTATTCACACGTGTGCCGAAAACGTTTCGTTTCCCCCCGCTGCCTTTGTTGATTTTGCTTCTACTTCAAAACATTTCTTCTTCTTTTTGTCAGTGCGCGTAAACGGTTCAGTTTCAAAAGCGCCTAACCCAAAGCACGTTCGCTCTCTCTCTCTCATGGGGATCTGTATCTGTATCTGTATCTAAAGCGAACGGGCGGTCTCTGGTAATTTGATAGCTCAAAATGCGGGTCGACTTGCGGCTTTAATTTGTTGATACTTCATCGGTTTGGCTGTGCCGTAAGCGAATTTGTATTTATTTATTTTTTGTGATATTTTGTGCATTCCCCATATCATTTGATACATTCATGTGTCAACTTTTGGCGCCCGTTTCTCGCTTTCAACATTTTCCCACGTAATATATGCGCTCGAAGAATATTCAAAAAATAATATCTTATGCAAATTGTGATACGACAATTTGTCATATTATTAATTTATTTGGATTTGCTTCTTTTTTTTCTCTTTTTGCAGGTACGTTTCTCATTTAAATGCAAATGTATGGGTTTTATAGAAATGTTGCATGATTGATAAGGAAGTTGACTACACAGCCATGATTTGAATGTTGATAAATGAAACTGGAATTGTATCTATGCCTTGTGTGTATGTGTATGTGTATGAGTGTGAGTGTGTATCTAGAGATTAACATCTAACGACATGAGTTTGTCTAGTTTTATATGATGTCACGAATTGAACGAAGTTCGTTTTGATTTCACGCGAATTTGTTCGAAGTGCGTCTAGTTTTTGGTGGCCTACTTAATCAGATATTCGGCGAAAAAAATGGGAAACTGGTAAATTTTATTGTCAGTTAGAGTTAGATATCTATAGAGACTATCTATCAGGATAGGATAAAACAGGGCCGTAAAATTGGAACCCATGCCAGATGTTTTAATCAAAGTGATATAATGGCTTATAATAGATACATTACACTACTTCAAAGTTAGTTAAAGAGCTTAAAACCGATCTAAAACTGATCAAGCAATGGGATGTTATCCACAGGAAAACACAAATATAAAAACTTCATCCACTTCATAAATGAATTTCTTACTGGTGCAATGATGTATTTCTATTCTTATTGTAGTCAACGAGATCGCTCGAGAAACTCTATACCAACTCTCATTCCTGCTCCTGTTATCATTCCCTCCAGTTACATATCATAGGCAATAGGCTCCCATCTATCTCTCAATCTGGCAGAGATGCCAGCCCTACATGTATTTACTTTGAAAAATTGTCTTCCATCATGTTCACAACCCCAACGTATAGTATGAGTACATAAAACCTGTTTCTGTTTGATCTCATCCTTAACTAAGTAACTCCATTTAAAACTTTCCTTCTCAATAATTTAGAAGCACTCGCAACTACATTCTACTTTGTGTAAACATGTTTCTAGTTTAAAGTTTAAACGAATGCTAATTGCATTTGATATTCCGCACTATGATTTATTAGTAATTTCTAATCACATTAGCCAGATCTGTCGTTCGACGTATTACAAATGTCATTCTAATTAATTGCGATTAAAAGTTGTTGACGTCAGAGCAACAACTAAATTTTCACATATCGCGCATGTAACATTAATCTGGCATTATGTGACTAAAATTGCAACTTTGTGCAAAAGGAGGGGAAAGCAACGCATTAGAAAGAAGAAGATTAAATACTCTTTATACAAAAACTTATTTGTCAACCGATGCTACCAATAGAATTATATGATAGTCTGCCGATTTGGATAAAATTCTGACAAACGGTTTATATATATTTATATGTATAAGCCCGAAATATCTCCTGTATTACATATATCGTGACAATATTATAAAACTTCCTGATCAAGCCAAAATTAATGATATAAGCATTCTCAATTAAGTAAATGCCAAACAAGTAACCTTTCTTGTAAGAAGCTTATTTTCAATGGATTATTCTGTGACTGCTCTAGAATATAGCTTTCCGATTCTTTACAAGTTGTCTCTTATGTGTTACATATTTCGTGACAGTATTTTAATACCCTTACTGCATAAAAACTGAGTTGTTCAAACGAACGAAATCTTCCGGTTTGCCGTTTGTCGGAGCCACAATTGAAAAATTGCACATAAATTGCATAAACTGCGCTGCCGTAAATTGTTGTTACGCAGCCAGCACGGGGGAACGGGGCACGGGGCACCATGCAGTGGGTGGGGGATGGGTGGCACTAGCAGCTACTAGTTGGTTCCATTGTGCGTGCGCACTTAACCGCAAAGTTGGTGAGTTTTTTATTTTGTTTATGATCAACGGATCTCGATAACAAGCGACCTTAACTAACGTAGGTTTATGACTAAACATTATGCTATTTGTTTATTGCCGATGACGCAATTGGCACAAATATCTAAATTAACAAAAAAAAAAGAAGCCATTAGATGCTTACATTAAGTTACTTTCACTTGGCCAACTGGATAATGTTACATTTCAATCAAGTTGGAAGACAGCTGCTGCTTTTAGGCTTTTACTTTTTCCGACATTTTATCCAATTGGCCATCAGTCTAGTTAATGTTAAAAAGAGAGAGAGAGGGAGAGAGAGAGTGAGAGTGGGTCAGGGGAGATTTTTGGAAAATTCTGTCATATCATAAACATATTTCAATATTTTCAATTTGCTTGATTGATGGCTTTAATTTATGGTCATTTTTAAGTAGCACTCGAGCAGCAGGAGGGGGTGACAGAGAGATATGCCAGTACATAGCCCACATATTTTCCAGTTTTGTGTATATTTTTTTGTAAATTGCTGACAGCGGGTCTGTTTTCTACGCGAGCGCAAATGATATGACAATTTATTTCAATTAAAGTTGATTTAAAATTTTGTTGCTCCCGCCCCGTAAGTTGCACGTTGATTGCTGGAAATGGAGGCACAAGATGAGACACAATAAGCATAAAGAGCATGTTGAGCGAAAGAAACTCGTGGCTTACTCGAACTGCGCATCTGTGTGCAGCTTTATTAATGGGGGCAGCTTAATAGGTAACCGGATGAATTTATAATTAGACACTAGCTTAGAGCTCTAGACAAAAGAAAGGCTTAATTTTTCAAATGAAAATGTTGATTACAAAAACCTATATTAGTTTTAACAAATGTTATATATATGAAGGACTCGTATTATCGCTGAGAGCCTGTAGCGGCCGTAAAAATGTTAGAAGTATATTATTTAACAGAGGAGTAACAGTGGATAATAGTAGGGTTTGAACTTCTGAAGCGAAGGGATGCGCGTTTGATCTCGTTGACAACAATAAGAACAGAAATATATCAATGCACCAATGAGTAATAAACCTATTAAGTGAATAAAAGCCATTGTTCCCTGATATTAAACTATAAAAAGATAGATGGACGGAAAATCTATCCCTACATATATGTTACTGTTATGTTACATATTACTGTTATGTTACAAGTTACATAAATGTTCTTATATGTTCAGTATATTATATTAGCATAATAATATAATTCAATTTTTCTCTTTGTAAATATATCTTTTTAAATTCAAATGTTCTCTAAAAAAAAATATGTTCGAATTTCTTGCTAAAAATAATTTTAAGCAGAATTATTGCCCTTTTAATCCCATGTAGGAGGTAATTTAAGAAGAAGACTTCTCCGACCCCAAACAGAACACCATATCATATAGCTGCCATATAGGAACGATCGGCAGGTTCTTGTATGGCAAGATATTTTCTGTTTTCCAAGATATTTTCATCAAGCTCTGCATTTACGAGCTTCACTTTTCTCATATATCTGAAAACTTCGAAGTGCCGAAATTATGCTTACTTGTTATAATGTTGTTAATTGTAAATTGAATGCGATTTTTTCTTAAAATAATATTTCCCAAAGAAAACATATTAAAATTATGCTGGTAACACGATTTAGTTAGAAAAAGACATTAGCTTGATTCATATACAATTTTCTCAAATGCAGTTTCAGCTTTTAAGATGAAAGAGTTATAAATAACAAATGAATAAAATATTTCAAATTACATATAACCTTAAGCGTTCTCTATAGCAGATCTAAAATGTGTACTAAAGTATTTTCCATCTTAGTTTAAAGTAATATAGCTAATATAGTATATATACTATTTACAAGCACTATATACTACTGTACTCTATGTATTCGCACTTACATAAATATAAAATGGCGTCTCACTGTCGCACGCGTATATGTGTACATATGTATGTGTGCGTGTGCTCACTGACGATAGATCTGCCTGATAATGGGGCGCACTTTCGCATTTCAAAGCGCGCGAGGCGACACTTTTGTCGAGCTGCTGATAAGAATCGCTTGATTTTATTTTAATTAGATCGGACTCCCCGTTTACCCTGATGCCTGAAGCCTTTCAGTCATTGCCTGCATCAGAGTGATAAAATTCAATTTAATTTTAAATTAAATTCACATTAATATGCCAAAAGACTTTTGGCCAAAACAGGCAATTAAATTTTGCTGTTGCTTTATATGCAATACGGAATGTGATACGATTCGTAAGCTTGGAATTGCAGCCCAATTCAAATCAAATGTGCAAACAAATAAATTAATTTTTGGGAATTCGCTAAAGAGAAATAATACGAGTTTTCGCACATCGCTGACAAGTGCACAAGCTGCTGGGAGGAACGGGCGGGGGGGCAAGCGCTAAACAAATCGCAACCTACGGCAATGTGAACGACCCCCCGCAACAGCAGCAAGCAAGCAACAATAACAACAACAACAAAAACAGCATTTGGAGCAACGTTTAAGCAAAATCTTCATGCAAATTATTCGGTTCAACTCAACGCTGAGACGCAGACTGCGGCAGCGGCAGCGCAGCTAATCGCTAGTGTCACTCACACGGCGAGTCGTCGCTGCTGCTGGCAATTAACATAGCGTCGCACGCCTGCGCAATGACTCAGCAGCAGCAGCGACGCGGGCGCAGACGCAGCCGAACTGTAACAGGTTTTTTTTTTGTTTTGCACTTAATGCTGTTGCTGCTGTTTTTTTTATTGTTGTTGCATGGCAGCAGCAACGCAGCAACATGAAACGGTAATTGCAGTAGCATTCGCTTTGAGTTCCATTCCATTTCGTTTCATTGCTCGTTTCGCTCTCGATTTCACGCCCACGTGCCTTCCACAATATTCTCACACATTCCGTCCCTCGCCATCATTACATTTTATTGCCGGTCCGTTAGTGTCGCCTCAGTTTGTTTTTTAACACATTTTTTTTGTTTTTTTAATTTATGCGGCCGGCTTATTTGTATACCCTTTGCAACGGCAGGGTATTTAAACTTTGTCGTGAAGTATGTAACGCATTGAAGACAACATCTCTGACTCTATATGTGTATATGTGCATTTATGGTAGCCGGACCACGTTTTAACTGAATGCAGTTATTAATATCTTTGCATTCGCTAGGGTATTTAATATTCGGCTTTTCGAACATAACGTTTCATTCTTGTTTTAAGTTTATTTGCATTTCTGTTTAGTTGCCGGTGCACAGTTTGTTGTTGCTGGCCACTAAATTTACATTTTATTGGCATGTCATAAATGTCTCCCTCTCTGTGTGTGTGCGTGTATGTTCTATGTTGTATATATTTATTTATTTTATATTTACTCGTATTTTCCTGTTGTCATTTTTGTTGTTCTGCTTATAAAAATATTTTTGTATTGAGTAACGCGCAATTTTCAGAAAATCGGAAAATAAATTCTGCTTGCTTATATTGACATGCTTCCGTAGGCGACATTATTTAATGAATAGATAATATGGTTTTTTTTTTGGTGTATTTATACTTGTAGATATATGTATTGTATATGTGCTGTAGTATACGTACCTGAAAATGAAAGGTGCCAAAGTGAGTGAAGCTAAGTGAATGGAACGATTTTCAAATAAGATACTGAAGGCGTGGCATTACATTTATCCTATACACATAGAGAGACCACTCCCCTCTCTGTCCCCCTCTTATTTCTAACAAATTGATTGAGCACCCGCACTCCCCATTCTCTTTTCACCGTCTGAGTCATGCTGTCTAACCGGAAGTGTAATTTCAAACAAACCAAATCATGTTCGTTTGACTTTATCAAAGTTGAATAAAAAAATTGATTCATTGATTCAACAATTTAGCGAGGCGCTCAGGAATTTCTATTATAATTGAAATCCATGCGTAATTTATGCAAATTTAATTAAACGGCAATTAATTGCTCTGTCTGATCCAACACGAGCAGCAACAACAGAAACAACAATTTGCGCTATGCAAATGCGCTGTAAAAATAATAACAATTGCAGCACTAACAATTTGGCGCCCTTTGCATATTTACACGATTTTTTGCCGTACATTTTGAAATTTCGCAAAGTACGAAATATATTTAAGTAAAACGGGGAAAGAGGTTCGCGCATATTTCTATTCGATGAATTTAATTTATTGCCTAGTTAAAATGTGCAAATTTGTTAGCGCACTGTGCTATGCTTAGGTAAAATTGTGTGTTACTTTGCATTTATTGTTGCCAATTAGCATAAGACGGCAGCTAACGACGGCAACAATGCAAAGCGCAAGGTGAACCAGGCGACTTGCAATTAAAAGATGCATGAAGATGCGCTCTCTCGCCCAGGCGCCATGCTATTGTTTGCCAACTTACAGACCATACTCAACGGTGACATCATCACCTGGCTGCAGCAGCGGCAAGCAGACACTTTGACCTTTACGTACATTTGTCGACGACCTTCGGCTCCCTTTATGGCTTTTTAATTATTGTGAAGGCAGGCAAAAAAACCAAAAAAAAAATCAATTTAAATCAGGCATGCTGCAGCTTTACAGCATAAGCGTTGCATTAAAACCTGAGGCAATATTCTAAATGCAACTTATGAACTCACGAAGTTGGGTTTGCATATAAGGTAAATATTCTATGAATTCGACGATTGTGTCAAGCTGACTGCGACGTGATAAACATAAATATAATTGTCTATTCTAAGCAAGGCGTTGAATGTTTTTATAGTAATGCACATTTTTTAAACTTATTCAATATAGTTTAAATAAAAAGTGAGCTTATAATGTGCTGATTGATCGCTTTTGTGCCTCATTCATGGATAATTATTCATAATAAGTAAAGCTCCTATTACTTTTCTTGCTTTGACTTAAGTTAAAGCAACAAATATCTTTCATTCAGCCTCGCAGCTTAAGCATTGCTTAGATCCTGTGAAATATATCAACCCATTGTTTGTTTAGGGTAAAAGTCAAGTTTTTGTAAACAACGTATAAGCGTTGAGTTAAAATTAAATTAGTTTGATTTAATGTCTGACAACTTGAACCCGGCATGTGAAAACTGAACTTAAACGCAGTTCAGACGATCTGTAAACCAGCGACAAATGTCTTTGTGATTCAATTAGTATAAATCTTTATTAACCTGGCTTGAAGTCCAGGCCTTAGTTTATTAAATCGAAATTAATAACAATTTTGTTTTAATATATATTTATCGACATATGTATATAGCATAAGCATATTGATAATTATGTTTGAGTATACTAACTCTACAGGGTATTTGTGCTAGGTATAAACTATTATTCTTGATTTCTGTCGCATGCAAATTGTGTTGCTTATTTTTCGCGCCAATAATGTTTAATGTTGACTTTAATGCCCGAGAGACTTTTGCTTATTTATTTAGTTTTACATTGTTTTTGCGTATGTGCTTTTTTCCTTTTATATTGTCATACCGCTGACGACCTTCAACTTAGCATGCAGCACGATTTAACCATTAATTTTATCTGTTTTTTCTCTCGTTTAAACTTGTTTCATCTTCATTTTTTACACATATATACACATATAAAATATCAATTAACATGTGTGTGTAACTGCGTTAAAGCCTTAACGCGCGCTGAGTGCACTTGAGGACGATGCAAGGTGTGTTAATTTCTGTATTTGCAACACCTCAGGCACTTAATTCTCTGGTCGAATCTCGAGTCTCATCTCGAGTATGAATTGAGAAAAAAAACCTATAGAGAATACCAATAACAAGCATAGAAGATGTGTTTTGCTTCTTACGTTAGCCCACAACTAATTCCCTTTGATTACAAGTCCGAGACGAAATCGGAATTGAGTGCTGTCGGGCTCTGTCTGACTGACTGACTGACTGTCTAAAATAGACAATTTCCTTTTCGCATTAAATGCTATTTGTATTTCACTCACAGACCGAATGCCGTTTATTTGTTTTTAGCTTTGTATATCTGTGCTGTGCAGCGTTTGCCTGATGCCCGGGCATCATCCAATTACGGAAACACAGCCGTTGCCAGGACCTGAACACGGGTGTCCTGCTTGTACGGTCCGTTTTTGGTTCTCGGCTCATGCCTTGGCCGCGCCCCAACACGTGGCAAGCATCTGTTACAAGCTGTGGAATCGACATCGACATCGACATCGATTCGACAATCGTTGTATGAAGTTTGGCAACGTTTAACGCACAGTGCCAGCGAAATGCACACGAACACGAACACATTTGTGGGACCTGCTTAAAACAAATCAAATTCTGCTGCGAACTGCCCTGGAAAATATTTAAAAATAAAACATATGTAGCTGATGAAAGGCACAGGAAGGCGTAGGAAATGAATACACACAAAGGCAAACAAGATTCGAATGCGACAGCTTGGGGTCAGGGTCGTGTAGTTGTGGCAAGTGCAAAATAATGGCACAAAATTCATACATATTACATGTATTTACTTACATAGGTATATAAATGTGTGTAGCTGACACACACACACATACACACAGCCCACTCTTCTCGACTCGACTCGCATGCAGCTGAGGGCGAACTCGCGCACGAGGGTTGACCCAAGTGCCAACCCCAGAGCATCAGCATTGTGACATTTAAGAGGCTCTCGAGAGCCCCAGCAGCCTGCGGGTGGTAGGTGGTGGTAGGTGGTCTGATGCCAAAGTGTTGAGCTAAAAACAAAACACGCACAACCCACCGAAGCACCCAACTACCCACTCCACACCCTTGAACATGTCCATGCTATTTCCACAGCAACCCTCGCGGTGAGCCATTCAAGTAAGGAAGGTGTGAGTCGACTCTCAGTGTGCGGCCTCTCAGGAGCTCTGTTTCATCTGCGTGTGTGTGTATAAGTGTGTGTGTGTGTGCGGGGGTGTGTGCCCCCGAGTGTTGCATACTTTGTGGCGTCGGTGGCTGCTTAAAATAATTAAAAATCAATATTTAAACGATGCCTAAAATCAACAGGATATCATCTTTAAAATGGCTCCATTAAAATGCACACATTTTGTAGAGAGCACAAGTGGCAAGAGGAAGACAAATTGCTTTAATTATGCCAAAAAAAAAACAACCAGAAATATGTTTTAATTAAATTTCATCTGCTTGTATTACCCTAGTCTTATTAATGTTCTCCAGAAAAAGTTATCTATAATTTGCCACACAAAGATAAGAAGAAACTTCTCCCCCCTGCTTTTTAATTTGCATAACATTTTGTTAAAGAATTCTATTATTTCTTCCCGCATTACATAATTCACAATTTGCATACAATTTCCCGCTTCTCTGCCACGCCACGCCCACATAAAGCGACTTCCGTTTTACTTCAGGGCTGAATATTGTTTTCGAATTTTATTTGCTTTTCATTTTAATTCTATGAAAAAGTTTATTTTACTTTGAGCTTTGCTTTACTTTTATGGGATTTTATTGACAGCCTTACGACAGCTTAAAACTCAAATTTATTGGGCGAAAATCAAAAAGTAGGCATTTTGCTCGGCAGCTTAAATAGAAATTCAATATCCATATCCGCCAAGAAAGATGTCCAAACTCAGTTTTAAAATCATTTTGAGAAAATCCACTCCAATTAAAATAAGAGCACAAATTTTATTGATAAACTGCCGAAGCAACAAAAATGCGGCGCAAGCTGTGCAAAGACTGCAGAAATTCTCGGCCATAAATACTTAGTATGTCGAATATATATATATATATATATATATATGTTTATATATCTGTGCATATATGGGTTATAAATAATGGCGAGCATTGCTTCGGCAGTCAATGAAAGGTAAACACCAGCCGGCACAGAGCGGCCCCATAAAGTATACGAGCTGTGAATAAATCACAAAACCAAAAATTTAAAAACGAAAATAATACGATAATTTTTTAAAATTTAATATCTACAAATCAAAATGCTGAAATTAATTTTTTTATTTAACTGCAAGTTAATTGATTTATAAGGCATATCAAAAATCTTATGCGAACTTTATGTAAAATTTCGAGTGCCTTCCAATAACAAAGTGTCGACATTTATTAAATATATCAATTCAATTTTATCATATATCAGAGAGTTAATAGGACCAGAGCTAAAAATGAAACTTATAATTGTAATTAAAAACTTTTCAATTACAGTATACAATAAAATTGCATTCATATTGCTGAATTATTGTAAAGATATGAAAACCTCCCACCTGTCGTAAGGCCTCTCACGTATGCTCTGGTGTCTTTGTAGCTAACGAAATGTTAATTAACGCATTTCCAGCAACTAAAACCCACATGAGCCGCTGCCGCACGTACCGCATCCATCAGGTTGACTCTGTCGTATCCGAGCAGTTCATTAAAAGCACGTCAAATATGGCGACAGTCGCAAAAAAAAAAAAACGATTTCATTCAACTTTAACTCATTAGAGATATAATTTTCCGGGCACCCCAACCGTAATAAACATACATATATGAATATGCTGCAACTTTTGGCGATAACTGTCAGTTAGGCAGCTGTTTTAAATGTTGTTCTCGTTGCTGTTGGCCACGGCCAATGGCAATTAGCTCAGTGATAAGATAAGCGCCCAAAGCTGTTGGCTAAACCAATTAGAACTCAGCACGCATTTGGGGGGAACCCCCTTTTTATCACGCGTGGCTGTGGCATGTCGCAAAATGAAATGGCGGCAGCTGTCACACACACACACACACACGCACACGCACACCCACACACAAACATGCTTGACTTTTAGGCGCGCGTGTGTGTGCGTGCGAGCTTCAATCAAAAAAGTTGTATTTTGTTTTGGGTTTTTGTATCGCAGTTTGGTAACTTTTTGTGTTAGCAGAACCGAAATTTTAGTTACCTATCTTGATGTATGTTACTGTCACTTGCCTGCCAAACTCAGCGCATTGTCTGTATCTATGGGGGTTTGCTTTGTCTGGATTTTGCCTTTTTATTGGCTGCCAATCAAAGCAGACACCGAAAATGTGGCCCCCGCCCGCCCACACGCATGACAAGGCATAAAGTATCTTAAAGATACATACAGGAGACAACTTAATTGGGCAGCTGCATCTGTGCACGTGTAATCAATAGATTTTATGCTGAAAGCCAAAAATTCCATTTGAGAACGAAAGTTGTTCTCCTTCTCTCTCTCTGGTGCCAAATATGAATTCAATTTTCGTGTTGTCCGAATGTGCACATAAATTTACATTAGCCCGGCTCAGGCTACGCTTCAGCAACAAAAGCCTTACGCCAAGCCCTCCCGACACATGAGCAAAACTTTGTGTTGCCTCGGGGACACAGTGTCACTCGCAAAAACAAATGTAGACGTTGCCAAGCATTCGTTGCGTCATGTGGGCAAACACTTTGCAACGCAGCCTCTCCAACCGCACCCTGGGCAACCTAGCCCCAAGCGCCTTGGCCCCTTCCCCGGTCATGCGTACATATTTATTTTTTAAATACCGAAAAACTGTTGTTAATTATGCACATTGGCTGACAGTGTGCGGCCAGAAAAGGTTTTGCCTGACAGCCATGAATAAAATATTAATTAAAGACTGCGCGATGAGCGCCCGCCGGTCAGATTTGACAGGCGTGGCTGGTCGGATAAGTGATAAGGCTCTCGCCTGAAAATTTATTTAACGTCACGACAGCCACAAAATTTGTGGAAAAAAGCAGGCGAAACAAGCAAAAAAAAAAAACCCAAAAAAATTGATAATAAAAGACCGAAAAACGTTACATGTCAATTTTTTGGGGACAACATGGGCAAAGAAGATTAATTAATTTTCAACTAGGTTAGCAGAAAAATGCTGAATGAAAAATTAAGTCGCCTCAAAGAGATAATGCAACAAATTTAAATAGCAAAAGCACATGACTAAATAAACTAAAACCTTCTACACACATTTGGCTCTGTTATGTGTGCGGCATAAAAGGCTGCCAGCTCAGATGTTAGGCCACATAAGCAGCTGTGGCCAACGACAAGCAGCTAATTCAATCTTTTGCAGCATCTTTTCCGAAGCGGACAGATTGTTCTGCAGCCTTGCCTTGCCTATTCTGTCACATCCGCTTGCACAGCTGTTTGCACTGCACGGAATTGCACTTGCATAGCTTAGAAATGTTATTTGCACTTCAGGCCTAGGCCAAAACTAGAGATAGAGGGCGAAACAGTACGAGAAAGGGAGAGAGAGTGGGCGAGGCAGGCAAGTTTCTGGCAACACACAACATTTTGGCATAATTTATATGATGTGCACAGCTCATAATTTTCCAATTTGCCAGTCGTTCATTTGGGAATATCTTTCACATATGCCTCACATGGCTCTGCCCCTGATGTTGCATAATAATAATGTTTTTGCAGCCTAGAGTGAAAGAGAGAGGGAGAGAGAGAGCAGCTATGTCGGTATGAGACACGTGTGCGTGCTGAGTTTATTTCTCTTTTACTCTTGTGAATGCAATTGTGAAGGCAACAAATGACGTTGGAGACAGTCAAGTAAATAAATTTGTTAGCTCGATGGATCTTTTAAGCCAGGTGTGTGGCCCTGGTGAAGGTGTCAAAAAAGAAGGCCGAATAGTCAGTTGAGATTGGGCACAGCATATAATTGAATGTTACAATGAAAACTTGTGCCGACAGCGACAAACGGGTAGTATTTGTCCGCTCAAGAGGAGGAATTGGTATGGTTTGACAGAAAATGGGTCGACCATCGAATGGGAGAATTTCCTTTCCTTTAGGAGAATTTTCACTGTATGTTCTCAACTTACTTCTTACCAAAAGTCTATCCTTTTAACCCTTCCACAGATTTGCTTTAGGTTACGCTTTTGACTTGATTATCTTTGTATTCGCCTTCCAATTTGCCCTTTCTAATCAAATACACAAAATCCGCCAAACAGCTTTGGCTACAGGTTTGTGGCAAGAAAGAAAAAAGCAAACCAAAAGAAAATCGAAAATCTGTTCAGTTCAGTTCATTAGGTTAATTAAAATAATAACTGTAGGCTTCCTGCTGTCAGTGCGCCGTCAAAGTCAGCCCAAAGAACCCATCATTAAATCTTGAACCGAAACGCAAACGCGGCAGAAGAAATAGATCGAAATTCAGAAATCGAAACCCGTAACAACAACAACTAATAATGGGCCAACAAATGTCTTTAGTTACACTCGCTAAACGCTTTGATTATTAATTATCCATTGATTCCTTTTCGTGCATATTTCGTATCAATTTGTATTAACTCAATCATCAAAGATTTCATTTCGGAATGGCATAAAAGCAGACAAAATAATTAATCAGCAAAATATTTGTAAGCAACTTGGAGGAAACCAACTATTAGTTGCTCAGCATTTATTTCAAGAACTTTTGTTGGTTATATTTGAAAAAGATGAAAATATAAGAATTTTATTTAAATCAAAATCAAAAGTTGTGAAGAACATGGGGAAAATAAACAAAAATTTTATAAAATATATATATATTAAAAAAATTCTTGATAACTATTTGAAGCCAAGCAATTGATATGCCCGCTGACAATTCAGGTGTAGGGTATTTAAAATGGCAGTTACTTTTTGGCCCATGCTTTGCTTTTAAATACCCGAAATATAAAAACTGCTAGAATCTACAACAGAATATTTGTACGCTTTCTGTGAATTATTTTGCACGCTTCAAGCGATTTGTCCTTGAGTCGAGGCTGAAGTCATCGCCATCGTCATTCGAGTCATCGCCCAGAAACCACTTGAGCTCAAAGTCAGCGTCGTGGCTTACATAAAGCCATCGGCGTCTGTTGGGCTGCGGTCTCGCTGGCCAAGCCAACCAGTCCACGAGTTGACAGCCGGACGAGGGGCGGGCGCGAATGTGTTGTCTGTGTCTGAACTGATTATGACACCGATGCCACGAGGCACTCGTCACAGACCGGCGCGCATTAGAAGAACCGGATTAACCAGTGGAAAAGCTTGCACTCGCACTGCAATTGGCGAGTGCAATAAACCCGGTCAACGAGAGTGAAAGTGGTTTACTCCACCAGCTGCCAAATGACCAACGAGCTCGCAGAGACCACGACTTTGGTGGGCTCAGCTGGATAAATGCGTTGGCATTTTGTGTGTGTCATGTGTAAATAAGTAAAATTAGCGATACGGAGAAGGTGGAAGCAAATATGGCTGCGTTGCGAGCATAAATAGCAATTTCCGGTAGCGGACAACCAAAAGAGAAATAATATATTTATGAAATGGCAGCAGAAGATGCAGGTGGCCAGCAAAAATAATAAAAATATAAAAAAATACATATGAAATGAAGAAAAGTTGTCACTTGTTTGAATATGCACGCGCGAGCGGCTATAATTTATTCAATCAACGCCAAAGCGACAGAAAGCCACAACAACAACAACGACGACGATACCTAAATTGTCTAATGATGCCATCATTCGAGGCGCTGCCCCTGGCGGGAGGGGAGCCTGAGTCTAATAAAAATGTACGCATTGTGGGCACAGGAAGCGACAGTAGCTACGTTTGCGGCAGGAAGCGGCACTTGACAGCTATGAAATATAGAATTAAATAAAAACGAAGCCAGATATGAGTAGAGACGTCTAGTTGAAGGCTGAGGCAAGCGGTGGGAGTACGCGCAACAATAGACAGCTGCATGTTGAGTAAGTGCCACACAGACAGAAAAGTGGCTCTAGAAACACTGAAAGTCACTTATAGATGCCGCAATTGCAGACTCAAGTGGAAACGAGGGCCATATATATATACATAAAAATGCATAAATAGGCAAGGCTGAAGGTAAATGCTGTTTACAGAAGATGTATAAGGATCTTAAGGCACAGCTGCTTATCTCATTTGTATGTGGACCAGTTCTTGGCATTTCAGCAGCCATCAAAAATTGTGCACATGGCTAATTGCAAATGTAGCGCCTCGCCTTTTGGCACCTGATGGGGCATACAACACGCTTAACCGCAACAAGGGGAAAAAAAACACAATAATAAAAATAGCCAGAACTCAAACTAATTTGTAACGACAGACAGACACAAAGAGCACAAGGCAGCTGCGGTTAAAACTATCGTTAATGATCATGTACCTGATGATGATGTTCAGCCAATACAAGCCAAATGTATCTTTTAATGACATATGTGTACGTGTATGTACATAGCGTGAAACCTGAGTTATTCATAGATTCTGTTTCCTTATGTGAATCGCTGCTCTAAAACTGAACAATGAGCAAGTCGTAATTGTTTGGAGAAGTATCGAGTAATATTTGAAATGTAAATTCGATTTCGTAATAATTGTAAAGTATGCTTACATATTCATTGAGAGTTCATTGAGAATGCAATAATCAATTACCACAAATTTGTCACACTTGCACCAGCATTTTTCCAAAAACGACATAAAGCAACTAAAGAAAATTATCTGATTAATGGTTCTCCCTATTTGAGTTGTGCGCTGATCCTAGATTAGCTAATCAATCATTTAGGACAAACAGTTTTATATTTATGGACAGAATGAACTGATTTTATTCCTTAAAATCCTAGGCTAACACATTCGTTTTATGTGCGACCCCCTGTTGTAATGTTATTACCCACAAGGGGCTTGTTGCCTGACACGACAAATTATCTCATGTTACAGCAATCGTAAGAACACACATGTTAAACATGATTTGTATTTACCTTGTATCCCAAACTTATGCTTAAGCCCTGACCATGGATTAATGATAAAAAGCGCCAGCTTAAGGTCTTCTTTCTCAAATTGGGAATAGTGAATGACACTCGTATAGAGGTAGACCAAGTTCTTAATGATTCGACACTAGAGACAGCCCAGGCTTATGTAAGCTTTGTTACGTTGGGCTCTTCTCTGCGCATCATGTCCAGCTGACAAGCTGGTGGATCATATAGACATGCCCACATCATTAAGAGCACATCCCAAGTGTGAGCCAGACGGTCGTTGCTCTGTTGTCAGAAAACTTATGTGCACGCATTTTTTGTGTCTATTCCCTAACAAAAACAAAGCCGAAAAACACAAGCCGATTGATCTTTCGTACATTTTTCCTGCTTAGCTCGGTGCGCCGCCTTGTCGCTAATTCAGAATCATCAATCACAGCCAAGCAGGCGAGGCGCAACCACATCGAGATTCACAGCGCCCGCAGTGCGGTCGCCAGCGCGGGCGCGGTCCATTGAGTCATTGAGGGAGTTCGCAATGTGCTCCCACAAGACAAATGCACTGTGTCGCCTAGCCTTTCCGCTGTGGGCGTGCCCCAGTGGGCGTTTTCGTAAGAAGAAACAGCAGCAGCAGCAGCAGCAGAGAGAAGAGGAGAAGAAAAAACTGCAGCAGCTCCAAAGTTTTCAACTCTTTTGTCTGATGACAAAAGTTTTTGTAGGCGCTGCTTTTTTGACTTTGACAATGAATTCAGCCTTAAGGCGAAAAGAAGAAATACAAAAAGCCAAATTCTGTTTTGTTCGAAGGAATGGAAAACTGGTTTTCTGTTGTGGGTGTGACGCAGCCGCGGCACACAGAGACTCGACGTCATCAAGGCGGCTTTTGTGGCACACACAAGAAAAAGGGAAACAAACAAAATAATGGCAACGACAACAATGGAAACAACTTGACTGCCCGCTGACAAGGCGAGATTGATGGCCATCTACAGCCGCATCATGTGTTGCATTGAAACTGTAGAAGGATTGCCGGATTGTCGGATTGCGGGCATGGTTGATGCTGCTATTCAGCGATTAGAAGGCGGTGATTCCGTGGCTGTTAAAAGATGGCAGTACGAAATGAAGACAGATCTGTAAACTGCTAATTGTGCTGCCCAATTATAGTTGGAGTTCAAAACAAGAGAATGTCGGAGAAGGTGCTAAATAAATACGTTTCTTTTTTTAATATTTGCAGAGAGCAGTGCTAACGTACTCTGGCTCAACCAAATGTTAATTGACAGAAAGCGCATTTTCAAACGTAGCCAAGTTTCCTCGCTCTCGCCCTTTCTAAAATAAACTTTTACTATTAAAGAGGCCTAGGTTGAAGCTTCTCCAAGCTTGATTTTACGTTAAGAAATGTAGTGTTAAGTTACTTTTACAGCTCGTAGTAAATACGGTTTGGTTAACTTCCCATTCTCATAAGCCACACTTCTCATAAACATTTTGACTAATTTTCGCTAATTACTTATTCTTGTTTTTTCTCTTTCGTTCTTTTCCATTACAGGTAAGTTCAAGAGCACCCAACGAGTTGGCGCAATAAACCCAGCGGGTCCCAAAGTAATTTCCCCATATTCCCCTCTGCGTCAATGTGAGTGACCCAAAGCGGCTTTAATTAGGTAAAAATCTTCACGCCCCTCGCCAAACTCTGTCCGGAACCCATAAATCTGCCAGGTAAACAGCTAAACAAGCCCAGGTCTCAGCTGCAAGTTAATTGAATTAATGACAACAGCAAAGATGAAAGAGGCCTAGAGCAGGCGGCTTATGGCCAAGGGAGAGAAATGGTCTGCCAAACTTTTCAATGTCTTTGCAATATTTATATCCCCCCAAAAAAGAAAAAAAAGAAAACAATTTCGCTACCTGTGAAATAAATTTAAAATATAAAAAAAAAGCAACCTGCAGCAGCTGCTACGCAGATTTCCAACAAAGATAAGTGGACAGAAAGAGAGAGGCAGTGATTGGAGATAGAGAAAGGGAGGGTGTGGCAGTCAGTTTCGGGTGGCAACGGCAGAGGGGGACAGGGAGGGGAAGAGGAAGCGGCAGCCGCCTTTACTGGACATTTCCATGCTTAACAAGATAAAAATCTCTACGGATTATTTTATACACTTTTGCCTGGGCATAACATTTTTATAACTTTTCTTACCTTTTGTTGTTATCGTTGTTGCTGATGTTGTTGTTGTTGCTGTCGCAACCACGCCCAGTTCAACGCCCAGCTTAGCACTCAAGGCGCTCTGCGGTTGCCTCTGTTTCACTTTTGGTCAAGACGCAGCAATTTTTGTTTTATATATTTTTTGTACGTGTTTTTTTTTCATTTTGTTTTCTTAGTCAAAAGTTTGTTCTGTGTGTAAATTATTTACAGCGTTTTGTGTGGAAAAACAAGTCAAAGGCAAAGGTTCATTTGCAGAGGGCGGGCTGCGGTGTTTTAGGGGGAACGCCAACGTTTCCATGTGACATGTTTTGGCAGTTGTTTTTATTTTTATTTTGCTTAACAGAGATTAGAACGTCGTACAAGTTGAAATTTTGAAGACGCAAAAGATTGGCGAACGGTGCCACAAAGTTGTGCACATCGACTAGCAAGTTGCTGGCAGAAGGTCTTAAGGGCATTACAGTAAAAATTTTGGAATTTTAATGCCAGCACATACACACTCGCACAGGCACTTCTAACTAAGCTCCACATTCACAAGATGTCCAATAAAATGTAATGAAAATAATGCAAATGACAAGCTCATGCACATAAAAGATATATGGCATTGTTGATAATGCTGATGATGACGACGTTGATGCTGTTGACTGTCATGTCGCATAAAATGTTGCATAAAATCTCTGCTCTCGCCCACTTCTACCCTCTGTGGAGCTTCTGCTCAATCGTTATCTGTGCGCTTTTCATGCCCCTCGAAGCGTGCAACAAGAGGAACAGCACAAGTTGTCATTGTAACTGCATAAAAACGAAATGCAGTAAAAATACCCGCAAAATACTCAACCCAAGCACAGTGAAACAGCAAAAGCTGCAGCATCAGCAACAACAGCCAAACAACAGGCAGCATATAAAAATAATTTTAAATGAATAGCCAGAGGAAGCGGTATAGGGGAGAGGGGGTATTTTGCTGTTGTTGCCACAGAAATGTAAACTATTGAATGCCAAACAAAACGTGGAATCGCAATCGACAAGACATTGAGACAGGCGAGAGGGTTACCAGGGGCAAAGCAGCAAAAATAAGAGAAAGACAAAGTGAGAGCGGGCGCGTAACGCATGGCGTATACTTAACCAAAATATTTACTCGCGTAAAATTGTGGAATGTGGCAATGCGTTCGCGTGTGTGCGTGTGTGTGTGTAAATTGTGGTGTTGCTGCTCTGCTGTATGCATTGAAGATTAAATGGCTTTTATGTTTATTTCTTAAATAATAGTAGTAGTTGTTGTTGTTGTTGTTGTTTCTGCAGTTGCTCGCATGCATTTGATTTGATAGTTTTCGTTTGAAGTTTGTGGCTTATGAATGGAAAGCCAAGTGCTGCATACAACAATTTGCGAGATAAACTTTGAAGCAGTCGATCCGATATGAAAATGCAGCCAAGTGTGTATTGATATTGATGTTAACAAAAGGAAGCCAAATTCAAGTAGATATGTTTGCAAAGAAAGTCAGCAAAATAAAGAAGTTAATAGTTATGTCAAGTTTTATCAAAAGCTGAATTCTAAAGTTAAAATAAAATACTAATTGAAAAACTTACTGACCGGAAATTGTTGACAAAATCAGCTTGATATATGTAGCTTTGAAAGCAAGTTTGATTTAATATTTTTTTATTTTATAAGTTGGATTATTTTTAAAGACATTGTTCCTCCCATATTGTAGGACATTCTAATTATAGGAAATTCCCAGTTGCTTGCACAAATAACAGACTCTTGGATTACTGTTAATGTTTTCTTTTAGCTCACGAATAGATTGCTTTTTGTTATTCTAAAAATAGTTAATATATAATAGACTTTTTAGTTCTATAGCCTTATCCGTTTCAGTTGTGTGAATGCCTAGCCCGGTTGGACAGCTCATTTGTCAAGAGCTGCATTTACATAAATGCACTTGATTCAATTGAACTTAGTCTCATAATTAATGCTTCAGTCTGCAAAGTCTGTTGACAATTTCGCGCACAATTTAATGCTCAAGACAAATGTGTCTCACAATTTTACACAGTCTTTTATTATGGCAATCCGCACATCTTTTACTTGTCGCATGCTATCTGTATGCCACAGATAAATCACTTCCTAATCATTTGTTGTCTATATTTAGGCCACAAGGCCGTGAAAATGGCAATTGAAAGCCATCGATCAATGTAAAAGAAAATTCACAGCTCACTTATACGGCGGCCTCCGCATTTTCCCCCACTTTTCTCTACACACCTGTGATTGTCCTTTGTTCAATGGGCCAAAACTGATAAATGCGAATTATTGTGTTGCATTTCAGTTTCTTTAATTAGTTGCCCGTTATTTGTGTTCGTAACACGAAAATTGTTTTCGTCTGCTCAGGTCTTTAATTTAATTAAAAGCAAGCGAAATCAACACTCGACCAACGTTTCGTTTGGCTGCCAAAATCGCTCGCACAGTGCTGACAATAGTTTTTGCACCGACTAGACAGATAAATACTGGGATAATCCGATGTGGCTGCCCACAAGACAGATTGCTCTCGAGCTAGTCGCTTCCACTTTGCAGAAGCTCTGTCATACTCAAATTAATTGACAGCTGGCTTAAATTGCATTGTATTAGGCAAGAAAATTGTACGCTCCGCCCCCTATCCTAAAAAAAAAAAATTGAGAGAAAACTGAGCAAATTGCTTTGGCATGGCCCTTGGCCAATGGGATAACAATCCACTTTGGCATAATTTTGGATCAAAAATTGTGTGCATAATCAAGTGAGCTATTAAAACGCTTATCGCAGACGCTCTGCTGCTCCTGCGGGCACTCGGCAGCAACGAGGACTGCACGTCCTAGACCCTTGGAAAACTTATTGATTAAACTCGCAGCAAACTTTTCCATGCAGCCAGTCGGTGACTTGAGCGCGGGCGTTTGGCATCGGGCAGAGCAATGCGGGGATGTGAGGTTGGGGGGATGCCACTAAAATGCGACCCGACACGCGAGCCAGCAATTTTGTAGTTTAGTTTTAGCACCCAAGGCGGAGTTGTATGTGGCAAAGGGGCGCGTCGAAGTGGGGCTTGTGTGTTAATAAGCCAAGTCATTGATTGTTGTTGTTGTTGCGATTGCTGTGACTACAAATTGCTTGGGCCGCATTGTTGTTACTGTTGCTGTCGCTGTTGTTTATTGTTGCCTAATAGCAAATGTAAACAATTTAGAAATTTAACGCTGCATTTTTATGGCAAAATACTCACAATTCTTTTTGCTGCTGCCCATAATGAAGCAATTAAATAAATTAATCAAATTGCTTGTGATACCTGAAAAATACAGCAAAATAAATTAATATAAAGCACCGTCGGACTTTTGTTTGATACAACGGATTAATTGGAGGGCTCAATGGAAACGGAAATTGATCATACGCCGCGTAGCCGCATAAAAGCTTCCCGCGTGCTCTTCAAAAATAAAAATAAATATAAAATGTATTAAGCATACGCAGCGTGTGACAGGTCAAATTTTTTTATGCTTGCAGCACATTGTTGCAACTTTAATGGTTTCATGCACCATATTTTAATTAATTTTTTGTGCACAATGCATTCGCAAAAATACAAAAAAATCAGTTCCATTCGTTGAAGATTTAAGGCCGCCGCCGTGTCTGGCGCTGATTTAAAATAGGGAGAGTGCAGCCAAAAAGTGGTTGCACTTCAAACGAAACAGAGCCAACCACAAAGCGGACACGCCTCCCTCATGTACAGCTTGTGCATTGCCAGCATTTTTATATTCAAGTTTTAATACCCCGTAAGCGCTTAAAGAAGGGTTATCATAGTTTTGCGAGAGTTACCAAAGGGAAACATTTTGGAACACAAAGATCGGCGAACTGAGCCGATTTAGCCATGTCCATCTGTTCGTGTGAATTGAAGGACGTTCAAGTAATTGTTGCAGAAGCTGGACACAGGGTATCTCTTCGTCGCGCACTCTCGTCTAGGGTTCCCTTACTGCTTTGCCTTGCTTTTATTGCCATGTTACTCGTTCGAAAAAATGTCGAGGGTAATTGTTAAAAGGCCAACAACGCACGAAATGTGCGCCAGTTGCTACACTTGTTGTTATTTTTGTTGTTGCCGCTCTATTGCACATATGTAAATTTGAAATATATTCAGCTGGTGTGCGTAAAATATATGAATATAAATATATATATATACATATATATATCATAAATCAAACTAGGTGCACGTAGCACGTGGCAATTATCTGCATTTTACGCTTACGACACAAATTTTCGACTTGGCAAAATTATTATCTAATTATTTCAGTTGTTTAATTGCATGTCAAAAATGTTATGATCAAAAATTGATTTTTATTTTTTCACTAGATATACACGCAGAGGTTGCCAACAAATAAATTTGTTATTTACCCTGTTCTCGTGGGTTGATAAGGGTATACTCGTTTTGTTGAAGTGTAATCAAAGACAGTTGAGAGCATATTCATGTCTAGACTTGATGCGTTCAGCGAACTAGTTAGATTTAAGCAGGTCTCCAAGAGACGACAAAAATATCTAGAAATAAATATTTGTATGCATATATATATAAGCAGCTGAGTACAGGGTATTCTTGATGCGAATACCTTAGTTGGCTTGTAATTTTCCTGTTACCAGCAGCAAGTTAGTTATTTATAATCGTTTGTGTTTATTTGAAATTTAATTTGACGGCAACTAATAAACTTAATTTAAATTAGTGAAACTTAATTTGACTGCACAAAATTCCAAATTTATAGAACATTTTAAGCATGTCGATTTATTGGAAAAACATAATAATGAAGAAAATTAATCTGCTGATAATAAATCAGTTCAGTTCTGGTTTTTTGGCTGTTTAATATTAAAAATAATAACTAAAAAAATGTGAAATGTCTAGACGTTTCACATGTACTTCTAAAGCGAAATATGTTGCGTTATTTGAATTTATTTTTCCCAGCTTTTAATATATGTATATATGTCTGTTATGCTGCCTACCTTTGCGTTTCGGCTGTTTCCTTGAACAGATTCCACATTTAAATACGTAACACGAGCAGTTTCTCCACTGACAGCCACAATTTGGTTAGCGTCACATTTTTCCCATATCGACAGACAATTCTTTTCAATTTGTCTTGCCAGACTCGAATTTCGGCTTTGCCGTGTGCCGCAGCTGAATCCAATAAACGAGCAGAAATATTATATGTATGTATGTAAATCACTGGATATATGTCTAAGTATATATATATATATATTTTATGAGCATACATTTATAACATATCGATATGAACTGTCAATAATGCAGTGGGCTGAGCCAAATGCCAAAGACGACAACGACATCGTCTCATGCTTAAACTCTTTGACAATTTCGACGATAAAAATGTGTCAGAAAATATTCCAATTTCCCAGCGGGGGCGGAGGCGGCGGCGGGGTCTCACACACAGCTTACACTTTTCAATTTTTCGAATATTCTTTGGCAAAGCGCCAGTCAACTGATTTACGGCAACAAAGGCGCAGGTTTGGTCTGACTCAATGGGGCTCTGATGTTCCAATTGATGGATGCCCTGACATGCCGCTGACGTTGCTGCTGCTGTACTCAGTAGCAGAAAGCGGAAATGCCCGGTTCAATTATTTATTTAGCTCTCTACAACAACAAAAATTAGTTGCCTTTTGTTATGCAACTCAAATATTTGTGCCGTGTCCTGGCCACGAATGGGCGACCATTGTTAGGGTCATTGTTGTTGTTTTTGGCATTAGCCAGCTCTGTTCTACCCACTCCGCGCCTGGTAGCTGAACAATTGCAATTGTTGCTTCGCTAAAGGCACCCTGATCTTGCTGGCCCCCCCTCTGTGCACAATTGTTTGCATGCCAATCTGAAGCGCAGGTTGGCAGTGGCTATTGGATACAACCCTCCTTCTCGTAGACCTCATATGGTCATGCTTGCTTTGGGTTGTGTCATTTAAGTGCCTCATAAAAGTGTCAACTTGTTGTTGTCTCTATGGCACTCGTGCTGTCATGCCCTTTGGCCCCCTTCTACGCTGCTCTTCAACACTGCTGGCACTTTGTTCATGGCTGCTTTTGTTTGCGCCCTCACAACTACAACCGCACACTCACACACACATAAATATATTTATTTAGCTATATATGGATGGCATGTAGCGTCCAGTTATTTGTGTGTCTACCCCTATGTTTGTTGGTGTGTGTAAAAGGATTTCATTTCATTTCTTTCGTACTGCTTCTTTGTTGTTGTCGGCATCATTTGTTCGTTTTTCATACCTTTTGATAGTCGCTCGGTCTGTCCGACTGTCCGACAGTCCGCTCCTGCACTTAATACATATTTTTGTCACCCTTATCTGGTCAGGGACGTCACATTGCCCCCGATAACATTGTCTGGGCCGGACTGCTCTATCCTGCTCAGTCCTAGCTGCCTGCCTGCCTGGTTGAATGTTCCAGTACCGGGGCAAGTGAAGCAGCCTAAGGACCTGTTATGATTGTCAGCTTGATGGCTTTCTAGCACGTATACACATGAATGAACGTCTGTCCTAAGTTGATTGTGAATAAGCTTAAATTGTTAGCAACTAGCCAGTGATTGGATGCCACCCTTACCTGCCCTAAGTTACGATCATGGGGATTCCTCACATAGCTGAACATTTCTTTTGCAACCCATAAAAAATGAACAATTCATTTCAGAATATTAAAATGGCGACTGATTGGAAGACTCTGCTTACTTCTTCTTAGTTTCTTAATAGATATACGGAGAGATGACTTTTTAAAGCATCGGCTTTATTCGATTTAAGTAGAAGACTTTTTTAATGCATTTTTTTGATATTTGTAATGCTTTTTATGCATTTTAATGAACTCTTTTGGTGTATTCCACCAGGCAGCCGTTGAAAACTTCGCCTTTTCCATTCGCTTAACCCCTTAACGCGAAGCTGTAAATTCCCCATTCTCCCTTTAGTAAAGACTGTTTTCCAATTATAATTTACACATGAAAATCATTTGTCTTTTGTCTGTCTGTTTGGGGCCGACGTTTACGCGACATTCTCATAATTTAGCCACTTGGCAATAATTTAAAGCGGCGTCGCCCTCACTTTCTGCGACTTTTAGCAAAGTTAATAAAGCCCATGAGACGGTGGTGCTTTTTGTTCTCTTTCTACCACTTCATTTCCGCGTTCTGTTACCCAACCTCGCAGCACACACACACACATACACACGCACACACACACACATACACACGCACACACACACACATACACACGCACACACACACATACACACGCACACACACACACACACACACACTGCATATGTGGCTGGGCTCTTGCAGACAGTACGTGACTTCCGGCCAAAACAAAACGGTTTCTCAACATTTTATGATAATTTATTTGATTATTTTCTTGTTAAAGCGCAAACTTTGTCATCTTTTTCTGAGTTTTTCCATTTTATGTTTTGTTACATTTCGCACTCGATTTTCTTTTCGCTTTAGTTTTGTAAGCCGGCAAAAGTTTATGTTTTATTTGGTGTAGCAGACGGAAACGGAAATGTTGCTCAACATATGCGACAGAACAGTTGTCTGACTATGTAAGGGTATCTACGCGAGTGAGCAGCTATATACATATGTGTGGGTGCATGTGTATGGGTGTGTGTTGTGCATAGGATACAAAAAATTTATTTATTGCATATTTTTCGGCGCCATATGACACCCCAGCAAAGCGCCAGGGCAATTTATTTTCCGTGTGTGTGTGTGTGTGTGTGTGTGTGTGTGGCACAAAAGTCCAATAGTATTTTCCTGCTGCTGCCATTCAATCAAGCTACAAAAATCAAGCGGCGTATAAAAAGCAAAACAAATGAAAACTCGACAGACATTTGCTTTTTACAATATATATGTAGTTTTTCTTGTTCCTTTTTGGTTTTAGCATATTTGTTTTTGTTTAGTTTAGAATTTGGCAGGCTAGCCAAAGTTTTTTTTGGCGTCAGCAATATCCTGACTGCGGCGGTTGCAGTTTCACCTTTGCTTTGCGTATTTGCCAGACCACTTTGAGCAGGTGAAAGGCGAAAAAACGCTGCAATTGATTGAGCCCTAAAGTCACACGTGTGTGAGTGTGTGTTTGTTTTGAGTGTCTGCATGTGTGTGTCTGTGAGTGTGTGCGTGCACCTGTGTCTCTGTATTGGCCAAGCAATCAAAGTGAGTGGATAGAGATTGTTTTTGCCACTCATTTAATTAATTCCCATTATATATTACTATTTTTTTGGTTTGTTTCTGCTCATACGCAAAACTTTTTCGAGTGCATATCCGGGCACCAAAATGGCGCCCGAACTTCCTTCCTTCCGTCGCTCTGCATTTTATTTTACGTTTATTTTTGCACGGATTATAATTGGAATGCATAAATTTTGTTTGCGCTCTGTTGAAAAGTTAAAACGTCGCATCCCAGCATTCCATATTTACCATATTATAATAATATTTTCTGCTCGCCGCATTTGCATTTATCCCGATGCCAACTCTCCGCTGTTGCTTTCTTCTTTCCACTCAGCTTATATTGTTCGCTCGATTTGCGAGCACTGCACAACATAAAACTGAATTAAATGCGCGTTTTGGGCTAAACAATTGCCGTGAGATGCTGAAGTGGCCGAAGTTCTGGGATTAAACCGGCGCCGTTTCATCATCGTTTGTTACAATTCGCGCCTTGGCCAAAGTAACAAAAAAAACAAAAAGAAGAGATTTATATTCACATTGCGGTTTTTGCCCACATCCGCCAGCGCTTCCTCTTTACCCAGGCTCAGTGTCTGTTTGCCAGTAGTTGCTTCCATTTGTGAAATGCATAAAATATACATTTGGCGCAGCTTCCACTGCCAACGCAGTAGTCGACGTCGTCGTCGTCGTCAACGACTTCTCTTGCTTTGTTTCCTTTTCTTGCATCTCATTTTAATTCCAAAATTAAGGCATAAAAATGCAATAAAGAATATAAATCCGGCCAGAAGAGATGGAAGCCGGCAGGTGGGGCGGGCAGCCTGGAATCGAGTAGCGTCTCGTGCAGACTGAAAGTCGTCGAAACATTTGGGGCCAATTTGGCGAGGTGGGGCGAATCCTTGGGTGGCTTTCTTCACTAATTACTTGCTCTTTGCATAATTGCGCCTTTCATTAAACTCGCAACGCCAAGCGCCAACACAGAGAATTGTTCCTTGGCATTTTGTAAATCTGTAAGCAAACGTTTTATTTTTCGCCTCATGCATATGCAAATAATATGCAAATTTGCCAACTCGTAAGTGTAAACGTGAATGGAAGTCCATGTGACTTTGGGAGCTAGCCAAACTTTCCACACGGCTATCAAAGACGCTCCAACTTCTGCCTAGCCATTCGTCAGACAACAAATGCCATGTGCCTTTGCTGAGTGTATGCGTGTATTTTAATTGAAAACAAAGTGTATAACTATTTTTTTTTCTGGTTTTGGTGGTTTCTCATTATTGCTATGCGCGTCTCTTTGTATTTGGCGAGGGCAGTTAGGGAAGTTTAAATAGCTGTCAGATAGAAACTATGTATGCTTAATTGTTTTTTTTTTTTTAATTTATATATATATATATATATATTTTCACTTCATTTGAGCGAAATTACACACAAAATATCAGACTCTTGGCTACTGTAGTCGGATATAATATCGTTGCATTTTTACCAACTATTTAGTTTATACTAAACATGTAAACAAAATATTTTGTTTATTAATAATGTTGTCTTTGGTACAAAGCTTTAAATCCTTTACAAGCGCAAAAATGATTCCATTTTCGGATACAATTTGCGAGTCACAATTGTCATAGCAAAACAACGGGTGGAAAAGTTTTCATTGAAGTTAACGCCAACCCGGGTTTTTGTTGTTTTTTTTTCTCCTTTTATTTTGTTTTATTTTTTCTTGTCCTTTTTTGTTGGCCTGAGCTTTAGAAATTAATTAAGCATGGTTGGAGCGTGCTGTACAAATTTTCATTTGAAATGACAGTTGCCCAAGTTTGTTGCTCTCAATGTTGCGTTGCGCTGAAGCGTAAATCTCATTTTAATGCCAAGAGAGCTCTTAATTTAGTTTAATTACGGCAAACACACGCGCGCGTTCCGGCACACACATATATACAGAGAGATGTATATATGCATGCTATATACAGCAGTCAACAAGTTTGTTGCCTTGCCTCAAAGGCAATGTCTGGCCCTACTTCCCCTATACAGGCAGGCTGCCTGCGCTTCAATGTGATTTTAATTACAAGAAATATATGCGGCCAACGTAGCTGCAGCGTCAGCTGAAGTCGCGACTCTGCAACAGCTCCACTCGTACAACATGACGTATGCGTCATCAGTAAGTGCCAGACACAGACAGGCAGCAGCAGCAGCAAATTGTTACTATGTGTGAGTGAGTTTATATATGTATGAGAGCCTGTTGACAGGCAACACTTTTGCATCTGCCACATAATTATGCTCACACGGAACAGTCGCCAAATTTGCAGGTGAAAACAAAAGAAGTCGTTTTCAGCCGCCAGTAGAGACAATGGCAATGGATGCGCTGCGCTGCGACTGCCATGTTGATTATGTGTCCTGCGCGCCATCTCGCGCATGTGTCGCGTGTGTGTGTGTGTGCGTGTGTGTAACTCACACCTGTGCTGGCAGATTTTAGCAAACTGTGCAATGTGTTCAAAATTTCGTGTCTCCCTTTGCAATTAGCAGCTCTGCTTGCAAATTGTTTGTGAAAATGGCGTTGCAAAGAGCTGTGTGCAGCAGCTGTGAAAACAGAGGCCTGCTGGCAAAAGGGGGCAGCATCAATTTATATACTTTCATTTGATAAGAAGCAAGTGGCCTGTCCTGGGCATGTCCTGGCTTTGGCCTGCCGCTGAGTGCAGCAACACAGAGCGCCGAAACGTGACTATGCAGACAGACGGCAGTTGGCAGGCTGGCAGCCGAGCTGGCAGCTGGCGAGGCAGGCAGAAAGCAAGCCAAGGCAACACTTTATCATGTCAGTTAGCAAAGTGGAAAGACGCAAGTGCACCCCACTTGCCGCCAAACCAAAAGCAAAAGCTGCAATGGCGTATATTATTTTTAATTTCAAGTGACTCGCCCAATGCTGCCAAAAGATACAAAAAAGAAACGACTACAATGAACAGGGTCTAAAGGGATAAAAAACTCAACGAATTTGACATGCTCTTACAAGCCAAGCAGATTGTTTTGTTATCCTGACTAACGATAGTAAAGTAATGAATTAAACATATCTGTTAGCTTGTTTTTCTTGTTAAACTATATTAAAGCCAGCTTTTACTTCTATAAAAGCTTTCGATAATCGGCAAGTATATTATACAGAACATGAACCAAGTTAACAAAACTACACTTTAACGTTTGTAAAGCTCATACCATAAGATAAACGCGCTAGGTAAAACTTTTTAGAATAGTCTCTAGTTAACATGGAATAAAATGGAGCTCACAGTATTACACTGTGCAACCTGTTCTCAATGTGTACACTCTTCGCTGCGTTGCCAAACTTATGCGAAAGTTGTGTTGTGTTGTGCGAGCTGCCTCCCCTGGGTAAGAAGAAGTAAAGGAGCCATGGCCTGGCAAAAGTTAAAAACCCCCAAACGAGTGCTGCTGCGCGAGGACACCGTTGAATATGCAAATGAAAATGCCACAATATCAGCAGCAGAAAACAGAAGCAGCAGCAGCAGCAGGACGAATGAGGTTAAGTTGAGCAGCGTCAATTGTAGCTGACGGAAATGAAAACAAGATGTGTGTAAAGAGGGTGTGTGTGTGCGTATGTGTGTGTGTGTGTGTGTGCAAGGCGTATGCGTTACTTTTGTAACCCTCGCCGAGTGCGGTGCGCTCTTGGGCATAAAATTCAAATGAAAATGTCGCGTATTTTATGAAAAACTGCAACAATGAAACGACTTCAGAGACGTGCCCAGAATCGCAAAATGTGTGTGTCTGCCTGTGTGTGTGTGTGTGTGTGAGTATGTTCGTTGCTAAATAATTTTCGTGAAAGGCAACTTTAATTGGATTGTAAATTGTAATTGCTAGCAGATCCGGGCACAAGCAGCTTCTTTTTTTTTGTCTTATTTTGTTGTTCTGTTTTCTTTTCAGAGAAAATACATTTCTGAAAATGTCGTCATCGCTCACATTTGAAAGGGAATCAATTTTGAGCCCATGCATTGATTGGCTCTTGGAATGGAAATAGCAAAAAAAAAAAAAAAAAAAAAACTAGTGAAACTTTGTTTGTAGTTTGCTATTTGCTGTTGTGCGTGTCACATAGCAGGCAGAATTCCATACACACTCGCCTGAGCAACAATATTGAAAACTCATTTGGACAGAGCAGCAAAAACAATTTGCAAAATGAAAAACTCGATTGCCACGATTTTTCATAGTTTTTTTTGTATATTTCTTAGTTTTATCATGCTCTCTCGTGCACTTGGCTTGCCGTCGTAATGAAACTACCAACTTTGTTGCCCCAACTGAGCTGAGATAGATGAGCTGCATTAGGAGTGACCTTCAGCCTGCGAGGTTTTGGACTTGATGCCGTAGTTGGTAAATGGGCCACGCTGATGATTCTCGGCTGTAATTAGTGCGCTGCGAGTAAAGCGCGTGAAAAATAATTATTAAATAAACAACAACGTACATTTTCCACGTTTCTTATTTCGTTTACCAAGTTTTTTCGGCTGCCCTTTTGAATTGTATGCCCGCTTTTTGCCGTTTTTTTTTTTTTTTTTGTTGTTTTTTGCTTACAGCTTATGCGTGGCCAAAAAGATCGTAATACGGCCCCGACTCAACTTAAATAGACTTGAGCAATAAGTGTTGCGATCAACGTTCGCTGCTCATTAAAAACTAACAACTCATCGCATTTGAGGCAGCGCTTAACGAGTTTCAACTGCTGCCATTGTGCTGGGCCAAAAGCAAAAGTTTCATTTATTTGCCTCGTTTGTTTCCCCATAATCAGAAAAGTGCCAGTAATGTTAAATATTTGCCCCGAGTCTCTCTTCAGAGATCTTCAATTCTTCGGCTAAACATTGCCCACAACATGTGTACATATGTGTACAAATATCCCACAATTGATTAAACAACATAATTTTGAATGTTTTGATCGATGCCGTCTACTCAACGCAATTTATCTTGGTTCTATTTGCAGGTATGTATCAAACACGACAGCCCCCCCGAGTGTCTTTGGTAACTGGTGGAATGTCAAAGATTGATGCAGTGCTAAGTAGAAATTGATTATAACAACCGCAGCAGGTCTTATTTATTGTGGGCGTGGTGCTTATAAATTCTTGGTTTTATTGGGCTAAAACATAGTAAACAAAATTTTGTTTGAAGATTTCACGAATAAGTATCTTTGAATAAGTATGCAATGGAAACCTATTTGGAAGCAATTGAACGTTCGGTTCCAAATCTTGTGTTGGAATTCGAACCTGGAACTTCGTTGTTTAGCTGCCCTAATGGATTTCTAAGGCAACTTATCTACCTCGACTGTTAGTCCTGACTGTCTTTAACAATCCTATGAACACTTGCTATTTCTGGGATCGATTCTAGGTACTGACTAATTCCAGTAATACGCAATACAGTTTCTCTGAGGTCTCCTCTAATAGTATTTCTCTTTCTGTGTTGAAGCAACCATATTATACAATAGGAATAAATTTCATATTTAACTATCAAACAGTTCCCAAATACAAAATCACGCCAAACTTCAACTTGAATTATTTCTGAAGTTTTTTTTTTGTTTGTTTATGTTTTTTTTTTTGTTAGGTATCAAATGTTTAATCCAACGCAAAGTTGACAGACTTGCCAGATAATTGAACTTTGCCTTGTTGAAAGCCAAAGTGGACAGAACATCTATCGTTCATATAATGGAACTTTACTTTTTATCTACTTTTAGCTACTTCTCATCTCTCGAAAGCAAATTTCCAAATGCCATCTAGTTGATGCTTCGCTTCTGTGTTGACGCGCAACAGCAGGGCGCACTTAGCTGCTTTTCGCTCAAAACCATCCCTGCCCCTACCCGTCTCCCTCTTTCACTTCGCCTCCCTCCAGCTAGCTGATATCGCGCCATTTCTCCTCAATCATTTCAATCAGCTTTGGCTCACTTACAGCCTCAGCAACATTGACTTGGCTTTTGGCTTCTGGCTGGTAATGTGGCCCCATCTCAAGGCTTAATAGCTGGATGGCTGCCTGCTGAGCGCCCCTAAGTGTTTATGCGTATCCTGTGGATGTATTATTGAGTGTGTTGAGTGTTCGTGTGTGCTTGTCTGCTTGTGTACTTTGTGCCTTAAGTTCGAACTTTAATCAAAGTCAACTTTTATGCGAGCTTTTTAAGGTGCTTTTTTCTGCTCTTGATGGATTTTGTGGCAGCTCTTACCCTGCTTCATATCCTTTTTCCATTCTATCACGCCCTCATCCTGCCCGTTGTGCACCCAGTGGGGGCGTGTCATATAGAAGCACAACTAAAAACGTAACAAGTTGCTGGGCGCATACGCTGTGAGGGTAGACGCAGAGCTGCGATATAAGAAAGGGCAAAACTTTAAATTGAAAATTGTATTCAAGCGTTAAATTGGCTTTTTTCGGCGAGCTCTGTAAAAACCGCACGCAGCACATAAATACTCACCTCTGGGCTTCCCTCTGCGCTCCTTTCTCACTGTCGCTGCAGCATGTGCTGCAGTTTTAAAAAATTTGTTTACTTTTTTCCCTGTACCCATTGAAAACGGGTGAAAATGGGTATAATGGCTTTTGTTCTTGATCAGCATCAGCAGCCGCGTCCATATATCCGTGTCTGTCTTGTCTGCAAACAGCTTGAGGCTTGAAATTGGATATTGTGCCCTCCTGTGACATGCGCATATCAAATTTATTTTGAACGAAAACTTGCGCGGCTGCCACGAAATCAGTAAGAATGTATGATGACGTTTTCTAGGGTGCTCAACACTCTGCTGGAAACACCAAATTATTGTTCACATATTAGCAATATATATATATGTACAAAAAATATAAAAGCAGATTAACAGGTAAAGCGTTGCGCTTTGGTATATACACACATTTGGTTGCCATACTTAGGGTCCAAAACTTCTAAAATATCGGGCAATTAACATTTAGGTTATACAAGAATACTTTTTCCGTGGAGTGAGGCGTTTATGTGAACATTTCTGTAAGAGTCATTTTGAATGCTTGTGACGGCTTCTCGGCGCTGAGTACAGGGTATTTCCTAGTCTGGTCCTCCCGAATAAACACTCCTTGTTTTTTGTTTCGTATACTTTTTGTTGCTCTTTAAATTCCGCATCTTAAATCAAATGGGGTCCCTGTCATTGGCCTTTGGCTGTTATTGTTGTGCCACATGTGGCCCATGTAAACAATTTCATCAAGATTTACGTTTTGATGAACACAGCTGCAAGACAAGGAAGTACCTCTTTGTTCTAACTCCTGTTCGCTCTGACCTCGCTATCTCCCTCTCACTCTCTCGCTCGCTCGTATGCCCAAAAAGCAATCCAATAATCGGTGTATGTTTTGCATGTTAATTATGCTCGCTCGTGCTCTTTCTTCTTTGCCATGCTTTATTGTCATTTTCATGTTTTTGCGTATTCAATAAACGCAGCAACTGCGGCCTATACACACATGCTGAATCACTGTCCTTCACCCCGCCTACCCTGCCCCGTGCACACCATTTGGCTAGTCGATTCTATGATTTTGACATTTGTTTTCGGGTGCCTCTCTGCATGCAAATGACGCTGGCGTTGATAGCAACGAATACGATTGTTGGCTAAGGGCAGGGGCAACTGTGATGTAAAACGCAGGGGGCGTGCACAAATGGTATGGCAACTAATAACACACACACATACATACTCACACACTCGCACGCGCTTGTGTCATTTGTTTTAGGCTCGTTTTGACAGCTTTGCCTGACCAAGACTTTTGGCCTGTTATATAATGAAGTGTGTGCCATTTGGGCTTTGGGCTGTGCATGAAAACTAGTTGAGACAATATATTTTGCCGTGGTGTTGTTTTAAATCCGTGAGCCTAACGAGACGAGCTTATAAACTGCGAAATACTCCGTTTTCTGTTCATTTCAGCATAGGGTTACGTATCTTTTAAATAACGATGATTTTCAAGCGAAATAACCCTTTAACTCTTGTCGAGACTAGAACTTTTAAGCCTCAGGAAACCAACTGAAGTTGTTCTTGTAAGCCTTAGGATCCCAACTGAAGTTGTACACAATTGTTATCGCATTTTGTTCAGTTCTTGGGTATCTTATTAAAAACCTTAGCTGATTTTGTAGAAAAAAAAAAGACTGGGCGGCATCCTCAACCTTGAATGTGATTGAAGCAAACGGTAGCTGCAGCCTGCTGGCACTCGAAACACTTCGCAAATTATCTTTGAAGATAAGAATGTAAGTTAATGTGGTTGCGAAATCGGTTGCGTGCCAGATAGCCATCAGTATGCTGGCGATATTTATGAGACGCGCCCGCAGGATACAGGCTTTAATGATAGCCTAAAAGAGGGCACTTAATTTCAGCTTCATTTGGGTAGCTGCCTTTCTTGCTCCACACAATCAATAACGATTTGATGATGAGGGCTGCAGCACAGGATTTCACATATCTACATAGGCACCACTTTTCTCCTTGTGTGTGCGTGCATGTGTTCGTGTGTATCTGTGAGCGAAACGAAAGCGAAATAATAATGAGGGCAGTATTAAAGCAGCCACAGAAGAAGTCATGAGTCGGGTATACAAAAAAGAAATTGGTCAGCAAAAACTACAAAAAACGTGAACTGTGCGCTGCTGTCAAGTATGAGTTTATTTTAGTAGATTGTTCCAAACAAAAGCGAAAACTAAAAGTAGCCAAGTTTTTGCCTCATTTCAGGTTGTTGTTTTTGCTGCTCGTGTCCTGGCAGCCATGTAATGCCCGGCTAACACGCAAGCCTTCCAACTCCCGGCAAAATTTGTTGCTGTCTGCCACCGTGGAAAAATTCTTTTATTTTTGTTTTCGCGTTGAGTTGTTTTTTTTTTTCTTCTGTTTAGTGTGTGTGAAAAAACTAATAAAGGGGCAATTTAGGCAATTCTCGTTGATCGTTTGCTGTGGGCTGTGGAAATTTGTGATATCTGTTCTGTCTGGGGGCCAGGGCAACAATGGAATTTATAATGCCAATTATGAGAATTTATTCAACTGCATATTAACTTCAATTGCCATTGGGTTTGTTGGAAGCATACAAATAATGTTTCTAACCAGTTAATTTATGAAGATATTCCAGTACATAACAAATTTTAAATTCATAAAATAATCTGAATATAGCCAGAATGTGCTCAAGACCGGAATGGGATTAAATAATAAATTTTGTTTTTGTTTTTAAATGTTTTTAATAGCCAATAAATTTGTATGAAATCTGGTTGGCAAATTTGCATTTTAATAAGTAACATGAGTAAAAGTAGGCTAAAATACACTTCATGTTGATTTCGGTTTATTTTTTTTAATGTTAAACTTAGTCAAGGCTGAATGTCATATTTATTTTTAAACTGTATTTTGTTGTCAATTCAGATTAAGGTTAATAATTTAATATTTCAATGGTTACGTAATGTTTTTTGGGTAACGAAAAATATAAGTTATTTTGTTATAAACCGTTTTTCGATTTGTCACAGAATCAATGCACTTCTCTTAATATAGAGAACAGAGTAAAGATATAAAACTCTTTGGGAAACTGATTTTTCTGTGAACAACTGGAGCATTTAAAGCATCTTCGCATTTCCGCATCTGCTTACTTAGAAGCATCTGTTTCCATTATACTTCATGCTGTGTACATACACAAACTCATGTGCACTTCATCAACGACTACACACGCGCGCGCCCTCACACACGCACACACACACGCACACAGATGTACATCTCTGGCTCATACATCTCTGTTAAGTCAGCACTTTGGAAATCAAAATAATACACAGCTTTTGCCACGCCCTGAGCTAAGATCAAAATAAATAAAATAAATGTTACTGATTTTTTTGTCACACCCGCCCCTCTAGTTGTTGTTTTCTTGTTATTGCTGCTGATGTTGTTGTTGTTGCTACTGCTGGAAAAGCCATTACATTTATTTATGTATTTGCTTTGGCTGCGTACTTGGAGGCGCCTTTGGTTTGCCACGTTTGCAATCGCCTCGTTTGACAGTGAGCGCTCAAATATATATATTTTTTGTTTAATTTCAATGCTAGTCACGCATATCCTGACGGTGCGTAACCCGACCCCCTGCTTGTCATTTACTTTAAATGTTATTTATAAATTTTCGCGTGCCTTGTAACATAACTTTGTAATCTCAGCTGCTTTGTTAATTTACTTTTAGGCATTGCCTGGTATTAGACATTGCCGTCATATACACAGCCACTTCTGCATTTCCTGTTGTTGTCTCTGTATTGCATTTTCCGGGAAAACGATAATTACTTGACATAGGTAGGCGACCAGCACATGGCGCATTCGGCATGGTTGTGTTAATGCCAATGCTTAGTTGAATGGAAAATGCCTGCAGCTTATCTATTTTTGAAATTTATGATTTCGAAATGCGGTCGTAAGAAGCCAACGCCCTTGCGACGCAGTTCTGAGTGCTGCGATGACAGAAACAATAACAAAACAAGCGAAATATTTCTATCTTAATGAATTTGACCCCCAGTGTCAATTTAGACTGATTAAACCGCCAGACTGGGCCTGAGAGCCGCGAGTACAGAAAATGTGTTTTTTGTTTTTCAAGTACAGAACGATTGCTACTCTCTTTCTCTCTCTCTCTCTCTCTCTCTCTCTTTCTCTCTCTCTCGCTCTCTCTTTTTCGCTTTGTATTTCTCCAAGTCTCGCATCGATGCGCTAAGCGGAAGCAGCTGCTCTGTCAACAATTTTCTCGCTTGTTTATGTAATTGAAACATTTGCCTAATAATAATTGCTATAATTTTTTTTACGCATTAATTACATTTAGGTTGTTTTTAATCATTTGGAAACAACGCCTGGCGCTTCATTTGTATGCAATCTAAAAATATACCCATTTTATACCCTGTACAAAAAATTAATATTCGATTAATGTTTATACTGGTCGGATTGGATTAGTTCATCTGCATGTTTCTTTCAGAACTTGTCTCTCAGATTTAACGCCATTGACATAACATATGTCCCAGACGCGTAGATCGGACATCTATATTATATAGTTCCTGTAGAAATAATGTTCAACAATGGCTGTAGGGTATTTAATCTTCGGTACACTCGAATATACTTATGTTTCATGTTTTTGGCTGGTTAAAAAAAAATAAATTCATATCTCATCTAATTTGATTTCCACTAAATATGCACATAATCAGCCGTATTTATAAATAGTTATTAGTTATGCATATGTCTAAACCATACACTGTGGCAATAATTAGTCAAATATCTAAAAAATGCAACTAATTTTGCAGTTGACAAAACTTTTGATCACCCTCAAATTCTCATTGAAATATTTTAGCAGTCGGTTTTAATAACTATGATACTGTACGAAACACAATCATAATTTGTTTAGAATTTATAATTTTGAATTCTATCTGTATAAATCCACTGAAAAAGTCAGCATAAGCTGCAATAATTGAGCCTAAAGACTAATTATAATTTTCATGTTCTTCTTTTCAGGTATGTACCATGTCAACACTGCACAACACAATAGAGGTATCAAGTAGTGTATAAATTTATTCAAGTGTATAGCTTGCACATGTGTTGCAGTATTCTGAGGCCCCTTTTAACTAAATCAACACTCATTTCCCTTGCAATCCAATTGTATATATGTTAATGTACCCGGGTCTCAGTCATAAGTGCTATTATGCCTATTTTAAGCCCCATATATTCATTATACGCTCTTTCAGAACCTGCCGCTCTTGTAAGCGCCTTAAGACTAGAATATGTGTAAATGTATGTATATAGGCCTATATACGCTTGTATACATATAGAATCGTATAGTCTTGTGTGCCATATCCATGCTGCCTTATTTACTACGCATTAATGCCACAAATTAAAATGCTGTGCCGTATGTCGTTGCCATTGCCATTGGTGCTTAATGAGTGGAGCTCCTACAACGTGCTGTGTCCCTCGAATGTCTGGAGTCTAATTTTAGCTATAGCTGACTGGCTGCCCAGTTCCCTGACTGTCAGCCTGAATGCGGCTTGCCCGGGTCCGGGGTCGGCACTCAGACAGTAGCCTACAGTCGAATATGCGCAGCATGGGGTGACCGCTCTCAAATCTCAACAGCACAGAAGGGAGAAAAACATACATACACACGCGGAGGTAGCAAAGAACTGAAAGAAAACAAAAAGAGCTGAAAACTTTATTAAAGACCAGATCCGACTGCTCCGTCCGTCCGTTTGCCTGTCTGTCTGTCTGTCTGTCTGACTGGCTGACAACGAGCACTCCATACGCAATTACGACAAAATCCAGTGCGGTATATGCGCGCCGGGTGATAATATGAACGAGCAACGGAGCAGGGATAAAAATAGACAAACACACACACGCCGTGTTGCTCACCGAGTTACTCAGTTACTTGCCGAGAAGATGTTGCCGGAGAAAAAACGGTACTCGAGTCAAAAAGGATATTGTAGCAAATAGCTGCGAACGGACAAAGAGAAAAAAGCCAACGCGTTGAGTAAGAGCAGAGGGAAACAAGCCAGAATGTTACGAACAGCTGCTGCCGACTGCTAAACACACTATTCACAATACAATAATAGCTAGAAGCAGGCTGTGTTCGTTTCCAGCTGGGTGTGGCTATAGCATGTTTATACTTTGTCCGCTGTGGATATACTCCAGTATGCATATATGTGTAACATATTCAACTTTGACATATGCGAATTAGTCAATATGCTCGCTTTCAATTTGTTCAACAGTGTATATGAGTTGCATCAGATGCCTTCACCATGTGTTGCATTTCAAAGTGTGTGACTTATGGGGCAAGCAGAACGCTTGCCAGATGAGTCGATAAAATGACTAAAATCATTGAACAACATGAAATTGCATTCGGTGCGATTTCAATTACAATTGCAACCCAAAATGCCTTCGGTCCACCTGCAGCTGCAGACACACATAGATATATATCAAACCGCATGCAAATCAATCAATTCCAATGCGGTCTGCTCAACAATGCCCAGTAAACGGGGAATGCAATATTGCCTGAGCTGGAGCTACATGTTATTCATTTTAAAGTCGATTCGTATAGCTCGCCATCAATTAATTCCATGAGATCTGTATACGAAACGTTCTCTTGCAGCCAACGGACATTGTTTGGAATTTTGCAGCCCGTGTATACCCGATAGAGCAGGATAATCAGGATTTTCGTTTGCTGGCAGCTTGTATGCAAATGATTTTCGTATAATTAATATCAAACATCCGTGTTCTTAAAATTGCATTCTCGGCAATGGCTGACTCCTTGCTTGTTGGTGCACTGAATAGTAAAAATATTTGTATAAATACCAAAAATATTTGGCATCACATGAAATATGCATTAATGCCGCCTGTCGGACTGAAAGCAAAAGAACTTCCGATGCCTGCAGCTGAAGTTTGTCAGTGCAAAGTTGAAAAATGTTGTAATTTTTGCACTTTGCCAACTCAAAGGCGAAAATATGCATAATACATCAGCTGGGCAGCAGCTGTGTTAATGAATGTGAAAAGGTCAGAAATGGAAAGGCATGAGTGTGTTCTGACGAAACAGTACATAATATATTATAGCCCTAAAAGTTTACAGTCAGTGATTCAAGGTTTTAAATATATCAAAGAAAATCGAAAGAACGTACTTTAAAGAAAATTGAAAATGTATACAAATTTAAAATCTTTGACTTCATAAAGTAGTACCATATTAGCTCTATATCGTTAACTTTCCTAATTCAATTTCATTTTCCTTATCAATATAACGTTCCCTTTCCAGCAATTAAACTGTGTTTTTCTTTTTCAACTAGTTAAATTTCCCTGTCTCTATTTCCTGCAAAATTACAACCCATTAATTACAACTAAGCAAAACCAACCCGGTGACCACACATTTATCATAAGAGGCCTACGAACTTTACACCTCAACAGCTATTGCAATAGCCAGGATGACATCGTTCTCGCTCTCGCTCGCTATCTCCAACTCTCTCTAGCATGGTCAAACCTATTTCAATAGCCAAAATTTTAATTAAGGCAGCACTTGGGAGCAGCTGGCGAAGTGTGGGTTGGCGCACTCCCCTGAGCAGCCCAGCCCAACCATTAAGTCCCAAAAGTCAATGAGCTGAGGTCACAATTTTTGCTTGCACTTAACCCAGAAGTTGGAGCGCAATGAGGTGAGCAGGGGGTAGTCGAAAAAAGAGCAAACGTCAGGTGTCGTTGCGACAAAAACTATCGCCACCCCACAACCTCCTTTATTTCGAAATGCATGTTGTTGCTGTAAAAATGATAAATTATCTGAAAAATTTGCAAAGTTCTGAAAATTACGCATTAAATCATGCGGAAAACATTGTAAGCACCTTTCCTAGGGCATCCAGGTTATGTGAGTGCAGACCAGAGTGCAAAGTCATTCTAAAGTTTATTGCTGTGATTGCGGGTGCAGTCTATGGCAGGGTCCGGGAAAGAGGGCTGTGGAGATGAGGGAGGCGGCATAGTGCGTTACGGGTTATAGGGCATCAACAATTTTATCGCTCGCATGAGCAAAGTCTTGCATTTTATAATGCTACTAGCGCCAGTTTTTCTTTCGTTTTTATATATATTTTGCTGGTCACGTTTCTTGCCCAACGACGTCTTTAGCCAGGTGTGTGCGTGTGTATGTGTGTTTGCTCATCGTAAATTTGGGCATACAAACAACACAATAGAGCAACAACAAAAGGTAACAACGATTTGCGTCTCGTAGCATAAAGTTTAAGCAACCGCTTTGGCTATTTTGTATTTTCATTATTATGACTATACATGCTGATTGCAGTTGTTGTTGTTGTTGTTGTTGCAGTTACGGTTTTCCTTAGCCTGGCACATATTTCATGGCTATGATTTACTCGCTGTTCACGGCCGTTGGCTCAGCAACAACAGCCACTAACAACAACTCGAGCAGAACAAGTGCCCAGTTCAGAGTAGCCAAACCCCTCAAAACCCCGCCCAATTTCTGCTCGACTGTTTGTTTATTTTTGGCTAGCTTGGGTCAACTAGTTGAGACATGAACCTAATTTACTGGCTGAGTGCTTTTCATATCAGTTCTCTCTCTCTATCTAGCCTTCTCTCTCTCTCTCTCTCTCTCTCTCTCTCTCTTTCCCTCCCTTACTTGCTGCGCATTTGGAATTTCTTATTTAGATTTGTTTGTCTTTCAAACTACACACCAAAATTTATGCGCGTGCCAACAGGCCTGTTAAATTTGGCTTAGCCATATATGTATAACTCAATCACAGTAACTTAAAGTATGCTTAAGACAATCCTAAAATGATAATAGATCATCCTCAAGAACTGACTAAAATAGAATGTTAAAAAAATTATGTTCATAGTTGTTGTTACTTGTTACTTATCAACAAATAAACTTAATTTACTTTTCGTACTGGTTATACCTTTCTTTGTTATAAAACAAGCTTAAATGTGGTATATATTTTGGAAGCTAAATCATCTTCATTAACTTTGACTATCACTGTCAAATAAAAAATCTGTGCAGCGATGCGTGAGTGATAAAGCGTCAAGCAAAGCTCATTCGTCTTGCTGTCTGGTTAGCTTCCATGTTTCCGAAATTGGTCAGGTTAACAAGTAGAACTCAAGGACTTAACCACTCACTCACATCATTATTAAGTGCCGCACAGTATGCAATAAAAATGTTTTTATTTCCTGACATACCATTTTCCCATTTTCATTTTCATTTGGTAAACGTCTCGAATTACGCATGTGCTGCGCTGTGAGTGGCAGTTTGGTTAATGGCTGACAACCTTTTAAGTGGAAAATCAGCAAAGTCGCGTCGATAATTGCCAGTCAGCTGGCTATAAGCGCACACAGACACACATACATGCATGCGTCTGCTTTTACTTGAGCTTTCGCTTTTCAGCTTTTCATCTGCTGCTACTTGTATGTGTAAACGCACTTTATGAAGTCTGTCAGGCCAGTGAGCATTCTACAAGCACTTAATAAACTTTACATGTGCCAAGAGCCAGCCCAGTGGGAGAGCCTGTCATGCAGTGAGACAAACACACACACACACACACACACACACACACACACACACACACACACACACACACACACACACACACACACACACACACACACACACACACACACACACACACACACACACACACACACACACACACACACACACACACACACACACACACACACACACACACACACACACACACACACACACACACACACACACACACACACACACACACACACACAAACACACACAAACACACACAAACACACACATACACACACTCAGGCACACACTGACACGGACTCAGACATAAGCTCAGTTTTTAATGAAGGCTCATCAGCATTGTTGTTCGGAGGAAAAGCAGCAGGTAACTGTGAATGTAACTGCAACTGGAGCTTAGAGTCTGGCCTGGCCCACATACCAATTACTTAGACATTGTAGCTATTACGCCCACCTTCAGCTCGTCGTGCTTAGTTAATTGCCAAGCCCGCCTCATGCCGCAGCAGCCACTCAGCGGTTATCCCAAATGCATCTCAGCCACTTTTTAAGTACAAAAAAAAACAGTAACTTGCATTCCTTTTAACTTGAAGGCCACTAAAGGATGTGGCCTTTGAATGCCACAATTCATTCCTCAGCCACGAGACTTAATGCATACTCTCTAAATGCTGTAGTGTTTCTTCAGCAGGGTTTTTTAAAAGTTCATAAATTGTTTGCGTAAATTATTCAAAATTAATAATTTAAGTATTTTGAAGTTTTACAAATGCACAGCAAAATGTCAGAACCGAATTTGAAAGCTTTTAACAGGGTCCATTAGTAACCTTACATGGCGTATTTATTTTCAAACAAATCCAATCCAAACTAAGTAACAATAACAGCATTTCATATTCCATTTAACTTACTTTACGCACACACATACGCGCAATTGACCCACTTATGTAGCTTCAAAGCCTGAGTATTAATTACATTGCCGACAATTCAACAGTCGCTCAAGCGAATCCAAAAAGCCTACACACAAACTAACCGACAATTTTCCAACAACAATAGCAACTACAACTACAACAACAACAACAAGAACAGAAATAAACCCAACGAAATAATTCCCACACTAGTGGGGCTTCACAATCCTTGCGCCAGTCAAGCGTTACAGGCTTAGCCGGGCGCTTAAGCCAAATGGCTAACAGCAGGTGGCGAGTACAACAAACAGGAGCAGCTATAACGGCAACAACAAGTTGTAAAATTAATTGATTTACAAGTGTGAAAAGCGTGAAAAGCACAGAGAGCAGGTCACACTACAGTCATAACAATAATGCTGAAATGAAAACCGTAAAAGGAAAACGAATGGAAAAATAAATAGAAATAATGCCAAAGAATGCGCAGCAAGGTGGATATTTTAGTTTTAGCTTAGTTTGTGTGCTTATGTATTAAATACAAACCGGCTTACGTTAATTGCCTGCTGTAGGTGTGTGTGTGTGTTTGTGTAAATATCGTTCATACGCCGTGTAGTCTGGCCCGCCCTGTTTGACCCTGTGTCGCGTGCTCCGCTTTAAAGCGTCCCTAATGCGCATTTAATGGCACTTCACATAGTACATATAGTTACTGGTCACGCCCACGCATCCATAAGTTGCGTGTAATACGCCTCCAGACCCAATAAAACATAAAACTAGCTCATTTACTTTTCATAACTGGCGCGCCAGGAAGTGAGCTTTTGTTTTTAGCCGTCAGTTCCTTCCGCTTTCAGGCGTTCTTTGTTTATGTTTTCCCTCACCGCGGCGTGAGTGGGTGGGGGCAGTTAATAAGCCATAACAATCAGCTGGTCTGAGCTCGGCGCCTTGCGTGTTTAGCCCATTTCGATATGCAGCAAAACAGCAGAACTTATCGCACTGAAAGTTAAGCGCTTTCAGGTGTTTCTATTGATTGCTGCGGGGCTTGATTTATAGCTATGACGCGTTGGGCGTGGCCAGCTGATTGCATTTAATGTCCATTCAAATCAATCACAAGATTGAAGCCAATGTCTGCTGTGCAACTCTGATTTCTTGAAGCAAATTCTAGATAGCTAGCACCGCTTTCTACCAACCCAATCGCAATCGCAGCCGCCCCATTCAATTGCTGTCGCAATGGGGAAAAATATCAATCGCAATCATCGCCGTCATTTATTTCTCTGTCTGCCTGTCTGTTGTGTCTCTGAACTGTTGTTCAATTTGCAGCCGCTTAACGGGTAATTCAAGTGCCACGCAGACACACCAACTAGAGCACACACACCCCCTGTGTGTAATGCGATATTTGTGGCTTCATTGCACTTGCAGCGCGTCAAGTCTGGCAAATTAAATCGCAAATGATATCGCAAAATAGAAACTGGTTATTCCAGTCGCCCAACTTTCAATTACTTTCGAGTAATTTAATATACATTTCGTAGCTCTCGGGCACTTCTGCCGCGCTGTCAAATTATGCTTTACACATGAATTATGTGAGTCAAGATTTATGCATTTTTTCAACATCAAAACAACTTTTTTGCTGTTTTGCAAATATGCCACATTTTTTGATATTTTTAAGTGCCATGAATCAGGCCGAAAATCAACGCAAGATGCCGCCAATTCATAAGTTTTCCATGTGGCCGCACGCCCCATTTAAGCGCCGGGGAGACGTCAGAAGGGGCAAGGTGAAGGTGATGCCAATAGAATGCGAAATATATACATATGCAGCTATATACTGCATAAGTCCTTTCGGAAGTATTGGGCACGCTTTTATTAGCCCATGAATTGCAAGAGAATAATTTTTAAAACAAAATAAATCTGTTTTAATATTGAGAAATGCTCGACTTTAAATTGCCCTGTCAAAAGTTCTAGAATAGAGTAGTATATAAGCCTATTAAATGAATAGAATTTTAGTAATTTTCTTGCTTACCCTCTTAAACTAAATCATCTGAAGGCATTTTAAATACCGATGCTGTGTGCTAGTTGAGTATTTCTTGTAAAGCTACGAAAAGCTTATTTTTAATCTTTTGATCCTGAAAGAAAAGAAATAATAAAAAAGATAAAATAAAAAATCTTTTCTTATAAGAATATAAAATTTTATAAAGTTTTCAAAACAAATTTTGCTTTGTTCATAAAAGCATTTACGACTTTTAGTTTAACTTTATAAAATCTCTTGACTAAAAAAATGTATTTAAACGTGATTATTCATGGTAACACAATGTCCCTTAGTTGCAAGATCTAACATACTATTCATCGCATTGACTACTTTATTTTATTATAAAATATACATATCAAGCTATATTTTTAAAAACGACCTCCTTCTATATACGGCATCAAAAGAGCTTTATATAAAATACCAATTTTTTTGCTTTTAATGTTATTGCCGTATAAATTGACAGCACCTTTAAGCATGTGCACATAATTCGTTGTCTTTTATACTTAATGCTTCTACAGCTTCTGTCAACGCATCTTTTGGCTGCCATAATTCAAGTCTTGTCAGCCTGGCCGACAACTGGCACGCCATTTGCATAGCTAAACATTTGCTTCTAAATACAAATTTCAACAATTTTTCTGTTTTTGTATGTACTCGTATTTGCACGCGTTTTATTTTGATGTTTGGGTTTTTACTTGTTTTTTTATTTTCCTTTGGATTGGCGCGTTTATTGACAAGGCAAAGAACGTGGAGATGTTGGTAGTGTGTACTTTTGATATTTGTCTTCATTTATTTTTATTGATTTTGCTGCTGTCGCTGCTGCTGCTATTTTAGCTGATTTACTATATATTATCAGGCAATATATATATATATATAAACGTGGGGAGCGGCCAATGGCCAATTTCATTTTCATTTGCTAAGCCATTGAATAATCACAATGCATTTTTTGTTCGCAGTCTTGCCAGCTTCCATTTTGGCCTGGCATTTTACGACCTCTGGCAATTTTTCGCACACTCTCTGCGCTTGGTTGGCTTTCGAACGCTTTTCAATTATTTAATTTTCCACTCACGTTCGTTAGGTCGACAAAAATTTAGCGATATAAATCCGGAAAGTGCATCTTCAGCGCGCACTCGATGGCGACATTCTCACGTTTTCATTGGCATTAAGGTTTAGTTGATTGCCTCCGCTGCGCCCTCGCTGCCCATTGCTTTGCCCTGGTGCATGCTTCATTTGGCCAACTGCAGCAGCTGAAGGCGATTGATGTCAGAGAGCTAGAGACAGAGCTGAAGGCAAAGCTAGTCGACAGCTAGAGTTGCAGTTGAAGATGGGTTGGCGAATTTGCCGGGCTTGGCTGCATAAATTCCATTGAAATGGCAAGCCACTCGCATCATCATCATCACCGTCATCATCATTGTCGTCTTCAGCTTTAGTTGGGCCATTAATATCAACAAACACCGCAATGTGGGCAGCCCAGTGACACACAAAAGTGGCAACTTGCAACACAAAAATAAAAACAAAAATAATAAAAAGTGGGAAAATCTCGAAATCTACGGCACGAAGAAGCATGCAGGCCACATTTGAATGCTGGGCCGGTTCCCCCGATTCAATGCAGTTAGTCAGTTGGTCTGTTTGGCTAAAATTTTTTGCAGATGCGCAGCTTGCCACCTCCTACAGCCAGACGTCGCTGGTTGCTCTCCGATCCATTAGGCCGACCAGTTTGTGGCCTAAGCCAAGCTACAGGCCTGTTTGCCGTTTAGGGCAAGCTCTCTGGTTTTTATTTTCCTTCTTTATACGTACTGTTGTGTTAAGTTGTTGTCGTTGTTCTTATTGTTGTTGTGTCTGCTGTTGTGCACACCTGCACCTGACGTTTCGGCTTACCGTTTACAGCAGCCGCAATTTCAGTTCTCTAACGCTGTTTATCTCTGTTATAGCCACGACAACAACTGCTGCTGCAGCAGTTTGAATAATAAACCACGAAATGTGAAATTGTTCAGAAGCAAAAAAAGTCCTACATTACCTATAAACGAATAAAGATTTACGATAAACCCAGTCAGATTACAATACCAACAGCCGGTAAATGTAGTTTAAAATGAGCTCATATCATATTTATATGAGTTTCTGGCGAAATCCAACCGACTCTTAAAATTGTTAAAATCTATCTAATCATATTTTTGAAACCATTTAAAATCGAATAAAAATATATTTTCCTTACCGACTCTCCTTGGCATTAACTATCCCAGACTGTATATAAATGAGAACATGTCTTTAAAGTTTCAAGCTTTAGCATATCTGTTATCTGCTAACCTAAACAAAGGTTTAATTTATATTTATTGCAAATGGGAATATTCCGTATTATTTTAAGAATTCAGTTTATTTTTGTTCCCCCCTTTGATAACAACGTGCGGCGAAAGGCCTTTGAAAACAATTCTATTTATCATTCCACTTACTGCAATTTTACTTTAATTAGGAAGTTTTTTGCTGTTCTGTTATGTGAGAATTTTAATTGGGCTACTCTGCAGTAACATTTCAATTATTTCATTTGGATGGTGTTTACTGTTTCTGGTATTTGCAGCTCAAAGGGAACTCAAATAAATGATTGCATATATTACATTGCGGGGCACAGACAGAAAATTACGTATACGCCGTATCGACTGTTTGTGTGTGGAATGCCCACTAATTTGCGCTTGTTTTTTTTTTTTGTTTTTCACCTTCTCATGACACTATTTTGCAGTCATCTGACGCTGACTCGTGTTGTGTTCACCTTATTAAGGATTGTAGATGTGTAACGGCATTTGATGCAAAGCACGGCACATTTTGTATTTGGAAAATAAATTTCCGGCTCAGTCGTTGATTTGCAAAACAGAAACCCCTATTACTGGGGCATACTCGTATCTAGTATCTGACACCTACACGCTACAGCTGTAGTTCCCGTGGCACAGCCAGAGCAACGGCAACGGCAGCATTCGCTGTAGTCATATTACATGTCATGTGGACATGCATGATTCATACACCTGCAGGTCCTAGCTAGGCACATCCTTTTACACTTCAACACGCTTTTGCTATAATTTCCTGTACGCCAACAGCCACACTGAAATTCCACACACAGGCTTATTCATATCTGAGCTGCGCGTTGGCTCTGCCTGTCTGCCAGCCTGCCCGAACTAATTCGAAATAACTTTGTAGTTATCATATTCTAATAAGAACTTACTTTGGGAATATTGCCTTGTTAATTGCATTGACAGCTGCCAGGAAATGACCTTCATCCGGCCAATTGCAGTTTGGCAAATTGGCTTTTAACTGATGCTCTAGGCAAATATGCAAACGGCGCCTTTACAAATGGAAATTGAAAGGCAGACGTGATTAGCATCGACCTAGAAAACTTTCTAGCGCACACCCATTGAGCAATTGAGTCACAAATTTGGTAAGATAACAACAACAGCAACAACAAAGGCGAAAAATGTTTAACAATCGACGCGTGTTGTACAAATTTCAATTTCGATTGGCTGCCCGTTTTAATTGACATGCAACGCATCGTGTCGGGCTCTTGGCCCGGCTTTTAAACGAGTGTCGCCATCGGACCAAATTTGCCATTGCATTGACCAAAATGGGCGCCTCGTCGACATCAATTGCGTCAGCAGCAATCAGCAGCAACTATTGAGCAATTGGTCAAATGCTTTTCACTGTGTCAGGTTCAAACTTGAAACATGTCCGCTGCCAGTCGCAGCTGACGCACAACGCCGGTCTGGGAAAGCACAAATAATTTGGCATAACAAAATACTGTGTGCTGTTCACGTCATGATTTATTAATATTCGGTTGATGTAATGGAACTATATATTTTCTGTACTATATACAAATATTTGGGGCAAGCTGTTATTGTATTTAGAATAATACAACATGATCTAAAAGCATTTTTCCTGACTGATTTGGTGGATAACATGATTTTTAGTTCATAGTCAACTGCGCTTTTTGTTTGTACAACATTTTCATTATATTTCCCCGCATGGGTGCAGATCGGCCTTGTGAAATATACATTTATATATATTGACATCTTCAGAAACAGCTTAACACACGTTTTTGTTTTAAATTTTCCACGCTGTCTCTTGTTACATTGCCGTGAACAATTTTTTGGCATACTTTTCACATAATTTTTCTTCATTTTGGGCCATCAATCAGCTGTCAGTATGTGACATACTTAATAATTACGTATACGCAGCGTGCGGCACCCGAAGATTTTAGCGAGTATATTGCATGCATTAAATGAAAATTGCTAATCTTAAATGCCTGCAATTTGATGTTAGAGGCAAATACTTGTTTACTTACATATATTTATATATTTGCATGAGGACTACTACATTGATGAAATTTTGCGCCAACACTCAAGACAAATACTTCAAATACCACTTGAAAGCCGACGCAATTGTTGCAAAAATGAAAAGCGTAAAGTGTTTTGTTGAAAACGTTCCTAAAACAACACATAGAATGCCTGCCGACAAATGTAAACAAACTGTGGGCCCAAAAAAGACGCCGTCGACGCAGTCAATAAAACAGCACCAGCTGACGCCAGTTGGAAGCGGGGGACTGGGTTGAATGGGCTGCATTGAAATCAAAATAAAAACTGCGCGGAACGGAGAAACATTTGCCATGCAAATAGGGCTTAAAAAATGCTCCACTCTGACGAACATTCGAGTGCAATTAAATGCAAAATATTTAACAATGCATAAAAATGAAAGAATTGTTCGCAAATTTGGAGTTAAATTATAAAAGTGATGCCCCCAATCAATGGCCATGTTAATTGCGCGCAATATATGCAGTATATGTGTTGATTTTTTACTTAATTGTTACATACAGAAGCACCGTGTTTAACAATATATATTGAGAACGACTGTAGAGTAGTATACAACCGACTATCGAGGCAGCTTCTTCGTTTTTGGCAACGCCAGCTATTCACCCGTCATTTGCAGGACAATGGTTTCCGAAGTCGATTGGAGAATAGAATATCGCTTGCTCGGTGTCCTTAGGCACGTTGAACTCACATTAATCACAATAAGGATTATCCGTATGCTTGAACTGGTTTAGGTAAAGCTTGAAGCATCCATCCGGTCAGTATCTGGGGCAAGTAAGAGTCCACATGTGTGTGTCGGTGTGTGTTTGTGTTGTGACTGCATTGTTTTAAGTGGCACTCGGTTTGCACAATTCAAAAAACGTATGCACCAGGCGCAGACTAGATCATTCTGACAGACAAATTAAGTGCTGTGAAGGAAACAGCGACAAAAACAAAAACAACCCGTTTTCCGTTAAGTGCTCTTATATGATGGCAGCCAGTGGAGACCACCTCACACCTTCACCTTTAGCTAGTGCATTATATGCTGGAACAAGTAACTTTGCCGCGTCGTGGCTTGTTATACTTTCTTATTGGTTATATATGAAATTGAATACATATGTCGACACATTTAATTTAATTCTCAATTCACAAAACATCCGTGCTTGCCTGACTTTTCGAATAAAGAAAGAAAGAGACTACATAATTCGGTTATATCTTCATTTCTACTCCCGAAAGTTTCTGATGATGCCCATTGGGGGGCAAGTAAATCACAAATATCGGAATCACATAAAATGTTTTTAAACGGGTAGATTAATAATCTCTTTAAACGTTCTAACGTTCCTTAACTATTAATTAAGTATTTATTTTTTCTATCTGGGCTCAGCTGTGTGCACAGAGTATTGAGCAGTCGACTACGTTCGACTGCAGCGAACACACTGTTTTTTCATGGCACATCGAAATGAATTTTCGAAGAATTTCGTGTAAATTCAACATGACAATTTTCTTTCTAGTCGCGAACATCACTGGCATAGAATATCTACGCGTACGTAAGCGTACAAAAAATAAATAAATATATGTAATACCTATGTGTATTTTATATATCTTGCCGCACAACACGGCGAATGCACAAAGTGTGCGCCAATTTGCACGGCGGATTACATCACAGACTGGGCAAAAGGGGAAAATGAAGGCGCAAGAGGGTGGAAAAGCATCTCAACATGTCATATGGCTTGCATTTAATTAACAAGCTAATTTTTTAAAACACAAATCGCTGGGCGTTGCAATGCAAAAGAAGAAGATCAACATGAGGATCAGAAAAGAATGGGGCGGGGGGTGGGGGCGACAGAGTTGCCGCCCGTGTGTGGTCAGAAGAGATTGGGCGGTGCCAAAAATATGAAAACTGACATTTGTGTGCCTTCACAGTGCCTGCTCTTTGGGTAGCCTAATGAGATGAGATACGAGCCGCAACCAATGCATAAGACATGGTTTATTATTGGATGCAAATGTTTCTCTGTACAACATTTTTCTTATCTTTGATGTGATTTGGGCTAATTTTGGAACACTTTTCTTATACTCTGTTCACAAAATGAAGAGAGTACATTGGTATTGCGAAATGTCTTCGAACGCGAAGTTATGATACTTTGAAAATATAAAACGATCCACAAAACTTTCCAAACAGACTTTGATCTTTAAAGATAGGCCAGTCAATATATTGGCAAGATATAGTAACTGATAATCTTAAGTTTACAATTCTTCAATCTACAATAATTTGATTTTAAAAAGTTGTCCATTATAGTTTCCTGCTTGTTCTGAAAATAAACATATCCATTTTAAATATTTAACTTTACGATTTTGATACCATATTGCTGCGTATTTTGTACTAATTAAGATTTGTAGAATTTCAAAAGTGACAGAGATTGCTGCTTCTGTCAGTTTTAAAATTCCCCAAATATCTCTAACGTTTTGTTAAATCCCAAAATTAATATCCATTGCGGGTAGCCAGACAAGGCAAGCGTTGTAACCAACAAACACAACAGCAGGCAACAAATTTACAGTAAAACATATTAAAATGCCACTCACACGATAATCCCCCTTTTTCCATTGCTTGCCTTGCCTTCTCGCTATATTTTACTGCCCCTCTCGCTCGGCTACTCTCAAATGACAAAAAGTTTGCCGACAAAATGGTAGGAAAGGTGGAGTTTGGCTTTGCATTATGGGGATGGGATGGGTTTTTATTTAGCTACAATAAGCTGCAAATTTTGCATATTTCATAGATGTTGACAGGTAGCGCTGTATGTGTATGTGCGTGTGTCTATGTGGGGTGGCGGGTGCCAGGTAACCCAAGCAAAATAATGGCTTAAATTTATACAAATCAAAATTGCAATTTAGAGCAGGCAACGCTACTCGCCCACGTATTCGTGAATGTGTATGTGTATGTATATAAATGTTTGTGTGTGTGTGTAATTCGCAGTCGCCTTTGTCTACCCAAGAGCTTAGCGGCTACCATAGATACCGGTCATGGGTTACCTGCAAATATAAACTATATGGATTTAATTTTGCACTTTTATGGCAGAAAGCGACCACAGCAACACACACACACACACACAGAGAGGGACAAACATTTTTGGTAGTCCAGCCAAAACGAAATGCGTCACCATAAATACAACTAACAATCAGTACACAGTGCCAGACTGTTAGATATCCATCTCAAGTGGCCGTTGCTTACTGAGCTACAGGAAAACAATCTTGTATCTAAATAAGAGTCCAAGCCAGAGCAAAAAACCACACGCTACTAACAAGAATTTTCCTTTAGTTTCCAAAAAATTGATGTCCAACGTTCTGAGAGCGACCTATGCAAAAAATTCGGGAACTAAGAATATTTATTTAAGGTTAACTCGATATGGCCTTTGAAATCCCAGGTTACAAGATATTAGTACTTCAATTCGAGCTCGTATCTCAGGATTCTTTTATCCGAAGCCCATAGTTGCTATTTGAAAAGTCACTTTGCCAATGTATGGCTACATTCTATAACTTATAGTAAGGATAGCATATTTTAGAACGTTATCAAAATCATGATTGCAAAACCTAGTTGGACATTTGAATATATTTTATCTAAACTAATACTCGTTATTTATTTTTTTAATTTACATAAAAACCCAAAAAGGATAACCATACTAATCCGATACCCTCCTCTGTCTGCCTCTCTCATTTGCAGCACATGGTGCAGGCTGGCGTGGCGCCTTTTCCAGGCGCACCAGCTGGCTATGCCGCCGCGCCCGGACCGGCCGCTGCAGCCGCTGCTGGTGCGCCCACAGCGGCCGAGAGCTTGTCGCTGGCCGTGACAGCAGCCGCAATCAAAACTGAGCCTGGAATGCAGCTAAAAGCAACCGCCGAGTCTGCAGCAGCGGGCAATGGCAGCACAGGAGCCACCGGTGCAACACCAGCTTCTGTAGCAGTGTCCACCAGTGTTGCCGATGGTGTAGCCGTCAATGCGCCGTTGTATATTCAACAAAAGGTGAGTTTGCCCAGTCAACTACTACATTAACTACACTCTTACACTCTATATTAGTGTATGTAAGTGTGTGTGTGTGCGTGTGGAAGTGTGTTTGTATTTTGAATTGTATTTTGTAGCATTTTTTGCTTTGGCTTTTGGGTTCGGTTTGGTCTTGCTCTGCTTTGATTTGGCTTAATTTGGTTGCATTCCATTTTGTAGTCGTTGGCTGTGCCTATAAATATGCACAAACTCACGCACACACACACACACGCACACACACGATTACACAACAAGCGCCATGTTTGCTGCTGCTGCTTTTACATTTTTGATCACACGCGTTGCGAGCATAACTGTAAATACCAGCAGCAGCAGCAGCACGCAGAGAGCACAATCTAAGCTCTCTGGCGCTCACAATTTAGCATTCATATTTTGTATAGCATACTTTTTGGTGCTGTCCCAGCACGTCGCTTTGGTTATTGTCTATGCGCAGCAGCAAACGCTGGAGGATATTTTGCTCAGCTCTGTGGTTTACTGAGTTCGCATAAATTTCACATTTTTTTTCTAATTAAAAAACACAACAAATAAAAACACGCACTACAAAAACGAAGAAGAAAAAAGCTAGAAAAAAGGCAAACGTTGTTCGAAATCAAAGCGACAAACAATTTGTGAACATGGATTTTTCACAATAGTCTCTCCTCCACATGTGTTAAGAGAAGCATTTCAAGCATTTTAATTTTCGATAAATATTTCATTTGATTCAGCTTATATACTATACCAAAATTCTTTTTTACAAAATCAGTTCACACACAAAAGAAAAAAAATATGCACACATTTAATTTCGTTTATTTGCATCTGCGTGACATTTAATTTTGCAGCTTGGCCACGCCCACCATTTGTTATTTGAGGACCGGCATGTACTTATTTGTTTATGAAATTTGATTCGTGCATTTGAATAATTTAACAGTTGAGCTTTGCATTTTTCAGCTAAGCTTTTGTGTAACATTTAATTTGAATGCAACACAAACCATTCACACACACGCGCGCGCCGATACATACACGCATACGCACGCAGTTGTTTAATTGTTTACATTTAATTGTTGGCGAACTTTTGCCTCACATGTGCAATAAATAATCAAATATTTAATTATGGCCAATAATATTGGTCGCTGTTGTTTAATTTTGATATTTTTCTTCTGCTACTGTTCGTCGTATGTAGTTGAACTTAACTCTGTGAAAATAGGCAAAAATTATAAATATATTTAGAAATTCTTTGTGTACATTGGATCAATTGTACATTCATTTATATTACGCCTACTCAATGTAGAACAATTAAAATAACACACATATAAAGTTACTATGGTATTTATGGTAACAACTAATTGGGAGCTTGTCCCTCATGTAGGGTAGTCTGAACTTGCTATAATGCGATGCGTTATATCATATAGGTGTTCGTTTTGGCCGCATCAATAGTCGAATCTATCTAAATTTTCAGCAAAAAAGCTTTAAGGCTTAAAGACTAGCTAGCGTTATTTGGTCTTAGTATACTTTGGTGCCTACTAAAATGACTCCAAGGATGTTGTTGCATTGCTTAGACAATTTTTAATTTTTTTAAAAGTCTGAAAGTAAACACACTGCAACATAAAAGCAGCTTATAATATTGTATAATAAAAATATATAAACTCCAAAACAATCTTTAGGATTTGTTTTTCCAGTAGCTTAAACTTATTTTGACAATTGTGTTTTATTTAAATGTCATAACATCCTTACTGGATTTTCAACACTTCGTTACGTAGCAAATGCATATTGTCTTACAGCATTCAATTAGTCTATCATTATTTAAATTCATTATTAATTGCTCAGCTGCAGCAGCTGACCAACTGAGCAGCAATAACAAGAAATTGCTGCCACAAATAAAACACAAATCATCCATAGACTTGAGCTCAAACGAAACTAACTCAGGACGAAGACAGCTGAACAAATGTATTGCGAATTGCTTCAAGCAAAATGCTTGCAATAGCAAAGACATAACCAACAAATAGGCAAAACCAAGACACAGAACTGTGATATTTGCTTAAAGGAAGAGTAACATAAAACAAAGCACCAATAAATCTGGTTGAATCTGCTTCCGTCTGGTTGATGCGTGTATAATGGACAAGGTCTGCAATAAATACTAAATATTATTTAATAAAAACGTAGCTGAGGTTCAGGTGCGTGTCTTCTCATGTAAATTACAACAATAATAAATCACGCATACGCCCTGTTTGTTGACCCGCCGTTGAACTAATCCAGCCATATAATTTTTAAACTTCTCGTTTTTTTTTTATAAAAATATAATATGTGTTGGTCGCATGATGTATTGACAGAGCATTTATCTATCTATCTATCTATTTCTCTCAAAGTATATACATATATATGTATTTATATACAATACATTTGGCTCTCACTTATTGTTAGCATAAATAACCTCCTCCCCCACCATGTTAAGCAATGCTTTAAGTTTGACAGTTTGCTCAACTGATTGATGAATTGTTATTGATATTGACTGGTTGATGGAGTCACATGTGTGCTACTTAGTTAAATAAAATCCTTGGACATGTATTGTATGTTATTTAATGCATACGCATCGATATATACAATTATATTATAGCGTAAGATTGTATAAAAATATCAAAAGCAAAAACCTGTTAAATGAATTCTAGTTTTTCGCATTTTGTTATATCACTCTTTTAATATACTTATAATTAACAATATGCTAGCTGTATTCGAGGCATGTTCAAAAACAAAAATTAAACAACAACAATGCAACTTAACCATGAGAAATGCAATTGATAATGAATTAGTTATATGTATATGTATACATATACATATTTAATAACTTGTATACATATTGCAATGTACCTATATACTAAGCAATTTTTTGGTGTTGGTCGTTTGGTTAATTGCGTGACCGTCTGCCTATCGTAGTCATTGTGTCACTTACACTCTCTCACACACTCACACATACGCCAATATATATATATATATATATATATATATATATATATATATATATATATATATATATATATATATATATATATACATAAATACATGCACAGCTATGTATGCGCCTGTGATGGCAACTAAACGCAAATCCTTGTTGTTTCCCGCAAATTTATCACAGACAAATCTGTCAACACAACAACAAACACAACAGACACAGTACAATGGCAGCATCAGCAATGGAACCGCAGCCCCAGTACCAGCAACTGGCACGGGAACAACTGCCACGACGCTGGTCACGCAACAACAGCAGCCACCCGCACCTCTGACAAATGGACACGCCATGGAGCAACTGCAGCAGCAACAGCAGCAGCAGCAGCTACCGCATACCCCACAGAATGTGCTCAGCATTGTGAGTTTGGCCAACACAGCAGCATCAGAAAAAAATTATAATAAAATAAACAGTCAAGAAAACAAAAAACTAAGGGACAACTCGAGAGCAATGCAAACAATTGAAATATACGTACGCCATGAGTTTGGTTTCGGTTTCATGCTTGCTCTGGGTTTCTGCAGCTTAAGTTTTATTTTTTGATGCCTTTGGAGCTGACCAGCTCCTTCATTAGGCAAACGTTGCTACTTAGTCATAGAAAACCCACGTTGTTGGTCCACATTCATTGCAGCTATCGCATTATCATTCCCAGCACATATTTTATATTGTTGTGCAGCGTAACAATTCTCCATAAATTCTCTGGCAAGGCGAATTTGTTGTCTAGTTTTAAATTTTTTAATTTTTACAATTGAGTTGATGAAAAAATCTTGGCAGCCTTCCAGCTAAATTATTATCATTAAAAAATTAAAACTTATATAGAATACTGGCAGTTAGATTTTACACTTTTATTTTGAAGTTTCGGTTGTTACATAAATATGATTATGTCCGACAAAACAAAGTATTTACTATTTAATCATAAGTTAGCTTGTGTACATAAAATATTCATAACTTAACACCAATGCTACTAACCAACTGAAGAACTTCAACCAGATGCCACAGAAAGTAAAAGTTAGAAAAATTCAACTCGCATAAGAAAATGCCAACACCTTTCGCATTCATGTTGAAGCATTTAGCTCAAATTCCTTTACCGTTGCCTTTTATATGTTATTCCTTTGATTTTGAGTGAAGGAAAAAGTTGATATACTCTGTTAATTAAGTGAGCAAAGTATTTAAGATTCGTTAGCTCAAAAATTCGGCTGTCAAATAAAAATTCTCCGGTTCGCAGTTTAAAGGTCACTAATTTGACATTCTGCCGAGCATAAAATCTTTCATGTTTAAACATGTTTTTTTTCAAGCCACTTTGAGCCCATGAACAGAGTATCCTGCAGTCGTTCTCGCTTGTCTCTTTTGCTGTTTCGTAATGTATGCAAAAATGTTTGATGCGGCATCAAAATGCGAGCGACCTTTTTGCTGGCGTCGCGTGCCTTACAAAGGCATTTTATAAACTAAAAAGCGTTAAATGTCATTTAGGGTAACCCAATCCCAATCCCAAGTTGTAATACCTGAACGCCCCCGTCCATTTTCAGGCCCGACCTACGTTATCGTTAGCCATTTATACGGCTAAAGTTTTTCACGCTATTTCACTTTACCCCACCAACCGCCATCTGATCCAAGGAAAATAATGAAAATGTGCTCTAAACATGCAATCGGAATCGTACAGAGAATACCCTGCTCTGATATGCATATGTGTTTACAAAAAGAATTTACTTAGATTTATGTGTCAACAATGCGCATTTAATACGAATGCCAAACGAAACCCAAAATTAAGTTGGCGTCATTTATATTGCCTACTTTATGGGGCGTGTGTGTTATGGGCGGTTCGAATTTATTTGCTATTGTTATTATTGCATTTGCCAGTGCATTTTGATCGTGTGCGTAAATTGACAATAATATGAAATTATTCAAACCCAGAGATAGAGAGAGAGTCAGAGACAGGGATGCGCCTGAGGCTGACTCTGTGGGATGTGCTTGGGCATAGCCTGGTCGGCTGACAACAATGCCAATAGACAACATGCCACTGTGCATATTCAGTTTTAATAATGCAAAAATACAAATGCAAACACATCCGCAGGGTCGCCGCTGGGATTTGGTTGCAGTAAGGGGAATTGCAGTACTTGCGCGACAGTTTTATTGCATAAGTCAACAAAAGTCTGTGCCACAAATGTGCCATTCCATGGGTTCGACAGTCTGTCCGCTTTTCTGTCGAACTGTGTGTGCTTTGTAACTTTTTTATTGGGTCACCCACACACACACAGACAGCTGCACTTTGCAGTGCATAACGTGTGTGTGTGTGTGACTGCCAGTCTACAAACCACTTGAAAATTGTATTTTCATTTCAATTGTTTATTTATTGCGGCACTTGTTCGCATTCGATTTTCAATGTGGCAGCTGCAGCAACCACAAAAACATCGACAAGTACGAACATTTCTATATTTCACCAATTTATAATAATGCATTTTTACTAAAGCATTTCAACAGTTACCAAAGCAGGTGTTAACAAATGTTTGCAATCGAATTAAAATTTTAAAATTAAATTGATGGGAATTAATAAATAAAGCACAAAAATACTGGGACTTTGTTGTATGGGCTGGGAAAAGTGAAAAGCTAATGTAATAATATGGTCAAGGTTATGAGCATAAAGGTTATAATTAAATGAATATTGGGCTAATAACTAAATATTTCTTTACCAATATTTCATTTATTATCTGTACTACAACATAGACTAGTAGAAAAAAGCCTGTGCCTAGTTCAGAAATTCCTTTTATACAGGTATACTTAATTCATAAATAGTAACAGACGGGCTCTAATTTAACTATATTTATCATATGTGATTAAATTGAAAAGTAAAATTCCACCCGTATTTAGATAACGTGTGGAAAACTGTTGAATGCAACTTTTGCATTTTTCATGCGATCCGTTTAATTTTCAAAGATCTTTGTGAGAATCCATTAGATAAATGATTTATTTTAAGAATATTCGAAATGCCTGGCGCAATTTACTAATTAATTTGTTCAATCTATTCTTTTTTCTCGTTTCTGCCACAGTCCACAGTATTGATTGCCAGTGAGGCAGCGGAGGCACAGCAGAACTCTGCGTTGCCACATGCTGGTGGTGGCGGTGGTGGTACCGGAGGTGGCGGCGGCGGCGGTGGCATGCCCAGCTCACCGCTCAGTAGCTCACCGTCCAGCGTTACAGTCGCCTCGACAGCAGCCACACTCAATGGCAACAGCAACAGCAATAGCATCCCCAACGATGGCAACGTATCAGGCAACACATCACCCATTGCTAGCGGCGAGCCGTTGCTGCAAACGCCACCAGCAGTACAGCAACAACAGCAACAACAGCAACAACAACAACAGCAGCAACAACAGCAGCAACAACAACTGCAACAACAACAGCAACAACAACAACAGCTCATTTTAAGCAGCAGTCCCACAGCAGCAACTTCAGTGACCGCCAGCTCCATAGCCTCGGGCACCTTGGCCGCAACGAGCAGCAGCATGTCCACAGGACTACTGCCCACCGCCGGACTGGATAGTAATGCCAATTGTGGTGTGCCCGCAAGCACTTCTCAGGTGATTGCGCATCTAAACGCAGTCAGTGGCATTATGACAGCGACCGTGCAGTCACCCAATGTGGTCACTAGTCTAAGCAGCGCTCTAGTCCCGGCACAGTCGGTCTCCTCATCGGTGGCTGCCGCCGTAGCCGCCGCTGCCTCGTTGGATGCCAAAAGTCAACCGAAACGCTTACACGTCTCCAATATACCGTTTCGCTTCCGGGATCCCGATCTGCGTGCCATGTTTGGGGTAGGTCCGCTGCAGCAGTCGAAACAATTTCTTATGCTAACCTACTTATTATTTGCCTGCAGCAATTTGGCAACATTTTGGACGTGGAAATCATCTTCAATGAACGTGGCAGCAAGGTAAGTTCCCATTATGTACCCTTTTCCTCTTGCACGATTCATTTAAATTATGCACAGGGCAAGCACTTGAGGGGCATACTCAAGTCAAGTGAACTCCTTTGTCCAGGGACGGCGACGTCATAACGTTGCCAGAACTACCTTGAATCATTGTGTTCCGGCTAAAAATATCACTTGGACGTATTTTTCCTGTTTAGCAACAGCAGTAACAAAAAACTAAAGCATAAAATCAGAATGTCCCTTGCAGTATTCTCCTGGCAACCGCCGTTCACTGATATAATTGCATAGTAACGGGCGCTGTTGCTATACGACACGAAAAATGTGCATAATTTAAGGCGCTGACGCATGTCCCAAGATGCTGAGCCCCGCATGTCCATGGCCCTCACTGTCTCCCCAACGCTCAGTCTGTTTGTGTGTATATTGTAGCTTAGCATTATGACTTGGTACAGACCTTGTTTTATCGTAATTTATATGCTATATACTCTACCTAAATATATGTATGTGTGTATATATATATATATATATATATATATATATATACATATATATTCTTATATACTCTATATGTTTTTTTAATTGCATGTTTGATTGCGAATGGCAGGGATTCGGTTTTGTAACATTCGCTAACAGCAACGATGCAGAACGAGCACGCGAACGTCTACACGGCACCGTGGTTGAGGGACGCAAAATCGAGGTGGGTGCATGCAAGCAATACCATAAACCACATATACCATCAACACACACACACACACACACATATACATAGTTGCATACGGCCCGTTCACATGGGAAGCTATTATTTAAAACTAATTGCAAAACTATAACAAGTTTCTCATTTGCCACTAAAAAATAAATTTGGTTAAGAATAGAATCCCCTTAGAGGGAAAAAGGCTTTCGACTTGCGTGTCGTGAAACTTTTTCACATGTTTTCGCGTTTCAGAAACTGATTTTTAAATTCCGATTGCTCTGATTGTGCTTTTGGCACTGCGAAACGTATTTAAAATCGGATTCACGCATGGTCAGCGCATTTTGATTTCGAGTTTTAATCGAACGCTCATTAATTTTAAAATTATTCGCCGCCTTTTTTATTTGCCTTTAATTAAAAATTAATTACTTTTTTCCCATTTTGCATTTCCTTGCAAATGTCTGTCAGCGCTTACCAATTTCTGTATTTATGTTGAGTGGATGGCCGCAAATAATTGGCATTTAAAATATGCTGAAAATGTGCAAAGTGGCAACTGATATTTAAACAATTTAACTGCAGGCCGCAAAAGACGGCAGTGATAATTCATTTTATTTGCAGCGCAAGCGAAAAATAACGAAAGCTGGCTAATTACGTGAAATGCGCCAAAGCGTTGCATATGTATAGGTTAATTAATATTAAAGATCTGAGAAGGAAAACTCATTTTTGTAGGAAGCAGGTTTTAGCTGTTTAAATTTAATGCCTTACTTGCTTTTAAAGATGCTTTAACACTCTCACAGATACACACACACACACACACACATACACATACACCTCATTCAATTATAATTGTTTACTAACAAATAATTTATTTTCACGTTCCTTGTACATGCGAAATGCGATTAAACAATAATTTTCAAAAAATATAATTCTATATAATGTATACATTATATTAAAATCAAAATAAAAAACCATCACCAAAACCAACCACGCTCGCTGCAACTCAACTCTACTCGTTACTCGAACTCTCTCGTTACCAATAACCATTGTGAAGGTGAATAACGCCACTGCACGTGTACAAACCAAAAAAGTGACAGCAGTACCCAACGGTAAGTTGCTCTAACGTACACACACAAACACAATATACACCTGCTTACACACACACACATATACCCATATAACACCCATGTATAAGCTATGTAGCGAAACAAGTTTAAATGTTGAACAAAGAAATGCAATTACGTCTGGCCTAGAAGAACTATAAGAAATGAGAAGCACGCAAACGGCAACTTAAATAACAGCAACAACTACAACAACAACAACAATAAAAAACTTTAACACAACTGCCATAATATTTGACTGGCCGTTGCCGTTGTTGTGTTTGGCGTTGCCGTACTTTACGTTGATTTCTTTTTTCTAAAATGTATTCTTTCTTTTCTTTTTTTGTCCGTTGAACTTTTCACATAAACTTCTGCGGTTGCTGCTAAAATGTTAGTTCCTGAACCGAAATGTTTCTTAATGAAAATGTTTGGTCTTGGAAATTTGTTATTGCTTTTGATTTAATTTGAAGAACTTGTTAATAAAGCGTATGCCGAGGCGTTTGGCAATCAAAAACTTGTTAACTGTGTTGTGCCGCACTAACAACTTCTACCAAAATTGCGGCTGCTAACAAAACAATGTATACCATAAAGCACACACTCACACACACAGTATTCGCTGAATTCGGCTTTGTTTGTTCTGTTATTTTGAGTTATGGTTAACAATGTCTGCATTTGAATTTCCTATAACAAACCGATTACTGATGATTGAACACACATTCTGATAATTAAAAAAAATTTTTTTTTATTTACTTTGTTTTCTCTTACACACCACCACCACCACACAGTTGTACTGACCAAAGACGGTGCCCTACCGGCTCCAGCTCTAGGTGAGCAAACCAGAGAACAAATAAAATGAAAAATTGCAATTGTTATATATGTCTTGTTGTGCCTTGCTTGCCAAAATATAAATAATAATTAGAATAAATATCCCACTCAATGTTGTCCATAAACGTAGGCACCTAATAACGTACCAGCATAACCCTTAACTATAGCACCCAACTCTATAGTCAACAATGTCCTGGCATGTTGCACGCTAAAGGTGGCATGATATGAATCCCAATATTGGCTAAATAACTCTAAATCAACTGTTAAACGATATAATCTAAGCATATGCATTGACACTCATAGTCCCAGCATGAATACTCTCCACCATATCCATGTTTTTTATGATTATAAACTTTCAGTATGTACTTCATTAGATAAAGCTGCAGCTGCGTATGCACAAAACTGTGAAAAATATGTTTAACATATCGAATATGTATAGAGAGAGAGAGAGAGAGGCATTAAATTCATAAAATATTTCATGTTTATCTGTAGGCTGACTAGATCTGTAAAACACATAAACTTTGGTCTTGTCGTGTGGTTTCTTATGGGAAGTTTTGTCAGCTAGAAGTTCTTAGATGCTTAATGTTTCGTTTGCACTGCGCACAATTTCATTTGAAGTTGCGGTTGCTTAAAAGTTTACTCTCTTACCCAAAAAAAAAAAAAAAAAAAAAAAAAGAAGAAGAAGAAGAAAATATAAAACAGCAGCAAGAAAGTTTCCATGCCATGTATAATAAATAATGCTGCTGATTAAATCGCCTTTCCATGCAAGCTGCCATTAAAAAGTATTCACAGTGCAAAATCTATACTTTAGTTTCGCTCAAATACGATAAGCCGCTTACCAGCCCAAACCCAACCTAAACCCCACCTAAACCCAACCAAACCCAAGCAAACAAAACTGAGCTGAACTTAGCCAGCAAAAAGGGAAGCAGCTGAAATGTAGCCAGCAGCTGGTCCCACGGAGTTTTTGCCTTCACGTGGACAGGACATGCAAAATGCTTTTGTATCGCCAACAAACTTAGATGCAGACAAACCGACAGACCAACGTACAGATAGGAGATCAGATGCTGCACATGCGGCAGATTCTGCTGGCTGCGTCTTTGGCCTTAGTTGCCTTTGCCGTGGCTTGGCTTTTCCTGCCTTGCCCGTCCCGGCAACATTTCTACTCCTGTGCACTGCTCGCCACGTGCACGTAATGCGCTTCATTTGCGTTGCACTAAATGCGAGCTGTGTGTCTGCTGGGACACCCAGCTATTTATGCGGCTGCTAGCATATTATAGAAATAGACAGACAGACCAAAAGGTACTTGGTCAGACGGAAGAGTAAAGACAAGTGGCAGGAGCCACTTACTTTATCACGTTTCGAACTGGCTTCACTTGCTAGGCAAACGGCTGGCAGCATTAGCACCAACAAGAACGAGAGCAGGAGCTCGTTACGGTGCATGCAGGCGAGGCGGGCGGTCAGGATAATTACAAAAAAAACCCACAATGTTGCAAGCATGTTGCGGCACACACATAAATTGCAGTAGCAAAAAATGAAAAACTCTCCTCCAACTCCTGTTGCCTGGTACGTCCTTTGGCCGTTGCAAAACCATTTTAGTTTTGATCCTTTGGTTGTGTCTTATGCAAATGTCTTCCATTCGCACACATTTTAAAGAAAGTTTGCCATCTACTTTGTATGTTGACTTCCCTCACATACATGTACATATGTTATGCATATATGTAAATATGTTTCTTTCTGTTTTATTTTTCGTTGATCCTTTGACATGTAAAACTTAATGCGCCCAACCAGCAGGAACAACATTTCTGACTGCCTGCTCGTCTATTTGACATTTATTTTACTGCATTTTTCGATTTGTCGCTAGTTGTATATCCCTCCCTTTGTATTTGCTTAAAGTCGATTGTTTAGTCAGCATTTGAGCTTATTTGTTATTTCGCTAGCAATTTGCTTCATTGTGAAACGTTTCACATTTTCAATTGCATCATTTGTGAGCATCTTAAATGCATAATACAGCATTGAGACAAAAAATGTCAGTTTATTTGCGACAAAAACAAAACAGCATGCAATGCTCTAAAACAAACTCAAAACGATGTTGAATCAAAACAAATATAACTAAATTTGGTTAAACCAATTGGCTTGAACTGCGAATTTCGCCTAGTTTCGTTTAAATTGCTGCTGAAAGCGTTTTTTTACTATAGTAAAATAATATAAAATATGCAAATAAATAAATGTTTGTTAAATTCAAATAAAAGTGCATGTTTATGCTGCAACAAACCCCAACCAGTATACAAAAATAAATTGAAGAAATATTTCAACTACACCGCAACTGCATTAGCACGGCCCAAACTTGTAAATGTAATTGAGCTGCGTGTCATGTATATAAAATCAAAAGTTTTATTTATATAAATAAAATCACAATTTTAATATAAAACTAATTCAAAATTTTCTCTTCATTTTTCCATGCTCCACAAAAACAAAAATACAAAAATTGCTGCGACTATAAAAAAAACTACACCAATTTATATAAATCAACTGGCTGCAGTTTGCGTTCAATGGCCTGAAGGTAAGCGTTCCGTCACGTTTTATTTGTACTATTTTTTGCTGTATTTGTATTTTGTATTTATTGCTTGCCGTATTTTGTTATAAAGTCTAAAATTACACAAACAATTTGAACAGACACACACACACACACAAATATACAGTAAAAATAAGTTATCTTTAATGTATACGAGAGAGACCCGTTCAGTTTTTAACATAAGTATAAGCCGTGGCATATTTTTTAGAGTGTAAGCGACAAAAAACATAAATACATACATAACTAAATGACAACCCATAAGAAAACTATGTTAGGCAGCTCGACATGTGAAGCATATATATATGTAAACGCTGGGATTTTTGACAGTACGAGAAATCATTTGAAATGCTCATTATTCAATTTTTACCTAACTAAAAACTTAATAGATTTTTCATTTTTATTGTTAGGCTCCGCGTTAAACTGTATGCATATATTATATTCGTAAACCTACATACTTTTTGCAATACTAAATATTTGATGACTGTTTGTAATTGTACTCTATTTTTTTTTTTAATGAGTCATTTACTTTTGCATATAACCCAAACTTGGAAAAAAGAATTGAACCAAAAAATAGAAAACAAAACACGAATGAAAATTAAAAACAAAATTTGAAGCATAAAAAAAAAACAAAAACAAAAATATCGTTACTTACCGCTCGCAAACCCATTCAGAATCAGGCGCGTCACCATTTTCTTTCTAGTCTTAATGATGCTGATGATCCTGTGATCATCTAATAATGGTTATGAATTTTAGCATATTGCGGCTGTGTTGTCTTATGCATACTACTTAACTACTATATATAAATATACTCTTAATAAATATATAAATATATATATTTACTATATATCTATATACATATGAACAATCCATATTATTTTGTTTAACACATTTATTTTAACCAGTTTTGTTGTATGTGCGTTTTGTTTTTATGTCCTGAGTTCGTTTTACGTTTTATATATTTTGGTCTGGTTCTTTGATCTGAACATTGTCGGAAATGCTCCTTAGCATAATTACTTATTACTTAAGTCAACACACAGACACCAACACACACACACACACACACACACACACACACACAGACACATTCCCACGCAACTACAAACACGAATGTATGTAAATGTTAACTCTCGTCGCGTTCCAAGCAGCTTAACTTAGCACTAGACCTAAGCTATACCACAAAAACCAAACCAAGCCGAACCAAGAGAACGTCAATCACTGCATCCCAGAATTCGATATGTAAATACAAAACACAGCCATACGCAGACCCGTATATATATCTATATATATACATACACACAGACAGACACATCAGCTCATCCACTGATCCATCGAATGATACAAACAATTTTAACAAAATTTATGAACAAAAATATGAACCTTAAGGTTATCGGCTGCCCATGGCCGCTGCGTGGCCATTTTTGGGTGCGCCAGTTGGGGCCGGAGCGCCGACGCTGACACCGATGACGCTGCAGATGCCACTGCAGGTGGCACAAGCGGCCTCAGTGGCACCAGCGGCGCACAGCGCAGCCACGCCCACAGCTACTCCAACAGCCACGCCCATTGTGTTAGCGCAACGCCATCCAGCACACAGTGCAATGCCAACAAGTGTGACGGCACAAACTGCAGCAGCAACGACACGGCGGAGGTACATTGAAAATTCTGGATCGAATTTGTTTGAGTGTATGCGCCAAAAAAAGCAGAATTCAAAAATTAAGTAAACTCGCTGACTCACACAAAAGACAGACCAACACATACAGATACACAGAGAGGCACACCCATACACACACACACACATACACAAAGGCATAACTACAAAGGCAACAACAAGTGACAAACTCTTAGTTTTGAGATCTGTACCATATACTTACTATACATACATATGTACACATATATATTTGTTGTCTTGTTAATTTGGTTACGCATTTGGGTTTGACTGTATGCCAAGTACTATATATTGCATACCTTTTGGCGCCCTTGAGATTGCATTGTTCTACGGCTAGGCACACACAAGCAAACACAAGTCCACGAACCCAAGAACCAACCAATCAGTCAATCAATCAATCAATCAGTCAATCAACCAACTAGTGGCAACCTCACATGACAACTGTAATTAGCAATTAAGTATGGAAAGGTTCTTAGCTTTAACCATAGTGTACCTACTATATATCGTAATTTATAACGTACCCTATATCGTGTGACGGTAGACAATTTTTGCGCAGCAAGCATTTTAAAAAGGCATTTTTTCTAGATTATTAGTTTTTAGCAACTCTTGTACTCTTTATCTCTCACTGTTTCAATCTTTCTCTATTGTTTCATATCTCTCTGTTTATACTCTTGATATGTTTTTACTTACTTTGCAATTGTGCACGTTTTACTTTTTGTGTTTTCATCGCAAAAAATGCAAATTTTTTAAAAATTAAATGGAAATGGATAATGAAAATAAGTAAAATAAGATTGCCTCAATAATGAATTATTGTCAAGTTGAGAAGACGATACGATTCTACAGTTTTTTGCATGCTACAAAAAGATAAGGCCAGAAGTTATACACTTTAATTGCTTGGCTCTAATGCTTTTTTATTTGTAAATAGCAAAAATCGAAATTAACTTTGATAATTGAAATTAAAAATTGCATTTACATTGTTGAAAATCTAAATAATTTGTGCTCTGTCAAGCTTTTAATTTGCATTCGAATAGTCAAATCGAATTAAATAGCAAAATAAATTTGTAATTTGTTTTTGGGCTTATAAATTGCATTAATAATAATAGATGCGTTGGATTTTCAAAGAGAACTGTACAAAAGTTGCCGCAATTGCAGCTGAGGTCTCCAATTATGTTCGCTTTTGTCCTGGTTATTGCGGCCGGACTGGCCAATCGTTTAAAATGAGTAACAAATGTATTTTTAATTGCGTGCCAAGCCTCAATGGCATCCATCGATGTTTCACGTATTATAAATTTTAACAGATTTTAAAGCATTTCAAGCTGCTTGTGTTTTACTTTAATGTAGAGCTTGTTAAAGACAACGTTTTTACTCTAGATTATCTGAGCACAGTAATTGCCGTTGCAAAAGATCGCATATGATCGCAAGGATCATATATTTGTTTGTTATCTGTAAACTTTGTTCTATTTATATAGTTTTTAGTAAATGTGTTTTAATAGTTTTGATTTTATTCTAAGGTTGAAGGGCTTAAATATACCAACGTTAGTTAAATCGTACCACTTTCTATATAAACGTTATAAATATATATTTTCTTATGCTTTGTAAACGAAAACCTCTAAAAATACTTTGACCAAAATTAAATGCAATAAGTTGTAACAAAACAAAATGTCTTGCCGCATACACACGTATATACAAATTTTATATATGTTTTTAATCCAAACTGCAGAACGGTCAAATGTTTTGGTATTGTTAATGAATGGTCATATTAAACCGTATATATATATAATACGAACACCACAACCAAAAAAAAAAAAAAAAAAAAAAAAACAACTGCGTAGCATTTCTTGGTAATTCAATGTTATAATGTTAAGTATGTTTCAAACTGAATCCCCCTTTAAATGACTGACTTCACGTATGTCTTATGTATTGTTATATGTATATACCAAAATCATTTCAATACTCAATCGATACCTAAACTATATACATCCAAACCGTTACTACATATTGCCTAGTATTTGCTAAACATATACTATATGCTATTTACTATATATATATATATAAAATTATATAAATTTACTTATATAAAGAGAGAGAAACTAACCGCATGCATTTTATGTTCTTTTCTTTTCCTTTTTTCTACTTTTTGCACACGAACACAAACAAACGAACAAACACACAAATACACACGAAACATATATAAAATGTAATGCGTGTGTTCAAACACCCACACATAACACACACACACACACACACACACACCCACACCCACACACACACACACTGGTAAAAATGTTGTGTACAAATCGTTGCAAAAATATCAATCAAAAATCAAAATCCAAAAACAAAAAATCGTTTGGCCGCCTCACAGCCGCCGTAGCCGCCGCCGCTGCCATGCGTGGAGTTGCCATACAACGTGGACACGTGGGCGTGGTCGGTGCCACACCCTTCCATCATCCCCATCATCCGCACCATCATCAGGCGCTGGTTGCCGCCGCCCAGCAGCAACAGCAACGTCAAGTGGCCGCCGCTGCCGTGGCCGCAGCAGCCGCCCAACAGCAGCAGCATCAGCAACAACAGCAACAGCAGCATCAGCAGCAGCAGCAACAACAACAGCAACAACAACAACAGCAGCAACAACAGCAACAACATGCGGCAGTAGCCGCTGCCGCCGCTGCCCAGCACTCACAACACGCCGCTGCCGCCGCCGCCGCCGCCGCTCACGCACATCCGCATGCACATGCGCATGCTCTCGCCCCCCAGCTAACCCAGCTGCAGCCGACGCTCCAGGCGGTCGCCGTGCCCACTGCCGCTGGTAGTGCTGCGGCTGCTGCCGCTCAGCAACACTCGGCGCTGCAGCAATCGCTGGCAGCTGCCGCAGCTGCACAAAATTCGGGCGTGGCAGGCAATGCGAACGCTGCTGCCGCCGCTGCGTATGCGGCACGGCTCTCCGCTGCCACGGCTTCCCAAACGCCGGCCGCTGCTGCTGCGGCTGCTGCTTCCATGGCAGCGTCGGCTAATGCGGCCAACAGCGCTTTGCATGGATTTGCGCCGTAAGTAGAGTTCACTCCACGTTGCCCCAAAATCGTCGCCGTCGCAAAAGTCGCCATTAAAGAAAAGAAAAAAATACTTCCATGTAGCTCTAGTTGTATCTTGTTTTCCTTATTTTTTTTTATTTAGTTAAATAATCTCTTATATATTGAATGTAGTTTTAGCGCACTTACTTTTTGTTTATGTGGTGTCTACGCTCAATCTCAAACGCTTACTCAAATCACCAACTGCAGCAACAGCAGCAGCAAGAACAACCGGCTCACAGAATTGCATGCAACAAAATATTACGCATACGCCACGTTGTGCCAGCTGCTGCTGATGGTGTTACTGTTAGACACGATCTATCATCATTTTACAAAACTTAACTTCTCCCAAATCCCCATAATATTAACCTTATCCCAAATCCCAGCCACCTCCAACTTCGAGCGCAAATTGTTTATAGCTTTAACGTTGTTTTTTGTCTCTCAATTTTTGGTCTATGCGGTGATTTTCATTAAATATTTAGCTACCTTGTGTGTGTAACGTTTTTATAAGTATATTCAAAAAAATATATATGCATAGCGCCACATTTGCCTAATGTACCATCTAATTCAACCGCAAGTTTAGACTTGTCTCTTGTATAAAGTCAACTAAAACAACAACAGCTACAAAAGCAGCAACCAATTAACGCACGCCAACTATTACATAAACTATTTAAAATAAAACATATATATATATATATATAACAAATATATATATATATATATACATATTTAGATATACAACTATATATTCTTGACTGAGAGAAGTTTTTTGGCATCGTTTAATATATTCGTATAATTATTTGATTATCTTGGTTAAAGGGAACTACGTAATTGTATATTGTGTACCACTAGGCGTATGATGAAATTGAAATTGAATTGAATTACAAATGTTTTTGATGCGTCTGCTGCTGCTGCCGCGCATGTTTCCACTATATCTCAATAATTGTTAATATTATTATTTCTAAATACACCCGTTCTATTTTTTTTTTATTCTTTTTGTGGCTGCTGTTCTAATAAACTAAATAATAGCGTATGAATGATGAACAATGATAATGCTATACCATTATATATGAATTCTACCCAACTAATTAGCTAGGTGCATGAATGTCTGTTCTGTCTATTAAAATGCAGAGGTCGAACAACAAGTGTTTTTTGTAGTATCGGGCAATTGTAATGTGTACTCGTACCTACCATATATGGTTGATTATCCTTGCTAGTGTTCTACTTATAATTTACAAATGCATATGCATAACCTAAAAATCACCTCGTCATCAATTAGGATAAAGCAAACAAAGAGTACAGAATATAAGGTTTATTGCTAGGTGTTAGGATTATAGGTGGGAACTTGGTTTCTGTGAGGATACGAATAGGGCTTAATTACCTTTTCAGTTATACCTTTAGTTTCAGCCATTATACCCAATGCACCCGGTACAAAAGAAAAAGTAAACAGACAAAGGTAAAGGCAAAGTTTTCGCAATAAATTAAAAAATATATCATACAGTGATGTATGAAGCGCCAAAACTATGTAATTACCTTCTGCCCATAACGCCCAAACAAAAACCCACACACAAGTGCGTTAAAAAATTAATAAAAATATAAAAAGAAAAATAATAATATAATATGTATAAACATTTTTGAATTTTGCTTTTAAGTGCTATTCAAATGAAAGTTGAGTCAGATAAAATGAAGAACAATATTTATTGGAAATGTTCTAGTGTTGATCCGGCTCGGCTGACATTGAAACCAATTGTAAAGAGTGTCCAAGTGAGTTATTAATCTTGAAATCTGTCTTATCCTTCTTCTTAAACACACACAGCGTATACTATGATCCCTTCTTAGCAGCCGCTGCTTCCGCTGATCCAAATCTACGCTTCCAGGTAAGTCTATCAAAATTGTACACTATAATATTTTTTGTTAAGACTATCATTTAGATATAGGATTATGTGTAATATACGTTAAGCTATGTTAAGAACTAATTTAAAGCTGGCTAGCTAAACTAAAAAACCTTCGTTTTTAAAATATATATACATATATATATTATATATAAATTTTACAGGCAGCCAAACCGGTCACTGAAGTTCCAGCCGCACAGCCAGCCGCCATATTAAATGTAATGAAATCTATTCAAATTGATACGCTAACCGTAAAGCATAAAAAAATCGTTTTGAGAACGTTATCTCAACTATTATATTTATTATACACTCGTACATACACATTTATTTACACATTAACTTTCAATTGAACTTGTGAAAGACACCAATATTTGACTTGGTTTTTGAACAGAACATTCCTATATACATATACATATGTTTGTACAATTATTTTTCGCTCCTTTTGTTATTATTTTTCCGTTTCATATTATTATTGCATAAAACACTAACGACGCGTTTGGAGACACACTTCTTTCTTTACGTACCCACACATTGGGATTGGTGTTTTTCTATTGTTTAGTTTTCTTTGGTAACTGGTCGTGCAACTAAGTCTGTAAAATTTTGGCATATATAAAAGCGTGTATACTACATATAATTCACAACACTACAAACATGAAATATATATATTATAAATTCGAATTAGGGCCCAGTGCTGAGCGTCATTAACAAATTTTCATACATAAATAATTGCTTTTATGTATTTAAATATGTATATTACCATTGTGTTTGAACACTTACGTCTATTTCTACTTATAAAGCGATTACATATTTGCATCCTTAATTGATTTTGCTAACACATTTTTATAACTATCTAAGTATATTCAAACTACACGCGTAGTCTCCAAGAGAAATACAAACAAACAACAAATGCTTTAATTAGCGGCCACTTAAAGACGCATAGCATACTTTCAGGCTGCATGCCGCTCTACCTCTTTCTATCTATCTGTCTCTCTCTCTCTCTCTGTCTCTGTCACTTTGTTTAAATTATGATTTGAAAACGAAAAAACTTCAAATATTATTTTCTCTTGTTTTTTATTACATTTCGATCAACATATCTCACGCAAGTTATGGTTTGATTTGAATTTTGCTTTTACAATCTATATATATAAATTTATATATATATATATATTAGACTCATATCTTCAATTAAATCTAAACTTAAGTAGCATATAAATAAATATTCCTCAATGCTGTGAACATTTTCGTAATTACTAAGTATGTATTCTTTTTTGGTTACTTTTTTCACGACTGTTACAACATACGCAACAACAACAACAATAACAACAACAACAACAACTGCATCAAATATCGTTACAACATTATCAAAACCAAAATTTATACCAAAAATTATACCAAATATATCGAAAAACTTACAGCGCCGCACTGTGACTACGCTAAACAGTACCCCACATACGATCAACCGCATTCCGGTACCACAGAATGTTTTGGTAAAAATAATCATTTTTAGCTAGCAAATTTGAACATTCCAATCAAATAATTTATTCAAATCCATTAGAGAATTATTGTTTGTTGTGCCCAATTTTGAGTTTTGATTATATGTATGTGTATTGTTGTTTTTTTCTGTTTTTCATGGGACTGCGCTTTATGTCTTGCCCCCACACCTAAGTTATGATCTGAATACTAGCCATAATCAATATGCTATAAGTTCTTTGTATTCCCTGCACTTTTGGCGCTTTGTTTGTAGCATTTAAATACTACGTATATTCATAAGATTTTTTGGCATCTTGGGCTTATAGCTTGAATTCGCTGATCACCACCTTAAATATTAGATTTATATCTATTTATATATTAAAACCAAAAAATCGCACTGATATGATTTGTTTGCACTCCTCTTCTTTTTTTTTTTTTTGTTATGGTTTAGGTTCTTAACTCCTTTTGCCATTTTGCTCTCTATCACCTGTCGCTAGTTTTGTCGTTGCCGTTGCATTTGTTCGATTTGTGCCCCACCTTTAACACACAATTTGCTTCAAATTATTCCAGGCCACTGCTCCGCTGTTAAAGACACCCCTGTCTCAGGCCCAGCAGCAGGCGTACGCCACGGCGGCCACCACCTACACGGCGGTCGCTGCCCGGGCCGCCTATGGCGCCGCTGCAGCAGCAGCCGCCCAACCAGCACTCGCTGGCTATGCCACCGTAGCGGGGTAAGTTTTCATCAAAATTTTCCATGTGCGCCACTTGCTGCCTCAGCCAAAGTTGAGCTGCTCCACATTCACAAATTGTCCACGAAACATTTTACTAAACCTACCATTAACTCAACATATTCTGTCATATTCAACACATCTTAACATAATTTAAAATAATAAAAACATGAACTAATTTAAATGAACTCACTAAAATTGGCTTTCACCGCGTGTTAACCTTGAATCTTAAAACTGCGTCAATTCATGTAGTTGGGTCAAGAGAATGTATTTTGAATTTAGGATTATTAAAAACTAATTTCTTTTTAGTCATAATAGATTTATTTTTTCTATTTTATTAAAAGCTTCAGGTAAGGTGTTTTACAAGTAGTGTTATATGAATCGGAACTTATTTGAATAATGTATCTTTTAACTTGATTTAAAATTATAACTGAATTTGCTTTTATTGTGTTGTCAACTTTTTATATTATTTTATCATTTATATATTATATTATTATATCCATTATATCTCATTTGCAAAAACAGCCGAGTTAATCCAGCCATATCTGTCCGTAATTCCGTCGGTTCGTTTCAGAAATTCTACAAAAGTCAGCCAATCGTGACTATTAATTCTCGTATAGCAAATAATTATCTGTAATAGCCCCGTTGTCTGAAAATACAAGTTGGGACTTAGTTTCTCAGTTTCGTGTATAATTATAATCCGCTCTTACACCGTTTGTGGAAGATATATTCAAAAATTTCGATAATAGTGCAAATCTACAATATGTCCGCAATAATTTTACTCCTCGGCACCCGAAGATAATTTTTATTGCTTAAGAAGATAAACATCTTATATTTTATTCAGAATATTGTATTTCTGTAGTCAATCTTTATTTAACAGTATTTATTTCTTCAAGTTAATATATCAGTTTGTATTTCTTATTATTTTATTATATATTTTATTTCAATATTTCATGATTTATATGCAATTTTGTTTAATAATTACTTAACCCTTAACTAATCTGTTTGATTTGATTCTTTTTTGTACAAGAGTAGGAAAAGCCTAACACCGAAAATTGATGACTTACAACTAACCATTGAACATTTTTGCAACACTATATCGAAACTAAACCATTTTTACTAAACTAAGTCAAAAGAAACTGGGAAATAGAAGAAATCATTGGCTAAGCAAGAGATGACATTTATGAAAGATAATTAATTAAAGACTAACAGTTTGAAGAATCGAGTTGAGTCGAAAAGTAATAAAGAAGTGACATTTGAAGAAGAATCAAAGGTTTCACCCTATGCCAAGAGCAAGAACTAACAAAAATCACACAAATTAAACAATCCTAAAAGTGGAGACATCAAGAAACTATCGCATTCCTAAATCATATTTATAACAACTTATTTTCATCAAGTATTTATCTAATAAATCGCAAACGAAATATTTCTAGTTACGCGCGCGAGTATGCGGATCCTTATCTAGGACATGGAATTGGACCCGTGCCAGGCTATGGGGTAAGTGTCCTAAATAACTTTCAATCAATTCTTGACAAATCCATAGGGTACATATTATATTTTATTATCTATTATATTACTTATATCAACCTTTCGCAATCTACTCCACTATCTCTTCTAAAGGCAACCCTGTATCGCGGTGGCTTCAATCGTTTTACGCCATATTAGAAAGCTTCATAAGTCAGCCAAATAACGCACTTGAACTACTCTCGAAAATGCTCAATGTATGAACAAAAATTAGACGTAAATACTCCTCCTCTACAGTGCAGTAAGTAGAAGTTAAATCTAACGCAAAAACAGATGCTCAAAGATGATCGAAAAACAAAAAACAAAAACAAAAGAAACCCCACTCAAAATATGGAGAGATGAAAATCAAAGCTAAAAGCAGCTACAAACCTGTGGCAAATTAAGCAAAATAAAATTAAAAAAAAAAAAAAAACACTTAAATTTTTTAAACAAAAAAAATCAATGTCGTCCATAAAAACAAAAAAAAAAAAAAGAAGAAAACAGCAACAAATGCAGTATACACAAAATATTTAAATGGCAATTAGTTTGCAAAACGTGCTTCATGCGTAGATTTTTACCAAAACCAAAAGCTGAAATTTTGTGCGGCAGAATTTATATAAATATATATATATATATACCAACAGGATATATAATTATTATTATTATTATACCGATAGATATTGTATTTGTATATCAAAAAGAAGAGCAATTTTAATGTATTTGCCAATTCAAAAATTAACAACCGAAAAAAGAACATTTATTTTTTGTTCAATAGTTTTGTTCATTAAGTTAGCTTTATATCTTTATATATATTTACTAATTTGATTATTTTCTGTTTCATGTATTTGTATATCAGTGTAGTCCGTAGGAAGCAACAAGAAACAAACCCAATCGCCAGACATTGAATTGTATATTATATTTTTATATATACAATATTAACAAACAAAAAACACAAAAAGAAGTTGCCAAACAAAAACATTTTATTAGAACAGACATATGAGAACATTTTTCCTTAATTTCTTTATACATTTTTAAGTCTCCAAAGAATACTCATTTTATTATCGTCAACAATTATATTTTAAAAACGTTTTGTAATCTGCTTTGCTTATTATTGTTCCTAGAAACTTTTTTCGGCAGCTAAAATGCATAGTCAACTCAATGAACATGATATTGCTCAACTTGTAGTGCATAAGTAAATGCAACAGATCAACACGTAGACATATCCTTGGAACATACAATAATAATTACTTTAATGCGGCCGTAGCAGCAAAAACACAAAAAAAAAAAAAAATAAATAAATAAAAATAATAATATAAATAATGAGTATAAAATTAAAATATTAATGCATAATAGTTTTTAACTTCAAGCTTCCAGTGACAGAAAGATAGAAAGAAAGCTCAGAAACGGAAACGTGAAAATTGTGTAGTAAGCATTAAAATAAAGTAAATTATTAGCTCTTACTATGTAGCACTTTCTTTGTGTGTTGTGTAAAAAAAAAAAACCAAAAAGCTAAACAAAAAAGAAGCAAAATCAGATATGAACATTTTTCAAAAACAATTATATAAAAAATAACTTCACATCGTTTCAGTGTTGTTCATTTTGGGTCTAGACCACAAAACTTCCCTAAGCAAGCTAAGAATTTATTTTACACATACTCTATAAAGTCTAATGCACACAATTCACTTTTACAGTTGTGTATTTTGAAATGTATGTTGGAAAAACAAATCCAAAGAAATAACAAAACAAAAAAAGAAATATATAAGTAAATAATTATATAAAAAAAAAAAAAGAAAATGCTCAAGAAGTAATTTGACCTCGTTCTCTATTTCGATTCTTAGACAGTTACTGTCGCAAAATTTATACTAGTTGTTTATAAATAATATAAACCATATACCTTTGATTCGTTTTCCTGTATATGTAACTGTGCAATTGATCCTTCGAATTTATCCTTTTGATCGAAATCCAAAAATATTTACTCTTCATTGATTGCACTCCATGCGATATTTAATTGTAGCCTGGTGAGAATTCTGCAATATTGTGTTTGCTACTAAACAAATCGTTGTCTGAGATTGTAAATAATTACTTTGAATTTTCTTATGCTCACATACATTTGCACAGACATACAACGGCAACTTGAAGCAATTTATGTCATACTCAGATTTTAAATGTTTCTTTAAATATCATTATACAAATATGAATAAAATAAAAAAAAAAAAAAAAACATTTTATGTATAAGTACGTTGACATTTTTCAAGCCAAAGTTTATATTTAAAAATGATTTTTAGTTAGATTTAGTTTTTATGCCGATGACAGACACAAAAATAAAATAATACTAAATGAAACAAATCATTTCAAACCCAACAATTGCCAAATTAAATGTAGCTTTCAAGTGAATAGACACTTAATTAAAGTAACAAAAATAAAAGAAAATCGTTTAAAATAGCACAGAAATAAATACATATTAACAACAACTAGAAAAACTTAATGTATATCACACTTTTTGGCAGCACACACATAAATAATTAAATAAAAAACAAATACTTTTGGGTTTGATATACAAGGCGAAATAAACCAAGTAGTTATTAAAAATTAAACATAATATAATACATACAAATGAAAAATTATAAACTCAACTTCCACCGCAATTTTTTAATAAAAAAACAAAACACAGTCTTAAGCAAGGTATGTACTAAAGTCAACCTAAGTCTAAATATGTAAAATGCAAATGCAACTCAATCAAATTCTTATAAAAGATATTTTAGTTTTTATTTAACACTTAATTATCTGTGCGCCCATCCCTCTTACACACACCCAATTTTAACACCCAGTACAAGAGCAAGAATGAGAATTACGAATCTTTAAGCTGTAATCTTTAATCTGTGTAGTCTAACCATAAGCCAGCGCCGCTTTTGTTCACTTTCACATAGAGCATACGCATAGGCGTTATATAAAGTATAAATATAAACTATATATATATAAATATATATTATATGAAAAAACAAACAAAAAAAAAACACTTATCTTTAAAGATGTGCCAAATTGTAAGTTGTACCATTTGTTTTTATGAATGGACAAAGCAAACAAATGCAAAACGCGAAATTAAAATAAAAACAAAAATAAAAAAAATATATATATATGAATTAAAACCTCGTGAACAGATTTACCCATCCCCAAGATGAATAAAAACATTGTTTAGATATTTCAACACTTAAATGATGATGGAAAATATTTTTTAAATTTAGCAATGTGTATAGAGACCAGAGTAGGAAGTTTAGCGTCCCTAGACGCTTCCTTACAAACAAAATTGATAACAGATACAAAACTAGACGAATAGTATTATATTAGCGGACTCCCGCAACAATCACACACAGCAGCTTGCCCCCCTCTCCCAGAAGACAAAACGTTCTGCAATACTTGTGTTCCCGCACACTTTCCCCTCTACATTGACTCATTTAATACACACGCACACAGATACAAAACTTAAATGGCTATAAACAAGATACAAATTTAATTGAACAAAAACTATATATTGGTTTATATCAATTTTCAATTTGTAAGGTTGTGACAAATTGTAAACAAGCATTAAAAATAAACTCAAAATGGAAAATCTTTAAAAATTTGCAGAAAATGTAATAATACATGCGCATGGCAAATAAAATAGCGCAAAAAACACATATAAAACTAAAGCAAAACAAAACAAAAGAAAGGAATATTTGAGATGAATACAATCGAAAATAAAAGGAAAAAAATGCAATAAAAATAACTTTTAAAAATATAAAATATATTTAAAACTGGCATTTGTTATTTCAAAATGGAGCTGACGCGGAGCAATTGGAATATTTCAAAGTGGAGCTAACGCGGAGCAATTGGAATTGATTTGAATTTTTTTGCATGTTTAACACGATTTTTCACATTTTCAAACGCAAATTTTCATACAAAAATTGGAAGTTAAAACGGGGCGTATTAGACATGCCAGCTGAGAGCAAACACAATAAAAATTATTCAAGTCTCGTGTGTTGCAAAACGGAAACCTTTTGATGTTTGACAACGACGTACTCACACAAAGACACACACGTGGATAACAAAAGCTGATCAGTCACAAATTCGTCCGTTTCCAGTGGCACTTTTTCTTCATTATTTCAACCCATGGCTATTAAAGTTGATGTGCGGTCATTACAAACATTTAACACCTCCGAAGTCCACAGTGCGCGACATGCAAAGGCTATTAACCCGATTAAATCAACTGGAGCACGCTGCGAGTTCGCAATGGGCCTCTAATTATTCAAAGCTTCACATTTGTTTCAAGAGTTTGACCCCACACACCCACACAAATAAACACGAACTCCCACATGTACGCTGTTTTTAAATGGGCCATGACAAACCAGCCGACCACAGGAAGTGAACGCCTATGCCCCAGCTCCTGGTTACAAGCGGTTAGTTCAGTTTGTTGGCCCCACTGTCCCAACGGCTACCCCTGCGGCTGCGACCACTATGGCCAACAGTGTGACATAATAAATTATGCTGCATAGCAATGATTAATTTGAGTTCAGCATGGCAACATGACAGCCGGCGAGGTGCGGGGCATCCAATCAAATGCATACAGAATGAGTAGTTGCAATTGGCTATCACACACACACACAACAGGCTTACACACATCCAAACACACACACGCATCTACTGCTGCTGCCCCACTTTCCATTTGGCCAAAATGAAATCAAAGTTCGCAGACTGGATATTCGTGCTGTGATTTCTTTTCTCTTTCAACAACGCCAACCCATATATCCGCATGCCTATCTGCTTATGGCTATGTCTGCGTGTGTGTAAGTATTTGAATGTCCCGCAAGCCCAATGAATTATTTCAAGCAATTATTTTCTAATTAATTATTTGACAGCCCTGCGAACTACGCGATAATTTTAACATTGGTTGTGGAGCACACAACACTCGAAATGGCTAGCATTAAATTGGCCAATGTTGCTCTCTAATTCTACGCTACGGGCGATAGGGAATGCTGCCAAATGGGTTTCGGTCTATCCACATGTTGCAGCATGTTCATATAAAAGGTACTTAAATATTACTTGTATGTATTAAGGCCATGAATGAAGTAGTGCAGATTTAGGAAGAAGGCGACATGGCAACAGACATTTCAGACGAAAAAATCTAATTATATAACGACTTTTCTTAATATATTTCTGCTTTGTGTCAATTCTCTTACGCGAAGGCAGAATTTTTTGAATGTAGAATTTACTTCATTCAGTACTGCATTTAAAGAGCAACATTTTGTAACCTTATGCAATCAGGTATTATCATTGTCGAAATTGAATATGCTGGAAATAATATTGTTAAAATTATAAAACTGTCGCCAGTCAGTTTTATGGTTATAAACGAAATCTAGTAGGAAACGTCTTAAAGACTAACACTCATTTAAATGCCATAAAGTTGAAAGTATTCCTAACAACAAGTAATCTCTAAGCACAAAGTTGAATTGATTTTGAAGCAGTCGCTTATTTGAAAGTGGGTTACTAAAATTGGGAAACACTTTAATATGTTTCAGGGACAGATTTTCCTACATGAAGCACATATACCAGCATAAAGCAGATACGCGTAAAAGTCTGCCCCAGTGGGCATGGTGTCCAAACCAATTGTAAAACCACACAAGAACCGCTGCTAACCGCGACACAAAAACTAATTACATTATTTCGAGTTGATGCAATCAGAGAGTGCGTATGCCCCCTACGGTTTACCCCAAAAGGCCATCCACGTTACGGTTCAATTGAAAGTGCGGATGGGGCCAAAAAACTGACCTCACACATAAATATACATACACGTACACACGAGCTTGGACGGGCCACATGGCAGGACATGCCACTGCATGCAAATCACTACAAAAATGCAATGGGCGGCGGATAGGGCTGTGATTGGGATTGGAGATCAGCGACAGCCACCGGAAACGGAGCAATGCGGCATTGTTGGTTGCTTTACGAGCCGCAGCCACTGCATTGCCATGTCTGGGCATCTCTCTCTCTGCATGTGAATGCTGGATTAATGCCGCCAGCTGCGTTACGCTCACTCTGGGTAAAAGCTGGTAAAAAAGTAAACATGCAACAGAGAAGATGAACCACCAATAATTCAGTGGCAACCGTTGAGCATAAAAATCGAAACAGCTGCAAGCATCGCATCGCTTGCTGCTATTTATTGTTGCTCGTATTTGTCTGTTAATTGCCATTGCAGCGCAATAAAAATGTGCAGCCCGTAACACACACGCAGTCACACACACACACACGCACACACACTTTTACCAGCTGACACACAGAGATAGAGAGAGATTTCAGACTTTCCCTGTAATTAACAATGTAGTTGTCGCGCGCATTTCAATTAAACGCATTTTAAAGCGTCTCCAATTGGGCGAAAGCAACTACAAAGGCCAAAAGCGTCTAATTAATCGAATACTATAGTTGTGTGTGTCTGTGTAAAACATCGTACCGAGCGCCTTTGCTGTGCATGCACTTTGCACTTTACTCTTTACCCCAATTGCGCTTTTAATTAAAAGTAGGGGGAAATCTGGCAGGGTTTTGGCTTTGCATTTTCGCTTTCACTTTGAAAGTTGTGCTCCAATTACCGAATGCAGCAAAAATCTCTACGCCCAATACCACAAAATCGTTTTTCCGATGCGAAGCTTAAACAAAATGTTCACTACAACATCCTCAGCCACATATCCATGCAGTCGACTAGCTGGCTTTCCAGGCAGATTGCTGACGATGCAACCGACATTGTATCAGGTTACTCTAATCCAGGAGAGACTATAACGACCCAAGGTGCTATCAGGTAAGTTTTTTCTATTTTATATATATACAGCTGTTTGTCCTAACAGACAGATTGGTCTGACCTGAATTGGTCTTAGAACAGTAGCTATGAAAGGGTTTGAGAGATGGTATCACAGGAGAAAAACTTTTTGCTTTACCCAATCGAAAAATATATACTTGTACATTCTCATATATCTTACGCAGAAAGAAGGAAGAATGAAGGATGTTATTGTTAACGCGATTCCCGTATAGTATTTATACTCTTGATTAGGACGAGTATCCCAGCGTAGCCAATTTACTTCCCTGCTATAGACCGATTGTGGCTGTGAAGTCAAGCACCTATTCGTCTGTGGCCAACATCTAAACTGCTTCTGTTTGAGCATGTTTATGTTTCCATACATTCCAATTGTTACACCCATTAAAATGCTGAAAACGTTTATATTGGTTTTGTCCGAACTTCTCAGTATAAATAGTCGATACGATCTAGCCATGTCCCTTTGTCTGTCTATCTCGTCCGTATAGGACGACTCTCCCCGCTTCAATAATATAAGCAAATAATCGATATCAAAATCCTATTATTTAGGCATATTCTCGAGCTTATAAGATCTAGAGACAACAAATTTGGTATGTCTACTCTCTCTCTCTAATAGAAAACTCAAATCCAAAATATTTCGTAAAAAAGTAAGTAAAGTATTTCGGACGAAAGTGTTTCACCTAGTGTGGAACAAGAAGCACAGCCGATACTTTTGCCTCGCAGATTGGGACTAGGGTCTCCAAAGATAGAATGTTTGTGACAGCAGCACGGTATCTCCTAGCCGAGCACTTCAGACTACAGCACTCTTCCTTTTCGATGCATTGTTTTTGTTGCTGCATGTGATGAGCATTTTAAATACAAAATAAATGCATCGCCTGTCCCAAATCTCGTTTGATTGTATAAATATTTGGATGCACATTGGACCATCAACAAATTTGCATCGGTTTTTCATTGGCTGCTGCGAATTATTTATTTTCATTGGAAACCCAGGCAACCAGGCCACAAAAATCTATGCTGCCAAATTGCCAAATTGGTGATTGTCATTTAACCATTTTGGTTTAGCTCTGAATAAAAGACACATGAATCAGTTCTAATAGACGGAAATTAATAAACAATTCCTATATTTTAAATGGCTCAGCTGTCAGCATAGCATGTGATAATATGCGGTTTCAAGCACTCAAACCAATTTGAGTTTAGATTTAAATATAGGTCGCCTACGTATTTGTACACGCAAGAATATTGGAGCTCAATTTGACAGGCTATAAGAGCTAACAATTTATTATTATTTACATTATTTGAGGTAAAATTTGTTTCGCGTTCTCAAATTTTCAGGGTGAACTTCATTTTTTTTCGGCTGCATCTCCAGTAAAAATCAAAAGCTCAATTGATTTCTACGACGTGTAATTAATTTCGTTTAAAAATCATTTTGATTGCAACAGTAATCGAATTATTTTTATATTTCTCGCAATTTCATATTTCATTAACTTCTAATCTAATTCAATTATGAAACACATTTTGGTTTTAATGGAGTGTATTCATCCATTTGTATACAAAATTCATATATACACTCAGCAGAAAGTGATGAATAATTGATGGCCAGCAATTTAATAATACTTAGCTCGAGCAAAGCCAAGCAATACCTGCTCTTATTGAAACTTATATCGATTAAGATATTTTTACATTTTTGTCGCATTTTTGCTTGACCCATGGCCATTTCCGCATCACTGCATTTGTGGTGGCTAGCGTTAGCAAATCCTTAAATATCCTGAGCTGTCAATTGCAATGCATGAGACTTTTACCCCAGCTCATGTTGCCGCCTGCCGCGTCAGACACAGCTGTTGGTTCTGACCTTAGAGGCATTTTTTAACTCAAACTGGGACGTGGTCTTACCGCCCAGCGCCAGCGTTGCGGCGTTATGCAATCCATGCCATGCAGCCATTTTTCAAAAATTCAATTGTATATACAATTCAATTTGTGTGATCAACAACGTCGACTTTGACAGGCCCCAGGGCCAGGCATAGTGCACATATCAGGCGTCAAAACTCCGAAGCGTCTCAACGTTACAAAGCATTTTGATGTTGCATTAATTTGTGGCTGGGGCTGCCGGGCAGGCGGCTAGCCATTGCGTGGCAAATGCTACTTTTGATTAGGACTGGACCGCAGAGAAATTATAGCATACTTTTATGCTGGTAGCATTCAGCGCAAGAAGATGGTCAAATAATTACGCTAATTACGCGTGTCAGCCTTATTAAAATAGAGCTGTAGCCGGGTCGCATCGTCCTGGCATGTCCTGACCACAGCTATGTGGCCATCAATCACTGAAATTGTGCGCTTTCTCGCTTGTAAATAAATCATAAAAAACCAACAACAGAGCTGGAACAACAAAAAGCTCTAAGCGTTGTCCCGACTGCCGTCGCTGGGCGTTTAGCCAAGGACCCTAGTGTTAAAGTGTGTGCGTATGTGTGTGGGTGTGGGTGTGAGTATATATGCGTAGTTGGGTGTCTTGTTTGCAATGGTGTCTGTCATTGTTGGTGGTTTTGTGGTTGCGAACAGTGGTCGGCGCTTTTAGCCATTTACCTACCTGCTCCTGCACAGGCAAACCAGCGGAAGTGGGCGTGGCCGTTGCGTGGGAAGTGTGCTCGAATGCGTCTGTTCATTTCTGGGACATGAGAGAGAATGCACGGGTTTAGAGCTCCATTCGATGTTTAAGTTTGTGTTTTTGTGTGTCTGTTTCATTATAAGCTCAACGGCACTTAGCACACAATTTAAGCGGCTTTGGATTTGCTGCTGTCGCTTTAGTTGCCATTCCTTCGCCCCGTGCCGTGCCCAATCGCTGATACATTTTCCTCTTGTTAGCCGTTAACAGGCAGCTCGTGAATGAGTTTTGGGCATTCGCCCAGAATTAAGCCCGAGTATCTGCTGGCACAGGCTAATGCCTGTAATTATTGCTATTTTAATTTCCATGCCGAGTCATTTAAAATAATTGTGACACTTTTTGTTGGCTGCGGAAATGCGAGAGACGGTTGCCAAGGGCAAACAGTCAACAAGTTGTCGATGGAAGTTACCAAAAAACAAGCCAATTGTGGATTTGGCAGCATTTTATATCAAGATGCACCATTTTCCAATGGCTAATTTCAAAATTGGCTAAAGTGTGCCAAAGTCATACAAAGTGTTACGAGTTGAATAATGATGAACTTTTAGATAATGATGCTACGATAGAGTAATTATGAAATGCTGCAGATTAAGCTATCAAAAAATGTAATTGGACTTGGAACTTTAAGACCAAATAACAGTGCAAGAAATTAAATTAACTTTTAAATCTAAACATGCCGAATTAAAAGAAATACATTTGAAGTCGTATTAAGAAGTCATATTTAATTGATTTCCTTGAAATACACCAAGCCTCAATTGTAAATTGTGCAATGCATAATTTGATTTTTCAATTAGATAAGCACACACTGCACAAGCTCCTGATTTAAACCGATTCATTGCCACCCATGCCTTGCCCCACATCGCCCATTACGCCGACAGCTTGCATTTGACATGCGTAAACGCGCTATCTGCCTAATTATATAAGCTGACTCCGTTCTGGCGATACGCCGACATAAGCGCATTATAGCGCCTCATAAAGCAAGTCAGCGAAGCTTCTGCGTGGCAGCTATGGCGTGGCGTCCAATCAGACAATTACATATTACAATTACACGGGCAGCGCTATGAGGCGAAATAAATTATGTGTTGGAGCTGGGGGAAGCCGCACTTGAAATGTAACCAAGCGACACCGCTGCACACGCCCCAACCGCACGGAAGGGATTAATTGTTGTGTGCCCACAACAAGTTTAGGAAAATCAATAGGCAGTGGAAAAAGACAAGGGTTAGAGGCGCCTTGTTAATTGGACTGTGCTACACCGAAAAGGCAGCAAATACTTTCACGCTCGTTTCAAGGCGGCTGCGAAGAAAAAGAATATTTGCCCTCACCTTGTGCCTCTGCCACGTGCTCGGCAGTCATCGATGTTGTCCTAATGGCGCCCCAGCACGCAAGCTCAGGCGGCGTGCACTGGACTGGCAAGGCCGTCAGCGAGTGTGGTGGACGGGCACTGGGGCTGGGACTTGGACTGGGACACGGCAAAAGACAAGCATCTTGAGGTCTTTACTTCACCTCCGCTTGCCGGATTAGCCGTAGACACGTCCAATGTGTGTGTTGTCTACTATTTAACTTTTTAACTCAGAGCTGGGCAGCTGGCTGCGTACTGAATTTGCGCTGGTCACTGATTTCACTGGCGGTCAAGGCTGACAATATTGTACATAGTACCTGGACGTCACTAGAGCCGAGTCCCAGTCACAGTCCAAAAGTGGCCCCCGGTAGCTGCTTGTAAATTTATGTCCATAAAAAGGCATAAAAAGGAAGCGGAAAATTTGCTGTGTAAAAAGGACGACGTTGAAAATAAAATCAACAATAAATTTTGCATGCAGCAACATTACGAAACAATAGCGAACCTTCAGTATCTCACTCTCTCTGTCGTTCTCTCCCACACGCCCTCCTTCTCTCCGCACCGACCCTGTGTGGGCGTACAAACTGCAATTGGTATTTTTATTGCGTGCTCAACACGGCGTATGCGTAATACGAGTAAAAGGCTGGATGGCAGGACAAGTAGAGACATGCGGGTTTTTATAGCCTCTTTTGACTTATGTGCCATAAAGTGCCATAAAATGAAATTAAATAAACGAAATGTAAAACTCATTTTTACATATTGATTGCAATTCCTATCAACAAATTTGACATGCCTATCGGACGCGACAAGGACATCAAAAAAGGTTGCACATTTCGTTTTCAGAAATGAACCAAATATGAAAATTATTCAGCATATAAATTTAAAATCAATTCTAATAACTAAACCTGATGGACACAATATTTTTTATAACTTTGACACTTCAAAAAACAACAATGTCGTTTATCTTTTGGCTTTCAACAAATTGTTATTGCATATTTAGTCATTCATCTTTAAATATTAAAATGGCTTAGTATACGAGCTATTTCATACTCAATTTGATTTAATTTATGTTATTAACACTTTAGGACTAAATTTTTTATAGCATATTTCAGTGGAAAATTATTAAATTTTTATCTGGATTTCCATACTTTTACAACACTGCTTGTCAAACGCAGAGGTAAATTTTCATCAAAAAAAAAAAAAAAAAAATTGTGTACCATTAAATTTATAATTTTCGTGAAAAATTAATAAGAAAAAAACAACATTGAGCCAAACAACATTGGGCATGGATGTTAGTGCATCCACGCCCTCTCAACCGAGAGAGCTGCGACCAGAATTCGCTAAAATGATGAGAATTGCTGGCGCTACACCTGCGGAAATTCGTGAAATGATATCCCTAAATACTGTAAGTGCTTCAAATACTGCAATTAAGTGCAGTAGTAGCAATTTTGCAGCAACGACATGCACATTGACGTCGACAAACTCCATCTACGCGTCTACCTACACTGTCACAACTTCAAGGTGGAGGAGTGTGCACCATCCCAAATATTAACTACAAAAGTGTAGTTGCAGGCGCATCAGAAAATAATATCAATGAACTAGGAAAGTCATCAGTGAAATCACTCAGCTGGATGACGACCAAAATAAAACGTAAGCTGCCTTCAAGCTTTCCAAAAGCAAATGGTAAAAAAGGGAGGTTAATTGCATCTCAGATATCGATGGACAGACGTCTAAAGGAGATCCCAATAAACTCAAAAAACCAATTTGCAATACTGGATAATGAAGAAAACGATGATCCTACAGAGGAGGAAATAGCCCATGCCGAGGCACTGGCAGAAGAGATGGAAGTAGAGCTGAATGCGGAAAAAGAAGCCAGAGTACCCAGATCCAGGAAGCCACCCCCCATCTTCATTGAAAATGTAAACAATGTGACCCAGATGGAGGCAGAGCTTGATACAGTCATTGGGTCAGATAGTTATACCCTCCACGTTGGAACACAAGGAAAAGTAAGAGTTCACGTTGAAAACTCGAATTCATATCGAAGCCTAGTGCAGTTTCTCAAAGAAAATAATGCACATCACTTTACATACCAACTGAAGGAAGACAAGGCCTTCAGATTTGGCTAGCACCACCCCTGAAGATAGCATTAAAGAGGAGTTTATGCGATATGGACACAATGTCCTTCGTATCCACAATCCTCGTCCTCGTAAGGCCCAACAACAGGAAAACGGTGAAGCTATTGAGGAACTAATACAAAATAATTTCTTTTTCATTGATTTGGCTCGCGAGCCTAATAATAAGGATGCGCTGAAAATCAAGCAAATAGGGCGACAAAGAGTCTTGGTTGAAATACCAAAGAAAAATTTGAATGCCATCCTGTGCCACAGATGCCAAGGATTTGGACATACAAAAAACTACTGTATGAGGCCTTATACCTGTGGAAAGTGTGCTCAAAATCATCCAACAGCTCAATGCAAAGAAACCTTGGTTGAGAATCTTTGCTGTATCAACTGCGGTGGAAACCATGAGGCTTGGCATAAGGGGTGCAATGTGTTCAAAGCTAGAACGCAAGAAAGAAGACCAAAAGTAAGTCTAGGATTTAAAAGTAATGTCAGTGGCAAAAAAGACCGTCAGCAACACATTCCAGCAACCTTAGTGCGAGGAAATATTTCGTACGCCGATACTCTGCGTACTGGGCTGGAAAAGTTCAATAGAGAGACGTCAATTAGGAACCCTACCCCCAAGCACCAAGATACCCCACCCCACAATAGTTCAAGGCTGGAGGCTGCAATAGAAGCACTCACTGTGAAAGTCGACACTCTACAAGCTATGTTTAAGGAACTTCAGGAGACGAATCAGTTCCTAAAACAAATGTGTCTGAGTCTATTGAACGCCAAAAAATGATGCACAATTCACTAAGCCTCGGATTGTGGAATGCCCGTGGTATCTCTGGGCATGTGGATGAGCTTAAGCACTTCCTAACTGAACATAATATTGACGTGATGCTAATTACAGAGACCTGGCTTCAGACCGGTGTATCCATCTTTATTCCAGGCTACAAAATTCACAAAGCGGATCATCCTAGCGATAGAGCAAGAGGAGGAGCGGCGGTGCTTATTAAGCAGGAGATCGAATATTTCCAAAATGAACCGGTAAGGATGGAGAAATTGCAAATGGCCAGCATCCAGATTGCAACTAGCAGGGGTGAATTAACCATCGCTTCGGCATATCTCCCGCCGCAACTGTCGTGGTCAGCAATGGAATTCCAGCAACTTTTTAGCGGACTAGGAAGAATGTTCCTTATAGGAGGCGATTTTAACGCCAAAAACAGATGCTGGGGTTGCTTTAGAGCTAACGCAAGAGGCACCTGCTTACTGGACGCGGTGCAAAACTCATCATCTGAAATACTAGCGACTGGGCAAGCCACTCATTTCCCGTTTGCCCAAAGTTACACGCCGAGTGCCATTGACTTCTTTATTTATAACGGACTTCACCCAGATGGCTTAAGTATAAGGCCTGAGTTTCAGCTATCCTCTGATCATATCCCACTAGTAGTTGGTTACGACTGTATTCCAAAGGGCAAAACAATTAAAGGTCGTCTGCTGCCTCCTGGAGCCAACATTGCTGCTTTTCGACGAGATCTAGAGGAAACTCTAGACCTAAACTTGGAAATACTTGCACCAGAAGACATCGAAGATGTATATGCGCTATTCCTGAACAAGGTTCACTCGGCAGCCCTCATTTCTGCGCCAGTAAGCCGATCAGAAAGCTCACGACCACAAGTGAGACTTCCGCCAGCAATCCATACACTACTGCTGATTAAGAGAAGGATTAGAAGGCAGTACTGTCGAACCGGAGATCCAATTGTGGACAGGATCTACCGTAGAGTGTCGAACCGTGTCAAAAAGCTGCTGCAGCTGAATAGACAAAGGGAAACCGACCGTTTTTTGGAAAATGTTTCTCCAGATGAATCCTCAAGTCACTCCCTATGGAGACTGACGAGAAGGCACAAACAGCAAGTGTCCCCCAAATTTCCGATCAGAAAGCCTGATGGATCTTGGGCCAGATCCCCAAAGGAACGGGCTGATGCATTTGCCGAAGACTTGGAGGATCGCTTCAAGCCTTTTAATACAAGTTCGGCAAGCATGAACAGAAGGGTTCAACTCACACTGGAAAGCCCAGGCCAGCTAAGCCTCCCAGTTGCTCCAATCACTGTCAACGAAGTATCAGACCACATAGCAGCACTTAAGACAAGAAAAGCTCCTGGCGATGATGGCATCGACAACATAACACTAAAAGCATTGCCGGTCAGAGCAGTTCTATTTTTAGTGTTAATCTTTAATGCGGTATTGAGATTGGGGCATGTTCCAAGCCAATGGAAAAAGGCGAGAATATGCATGATCTATAAGGCTGGAATGAGCCCCTCGTCCCTAGACTCATACAGGCCTATTAGTTTGTTGCCCACGATCGGAAAACTATTCGAACGTTGTCTGCTTACGAGACTGCTGTCTTTGGACAGAATTAAAGAAAAAATTCCCCCCTTTCAGTTTGGGTTCCGAAAATCTCATGGCACACCGGAACAGCTAAATAGGGTGGTGAATTTAATCCCGAGGGTTTCGAAGCCAAAGAGTACGTAGTGGCAGCGTACTTAGACATAAAACAAGCCTTCGACAGAGTCTGGCATGATGGGCTACTCTGCAAAATTAAGCCCTTACTGCCACCTCAACTATATTTAATTGTGCAGAGTTATTTGACAAACCGGTCATTTTCGGTAGTACTCGATGGAGTTGAGTCAAACATGAAGGCCATCGGGGCTGGCGTTCCTCAAGGGAGTGTGCTAGGGCCCACGCTCTACACCCTCTTTACCTACGATATGCCCACTGGCTCTACAATTGAAGTCACGGACCCCCACGACCTTACAATCGCCACTTTTGCAGATGACACAGCCATCTTGTCAAGAAACGAATGTGTCTACGAAGCTACCGACGTCCTGCAGCAATATCTCCACCAATTTGAAATGTGGGCCAAGCGCTGGAATATTGGCATTAATTTAAATAAATGCGCCAATGTGACCTATGCGCTACGGAGGGACATGTGTCCGGGAGTTTTCTTGCGCGGCCAATTGGTGACGCACTTCAACAGCCACAAATACTTAGGTGTGCACCTAGACAGACGCTTGAACTTTAACAAGCACATCACAAGTGTTTCAGTAACCCTAAAGAACAGAATAGGAAAACTAAGATGGCTTCTGAACAGTAGAAATGCGCTATCTTTGAAAAATAAAGTCACCATTTATAAATCCTGCATAGCTCCCGCCTGGCGTTATGGTATCCAGGTATATGGCATTGCTGCAAAGTCCAGTCTTTCAAAAATCAGGGTGCTCCAAGCAAAAACGCTCCGATATCTGTCTGGTGCCCCCTGGTATATGAGAACCTCCGACTTGGAAAAAGACTTAGGAGTGCCCAAAGTCGGGGACATAATAAATATACAGGCCGCAAATTATATAGCGCGACTGAGAAGTCATCCTAATCGACTGGCTAGGCGTCTTCTGAATAGGCGCAGAATTGGAGGACTCCGAACGCGGAGGAGACTACGAAGGTCTCACCCAATAGATCTCCCAGATCGATTTATATAGTTGACACTGTAAATTTGTATATAAGACTTACCAGTAGAATAAGTAGATTGTAAATATTCATACAAATTTAATTTAAGTTGTTCCAGATAATAACAGAAAAATTAAAATAAAGCTAAACTAAAAACAAAAAAAAGGATTTCCTAAAAAATTGTTTGCCATCGTAGAAGAGTTCATGGTCTGTTAATTTAAGTCGCATTTCGTATTTTTGTGCGTTCCGTGTGACAGAAGGCGGGGCGATTACGTGAGGGACATCAAAGTAACCAGGGACGCGCCTACTTTTTACGCTCGAGGCAACGCGAAGCGCTTGATGAAGAGTTGTATAGCTGCAGGGGACTTGGGGTTGAGTATGAGGCCTGGGCTTACGTCTAGTTTAACTGATGTCGCATTTGTTGATTAAGGATGCGTCTACGAGGCGTAGAGCACACACTTTTGTCATCATTAATCAACTGACGTCGGGCCTACTGACAAAGTCAAAGCTAGAGCAATGTGAGCAAATTGTCGGCACAGAGTAAATGTGAATAAAAGTCTGCTGAAGCTGCACCTGTTATATAACTGGATGGCTGTGTCTATGTCAACTGATGCTGGCTAAGAAATAGCAAAAAATCAACACTTTGACACTTGATTTTTCAGCCCAGTGCACAGCTGAGTCTAATTCAAAGTGATCCCATAACAAACAACATAGAAAAGTTTAGTTGAGGACGACCGACTAGTAAGCATCCTGTACTTCTTCTTCCCTCACCCGCGCACATTTAATAATAGCTTCTGTGATATTATTAAAATTTCAAAAGCTTAAGAAACATAATTCACGTATAAAATGTATATACATAACTGAGGGACAAATTAAAAAAATATGAAATAAACTTACCTATTTAGTATTTAATGTACTTCCAAAACTAGGTCTGAATCAAATTGGGGGAAAGGGGATCGAAGTTCGTTACGTAGATCGAGAAATATTGTCCTTTATCGGTGTTAAGAGAGAACCTTTCATAAATTTCATAAATTTGCACAACTTCCTTATTGCCATCACTACCAACATTCAACAGTCATAGGGTATAAGAACTTTGAACTTAAAATCGAACATGGCCGACAGGCAAGGCGGAAGCAACTGGCAGCTGGTAGCCGGACACTTGAATAACGCCTTCGTAATCTGCCACAAAGCATTTCAAATCAAATACAAATACAAACAACGCACAATTTGTGGAGCCGAGTGGCACAAAATGTAACAACAATTACATAAACTTAATAACTTGATAGCCAAAGATAAACTCGCAGAGCAGGAAAAAGAGCCAAAGAGCCAAAGAGCTGCCAGATGCCCAGGGGTCCTGTCGGCTTTCGACATGATGTGAAACTGCCTGGCGGGCTATTCAGTCTACAATTTCGGGACGGGCCCTTTAGGAGTTTGCTAGCATTGCTTTTGCCTTGGCCCGGCCGACCTGCACACACAATTTTATGGCCGCAAACAATTTTGCAACGTTTCGTAAACTTTTCAATGAAAATAGCCACAAGCTTCGAGGTGGGGACTCCATTAATTCAGCCCAGTTCATGCCCATGTTCCTGCTGTTGTTGCTTTTGCAAATACATTTCACTTATTACACTTTCAACTGTAAGCGAATGAGCTTCGAGACTAAAAGGCCCTCCTCAGGCTCGTTTGTTAGAACAAGAGTTCGAGTCAGTAGCAACTGAATGCTGCAAAAGTGAAAGTAACAAGCATCACTCAAATAACAAGATAAGAGCTGCAAAAGAATCTATTAGGCGTCTTGACATTTAATAAATTTATACTTCTTTAACATGCCTTCATGCCAAAACATTTAGTAAACAATTTGATATTCAGCTGTCGTAATTTATAAATTGTCACCATCAATCAAGCAACCTTGCAACATAAATTCAACTTAACGCATTACGAACTTTTTTATAAATGTGCCAACGGCCGACACGAGCGAAAATCAGTCGACATGCAAATTAACAAAAAAGTATGCTTTGAAAATTTGATTAGCATAGCTCTGTATGAGAAAGCGGCAAACAATTTTAATTCATTCGGATTCGCTGCATGGCTTATAAAGTACTGAATAATTTACTTAAAATAAATGGCACTGCTTTTTATGGGGCTATACTCCTAAAGCATACCTGATTATAGACTATTTGAATTTTAACATTAAATATGTAATTCCCTTGCAGAAGTATACACAGCTGATTTAGAACATGTTTCAATGCAAATTCATTTTTGGTCGATTGTTTCAATGATAGGCTTATGCTTTAATAACACTTTTTTAAAAAGAGTTTATGGAAATAAATATAAAAAAAATAAATAAGATTGTCTTATTCAATAGGCTCAACTAGGGGATACCCTTTAAGTAAAGCTGAATTAGAAGCTCACAAGAATTAGAAGTTCATTTACATACTCGAGTTTGAATCCCAGGCTCGTGTATGGGTGTATTATTTTCTTATCCAAGCACCATAGAAAACAGTGCTGTGAATACTACACGAGCATATAGATCATTCTACCTCTCACAAACGTTGGCAATACGTTTTTATAATTTAAGAAATTAAACTGATTAACATAGTTAGATATTGGACAAAACTCGTATTAACTTTAGCAATTTTACAAGAAACGGAAGTCGATTTACATTGAATTTTGTAACTTTTGCTTTGAAAATACTTGAGTTTATCGATGGCTAGGCAACAGAAATTTAAATAGGCTTAGGCCAGATATTACTCAAGAATTTCGTTGATATTTGCGTTCTCAACGAAAACTCATCATACAACAAAGATAAATGTGCTATTCGGAATATTATGTGTACGTTACATGTTAACCTTTATCAGACCCAACGGGAAGAGTTGACCAAAACATTTGTAAACTAATTTGCCAACTATTTGGCAGCCACAAAACTACAAGCTGCCGAAAACTGTGGCACTTCAACGCACAATTCAACAACTTGGGCCCAAGATAATCATTTCCAACAATAGCAAAGCAATGGATAGCATTGTGTTTGCGATAACATATGAGACAGTTGGTATCCTGGCAGACGAGGAAAAATAAATCCGTTTTCCCCTTCGAAAAATGAATACAGCAAAAAAAAAAAAAAGAACAACTTTTGCGTGTATGCCCTTTGTGGCCATAATTTATAGACTATCTGCCAAAATATTCCAGCTGAGCCATAAAGATTCAATTTCACAAGCAATTTATATAGCTGAGCAGGCACCCCTTTTGTAGCGGACTGCAGGGCTCGTATAAACAATTTATATATCCACAGAGAGGTGGGCGTGGCCTGGGCAAGATAGAGGGTCCAGCTGTACAAATGAGCAACATGCTCGGACCACAAGCTCTTATTTATACGCCTTAATTGCACATGGCACAGAAATCGTTCCCTAAAATTTGGATTTAGAATAAAAACCTAACTTGCATGGTAAATTTGGCACTCAATTTGCGTTTGAGAGTTGTGTGTAAATTGAATTAAAATAATTATATTATCTGCCCGACAGGCAGAGACAGGTTGTCGGACTGACAGACAGACAGACAGACAAACATTTCACGTGCAAAACTTTAATTGCTGCAGCTGCCTAGCCCGGTTTTATGCACATAACTCGTGCATAAGTTCAGCTGCCACGCCTAGCTTATTTTCCCTCCCCCACTTGGTATTAGCTGGGGAGAGGCAGTTTGAACGAGAATAAGGGGCCGAAGAGGTGGCATTAAAAAAGTTTTAATTTGTTGACTTAACCGCAGTTACAGTTACAGCGATGCTTCTGCTGCTGCTGCTGCAACTGCTGCTCCTCGTGTTGCTCCTGTCCGGTCGTAACTTTGCTTTACGCAACTTAACATGCATATCTCGTCGTTGGCAACCCCTGGGAGCTGCTCTGTTTCTCGCTTATCGTTCACTGCACACGCAGCTGCAACATTTTGCATGTTGCCCCACGCTGCACTCACCTCCTCTACGCTCGGCTCATTCGGCTATTGCATTTTTTGTTGCCTCCTCTGCTTAGCCATAAATATGCAGCTTAAAATGGCTTTCGACTGGCGGCTTTCGGATCGCGGTTTACGTAGCGTATGATTGATGCCGTTCGGTTGATGCTGCTGCCTTTTCCTGTCGTTTGACTGTTGGCCATTAAGCAACATTTTGTGAAAACAAGTAAAAATCCTGCAAACTGCTGGCCTTTCTAATGACCTAAAAGTCATATTTGCATAAAAGTCATATTACATGCACCAAGTAAATAAATTTGTTTGAGAGACATTTAAGAAGTAAGGATATTAACATAAAGTGAATTTAAACACACAATGCACGGCAATAATATAACGCTTTTTATCGTAACACATAGCTCAGGGTATCAAATAACAAAGTCTGTTATTATGCATACGCCATGTGCACCCAACACATTTACATTAAATTGATTTTATTTCAATGAATTATAATAACCGTATATGTCAAAGCTGTCGCTATCATAATTATAATACATTAAAAACAATTTTTTTAACTTTATAGTATGTATTTATATTTTATTAATGAACCGTGGTCTCTGAACGCATACGAAGTGCATATAAATTATCTGTTATTGACAGCGCCCGTCAGGGATGCAAAGCAATAAAATATATGTGAAAAATATTTGATAGACGGAACGTGAGAAATAATTGTGTGTGAAAAAAACGAAAAAACGAAACGCCAACAATTTTTACGCTCTAATCAATCTAAATTGAACTTTTTGCCCAAAGCGCTTGCCAAAAGTCGCTCACTCGTCACTTATGCTAAATTAACAAAAAAACGGAGAGGTCAAAAAAGAGCTAAACACTGTATATGCATAGATATATTGAAGGCCAGAACCGAACCTAAGTGTGGGCCTTGTACAGAGCTATGTAAATTGATACGTCACATTCTCGCTGGCAAACCAAAAATCAACAAAAGTTGCGATTGGTCGCTGGTATTTTTTTTTTCTTATGTTTTACATTTGTTTGAACCCTGCGCTATTTGCCATGAATTTTTCCTTTTATTTTTTCCCAGAGTTTCACTTTGTGCGCTACTTAGTCGCACAGACAGAAATTTGCATTGTGCTGCAGTGGCAGTGGCAGTGGCAGTTGCAGTAGCAACGTGCAGCGAGGATTTGGCTGATTCGCTTTGGGCTAAAGATAGATTGCATGTAAGCCAACATCACGTTGGTTTCTCAAACTCATTTTCGTCGAGTGCCCCCCGAGAATCGGGCTTGTATTTGCGTTTTTAATGCATTTTCTGTGAGCTCCGCTTACAATTGATATGTTCCAGGCATAAGTGCCCGTCTATGCCAGAGATAAGACCCGTTTAATTGTTAGAAATATCATGGGACTTTAATGCAGTCTCTTTGGCTGGTTGGCAGTGCGACGCGTCGCCCGAATGCGAAATAAAAGGTATCAAGCAATGCGAGCATTTTGTTGCCAGCTTCATTAGATGGGAGCCACCTTTGTTGGGGCAGCATCAATGTTGCACCAAATGAATGAATGAATGAGCAACTGAGCGAGTGATGACATGAATACACAAGAGCTTTGGCATTGTTTGGCTGGGACGACGACAATGTATTCATCACTCGTTACAAAACGTGTACTTGGTAATGCTATGGTGCAGGTGCAGTTACGTACCTACGTAGCCATGCCCACTGCCCATGTGCAGCATCACGTGCTGCCATTTGCAGCGTTGTCATTTCAAATTGGCTAATCAGTCAAAAAACCTGCTCAGGGCCCCCGAACAGTATAAATACAAAGCAGCTCTGGAACGATCCGACTCCGACAGCGATTTTTCGAATCAACGCAGCGAAGCTTTCATTCATTTAATTGTCTCATGTACCCCTCCCGTGTAGCGTATTTATAGCGTCTGGTGTGATTACACTCGTATACACGAGAGCTTTTCGCTGCTGTATCCTCTTACGTTCCCTCTTACGTCTCCCCTTATCACTCTTTTCTTCGCATAGAACTGAAACGCTGGCTCTGCTTGCAACATCCTTTAATGAGTTTTGTTTCGAAACTGAAATTCAGTTAAAATGCGATTCGAGTGCCCATGCGATTGCTGTTCTCACTTTAACCAAATGAGTTGAGTTCCTTATCAAATGCCGCAACAATGCATTCACACACACACATGCACTCGCAAACTCCGACAAAGTTAAGAGAGCTTATCTTTTATTGCCTGGCTTTCATTAGGTTTTGCCTGGTAAGTACAGATGCTAAATAGCTGCCAACACATATGTGCGTGTGTGTTTGTGTGTGCGTATGTGTGCTTACCACAAGTTTAACTAATGCTAGCTACACGTGTTGTTGTTGCAACTTCAAGTCGTCGGTACTGCCGATGGCAGTGAAACGCTGATATAATGCAGCCGCCTAGCTTCAAACTAATTAAATAGCATTATGGCATGCGCACATACTATACTACACACACACACACACACACACTTACACACGCACACACTGCACTAATTATGGCAATCAACATGCTTTCTCCGCGCTCTACTTGGCCCGTTTCGAAGATTTTCCTGTTCAATGCTTCGATAAAAGATGCCATCAATGTGCAAATTAGTCGACTGATGGCTACTCGGGCTCAGAGGCACACTGCCACGCCCAGACGCACTCGCCGACATCTGTCTGTGCGTGCGCGTGTGTGTGTGTGTGTGTGTGCGGCACGCAATCGGATTAATAAAGCGATTAGTGCTCAGTGATTAACGATATTTTATCTTTAACCATCATTATATCAGGCCAAAGCCCAGGTCCAAGGCACCGTGGCAAGCAGGTTAAAATTTAAGAGTAACATTTATTTTGAATCAAGATCTATCTATGCCCTGTTTGGCTGTTTCACGCTAGGACTATGTTTTCAATATTTTACATTTAGATACCAGAATTATGAAAATATATTCCCATGTGTTTAACCCTTTGCAAAACAATTTGGAACTTCATGCCGCTGGGGAATGTTGATTAGGTTTTGGATCAACAGCATCTAAGGTGTCTAAGGAATTGATTGACAATCCTTCAATGAAATTTAAAGCAATGTCTGAATTTTCTGACAGCTTTATGGACACAGCCAAAGCCAAGGCGAGACCCTTGGAAACTGCGTCAGGAGAGACGCTCAGCTTCGCTTGTTTAATTTAAACTTTGAGCGCAACTAGCGACAGTTTTTTAATTAAAATACCAAAAACAAAGCGGAGAATCCAACACTGCTGAATACTGCTTCCTTCGCTCCATACCAACTAAGCGCGAGATAGCGCGAAAAACTTGGCGAAAAGTTTTGAAAACACCTGAGCGGCTGACAGGGTGAGCAGGATGTGAGGGGCAAGCGTGTTAAATTATTATGAAGCACTTAGGTGGGCTACAAAACGATCCAGTTGGCTCGGCCTTAACCTGCCCCTCCAACTTCTTGCAAGGCGCTACCATTTATATTGAGATATTCGCAAATAGACAAATGAAAAACAAAGCAACAAAGATCAATAGAAAACTCAAAAGCTCTTAGGGGGCAGGTCACGCAGCAGACAGGTAAAAGAGTCACAGAGTCACAGAGTCACCTTCCCGAGCACCCCCATCCAAGGCCCACACCATTTAACCAATAGCCAATTTGTATACCCAAACTTATTTGCATAGTACACTTGAAAGCGGGAACTACAGGACTATGAGCTGGGGGGTGAGTGAAACAGCGGGGCGGCTACTTTTGTGTGCTCTCAATGAATATTTAAACACGGGCTAAAACAGGAGCTAGAGCAGTAGCAGACACAGAAGCTGCCCCTGACGCTGATGATGTCCCCTGCTCCTCTTACTGTCCACTTGGGGTAATAAAAGCAATTAATTTTTTAAAATTTGCCCAAGTGCAATTTCGCTGGTCACCGCAGCCTTCGACCTATCCGAATTGAGTTTAATTTGAGCGATAAATTGTGCGAAAATCTCAAAGTAGTCGCAACATTTTTACTTAATTACTTTTTGAGAGATCCGAAGACATTTTTCACCAGAACCGACAATTCCCTGTTTATATGAATCCATCTATGTATTTGTGTATATACAACCGTCTGACTGACTAACTGGTGATCAAAGTACAGCGCGAGCTAGAAAGTTGAAGACGTATTTTTGTAACATTCCACTAAAAATGGGGGGGAAATCGTGAGAAATAGTATATATTATTATGTAATTTCGGCTTTGGCGAAGGCCATTAAAAAAACGGGTGCGTATTGTAAGCATAACTATGTCTTATTATATTTAAAATAAAATTAAAAACTATTACAGTCGTACGCTAAAAATGAACAAAAAACGTATTTATAAATATTGTTAAACAACGAAATTTTTACTTAGGAATATCAACTAATAAGTATAAAAAGAAGTTAAGTCTTAAGTTAAATATTAATAGGAATAATAATTGCCAGTTCTGACTCTCATGAGCTATTCAGCTACCAAACGGTATTATCTGCTTCCAGCTTATTGTATAGGAATTATTGATGAAAAATGGTTGGGGATCTGATTTTATTGGCAAGCTGTTATTTGCCTTAAGCTTGACAACAATAATTCATTCAATTATCCGCCAACAGTTGGCTCTGTTCACGATTCTCTGGTCGTCTATCTCTCAGACTTATAAACGACACACCGTTCATCTTCCATGTGTATTTGCCCATATGACAAATCGCAGAACCGTCTGGAGTGGCCACAACGTGGAGACAGCAACAACGGGGCCAGGACGAGACAGCAAATGGCAATTGCAACTGCAATTGCACTTGCCACAGCAGCAGCACCGGAAGTTGACTTGAATGCGCTTCAAAATGCTGTTAAATTATTTTCAAACGTTGCAACTTGAATTCTCTTCCTCTGACCCTCACTGCAGCCAACTGAGCACTCTTCACACAATGGCGCCACTTGAGTGCTTGCAATTACCGCTAAGTGTGTGAGTGTGGAAGAAGTTCAGCTGCAGATGCAATCCATTTTTTTTTTGTTTTTGAAGGTAGAAATCCTTATGTTTAGAGAGAAAGAGTTTCATTACTAGATGGCACAAATAAATTAAAAATTGTTAGCAGCCAAAAAAGAATTAAGAACTTGACTAGATTTTTAGATTTTTTCTTATGTTCTCGATATTAATTCCAATTAAATTGGTAATAATTTTGATTTTTTACTTCGCTTCAAATACTTACAAAAAAAAATAACAATTTTATAGTACAACATTATATTAATATCACATTCTCCATCAACAGTCATATTAGGTATCATTGGTAGACAAAAGTTGTTTTTTTTTTTGCAGTTTTAATAATATAATAGCACACGCATTTAAGGATTATGATATGCAAATTAAATTGTACTAATAGTGCGCATTAATCTTTTTTCCCACTCTATATTCGTCGTTTTTTTAAACTGGATGTCATTGGCACACAAAAGCGATTACCATGCCTATTATTATACCCTGTAGTCATTCAAAAATAGTAAAGGGTATAATAAAGTATTGGAAATACTGAAGGAAAAATGTCTGACCCCATTAAGTATATTTATATGTAAACAGGACTGATAACTGAGTTTTTCTAGCCAAAAACACACACACGTAAGTCCGTTTCCTTAAAAGTATCAATTTAATGCGGTTCAGCTATGGCATATAATTAAACAAATAGTCCCGTTTATTAAGCATATCTTGTATATTAAAAGAAATAAAGAAACCAGATTTTGAGATTTTATTATTGTGAGCACAAGACGTCCTGAAAAAACAATAAGAATATTGCTCTTCTATGCGATTCTCACTCACTCAAGATAGAAAATACATTTTTAAGCTAATAAACATAATCTCTGTTTTTTATTCTTTCAGGGATCTGTTTATATAATAGTTCGTCTCCCGCTTACTGATTGATGATTAATTTACAGGTGAGTACATAATTGAAAATGCATATTTATCTCCATATATAAAACTATTTGCTCTAATTGAGCTCTAATAGATCAACGCGCAGTCCAAATAGTGGGAGCTAGGAAGCTTAAATGTTTTCTGCAGTTAGTTAGTTCTGTAGTCATATGATGAAAAAAACCAACGCTCATATGTAAAAGTGTTTGTTAGTGTATTTGAGAAATATGAACAATCAGAGCTGCATACAGGGAATCTTTTCGTCAGCATTGACTTGAAAACTCTAAATTGTTACTGTTGCCACAGATGCTATGAAATATTTGTTATTTTCAATTTGTTATAAATAAAACACACATTCAATTGGATGGCCCATGGGGCTAACATAAAGCACTAAACAATATTTGCAGGTGATTGCAAGTTCATGAGGTTAAATTTGATTTTGACTGTATTAAAATCGAAATAGATATATTTAACATTTATCAATTTAAATGTTTGCATTACAAGCACAAGTGTAAATGTGGAAAATATGAAAACACGTCTAACTATGTGAACTTTGCCCGTGAAGCAATAATGGATGGAAGCACACCTTACAATGAGGCTGATCGCTTCAAGAGTGCGATTCCACTATGCTTTATCCTGCAAATGTCTCGAGCCTGTATCCCGATTAAGGTTTCTGCGTGTAATGGTCACCTTCATTCATCTGAACTCTTTTTTTTTAATGGATGCCTTCTGCCCAGCTGCCAAGGGGTCGATCAGTTTGTATTTGTGATACACACATGTGTATATAAGAAAGTTTAACTGTTTTTAACAGGACGTCTGAGCTAGAAACAGGGTACCTCCTTGTTGTACATATTGTGCCACAAAGCCAGGACGATTTCCTCCTGGAAGAACTCTTTATTTCTGGACAAGATCGAGTGGCACTTCACAAACGAGTGACCGAAACGCTTAAACCTAGTGTCGCCGGATAAGCACTAACCACATCCACACACAGCTACGCACACACACGCCACGGTGGACTGCAGAATAAATGAGCGCCGTAACATATGCAACAGATTAGTAGGAAGCACTCGCTGTTCACGTCATTGTTTGTGTGTGCGTGTATGAATGTGTGTGAGACTCCTTTGAGCCAGTCGCCTCTGTGCACACTACCAATGACAACAGCTTCGACGCAGCGCCATAGTCATAGATTAGTGCATTACAAACACACGCACAAATGCAGGATTAAAGTGACCCTGGCCAGGCTGCTGGCCTACTAGACAAAATGGACATCATTTGCAAGCGAGCCAGAGCTGGAGGCTCTTTGCCCCAGTCCATTTACTGATGGCGCACCGAGCTTGGACTTGGGCAGGGGAATGGCTAATTCTTGCAACGATGATAAATTGTTAAAGTCTGCAGCCAGACGGCTGAAAAACTTGGCGGGTTAGACACAAAGCAGGCGACTGCTATGAAAATGCACTCATTTAATTTAATTTGCGCTTGCTTTTAATTAAAACCGTACAATGCATCATTAAAAAATAGTTTGCGCCTGCTAATTTTTAGCTGGCGATTTACATAATTCAATTAAAATTGAGTTATAAAACGGACGCACATTTCTGCTACACTTTCAAAGAGTCGGGTCTAGAGGAGACGGAAAAAGGCAGCATTGTGCTTTATTTTGACGACTCTTTGCTCACTTAGCCATGCAAATTATGCAAGAGTAGAACGAGCGGAGGCATGGCCGATTGTGGCAGTTGGCTTTGTTTGTTGAAGCAGCAAAAATAAACAAGTAACAACTAGTTAATCGAAAGAGTCCGACTAGCGGATACTCTATATATACTTTAAACTTAAAAATGGCATAAGAATCTATATATACCAAAGAACATAGACATATCGTGCAGAACAAGAGTTTTTTAATGTTAAGCCTACGTGCATGTACCAACTTTTTGAAAGTCTGTCGTCCTTATACAAATTTATATGGACGTCCAACTCAGCTTGCCGTTCGGATTAAGAATATATATGCATAATTTATGGGGGCAAACATGCTGCTTTCATGTACACAAAACTAGTATCCTCTTTGTATCTATGGGATTCAAAAGATACAGGGTATATCCCGTATATAAGCGCAAAAAAAGCAAATAACAACATTTATCAATGAGATAACGAGAGAGAGAATGAGAAAGAAGGAAGCAGAAGAAAGTGGTAGAGAAATGAATGCGAGAAGTGACAAGGGGAAAAATGAGAATTGGCATTTACTTCACAATTTAAGCCAGGATAATGACGAACCACGCAATTCATTTGAAATCCAACTTTTGTGTATATGTGTGTGACCTGTGGGTTAATAAATAAACCGAGTTGAGGAAAATTGCAAATGACAAATCAAAAGTCTAGTCAAAGGCTCTGGAGTGTTAGGACTACAAAAATAAATAATACTCGCAGTTTTCCACTTATATTTTGAACAAAATAGAATTGAACGAAATTGAACAAAATAAATATATGTGTCGTGCTTTCCACCACTGCTTTATCCATTATATAAGATAGCGAATAATCCGCTCTGCAAGGGTAAAAGACAGACAAACATACAATAAATACGTTTCTTACCTCATGGCCCTTGAATCTGTTAAAACAAATAGCTGGCCGCAAATCCAAGGCTCAAGTCCAGCCATTTAGCTAGACAGCAAACTCGTCGCAGTAGGTGTGGGTACAGAGTCAGGATAACGACTACTACTATCCTACTCTACACGGTAATGACGTGGGCTTATCTGCTGGCCCCAATCTGCACAGCTCAGCACACCCATTATCCGGGGCTGGGGCACATTCAAGCATGCGACACAATTTACACTACGTTGACAATCCAAATATAAGGGACAAGTGTAACAAGCAAGAACGCACTCAATTATTTTTATTGTCTTACACACGCTCAGCAAATTTGGCAGCATTAACAGTGTGTGGGCAGCCCACCAACACGCCCACAAGGCCAACCGCCCAGTCGCCCCGCCTTGCTGCCAGTTGCCATCCGGCAGCACATTGTTGATGCCAATCAATCAGCGAAATGGTCGGACCCAAAAACTTTTGCCAGAAAAATAAGCTTTAATGGATTTCTTGTTGCCAAACAATTGCACAAAATTTCATTACATCAACGACCAAAAAGCATCGGCGACAACAAAAAGAAAACTTAAACACAACTTTTTCGTGGCTCACAATTCAAGTTAAAATGAAAATCAAACGGAAAAGCGCATGCGAATGCGACTGCTGTGCACCACGTATGCGTATGAGTGATCCGCAATATTTAACTACTCGCTGCTAATGCTAGAATATGGCTAGGAAATGAAATCTCGTGTCAGGAAACTGTTTTTGTGTGTGTGTGTGTTTTGATGTCAGCAGCTGCAGCTGAAGTGAAAGTTGACAATGCGGCGTCAGCAGAAAATGTTCGCTTTAAGCTCACGTAGCAGTTGCCGCATATTTTGTTATTGTTGTCGTAGCTGCCACTACAAGCGAGGGCCACGCCAAACGCAAAAGGTGGCAACTCACATAAATAAAATATTGAGCCCACCACATGCAGGCAGCCCTCGAATAAATAAATTTAAATTTATGCGCGCTCGACTGTTGTTGTTGTTAAAAGTTAGTCAGCAAAAATGCCTGGTCGAAGCCTTGCAAAAAGCTACACCCTCTGATTATTTTAGTCATTGTAGAAACACGTAGTTTTCCGAGTTTTCGCATACAAATAATTGAATAATAGTTGGGCAAAATTAACAGACACACAACTACAACTCGCAAACACACACACAGCTGCTGTAGAAAAATTATTAAAGATTCTTGGATTTTTGTCTTGAGTTGCCGTCAGGTGGTTCCCTGGTGGCTCCGCGTCGCTTTGGCAGCCGTTGCTAACTAATTGTGAAATTAATGGTAAGGCTGTGTGAACTCAAACAATGGCCAAGGCAAACGGCAATCGAGTCGTAGTCAAACAACTAAAATGGAATGCTTTCATTGTCCAATGGGAATCGAAGTTTGAATCAAGTCGCGAAAGTTGCCAAATGGCAATTAGCATTGAAAGTTGAATCAACTAGGGAGCACACCACAATTCTTAGTGTACAGCCAGAAATATATTTTGTTTTTCTTTTTTAACCTGATAACTATGCTTGAATTTTAAGACAAAGCTTATTTAAACAGGCATAAGGAACTTGCGTTTAGACATAAATTGTCTAAATTTGATTAAAGTTTCAATGATAAGTAATAAATAAATACTAAGCGCAAGCCATGTAACAATTTTTTGGTGTAGATCTGCAGCCTATATCTGTGGAATATATCAAATTTTATGCAGTTGCCGTGGGTGATGCCCAGGTACATATTTCAGCCTTCAATTCATAAGCTGCTAAAGATATACAATCTTAATAGACTCTTGCTCGCTTTGAGAAGTGAAAAACAGTAAACAAAAACAACAATAAAAATAATCTTGCGCCCATTTTCCGTCTTTGGGGGAGGATCATAAGTATTCAGCTTTCAGGCCAACCTGTCAGTCCGTCAGTCAGATAATACAGTTTTATGTACCTAGATACATAATTTGGCAAGAGCAACCTATTCCAGACTTGGTTTTCTCCTTTGCAAATTTGTGCTACTTTTATTCGGTTGGCTCATTTAATATAATTTTATTTAATTCCATGTGAACACAAAGACATGTCCTTAGTTAAAATGAATTCAATGAATCGTAAATAACAAATTTGTTAAAGTTAAAACAACAACAAAGAGGCAAACATGATGACGAAGACGGAGGCAGTGTGACGTGTTTTTGTGCGAGGGTTTGTGTGTGTGTGAGAGAGAGGGTGTCCGAGGTTGTGTATTAGTATGTGTGTTTGCACTCTGCCGTTGTCCAGTTAGTAAATCCGCAGCACAAAGCGCTGGAGCCTGCAAAAACTGATTACGAATGGAAAGCAACGCAGTGCCACGATGCGAACGATGCGACATAGAACAACAGGAGCTGCGCGTAGAGGAAGTGCGCCTTATGCCATGAGCACTAATTACGCCTGGCGCACAAATATCAACGACAAGAGCAACGGCAATAGGAATAAAGCCAGAGGCAGGGGCAGAGGCTGAGGTAGAGGTAGAAACGGTAGGAATGGCAACTGTTGCGACATTAACAGCGACTCGAGCTACGGAAGCTACCACAGACTTGACTTGCCTAACAAAGCAACAATGCAGCATCAGCAACACGAACAGCTTTAAAAAACAAACTTACACACACACACACATAAACAAATGATTTAAGAATTTCTTGCTGTAATTTTGCTTTTCTTGCCAATTTCTGCGCTGTTCTATAAGCCGGAAACCATAAAAAAGCAATTCGTTATTAAAACTGCAGTGCAGAGCACTGAGGAAGTGTAAATATGCAGAAGTGTGTACATTCTTTAAAGCAATATTCCATCCGATTTCTTAACAAGCATTATCCCTTAAAGCTCTACGCCCATCCCGGCTTCAAAATCGGTAGACAGAGGCATTTGCGATCATGATCATCCTTGATAAGCATCCATCCATTTACCTTATCCGTCGGAAAAAGTATCTTCAATATTTTTGCTGATGCTTTTAAATGTTTCAAGCGAAAATAAATGTGAAAAAATCAAAGGTTCAGGCATAAAGACGTCCACTAGTTATAGTTAATAACTAATCATTTCCTTTCATACCAAATCAAGTATCAAAGATAAAAGAAATTTTGATATTACTTATCGATATTTATGTATACTTTAAGAAACTCAAAGTATCCATGGGTGAGGTATGAAAACATTGATAAAATATAAAGCGTAGAGCGTTGCCGTACAATGCATATTGATAATGCACACAACAGCCATAAGTAACTGGCGTCCTGGCAAACGTGACTGATGAAACAACCATACATGCCAACCACACACCACCACATGCAAAAAAAGCGAAGGAGCCAAACAAATGACATGCAAATAAATGAGAACAAAAGGATAAACGAATGGCTCTTCTACAGAGCCAGAACCAGTCCCTGTCCCAGATCCTTTCCCTGGCCATGGGCTGTAGCTACAAACGTGGCAATGGCAAACGAGCCGCATAATTTTTGCTGGCTGCACTTTGCGGCCAAGTCGGCCGCCAGGATGAACGACTCGGACTCCTGCTTTAATGAACTATGAAGCGGCCAAATGAATGGCATATTAATAAGATGTCGGCTTTCAGTACCATTGCAGCAATGCATTGATATCAGAGGATAAATCAAGGTAGTTGGGCCAATTTGTAAATCGGATGTGAATGCGTTTGCGTGTGCCTGTGTGCCTGTGTGTGTATTAATGTGTGCGTGTGCTCTTAAGTAGGCTACACAATGCTTTTTTCTGCTGCCCTACATATATACATAATATGTCTACAATTAAATGGCTAGACAAAAAGCATAAATAACAGATAAGCGTATACAACACGCAGAAGAATTCGTTGGACACGGCCATATGCTTGCCGCTTTTTCGTTTTTTTTCTCTCTCGCTGTCTCTCTTTCACTAACGCGTCCTGCGCTGATTAACGCTCATTTGTTAACACGAACCGAATATCCACTAATGGAATTCGCATGTTGCGACATGACTGAATATGTACACATTAGACGACTGATTTGCAATTCTTGGTGAGTACCGGTGTGTCTACCTGTGTGTGTGTGTAAGAGAACGAGTGTCATGTCCTTCACTCCGTCACCTTAAGCTTAAAGCCGAAATACCAGTTTTCTCCACAGGAATGTTCTAGAAAACAATGTCAGTCTTTTTGCACCCTTGGCAAACCAGCTAAAGGCCTTGTGCATGTGTGTATTGCACGTGTCCTGGGCCACACTGCCAAAGGACCTGGCCTGACTAAGCATATTAGCGAGCCTGCCACATGCCGAGCTGCGCTAATTGCCAGTCGCTTTGTCCTGCTCGACTTGGCAAAGCAATTTTGCGTACTCGATAATTTACTTACGGCAAAAGGATGCGGCCGTAATTATGGTGGCACTTTTTTAAATTGTTAAATAGCCATGAAACATAGTTTAAAGCAAAATTAGGCAGCTCAGTAGAAAACTGCGTATGCTTTAGAATAGCTTTGAAAATTGCATTTCCAAAGCCCTTACTCAGAATCAATAAAACAAAATACAATACCAGTCAATTACCAAACTCTTCTCAAAATACCTATTCATCAGCTGGATATTATACAAATGTGAACCCATTTTACACTTTTAAGACTTACACAATATTATTCTGCATCTAAATTTTTCATTTAAGCGAGTTTAACAAGAGAATGAATTGCAATTTTCTTAGTAAGTAAATGCAAAAGATAAGTAAATGCAAAAGATAAAGTGTATCTATTTTTTGCATAAGCTTTACAGAAACTACACAATTGACAGTCTTTATAAACTCTTGAGCATTATACTAAACATATAATATATATTTTAAGATCAAAAGCAGACACGCAAATTGAAAGCACACTATTTTCCTATTAAATATTTGTATGACGGCTGGCTCTTTGCCATGCCATTCACATATATGTATATTGGTGTGAGTGTGTGTGTGCGTGTGTGTGTGTTTTGAGCTTAGCGCTAAATTTAAAGCTATACAAAGCGTGACTTTAGTTGGCTCTGGTGTCATTTCTGGCTTAATTGAGCGTGTAACAAGTGAGTCTTGTGCTTTTAGTAACACACATACGCACCGTATGCCAATGCCATTTACTTTGAGAAAGATATGCAAACATATCCAGAAAGCAACCCGGGAAGCTGGCAGCTCTTGCCTCGGCTTGCACACATATCCTGTCACCCGTTGGATGCATTTGCCAAAAACATGTGCTTTCCGTTATATGTTTTGTCAGAGTTTATGTTGGCTGGGCAGACTTCAACCCACACATAGTACCATAGGCAACATTTGGTTGTAAGTGCAACATAGTGCCCAGCCTCATAAACGGCTAATTGCAAGCCAAAATTATGGTCCTATAATGGTGTGAATGTGTCTACTTTAAGCCCTGCAGGATTATACACTGAGTGGTTACAACAGCTCGCCAGAATCTCGAACGACTCGAGCGAATTGCTAGAGCTGATTCCATTCGTTTGGTTGCTCTTCCTTTTCATTTTTACCTGAGCAAAACGGAAATCAATCAATTTCCTGCGTAGACATTGCAATTTAGATTCTCTTTCGTTGCACCTTGTGTATTGTAAAGGAAATAAAAATAGATGCCGCATAAAGTCCAAACAGAAACAACTGAAAAAGAATCGATCTATGATAAAATGATATGTAAAAATTAAAATTACATCGTGCGGTTAATTAGTCACCGCAAAAAACAATAAATGCCAACCTAAGTAGCTTGCAAAGTGTTTCAAGTATTCCAAATGTTTACCAGACTCGTTAATAGAAATACATTTGCAAGTAAGAGTACCGAGTAAACTGATGACTAATGTGGCCTAATAAATTCACACCTGCGGATTACGACAGCAGCAATACCCAGAAACAATTAAAATTATTACTCTCAACCAATAGCCAATATTGAGTGTTCAGATTGGAAATAACCTAGGTCTGAAGAATTTTAACTGAAAATCGAGAGTTTTCACTGTCGAAAATGTATGTTAAAATTAATTAGTTATGCCTTTTATTGCTCATTTTATTTTTACAGGACTTATAAATTATTTAAACAAAAATATGTTGATCAATTGTTTACGACGGCTTGTTACGGGTTAAAGTATTGACAAAATAATTAGATGTCGTACTATTATTGAACTCGCCTTCCATTTCTCACGCGGCCAGATTATGGGTTGGGTTTTCTTATTTTCCTCTTCAGTAACGCCGCCGGCTCGATGTTGAGTTCATTTATTTCTTATACTTTCCGTGCGAACATTTTGACTGCGCCTTGTGTTACCTGAAAAAACATCGTGATTGCCACCCCTATCTTCGTGAAGTGCACTGCCAGCTTTTCTATTGCCAAAGGATCTTCCCTGGCCATCGCCAGCTGCAGTCCTTCCACCCTGTCTGTGACTATCTCTGCCTTTAGATCTTACGCGACCTTCAACACGTTTAGCATTTGTTCGACGTAGCCCATAATTTCCATTATTAACATGGTGCGGTCCTTGAAGAACACGTATAGTACTACTTCCATCAGCCGGCCGATGTGACTTCTTAGAAGCATGTCTTGCCTTTAATCCCACTTCTGTGGACTCGGATTCGCTCTTTTTTCTCACATTGCTTTCGCCTGGAAAATAGTAAGTAATCAAAACCAAACTTCTAGTATTATTCCTTTTTAATGCTGTGTGCATACCGATTGAATAAGGACCACGCAACTCTGCTTTCCCCGTCGCTTGTTTGTCCCCTAAAGCATGTTGGTGTGATTCTTCACCAGACATGGGCTCGTCATTATATTGGCCTAAATAATTGGATAATACATCACATCGATACAAAAACACACATTTTACTTGCCATTAGTAGCCAGCACAGTGCATGAAATAAGCAACAGTGAAAACAGCAACAGTAGCCCCATCACGAACGCGAGTCAAATGACTCCAAATGGGAGTGTTCAGCTCTATTTATGGCAACCGATCGATACGGTTTACCATAAAAAGATTTATGGCAAACGAATATCGCCAGCTGAGCGCTCTCTCTTGTCACAATGGAGCACTACGAACTCACCCACACAGCTGCACATGGGAGTACTTACCTTATTTTCACAGAGTACCTCCACAGCTAAATATTAAATCAGTCCAACGACAAGAAGCGAGAGTAATATGTCGAGTGTCACGAATTCTTCGTGTCGTCAAAAGAGCGATCCGTACAATGTATTTATCGCCAATAGCCCAAAAATCAGTCATCGCACGGCTGGATAGTCCGGCGCAGGTCGCCAAGTTAAAATCAATCATCATTACATGAATGCTGCTCCCAGTAAAAAAATATTGTTGCGTTCAACATTCTTCATCAGCTCAAAAGCAGAAGAAAGTGATTAAAATTAATTTGTTTTTTGGATGTTTGTGACAATTCAAGAATTTATAAAAACCCAAACGCTGGAAGCACGCATCTTACCTTCATTTCAGCCAGCCTTCTGCTTAAGTTTGGATCCTCTACACATCCATTGGTATATATATTAACTTATACGGGGTGTATAGAGCTTAATTTTAACGCAATCAAGCGTCGAACTCCACTTTCCATAGAACATCTTTAGCTCCTTGTTCATTTCCCTTGGGACTTTGTTAACGCAGCTATAAAATATTTGTTTATTTTTTTTTTCGAAATATGTTTCATGGCACATCAAAATCTTAATAAATACTAAGAAGTCATGATGAGCTGCCCATCTACGGGGCTATCAAAGCCGTTGCCCGAGTTGACAAGCTTCAAGCAGCTAGAAGGAGCTGCCTTTTGCCCGGCATTCCCAATGGATTTTGCAGTTGCTCGTGCGTGTCGACAAGAATTTCAATTTGCAAACAATAAATTTGAACAGCCAGTGGCTCCTTAGAGAGCGGAGTGAAGTGGAGTCGAGTCGTTGCCAGCCAAGATGCGGTCCAGGCTCTCTTTATTAAAGAATAAATATATTTTTATTTTTGCTTTCCTACGAGTTGCAAGTGACAGTTTGGCAGCTTGGCAAGCAGTGACAATGCCATTGATTTGAATGTGCCTTGGCACAAGAATTTGATTTGAACTAAGCCGACATTTTAATATTGGATTACCCACTGTTAGCTTTAAGCTGATTTCGTGTCTGCTTCATAAGCGCCAGACCTAGAACGGAAGTGCTGAGCAAAAAACGGAAATGAATCAATTTCCCCACGGCAGACTATAAAAAACTACAAAGCACTTGAATGCGAAACACAACGCAACTATAAAGTTTCCAATTAAAAATGGCGCCGAGTTAACAATTGCAGAAGTTCCTTATGCTTCCAGCTTTTCCTCAGAGGAGTCACGAACCTCTAAGACTTCTCTTTTGGCTGCAAGACAAATAGAAGAAATAGATGTATTATTCTGTCTGCGCATTTGAAAATAATTATGCAACCTTAAGATTTGGTTTACTTACGGCAAAGTAGTATTTCAAATTGGTTGTGATCAGCAGGCTAAATATTTGAAAACCATTTAAAAACAGTTGTAAATAATAGTCTATGCTTTATAAGCAACAGTTTATAAAACAACTGTTGTTATTTCAACGATATCAAGCCAAACTCGAAAAATTAAAATGTCGGTAATTATAAACTGCGCTGGCTACATGGCGCTTGTTTATGAGGCATCCGCCGCATTCCTTACCATGGTTCAGATGGTAAACTTATCCAAAATCATGAAGGTAAGCAAGTCTAGGCCATAACCAAGCGCTTCTCAATGCTCTTTTCGCTCATTAGTTCGATATGGTGGATGTTATGATATTGTTTGGGGGCATGTGTAAGATTTTCTGCTTCGGAGTCTTGGCAGTTGGCATCATCAGTGTAAGAAGTAAATTTTGTATATTGATGAAGTTCTTAGTTCTTAAATAGATTTTCAACAAACAGCGTCACAGATTGATGGTGAAAATCTGGTTGCTTATGGCCTATGCTCAGATACAGTGGGGAGACGTTGGAAAAATGTTTTATAATATGTACGAATATGTGTTCACCGATAAATACAAAAGCAAGCAGGAGTTTATGCAGGAGATATCTGATGCATATGCCTCACTCATTGGTCAAGTACTGGCTCGTATCGGCATCATATTGATCGTCTATAGATTCTTCAAGTCCCTGGAGTTCCCAATGAAAATAAAAATTGTCAAGGTACAGCTTGACCAGAAAGCAGCCGAATTGAAGGCCAAGTAAGTCAGCAGATGAATTAAATGTTCGAAGCAAGATTTTTATTGTTTGTAATAAGTATTTGTTAAATTAAAATAAGAAGTGTGAAAAGCGCAACAAGGGATTGCCTTTGATTTCTTGCTCCTTGGGTAACTTTGTTAAATTCCCATAAATATTGTATATAACGTAAATGAAAGAAAATTCAATTGCTAAAAAATCAGCAAAAATGGGTTAGATAAAGAACGGCATGCATGAAGGTGGATGTAACTTGCCCATTGTTAGTAATGAAATCAAAATGTTGGTCAGGGCTTCAATGGCATCGCCTGATAGCAGTTCCACGATCCAAAGACCCACAAAGACCACATCGAATATAAGTCCGCCAAAGCACCAGACCAGCCAGAACAGCAGCAGCTGCGGCTTATGCTGTGAAAGCCGCTATCAGTCGATGCCGCATTATAAACAAGTTTGAGCACTACGCACCAATATAATGCCAGTAACCATGAGCATTGAAACGACTATCCACACATTCAATAGGAGCAGATAAATCCACAGCATCCAAGGGCGTACCCTGTTGCCATAGAGCGCTGGAAATGTTTGAGGAACAGTGAGAAATCGCAGGCCACAACGGGCCTCCCTTAAACCGCGTACTTGCCACGTGCCCCTGCTGCTGTTCCTTTGTATCGTCAGCTGTTGTCCTGGCGCCGTTTCTTCGACACAGCATGTAAATAATCATCAGCTCAAAGAAGACGGCTCCAGTGATGTCCATGCAGCCAATGGCCATGCCGAAGCCGTTCAATGCGCTCACCATTTTCGCTTTACAGAGATTTGTTTAATTCCTTTTGCTTATTGTTCGCTTCTCTCTTGACAGGAAAAACTTAAAGTTTAAACTGCTGGAACTGCAAGATTTTGTGCCAGCCAGAGGAGTTTCCTATACAGCCTGACTGCGTGCAAAATGAACGCGAAAAAAGAAAATTATATTTGACATCGGGAAAGTCACACGTGTGTGTGTACGTGTGTACGTGTGTGCTTGTGTATGCTTACCCACCGCACGTATTTCATCAGCCTGGCATTATAAGTATAAATGTATATATAAAAATATGCGCGCATTTTTTGCATAAATAGACAAGAGTTCGCTGACTGCCAAGTCAGCCCCTAGACTTGCGGCAGCTTCGAGTTGTGAGTTTCTGTTTCCGTTTCCTTTCTTTTGTTTTTTGTTTTTCGCTTTTGCCACTGTGCAAATTATTTTAAAAGGATTTTGTTTTTAACATTACCAAGTGGGTGTGCGAGGTTGTAGGCTTGGGGTAAGATTTGGACATGCATTTCGACCAAAAAATCGGTGTCGAGATTTGAATGCCAGATTAATCTAGAGGGAAAACCATGAAGAAAGCGCCAAACTTCGTGAAAATCGGATTTGATTTGGCCCAGTTATGGGGGTGGTCATTTTTGACCCATGTAATCTTGGGGTAAGATTTTGACATGAATTTCGACTAAAAAATCGGTGTTCAGATTTGAATACCAGATTACTCTAGAGGGAAACCCATGAAGAAAGCGCCAAACTGCGTGAAAATCGGATGGGATTTGGCCCAGTTATGGGGGTGGTCATTTTTGACCCATGTCTATATACGAATTTTGAGGTAAGATTTGGACATGAATTTCGACCAAAAAATCGGTGTCGAGATTTGAATGCCAGATTAATCTAGAGGGAAAACCATGAAGAAAACGCCAAACTTCGTGAAAATCGGATGAGATTTGACCGAGTTATGGGGGTGGTATTTTTTGACCCATGTCTATATACGAATTTTGGGGAAAGATTTGGACATGAATTTCGACCAAAAAATCGGTGTCGAGATTTAAATGCCACATTAATCTAGAGGGAAAACCATGAAGAAAAAGCCAAACTTCGTGAAAATCGGATGAGATTTGACCGAGTTATGGGGGTGGTACTTTTTGACCCATGTCTATATACGAATTTTGGGGTAAGATTTGGACATGAATTTCGACCAAAAAATCGGTGTCGAGATTTAAATGCCACATTAATCTAGAGGGAAAACCATGAAGAAAAAGCCAAACTTCGTGAAAATCGGATGAGATTTGACCGAGTTATGGGGGTGGTATTTTTTGACCCATGTCTATATACGAATTTTGGGGTAAGATTTGGACATGAATTTCGACCAAAAAATCGGTGTCGAGATTTAAATGCCACATTAATCTAGAGGGAAAACCATGAAGAAAAAGCCAAACTTCGTAAAAATCGGATGAGATTTGACCGAGTTATGGGGGTGGTATTTTTTGACCCATGTCTACATACGAATTTTGGGGTAAGATTTGGACATGAATTTCGACCAAAAAATCGGTGTCGAGATTTAAATGCCACATTAATCTAGAGGGAAAACCATGAAGAAAAAGCCAAACTTCGTGAAAATCGGATGAGATTTGACCGAGTTATGGGGGTGGTATTTTTTGAGACATGTCTATATACGAATTTTGGGGTAAGATTTGGACATGAATTTCGACCAAAAAATCGGTGTCGAGATTTAAATGCCACATTAATCTAGAGGGAAAACCATGAAGAAAAAGCCAAACTTCGTGAAAATCGGATGAGATTTGACCGAGTTATGGGGGTGGTACTTTTTGACCCATGTCTATATACGAATTTTGGGGTAAGATTTGGACATGAATTTCGACCAAAAAATCGGTGTCGAGATTTAAATGCTACATTAATCTAGAGGGAAAACCAACCGAGTTATGGGGGTGGTATTTTTTGACCCATGTCTATATACGAATTTTGGGGAAAGATTTGGACATGAATTTCGACCAAAAAATCGGTGTCGAGATTTAAATGCCACATTAATCTAGAGGGAAAACCATGAAGAAAAAGCCAAACTTCGTGAAAATCGGATGAGATTTGACCGAGTTATGGGGGTGGTATTTTTGACCCATGTCTATATACGAATTTTGGGGTAAGATTTGGACATGAATTTCGACCAAAAAATCGGTGTCGAGATTTGAATGCCACATTAATCTAGAGGGAAAACCGTGAAGAAAAAGCCAAACTTCGTGCAAATCGGATGAGATTTGGCCGAGATATGGGGGTGGTCATTTTTGACCCATATCTATATACGAATCTTGGGGTAAGTTTTGGACATGAATTTCGACCAAAAAATCGGTGTCGAGATTTGAATGCCAGATTAATCTAGAGGGAAAACCATGAAGAAAAATCCAAACTTCGTGAAAATCGGATGAGATTTGACCGAGTTATGGGGGTGGTATTTTTTGACCCTTGTCTATATACGAATTTTGGGGTAAGATATGGACATGAATTTCGACCAAAAAATCGGTGTCGAGATTTAAATGCCACATTAATCTAGAGGGAAAACCATGAAGAAAAAGCCAAACTTCGTGCAAATCGGATGAGATTTGGCCGAGATATGGGGGTGGTCATTTTTGACCCATATCTATATACGAATCTTGGGGTAAGATTTGGACATAAATTTCGACCAAAAAATCGGTGTCGAGATTTGAATGCCAGATTAATCTAGAGGGAAAACCATGAAGAAAAATCCAAACTTCGTGAAAATCGGATGAGATTTGACCGAGCTATGGGGGTGGTATTTTTTGACCCATGTCTATATACGAATTTTGGGGTAAGATATGGACATGAATTTCGACCAAAAAATCGGTGTCGAGATTTAAATGCCACATTAATCTAGAGGGAAAACCATGAAGAAAAAGCCAAACTTCGTGAAAATCGGATGAGATTTGACCGAGTTATGGGGGTGGTATTTTTTGACCCATGTCTACATACGAATTTTGGGGTAAGATTTGGACATGAATTTCGACCAAAAAATCGGTGTCGAGATTTAAATGCCACATTAATCTAGAGGGAAAACCATGAAGAAAAAGCCAAACTTCGTGAAAATCGGATGAGATTTGACCGAGTCATGGGGGTGGTACTTTTTGACCCATGTCTATATACGAATTTTGGGGTAAGATTTGGACATGAATTTCGACCAAAAAATCGGTGTCGAGATTTAAATGCTACATTAATCTAGAGGGAAAACCATGAAGAAAACGCCAAGCTTCGTGAAAATCGGATGAGATTTGACCGAGATATGGGGGTGGTCATTTTTGACCCATATCTATACGAATCTTGGGGTAAGATTTGGACATGAATTTCGACTAAAAAATCGGTGTCGAGATTTAAATGCTACATTAATCTAGAGGGAAAACCATGAAGAAAAATCCAAACTTCGTGAAAATCGGATGAGATTTGACCGAGTTATGGGGGTGGTATTTTTTGACCCTTGTCTATATACGAATTTTGGGGTAAGATATGGACATGAATTTCGACCAAAAAATCGGTGTCGAGATTTAAATGCCACATTAATCTAGAGGGAAAACCATGAAGAAAAAGCCAAACTTCGTGCAAATCGGATGAGATTTGGCCGAGATATGGGGGTGGTCATTTTTGACCCATATCTATATACGAATCTTGGGGTAAGATTTGGACATAAATTTCGACCAAAAAATCGGTGTCGAGATTTGAATGCCAGATTAATCTAGAGGGAAAACCATGAAGAAAAATCCAAACTTCGTGAAAATCGGATGAGATTTGACCGAGTTATGGGGGTGGTATTTTTTGACCCATGTCTATATACGAATTTTGGGGTAAGATATGGACATGAATTTCGACCAAAAAATCGGTGTCGAGATTTAAATGCCACATTAATCTAGAGGGAAAACCATGAAGAAAAAGCCAAACTTCGTGAAAATCGGATGAGATTTGACCGAGTTATGGGGGTGGTATTTTTTGACCCATGTCTATATACGAATTTTGGGGTAAGATTTGGACATGAATTTCGACCAAAAAATCGGTGTCGAGATTTAAATGCCACATTAATCTAGAGGGAAAACCATGAAGAAAAAGCCAAATCTCGTGAAAATCGGATGAGATTTGACCGAGTCATGGGGGTGGTATTTTTTGACCCATGTCTATATACGAATTTTGGGGTAAGATTTGGACATGAATTTCGACCAAAAAATCGGTGTCGAGATTTAAATGCTACATTAATCTAGAGGGAAAACCATGAAGAAAACGCCAAGCTTCGTGAAAATCGGATGAGATTTGACCGAGATATGGGGGTGGTCATTTTTGACCCATATCTATATACGAATTTTGGGGTAAGATTTGGACATGAATTTCGACTAAAAAATCGGTGTCGAGATTTAAATGCTACATTAATCTAGAGGGAAAACCATGAAGAAAACGCCAAGCTTCGTGAAAATCGGATGAGATTTGACCGAGTTATGGGGGTGGTATTTTTTGACCCATGTCTATATACGAATTTTGGGGAAAGATTTGGACATGAATTTCGACCAAAAAATCGGTGTCTATATACGAATTTTGGGGTAAGATTTGGACATGAATTTCGACCAAAAAATCGGTGTCGAGATTTGAATGCCAGATTAATCTTGAGGGAAAACCATGAAGAAAACGCCAAACTTCGTGAAAATCGGATGAGATTTGACCGAGTTATGGGGGTGGTATTTTTTGACCCATGTCTATATACGAATTTTGGGGAAAGATTTGGACATGAATTTCGACCAAAAAATCGGTGTCGAGATTTAAATGCCACATTAATCTAGAGGGAAAACCATGAAGAAAAATCCAAACTTCGTGAAAATCGGATGAGATTTGGCCGAGTTATGGGGGTGGTATTTTTTGACCCATGTCTATATACGAATTTTGGGGTAAGATATGGACATGAATTTCGACCAAAAAATCGGTGTCGAGATTTAAATGCCACATTAATCTAGAGGGAAAACCATGAAGAAAAAGCCAAACTTCGTGAAAATCGGATGAGATTTGGCCGAGATATGGGGGTGGTCATTTTTGACCCATATCTATATACGAATCTTGGGGTAAAACCAAAAAATCGGTGTCGAGATTTGAATGCCAGATTAATCTAGAGGGAAAACCATGAAGAAAAATCCAAACTTCGTGAAAATCGGATGAGATTTGACCGAGTTATGGGGGTGGTATTTTTTGACCCATGTCTATATACGAATTTTGGGGTAAGATATGGACATGAATTTCGACAAAAAAATCGGTGTCGAGATTTAAATGCCACATTAATCTAGAGGGAAAACCATGAAGAAAGCGCCAAACTTCGTGAAAATCGGATGAGATTTGACCGAGTTATGGGGGTGGTATTTTTTGACCCATGTCTATATACGAATTTTGGGGTAAGATTTGGACATGAATTTCGACCAAAAAATCGGTGTCGAGATTTAAATGCTACATTAATCTAGAGGGAAAACCATGAAGAAAACGCCAAGCTTCGTGAAAATCGGATGAGATTTGACCGAGATATGGGGGTGGTCATTTTTGACCAATATCTATATACGAATCTTGGGGTAAGATTTGGACATGAATTTCGACCAAAAAATCGGTGTCGAGATTTAAATGCTACATTAATCTAGAGGGAAGACCATGAAGAAAACGCCAAGCTTCGTGAAAATCGGATGAGATTTGACCGAGTTATGGGTGTGGTATTTTTTGACCCATGTCTATATACGAATTTTGGGGAAAGATTTGGACATGAATTTCGACCAAAAAATCGGTGTCTATATACGAATTTTGGGGTAAGATTTGGACATGAATTTCGACCAAAAAATCGGTGTCGAGATTTAAATGCCACATTAATCTAGAGGGAAAACCATGAAGAAAAAGCCAAACTTCGTGAAAATCGGATGAGATTTGACCGAGTTATGGGGGTGGTACTTTTTGACCCATATCTATATACGAATCTTGGGGTAAGATTTGGACATGAATTTCGACCAAAAAATCGGTGTCGAGATTTAAATGCTACATTAATCTAGAGGGAAAACCATGAAGAAAACGCCAAGCTTCGTGAAAATCGGATGAGATTTGACCGAGTTATGGGGTTGGTATTTTTGACCCATGTCTATATACGAATTTTGGGGTAAGATTTGGACATGAATTTCGACCAAAAAATCGGTGTCGAGATTTAAATGCCACATTAATCTAGAGGGAAAACCATGAAGAAAAAGCCAAACTTCGTGAAAATCGGATGAGATTTGACCGAGTTATGGGGGTGGTATTTTTGACCCATGTCTATATACGAATTTTGGGGTAAGATTTGGACATGAATTTCGACCAAAAAATCGGTGTCGAGATTTAAATGCCACATTAATCTAGAGGGAAAACCATGAAGAAAAAGCCAAACTTCGTGAAAATCGGATGAGATTTGGCCGAGATATGGGGGTGGTCATTTTTGACCCATATCTATATACGAATCTTGGGATAAGATTTGGACATGAATTTCGACCAAAAAATCGGTGTCGAGATTTAAATGCTACATTAATCTAGAGGGAAAACCATGAAGAAAACGCCAAGCTTCGTGAAAATCGGATGAGATTTGACCGAGTTATGGGGGTGGTATTTTTGACCCATGTCTATATACGAATTTTGGGGTAAGATTTGGACATGAATTTCGACCAAAAAATCGGTGTCGAGATTTAAATGCCACATTAATCTAGAGGGAAAACCATGAAGAAAAAGCCAAACTTCGTGAAAATCGGATGAGATTTGACCGAGTTATGGGGGTGGTATTTTTGACCCATGTCTATATACGAATTTTGGGGTAAGATTTGGACATGAATTTCGACCAAAAAATCGGTGTCGAGATTTAAATGCCACATTAATCTAGAGGGAAAACCATTAAGAAAAAGCCAAACTTCGTGAAAATCGGATGAGATTTGGCCGAGATATGGGGGTGGTAATTTTTGACCCATGTCTATATACGAATCTTGGGGTAAGATATGGACATGAATTTCGACTAAAAAATCGGTGTTCAGATTTGAATGCCAGATTAATCTAGAGGGAAAACCATGAAGAAAAAGCCAAACTTCGTGAAAATCGGATGAGATTTGACCGAGTTATGGGGGTGGTAATTTTTGACCCATGTCTATACGAATCTTGGGGTAAGATATGGACATGAATTTCGACTAAAAAATCGGTGTTCAGATTTGAATGCCAGATTAATCTAGAGGGAAAACCATGAAGAAAAAGCCAAACTTCGTGAAAATCGGATGAGATTTGACCGAGTTATGGGGGTGGTAATTTTTGACCCATGTCTATATACGAATCTTGGGGTAAGATATGGACATGAATTTCGACTAAAAAATCGGTGTTCAGATTTGAATGCCAGATTAATCTAGAGGGAAAACCATGAAGAAAGCGCCAAACTTCGTGAAAATCGGATGGGATTTGGCCCAGTTATGGGGGTGGTCATTTTTGACCCATGTCTATATACGAATCTTGGGGTAAGATTTGGACATGCATTTCGACCAAAAAATCGGTGTCGAGATTTGAATGCCAGATTAATCTAGAGGGAAAACCATGAAGAAAAAGCCAAGCGAATCTTGGGGTAAAACCAAAAAATCGGTGTCGAGATTTGAATGCCAGATTAATCTAGAGGGAAAACCATGAAGAAAAATCCAAACTTCGTGAAAATCGGATGAGATTTGACCGAGTTATGGGGGTGGTATTTTTTGACCCATGTCTATATACGAATTTTGGGGTAAGATATGGACATGAATTTCGACAAAAAAATCGGTGTCGAGATTTAAATGCCACATTAATCTAGAGGGAAAACCATGAAGAAAGCGCCAAACTTCGTGAAAATCGGATGAGATTTGACCGAGTTATGGGGGTGGTATTTTTTGACCCATGTCTATATACGAATTTTGGGGTAAGATTTGGACATGAATTTCGACCAAAAAATCGGTGTCGAGATTTAAATGCTACATTAATCTAGAGGGAAAACCATGAAGAAAACGCCAAGCTTCGTGAAAATCGGATGAGATTTGACCGAGATATGGGGGTGGTCATTTTTGACCAATATCTATATACGAATCTTGGGGTAAGATTTGGACATGAATTTCGACCAAAAAATCGGTGTCGAGATTTAAATGCTACATTAATCTAGAGGGAAGACCATGAAGAAAACGCCAAGCTTCGTGAAAATCGGATGAGATTTGACCGAGTTATGGGTGTGGTATTTTTTGACCCATGTCTATATACGAATTTTGGGGAAAGATTTGGACATGAATTTCGACCAAAAAATCGGTGTCTATATACGAATTTTGGGGTAAGATTTGGACATGAATTTCGACCAAAAAATCGGTGTCGAGATTTAAATGCCACATTAATCTAGAGGGAAAACCATGAAGAAAAAGCCAAACTTCGTGAAAATCGGATGAGATTTGACCGAGTTATGGGGGTGGTACTTTTTGACCCATATCTATATACGAATCTTGGGGTAAGATTTGGACATGAATTTCGACCAAAAAATCGGTGTCGAGATTTAAATGCTACATTAATCTAGAGGGAAAACCATGAAGAAAACGCCAAGCTTCGTGAAAATCGGATGAGATTTGACCGAGTTATGGGGTTGGTATTTTTGACCCATGTCTATATACGAATTTTGGGGTAAGATTTGGACATGAATTTCGACCAAAAAATCGGTGTCGAGATTTAAATGCCACATTAATCTAGAGGGAAAACCATGAAGAAAAAGCCAAACTTCGTGAAAATCGGATGAGATTTGACCGAGTTATGGGGGTGGTATTTTTGACCCATGTCTATATACGAATTTTGGGGTAAGATTTGGACATGAATTTCGACCAAAAAATCGGTGTCGAGATTTAAATGCCACATTAATCTAGAGGGAAAACCATGAAGAAAAAGCCAAACTTCGTGAAAATCGGATGAGATTTGGCCGAGATATGGGGGTGGTCATTTTTGACCCATATCTATATACGAATCTTGGGATAAGATTTGGACATGAATTTCGACCAAAAAATCGGTGTCGAGATTTAAATGCCACATTAATCTAGAGGGAAAACCATGAAGAAAAAGCCAAACTTCGTGAAAATCGGATGAGATTTGACCGAGTTATGGGGGTGGTAATTTTTGACCCATGTCTATATACGAATCTTGGGGTAAGATATGGACATGAATTTCGACTAAAAAATCGGTGTTCAGATTTGAATGCCAGATTAATCTAGAGGGAAAACCATGAAGAAAAAGCCAAACTTCGTGAAAATCGGATGGGATTTGACCGAGTTATGGGGGTGGTAATTTTTGACCCATGTCTATATACGAATCTTGGGGTAAGATATGGACATGAATTTCGACTAAAAAATCGGTGTTCAGATTTGAATGCCAGATTAATCTAGAGGGAAAACCATGAAGAAAGCGCCAAACTTCGTGAAAATCGGATGGGATTTGGCCCAGTTATGGGGGTGGTCATTTTTGACCCATGTCTATATACGAATCTTGGGGTAAGATTTGGACATGAATTTCGACCAAAAAATCGGTGTCGAGATTTAAATGCCACATTAATCTAGAGGGAAAACCATGAAGAAAAAGCCAAACTTCGTGAAAATCGGATGAGATTTGACCGAGTTATGGGGGTGGTACTTTTTGACCCATATCTATATACGAATCTTGGGGTAAGATTTGGACATGAATTTCGACCAAAAAATCGGTGTCGAGATTTAAATGCTACATTAATCTAGAGGGAAAACCATGAAGAAAACGCCAAGCTTCGTGAAAATCGGATGAGATTTGACCGAGTTATGGGGGTGGTATTTTTGACCCATGTCTATATACGAATTTTGGGGTAAGATTTGGACATGAATTTCGACCAAAAAATCGGTGTCGAGATTTAAATGCCACATTAATCTAGAGGGAAAACCATGAAGAAAAAGCCAAACTTCGTGAAAATCGGATGAGATTTGACCGAGTTATGGGGGTGGTATTTTTGACCCATGTCTATATACGAATTTTGGGGTAAGATTTGGACATGAATTTCGACCAAAAAATCGGTGTCGAGATTTAAATGCCACATTAATCTAGAGGGAAAACCATTAAGAAAAAGCCAAACTTCGTGAAAATCGGATGAGATTTGGCCGAGATATGGGGGTGGTCATTTTTGACCCATATCTATATACGAATCTTGGGATAAGATTTGGACATGAATTTCGACCAAAAAATCGGTGTTGAGATTTAAATGCCACATTAATCTAGAGGGAAAACCATGAAGAAAAAGCCAAACTTCGTGAAAATCGGATGAGATTTGACCGAGTTATGGGGGTGGTAATTTTTGACCCATGTCTATATACGAATCTTGGGGTAAGATATGGACATGAATTTCGACTAAAAAATCGGTGTTCAGATTTGAATGCCAGATTAATCTAGAGGGAAAACCATGAAGAAAAAGCCAAACTTCGTGAAAATCGGATGAGATTTGACCGAGTTATGGGGGTGGTAATTTTTGACCCATGTCTATATACGAATCTTGGGGTAAGATATGGACATGAATTTCGACTAAAAAATCGGTGTTCAGATTTGAATGCCAGATTAATCTAGAGGGAAAACCATGAAGAAAGCGCCAAACTTCGTGAAAATCGGATGGGATTTGGCCCAGTTATGGGGGTGGTCATTTTTGACCCATGTCTATATACGAATCTTGGGGTAAGATTTGGACATGCATTTCGACCAAAAAATCGGTGTCGAGATTTGAATGCCAGATTAATCTAGAGGGAAAACCATGAAGAAAAAGCCAAACTTCGTGAAAATCGGATGAGATTTGACCGAGTTATGGGGGTGGTCATTTTGGACCCATGTCTATATACGAATCTTGGGGTAAGATTTGGACATGAATTTCGACCAAAAAATCGGTGTCGAGATTTGAATGCCACATTAATCTAGAGGGAAAACCGTGAAGAAAAAGCCAAACTTCGTGAAAATCGGATGAGATTTGGCCGAGATATGGGGGTGGTCATTTTTGACCCATATCTATATACGAATCTTGGGGTAAGTTTTGGACATGAATTTCGACCAAAAAATCGGTGTCGAGATTTGAATGCCAGATTAATCTAGAGGGAAAACCATGAAGAAAAATCCAAACTTCGTGAAAATCGGATGAGATTTGACCGAGTTATGGGGCTGGTATTTTTTGACCCATGTCTATATACGAATTTTTGGGTAAGATTTGAACTTGAATTTCGACTAAAAAATCGGTGTCGAGATTTGAATGCCACATTAATCTAGAGGGAAACCCATGAAGAAAACGCCAAACTTCGTGAAAATCGGATGAGATTTGGCCGAGTTATGGGGGTGGTAATTTTTGACCCATGTCTATATACGAATCTTGGGGTAAGATTTGGACTTGAATTTCGACTAAAAAATCGGTGTCGAGATTTGAATGCCACATTAATCTAGAGGGAAAACCATGAAGAAAACGCCAAATTTCGTGAAAATCGGATGAGATTTGGCCGAGATATGGGGGTGGTCATTTTTGACCCATGTCTATATACGAATCTTGGGGTAAGATTTGGACTTAAATTTCTACCAAAAAATCGGTGTCGAGATTTGAATGCCAGATTAATCTAGAGGGAAAACCATGAAGAAAAAGCCAAACTTCGTGAAAATCGGATGAGATTTGACCGAGTTATGGGGGTGGTCATTTTGGACCCATGTCTATATACGAATCTTAGGGTAAGATTTGGACTTGAATTTCGACTAAAAAATCGGTGTCGAGATTTGAATGCCACATTAATCTAGAGGGAAAACCATGAAGAAAAAGCCAAACTTCGTGAAAATCGGATGAGATTTGGCCGAGATATGGGGGTGGTCATTTTTGACCCATGTCTATATACGAATCTTGGGGTAAGATTTGGACTTAAATTTCTACCAAAAAATCGGTGTCGAGATTTGAATGCCAGATTAATCTAGAGGGAAAACCATGAAGAAAAAGCCAAACTTCGTGAAAATCGGATGAGATTTGGCCGAGTAATGGGGGTGGTAATTTTTGACCCATGTCTATATACGAATCTTGGGGTAAGATTTGAACTTGAATTTCGACTAAAAAATCGGTGTCGAGATTTGAATGCCACATTAATCTAGAGGGAAAACCATGAAGAAAACGCCAAACTTCGTGAAAATCGGATGAGATTTGGCCGAGTTATGGGGGTGGTAATTTTTGACCCATGTCTATATACGAATCTTGGGGTAAGATTTGGACTTGAATTTCGACTAAAAAATCGGTGTCGAGATTTGAATGCCACATTAATCTAGAGGGAAAACCATGAAGAAAACGCCAAATTTCGTGAAAATCGGATGAGATTTGACCGAGTTATGGGGGTGGTAATTTTTGACCCATGTCTATGTACGAATCTTGGGGTAAGATTTGAACTTGAATTTCGACTAAAAAAGCGGTGTCGAGATTTGAATGCCACATTAATCTAGAGGGAAAACCATGAAGAAAACGCCAAATTTCGTGAAAATCGGATGAGATTTGACCGAGTTATGGGGCTGGTAATTTTTGACCCATGTCTATGTACGAATCTTGGGGTAAGATTTTGACATGAATTTCGACTAAAAAATCGGTGTTCAGATTTGAATGCCAGATTAATCTAGAGGGAAAACCATAAAGAAAGCGCCAAACTTCGTGAAAATCGGATGGGATTTGGCCCAGTTATGGGGGTGGTCATTTTTGACCCATGTCTACATACGAATCTTGGGGTAAGATTTGGACATGCATTTCGACCAAAAAATCGGTGTCGAGATTTGAATGCCAGATTAATCTAGAGGGAAAACCATGAAGAAAAAGCCAAACTTCGTGAAAATCGGATGAGATTTGACCGAGTTATGGGGGTGGTACTTTTTGACCCATGTCTATATACGAATTTTGGGGTAAGATTTGGACATGAATTTCGACCAAAAAATCGGTGTCGAGATTTAAATGCTACATTAATCTAGAGGGAAACCATGAAGAAAACGCCAAGCTTCGTGAAAATCGGATGAGATTTGACCGAGTTATGGGGGTGGTACTTTTTGACCCATGTCTATATACGAATTTTGGGGTAAGATTTGGACATGAATTTCGACCAAAAAATCGGTGTCGAGATTTAAATGCTACATTAATCTAGAGGGAAAACCATGAAGAAAACGCCAAGCTTCGTGAAAATCGGATGAGATTTGACCGAGTTATGGGGGTGGTATTTTTTGACCCATGTCTATATACGAATTTTGGGAAAAGATTTGGACATGAATTTCGACCAAAAAATCGGTGTCGAGATTTAAATGCCACATTAATCTAGAGGGAAAACCATGAAGAAAAATCCAAACTTCGTGAAAATCGGATGAGATTTGACCGAGTTATGGGGGTGGTATTTTTGACCCATGTCTATATACGAATTTTGGGGTAAGATTTGGACATGAATTTCGACCAAAAAATCGGTGTCGAGATTTGAATGCCACATTAATCTAGAGGGAAAACCGTGAAGAAAAAGCCAAACTTCGTGAAAATCGGATGAGATTTGGCCGAGATATGGGGGTGGTCATTTTTGACCCACACAATGCCACATTAATCTAGAGGGAAAACCATGAAGAAAAAGCCAAACTTCGTGAAAATCGGATGAGATTTGGCCGAGATATGGGGGTGGTCATTTTTGACCCATATCTATATACGAATCTTGGGGTAAGATTTGGACATGAATTTCGACCAAAAAATCGGTGTCGAGATTTAAATGCCACAATAATCTAGAGGGAAAACCATGAAGAAAAAGCCAAACTTCGTGAAAATCGGATGAGATTTGACCGAGTTATGGGGGTGGTAATTTTTGACCCATGTCTATATATGGGGTAAGATTTTGACATGAATTTCGACTAAAAAATCGGTGTTCAGATTTGAATGCCAGATTAATCTAGAGGGAAAACCATGAAGAAAACGCCAAACTTCGTGAAAATCGGATGGGATTTGGCCCAGTTATGGGGGTGGTAATTTTTAACCCATGTCTATATACGAATCTTGGGGTAAGATTTGAACTTGAATTTCGACCAAAAAATCGGTGTCGAGATTTGAATGCCACATTAATCTAGAGGGAAAACCATGAAGAAAACGCCAAATTTCGTGAAAATCGGATGAGATTTGACCGAGTTATGGGGGTGGTAATTTTTGACCCATGTCTATATACGAATCTTGGGGTAAGATTTGGACATGAATTTCGACTAAAAAATCGGTGTTCAGATTTGAATGCCAGATTAATCTAGAGGGGAAACCATGAAGAAAGCGCCAAACTTCGTGAAAATCGGATGGGATTTGGCCCAGTTATAGGGGTGGTCATTTTTGACCCATGTCTATATACGAATCTTGGGGTAAGATTTGGACATGCATTTCGACCAAAAAATCGGTGTCGAGATTTGAATGCCAGATTAATCTAGAGGGAAAACCATGAAGAAAAAGCCAAACTTCGTGAAAATTGGATGAGATTTGACCGAGTTATGGGGGTGGTCATTTTGGACCCATGTCTATATACGAATCTTGGGGTAAGATTTGGACTTGAATTTCGACTAAAAAATCGGTGTCGAGATTTGAATGCCACATTAATCTAGAGGGAAAACCATGAAGAAAACGCCAAATTTCGTGAAAATCGGATGAGATTTGACCGAGTTATGGGGGTGGTAATTTTTGACCCATGTCTATATACGAATCTTGGGGTAAGATTTGGACATGAATTTCGACTAAAAAATCGGTGTTCAGATTTGAATGCCAGATTAATCTAGAGGGGAAACCATGAAGAAAGCGCCAAACTTCGTGAAAATCGGATGGGATTTGGCCCAGTTATAGGGGTGGTCATTTTTGACCCATGTCTATATACGAATCTTGGGGTAAGATTTGGACATGCATTTCGACCAAAAAATCGGTGTCGAGATTTGAATGCCAGATTAATCTAGAGGGAAAACCATGAAGAAAAAGCCAAACTTCGTGAAAATTGGATGAGATTTGACCGAGTTATGGGGGTGGTCATTTTGGACCCATGTCTATATACGAATCTTGGGGTAAGATTTGGACTTGAATTTCGACTAAAAAATCGGTGTCGAGATTTGAATGCCACATTAATCTAGAGGGAAAACCATGAAGAAAAAGCCAAACTTCGTGAAAATCGGATGAGATTTGGCCGAGATATGGGGGTGGTCATTTTTGACCCATGTCTATATACGAATCTTGGGGTAAGATTTGGACTTAAATTTCTACCAAAAAATCGGTGTCGAGATTTGAATGCCAGATTAATCTAGAGGGAAAACCATGAAGAAAAAGCCAAACTTCGTGAAAATCGGATGAGATTTGGCCGCGTTATGGGGGTGGTAATTTTTGACCCATGTCTATATACGAATCTTGGGGTAAGATTTGAACTTGAATTTCGACTAAAAAATCGGTGTCGAGATTTGAATGCCACATTAATCTAGAGGGAAAACCATGAAGAAAACGCCAAACTTCGTGAAAATCGGATGGGATTTGGCCCAGTTATAGGGGTGGTCATTTTTGACCCATGTCTATATACGAATCTTGGGGTAAGATTTGGACATGCATTTCGACCAAAAAATCGGTGTCGAGATTTGAATGCCAGATTAATCTAGAGGGAAAACCATGAAGAAAAAGCCAAACTTCGTGAAAATTGGATGAGATTTGACCGAGTTATGGGGGTGGTCATTTTGGACCCATGTCTATATACGAATCTTGGGGTAAGATTTGGACTTGAATTTCGACTAAAAAATCGGTGTCGAGATTTGAATGCCACATTAATCTAGAGGGAAAACCATGAAGAAAAAGCCAAACTTCGTGAAAATCGGATGAGATTTGGCCGAGATATGGGGGTGGTCATTTTTGACCCATGTCTATATACGAATCTTGGGGTAAGATTTGAACTTGAATTTCGACTAAAAAATCGGTGTCGAGATTTGAATGCCACATTAATCTAGAGGGAAAACCATGAAGAAAACGCCAAACTTCGTGAAAATCGGATGGGATTTGGCCCAGTTATAGGGGTGGTCATTTTTGACCCATGTCTATATACGAATCTTGGGGTAAGATTTGGACATGCATTTCGACCAAAAAATCGGTGTCGAGATTTGAATGCCAGATTAATCTAGAGGGAAAACCATGAAGAAAAAGCCAAACTTCGTGAAAATTGGATGAGATTTGACCGAGTTATGGGGGTGGTCATTTTGGACCCATGTCTATATACGAATCTTGGGGTAAGATTTGGACTTGAATTTCGACTAAAAAATCGGTGTCGAGATTTGAATGCCACATTAATCTAGAGGGAAAACCATGAAGAAAAAGCCAAACTTCGTGAAAATCGGATGAGATTTGGCCGAGATATGGGGGTGGTCATTTTTGACCCATGTCTATATACGAATCTTGGGGTAAGATTTGGACTTAAATTTCTACCAAAAAATCGGTGTCGAGATTTGAATGCCAGATTAATCTAGAGGGAAAACCATGAAGAAAAAGCCAAACTTCGTGAAAATCGGATGAGATTTGGCCGAGTTATGGGGGTGGTAATTTTTGACCCATGTCTATATACGAATCTTGGGGTAAGATTTGAACTTGAATTTCGACTAAAAAATCGGTGTCGAGATTTGAATGCCACATTAATCTAGAGGGAAAACCATGAAGAAAACGCCAAACTTCGTGAAAATCGGATGAGATTTGGCCGAGTTATGGGGGTGGTAATTTTTGACCCATGTCTATATACGAATCTTGGGGTAAGATTTGGACTTGAATTTCGACTAAAAAATCGGTGTCGAGATTTGAATGCCACATTAATCTAGAGGGAAAACCATGAAGAAAACGCCAAATTTCGTGAAAATCGGATGAGATTTGACCGAGTTATGGGGGTGGTAATTTTGGACCCATGTCTATATACGAATCTTGGGGTAAGATTTGGACATGAATTTCGACTAAAAAATCGGTGTTCAGATTTGAATGCCAGATTAATCTAGAGGGAAAACCATGAAGAAAGCGCCAAACTTCGTGAAAATCGGATGGGATTTGGCCCAGTTATGGGGGTGGTCATTTTTGACCCATGTCTATATACGAATCTTGGGGTAAGATTTGGACATGCATTTCGACCATAAAATCGGTGTCGAGATTTGAATGCCACATTAATCTAGAGGGAAAACCATGAAGAAAACGCCAAATTTCGTGAAAATCGGATGAGATTTGACCGAGTTATGGGGGTGGTAATTTTTGACCCATGTCTATGTACGAATCTTGGGGTAAGATTTTGACATGAATTTCGACTAAAAAGTCGGTGTCGAGATTTGAATGCCACATTAATCTAGAGGGAAAACCATGAAGAAAAGGCCAAACTTCGTGAAAATCGGATGGGATTTGGCCGAGATATGGGGGTGGTCATTTTTGACCCATGTCTATATACGAATCTTGTTGCGTGCGTGTTGTGTGCATATTAAATGGTATAATTTTAAAGGCGCTCGCCGGCTAGTCAAAGCCAAGGTGCTTAATGTGGTCCCTTTATATACGATATACCCCTTCGGTCGAAACAGAAATCATACCAATTTAAATTGACTTTTAAACGAATCGTTTTTATTCTGTGCATAAATAGCATTTACTGTCCACGTATGCTTTATTACCGATATTTTAATATGCATAATTTAGTGCATTATATATGAAATTTATAGAATCGTACTCTATTTTATACGCCCTCTATTTACAATGCACTTGTATTAAAAAAATATAACTCAACTCAAAACAATTTAATGGACATTCGCATGCTTTCTATCGCTGGCTGCGCCGTTCGTCTAGCTTGAAAGGCTTATAAACGGCCCGCTTTGGTCCGCAGGTGTACGGACTATTGTAGTCCCTAGTTTGCAATATGTGGCATCTGTAGGAATGGGAACTTTTGTGGGTCGACGCGGGACAAACTTGTGGCTCTGGTTTTGACTTCGGCTTTGGCTTTGGCTGGGGTGATGGTGGTGGCTGTGGCTGCTGACATTCACAAGGAGGCGTTTGCTGGGTTTGCTGGGCACAAGGATTACATTTCGCTACCACCTGATAGAACTGATAGATAATGAACGCAAAAATGGTTTCAACAACTGTAGGAAAAAGGCAGGATGAACAGAGAACTGGCAGAGCATTTCAAATATAGATGTTCCTTACATAAGCCAAGGCACAAAACCAGACTATTGCTGGCAAGGCCTATCTGGAATGTGCTCTCGCTCAGAAAAGCATAAATGATCAGACAGGTCTCCAAAAAAATGCCCCCGCATGAGAAGATAAGCCAATACCGGACCAGATCCGATTTACGCTGCAAAGGAATATATTTATAGGGTCTTGAAATGGAGAAAAGTTGATATTAACTTACCCTATAGATGCCTGTGAAAAGCAGACCAATCAATGTCAGCCAAAACAGACCAAAGCAGACCGCAAATATGGTAAGCCAGCTCAACTGTTAAGTGAAATCTATAAAATACTCGCATACTACGTCAAATGGGGCTTACATGGGTGAAGAACTTGCAGAGACTGAGCGCAGCAAAAAGAACACCGCAGAGCAGATCGAAAACGGCTATGGCATAGGCACAATATAGGAGCGAGTCTTTCTCCAGCTGCATGACGACATTTGTGAGGCTATCTGAGAATAGAGCACCAAAAATGCTTAGCCTACTTTTCAACGGATTTGACAGAAAGGCATAAGTTATATTTGTGGGAGGGTCATTAGACTTGACCCCTACGGAGCTTGCGTTGCAGCTCCTTTAAGGCAGCTTTTTCCTCTCTCTTGTACATCTTCCTAAGACGCTTGCGCTCCCTGCGCTGTGTGTCACTGCTACGGGATGTTTCTTTTTTGTTCCTAGGATTGCAACCACCTTTAAATCTGGGACTAGACAACGGTATCCACTGTTCATGCTCTATCATATCCAAATAGAATATGTAGATAATATACACAAAAGTCATTTCCACAGCTGTAATAGGACATAGCTGTATAACTTATAACTTTGAAAAGCGGTTGGAAAACGGTCTCACCCAAGCCTACAAACGGCATTAGGGTAATCCTAACGCCCTCCCAATTTATTGAGACGGCCAGTGTCAGTCCATAAAGTAGAAGAATCGCATCCAGCATAATGCCCAAGCAGGTGAAGACCAGCCAGTAGCGCACATAGTTTAACTGACGCCGGTAAATGCCCAGTAACAAAATCAAAATAATGCACATCCAAGCAATGGAAAAGATGAGCGCAGCCAGCGACGTCCAGTGACTCTATAGATTGTGGCACTTACTTGGCTGAGCCCCATACTAAAGCGACATGACTTACGTGTTGTGCATATAGCATGCCCGAGATACTCGCAAAGAGCACCGCGGAGATGAGATCCAGTACTGCAATTGTATAGCTGCAAACTACCAAATAGCCATCAGAGGAGCCGTCCATTCTCATCCAGCAAACATTTCAGCTGTAGTTGAAACGTACGGCAAAACTGTGCACTAAATCAAAGCTGTAATGATTATAAGCACGTAGTTTCAATAAGGGGGAAGGCGAGAAGGATTCCATTGCCAACCGTGCTTCTTAATCAATGCCATTTGATTGCCAAGAGCTGAGGAGTCGCAACAGTGTAGCTGAGCTATATAGACCAAAACAAAATATGCTTATATACATATCTAGCAAATATATATGTACTTTCTGAGCTGCAAGCCCCAAAAAGAGAGGTCGTTGGTTCAGTTTTCGGTTAGACCTAACTCACAGTCTTATGATTAGGTACGTTAACCCGGATTTATACATACTTGAACCCGGGTTTTGACTCAAACCTTGGTGTCATGCATTTTATATTTTGCAGAACAATTCCATTTTTGCTACATCCATGCTTTGAGAATGCGCCCTGTTTGTTATGTGAAACCAACCTTCTTCATATACAACCCGGTTGTTTACCACATAATCGTTATATATGAGCTGAGCACATCTTTGGAACAGCATATATATTATTTTACATTCAAATTGACATGTTTCATAACTTAAGCCCACTGTGCATTCGCTGCGCTGATTTGCGCCGAGTCTTCTGGCCATCATTCATTTACGGCATTTGTTTTGTCAGCTGCTGCCTCATGGCCGTTTTGAGATTAGATTTTGCCCCATTGACAACGTGACTCGTCCAAGTAAAAGTTTCCTGATGGACCGACCATGGCAAAATAAAAATAAGAAAAAAGACATCTATCAAATTCAATTATTATTTTTGTGCTGGTAGAAACGAACTGATTTTTGCATTGTGTGTAAATGCCAATCGGAATCTATTATCTTTATATAGGTATACTCGTGCATTTGCCTTTTTGCGTTGAGATGTTGGAGTTCATGCATGTGTAATATGGTTATAATGAACTTGTTCAGAGTATAAAATATATGCTGAGATTTAGTGTCTTATCCGTTTATCCTTATAAGATTCTTTTTCTAAGCTATCGCGCAGCGTTTTCGGCGTATCGACATTTGTCATTATGTTCTAGTAATTCGAAACCTCGACTTCGATTGCTTGAGTATTCAACAATTATTGTCTTGGCTCGTTTCCTATTGCACAAGAAAAGGTTATTCACTATTAAAAGCTTTTTTGCTTACATATATACTTTTTAGACTGTTGAGTCGTAGAATTTCCAGAGGTCGCCTTTTGCTGATCCGAAGGCGCCAGTTCAATCGGGCGATCATTGTTTGGGTGATCCTCATTTTTACTATCGGCAGATAACGTAACTATGTTTAAACAGTATCTGTAGACTATATAAATGCACAGCCATTCAGCAACTGAAAAAGTTTAGTTTTTTTTAAGAACCACATTATAAATAACGCTCTAGTCACCTATGCCGAGATATAGAAGAGTAAACTGTATTATTTGTGCCCATCGTACATATTCGGAGATTGAAATTGTCCACACGAAAAAGAATATGTCAACGATAATCCCAATTATCGAAAAAATCAACCAGCAAATTATTAATCGGAGACGCCGCTATAACTCATGAGAAGGCTTTCAATGATAGAAAGTTTACAAATTAGTTGTCCAGCTAACATACCTTCCAGAGGCCCACAATAAGCAGAATTACCATCAATATCCAAAATATCGATCCCGCGAAGGCAATCATTGAGTAAAGATTTACCTGCGGGTCCAGATAGCTCTAAATAGACATTATATACATCAATTTCAGTGATACAAACATTCAATACCAATAGGCTGGTAGACCGAACCAAAAAGTAAATTGACTGAGCAAAATCGAACAAGGCAATAAAATAACAAATTTGCAATAGACTTATACTAATCGGGGAATCACACTGATCGTCGATTGAGATGTTTTCCGATTGTTGATCTTCCATCTTGAAACCCTTTAATATGTTTATGTATAAAATAGAAATAAATTTTTGTTTTATATTATATATTCAAAATATATTTAATGGGCGCAGGCCATTATGCCTACTAAGATAAACTTAAGTTAACAATGTTGTAGGTTTTGACACTTAGAATCTTAAAAAGAAGAATTAGTTTTATCTCTTATTTTTCTTTTCCGGCTTCTTCTTCTTCTTTTCCTTCTTCTTGCTTTCTATAAATGGTAAATATAGTATGTTTTTTATACATATATAAATTGGGTGATAGAAGAATTATTAATGTTACTCCTACCTTTACAAGCCTTTTTATCAAGCGGCTTCCTTGATTTTTTCTTTCTCCCTCGTTCGGGCTCATCGACCAATCGACAGGGATCCATAACCAAATAGTACCTGTATACCACGTATATACAGGTGATCTCGATAACTAAAAGGAAAATTCCATAAGATATGTAAAACTGTGAAACAGAATCTCACGTACAAATTCCCACAAATATAATGGTAAACTCTTTCAAGTTATCCCAGTCGATTGTTACAGACGACACGATTCCCCAGATCAAAAATCCTATATCCGCGAGAAAGCCAATTATCGAGAAGATAAGCCAGGCTTTAACAAATACAGGACGTCTCTATATGATGTATTATTATTATTGCAGACTTTGATTATCTGAGTTAAATTTAACCATCGAAGCAATTTCTACGCACCTTCCACAGACCCACAAGAAACAGTACCACCATAAGCACCCAAAATATAGTTCCCAGTAGCGCCAATGTTGAGAACATATTGAACTGATTTTAGGACTGTCTTAAAGGCCTCATACATTTAGGCAAATATCTGACTTACTTACTCTCGTGACCAATGAAATGGTCGCTTGGAGAACAAAAAAAAGCGCATGCGCTAGATCGAATATGGCAATGGCAAGACATATTTTCCACAAATGTTCATGTAGGAAATGCGCTAGTCTTAAATTTGTTTGTCCTTTCTTCGATTTTTTCTTTTTGTTTTTACTTGCGGCCATCCTTCAGGGTCAAATAGTGGAATTTTAGTTATATTTATACAGGTGAGTGCTATCACAAAGCACACGAATCTAGTTGTCAAAAAAAAAATAAAACCTTATAAGGCAAAAGACACCGCTTATTACTTATAAGAATTGCATCATTTCATTTAGATTTTTTATAGTATTTGCTTTACAAGAAACTATTTTTGTGCATATTTTAGAAGGCTTAATGAGAAACGGGTGAATTATAAAAGATTAGTCAGATTTGTTCAATAAAATGAAAAATTGTAAAAGCCGCTGAAATTTAAATTTAACATATATACGGAATACGGAACAGTTAACTTAATGTTGACCGTCTTAGCATGATCCAACAGCTGTTTGTTCACTGATGTGGCAACGCTGGCTGTATTATTAGCTACGCTGTAATTAACAACTCTGCACTAATAATATTGTTCGGACCTCCCCTAGTGCAAAGTGAAAATGTGCGGTGAATTTATAAAAAAACGTAATTGAGAAAGTTTAAAATTGTATTTATCGCGTGAAGTATAAGACGCAAGTCGCCCATTGTTGGCGGCACCCAGAGCTATTCCAGAAGCCATATTAGAATTCATAGGTCTTTGTACACAATCTTACGGCAAAGTGAAGCTCGTGTAAATACTTTATTGAGTCCCCACATCCGGAGGTGCAGAAATTGCTAAAGGATCCGGTCATACCAAAGTGTTAACTCACACGCAGCGAGGGCGAGGACTTTATACTAAACACGATGGATGGCAAAGCTATTACACTGCCTAGGACCAAGTTGCCGGCTGGGGTTGATGAGCCAGTGGAAGATGCGGCTAGCACCTCAGCAACAGCAGCGCAGGCAGATCTTTGGTAGGTTTCCCCGTTTAATGTATAATTCATCCTGACAATGCTTTATACTAATTTTATGCTCTGATTGCTGACAGGTGAACACCATCTTAGTGTCAAAATTGGGCGATTGCAATTTGGTTTGCCTGATCCGAAAGGGCCAGAAGGCCCTTCACACACTGGCCTCCCAGGATACAATGGAGATAAGCTATGCGCGCAAGAGTCAGCGGTTCCTTCTGGGCTGGGCTATGGCTAGACATTTTAAAGGCATGGACACCGAAACTGGCCTAATATACATAGCATAGAAGAGCAGGGCTTGCTCTTGCAGTTGGTGTTGTCTACCTGCGATTTAAACTACGACGATGAGCAAGTGCCAGGCCAACCGCGTTTATCGTCCCAGCGGCGCTGGCGGCACAAACGTATGGGATCCAGCTCAATGATACCCTGTACTATTAGCATCGACGCAAGAGAGTTGTTTAGAGAATAATTGTCTGCTTACAGCTTAATTAAAGTATTTCAGTCTGATAATATTGATTTTCTTATCAGATTGGAATTCTCTTTGCAATATAATGCAAAAATATAAACGCGGCTAGAACTTAAATTTTAATATATGTATGTGACGCAAATGCAGTAGTTCATCTAATGTAACATAGCTGCACAGCTGTTTTTCACTAATGTCGGAACGTTTACATGGAGGAGCCGAACTGTAATCAACAGCACTACTCACTGTTAACTAAATGTTGACCGTCTGTAAATTAACATGGGTCAAGCAGCTGTTTTTCACTGATGTGGCAACGCTTGCATGTAGTAGCAGCCGCGCTGTAGTAAACAGCACTTCACTTGTTGTTCGTGCGGCCACCAGTACAGAGTTGATATTGTGCAGTGCATTTATAAAACAAAAATATGCCTATCATCATCAAAACGTAAGTAAAATTTTTTGAAAGTGTAGATATGGCAATACGTTTTAAAACGGTTTAAACAAAGTTACAAAGCTCATGTAGCAAAGTTGCCAGTTTTCGTCAATGTTCGCGCCTTTTTCGTTTCTGCGGTTAGCTTCCCAACACTGCAAACAGCTGTTTCATTAATGAAACAAAGTTTCACCGAAACAATATTTCACAATGGGGCCGCCAAAAAAATCAAAAAAGGACCGTGGTGCGAGCGACAAATTTGGTAAGCGCATCACCAGAGTAACCCGATTACGTGGTAAAACTGATACGACTTCACAGCTAAGAAGCGTCGCGCGGAGGATGAGGCGTTCACCCAGCTGGTGGAAGACAATGACAGCATGGACAACGCCAGTGAGTCGGACGGGGTGCCCGGCGCCGCGTCAAAGAACGCCGAAACCAATGATGAGAACATCAACACAGACGAATACGGTGCAAAAGATTATCGCAGTCAGATGCAACTGCGCCCAGATCACGCCAATCGCCCATTGTGGGTGGCACCCAATGGGCACGTGTTTCTTGAGTCCTTTTCACCGGTCTACAAGCATGCCCATGACTTTCTCATTGCCATCTCGGAGCCAGTCTGCCGGCCGGAACACATTCACGAATACAAACTGACGGCCTATAGCTTGTATGCAGCTGTGTCTGTAGGACTGCAAACACACGACATTGTGGAGTATCTGAAGCGCTTGAGCAAGACCACCATTCCAGAAGGCATATTGGAATTCATACGCCTTTGTACGCTATCGTACGGCAAAGTGAAGCTCGTGCTGAAGCATAACAAATATTTCATTGAGTCCCCACATCCAGAGGTGCTGCAGAAATTGCTTAAGGACCCGGTCATTCAAAAGTGCCGGCTCATACGCAGCGAGGGCGAGGGCTTTATACAAGGCACCATGGATGGTAAAGCTATTACACAGTTTGGCACCAAGTTACCGGCGGGTACTGATAAGCCAGGGGAAGATTCGGCTAGCACCTCAGCAGCAGCAACGGCGGGCGCCGCACCCGCAGAGGGTGCCGCTGCAACTGTTACAGTACCCGAGGACATTACTGACTTCTACGAGAAGATTGACAAGGAAGAGGAGGATGAAGACGAAGCTAATCTGAAAACGGTATCATTTGAGGTATCACAAGAAAAAATTGAGCTAATACAAAAACGCTGCATTGAAATCGAGCATCCGCTGCTGGCAGAGTATGATTTTCGCAATGATACCAACAATCCAGATATCAATATTGATCTGAAGCCAGCAGCCGTTCTGCGTCCATACCAGGAAAAGAGCCTGCGCAAAATGTTTGGCAATGGGCGAGCACGCTCGGGCGTAATTGTACTGCCGTGCGGCGCAGGTAAATCTTTGGTAGGTGTCACCGCTTGTTGTACAGTGCGTAAGCGGGCATTGGTGCTGTGCAACAGTGGCGTGTCAGTGGAACAGTGGAAACAGCAGTTTAAGATGTGGTCCACGGCAGATGACAGCATGATTTGCCGGTTTACATCGGAGGCTAAGGATAAACCCATGGGCTGTGGCATATTAGTTACCACATACTCAATGATTACACACACACAGAAGCGTTCATGGGAGGCGGAACAAACGATGCGCTGGCTGCAGGAGCAGGAATGGGGCATCATGGTGTTGGACGAGGTACACACCATTCCCGCAAAGATGTTCCGCCGTGTTCTCACCATTGTGCAGTCCCACTGCAAGCTTGGCTTAACGGCTACGCTGCTGCGTGAGGACGACAAAATTGCGGACCTTAATTTTTTAATTGGTCCCAAGCTGTACGAGGCAAACTGGCTAGAGCTCCAAAAGAAGGGCTACATAGCACGCGTGCAGTGTGCCGAGGTATGGTGTCCCATGTCACCGGAGTTCTATCGTGAATATCTAACCACCAAGACGTCTAAGAAAATGCTGCTCTATGTGATGAACCCCTCAAAGTTTCGCAGCTGCCAATTTCTAATAAAATACCATGAAAAACGTGGCGACAAGACTATTGTCTTCTCTGACAATGTGTTTGCCTTGAAACACTATGCCATCAAGATGAACAAGCCGTTCATCTATGGACCCACATCCCAGAATGAACGTATACAAATCCTACAGAATTTCAAGTTTAATGCCAAGGTATGTGAATAATGAATGCATCAGGACAAAACTGTACGCTCATTTTATAATCTGTTTGGTGATAGGTCAACACCATATTTGTGTCCAAAGTGGCCGATACCAGTTTTGATCTGCCCGAGGCGAATGTGCTCATTCAAATTTCGTCGCATGGCGGCTCACGTCGCCAAGAGGCACAGCGCTTGGGTCGCATTCTACGCGCCAAAAAGGGTGCCATTGCCGAGGAATACAATGCATTCTTTTACACGCTCGTTTCCCAGGATACAATGGAGATGAGCTATTCTCGCAAGCGTCAGCGTTTCCTTGTGAATCAGGGCTATAGCTACAAGGTTATAACACATCTTAAAGGCATGGACACCGAAACTGACCTAATGTACGGAACACAGGAAGAGCAGGGCCAGCTCTTGCAGCTGGTGTTATCTGCCTCCGATTTAGACTGCGAAGATGAAAAAGTGCCAGGCGAACCGGGCTATCGTCCCAGCGGTGCTGGTGGCACGACAAGACGTATGGGCGGCCTCAGCTCAATGTCAGGTGGTGATGATGCCATCTACTACGAGCATCGGCGCAAGAACGTCGGCAGCGTGCATCCTTTGTTTAAGAAATTCAGAGGATAATTGACTGTTTACAGCTTAATAAAAGTGTTTCATTTTAATTATATCGTGTTTCTTTAAATTCTCAACTTGGAATTCTCTATTTCTTGACTAAAAACGATCTTATAACGTCTAATTGAAATTCTTTGTTTTAGTTCTAGTGCTGGCGCTGGCGAATGGGCCATCATTGAACTGCAGGGTGATCTGGAGGTGCGCAGCAATCAAAGCATGCACGATCAGTTCATAGGTGATCTGTACTACAACAAATATGGCCAGCCTGTAGGTTAAAGTAGTTTTAAAAATAATATATGCAATGATGATTTCATCTTTTGCTGATGACTTTCAGATTCTAATCATAGGCCATCATATACTGCAAGGACGCGAGCAGAAGCTGGACAAACCGTTTGCAGTGCTGGAAAAATCAAAGACTAATGAAGGGCAGCAGCTGCTTAATATAACAAATGCAACGTTAGAAGCAAGCGCCTTGAATGCCACCGCAGGAGCCGAACGTACTCTACTGGATGATACAGTAGCACTGGAGCACAAGAGTCGTCAACGAACCGAGTATACGGTGCGTGCCATATGCACAAAGAAGCTAATTTTCAAATCGCGACCCAAACCAATTATAGCCAATGTGGCGAAAACAGTTTGAGCATGGATCAATATATATATATTTATTTAGTTGTATAAATCATTTTTGTGAAATATAAATGTAAGTATTATACGATTTCCATTTCTCGTTCGATGCCAACAAATTTGAGCTGCTCAGTTGGCCCGTATCTGTAGTCAAAGAAGAGTTCTTCTCCTGGCTGTATTGCCCGCTTAGCGAAGATTCCGATACGATGATCGCCAGTGACCATCATGACCTTGGCATAGCAATTGGGATTGATCGAATGATTGGCAAATCGAATTTTGTTGCCTTTGCGTGTGGCATCCACAACAAAGTCGTTGTTCAAATTAAACAAAAATGAACACATGTATTTGTCATACACCTTGCCACGACGATCGGCCTCGTCCTGCGAGATTATCTCGCCGCAGTACTCCGATATGAACTCATTTTTCTGTGCTCCCTCCTTAAGAAAAATGCCCCAACCGGCAATGTCCGAGGGCGCCATCAGCAAATGTTTATCTGCAGGGACCGAAGTTAAGCAAAATTGGAATGGTGACTGTAACGACAAGCTACTTACGCAATCCACGCTGCACGCAAACATTCTTGCAAGTGATTTTGGTCAGCTTAAATTGATCGGCACCGCAAGCTTGACACAAATCAGGATCGCACTCTCGTACAGCCAAATAGCAAGGGCATTGCTTGGTGTTGCACTGAGCCTTACAACGACAGCCTGGGAAACGATTCTGGCAATCGCTGCTGCAGTTGCAGAACTTCTCGCAAAAGTTCTGCGTCTGTATGCAGGAGCAATTCATGTCGCAGGGACCGGCGTGGTCGCAGGGTGTGTAATTGTACACGTGATTCGATGACGAGTCCTTCTTCAGCTGTATCTTGCGGCAATGCAGCGACCATAGGCGCTGCTTTTTCTTCTTCTTCCGCGGTGGAGTAAAGTCCTGACGCAGATCCTCAAAACTAAACTCAGCGGCCTCCTTCTGCGCAAACTCGTACACCTGGCGGCAGGTTTTCGTAAGCATATTATGTGCAATTGCACAATAATTCTTTAAATACACCTTGTGTAGCACTCTAAAGAGCGCCTGATCGGCGCCAGTCCATACGCACTGCGTGCTGGTGATGTTCATCATGCCAGCTGGATAAAAAAGATATGTTAGAGTAAGCAAACTTCGAAATGAGCATTCGATTAGCGAAATGTATTTAATTTACCCATAATAGAGTTAATCTCCGCGCTATTGACAGCTATGCCATTATCCTTGCCGTTATCGGGGTTGAAATCCTTGTTGCTAAACTGGCTATTGCTATCATTACTGTCCTCGGAGCTGGCCTCGTTGCAGGAATCGATTGGCGGCGTTTTGCTATCAGCTGCTAGCTTCTCCTTCATGCCATCCTGTTAGCAAGACAATAATATTTACTTAAATGGTGAACATCATTAAAATTTACAACTCACAATTAACATGTAACAGGAATTGCTGCAGGGCTCCACAAAGGTCTTCAATTCCGGATAGCGACGCTTTTGCAGATTTGGACCAGCGTGTCCCTGCAAACCTGTGAATCGAAAATGTAAATTTTAGCACAACTGGAATCAGGTCGTATCTAGAGGACATGACTATGAGACGCTTGGGGTTAGAGCATGAAACAGATACGTTACATAACGAAGGATGCAAAAGCCGCATGAAATGAGGCGAGAAACACCAAGAAAATTTTGATACAAGACATTTTTGCCGATTTCCACAGACATAAATTATATATATATATATAGGAAAGATTGATGATGATGTGGAGCAAGGCGACATTTGGGCCTAGGCGGCATGAGTGTGTGTGCGTGTGGTTATCGAAAACAACAACTACAACAACGACTCACCCTGTACATGGTGACCTAAATTGCAGTTATTTTTTTTTTTTACAAAATTTTAAGAGGTTGTTTAGACAAAAGAAATGTTTTGCAACAATTTTTGTTTGTTTTCCAAATAAAGAGAAAAAGCAAAACAAAAGGTTATTAAGAGCAACCCGACTGGAGGCGAAGCACAAAGATTCCACTTACGATGCAGGAAACAATCATATTTAAAGCAGCGTCGGCAGAACAATGTGTGGAACGAGTGCATAGTCCGCTCGCGTGAAACGCTCTCCGCCTTGGTGCCATCGATGTTAGGCGTGCATTCCTGTGGACGCTCGGGATCCTGATGTTCGGTAAGCTCGATGTACCTGAATGGAAGAACGTTTAACATACAATTGCAAAGCTGTAAACACAACACACTTCTCCTTTAGCTCCTGGGGAGTGCCCTTGTCCGGAAAGTTGGCGCTGATTGCCTGAAATATGATAGGTGCTGGAAACGGTAGCTTCTCCTTAACTTTCTCTACTTTGCACTTTGTGTCTGCGATAACTTCAGCAGGCGCAGCCTCCTTGTCTTCAGCAACAGGCGAAGAAGCCGCTGCCGCTGGCTCTAACGATGTCGTGGTCTCTGTTTTCTCATCTTCCTCCTTTAATTTTGGTGCGGTTGGTGTTTCCGTTTTGGCAGATGGACTCGTCACTGTTTCCTCCAACTCCTTACTATGCGAACGCATCAAGGCATGTACCAGCTCCACAAATATGGCATCATCCATGAAGGATGGATCCTTGTCGCCGTGCACCTTGCCATCGTAGTTCTTGATCAGCTCTTCTATGAACTTGCCATCCTTGTCAAGCACCTCATCACCCATATATGGAATGTTGTGCAGCACAGTCTCATCCTCGACCATAAAATTTTGCTGAGTGGGCGCCCATGTATACATTGTAGGGATGGGCGTGACGGCGTTGATCACACAAATGGGCACACGCTGCGGGCCACTGTTGGAGCCATTATAGCTGGTAACCTCAGCTCGTTTCACACAGTCAACGTGCGGTGGATCATACGGTTTTGCCTGCCACACTTTCGATTCGCAGTACAAATCCTGTACATTGTGGTTGTGCTCATCCCTGAATGAAGTAAAGCGCAAAGCAATTAAATGGACGCTAAGTGACACGTTATGCCGCAAAGCTTGTTTACCAGTTTTTAATCCACGCTTCCTTAATTTCATCAGCACGTTTGTAGCGCTTTTGCTGGCGTATCTTCATGTACTCCAACTTGACCAAGCGTTTCCATTCTTTGCTGCTCATATTTAATCAAGATATTTTTTCAGCAAATTATTTCTGGCGGACTCGGTTAGTGTTTGTTAACGTATTTGTTAGCGAAGTGTTGCGATATGATAAAATGTAGTGTTAGGAAAGAACAAAAAACAGCTGCTGGTTGTTTACCTAGCCGCATTTCAATATTACGTTTAGTATATAGTATTTATTTTTTGGGTATTAATATTTGGCATTATTTAAGATCAACCTCAACACAAAAACAAATCAAATGTGAAATCTTATCAAATTAAGGGAAAAAAATTACACAAATAAGCTGGACAATTTCAAACACATCAAATCAGCCACGAGCATCGAGGAAATTGGCGCGATGGAACCATCAGCTTGCGAAGATTTGAAGGCATTCGAACGGCGTCTTACCGAAGTGGTTTCATCGTACAGGCCATCCACGTTCCGCTGGCGCAGTAAGAACAATTCATTCCTTGTCAAACTAAGCGCATTTACGACCTAATCAAATTACCTCTAATAGTTATACTATCTGCATTATCGGTATGCACGGCTATCAGTGCCTGGTACTGGCTGAGAGATCCACGTACGACCGTTGTGCCGCTGACGGAATCGCTCTGGATACACCCCATCTTCACTGTGGCCACAGTCACATTGATAGTGCTCTTCATTTTGGGCATACAGAAGCTAGTTGTGGCGCCGTCGATAATCACGTCGCGCACACGAACGGTGCTCACAGATTTTGCCCTCGACCTGGAGCCACACACTGGAAAGTTAATATTAAAGCCTCGTCAATGTAATAACAACGGCAACACATGAAGCTGTATACGGATATTAATTTCATTTTGCCTTGCCCTGCTAATACAATGACTATGATGCATACTTCCAAGATGATAGCTTTTTCGCATCCAAAAACCTAGTTTAATTCATACATCAAACTTAATTGTTTAAGTACGCTTCATTCGGTTAAATTATATAAAAAAAGCTCCATTGTACATATACTTGTTCGAGCTCTTATTTATTTCTGCAATCAACTCAAACAAAATTCAATATATATCATTTCGGGACCCTGGAACGAAGAATCAAACAACTGACAGGTTGCAGCTTAACATAATGAAGTTAGCCAAAATTGATAATGAAAAGTATGTAAGCCCAAGCTGGTAAGTATTGCCTAATTTTGTCAAACATATTACGATATAAATTCAATAATTATTTAATGTTCACTCAAAATACTTATGGATCTAGACAGTTATCACGATTATTGCTCGCTGGAATCGTTCATTGTCTTCTGAACTTTAACAAGTGAAAATTGGGAAAGTTATGCAAATGATAAGTGCCGCTTAATGATTCGCCTACATGGGAGGTCGGTGGGGTTCAACCTTTTACGGCGCGTCTCAGTAGTGGAGTCTTCCAGAGCCCTGGCGACCGTATTGGGCAATTTGTTGGCGTTACAGTTTCTGAAAAACTTAATTTGATATCCAACCCTTTATAAGCCTCTCCGCTCTTGTCGACGCCGAAATACTAGCCCAAAGGAGAGCATATCATGCGTGTATAGGGTATAGAGATCCGGGGCAAGCCTTGCGAAACGCCAGCTATGATAGTCTACTGCCGTTTTTTTTATCTTGACTACAATGAAGCAAGAGCTGAGGATGTTGGAGTATGGTACTGGGAGATGAGATTTCAGATTGAAGAGAAGATCCTTGATCCGGACCTTATAGAATGCCTGCTCGATGCGCAACCGCCTGGAATCTGTACCTTAGAGCACGGTCGACCGCTCGATGCGGGGCCGCGTGACTTTCGAGAAGCAATCATGTGATACATAAATCCCAATTGCACATTAGCTCCGGAGCATTAATTATCTTTGCAAATTATTTACCTAATTAAAGTTACACTTGTTCAGTTAATGAAAAAACCGAGTTACTTTTGTGAGTTCGTAATTCCAGGTGTTTCGATAATAAAAACCATATATAAATACAGACCCCCGGGTACTGCAAAGTTACATAAGCCTCGCAGCCATCACCCAAACCCAATGATGAAGATTTTCTTTCTGATCGTTATCCTCCTGGGTGTTGTTTTCAGCATGTCAGCAGGCAAGATGAAATTAATCGAATAATTTTTGTAGCTCTTACCATTGAAGTAATCAAATTGTAGCTGAAACTGACTCCACTTGGATGCCGACAACCACAAGCCCAGAAGGAGCAAGGATCGTGCGCAGCGCAGCCGTTGAAGAAGTCGAACAAGAGCACGAAAAGGATGAGCCAAAAGGTTGTTGCGGCTAAACAGCACATCATTGGCATGGTGATGGTGTTGCAGGATACACAACATGCCACGTATTATCAATAAAAAAGCAATATTTTGAAAATCCATATGCATGTACTTTTAATATTCGACAGCAGGCTTACAGGTTGATTTTATGAATTCGCATATTTTATTTGAGCTTAAGGATGGGACATAAATATTTCGTACGAAAATTCGGGCTTATGGGACTTCTCAAATTTGCTTCTTATATTTTTGTATAAGAAATTCATTCTTATAAGAATAAAGTGTATTGTTGCTTCTTCTTGTAAGAGGAATATATATTCCATATTTTTAAAGCGATAAAGGATTTTCTTTACGCCCATTAACGTTGACTTAAGTTTTATGAAAATTGTAAGCAAACACGTAAAGTGTTGTATGACGCAGGGCCTCGTCTTTCCTTAGCCCCACTCTATGAGGAATGCATTCTTTGGCATAAATATTTTTTGCCGATATCAGTAAAGTTTTGTATAGACGTATATCAGATGTATGTATGTTCGTAAAAACAAGAAAGAATTTCTATACATTTTTTCCCTAATAGCAAATGTCCAATTTCACAGGTTTTCGAGAGAGATTTTAAGCCTTAAGCACATGCTCACTTAAGTCAAAAGTTAACTACAATATGAAAAAAAATAATAGCAAATCTTGATTTGAAACTGAAGAGTTTATATATCTTCCTTATCATTCAATCAATACTTTTGAAGAAGTACATATATAGGTGCCTTTATATGTACGTGAATATCCGATCTGTACATATAATCAAGGCTACAAGGAACCGTCTTAAACTCAGCATATAATATAAACTTTAAGCAAAATCTGGATGCTGGATCGGAATCATATAGTATAATATTAACACAAACTGAATAGTAAGGTTAAAACTGTATATATATATATTAACAACCAAGGCTTGCGACTTTAATGTGGAAGACTTTATTTAAGAACTGAACGTAAGGGCTGGGCCATAGCTTCAACTGGGAAAATCCACCGAACGTTTACACAATTCATTATACTTATATTGCATATTTGCAAGGGCATAAAACAAAACAAAATTTGTCAACTGTTTTGTTAATGAATGCATGTGATTAGTTGCTTATTACTAACGCCAAGTGTTTGTTGCCAAAAGGGCTTATTGGGAAATCGTTATGTGATCGCGGACAACAAGTATAAATACTTACTGTCGCCCACTGAAAACAACAGAAGTCACTTGACCGCCATCCAAGCTCAATCATGAAGATATTCTTTCTGCTTGTACTCGTCCTGGCTGTTGTTTTCAGCATGTCAGCAGGCAAGTTAAAATTCATCGAATAAGTTTGCAGTTCCAACCAGTCAACTATTCGAATTTCAGCTGAAACAGCACCTCCGGCCCATCATGGACATCCGAAGTTCGTGCGCAGCGTAGCCGTCGACCCACTCAATCAGGGTCAAAATAAGGATGATCTGAAGGCCTGTTGCGGCTAAGCAGCTTGCCAGCGATGTGGTACGGCTCCTTGGGAATGGGCAGCAAAGCGTTCTCAAAATAAAGAATATTATTTAAAAATCAATATGAACAGACTCTTAAATTGGGCCGGTCGTTTGGCTTTGCCACTGGACATCCATGTATTGTAATTTTAGGGTCTTTCCTTCAGCAAGTTATGGTACAATGATTCTCATGAGCTCTCAAATTTGTTGAATAAACAAATTTTAAATCGACATAATAATTTTTAAACATAGCACATGGTGATTCTTAGGGAACATCCTCCTCGTCCTTAAATATATTTGAATGAACTAATATTTATCACCAGGTGTCTATGGCTCCGACGTGATATACCTAGCCCCATAGGGGATGCGACAGTATTGCCAAGTTTGACGCCCTTTTATAGGTGGTTAGTGTACTCTACATACCATGCTTGACGTGGAGTTGCGTATCAACCGGGTGCCATAACCACAGACCAGCAGAGGCTTAGGATGGGCCTCAACCCTCATTGCCAATCGAAGAACGAGATCTACAGAAATAATTCATAGGCGTCATTAGATAATCAAATTAGAGTTCTATCATATTCAGCGAGGTGAGAAAGCAACTAATAATTCATTTTGCGCAATAACTATTTATTCTAGATACTCATCAACATGTGTTTATTGTTGTGGCATTAACTCCTATCGCACATAAATCGAATTATTTAGTCTGTGTTTTCAGTTTATTTTTGTTTCGCTTGCTTGATTGATTGATTTTGTTCGTTTAAATACAAGCTTTATAAATTTCTTTGTGTAAGTCTTAAAATATTATTGCGCAGCATTCTTTTATAATCATACAAAGGTTCGGTTTAATATGTTTATCAAATCTTTAGTTCAGAGTGAAAATATAAATGCATCTGCGTTCTTACTGTTTGATGGTTCAGTTTTTGTTCAGGCCATTTTAGTTGGTATGTATTGTTTTTGTTTTTGTTTTAAGTTTTATAATTAATTGTAATTTATATCATGTACAAAAAAATATGCTAAATTTTATTTAAAAATGTATTTAAATTTATAATCTCTGGTTAGTAGTTGAAATTGGAATTTAGGATATTCATTTCCATCATATTATACTTTGCGCTAATTTGTTTTGTTAATCAATTTGTAATAGGTTTGTTCATTACTTAATATTAGTGCTAGATTATGAACTAAATATTGTTTTGTTGCTGGTTGTTTTTGATATATATTTGCATGTTTACTTCACAAGGAGGCGCCAAACAAGAGAACAAAATATGATTACAAATTACAAATTAATACGACAAATATTGGAAATGCATAAATAAAACTAAATGCTGCCTCCTTTCTGCACAACATTCACACAATTTAAACATAATAATTCTATATATATATATATACTCGTAGTAGAAGCCTATTAATTACATAAATTAAAAACCGTTTAAATCTTTAAACAAAGTTAACGTTACAAATTTTACACATAAACAAAACGATTTGGCTTGCTCCACGCCGGACTCTGCCATTATGCGGCTAACATATTGCGTATGTTCTTCGGCGTGTTTTCCTCGTTTAGATGCTTCGTCGTGTAGCGCAGGGCGTTCAGCAGGGGTTCCGCCTTTATCGCCGGCTGTGCCTGCAGTAGCCGCACACAGCCCTTCACGTCCACGTGGGCACCGCGCGCAAATGCTCCCACAGGATGGACATGATCGTAGAGTATGACCAGTCCGACCATAACGCGCAGCACCAGCATTTGCGTCTCCTCCCGTTCGATCTGCTGCAGCAGTTTACTGGAAAGTCAAGTAAGTCTTTGAATAATTGTGTTTCTTGTAAATGTTATCATTTGGGAGCCACTCACGGATTCTCCAGCATTCGCAGGCACACTTTGGCCATTGTACCAAGAGTTTCTGTTGTATTTTGCACATCATCCGCATTATCATTCACAAATTTTGATGTCGCCTCGCTGAGCACCTTTAGCATGGGCGTGGCATGCGCATAGAATAATGACATACGATTCGCCAGCTCCGTGCTGACCAGCATGTTTTCCGTGGAGTCCACGCGCTGTCGACTGACAATGCGCCTGTAGTAGCTGAAGTCGTTCTGTATGGCGGGTGTTTTCATCTAAATGTTGCAATATAAAGCAAAAATGATGTAAGTCTATTGAAACTTATTTATTTATTTTTAATAGATGTGTACTGTATCAATGAAACAAAACTAATCAAATTTTCTGGGCAGAGACCATCTCGGAGTAAACCAAGGCTTGGGATGCATCGATTGTGCCTGTACAGAAATGAGCCCAAGATAACTTCTCTGCGGGAGTTCGGCCCTTGGTAAGTGTGAAGTCGATAAGCAGTGCACTGCTTGGTAGATTACATTTGCATGTAGAACAGTTTACTGCTTACGAAATCTATTTGAACTGCTTTGCTAGCCACTTTAATAGACGCTACATTTATCTCTAATTGCAGTACGTGACATCGCAATTGGTCTTAATTTTTTGTAATTTTCAGCCAGGCCCAAAACTCAGCTTTCGAGTCGGATAACGCGAATACATTTCAGAGTCTATTTAACTGTCAGGGCTGCACTGGAGTCGTGCGTGCGATATACTTCTGAGAGCTGCCGCCCCAACGGCCGACGAGTGTCTCATCATTTACCTTGAGGGAGCGCTTGAAACATGACAGCGCTTTATATATATTATATGTGAACAAAACTTAATATAAATACGTTATTAGCATAAATCGTTCTAACAGTAAGTAACAATGCGGCAAACAACACGGAACAACAGCGGCTTCAGAGGCTGTAAGTGGGTGAGTTTTGTTTTCATTTCATTTGTTGCTATTATTAAACACACAGATGATTAATTTGTTGTTATGTAACTTAATATTTTAGCTAGTTTTGTTGTTGTTAGTAGCGCCACATTCAACAGCCGCCCAATATGCGTCATCGGCCTATAACGGTCGGTTTGTTGGCTTTAATCAGCAACAGGCCCAGCAGCCTCTTTGGAGTGGCTATCCGGACGCACCACTGACCTATACTCGGACTTATCCTGCTGCGGTGCAGTCCGTGTGGTCCGGTGCGCCAATTGTTGTAGAGGATGGAGCGAATGGCCTGGAGCAGGAACGTCAGCAGCAGCAACGGCGGTATTTGCCCATTAATTACGACAACAATAGAGATACCTATGCCAATGTGGAGTCGGACAGGAGGAGCCGCAATTGGCTCAACAGCAACAACAACATCAATAACGTGCCGCCCACACGCGCTGCCAATCACAATTACAACAATGACCACTATTACTACACACAGCCGCAGATCCAGCCAGAACTGGAGCAACGTGAGCTGCTCGCCGTGGCTGATTCCCGACGCGGGGAGGACCAAATCGTTCGCATCGGCGGCAGTCGCTCTCTGGCCAACAACAACAACTACGAATACTATGAGCCGGCTCAGCCACTTGGACACCGCGAGTTTAAGGCGAAATATGAGAAACATTACTCGGACTACTTGCGTAAATATCCGCAAAGATTGTTGCCATTTTATAGCACATTTGTTGACAAGTGATCCGCAACTGGGTCAACAAATCGAAATAAATTCCTGTGTCAACTGAATACATCCCGAATGTGCCAAAAACTTGCAACACCATTTTCTTTCTGGGCATGTGCCAAGAATCTTTATAATTGTGACCAGTCAAAAAATTACAGTGAAAGCAAAACTAAAATACTAACTTTTATATTGTACAGAAAAATACTCTAATATTCGAATATAAACATATATGTAAAAATTTATCTACATACAGATATCTCACGTAAAAGGAAAACAATTCGAGCCGTGTTTGCTTGCGAGAGTCACCACTGTAGCTGAACAGTCGACGCTTAATCTGGTTAACGAATTCAGTCAATAACATTTGTAGCATACTTTGAGGCACACTCTAAAATGGGAAAGGGAACACCCCGGGCAACAATAGTGTGCGGACAACGCGGCAATTGCCTAGAAACGGAAGTGCCTTTTACTGTTAGTTGGCAAGGCACGTTTGCATCCTACATATAAGTATATAAAGTGCATGTGCATGTGCATGTGCATGTGTATGTGGCTGTGTATGTGCGTGTGTATTTCCGAAATGACACTTAAACACACAACGACACCGTCATCATTCTCAACATCATCATCATTATCAACTTCAGCATAAAAGTTGCACACGAGAGAGAATTGCCCTCTGTCAAACTGCACTGCCGCACAACCTCCTCCCCTCACCTCCCGCCTGTGATCCACAACAACCGCATTCGATTCGATTTCATAAAAGTTTTACAAAACGGAAACGAGCCATGGAAAAACGCGCATACACAGATTTGCCAGTGCTTCAATCGATTTCTGTTTGGTCCTCACAATAAAAGGCCCACATTTATATGTCAATGGAAGAAGGGAAAGAGACAGAGCTATCTGATCCTACGAGTTACAAGTTTGGCACACATTGAGCCATAGTGGTCAATGGTTATGTGCTTCTATAGATTAAAAAGTTCATCATGGATTTGTGCTGGTGTATGTAGCAGGCACAAGGAGGCATCCAATCGATCTAGTTATGCCAGCCTGTCTCAACTATTATACTTTTATGGATAGATTTTCAATTATATATTACGATGCCATTTTAAAGTCATGAAAATTTCAAAAAGATCGGACTTTAAGCGCCGAATTAATTCAAATAGTTGCAGCATAAAGTTCCAGACTATCTCCGCGTCGGTTATTTTTGATCAGACTATTCTTAACTTGTTTTGTTTTATTTTTTATCAGCTTAAATTATTTTCAACATGCTGTTTATTCCGAGTCTACGTCAAATGCGATCTATCTAAGGGCTTGAGAGATGTGTTCTCTTCCTCTTCACGCTGCAACAGAGTATACTTCGTTCCGCTTTGCGTGCTCACTGAAGAGCCGACAGTTGGCCAGGCCGTTTAAACGAGTGCGTGCAGCCAAATGAGGCTTCACTGTAGAGCGCAAGATATTTCATCAATGGGCAGCAGCACGCGCTCGCCTCAACTGACAGACAGCCAGTTGGACGGATGGACAGATGGACGGATGGACGGATAAACTGGCAGTCAATTAAAAATGCAACCACGCGCGCAATGAGTTGGCAGCTTGGCTTAGACTTCAACTGGCTGTTGCACCCACATAAGGAAAACGAAATGACAACAAACCAACTGGTTGTCTGGTCTGGTTGGCCTGGTCTTAAAGAAGACATAACTCTGTTGACCCACGCGCCTTGAAACAGCGCCAAGTCCAGTGAGCGTTACTCGTGCCCAAATCAGGCAAAAGTTGTAACAGACACGCACGCGAATACACACACAGACACGTGGGGCTACTCACCTTGTACTCATCGAATTTCAACACAAATTCCAGTATCTCGGCCAGCTGCTTGACCAGCGCCTGCTGTGTCTCCAGGTGCTGCGTCGGATTCAGCTTGCCGCCAACCAATTGGCCCAGCAGCTTGGGCACTATTTTGTCCAGCTCCAGGGAGTGCTCGTAGCAGCGTTTCAGCTTTATGACCAGCGGCAGCACGGCGGACCACGCTTTGCCCTGCACCTCGGGCGAGGGATCGGCGATGGCTTCGCGTATTTCTTTGTTGGCGCCCTGCAAAAGTGAACAACATTTTATTTCAATATTTCTCTTTTCATCCAATATCAGTTGCGTCCGTAAAGCTCGGTCCGTAAAATGTTCGCTTGACATGCAAACAATAGGCGAATAGGCGAATAAACGATTTTCCTCGCCTTTTATAGATTTTATTTTTTTTTTTATATTCATTCATTCGGGCATTTGTTTTATTACAACAACTGCAGAGCAGCAACAACATAGTTTGGTTTGTTGTTGCTTTTATTCTATTATTCCTACGCCACATGCAACAATGACGGCGCCGTCGCTGCCAACGCTGCGTGTTGCGGCTAGCACTGCGATTTTTATCGACGCTTTATGATCTAAATTCTGAAAAAAAAAACAAACATAAAACAAACGACTATCATAAGGCCTAACGAACGCTCGGCCATTGCATGTTTTCAAAAGTTGATTTTGCGTCCGCTTTTTATGTTTCTCCGCCGCATAACATAGGCAATCAGCAAATGGCGTTGATTATATCAATTGTTGCGTTTCAGTTTCTCTAACAATCGACACATGTATTTTCCAGTGCCGCAAACAGCACTAAATTTGCCATTTAAAATGAAAACATCGACCTGGCTAGTCGCTGGTAAATGATGCGAGTGAATGACTTTTGTGCTTACACCAAAGTTCAATATCTTTACGATTTTCAGTTGAAGTAATACATATATTGACTCCTCTGTTCTTCCTCTTCTGTCTTAAGCACTTTATGCTTTATTTCATCTCAGGTTGAGATCACAATATATAGTATATTGTTTTGGGATTTAGTCATTAACTATCAACCTGGCATGGTTCATTGACAAGGACACAACTACACTCTTAAACACTTTCCTGGTATTCGAGCCCTGATTCTTAATACTTACTTACTTACTTCACAAGTCTTCTAATTTGCCTGCACATACATATGTATATATATTTCAAGTAAGCAACTAACTCTTCGTTTTGCAACACTGCAAAGTACAAAATAGCTCAGTGGCAACCAGTATCCGAAAGTCTTAAAAGTTTTACGCGCCAACATTTAAGGCGCGCTTGATTCACCCTCAATGCCACGCCCACTAATTGAAACGTTTGCCAAGATTTCGTGTCTGACCTCTTAAAGGGAACTTGGTACACATTTTAAAGAATTTGTATAAAAGCAACCCTCAATTCACATTTACCCTACCCAATTTACAGGTGTATCCCCAGTGTGATGTTATTTTTGATTTTCGCACCTTTCGCCATTTTGTGCTGTATTGAAATGGGCTCAGGTAAGCGCACATGTTGTGTGTTTATAATTTAATTGCTGCACATATCAACAACAAGAAGCTGTGGCAGCCACCCTCAGACGCCCTCACACTATTTTGTTTATTCGTTGCAAGCCCATCGACGAGTGCTTGGGCATAATCAAAATACGACTGTGTGCATCTAAATAAACACATGAGGCCAAGTGAAGCGTGAATCTGGAGCTGGTACTTTGTAGCTGTAGCTACCTTGGTGCACGTCTTTGTGCTCCACAACATTTACACCTGTCCATGAAGGCAACAGCCATGTCCTTGGCCAGCGGCAGCGGCAGCAGCAGTTGCTGCTGCACTTGAAGTTTCACAAATGCTTAACGCGTACAAACAAGTCAACAAACAAAGAGAGAAAGAGAGAGAGAGAACGAGAGAGAGAGAGAATGGACAGAGAGGTGCGCATTCTTTTGACTTTGCCTTTGTATTGTCTCGTTTATGCCAGAGACACTCTAAGGACTTTATAGCTGGCCAACGAACGGAAACTGCGCTCCTGCTGCTGCTGTGTGGGCAGACAGATTCACAGGCTGAGATTGTGCCTTCACTGCATTCATGGGTGCATTGCTTATGTGTGTGTGCGTGTGTATATGTGTGTGGGTGTCTGATTCAGCCGCTTCGCTTATTTTTCAAGCATTTATCTCACATCGCGACATGTGCACGTCGAAAACAAAGAGCCTAGCATAGGTGGAGTTTCTGCTGCTGATGTTCCAAGGCAGCATCTTGTGTTTTGTCACAGGAAACGGTACTCCCCTCTCTCTCTCTCTCACACACACACACACTCCTTCACTCATTCAACATTTGTTGATTCATCGCCTTTTTCTGCAGCATCGCATAAAACGTTACATGCTCCAATAACAAAGCACGTGCTGTGTCTGCTTCATGCATTTTACCAAGAAATCTTCACACTTCGCCCACAACAACAACAATAAACTTGAACTTGCATGACTTTAATGCTGCTGCGGTAAAAACAGTATTCGTTTTGTAACTGTTTCTAGTTTTTTAATTAACACTTAATGAGCCCAACTTAATGCTGCTTGGCGTTCTAGCATAGAAGAGCTCAATTCATCTAACACAGACGAAAGAGAGTGAGACATAGAACTAGGGAGACGGGCGTCGCATAGTTAATTAACTTTGCGATTTGCAGCACTCTGCATAGAAGAAGTAAACGCCTTGTTAATGTTGTGAGGGCCTGCTGCCGTTTTAATTGTAAATTAAATTACACTCAACGCGGAAACAAGTGTTGGTCTTCTGCGGTAGCTTTGATGTCCGCCAGGGATGACACTCGCTGGTGTCGCTTTACGTTTGCATGCGGCCACTTAACACTTCAAAATGTATCGATTATTGCACTCGATAATTATAGTTAAGAGCCAATGACAGTGGCGTAATCGGCGCATCAAACCGTTTGCTTGACGACTGTTTATCGACAACTTGGGCTGCTCGCCTGGCAAGTGGCCGACTTTAAATTACCCTGCACTCAACTCCGCAACATATGGTGAGTTAACCCAAATGTAAAATATTATTGTCTGCATACAATGTGTAACAGAACATATTGTAGACAGCTTTCAAGATCTCTGTGACATATTTAAATTAAAAATTATTTTTCTATTTGCAGCTACTGGAAGGATGATTTCATTAAGATGGGCAGATACTTATGTACATGCCGACTGGATAGTTCCCCACAGTGTTTCTTCAGGATTCACAATGGCGATTCCGAGAGGCTTCCTTTTGCCCGCTACATTCATTTGCATAAATTCAATATACTCTTTCTTATCAGTTGTAATGGGTATAGTGTATAACAACGAAGCAGTTCAAGTGAGTGCAGTTACAGGAAAGTGTGGGCATGCAATGCAAAAATATGTATGTACATATGTATGCAATAGCTAAGCGTGCATGGAACGCATTTGTTGTCGTGCATACCGCACGTGCTGTAAGTTTTTACATGTAGGCACATATATAAATATATACATTACTAAAGCGCCGAGATCTCTTAAAATATATATTTTTATAATATGCGAAAATTAATTGGGAGAAAGCAGATATTACTTTGATACTTTATAGGTATATAAATATTGTTCATTACTTTCTAACATATAAAAGCTCAATATATATATATGTGCATATGTTGACTGACTGGGCTTTAGTCTGACTAAACTTACAGTAGTTAGCTTTGATTATCAGTAGTTACATCTGTTATTTAAGTATTTCCGCAGCAACAGTTGCCACCAACAAAACACTTTAATCGTTATTTAAATGCAGTGATAAGAGACGACTTTGCGGTTTTCCAATTATATTTCGCAAGCCACAAAGAAGGCCCACAAGAACAAGGCTAAGAAATTAATAATACGACGCTCAAGCAATAAAATTCCGACGACGATGCCAAACAAATCAATGAATTCCACGAAAAATGTAAAGGCCAACAAAATATGCTTTTTTATATAAATACCAGCCGACGATGACTATTAAAATCTCATAATTTTTATTTATCAACCAAAAAAAAGTACCAGCAAATGGGAAAGACCCATTAACATTAGCGGGTGGCAGCACCCACAGACACTCGGCCGCCATCCAGTGACATGTGTAGTCCACAATTTCCCATGGTAGACCCCTCAATCCAAAGCAATCCAAGCGCCGCTCGGTGTGACTACTTAATCATAAATATTTCATAACATACTCTCTCTCTCTCTCTTTCTATCCCTCTCTGTTTCTCTTTGTTAAATGCCTTCCGCTGACATGGGCTTCTTAATTATTCAATGGACCCACTGAACGTCGCGTTGCCGCGATATCAAATACGACAACGGGTACGAGTACAACATATGTTTGCGCATTGCAAAAGTCTCTTTGTGTTGTAGAACTGCTGACAGCAGGAGCAGCAAAAGCAACAACAAGAACAACAACAACAAAAACTATTGTCATGTGAGTCATAGAAGTTGATCGCCGAGTTCTACAAGCACATAGCGACTCGACATGTATCAAAGCGGCATTTGGCGCTTTGTTGTGGTCGAGGTAAATTGCCTTCGATTTTCACAAGAGCAAACGCGAACTATGGACAAATTCTACAGGTGATGCAGGTATTTATAAATAGTTGATGTCGTAATGAGTACAGGGAAAAATTTCATTGAAAAGTGAGATCTCGATATGGGTAGAGAGCGCACATCATACGATTATTATACGCATCATGTAAGAGTATCTAAAACAGCTGCTCAGTGAATCACAAGCATCATTCATCCAATAAGCTGATGATGATTACGATGATGGGGATGATGATAATGGGTCAGTTGGTGGGCTGACTAACTGGCCCCGCATAGTACACGGTAGGCACACATAATACACATAATGCTCATGAGGCATGAGAACAAAGGAGCTCTACGGGACCCATTGAACTGAGCAATAAACAGATGCTAATTTAAGTACAGCCCGTATGTAAAGCTCGCAAATGATGCGTAAATTTCAGTTAGCACATTTAAAAATAACGACAATGGCCTAATTTCCAGCGCGTTTTTCAAGGGCTTTGGGCCATTAAAGCGAAAAAAAAGGAAAACGAAACAAAAAAAGCTATAATGCCGCCAGTTGGATGTCACGAGCGTCGTAATTTATCAAGATAATCGAAATAAGCAGCCAGGCAAGTGCAACAGCAACAACAATGCCATAATGATAAGATAAACAAGCCCATTATCAGTGGCGTGAGCAGGAGTTTCTCGCTGCTAAAGAGAAGTGTACGATATGCCAAATGATTGCATTGAATTATCGACCTTTGCCATTTATCGAACATCGAAACAAGTGATAATCATATTGTCGTATTAGATCAGCCGTTTAGCCTCTTGTTAAGTTACAAATGAAATTGGGTCAACGTACAGACAATATTGTACAATAAATATTCGCACAAAGCAATAAAATGTAGCCCTCAAATTAATTTAGATAACAAACATGAGTACAATGTCAGTTTGCCCAAAAGCCGACTGACCTTTGTCTAGTTTCTAAAGGTGGGAATTATCAATAGCCTTTACCAGCGAATACAATTAGAAAGAAGTACCTTTAGTTATGTTAGTTAGTTAGCCAGTTCGCTAGATCATATTAAAATAAGAAATTTTCAATTGTCAAAGCACTTTTGATTTGACCCGGCCAACAAGAAAAATACACATATTTCCAATGTTAAACAGACTGTGGATTAACACAGCGAAAATCAACAGAGAAATGTTGGCATTTTTATTGACTTTGAAGACACACACATGCACACACAAACAAAGAGAACAGAGGAAAATCCACAAAAAGAAAACGCAAGAAAAATTCCTGAGCCATTTCCCGTTTCAACTGGAGCATTCGCCTGCAGTTGCTGTCTGTTGTCACGAGAAAAACAACCTAAAAATGTCAAGGAATATTTTTAAGACGGTTCCATGGAACTTATCTTGTGTTTAATGCCTTCGGCTTCAAACTCATTTTCTAAAATATTTTTTTGGCGAAATTCATCTACTCGGAAAACTACCCCCTCCTGAAGGGAAAATGAAAACTAAATTACTCTGGTTACCTAGGCCAGAAAATAGAAGATACTGTGAAAAGAACGAAAAGCAAATATTTGAAAAGTCAAAAGTTTCAGTTTCAGTTTGCTTTAGTTTATTTATAGATCCAATACGATTTATGAATATAAATCAATCGGGTTAGTTTTAAAGGAAAGCCTGTGTCGTGCAACTCCGGGTGCTTCTGCTGTTACATACTCATGCACTGTGCTTGTTTGTATATATATATGTATATATGTGTGTGTGCTTGTGTGTGTGTAGAAATTCAGTAAAAAAGTGCAAAAGTGCAGAAAGAATTTGTGACTTGGCATTTGTACGGCACTTGCAGTTTCTAAGCTGCCGTAAGCGGCCAGACACACACACACACACACACACACACACACACACACACACACACACACAGAAAACAAGCCAGACATTTGTTAGACACACACACACATGCATTCTGTCTGAGTTAAATGGTCATTGGCATTTTTAGTGGCACTTGAAAGCCGTTAGCAAAGCAATTACAGCAAAGACGGCAAGTTCAAGGCAGGTGGGGGCGACAGCAGACGAGCCAATAAAAAGCACTTTGCCACCTAATCCAGAGCTACCTGCTACCTGCTACCTGCCACATGTTGCAAGCATTATCCACAACGGGGCCATTGTGCATGCAGCCTTCAGTCAGCACCATAATTGAGCTGCAGCAAATTCAAAAGGTTGTCGTTTTATTCAATTGAAATGAGTTAAATTCGGCTAACCCGCAAATATTGTGCCAGCCGTCTGTGGGGGCGGAGGCCAAATGATTATATGCAAAGCTTGCGCCTCAATTGCCACCTGAGCGGAGAGCATAATGAGGCATCAGCATCAGCATCAGCGTCAGCTATGCGGTCGAGTGTTTCAAGTGCTCTTCCTCTTGCTCTTCCACGAGTGGGCGGCTGAAGCGCAAAATGTAATTACAGAAAAACATGATAATAAACTAAAGAATTCTGTCCAGTCTCAGCTAATAAATACCATGTAATCAGTTTTAACTTAACTAAAAAACTTAGATTAAGAGCTTATAATATTATCAGCAAGATTATGGCTGGGATCTAAATGAATGGTAACAAATAACTTTGAAAGGTTCTGCTACTAGTCTCTAGTTTATAGACTGATATTATTTTTATATCTCATATGAACCGAGATTCAAATCAAACTAGTTCCCACAAAAAAGCCGAATTAAGATCGGAGCTGAACATTATATTCTTGGAAAACTTTTTGGCTTTATAGCTCATTTAAGGTAGGCAATATTACTGTGGCTCCAATTGTTGCATTTATCTAATATTTAAATCTTGCTAGCTCTTGATTTTAAGTAGATTCTAAATTGAAAAATATATTATTGCATGAATACAAAAAATCGAACCTAAGGGTTCGCACGTTGATCCCAACCGTCGACAATTGTTTTCTCCGTTTTTTGTATCTCTGTGTGCACACTATCTCTACAGAGAGCATCAACTACAGGGTACAATATAAAAATAAACAATAAATTATGGACCGAATTTAGCACTGCGCTTGTAAATTGTTTAAATTTGTGTTTACTTTACGGTTTATATATCTGGCGTTTCTTTTTCTCTTGTGCGCAATTAATGTGCAGCTGATGACGTCGGAAATACAAATAGGAAAATAGATATATGTACAGATAGATACACACCTATTTGGCTGTACATATGGATATGTCGTGGGTATCTAAGGTAGAAAGTGAAAATGGGTAACTAATAAATCGAATGTGTACTTTAATTTGTCGCTAATTTGGTCTACCAAGTGAAATTGTGGGCTGGTAAATATTCAATAAGGCCAGCTCCAAAGTAATTAGAGAAGCTAAAAAAAACATTTTACGATTGTGCAATAAATTCGAATGCCAAACAGCGGGGAAAGGGGGAAGGGGGATGGGGTTCACTTCATTTAACTGCTGTGAGAAATACTCGAAATGCGAAATGCAACTACGGAAATTGAATTGTCACATGTTGGTTGGCTTCACCATTTCTAGAGAGGCTTAGACATGGACAAAGGGTTCCACATGCGAGCATTATATTTTATAATACGCAAACACTCGTGTTGAGCACGCACATTAAAGCAATTACTTATATTTTGACTGACTGACTGACAGACAGACTGACTGACTGACTGACTGACTAACTGACTGACCAGCTGGCTGAATGGCTAACTGGTTAACTGACTGACTGACTGCCCCTCGCCGGAAGTGCGACGGCGCGACGCGACGCGACGCTTTTTTTCGCATTGGCCGCACATCATTTAATATTTTCGTGGAACTGGTTAAGCGGGGGCAACAGGAACTGGCAACTGGCAATGTGAATGGGAATGGGCATGGAAATGGGCATGGGTCTGGGGATTAGGCAGCCAGTCTCTAATGACTGCTCATTTTGTCATTATTGTGATTATCGCTGCCGCCTGTCGCTTTCATTCTAAAACTGACATTCAACATTTAAGTGTTCCGTTTATTCATATGCATATGAGGCTGCATTGTCAATTATATGTGGAGCAGCATTTGATATAAGGGATTGCTTTAAATGCGCAGAACGCAAGCTCTGAAAATAAGCCCAAAGCGAAGCTTGAATAGAATAGTTTATATATAGGCCAGAGCATTTGATAACAAACAAAATGATTTATATTATGTATAAGCTGTGCAGTATGAATGAGAATTGGCTGGAATATATTTCATATACCTATCAAAATCATCATCATAGAGAATAGTTGTTATTATTATTAAGACTTATTCAAAATCTGTAGCGGGTTTTGATGTCTTGTGATTCCCTTGACAGAATCTGCATGTGCTGAGTTCAGGTAGGTTCAATTCTGTCAGGTGATATATCCGATTTAGTCTGCTGGCAAAAGTATGCCATTCTCTTGGATGGAGTAACTGCTATTGTTACAATATTTGTTTGAGTCCTTTATTGCTTTCAGCTCTCTATTAGCTGTACTCTATTAAATCAAGCAAAAGGTCTATTACATATGGAGATACATACTCTCTGCCAAGCAGAAATGTCGATTCAATTGTCAGTCTTGGCCTTGTCACACGTTGCATAGGCATTTAATGTAAATATTTCGTAAGTGCTATGATAATTATTACAATAAAATACTCGCTTTGTTTCCGTTTTAGCAACTCCATCATGCCACACGCTTCGCATTCGATTGCCCAAGCAAATGATTTCTTAATGCTCGCTTGCATTTGATGACTCAATTTGCGTTTGAACTCATTGAACTCTTGATATGTATGCATATGCAAATGTATATACACATATACATGGCCATTGTCCACAGTGTTATAAAACAATTGTAACCACAGCGGCATTTCACACATTTTATGTTCTAACTCGTCACACTGTGCGCCAATCGAGTCCAGTGCCAAGGTTTTCTATTCAGCTAATCCTTGTGCAAATATATATAACTTCTTATAACTGACTGATTGAATGACTGACTGATTGATGATCATCGCACAACTCAAAGCAAACGAGCTAGGCATTTGAATTCTTTCATTTCATGTCAAGAATATGGGAATCTGAGCAGTCCTTAAACTTAATCGCTAACACAATACATACAAATACTATATATACATATATATAATGATAATTTTAAGCCGTCATTTATTGGCTATATTGCATTACCCATTACAATTAACCACATTCGAAGGGCAGACTGAAACCGAGTCATGTGTTAATTGCAATTAGTTCATCAGGTTTCAATGGCTTTTCACATCTTTTGGCATACATTTGCAGTAAATGTTATCTGTGCCGCGTTGTCGTTTCATATTCTACACGCTGTTAGATTACTTTTATGATTATTATTGTTAGAGGTGTGCGTTGTTGATGGTTATTGTGTTTGCTGTTGTTGTTGTTGTTGTCGTTGTTGCTGTTATCATTGTTGTTGTTAATATTGTTATTGTCGTTGACATCGCTTTCAATGAGCTTGCCTTTCAGTTAAGGTTGTTGTCATTGTTATTGTTATTGTAGGCCTTTATTGACAGCCGTTGTTGTTGCATTTGTTTATTACGCACAAAAGGCACATTTGTTGAGTTAGTTTGCCTGTTTTCGGCCACAATAGCTGTTTGTCAATCGCATAATATGCACTATGATAGATCCACTTACTAATTGGAAATGGGGTTTTTACAGCCGTGCTGAAAACTTTAAATGCTTTCCCGCCTATCAAGTTGGAATTGAAAATAACAAAAATATATTACAACAAGCAATGGAATTATAATTTTGTCTTGAAGATGCTTCAAGATCAAAACATTATATTGCCATTCCATATAGCCCCAACATTATATGTATATGTCCCCAGGCGTACTTTATCTGCAGCACCGCCAATTTAAACGTTATTCTTCTTTTTTGCTTTTCTTTCTTTTGACTAGCTGCAGTTTTCACTTTATTTATAGCTCAAAAACGTGAAGTTTTTCCATTTTTATTTTGCCTCAGTTTGCACCAGGCCAAAGATTTGTGTGTCAGGAATCACAGAGGGGGATTGTGGGCTTGTATAGACAGCGTACACAACCAGTTTAGTGCCTCCGTAACCAGTCCACCACCCAAGCCACTCACCCACAGTCGGCGGGCGCAAAAAGTCGCGAATGCTTCCACTAAAATTGCAATGAAAATAAATGTGCACCAAAAAAGAATTGAGCGCGTTTCAAGTAGTCCCCAGGGGCGGAAGAGGGGTGTGCTGTGAGCTTTCAAAGGCTTGAAATGGTTACGAGGTCGTCTTTGTTGTGCGTTGGTCACTTTTACCGTTGAGTGACAGTCACACACACACACACGCAGATACACACGCTTCGTACAAAGGAAATGAGCTCATTTGGTGGACATTTTCCAGTTCATTTACGTTGATTAACGCTTTGGACAGAAATTTCATTTGGCTTGGCCGAGAGCCAATTAATAATTCGCACCACGACACCAAAATCGAGCTCGAGTTCGAATTCGAGTTTAGCAAAGGTCAGCGACAACAACGAGAATTACATAAACGCTAGACTTCAAAACAAGACATGACTAATCCCAACAAAGAAAACGTGTGAAGAGAGAACTGCAAGAACATCGCGCCGAATGTTATTGAGTTACTGACGTCACAAGCATAGCAACGATATGAAGAAAGTCGATTTGACGCCGATCAAGCAACACGTGAGTCAGCCAGCAGAAGTGTGGCCAACTCTTGGCAAGCAAAGTAGAGAGAAATAAAGTAGTGACCCAGTCATTTGGGCTGAACAAGGAGGATCCGGCTTCGAAGCCAAGCCTAATATAGAAAGCAGAAACATTTTATGCGAGTGGTTGATAGTTTGTATAACTATAACTACATAAATATTAAAATAACAGGATATTTTCTGAAACAATTTAGTAAACACATTTTCAAAATAAAAATAACTCAAAAACTGACGGGTACACTGGTCAGCTACAAGTAAACAATCGTGTGAGCAAAGAGCAGAGAGTTTGTAGACAGAATAAGAGAGAGAGAGAGAGAGAGCGATCACATAACTGTAGACGCTGCTAGCAAAGGTTAAATGCTCAATTTGTTGCCTGCCCCCCGTTATATTTCGCACATTGTCATTTGATTATTGCGTGCTCGCTTCGACTTATCAGTTGAAGGGGACAACAAGAGCGCAACTAAATATTTATACGGTTCTTGGGCGAAAGAGCGCCAATTAGTTCGTCAATTCTAGTTAATCATTAGCTACTTACTACCCCAACCGGTTCGATATTTTAGCGGGGACTTTACCCTGAAACGGGTTTGTGACGCACTCACCTTATAGATTTGTATCTCCTCTAAAACGACTTCCGATTCCTTGAGCACGCGCTCAACTTCATCGTACACTTCCCGCTCCGTATCCGTGGGCGCGGCGTTCTCAAAGTCTAGGAAAACGTCGTAGGATTTGGCGGCGCAACAATTTGAATCGTCGCGTGACAACAGACTCAGCAGTTTGCCCATTTTCTTAATTAATTTATTACAAATGCGGCTTATTAAATATGATTGACTTTATTTATTATGTTTATATTTGTATTGATTTTTATGTTGTAGCACTTTTGGTTGCGTTTCACTCTTTCGTACACTTCTTCACGCTGCAACAGAAAGGAAAGAGGGGATTCATTACGCATTAAGCTTTAACAGCTGCTGCTGCATTGCTGAAGCGCTGCACCTGTTGTTGGTGCGGCCTGTTAAGGGTTTATAAATTATGGCGGCAACAGCTGCTAGGCTTACATACAGAGAGTGGACAGAGTGAACAGTTTTTTTTTTTTTAACAGAAATATAGATAGGACAGCACAAACAACGGCTCGTAACGTGAATATGTTGAACTCCAGCTAGGCAACAGCGGCGACACTGGCAATGCGGGGGGTGGATATGGACTGAGGCTGTTTGCCATGTGTCTTGCTGTACATGTGTGCGTTTGTGTGTGTGTGTGTGTGCGTGCATGTGTTTGCTCTTTTGAGAGCTGCTTGTGCGCAGGAAATGATGCGAAACTAAAACTTATCGAAATTAGTAAACAACAAGGCGCACACACACACACACACGCGCACGCACACTCGCACATGCAATCACCGCAAGGCCAATGTTCACACCAAGTGGGGAAAAAGGCAATTTTCCTCGTCACGCCAGCCACATGTAAACATTTTAGGCAGCCGCATACACCACCCCTTGTTCCCTCGTTTAAGTTAATAGCGAAAAACGGACGAAACTTTGCGCGAGTTTCTTTTATTAATAATTTGTTGAGCTGTACATATGTATGTGTATTACCGTCGACACTCTGTGGCTTTGTTTATCTGCGTCGCCTTATCTGGCTGTCACTTCTCTTTTAAATACCCTGTCGCAAATGCACAAAGGGGTAGCTGCTACAAAGAGCAGTCGGTAAATTAAGTATATAACAGTGGATTATACGACAGCTAACATCTAGTTACTTTCAATATATGCATATTGATCAATAATTAAATTTAATCAATTAGTTTACAAAGCATACTTTATATTAACTCAAAATACGGGGTATCTTTAAGTCATGCACTTCCAACTGCAGCTGTTGCTATTTTGCGCGCTTATCTGTTTTGTTATATGCACAGTTTTATTATTTGGCTGTTTTAGGGTGGATTCGTGGATTATTCCTGCATTGGAATTTCAGCAAAAACAAGAATTTCGTCGAATACAAAAAAGAGGAAAAACATACAGGCAGGAGCAATTGCGCGCTTATCACCTTTTTTGCAGAACTTTTTCGTGAACTCGCGTATCGTAGGAGCCGCAATTTTTTTAAATTCGTTTAATGGTCGCGTTTCTGCATTTGTGCTTTTAGCATTTCTGGCATTTACACAAGGCTTATGTTTAAAAAAATATAACAAACACACCAAAAACACGCCGCAACACAAACGCAACCACCACTCTCGACGGCAGCTAAAAACGTACTAATTTTGGAGTTCAGAAAACTGGCTGACCATATTGTCGAAATGAGTGTTTGACTTAAAATATGGTATGGTGATCAAACGAGCTGCAAACTTATACCAGTCACTCATATATACATTTTTACAGTCAACTCATATTTAACTACTAATACGTAGCTGTATATTTGGTATTTTTTGACAAATATGGTTAGTTAATTGAATTTTGCGCGCTCCATTTTTGCCGCACAAATTTGAACACTGTCCGAGCCTGCTAATGTTCTGTTATCGGTTCAGTGTTGAAAACTCTGGAAACGAAAATGTGATGCTTGTTTTTAGGTGTGCACACACTGGCACACACTTTTCGTTTCCCATTTTACTGACAAAAAAAAAATCATGAGCGAGGACGGCAAAAAGTCCCAACTAGACGAAGTTCAGCTTATGCTGATCGAACGTTTGTCCAAGAATGACACCAACGGCTTCAAGCAGCTGCTGGGTCAGCTAAAGGGCGGCGTTAACTTTGTGGACGACAGCGGAATGTCAATATTGGCACACGCGAGTTTTAAGGGCAACAAGGAGGCGGTGCAGTTGCTCTTGGACATGGTGAGTATAAACAAATATTGTGTGCGTAATGCAATAACTAAGAGTTAATAACTTACTCAATAGGGGGCTGATATCAATCTAAATCAACACGGCGCCGACTACACACCGTTGCACTTTGCCGCCTTGTCGGGCAACACGTACGTGTGCCGGCAACTCCTGGATGCTGGCATCAATCCGAATAGTATAAACAGCGTCTCTCGCACCGCCTCCCAAATGGCCGCCTTTGTGGGCAATCACGCCTGCGTGGAGACCATCAACAATTACGTGACGCGTTCCAGCTTGGAGTATTACACACAGCTGCATGGCCAGCAGACGGAGCCGCACATTCCGCCCGTGCTGCTCAAGGCGTTTCACACCTTTGTCACCGAAATCAATCTGCATCCCGTCAGAATAACGCTGAATGCACAGTCGCTGGGTCTGCTGCGGATTCTGCCCAATCTGCGCAAGGCTTTGGTGCTGATGTGCGAGAAGGAGATGCAAAAGTCCCACGACGTAAACGAACTGCTCGCATTTAAATTCCATTATTTGGGTTGGATTGTTGGTGAGCTGATGCGTTGCGAGGAGCAGTTCAAGGCACAGCACAAGGAAAAGGCCGAGGACGGCGGGGCCAACAAAAATGACTTTATCGAAGTGTTTGTTAAGCGCGTGCTCAAAGAGAACAAGCTGGGACAGTTGGACTATGTTGAATTTACGGTGCGCGAATGCGCTCGCGAGTTCCCCTTCCGCGAGTGCACGATCTTCCGCCAAATAGCCGCCCAGCTGGGTGCCAAGGACGCGCCGCCAGCTCTGGTCATACTGCGCAATGCCATCAACGGGATGCGCGGTTTTGTGGTGAGCGTTAAATTAATAAATATAAATTGCGATAGTTAAGTATCCTTTTGCATTTGGCAGGACGAGAACAGCTACTGCAGTTCCTGTGGCCAGGAGAAACCCGACAAAAAGTGCTCCAAGTGCAAGGCCGTGCAGTACTGCGATCGCGAGTGCCAGCGTCTGCACTGGTTTATGCACAAAAAGAGTTGTCCACGTCTATTGGCAGCCGTCTTGGCCGGAGCTAAGGAGCAATCGAAAGCGCCGATTGATACCTCCGAGCTGCAAGAGGAGCTAGCCAAATTGTCAGCATAATATCGCCTGCGCAATGATTACCTGCATTTTAAATAAATTAATTAAGGTTTGTTTAAAAGCATTGAAATCCCTGTATTCCTACGATTCTTGTTTCATTATCTTCAAATCAGCTGTTAACGTGCAGTGGCGCCATCTTGTGAGTTATTTATGCACGCAATGTTTAATATCGACGCAATAGCCAAGACTCAAACCTTCACAGGTCTCTGCTAAAATTCAAATTCCGATAACCAGTTTGCGCCTAATCTCAAATTTAATTAAATATCTCGCTCGTTTCTTGCTTTGTTTTGTTTTTTGGATCGTAAAGCCACTTTTATGGCCCTATCATATGCATATATTATATTTGGTAATAAAAAAAAACAAACGGCACACACATAAAATCGCAAACACGTATGAACGGCGACACCTTTACAAAAACAATAAAACATCATTATCGGAATTATCAATAACAACAGCTTTGACCGCAAAAACCGGATCGGGAGGGCTGCCTACGCATAAAAATTCATTAAGTATATTAAAACAAGCACAAATTAGAAACGTGAGCGAACGATTTGCATTTTAATCGCATAATCTACGAATTTTGACGCATTTTGCCACTGTTTTTAACAAGAAAACAGCAACATTAATATATGTACATATATTAATAAGTCCAACAAATTAAGGCTCAGCGTTTAAAAACCACTTCCAAAGCGCAGATGCCGACCAGAGCTACACACTTTTTTTGTATCTTTGTTTTATTTTTTTTGGGAGGGTGAAAACGTGCAAATCCCATAATTTAAATGTTTCAAAATTTAAAAAGCAAATTTATGTGACAAAAACTGAAAAGAGGGTACAAAAAAACAACTGCCAATAAGCCCAAAATTAGCTAAAGCCGCTCTAAAACAATAATGTCCCAACTTTGTGTAGCCAGTGAATTATTTGTCGCGCTGTCTTAAGTTATGCATAGATTTCTATGAATGAAATTAACAGCGAAACGAGCTGATTTTGATTTTAACTTTTCCACAGTCTAGCTAGAATTTTCAGCTAAAAACTTGTAGCTAAAAACTTAATTAAACTTATTAAGCTGGAAGCGCTTGGCGCCACCGTTTTGGCCGGCCTCCAGCATGGACCGCACGCATGCGTCGTGAATGTCGCCCGCCAGCTTATCGAACCAATTATGCAGGCCCAAAAGGCAGCCGCCGGCGGCGCACAGACAGATTTGTCGCATTTGACGCGATAACAATGCAAGGGAAATGGCCACACCACACCATTCGACTCGATCCCGATTCCATGGCTAACGGCCATAAAAGGTGCGATAAAAACGAAAATTTCACGAGCCACATGCCAGCAAGATGCACAGCAGCCGCTTCTGCGTGGCTGCGTCATCGCTGGAACGGAGGCGACGGTCGGCAAAGACCAAACGCCTTCAAAGCCGTCAAATCGCTGCTCATAATGGATGCCTTATCTGCGAGAATTGTTTTAACTACTACCGGAGTTCGTTTTAGGCCGGCTCGAACGAACATTCGTTCTCTCGGCGCTGATGGAGCACATTAATTTGCTTCAGGCCCGCCAAAGTTGCTCAGACTTGCAAAACCTGTAAAAACGGAAGCTCCGAAGGTTGTGGGGCCTGCACACGCTTCGACCTGCGTGCGTCCAGCCTCGAGTGTTTGCTGCAAAACTATCGATTCGCATTGATCGATAGATGCGATAAGAATCGATAGACCAAGAATTGATTGTAAAAGTTTGCTTTATTCGAAAGCTGTGCTTAAAATTAATTAACAAATTACAACTTATAGACTATATACTGCACACCGTGATCACAACAAAAGCTTCGAAGTGGACGACAACCAGAAAAGCTGCGCTTAATAGGCCAAAATGGCCGAGATGCTGAAACTGTTGCGTTTCGTAGAAGTCGTCGTGGGCGGTGAGCTAGCTGGCGTGCTGGGAGCAGACGATGACGCAGTCGATGTGGATGAAGTGGACACTGCTGGCTCCGCCGGAGCAGCCGCTGCTAAGCTAGCAGGCAGGGAAGCCATCGGAGGCACTGCAGCAAAGTAAGCCGCCTGCAACAAAGCTGCGCCGGGCGCGTAGCCAAGTGCATGACGGTACGGATGGGCTGTGCTCGCGGCGGCCGCATAGTATGCCGGCGACAGACTGCGCTGCGAGTCCTGCTCAAAGTCGGTGCGCTGGCGCTTGGCTTGTGGCGAATCGCAGCTGCTCACGCTGGAGCCATCATCTTCGGAGTCGGCATTCGAGTTGGAGCTGCTGTTCAGCTTGCGCTTGCAGCGCGACTGTCCGGTCTCGCGGAAGCCCTTGGCAAATGGATTGTTGTCAATCTTCAGCTTTGTAATACGATCGTTCTGCAAAACACAAGAAGTAAACAGACTTTTGGTTAGTCGACTGCTGTAATCCGAGCTGCCTGGCGTCAGCAAGTAGCCGTAATCGTAGCCGTAGCCGTAGCCGGCGGCAAGCACTTGAGCATTGTGTGAATAGACCTGGCAATCGTCGACAGTTCACGATCTTTAAATCTGTCTGTCTGTCACAGACGTTCAAGTGGTTTTTGCGCATGCGGGCGACAATTGACCCCCCGCGGCGCATTTATCTATCTGCTAGCCAGCTTCAATGGCATGCTGAAGCTGGGAGGGAGGAGAAGTTACCCACCTGATAGGCAGTTACGGCGACAAACTCCGTTTCCGGAAAGACAAACGCCTGCTGCGGCGCCCAGGGCAGTTGGGTGAGCTCGCTGCTGCGAATGATATGGAGACGTGGCTGGTACTTGTGCATGCTGGCCAGCACAATCTGTAGATGGAGAGATGGATTTCATGAGCAACTGCGGAATGGTGTCAAGGGCAAACAGCACTTACATGTCCGTTGCTGTCGAGTGTGTTGTTCGTCAGCTTGACCTTGTTGAAGAGCAGCGCCTGCGATTGCCAGTGTGCGCCCGTTGCCGGGCTATCCGGATGGAGGTACATGCGCTGCGGACTCTGCGGCTCGGCCCCGCCAGCTGGCACCCACTGCGAGCCGGAGAACTTGTAGCGGCAGTCGCCGATTGGCACCATTTCCAGGAGGACGCAGTAGCTGGCCTCCTCCTCCAGGCCGCTCAGCGAAACGCGCATCGAGGGAAACATGCGTCTGCAAGAGAACCACAAGAATATACGTTGATTAAGTGAGCACACACACAGATACAACAATGGGCACATGCATCCATGTGCACCTATAAATCAAGGTCTCTTTCTAAGCGCAAAAAAGGCGTTGCCCTGGCATTTTGATTTGTGGCCTGGCCTAACAAGTGTGTAATTATGAACAGCGGGGGGATCGGGATGGCGTTGCATCGATTTAAAACGTAACGAAAACAAATCTCAAAATCCAAAAACCTGACTCAAAACAATGCAATGCGAGTTTCTTATGATTAATTGCTGGGAGCGCAGTGCATGGCGCCAAACAATTAGACAAGATCTGTCGGGCATTCAGCTTAACGGCTTCCAAATGTGGCGATACGAGCACTCAATGCAGGGCTAATGAGCCGAGAAAGTGGACACACTGCATCTCCCCCACTCCTCCGCCAGCAACTGGCCAACTCATAATTATGTTAATTTCCAGCGGGCAGTCGCTGCCGCTCGGTAGTCGCTTTCGGGCTCAAAATTCAGCTATCAGAGAATATGCATAAGACACTCGAGGGGCAACAAAGCGGCCCATTGTAGGCGAACGTGTGAAAACGCAGGTAGAGAACGGCGGACGGGCCCTTGCTCAGACAGCTTCTCGGTCTTCTGCAGCATTGTCAAAGCGGCACAATGCGCCGTTGTCGCTGAGCAGAGATTTTTATGAGCGCGCCGGCGCCAGGACGGCGGTTGCGGCCGCACTTGTTGTTGTCCGTGTGCCCGGGCAGCGATTGCGCTCCTGCTGCGTTTTGAATTATCGCTAGGCGCCACATTAGGCCACGGTTTTCGAGAGCCGGGTCATGGCAAATATTGACATAGGCCCCGCCGCTGCCGACCACATTGCACTTGACTTTTCAAGTTGTTGGAATACACGAACTCGCATCGCGTCGCTATTTGCATAGGATTTGTGGCACAGTTCTTGGGAAACTTACCTGCCGCTTTTGGTGATGATCATTTCGGTTCCAATCTGATGGAACTGCTGCCACAATTCGTTGTTCTCCAGTTTGGCCTCCACGCCCGGCAACATCGGCCGGCTGGGCATCATCATTTGCGGCTGCGGCTGAGCCATATGCAGGGGCAGCATGGCCGGAAAGGGATCTGTGGGTAAGAAGTAGATGCTATGAGCCAGTTGCTTAGAAGTTGTTTGGTTAGTTCGTTAGCTAGCTGCTTCGACCTGTTTCGAGCTGGCATGGGCTAACAATTTATTCAGCTGCTAAATTATGAATGAACCGAAATTGCAACTTCTCCAGAGCCCGACCAAGACAGTTTAATTATGTGAGGCAACTCTTTAAGCAATCTTTATGTCTTCTGCTCAATTGATATATTGTCTAGGTGAACAATTTTTAAAAAGCTGTGTAGATCTCAGTCCGGGTGAGGGTTTTCTGCATATCAGACCACAAATTGAAATTGAAATATAACTCGCATTCATATTTACAAGCTATTTATCTAGATCTTTTGTACACTAGGAATTCAAGCCCGAATCCTCATTGCTAAGTAACCCTCATGACTTAGCCAGCTCTTCTAACTAAAGATATCTTTCACCCCAAGCTTTTATATTTTCCACTTTATCTTAAGCTTTGCCGTCGGCACTTGGACACCTCGTCTGGTTATCTAACGCCCACTTACCTGGTATGCGTTGCATGATCTGTTGACGGTACAGCTCATGGGCCAATTGCTGCTGCATGCGCATATCCATTAAATCGTGCATGGACAACATTGTGAAAAGTTCGATTTAAGGAAAGTCTTAAAAATTTGGTACACTTGTATTACACTTCACTTGGTAACTGTTTTTATATTATTTCTGCGCTACGCTCGAGGTTCTGTTACGCACGACGTTTCGCAACCAACTGATCTTGAGCTGAGCGAGCCAGCCGCTTAGCTGCGCGCGCGTCGTAGCCGGTTACAGTTCCAGAGCAGAGCCCTGATCTGCGGCTACCTGCTAAACCAGTTCGCGCGACGGCGCAAGCTGATTGGTCGACGTGCCGAGCCGCCTACGCCGACGACGACGGCGACAGCGACGACGACGTCGACTTCGACTATGGCGCACTCGCTCTGGCGACGATCGTACGCCATTTTGTGTAAAAATGAGAGGGGAGAAGAACAGAGGCAGCAACAGAGTTGGACCGTGCTGGGCAGCTAGTGGCGAAGTTAACGCTTAGCACTGTTGATTTTCATCAGCCGCAGTGTTTTTCTGCGCCACTGACTTTTGCGCTCCCTCTCCCTCCGCCTCTGTCCCGCTCTGGTGCACTGTCAGTCAGACTTCAATGTGGCATACTTTGTAATTCAGAAGTGAGATTTTCCACAGCGCGCCTGTCTGCAACGGCAATGGCAATGGCAACAGACGGCTGGAAAAATGCCCGTTGCTATTTTCATTGCTGTTGCCCCGCGCCTTTGGCTTCCGTCGATTTGATCGAGAGGGTCTGGACTGGGACTGAGACGGGGACTGGATCTGTGTCTTTTGGGCATTCGTCGTTTTTCGTGGCGTGTAATTAGCCACCATTTTTGCTCTTGCTGGCATTGTCTGGCATTTTGTATTTATGTATTTTATGCAGACAGGTGAAACATAAATTTTGTTGGTTTTGTTAATTGCCCGTTTCAGAGTTTCGAAATTCCTCTGCCATATACAGCCAGTTGCTGTTTATTTGCCAGATTGCTGACCATAGTTTCCCATTTTGGGTCTGCTCGGGTTCTCAACTATTGATTAGTGCTTGTCAGCGCTAAAAATTGCTTCTAATCGCAGTTGGCGCAGTACATTTCCCGAAAACCTAATCACAAGGCACAAGTAGGCAACAGGAAGTCAGCATGAATGTGAAAATTATTGACTGTACTATGGATCATAGGTAAACGAAGTCAAATCTTACATACAGGTTAAGGATCTGCGTGTCCAGGTCAAGTTTAATTTGAAGCAAACGAGACAAAGCATCAAATAAAAGAGTATTTCATGGTCTAAGCAGATGCGATTAAGCAGGTTCTTTTTTTTGTTTCTAATACTACTTGAAATATATTCACGGGAAATATTTAGTTCAGTTAATGGGAAAAAAAATAAACTTGACGTTGACATTGAACTTGAAGGCATATTGAAATATAGATATTTTTGTACACCCAAGGCTCCTCTTTTGCAGATCCCCCATTTCAAGGCAGTGACACTTTCTTGGGAATGCCCGAATACAATTTGCACTTCTCTTCAAGCGCTACGGCCAAATCGCATTTCATTACCAAGAAATAATTTCGAGCTTGACTTCATTGCAAACGGACTAGAAAGGATTCCAGCTAAGCGCAGTGCGAATTTAGCTTGGCGCATTCACAAAATTGCCAATTTGGACACATTAGCACATTTAGTCGGCGTAGACGGCATATTTCCGGTGAACCAGTTCCCAAGCCCAAGCCCAAGCCCAATCCCAATCCCAATCCCAGACTGGTGACGTGACGTCGGGCGCCAGTGCATCGTAAAATATTTGTACAAATAGCAGCAAAACTTTATTTGACAAAAAAACAAAAGATGACGAACAAAAGATATGAAATTGTAACGCTTCACGCCTGCCTGAAGCCCAGGCCGACAAAGGGCATGGGCAACAAAAGGGCCAGACAGTAGTCGCTGGATGCTGGATGCTGGACAGCAGCTGGGGTGTTGCAGGCACTTTTATGGCTGATGCTAGTCACAGGTGGAAAGATAACCTAGTTTAGGTCAGGTGTAATTGCGTCACTAAACGGTGCAATGCGGGCAGGATCGCTGACGCGACAGCGGCGCCGCCCACAATGCGAACTGAAGATCCGAGGGTCTATTGCCATGGTGTGAACAGATTCGTGGGCCAGCAACAAAGACGAGTGCGCGGCCAAAGTGCTTGCCAATTGAAGTAATAATTTTGTATTGTTTCTGGTCGCGCGACGCGACGCGACAAGTGGCTGGCCTCGGCCACTCTCAAGCAGCGCTTGGCGCCCGCACAACAGGTCCTGCGCAGTCCTGGACCGCGCCTTTGTGCGACGCTATCTGCCGACTGTGCATCTGTCCCGGGCGGCGCGGCACAGTAGCCAGCAGAGCAGCTCGAAGACATGTGTTTGCCGTTGATAAGAGATTTGATGCAGCTACCGTTAGACAACTGCCAACTGCCAACTGGCAGGTGAGTAGGGACAGGGACTAGGGCCAAGGCAATCAGAAGCTAGGCAACAACCCACATGGGCCGTGAACAGGCCACGTCAAATGGCTGGGCTAATTAAAATATATAAAATAGCTAACGAAATGACTAGCCAAATGCGTTTATTAAAAGACCATCAACATTGTGGTTATTAGGGCCATAATCGATGGGCAGGCAGGTTGCATTTATGCTGCCCCTAAGGGCACAACAAATCAATAAATCATGGATAACCCTAATTAACCCATACACCGAGCTGGGCTCAGACTGTAGATTGTCACCTGCACGGGCAGTTTGCTGGGGAATCAAAAGATACAACAAGTTACACATAATTTATGAAAACATAAAGAAAGATCTACAGAAATGGGCATCATAAAATAATATAAATGATATAAACGACACTGTCTGCGCCTAATAAGCAGCATTGCGAGGCGTTGCCCTGCCCCGAATCCTGAGAAAAACACGCATAAAGATGCAAACTATGCGATAAGTCACCCGTCCCAGTCCCCGTCCCAGTTCCAGCCTTAGTATCTTAGGCGCCTGCAACTAAATGCCAAACGAGTTAACTCGCTGATAGAGATCTTTGGGTAAATACTAAGCTGCGGCCCAAGGTGCGTTGGGCATCATTAGGGCAACGAAAGACAAAAAGAAAAGAAAGACCACGACGATGATTTAATTTTCCAACACGCTTTCTACCACGCTAAAAAACCAAAAACAAAAAAAAAAGAATTTAGCCAAAAAAAAAAAAAATGAAGGGAAAATAAGAAAAAAGCCACACCAGCATGGGTTCGAGGCTCGAGTTTGAATGATCGATGGACTGTCGTTGAGATGATCACTTCTCGTGGCTGCCTAGCGGCTACTAGTTGAGATACTTAACGACGCGGGCTCGACCCAGTCCGGGCACAATAATTTGTTAAGATGTTTGTTTCGATCGCTCGCTCGTCGTTGGATTGATCGCTGCAACCTTTGCCCCTCCGCGCCCGGCCCTGTCTGTGATTCTTTGCATATTTATATTTCTCACGTTGTGAGGCTCCACTTTAGCTGGCTGCCCCTGGCCGAGTCCACAGCGGACGCCTGTCACAAGATCAGTAATCAATAAGTATCTGTTAGGCGCCCACAAGTGCCCAAGCCCAGCTGAGAGAGATGAGCTCTGAGGCTACTGATCGCTGTGATCATCTAGACGTCGCCACCGGGGCGCTGTTATCAGCAGCTCGGCATCTGGACATATTACATTGCTACTTAAGATACATTTTCCCGGCTGCGGTATCGATTGCAAGCGTTTCGCCATATCGATTACAACGAAGCGTCGAGACGCGACGCGCCGCACCGCGACCCGTCGCTGGCGGCGGCTTCTCTTTGCGTTGGCCTAGCGGCAATTGACCCGGGCACAGAAGTCGATCTATGTAATCGATACGAGATCGAGATCTCAATAGCAAGCGCGATCGCGATCTCCGGCAACAAATGGCAATGGCCTCGTCTCTTCCTGCTACAACATTTCGGTCGGCTTTGCAGTCTGTGATCTTTGTGTCAGGGCAGGGTGGCTGCGATTCGCCTGGCTTTGTCATTGATCAACGATTGCCATTGGCCATTTGCTGATCGTTTTGCATGGCAGTCCAGCTCGACCATGAGCCGATCTCAAATGGGGCACTCACTCATTTGGCATGCCGCTCGCAACTCCGTCGCACTAATTAAAATAAATTCTGTCAGACATTCTCGTTTAATTTTTTCGCGCACCTCCATTTGGCTCGTTGCCCATTTCATAACAGCAGCCAGCGAACAAAAAACATGTGAGAACATTCATTTTTATACAACCGAAGAGTAAATACCCTGCAAAAGAAATCACTATTTTTCCAAGTTTTAATATATACTAATTTTATTTATGTTGACTTACGCTATAATATATAAACTCAGCCCCTTTTCCTACAGCTGAGATCAAAGCTATCCCCTTTAGAGTGTTACACACGTTGTGAACTAATTATGTTGCTTTCTGCAAGGGTATAAGCAAAACACACAAACTATCAAAGTCGAAGCGAGAAAACATGCAATAAATACGTCAGGTAATACGTCAAATGCTCCAATGGAGACCGAGACGGTGGCGCAGACGGTGTCCGCTCGCTGGGGACGATTTAAAATGCACATTATTAATTAGTTGTTATAATTGCATTTAAAAATCCATTAATATTTATAGAATTCATAATAAATAATGAGGTGCAGTCGCAGTCGCAGTCGCCGTTGCGTTTCTCCCGGCCCCCAACACGGCGACAGCGAACGCCTCTAAATGTCAAAACAGTCAACGAGGAGCCACATCCACATGGACGGACCTGGCGGCACCAACAGCTCCAAGTTTGGCAATTTATGCGGCCAGCAATTTGGCGAGTTAGGATCGCCCCATGATGTGTGTGTGGCATTTGTATTTGAAACGAGTCGCCACACGAATATGCTGCTAGTTGCCTTTGACAAATAATTTGGAGTGTGTCCCCATGAATTGTATGTGAGAATTCTTCGAGTGGGGCATTCTCGTTATAGCAACTATTTTGAAACGAAGGCGAATGAAAACTACATTCTGAAGAGTTTGTTATTATATTCTATGCAAGCTTTAGTAGCACATTCGCAGATAAAACAAATTTATAAACAACTGGTTCAAGACAAGATTCTTACTCTTATGGCCAGTTGCAGGCGAGACAATTAATTGTTCCGACTGTACTAGCCAAAATAAACTATTTATTTTATTCATTTAATCACTTACAATTATTCAGTTATATAACAACCACAAAAGGTAGCTATTTCGGTTAAGGGATCGAACCTACTCTCTGCACTTCATTTCGGCTCAGGCAGCACAGGATTTGGCTCAAACTTTGTTTAGTCTATGATTTTCTAATGAAACAGTTTAAATTTAAAAGGGAATTATTTATTCATCTATGACACATAGTTAGATAAATGCAATACCAAGTTCTTTATTCTTAGAAAGTTTATTTTGATGCAAGTTTATGTTTAATATGCTTTGCTTTTGGTGTGTTTTGAAGTTCAGTTCATAGCATATAATCAATTAAATTTGTTGCTATTCACCTCATTCCACCCATGTTAGCCTTCACAAAGGATTACATGTTAGACTGTTTGTTGTCTTCACAAGAAAAAAACCATCGTAACTCCACTTCCATCAGACCCTTTCGCCATGAGCCTCCGGCTCCGATCAATGTAGATCCTGTAGCGCATTCGCTGATTCCAGCAGAGCCACAACTGAGATGTTGTTCCTTGAGTTGCCTTTGTGGCGCAGCCTTCATAAATATTTATAACTCGTCATTGAGCCCAATTTTTTATAACGCATATTAAATTGTAAATTAAAAACAAATTTTTGTGGACTTTTCTTCACTCGAAGACAGTGTTTTATTGCATTGATATTTGTATAGGCATGTATACCTACATATAAATATATATATATATATATATATATATATATATATATATATGTATATGTAGTTATATGCATGTGGTCACGCTCACAGTCCAAAACTGAACCCATAATTAAATTTTAACATTTCCACCTTTTTATAGTCTGTTCCAATCCGTTTGCTTGTCTCTGGCTGCGATCGAAGTGCAGCGAATGTCGCCTCCGTCTCGCTTTCAGAGATTCTCAGGCAGGTTCTGCGCTGTTCCCGCTGGCCACAAGCCGAGTTCCCAGTGCCCAGTGCCCGGTGCCCCGACGTCATATCAGAAAAGGGTGAAATATATCACTGGCGCCAACGTACCGCCCGCTGTGGCCCAAACGTGGTAAATTTTTTATTGCAGCCGTTTAGGCGAGCGTTTGACTGCCAAGGACATCAATCAAAAATTCTGTTGATTCCCTTCTTATTCTGGGTTCAATTTCCGTCGTCGTTTGTTTACTGCATTGACACAAAAAAGTGTGGGCTTCAGTTAATGGTCATGGGTTGCTCGAACTGAAGCTTTTGGGTTAGAGACGCGTTAATATGATAATATGCACCTCTGTCTAGTTATTGTACCTGTCTTTCTCTCTTTTATGAAATAAGCAATTAAAAACGAATTTAAGGCAGCATCATGCTGGCACTTTAATGACCCCCCCATTTAATTGGATTTCAATGTTTTGTCTTTTATGCGGCCTCAGCTCTAGCTCTCGCTTGGGATGCGCGGTGGGTCCTGTTGGGCACTGACCTGTCTCGCAAGCACAATTTAACATCTTTGATGGCACAACTATAATTAAATTAAACATTTATATTGGCAGTTTATGAATCCCAGCCAGGCGTGGGCTCAGCCAAATGCCGTGGGGTTATCATAGTTGTTTATGGTCTTATATGGGCTTGTCTATTGTCCCAAGGGGCTTGATTGAGTTATGAACCCTGAGATGCGCTGACAACAGGAAAAGGCCAGCTAGGCATATGTAAATTTTACTAAGTAGTCACATCTTGCACCAATCTCTGACACGAAACTGCACTTTGACTGCGACAAGCACACATAACGCCTACTAAAAGTGGATATGTAACTGGAACCTGAATGTATACAATTGCTGCTATTGTTTATGTGTCACATTAGTCAATCCTCAACCAGACCAGCCTATGTGCAACCGAGCAGCTCAATCAAAACCAGAGACTACTAGCCTGCATCCCGCCCACCAAATGTCGTCCCAACTAGGGGACATGTCCTCAACTCCATGCTCATATAATTGTGTGGACAGTTGGACAGTTGACGGCACCGACGACTGGCGCGACGTCTCTCAAACACGCCCCTGTCTCCAGCAGCCGAAAATCGACTGACCCTAACCCAAATGAATCAGTTTCCATAAGTGTGTGTGTGTGTGCCTCGTTACGTGTGTGTGTGTGTGTGTGCCTCGTTACGTGTGTGTGTGTGTGTGTGTGTGTGTGTGTGTGTGTGTGTGTGTGTGTGTGTGTGTGTGTGTGTGTGTGTGTGTGTGTGTGTGTGTGTGTGTGTGTGTGTGTGTGTGTGTGTGTGTGTGTGTGTGTGTGTGTGCTGCGACCTATAAACTTAACGTGATTCCTCTGACTTTTCGTTATTTTTTGTTGCAAGATCCCACAAGACGTCTCGAAATCGGGTTTAATATGTGAATGCGTTGATTGCCTCTGCTTTTTAATAAAATGATAACTTTTATTCCAGCCAAATATTTCATTTCCTTTTCGACAACGGCGACGACCACGACGACGACGACGACGACGACAGCGACAAGACCAGGCCAAAGACAGAAACGTAAAATCATCATCAAGTAAAAGGAAGATAACAAATTCTACAAAAAGACAGAAGACTTGAATACCCTGCATTTCATAATATTTGAAAATTAATATTAAAATATTATAAAATTAGAGAGAGAGGAAAACAACTCTTATTTAGTTAGACGAACTATCTAGCGAGGTTTGCTTCTTCGCGGCATTAAAAGATTCTCAGCTTTATATTAATATCTTTTAAGTTTAACTAACTATCAGTTCATGGATTAAGCTAAAGAAACGATTCTTAGTGGGCTTAATAATACAAACAAAACAAGTAATGGGTATCATCAGATAGTCACCTAACAACTATGGATACAGCTTTGGCGCATGAATAATCACCTCCAGCACAAATTGGAGACTGGTCTGAACGTATTTGCACCTCTGAATTCGGTGTGGGCACAGCACCAGCAGCAACAGCAGCAGCAGCAGCAGCAACAACAACCTGGCCGAGACCCAGACGGCGATAGCGCCAGTCGGCTGTCGGATGTCGGCTCTCGGTTGCCGCCTGCCCAGCAGCAGCCAAGTCGAGTGAAGGGCCCAAATGTAAGACCCCACGTTCGGACCCTGGCTAACTGGCTTCGCTTCAAGTTCGTAGTTCGTGCGTGTGCCGTGTTATGCCCCGCTCGCTGACCCCCCTTCCGCCCGCAGCTGTGTCTGTGTGTCTGTGTGTGGCACGGTGTGGACGGGCGGTGGCAAGATCGTTTAGCAGCGCGACGGCGCACTTCATTGCCTGCCCTGCCCAGCGCCGCATTCCAGCCAAATTTGCTCGCAACATGAAGAAATTGCTGCTTATTTGTTCGTGCTCTCGTTGCAGTTGTCGAGATTATATGAACATGTATGTGGCCAGGCGGCGGCTGCCGCGGCTGCTGCGGCTGCTGTGCCTGATGTTGATGTTGATGCTGCGCCTGGCGCCAGTTTTTGGCTGCTCAAATGTGGCATTTAATGAAATTTTCCCCCCAGCTCTTGTTTTTTCTCTCTTTCTTTATTGTTGTTGTTGTCGTTGTCGTGTTTGCTTGTTTGGCTGCACAATGGTTTTGGCAGCCCCTTAGGGTTTCAGGCTGAAGCCATCGTTTAGAGCTCTTGCAAGAGTTTTGTTGTTTTTTTTGCCTTTATACTCGTTCACATTGTGAAATGAGTATATTGGTTTTCTTGCTGTCCAATTTATCTCTACTTAGGCAGAGACCTGAATCTTGGAATATATACTCGTGTATACCTGTATAAATTTGGAATGCACCCTCCTCTAGAACTACTCTAAAGCTATCATTAGACTTTGAAAGAGTATTATGCAGTCGGTTGACTCGACTTTGAAATTCTCGCGTGCTTCAATTGTAGGAGAACATGGCGCTTGGAGCTTAAGGACTTTCAAGTGGCGCTTGTTAACATAATTTAATTAAATATTGAGTCGAGTTTTTTCTTTACGAATTTTATTCAAATCTCTAGTAATAGCATATGAAATTTATTTACAATTTACAAATTTAATGTTTTTTCTTATTTTGTTTGACTATTCGAAGCTATATGTAGCTCATGGCATGTTCGTTATGAGCCTGTCGAAAAATAAGAAGGCCGAAAATCGGTGCTGTTGGCGTTAACGAGACTTTTGACAGGTTGATTCATGCTCACGTCGCTGACTTGGCTTATTTGACCTAAAGTAGGGGTCTGTGCATATGTATATATATATTGTATGTGGCTGGCCCACCAGTCGAGGCAGTCAACTATCCAACGATCGCCTGTCCATTTGTTTGTTTTTCTTATGGCTTATGGGAGTTAACCCAAAGCAACAAAAACATTTTTATTAATGACCACCGAACGAGAGAAGCCAAAAACAACAACAACAACAACAGATGCCACACAATTGCAATGGGCGCCAAAAGGGCCACTTGGTTCAAGCCCAGACGCAGTCCCAGTCCCAGTCTCCGATCCAGACCCAGACCCAGTGCCAGTCCCCTGTCTGAGGCACATCCCCAGCCGTTTACATGGGGCTGTAGGGGGCAAGACCAGCGCCAGTTTTGAGTATGTGTTGAAATGTGGTAATTTGTCTCGCTTAGAGACTCGCCAACTCAGCTGCTGCCCACACCAAACAAACGAAGCTGATGATCAACGTTTCATTAATAAAACATTTGTTCGCCTGAAGAGTCTGAATCCGAAGCTGGCACAGACCAGCATGAAGTGGCGTCTTCTAAGCGTAGTTACCATTTCCATAATTCATAAATGCCAATGCGAACTGCCAACAACTACTGGTATTGAGTTTTTGTCAATAGTCGGAGATTAGAGACCCGTAACTTTAGCTGCTGCTGCTGCTGTTGATGCTGTTGATGTTGCTGCTGCTGCTGCTGCTGTTGCCCCCCTATTATGGCTAGACAAACAATAAATTTCACAGCTTAACGCGATCGCATAATGAGCTTGGCCGCATCCACGACTCGGTCATCCAAGTTGCAAACAAGTAAACAAACCGAGCAACAGAAACAGCAGCAGCAACAGATTCAACACTTTTTTTCCAAGCTACCCGCATTGCACGGCCAATGGATGTGTTTGCCCAGAGCTTCAGTTGCGATCCGTTGGCTGTGGTTGTCTCTGGCCCCGGCTGCCGGCTGCCGTTTCATGGAACTGAAAGCGACTTCAATAGAATTAATTTACGCCTCACGTTTGCCCCACGGTTACGTCTATTGAAATTAGTTGTTGCCGTGGTTCTCCCTCTTCAGCTGCAGCTCATCTTCCATTCCCCCCTCACCCATTGCAGCTCTTGTGGCATTTATAAAAATTATCAATATTATTGTGAGCAGTTAGATAATATTTGTGTAGCAAGGTGTTAAAATGCATTTGCATAAACACTTGAAGCGTTGTCATGCCTCATTTGGTCTTTTGCCAAACGAACGAGTCGCTGGCCGGAGAGCTGGGGCAACATTTTAAGCAGTTCGCTGATCCAAGTCAAGCTCTGTCCAGTCTAAGATACATCTGACTGAAAGCTATTTATAGTTATAAAACAAATAGATAAAGTTTCAAAAGACATATTCAATTAATATCGTACTTAACTAAATTATGAATGCTACAAAAATCTGTTCTTTATTCCTAGATCAACTTTTATATCCATATACGAACTGCTAAAAAATAAAACACAAATGGTTTCCATTTTGCGCTTTGGAAAATATGTTAGGAAAAACAAATTGTAAAACAATATGCGAAGAAACAATAGATCGATGGCAAATCCCATTACACAGCAGTAGCTCCACGCCTCAAAAGAGCAGAAAGAAGACGAGATATTGGAAGCACCCTAACTAAAAGATGTTACAACTTCACACTAAAGCATTGAGAAAGTGCGGCAGCCCAACGCCAAAGGACCCAGGACATTGGCACCAAACAGCAACCAGGAGACAACAAATAGAGCCCAGCATGAGCCCGAGCCCATGCCCAGGGGCAGCGCGGCAGAACCAAAAGGCTGCCCAATTTGGCTTAAAATTACGCTACACTGATCAAAGGCAGCTGCGCCAGATAGCGAGTCAGTAAATGGCGATGGCGATGTCGATGGCGGGATGACGAGATGACGGACTGACGGAATGATGAGATGAGACGAGATGCCAAGCGAAAGTGCAGTGACGTGTGTGTGGATGGCTCGGATGATGCTCTCCGAGGCGGTGTCTCGTCAACACAAGCGATAAGCCTCATCCATGTCTTTGGCTGGCTGCTATTGATCTCACCTGAGCGGCAGCAGTACCTGTGATCCATTTTACACGGCAGCGCTCCAGATAACACAGCCGCCTCGACCTCGGCAGAGACCACGGCCTGGCTTGTCAATTGGGCGGACAACGATATTGTTATGCTTATTACACTGGCACAGCTACCGAAATGTTGGAACATGTACCCGGTACCCTCAACCTGGTTCTGTCTCTGGCTCTGGATCTCTCTCTCTCTCCGTGCGTTGTAGGAGTATGCGGTGCACTTTGAGTTTAGTTGCCGACCGTCGGGGATTATCTCTTTATCAGCCTTAATCTCAAGTAGTTAATAAAGTGCGATGCTTTGTACTTTAACCGCTTCCATTGTTCGGCTGCTGTCTCTGTCCAGTGCCCAAAGTAGAGGACGATGCCGAGTTTCGATGAGTGTGCTTCGATGCAGATAATCGTTTGTGGTATGCCGAATAGATGTGAATATGCATTACCCGAAAAAAACAGAGCGGGCGTGATTATCATGGGTAAAAAGTGCCTGGACTGGGAAAATTTCAACTACCAGCGTCCAGTGTGTGCGAGAATTTTAATTATATTGAACAATTTTAATAGTCTTTGTCAGAGTCACTCTTTGCTAACCGAACCAGAGCCCGAACCGAACCAAAAAAAAGCTTACATAAAAATATCTCAGCCATTTAGCAGTTATCTAATCTCAATTTTTAGTTAAATATTTTATTTCAAGACTTTAATCAAAATTTGTATCTTGTATTACAAATATTTTTCATAAATCTTAAATGTCTTTGATATTTTCCAACATCCCTCATAATATATCAGATCCTTAGTTTAAGTAAATGGATGTTATCTTGCTCCTGTTTGGATCGAAAATGGGATCTTAGGCAGCTGTTTTGGGCAGCTCCATTACGAAAGTAAACAGATTGACAAACAGATGACAACATTCCTTTGATTGTCCCCCTCGTTTCAACAATGATCCAAAATTGTCAACAATGGCAAAATGATTGTTATCCTTTAACCAAACCTCTTGTGGTAAACCCAAATCCCATTTGCCACAAACAATTTAAGCGAAAATTGTTTAAGCAGCAGTAAAAATAAACCAAAAGAGACTGCGCACACATGTACGAGAGATCCAGAGCCACACAGAGGTTCGAAGGGAGCGCTGAAAGAAAGGCAAATCCTTTGAGCAAATCTTTGTGGAAAACAACAAACGGCATACTCGCAAACTCGTATCTCTTGTTGAGAAATGAAAACAAACCCAAAATGGGATCTTAAAGGCTGCGACAAACTGTAAAAACAAATTGCATTTTGTTTCAATTATACAAGGATTACATGCCCGGCGACATATGTACTTCAGCCGAGAGCCAGGTCCGCCAGTTAGTCTCAAGTGGGTTTTCGGTTTGGCTCGCCAAGCACTTGGACAATTTGCACTTGATTTTTAAGTAGGTGATTTCTATTATGCGAGACATTAGCTGTCATACAAACGCCCTATTCAAACCTAAGGGCGCACAACCGGCCGAAGCACTTGATTAGCATCTGAATACATTTGAATACTCTTCAATAGACACATACAATGAGGATGCCGCCTGTGCCTGGGCCTCAGCCTGAGCCTGTGCGTGTGCATGGCCATAAAATCTCAAGTACCTTGGCATTGTACGCGTAACGCCGGTGCCATCCGGACAACAGGTAGGATAATAAAACCGCAGACTGCAGCTTTCCATTTGCCTAGCACGGTCTCGGTCTCTTCAATGGCCTGGCCGCTGGGAAATTCGCTGGAATTTCCTAGCCACCGGCCAGTTGATGTGCCATAAAATTATGGTAGCTCATAAAATGCATTAATCGCTGCTAAATGCGCGTCATTAGTCAACACGCGGCGGCGCAGGCGCTGCACTTTTCCAGGAAGCACTCGCCGCAGGCACCACACCGCGGACGCCTCGGGCTCATCTCTTTCGCTCGCCTGCTCCCTTCCTTCCCTATCGGGCTCTAACACAGCCCAACGGAGCGACAGGCGCGTCGCGTGAAAATGGTGATTAATGCTCTTAGTACGTGGATTTAATAAGGATCGCGCGCTTGTTGAGCTGCTGCTGCTGCTGCTGCTTCTTCTACAGGTAGCCCGAAACGGAATGGAACTGCGCCTGGAAAGTCCCTAATAAATGCGATTGATAAAGGGCTAACGAGGCACGAGAGGGAGAGACAACAATTATAATTGTCCACAAATGCATACTAAGAATTTTTACCAAGCTTGTGACCTCAAGCTAGTATTATTATTCTTAGTGTTTGGTAATTGAATCTGATTTTCGAGAAACTTATTTAAAATTCGCATACTATTACAAAAAGCATTACACGTTTCTTTATTCAGTTCATATACAAAATTATCATTAATATATGCATATGTTCCACTTCCACTTTTCTTGCAAGCGAAACAATTGTCGGAATCTGTTGCATCGGATCACATCACATAACTGAACAACCGGAACAATCGGATGGGTGTGAAATTCTATAAGTATTCCCGAAGATCGTATTTTATATGCGTGTTGGCAAGGATAAAACACCTTTTTTATAGATTTTATACGTTGTGATGCATTAAAAAATGAATTAAAATTCATATTTAATTTCTTGATAAAGACTTAACCGAAGGATTATCCCTTTTACTGCTCTTCCTTCCCATTTTCTTGAATATCTGGTAAGCTTATCTGCAGTTTTGAGGGAAACGAATATAATAATTAGCAAAGAATATGTGGAATTCTGTTAAGTAGCCTCTAATTTAATTTTAATAACTTAATATATTCCAGAACTTTCTAAGAAAATTATTATAATAGCAGAAGTCAGGCCGAGTCACCAAGAGACCTAGAGTGGTGTCTACGCACTTCAAACGCGATTCCGTTCAACGCTTCAGCCACACACCAAACAAATAAAGACAGTGTGGGCAGGGGCAAGCGGGGAAGGCGGGGGTACACACACGTACAACACACAACAGCCACAAAAAAATGTGTCTACTTCATTCATAAGATTTTTTAGTGGCGCCTGGCGCCAACATTTTTCACTTGCGTGCTGCAAGCGGCGGCAGCTTGAGTGTGTGTGTATGTGTGTGTGTTTGCGAGTGTGTGTGGATGCGCTTGGCTGCGCCTCGAAGCACTTGACTTGTAGTGCCAACATTTTCATTAAGTCGAATGTGCCACGTACCTCCCAAAAAGATTTTGTTGTCGATTGTTGTTGCCCCCGGGGCGGGCAGCGGCTAAATGCACTTCGTTGATTTAGCGTATCGTTCATAATTTGTTTTTATAGTTTTGCATTAGAGCGCGGCACGGGACATGCAGCATGATAAGTCTCCGTGCCCGGGCCCCTGGCACAGCCCCTACAGCTGCAACTGGCAACTGGCAACTCGCTCTGATTGGCGCTTATCTGTAATGAGAGCGGAAACCGAAAGTGAGTGCAACTGCCACAAGGAGAAGGCGGGAGGAGGAGGAGCGCTTCAGCGTGTGCCCAGAAATGTCAACTGTGCTGCAAAGTGTGGCGCCACGTTTCCAACAACACAGACACTCGGCATAGATAAGCCAGGGCCGTCGCATAATGGAAATTTTAAGACCAGCAGCAATTGTATTTTTAGTTGGACTTGTCAAATTGGACAACCTGTTAATTTTAGTACAAATTTGGTTCGAAAATAGACCAAGAGAATGTAATGAAAATATTCCACCTGCCCACGCAAATATTTTTCGCAGCCTTTGCCTAGTCATTGTGGCTATTAACAGATCGCACATAAGAGCATGACTTTTGATTTGAGTTCTTATACCCTCTCATTTTTGCAAATCGATTAGAGAGCGTATACTAGTATTTTGCAAATGTGTGAATTATACGCACGTGAATGTGGTATTGATCAGCACGGCAGGCTAAGACATATCTATATTAAAAATAAAAATATCTATGTCCGTATATAGTGCAAAAACTAGTCAAACAATCATTTTCATATTGCCTCCCATTTCTAAAAGTTTTTTTTTTTAATTTTTGGCAAATATTTTTAAGCATATTTTTATGTATCACTTTCTGGATGCCTACCTCCAATCTTCTTTAAAATGTAACAACATATTGTTCATTTAAGATGCGCTTTAGCATATATTTAAGCTTCGAAAATCTCATTAAGATCGGAATATAATCACCGATGTTCCTTAAGAATGCATTTCCTATGCTGTAAGGCTCATGAAAGACAGAGAACGGCGTGCATGTTACTGTGTATGGATATAAGCATAAGAGGAAAAATGTTTGTTACGTCCCTCTTTGCTATGTACGGGGTATTTATCAGCCTGGTATTCCTGACTTAAGCACTTTTGTTTCTTCTTAGCTTTTGCTCGTTTTGCTTTGAGTTTGTGTTTTGAATTTGGGCTTCAAGTTTATGGGTCGCTGCGTCTCCAGAAGCGCTTCCAAGTATTGACACTTTCAATTTGAATGCAAAAGTCACGGGCTGAAATTGTCGAACGATCCGAATGCTCGCAGTCAATTCGTCTGCGGCCGCTGTTGAATATTTTGTTATTCTCGTATGTAAATGTTGTTTAACGACTCTATATGAATTCGTATGTAGCATTCGTATAGTCGTATTTATTGTGCCGCTGATTGAATATGCAAATGCATTTTCACACGTTCGACCCACCGCTCAACAAAGGCAAATAAACTGCGACTAAACTGAAAGAACAGCTCTCTTCGGGATCTGGATATCTGAATATCTGGATGCCATGTTCTGCTCTCTGTTCTGCTAAACTGCACTTTACTTGTACTTCTTGGACAAACATTGACTTAATGCTATTTGGGCGTATGTTTCTGACCTACAGCAGACGCGACTGCAGGGTTCCACCTCGAAGCGTGCAGGTGATAATGGCAGCTCCCATGCCACATTCTTCGGCGCATATAAAAAATTAATATTGCCTAATAAATCTGTCAAAAATATGGCTAACTGCACATCAACAGCAACACACAAAAGGCTGAGAAAAAATATTTTTTTAATTTATTATACAACTAATTTTATTGTGAAACCGATTTCTAAATACCCTTAAACAAAATAACGAAGAAAATATAAAAAAATAATAAAAATATAAGAACAAATATTTTTGTATACTTATAAGCAAGCTTTTACTCCGTCGAACAATTCATTTAAGAAATGTTGGTTTCTTCTAAACATTGAACTCGGTATTTTAAAATACTATTAATATTAAATAAAATAATATCAGCAACATTTTTAGTTCATTTGTTTTAAAAACGCAATGATAAATATTGAAGCATCTATTTGCTTAGCTGCTTTTCGAGAGCATTTGGAATTCTTTAGTCCGTGTATGCAAAGATTCAGGCAGCAGGGCGCGGCTGCGATAACCGGCCGGTCAGTCGGTTAGTTATTTTTTTCCCAGACGTTTACCTGTCAAATGTTGCACTCGCACACGAAAAATGATGGAGTGAAGAGTTTTAATTTTATGACGCAGCAAAGGAGCGAGAGATGCCCGGGACGGAGACAGAGACGATGATGATGGCGCCAAGAAATTAACGAAACGCGCCATAATAAACACAAAACGAGGAACGAGGAATGAGACTGCGACGGGATGGATTGGTAGGATCGTTGCTGTAGATCACAAATACACGGAACCAGCTGAGGTGCGTGTGATCCTGTTCTCTGTCTCTCGGTGGGCGTGATCTGAAGGTGAAGCTGGGAATCATGCGTGGCTAATCTATTAACTATGCAATAAGCTTGTTGCTTATCTGGCAACAGAATCGATCTTGTTAGCCGTTTTTAATTGGCTGTGAAAGGTAAGGCTTCAGCTTCAGTTCATTCAATAAAAAATAGCTTAATCTGCATAATGCAAACGACTCAACACTTTCCCACCAAAGTCCATTGACATTGGGCGACGCTCATTTAACAGACAGCAGGTACTAGGCATGCGTGCTTGGTACTCCCCGACATACATATATATATATATATATATATATAAATAAATATATATACATACTAAAAACCGATACAAGATCGTATCTCGCAATCAGTTACAACAACAAGCCTGTAAATTGCCGCAACCGCAACGCATACGAGATCGATCCATAGTTAATTATGCCCCCGAAAAAAAGGTAAAACTAAAAACAAACGAAACATTTTTACGAGCGAAATTTGTAATCATTGCCACATTCATATGCAAATGTGTTTCCTCTGTATCTGTATCTGTATCTGTATCTGTGTCCGTAGCTGAAATGTATCTCCAGCTAGTAAACATGTATCTCTAGCTAAAGGCCAGCTGCTGCTCGAACGGCAGCTACGCGTCTGTCGCTTCTGTGCTGTCTTGGCCTTTGTTACAGCGGCCCTGTTTTTGGTGTTAAAAGTACCGTATTGTTTGCCATATATAGCAGCTAAAAGTCTATGAAAATTATACAAAATAAAAAAAAAATAAAACAACATGCTGTGCGACTCCGCTCTCCAGAGCCACAGATAGCGATAAGGAAGAGCGTGTCCCAGAGGTTAATTTATTAAATGTTTCAACCGTTGTCTCTTGTCTCTTGTCTTTGTGTGCGTTGTCAACGAAAAAGCCAAACATAAATTCCCAATGCGACATCTTATAATTTCTTCTTTGACTCTGTTTAACTTAGCTGAGATCGTTTCTCGCTTCTCTTTCTCTCTCTCTCTCTCTATCTTGTACACCTGGTCGCTTTTGCCCGGTAGCTGCTCAGGTTGTGAAAAAGCTTAAATTTTAATCAAAATTAGATCTTTATCTCCTGCAATTTATTTGCTTTTTAACAAATATTTTTATGCTTTCGCTCTATCTCGTTTAACTTCTTGCCTGACTGTGTTCTCCAGTGCGTGTCTATGTGTGTGTGTGTGTGTTTTTCTTTTGGGCTAATTGTAAATATTTAAGCTTTTGACGCCTTACATGAGATTCTGAACAGTAGACTCTCGCGTTAGTTAGACAAAGACCGGTTGCACTGCTGGCACAAATTGTTCTCGCTTTGAGTAATGGCCGTGCGCCTGTTGACTTTGCGCCATATTTGTTATACCCTATAGGCAATTTAAGCACGGGGTATAATTAATAGATAAGAAACTAATATGTTAGCTGTTAAATGGAGCTTACGACTGGTGCAACCCATCCACCCATAATTCGCTATGGCATCAACGCTTTGATTGCAATATCAAGGAAGTTAAGCAACACCGCGGCTAAACCGTTTTAGAATTACAAACAAAATCTATTTACTGTATTTTTCGTTGCCTCGTGATATAATATCACGCTCCTTGAAAGCATGCAACTTACTATTAAGGAAAACTCTGGATATACAAAACGAAACTTAGCTGAAGAATTGCCCAATGCTTAGCGATTATTTTGGAAAGCAATTTACTGAGTATCTTACAGCTATGCCTCTCGAGTGGTATTATGCTATTTTTTGTCGACTTCTATATGCTCGTGAGTTTGGGGTGGTTGGTATCGGTGGCTTCTAGGCTTTTTTCGTCTTGTCTCGCCAGATTCTTGTCTAGTTTTTTAGCAGATTAAGACTGTTTGCTTTTTTATGCCAACAATAAAGATTTGGTTTAAAGCAATTATGCTACTGCTAACATAAACAGAGCCCTACATATTCCGAATAGTAAGCGTTTAGCGTAAGCCTTAACGTTGAAGTAGACGGCATAGGCCAGAATTTTAATCGAAAAAGGAATTCTAGAAAAGTAAGCGAATAACAATATACTTCCTCTCTAGACCAACAGATATTATTATATGTATATGGCTATGCATTTTCTTGAAATAATTCTTCTAAAATATTTATTTAGACATTATACAACAATCAAATTTTTGGTTGAGAATCAGATTCCAGCTAATGCAAACAGATACGGTTCGTGGAAGTAAGTGCTCCATAAAAGCGAAAGTCTTGACGCCATTAAAGCAATCAACAACAGCGTTCACTGAGGCAACAAGTGTCAACTAGTGACTAGTGCCATAAGTACACATAACAAAAAAAAACAACGAAAAACGATATAATAAAAAACGAGATATACACATGGAGCAGCGAGCTAGTCAAATAAGAGTAAAAGACGTGCTGGCTGGGCAAATGAATACAACTGCTCGTACACCCAAAGGCATTGGCCAGCACAACAAATGTCCAACACCAGTCAAGATAATGGAGAACTTGGGCAGTTGGGGCGGGAGATGGCATCGGGATGGCATCGGGATGGATGGCGTCGGCTGTGCTGTGACGTTGTGCTGTAAGAGATTAAGGCATTTCCTATTTGACGTCAAACATGTTTTTAGAAGGTTTGCTCGACGTTCCATTCTTTTATCAGGCTTCGGGCATTGTAATTGCGCACTCATGGACCAAGGAAAGAGACAAGAACAGAGAGATTGTGCGACAACAATTACCCCGCGGCTGCGGCTAGACGGTCAGCTACTCAATCAAAGCCAAAATGCCGACACAATGTCGAAAAAATAAGGTAGCCAGTGAAGCCGTCAAATTGTTACGCATAATGGATGTTTTTATCGGGCGAAATGATTTCTTGACTACTGGACTTGGACTTCGACTTGGCTAGCTCTTCAACTCGGATTCGAATTCGGATATGGATTTAGATTCAGATTCAGAGTTTGGGTCTGCTTTTCTTGCTTGGCCTGGCCCTTTGTTTGGCCTCTTTGTCGGCGAACTGTTGACTTGGCTTTGATGTCAACGCTCACAGCGCGTGGCCATTGAACTTTCAGCCAAAAAATTGCATATTAATGAATTGTTTTAATAACTAAAACAGGAATGCCAAACTCACGCTTAGCAAGCTGATTAGGCCAGCTGTTGATCACATTCATATCGACGAACGATCTTGTTGTTACACATGCCATTAACACGCACAATTCGAATCATTCAACAACTCCGGCCAAGTGCCGGCTCAATGAGCAGTGAAGGTAAACAAACAAATATATTGTCCAAAAATATAAATACACAGTTATGTAGATATATGCTATATGCAGATTCTTTGGCTCCCAGAGACTGTGAATGATGTTGAAGAATGCCAGCCAAATAGAAGCAAAAAAAAACTACTCTCCAGTAGCACTTGAATTTTGAATATATGTATAATATGTAATAACTGAAGTGTCTACACAACAGAAGCGCCTCTCAGCGCGTCGCGTCGCCAGCAACTTTAGCACTTAGCTTGAAGTCTGAAGCGCGTAAAGTCGAAACAGTCAGAGTCTGCCTCAGCCTGGGTCCCGGGCTCGGTTTGGGCCTTATTTGCTTATGATAATTTGAGAGCAAACAGCGATCGACAGTGGAGCACAGGCAATGGTTGAGGAAAGGTAAATCTTGTCTCGCCATAGGTCGTGAATGTGCAGAAAAACAAAAAGCGAAACACACGATTAAACACCTCTCAATTATATACACATATGTACACATATGCACATACATCGATGCTGTGGGGTCTCCGGGTGTGCGGGCCTGCTCGAACCATTGGAAGCTGCTAAGTGGGCTGCTATGGGCCATTGTGGTCGCCTTACCACACGAAGACCCACATGATTATGATGCCTTGGTCGCTGACTTTTTACTTCTTACCTTTAACTGTCCCCGAGCGCAGCTGGTGGCTGTGAAGTTCCTCTTTTACACTGTCCATACCCTGTTCAAAATGTATGGGAATCTTGGAAATGCGTGATATCAACTCGACTACATATTAAATAATAAGCCATATATACTTATTTTATAAGATTGCCAATGTTCAGCATGAAATCATCCTCCACCTAACGCAATGTCCTTGATTTACCTGCACTTTATCCTAGGGTATCAGTCAATCGAACCCTTTCAATTATTTATATGAAATTTTTTGTTGATTGAGTCACTTAATTTGCATACAAAAGTAGATTTACATGCCAGCCAGACAGTCGAGCATCAACAAATAATCGCCGTGCTAGTCCAAGACAACGCCGATCCGTCCTCGTCATGGCTGTGTTGCTGTAACAATGGAGTATCATCAAGTGGCAGCCGTTAATAGTCGTCGTTCGGAGGCGCTAGGGGCTTGTTTGAATAACAAAATGTCGAATGTACGAGCAGCTAAAAGTTTAAATCAATAAATTTCGCAGCGGTTCACTTAAGTCCTACAATGAAAAATAATGAAATAGGGAAAAATACGGCTGGGAATTTGTTATATTTTCCATGGAAAATTACATTGGTTTCGTGTGGTATTATGCTAATTTTAATTTGAATAGCCGTGTGAGAAAAAGGCGCGTGCTCATCGCAGTTTTGTGGTTAATTTCGCAAACGCAAATTGAACGCTTCAAAGTGCAAAGTCATGCAAGAGCAAGACTTACAAAATGAAGGAAGTTCAAGAAAATTCTTATAAATGCGCATTGTTCTCAAAGCTAGTTTAAAAAAAATTTTAAATTATACATAACATTTAAAAATATGTGGGATACGCAGGATGTGGAAAGCCAGCTTCACGAACCCAACCTAAAGACAGTTCGCTTACAACATTTGAATAACTAGAGATGTGCATAAGTCGTGTTTTTCTCCGTGGCACGATGTGTTAATTTTGTGTTCGTGCTTGTGCTCTGCCTTACCTTAAAACGCGACTCCCGTCTATCTCTAGCCCCTACAGCATTATAATCTATGAAATACTGAAATATGCTACTTTTCTGTTTGGAATTCCATTTTCGTAATACTTCAAAGTATCATGTCAAGTATCATGTCTTGCATATCTGAAAGATAAGTGTGGTATGCAGGACTAAAATGAAGTGTACTCCTGGCTGAGTCAACGGCTTGGAATGCGGCAAATAAAGTACCCGGGCTACCTGTTGGGCCAGCGATACCTCCCCCGAGACAAACGGAAGTTGGCCAAAGAGCATTAGTCAAACAGCAGGCAGATATTTTTGGGCAATACCAATTAGCTTGGTGCTGACAAATTGCACAGCTATTGACGTGCTCGTCTCATGAGCTAGCCAAACTTAGACCCAGATCCGGGCAGGCAGACAGAACGACCCGAACCCATGGCTAATTGTTTGCCCAGTGCATATGGAGAGAGAGAGGAACCGGAAGCGTGCGCGACCAAATGTGAAAACACGAGGCATAAATTAACGCAGACGCACACACACATGGGTGCATGGGTGCGTAGGCTGCCCGGAACAGGGTATACGATGCAGACGGACGGCGCACGCAATTTGGGCGAAACGCCAATGCCAACAGCCAACTGCTAATAGTAAATTAATTCCTATCGCTTATCGCCGCTGGCTGCCAAAACACAAAACAAAAAACAAAGTGTATGTGTCAGCCAGCAAAGTGCTGTGTAAATTAGCTCGCAGAACTATTTATCATGCAAACCCAAGCATTTCGCAGTAATGCAGGACAGATAACAGCCAAAGCTATAGCAATGTTTAATTACCTGAGCCAGACTAACGGAAGTGCTTCTGTTTGTCCAGAGATTGGAGCTGAAATATTTATTATGTAGCATGCAAAGATATATATCCGAAAGCGAAAGTTTTCCAGTAACAATCGCACGTTGCGTATACTTAACACAAAAGTCAAAGTTCAATTAAATATCATGCTTAATTTAATTAGTTTCAACAGATGGCGAAGCATGTTGTCTCCTAAGAAAGCATATAGTATATATATATTATATATATACTCATTTACTACTCTATACACATAGACACATAAACATATACATTAACGTCTTTTATGCAACGTTGTGGTATATAACGTATAAAATTCAAACAAAGAATTTTGGCTTTTATGTACTTAATTCCAAAAGATTATATTTATATCATTACTTGTTGAAACCTTTCTGTACGATATAAAACTTTTTTCAATTAAAATAGATAGTTTTTAATATCAAACAAACAATTAAATAAATACTTTTGAAGTTCATACAGATTATGAATTAAGTTGTTATTGAAATTGATCTATTATTTAGTTGTTTTTAATATAATTTATATATTCTCAATACGGTTAAAAGATGGCGGATTCAATTAAGAGTTTAGTCATTGACTTCACTTTAAATTTGCTTGATCGTTTATATTAATTAATTATTAATTTTATTTATTATTTCATATCATGTCCCGGACAGGCTGAATGGTTATCTATTTCCCGTTTGCCGCCTTCGCACCAATGCAATCGCTTGGCCGGCAAATTTGTAGGCGACATGCGTTTCCGCGGCTTAACAAATGTTTTGTCAAGCTCAAAAAGGCCAGAACAAGAAGATACAAAAAAACAATATACTATAATCAGGCAGCTGCATCTGCAGTGCTGAGCTCGATGCCGTGTTCGAGTTTGAGTTTCAGTCCATATCGGTGCTTGGGGTACATGCGTATGCAGCCATATCAATGCCGCCGAATGACGCAGCGTCAAAACCAAAATCAAATAAATGAACAGCAAAACGGCAGCCACAGCAGCAACAACTCTAGAGAAGACAAGAGGACCACCATGATGGCAGAGGCTACAAATGGGCAAAGCATAAATAAGTATAAGAAAAAAGATGCCAAATGAAAAAAAAGGAAAAACTAAAAAACAATTTCGATCATGATGTATAATTAAAAGGCAACACCAGCACGGCACACATGCACACGAATTCAAACACACGCACACACACACACACACCAATACGTAATACAGACAGCCCCGGCGGAGCATGTGGTTGTCCGTTTCAGCTGGAGCGGCTGCTGACTGTGCAACTTCGCACTTCAAAATTAAAAACAATTAGAAAAAGCGAGAGAGCGAGAGAGAGAGGGAGGCAGCGCCAGCAATCGATCTGTTGAAGGCGGAGCTTAAACAGCCTAAAGAACTAAAAAACACATTTGCAGCTGGTGTCAATTTCAAAATGGAGGCGCCAACAGAGAGAGCGAGCGCTCAGTGACAGACAGAGATAGCTAGCTGCACTCGCTCTTTCTGCACGTGCTCTGCAATTAGGCAACCAATCAGAGCGCAGCTAAGGGCAACCTGCAAGCGGCACGACATCTGAGCAGCTGAGCAGCTGAGCAGCGCTCACAACAGATCTCGCAGGCAATGTCGATCAATGGCTCGAACTCGTCAAGCTCGTTTTCGCTCAGCGTCGGCAGCGACATTTTGTTGAACTTGTTCAGTTGAAATGCGAACTTGGCGAGCGTAAGACGCCAGCGTCGGTATATTTTTGACAGAATCCACAATACACGATCAACTCCTCAAAATCTGATTCCCAACTAGTTGTTGTTGTCATAATCAAATTAACACCCACATGCCTATGAGACATTTGCCATAACTACGCCACTTTGCCAGCTGTGATTTGCATAATTGACGCTAATCGAGAATTCGCCTCGTGGCCCTCGTGGCACAATAGAGAACTGAGAACTCATGCTGTCAGCTTTCGTTTATGTGTTTTGTTGTTATCTGTGATTGAATTGTGCCAAAATTTAAACAAATTGTTAAAGTGTGAAATACATATATATACCTACACACATATACATAAATACTACATACATATAAATCATGATCACCATGAACGAGCTCGTCGATCTGCGAATGCAGCAGCATATCGCGCACGAGATCTACCGCCATCAGATAATGCAACGCATACCAGGTGAGTCATGCTCCGACCTTACCCCCACCTCCTAAATCCCCCCCTGCACTCGTGCCATGCATCACGCACACGCCGCGTGTTTCGCCATTTTGTAATCGCCGGCGGCACCAATCGTTGCAAAAGCTGTTAAGGATCATTAGCGTTAATGGTCGCTACTTTTGGCTTTGCCGCAATTGGCGCTTTGTTGGCTTTGTAACCAGATATCAGCGGGCATTGTCGCTATTTGCGTTTTTATGACCAGCTTCCCATAAAGCTGAGTAATGGGGGAAAATCGTTTGTCGATTTTGCATAAGCAAATGAGAGAGATCACAGCAGGGCATCTCTTCTGGTAACTGATAACAAAATGCGTTTTAGCTGTTGACGCAGCTCATAACGCAGTTGGAAAATCACTTAAAAAACTATTAACATTTTAAAATCTAGACCTGATTACATACTTTATAGATCAAGTCTGAAACGAGCTTTCAAATCAAGCATACGATCTTTTAATACTTTCATCAATCAAAACCTTGGTTTATTTAGTTAATCAATGTTATTGGTAGAAGGTATTTGTCCGTTTTGCTCACCTCAAAAAGCAAAAAGAAGTCCAATTGTCATATTACACAGACTTTTCAGAATGAGATTGATTGACGGAATAAATGAGGTCTTCTAAAATTTGCGCACGCGTATTCGTTATATTAAAATGCATGAAACTTTTGCCTTAAACTAATTGAAATATTATCTGTCGTAAGATAATTCACGCCAAAATATAATTGCTAACATATATACAAATGAAACTATCTAAATGAAACTATCTTTTCCAAAATAATTAATTTGGCTTACGACTCGAACCAAATCCCTGTTTAGCTTGTGAACTTGGTTTTCCATACGCATAATCCCAGATTTTGATTCAAACATTGGATGGTTATATTCTATTTTCAATTTTTTAATGTAACAATTCAATTTTTATTGGCTGAACATATAGCATGATATAGATTTTCTTTAGAAGTTGCTGCCTAATTTTGATCCCTTACTAAACTTGCCACCTTCCAAATATATTAATTTCTCAATTCACAGCCTACATACAGCCGTGAATTCAAGTAATCCTAATATTTATGTTCACTCTCAATGTAGATCCATTTCCACCAATGCTGCCCATTCCGATGCCACGTCACGTGATAATGCCACCCCGTGTCGCGTTGCCCGGCGTGGAGATGACTCTGCAAAATGACGAGCTCTGGAAGCAATTCCATCAGATTGGCACGGAAATGATCATCACAAAGAGCGGCAGGTAAGATGTCAAATCTAAATCAATCGTCATATAAAAATGCTCGCCAAACCAAACGCAACAAAATGTTTTTGAACATTTTTGGAAAGTAAAATTATGTCGCGCCCACAACAACTTTTGAAATGTAATGAAGCAGGGCCTTGGGTGTTAGGAACGGGCAAAGAGCAATGCATTAGCACGAATGTGAAAAACAATACCCAAAAACGCTGGGCAAAGAAAAACAACAACATGCCAATGGCATGGGCACTTAAAGCGCCGCCTCTGGCGCTGCTGGCCAGCGATGGAATCGGCTCTTAGCTCTCATCAGTCAGCACTTAGCCTCAGCTTCATTCCCGGCCTCAACGTCGTTTTCGTTGCCGTCGCCTTCGTCGTCGTCGTCGTCATCGTCATCGACGTCGGCGGCACTGTTAAATGCTCATTAGATGTAGGCGCCTGCGAAATTGTTTACAGGGACGTCGCGACAACAATTTTCACAGGCAAACAAAGCGGCGGAAGGATGCAGGATGTGAAATCTGTGGCCAGGTATATACAGGCTGTACAGGCTGCCAGCACGATTCTTGATTCGTGCAATCGGGGCTTGTAAGGAATGCCCGGACCGAATATCTCGCGCGAGGCGTAAAGCGAACAAGTTCACTGGCACTTTGCGTGTGCAGCGTTCTTCTTGTCGTGATGGAAACTGAGCATGAGCATATCAAAGCGCTAGCGCAATCGCCCAAAGATATTGTATCTTGTATCTGTGGCAGTTACGTGAGCGCTCAGCAGCGATCGGCAGTAAACTACCTAAAAGTGTCCGGCACTTGCTCAAATGTGCGTAAAGTGGCGTCATCGTAATTTATTGTAGGCCTAGTATGGACAGAGAACGCAGTGGGACGTCCTTTTGGTCGGCGTTTTTAAGAGAGATGCGTCTTGGATTGACCTGCTGCTGCCCCTAATGCCTCGGATGCCCCTGATGCTGCTGCTGCTGTGGCATAAATCTTTGCGTCAAGGATACTTTGTCGTCATCTTTGTTGCGCTCTGCGTTTTTATTGTGGCGCCTGTCTGCAGACGGCCTCAGATACACTCGCATTCGAATTTGTATTCGTATTCGTATTCGTATTCAATTTCGTATCTGTATCTGCACGTTGCGCGTTGACAATGACCACAGCCTGTCGACAACGTCGACAGATACGAGCAATTTCACACTTTTGCCGGCAAGATGCACAAGTGCCGATAAGATCGGATACGAATACAGGGGAGAAGAATTCAGAATCGCTTCTGCTGCATTAACATAAACTTTTGGGACTGCCCCATCGCCGAAAACAGTTTGGACAGACAACTCTTTCTTCTTTGAGAAAGAGAATGTAGTATGTATATGCCATGAATTATTCATAAAGTCTCCGTATTAAATAGTTTTTATGCTCATCAAAAATGTTTTATGTGAAACACAGCCAGACAATGATGGCGTCTCTGCAGCCCTTGTGCATTCAATCGATTTGAATTTTTAATGATTAGGCGCCACAGTGCCACCGTGTGCTGTGTTGTGCTGTGCTGTAGCATCCAATGCAATGCTCAACGCCAAGTGGCGCTCATAAAAACTAATTAGTTGCTTGTCCCAACGGTCCCATGACTTTGCCCAAGTCAAAAACTTCAAGATTGCATCGCATTTCGGTTCGCTTTGGGATCGCATGGGTGGCAAATGGCCAGACGATCATAAAAGATAGATAGAACAAAGCGTATTACATATAATGCATGAGTTTTTAAAAATGAAATGAGTCTGTCACGAAGCTTTTAGTGCCGACACGCTGATAGCAAAGGCCATGAGAATCGCTGGGAGAGGACCAACACGAGAAACGTAATTTAAATCTGGCTCACAGCGTAATACAGGTGAATCACTTTGAAGCGCCAGAACTGACACTTCGGGAACTATCCGCAAGAAAGGAATAAACGAAATGTTCACCTTTGAGAACAAGAAGATACCCAAAAATTGATATATTGTAATTGTTGCACACTAGATTAATACAGCTACCATTAATAAATCGAAAACAATAGTTGAAGTTCGCTTGAATGAAAATACTTAATGGGATGCAAAAGATTAGCATTGCTGTGCTTTTATATATAAGTTTTATAAGCAGATATATTATTATTTAGTACTTTAGATATTTATTGCGTAAATACACGTTCGCGGATTAACGAACTACAGGGTATAACATACACTCAATCAGTTTCAACTGCACCTGTTTGGGTGCAACCAAACTAAAATGCTCAAGATGTTTTTTTTTTCTTGACGTCTACCACAATTCCTGCACAGATCCTCGCATTTGTTAATTATGCGCAGACGCGCCAAAGATCAATATCTTAACAAATCGTTTGTCAAAAATGCACGAGCAACTCTTGGAAAGAATGAAAAAGAAACAAACAGAACAAGAAAATGAAAGAAGGCAAATTGAAAACGAAATTCTAAACCGCACGAATGTCGAAATATTTGGCCAAGCGTCGCAGTTACCCCTGCTGCGATCTAATGAAATTCAAAAACAAAAATAACAAACCAGAAAGGGAATCAAATTAAATGTAGGCAAACGAACCACAGCCGAGCTAAATTAATTAATCATCGCTCAGAGTGCACAGCCCAAAAAGGCAGTAAAAGTAAAAAATCATTGCCAACAATTAAGGTTGATCTAGTCGGGAGTCTCCGACTAGAGGATGCCCTGAATATATCCCAAAAGGATTAGACTAGGACTATTAAATATAAATAAATAATAATAAAAAACAGAAGCTGATGTGTCCTACGCGTGCGAAGATAATTGATTTGTGCATATTGAACTAATCCCGCAGATATATATAGCCTTAGATCTGCGGAATTAATAATAATACAATTATTTCGTGCACAGCTATATACTTAGTTTTAGATCAGCAGAATTATGTCTTTTCAAAACGACATAACTCTGTCGTTGACCACCGCCAAATTATGTGGAGTTATTTTCTTTACCGATTGGCATCAAGAAAACGAATATCTACATTTTGACCCAAATCGTCCAAAAAGCAAGGGGTTACATCACGTTTTTTGTCAAAATCGGGGTCGGATCGAAAATCAAAACTTTTTTCATGATTTTTTTTTTATATCTCGGCCAAAAAATGTCCGATTTAATAATTTTATACCTTTTTGAATTCGTACGGATCCCTATTATCAATTGGCATTTTAAGTAATTAAAAATCGATGGGTTAAAAAAAGTTGTTGACCAAAAAACGATTCGTTTGTAAAGTCAACCTTTTTTGATGATTTTTTTGAATGTCTCGGCCAAATAATGTCCGATTTTAGAATTTTATACCATTTATAACTCGTAAGGACCAGTACTATCGATTGGCATCAAGATATCGAATATTTACATTTTTACCCGAATCGACCAAAAAGCAAGGGGTTACATCACGTTTTTTGTCAAAATCGAGGTCGGATCGAAAATCAAAACTTTTTTCATGATTTTTTTTTTATATCTCGGCCAAAAAATGTCCGATTTAATAATTGTATACCTTATTGAATTCATACGGATCCCTATTATCAATTGGCATTCCAAGAAATTCAAAATCGATGGGTTAAAAAAAGTTGTTGACCAAAAAACGATTCGTTTGTAAAGTCAACCTGTTTTGATGATTTTTTGGCCAATTAATGTCCGATTTTAGAATTTTATACCATTTTTAACTCGTAAGGATCAGTACTATCGATTGGCATCAAAATATCGAATATCTACATTTTGACCCAAATCGACCAAAAAGCAAGGGGTTACATCACGTTTTTTGTCAAAATCGGGGTCGGATCGAAAATCAAAACTTTTTTCATGATTTTATTTTTATATCTCGGCCAAAAAATGTCCGATTTAATAATATATACAAGATATCGAATATCTACATTTTGACCCAAATCGACCAAAAAGCAAGGGGTTACATCACGTTTTTTGTCAAAATCGGGGTCGGATCGAAAATCAAAACTTTTTTCATGATTTTTTTCTTATATCTCGGCCAAAAAATGTCCGATTTAATAATTTTATACCTTTTTGAATTCGTACGGATCCCTATTATTAATTGGCATTCTAAAAAATTAAAAATCGATGGGTTAAAAAAATTTGTTGACCAAAAAACGATTCGTTTGTAAAGTCAACCTGTTTTGATGATTTTTTGGCATATCTCGGCCAAATAATGTCCGATTTTAGAATTTTATACCATTTATAACTCGTAAGGATCAGTACTATCGAATGGCATCAAGATATCGAATATCTACATTTTGACCCAAATCGACCAAAAAGCAAGGGGTTACATCACGTTTTTTGTCAAAATCGGGGTCGGATCGAAAATCAAAACTTTTTTCATGATTTTTTTTTTTTTATCTCGGCCAAAATATGTGCGATTTTATAATTTTATACCTTTTTGAATTCGTACGGATCCCTATTATCAATTGGCATTCTAAGAAATTCAAAATCGATGGGTTAAAAAAATTTGTTGACCAAAAAACGATTCGTTTGTAAAGTCAACCTTTTTGATGATTTTTTGGCATATCTCGGCCAAATAATGTCCGATTTTAGAATTTTATACCATTTATAACTCGTAAGGATCAGTACTATCGATTGGCATCAAGATATCGAATATCTACAAAGCAAGGGGTTACATCACGTTTTTTGTCAAAAACGGGGTCGGATCGAAAATCAAATCTTTTTTCATGATTTTATTTTTATATCTCGGCCAAAATATGTGCGATTTTATAATTTTATATCTTTTTGAATTCATACGGATCACTATTATCAATTGGCATTCCAAGAAATTAAAAATCGATGGGTTAAAAAATGTTGTTGACCAAAAAACGATTCGTTTGTAAAGTCAACCTTTTTTGATGATTTTTTGGCATATCTCGGCCAAATAATGTCAGATTTTAGAATTTTATACCATTTTTAACTCGTAAGGATCAGTACTATCGATTGGCATCAAGACATCGAATATCTACATTTTGACCCAAATCGACCAAAAAGCAAGGGGTTACATCACGTTTTTTGTCAAAAACGGGGTCGGATCGAAAATCAAATCTTTTTTCATGATTTTATTTTTATATCTCGGCCAAAATATGTGCGATTTTATAATTTTATACCTTTTTGAATTCGTACGGATCCCTATTATCAATTGGCATTCTAAGAAATTCAAAATCGATGGGTTAAAAAAAGTTGTTGACCAAAAAACGATTCGTTTGTAAAGTCAACCTGTTTTGATGATTTTTTGGCATATCTCGGCCAAATAATGTCAGATTTTAGAATTTTATACCATTTATAACTCGTAAGGATCAGTACTATCGATTGGCATCAAGATATCGAATATCTACATTTTGGCCCAAATCGACCAAAAAGCAAGGGGTTACATCACATTTTTTGTCAAAATCGGGGTCGGATCGAAAATCAAAACTTTTTTCATGATTTTTTTTTTTAATATCTCGGCCAAAAAATGTCCGATTTAATAATTTTATACCTTTTTGAATTCGTACGGATCCCTATTATCAATTGGCATTCTAAGAAATTCAAAATCGATGGGTTAAAAAAAGTTGTTGACCAAAAAACGATTCGTTTGTAAAGTCAACCTGTTTTGATGATTTTTTGGCATATCTCGGCCAAATAATGTCAGATTTTAGAATTTTATACCTTTTTGAATTCGTACGGATCCCTATTATCAATTGGCATTCCAAGAAATTAAAAATCGATGGGTTAAAAAAGTTGTTGACCAAAAAACGATTCGTTTGTAAAGTCAACCTGTTTTGATGATTTTTTGGCATATCTCGGCCAAATAATGTCAGATTTTAGAATTTTATACCTTTTTGAATTCGTACGGATCCCTATTATCAATTGGCATTCCAAGAAATTAAAAATCGATGGGTTAAAAAAGTTGTTGACCAAAAAACGATTCGTTTGTAAAGTCAACCTATTTTGATGATTTTTTGGCACATCTCGGCCAAATAATGTCCGATTTTAGAATTTTATACCATTTAAAAAAATCAACATACAAACTTGCTTGTTTCCTTTAACCTGTTACATACATTTGCACAAATCTCTTATACTCTTCAGGGTATATAATCGAAATAAAAATAAATTTATAAAAGCAGTATCACAGACTCTAAACATGCCGAAGCAGAGCCAGAGACGCACTCGGAGGTGAGCAAACATTGGAAGGCTGGCGCCAAGCGCGCTGGCCACCTGCTGCGCCTCTGTGGTAGGGTCTCGGTCTCTGTTCTGCGTACTGCGATCAGCGCGCTTCGGTCCTTGTTAGCACAGCATACAAAAACTAGGGTCTGGCCTTTATTTGATGTTTTCTTATTCCTTTTTTTTTGTGCGTTTTCTAGGCTAATTACATGGCCCACGAGCAACTCACAATTAAATATTTGTAACGCCCACGTTTCTAACAAGGATTCATCTTTTCCATTTCGTTTTTCTTAAATGTGGCCTCCAACTTGTTGACTTTATTTGAACTTAATCCATTTTTTGTCTCTCTCTCTCTCTCTCTCTCTCTCTCTCTCTCTCTCTCTCTCTTTCTCTCTCTAATTGCAGACGCATGTTTCCCTCGATGCGCCTGAGCGTTTCAGGCCTGGAGGACGAGACAAACTATTGCGTCCTGCTGGAAATGGTGCCCATTGGCGACTGCCGCTACAAATTCTCCGGCTCGCAATGGGTGCCAGCTGGTGGCGCCGAGCCGCAGAGTCCACAGCGCATGTACCTCCATCCGGACAGTCCAGCAACAGGCGCACACTGGCAGGCCCAGCCCATACTCTTCAACAAGGTGAAGCTGACCAACAATACGCTGGACAATAGCGGGCATGTAAGTAATTGGAGAGCCCGAACCCATAATCAATGAGCTCATTTGTGCTCCCTTTCGCAGATTGTGCTGGCCAGCATGCACAAGTATCAGCCCCGTTTGCATGTCATACGCACCGCTGATCTGGCGCAGATACCCTGGGCGCCGCAGCAGGCTTTTGTGTTTGCCGAGACGGAGTTTGTGGCAGTGACAGCGTACCAGGTAAGTTCCACGCAACAAAACCCAGTGCACAGATTTGATTTTGCCAATTCATTGAGCTGGGCACACTAATTGGTTAATTTCGGCAACGATCGCTCACGCCGTGGGTAGCCTGACCAACGTCTCAAATTAGCATGCAACGCCCTTTGTCTACGAATGCTTGTTGTTATTTTGGGAAGTTGGATAGCCACATCCTTGTGCCACTCGCTGTGTTTTTGTCTATGTCTGGGCTCATTGACAGCGACACCAGGTCGCCAGGCCGTCAGTCGTCAGTCGTCAGTCTGGCTCTAATTAGCCTGATCGCTTCCACAAGATCATCTTCACAAAGTTGTCAAGTCATGACAGAGCGACAACGACTCCAAGGCTCAAGTGTATAACTCCCGGGGCTGCGGTGTCAAGTGGCCCTGTTACTTAACGCCAGCTACTGGACGCTGGTTAAAGATTATGCGACTGCGTCTGCGTCTGTCTCTGGCAATTGTCATATTTCATACAATTTACAACTGCAAATACAACTGCTGTAACATTGACTCTTTATTTCTGTTTTTTCACAGAATGATCGCATCACGAAGCTAAAAATCGACAACAATCCGTTTGCGAAGGGCTTCCGCGAAACGGGACAATCGCGCTGCAAACGCAAAATGTCTTCATCGCCAACCGATGACGATCAAGATCTGCCCCAGACGCATTTGCAGTCCCCTGGCTCGCTTGACATGTCGCCAGGCAAATCCACATCGACAGCAGCAGAAGCAGCAGCAACAACCTCGAACAACAGCGAACAGGATGGGCCGCAAATTAAGCGCCTGAGATCAAATGGTTCCGCCTGTTCGTTATCGTCATCACTGGATGGCGCTGAGCCTGTGCCTGTGCCTGTAGCTGTGCCTGGGCCTGGGCCTGGCGCCATCTCAATGGGTTCGCCCCCCGGCGCCACCACATTCATGCAGCACTTTCAGCAGAACATGCAGACGCTGCTGCGACCCTCGCTGGTCGACCTGGCCTGCACCTACTTTGGCCGTCCCGCACATGAGTACAATGGAGCGACGCCGGCGTCGCATTTGTATCCGCCAGCGTCCATTTTGCAAGCCGCACTGCCACCACTTCCGGCGCTTACCCTGCCGCACAACATTTCCGTTCAGCAAACCGATGAATCGACAACTGATGAAGCGGAGCTAGATGTTGGCAGCGAGACGACGACAACAACGACAGCAACATCACATTCACCCCCGGAGCAGCTCCCGGCGCCCGAGGCACCCGCCAGGCGCAAAGGCTTCAGCATATCAGCCATCCTGGGCGGCGGCAGCTAGTTGCCACAGATACTCAAGACTCTGTAGCTAATGCCTTTGATATTAAATATTGTAGTATTTAAGCTGAATTTCGCCTGATTAATAAATAAGCTAGCATTAAGTTTGCGTAAATAAACGTTACTTTCTATTTGAATAGAAAACTGTTTGATCTACTGACTGATTGATTGACTGATTGATTGACTGATAAATTGACTTATTGGTGGTCAACGCACAGCGCAAGCCATAAGGGCCAGAATGTAGGGTGAACTGATATGATAGGTAATGCCTGCAAAGACAATATAAATACTAAGATGAGTAAGAGGCCCATACATTTGCATTCTAGCCTGGCTAGAATGGCTGTCCCTTTCCTCAAAGCCAGACGAACAAATGCCAAAGTCTTGATGATTTGTTCATATTGTCTTTGATGCCTGACTCTATTTACATATGCAAATCTTTTGTGCACTATTTAGCAGCAGGACTTCATTTTTCATATATTATGGTACAGTGAGATATATAAATCTGCCGTTCTAGGCGCCTTTTATATTATTACCCTACCCAATTTCCCAGCTCTTATTTAGGACAGACAAATACATCGCCCAGATACCTTTTGCTAATTGGCAGATCTAAAGGATACTTCAAAGCCATCACGCCCACACACTTTGCTGTAGGTAAATGAACATGTTGCAGCCAGTTGGCATTTTATCATTGGACCAGCATCTACCAGCAGCGAGCAGACGCAACTCAAATCACAACTTCCGCTTAACATTAATCCCAACCAATTTACAAGATAAACGCTAGAATTTCAACAACATCATCAGCCGACGAAGATGACGCCGCTGGTGCAGCATCCATTAGCCACACTGCAGCAACTGAGACTGCGACGGCGACTGCGTCAGCGACTGCGACTGGCCAGAACATAATTTGTTTGCAATTAAATAGCTCGACAAGGCATGAAATTCGGTTGCAGCCCAACGGAGGCAACAGTTGCACAGGGAGAATACTCCGGAGACCCATAATGGCTAAAGATGTTTATGAAATGGGCAGAGACTGAAACGAAGAGCGGCGGCAACAGCAGCCAAAAAACACAAAAAATACAAAAAAAAAACATACACAATTCGTTATGTAAGCTGAAGTTGCTTGTTGTTGGGTTTCCCTAGTTCATTTCGTCGGCAGAGAATGTAGCCAATGATGAAGTTTACGATGACATGCGTCACCACCCACGTCTGCAGCCAAAACGAGGACGTTGCGACGTCGCGCCGAGGGAGGCGTGTGCAGACGTAGTCTTTGGCCGGAGCAGGGCCAAGAAAAAACAAACAACAATTTCAATTTACCACAAAATCGATTTCTAAATTGTACTCGCCAGGGACTAGGAGCTGCGGACTGCGGTTTTATAGCGCACAGAACGGGTGACAGATGTCGTTCTGGCTGTCGACGGCGCTGTATTGACAGGCGCAAGGTTGTAAGTGCATTGAATGCCTCATTAAATAGCTACAAATGCGTCTGGCAGATGTCGCAGGTTGTGTGCAGCGTGTGTGCGTAATTAATGCATTTTGCTGTTGCATTTTACGGCTCAACATTTGTGTTGTTGCTTTCTGTGTTTGCCCCCTGAAATTAGATACACTTTGTCTTGCAACCAATTGTTGTTGTGTAAACACAAAATGGGGAGCAACCCGAACAATAACGCAGCCATTACCATTTCCTAACCGAACGTTAATTACTTGACAACAACAAAAACAAGTGCTAATGTATGACAAACGTTTTACGCGTGGCACCAGCTTCGTGAAAATGGCTGTCAATTCAAATTGCGCGCCACTTGACAGCAAGAACTGCAAGCCCGCCATTTGCACTGCTTGTTATTGTAGAGAGAAAAGTGGAGAGAAAGAAACAGCAAGAAAACTGTAGGCATGCTGCCTGCCCTCTCAGTTTTCTATGTTTGATTCGCTGAAAGGATTTGCAGACTGCATTATTCTCTTGCTGGAAATAAACATATTTGGAAGCCAGAAGAATGCAACAAAGCCAGACATAAGTTCTTCTCAGCGTCGTGTGTCGCCGGTGCCAAGCCATAAAACTGAAAATGCTCATAATCTATATCTCTCCCTTCTTCTTGCTCAAGCGCAGTCCTAAGCCGTGGTTTTAAACTAGAGCGCAGCCAAACCCACTTAGAATCCTACCAAGCAATTTATGCAAATGGATTCAGCTGTGGGCCCGGGTCCGAGGCCGGGGATGGAACAATTAACAAAGCGTGTAATTTTTCATTCTTAGCGTGTGAACAATGGCACAAACAATTGCCGGATAGCAAAAATCCACCCACACATGCAGGCAGGCGGCTGGCCCGACCCACGCGAACTGTGCATCATTTTTACAAATCCATGAGAACAATTAAAACTAACAACAACAATAATGGCCGCTGTCAAGTGCGTGTCCTGCACTCGATCGTTGTCCGCATTGTCAATGCCTTTTGTTTACAAGCCTATTGAGTGCAAACTACAACAGTATTTAAGTTCTCTATATAATTTGCATATTATTCCTTTGTCCGAACACTTTACCTTCTACCTGACTCGGGCGTTTGAAAACTAACCACATACATACATATACAGACGTACACATTTATGAACATATTTACAACAACATCGCTCTCCAATTAGCTTATCGATAATTCACGAGTATCGAAATATCGATAACGCAGATGAAAGTTCAGCTTTTCTCACGTGATAAAGCTGTGAATGAAATATAATGTAGTTCGATATTATAAAATATACTTATTCTGATTAAAAAAATAATTAATTTAAAAATACGGTTGCATTCCCTTCTAATGCTTCTTAAGGAAATAGCTCGGAGGATGACGTTTCACATGAATAAATCTTATAAAATCTTTATCATACATTGTCTTAGCTTATCCTTATTTATTAAGACTTCTAGATAATCAAGTTTGTGAATAAAATTTATTTGGCATATTATTTGCATAATTGTTATTTTGTTTTCTTATCATGTTGGTCTTTCTCCCTCGATCTTTCTCGATCTAATAATCGAAAGGTGACACACTGGTCAAGGTCAATTAATCATTAAAAGGGCTCCATCACATTTTTAGTCACGCACCCATCTCTACTATTTAATGCCTTCTACTTTGAAACACTTTGCTAGTGTGGACAGAAAATCACAAAATGAGTTTGAATAACAAAGTTCCAGATTTGTTTTGTGCTGAAATTGATGATGACAACGACTCTTTTCACTCCTTCGCTCAAAGCAGTATCGAACCATCTGAGTTGGGATCTCTTTCCGACATAGACGATGGCCCCGAAGATTCAAATTCAGATTCCTCTGCTGAGTTTGAGTTAAATAAAAATGCTGTCAAGATTGTAAGTGCATATCGCATCCATTTCAATCATAATATTTATCTAATCACTTTTGCACGTTTTTGCATCAAACAGAACCCAAATCTTCGTGTTGATTGCCAGACTTCTGAGGCGCTTGCCACAAGTAGCTCCAGTGCCAGCGCTTCGGTGGCAAAACCGATCCAATATGAATCACCAAAAGTGACTCCTTCGCGAACCCCAATGTGCCATCATATGGTGCCGAAGTTAGCAGGCAATTCACAGATGCCCGATATAGATCTCTTCAACATGGACGCATCTTCTTCAGTCAACCTGATAAAGAAGGATGTCCTCGATATAAGTCCCAATACGGAGGCATTGCAAAGGTTTGCCTTCACGGAAATTTGGATTGAAGAGCAGCAAAACTATCCGGAACGTAAACGTTCGCTTACACGCGAATTTACGGCTGCTTTAGATGACTACTTTCATACAAAAAATAACGATCAATTTGAAAGTATTTCGCTAGAGGAGCAACAGAAAGGCAAACTTTACAAGCAGCTCTTTGTGGCCCGAAACAAGGTAAATCCACCAAAAGTTTCCTTATTCCTTAAATATGCCATAATCCTTATTTCAACAGTCGAGTAGCGGCCAAACAGCTAGCTTCCAGACTACTCCCGAAAGCAAGCCGTACGTTTCGCCCTTTGAGGATATGCCAGTTGTGCCTGAGGAGAGTATTTTGCCTGGCCAAAAACCGCACATTGTTGTACCGGCTGGCTACGATTTAACCAATCTGTGGGAGTACAAGAATCCCAATCACTGGCATCGACGCCACACCACCTTCAATGATTATCATCCCTAGCAGCAATCTCTGCAAGCAGAGAGTTGCATATCAGTTAAGTCACGTTGAAGCTTATATACTTATTGTGTTCTAACTATTGACGCATTAATAAAATTCTGGTTTCAGAAAGTTCTGAAATAATTAAAGACTGCAAAAGGTCGGACCTTTGACAAAACTGAAGCAAGTTGGATATGCAATGATACAATTAGTCATTTTTTTATTCTTTTTTTTTTTGTCACTAACAGGTTAAAGCGTAGAGGACAACATCTGTGATTAAATAAAAATATTATTTTAAAGCTCAAGTTTCAGCCAGATCCCGTGCGATCGTGAGTGTATATTGCATCCTGCGTGGCATGAAAAGCACGGACAAGTTGCAACATAACGTCTACTGCTGGCGCCCATCTCTACTCTAAATGATTTCATTGCGCTGCCGATAAAATTGTCGCCAGCGAAATGTCCACGACTTTGATTTTGTCCGCCATAACATTAATTTCCAACGAAATTACATACACACAAGAGAGGCGAAGGCTGAGACGGAGAGAGCGCAACAACAACTGCAATCACAACAACAAACAATAAAAGCAGGAGCATATGCATAGCAAACACAAGGCCTGGGACAAAAAGTTCGCTTATCTGCCGCCGAAAGACCAGAGCCCGGAACGGCGCTCATTCGACTTTGACATGCGAACGTTTTTGAACCTGCGCCTAGCTCTGGTTTGTGGAGCACTCTGGCTGCTGCTCCTAAATGAGAATTCAATAAATTTTAGCAAATAACCCGAAGAAACGGCTACAACAACACAATAGCCGTTTGGCGTCGTTAGTCTTTTTGGCGACGTTTAACATGAATATGCAGTGTGGCTAATGTGGAGCCCATAAACACTTCCAGCGGCAACATGAATGGGACTACAAGCCCACAGCCGACAGGCAACAGATGTCCCCACCGAGAAGAAAACAGGTTGTTGCTACGTGTGCGGCGAGCATGGAGCTGTCGACGGAGCACAAAGTTGGGGAATCAGCCGCTTAACAATTGTTTCTTAACGCGATTTGAAATGAAATGCCACCGTCGAAGATTTGCAATTTAGGCAATAGCCGTGTCCCGCTCCGGCTACCGCTTGGCCAACTCTGGTGGCCACTCAAAGATGCCGCCGCATTTCCGTTGGCCAGCGCAACAAGTTGCATGTGTGAGGCTTTGACTGAAACAATTTTGCATGTAAATGGCAAACAACTACAACGTGAAAACATCAATTACATTTGCTCTTGCCTTGCAACGAACTGCTGGCCAGGATTACCTGGCGATCGTCGCGCTCAATCAGCGCACTGGCGCTGGCGCCAGCATTTAAGATGCGGCGCTCTCTGATCTGCTGATAAGCCCATGTCGTCGGCATTGTAGTTGTTGTTCGTCGACGAACCCAAGCGGAGCATATGAACGGGAGAGCGCATTGTGGGACTCTGCGAACCACGGTGAGTTCGAGTTGGAGCTGGAACTGGTTTTTATGACTAACATGCGAAAGATAGGAGACGCACTTATGCATACAAAAATGTGAGCAAAATGGAAGCACAGAAAAAATGTTTAAAAACTAAATGAAAACTCAGCTAAATCTAAATTAATGCCTCAGGTCAAGAGAGATTATGTGACTGCAGATAATAGTCTTACAAGAAAACACTCCACGCCGAAGATTTAATACATATTGCCTGGAAAGATTTATACAAAAACGTTACTTCTAACTATTTATTCCAATGCACATGGTCTTTTGATCATGGAAGGAAATACCACGATTAGTTATAATAATCTTTTGAAAAACAAAGAAGATTTTCTTTTTACCACTTAACTAAGGCAGATTCTCACATATGTTTACGAAATTTTACACTGGACTACAAAGAATATATGCATAACGATGTCTCGAGTTTACGCATTGCTAAGTTATATAAATTGATAACCCAACCTAGGCAGAGTACATAGGAAGCGTCAACCAAGTTCAGTATATTAACTTTCAGTATAAATTAAGTGAAAGCTTTCTTCTAATAATGTTGTATATTGCCCGAAACTGCATTTGAGAAAAGCTCTACAATTATATTTAGCAACGATTTCAGGTATTCCATGATGTTTTAATGCAGTCATAAGAAAATGGATAGCTGAAATTCTTCTAAAAAATCTTTATTTGCGCGCATTAAAATGCCAAAGACAATAAATCCATTACGAAATCATTTAAACAATTAAAATTGCATAATAAATACTTAGGATAAATACTGATGGTAAATACCTGGAAATCTTAATTAACTGCAAAATATCACAATTTAACTTACTGACTACGCCGCAGACGACGCTGGCAACTAAACGCTAATTAAATGTATAAGGCACTTAGGAGCAACAACTGAAATGGGAGCAGCAACTGCTGCCCCGCACGGCAGCTAAATCGAGACGCTCGTTCCTAATATGTCCAAGATGCTGAAGCTGCTGCGCTTGGGCTTTGGCAAAACGGCAGCTGCTGCGGCAGCTTTGGCAATAACAGCGATTCGGCTAATCGATTCGGGTTCCAGGTCGGGCTCAGCTGTGCTGGTCGTGGTGCCCACAACGTCTACAAAGGTATCGGTCTCTGGCTCCGCGGCTGAGTCGCAGCTGGAGGAGGCGCACGATGAGTCGGGCGATGGCGGCGAGTGCGCCCAACTTGGATAGCTGGCGATGTGTCTGGCATATTGAATGGATGCCAGGCCCGGCGGTGGCGCTGACAGAAAGAGATTGGCCTCAAGTGTATCCAGCAGATAATGGCGCGGCACTAGTAGACCAGAGGGCTGCTGGTGCGGCATGGACAGCTCATCGGTCAGACGCATGCGTTTACCCGACGGCGAAAATGTGCGTTCCATATCGCTGGCAGTTCGTGTTCCTTCTGTGCTTGCCTGAGCAGTTGCAGGAGGAGACTCGCTAAGCTTGCGCTTGCAGCGCGATTGACCCGACTCACGAAAGCCCTTGGCAAAGGGATTGTTGTCGATCTTCAGCTTCGTGATGCGATCATTCTGCAATGTGGAAAGGAAACATGAGTAACTGAGCACTTGGTCGATCGGGGCTTAGATCACACACCTGATAGGCAGTCACAGCTATAAACTCCGTTTCGGGAAAGACGTAGGCCTGCTGTGGAGCCCAGGGTATCTGCGTCAGGTCAGCGGTGCGTATGACGTGCAAACGGGGCTGATACTTGTGCATGCTGGCCAAGACAATCTATGGGAGATAAGCAGATAGTTTCTGATAAGTGACTGTGGAGCGTTTCAATTGGGAGACTACACCTACATGTCCATTGTTGTCCAGCGTATTGTTGGTAAGCTTTACTTTGCTGAAGAGCATCGCCTGTGACTGCCAGTGCTTGCCCGTCGCCGGACTATCCGGGTGCAGAAACATGCGCTGCGGACTCTGCGGCTCGGCACCGCCAGCTGGCACCCACTGTGAGCCGGAGAACTTGTAGCGGCAGTCGCCAATGGGCACCATTTCCAGCAGCACGCAATAGCTGGCCTCCTCCTCCAGGCCGCTCAGCGATACGCGCATCGAGGGAAACATGCGTCTGGATAAAGTGAGGCAATCATAATGGCGGTTACTAACATGCTATGTGATCTCATTCTATGCCTTATCGCAGCCTGCGTGCCATACTTATGAGTATGAGATAAGCTGGCTGACACAGATAGACTAAGCAAATGATGGCCCCTACATACCTTCCACTCTTTGTGATGATCATTTCGGTGCCAATGTGATGGAACTGCTGCCACAATTCATTGTTCTCCAGCTTAGCCTCCACGCCCGGCAGTGAGGGTTGCATCGGTGCTGGTGGTGCCACAAAATGTGTGCCGAAATTGGGCAATAAGCCGCACAGTGGATCTACAAGAGATGCAAGCGACGTTATAGCCGACGGCAAAGCATAGATAACACTCAATTATACTTCATACCTGGCAGGCGTTGCATAATTTGCTGGCGATAAATCTCGTGGGCGATCTGCTGCTGCATGCGCAGATCGGCAATGTTCGGCAGTGCCAACATATTTAACCTCAAGTACTCTTTGTAAATATTAAAAATGTTCAGTACGCGTCTATTGATCACGCTCAAAACGTGTTGCTTCTTCTTTTATTTAATTCTCTTAACTCTTGCTATTTCTCGCTAACGAACTGCTCGCCTCGCTGTTCAGATTGAAACTGTTGCGCTCTGTAAATCGTGCGCTAGAAATTCAATTCCAGCAGAATCCGGTCGGTTCAGTTTTCGGCTCTCTCCCGCCGCATCAGGTAGCGGCACGACCTGTTTCTCCGCTCTAACGGCTTCCAGTTAGCGCTCTCTCATCTACAGAGCTCGCATTGGTCGCTGCGCTTGCGGTCTCGCTCTCGCCGATGGGTGCGCCATTTTGAAATTCCTTTTTTTTACATTTGCTCGAGCTAAATAATGGGCGCCCGTATTATTGTTGATAGCATTGATTGCATTGGGGGCATCTCTTTGAACTATACATTTGATTATAAATAGTAATGCAAATGGAAATGGAAATGGAAATGTTTTAGATCTGGGCCAAATCATAATGGCCTATTAGCTTAAGAGAGTTTATATTGAAAGGCGTAATAGAGATTTCTTAGTTTTTAAGCCGTAAAATTATTTTAAATAGACAATGCCAAGCACAGGGCCCTTCGAAATATTTGTGTTCCTTTTTATTTTATTATATTTTTGTAAAGAAATGTTCAATGCAACTCTTCCCCGACCCCATAAAGCATAGCAGAGCTTATTATGATCTACTTACGAGCTATATCTATTAACTGTAAAATATAATATAGTTATATTATCATATAGTTGTATGGAAGAACTATGTAGCTTGCATAACTTCATGACTAAACTCAACAATTATGGGCTTGACTCTTAAAATACATTTGCAGAGCTATTTCAAATGCAAACATTATAGAAACAATCTGACTGAAATAAAGTTATTCTATAAAGTCACCTCCAAACTATATGTCTTCCAAAGTATTTAATCTTCGGCATACGGAAGTTGGCCATTCATTCATGTTTTAATAATTTAGAAACATTTGGAAACTTATTCCAGAATTATCAATAAAACTTATGCTAGGCACAAATTAAATCTTTCTCTTTTTTGTATGCTAAATTTATAAGCCAGGCCACATCCTTTTCTGTTTCATCTTGTAAATACTTACACACAAATCACACTCGACCGGTTATCTCCCATCTGGCTGAAGAGGATACGTGTATTTGGGACTTATCTTAAATCAGCATACAAGCTGCCGCTTATGGAAGCCAAAAATTGTATCGCTACCGTGGACCGAAAGCAAAGAGAGATCCGCCTGGTGATAAGTTGCCGTAATCAAATCTTAAACGGTACTTGTAGCTGGAGGGGCGCAACAATTTGTTGAGGCACATCAAACTGGCGCCAGGCGAGAGGCGACAGCCGCAAAGGCCACTTGACTGCCAGTTGCAGTCACCTTTTGCCACTTGTCCGGGTACCAGTAGGACGACAAAAATGACAACGTCGGCGTCAGTGTCGGCATAAACTCACAGGCGAGTCATAAAAACGATCACACTTTGTCCCAGGGATGCTGCGAACAATGGCCACAAAGGATGTGCATTTTATGGCCCGACCGCCGACCGTTGTCGTGTCCATGAGGCATTTTGGATATTATTGTTATGATTATTGTATGTTTGTGGGTCGGCTCTGCAATTTAGTTTTATTGTCTAGACTCGAGAGACTCGACAGAACCGCAAGGACGGACAGCTTGGAGCATAAAAGGCAAACCGGAACACCTGAGATCCTTTGCGATAGAAAAATGTCAAATAATATTCGTGAAATAAAAGATTGTAAATGGAACCCGAAACCCTTTCTTATCTGACGAAATTCACATTGAGTCATTAGTCAAATGAGTATCCGGTAATTTGACCAGCTTTGCAGAAATACTGCGCAACAATTCCGCTTATACGAAGCCCTAAGTGCACTTCCTTCCTATCTACTCATGACTCAGGCAATTAGCGTTCCTTCACAGAAGCCACAGTCCAGACGGATTTGTGTTAATAGCGCGCGCGACGCAACGGCCCAGACCTCGTCTCCGGCTCTCATTCATTGCCAGCTCCCGGAAAAACCCGGGGAAATTTCGAGCAGTCATTCACTAATTGCTGTCCTTTGGCTTCCAAATTTGTTTATTATCTTTGGCAATGCGCTTAGGCTACCATGTAAAGTCGACACACGTACATTAAGCAAACGAGCTGCGAGCTTACGTTTTGCACATGTATCAGACATTTAGATTTATTGTTGCTGTTCCTTTAGGGATTCAATATTTTACATGTAACTTATGTAATATGCGGATTTATCACACGCAAGCCACGTATTATACAATATTTCATTTTAATCTTATATTATTATAAATTTAACTATGTGGGTTTTTTTTTTAATTTTTATTTTTCATGTTAATTCAGCTTCATATTTTTGTGTGTATTTGTCGTTAGTTTATTTAAATGTTTATCACAGCTATACGTTTATGCATATACATATATAGATATATATTTTTTATAATTAATTTTGTTTTTTTTTTTCAATTTGGTTTTTAAAAATATATTTCATAAAATACACACACGCACACACTCACACACACATACATATACTTACAATTGCAAGAAACTTACAAGTATAAAAATTCAACACGAAAATGTTGATAAAAATATAAAAAGTAGGGGGTGTTAATAAGAGTACATATATAACAACATTTCTGCAAGACTTATGGGCCGAGAACAACAAAGGAAAAAATAACAACACCGAAAGCTCAATACGCCATTGATATGTAGCAGCTACATGACCAGCTCCAGTTCCAGCTCCAGCTCCAGCTACAGTTTTAGGACAACTCAAATCCTGTATTGCTGCTGACGGCATAGCGCAGCTTATCTCTGAGCGTTGACTTCTTCTGGTAGTTGGGCAACTTAAGCAGGTTGAAGCAAGTGGACGAGGTGGGAAGCCGATTAAGCGGATCCTTTTTGCGTATGGTAAAGAAGCCGCGTATAACGCTGCCTATAGTGTCCCCAGTATCTTCATCGTCGCCCACCTCCACACAGCGTATGGAAAACGGTGGCTCAAGGTGCGCAAAGCCCAACAATGGTGGTTTGGAACAGCTGGTGACAAACTATAAAAACATCATTATAAACTAGATAAATTAAAAGTGTCCTTTAGCTGCATACCTTCAGAAACAGTTTGCGTTCGTCCTCCGTGAAGTCCTTGGCCAGTATATCCCAAAGCCAGCCAACAACGCGATGTGAGTCATGGAAGCCGCCGTAATATTGTGTATGCTTACGCAAATCTTTCAGGTCCAACGGCACAGTGTCACCCGAAATAAGACGCTGTAGTTCCGGCGGCGAAAACAGTGATAACCACTCAGGATTGACAATGCTGCGAAAGCCGCGATTGAACGCCTGCGTCTGCTCGCGAATCTGTGTGTTCATATGAAAGTAGGCCATGTAGTGTATATAGACCAGTTTGTTATGATCGTTCACTACGCGCGCCTTGCCACCAGGGTGCAGTTCGTGTGTAACAATCTTGCCCATGACATCCTGATCGACAGAGAAAGTCAAGTTCAAATCGGCGACATCCTGCTTATAATGCTTGATAAATGTAAGGCTGCGGTAAAGTTCGTTGTCTAGCGAGGGCAGCTCGTCCATGCAGGAGTAGAGCGCTTGCTGAGTTTGCCCCAGCAGTTGGGAAAGAAAGAACGAAGCAAACGGCACATCCACCACAATGCCCTCGTAAACAGCCTTGCCGAGCATTCTTCCCACAAACTCAAACAATTGCAAATGATTGTCCTGTACATAAGAAATGGGCGATGGATAAAGTCGCTGATCGGAGGTGGTTTTGAATAGGTTTAGCGATGGATCAAACACTTTCTTTATGGTCTCCTCCAGAAACTCCTTGAAAACGCCATCCTGATCAATGCCCGCCTCGTGCAGTCCCTGTTGATTGATAAAGCGCACTCGTATTACACCTTTCAGCGCATGTGTGGGCTGTGCCACTAACTGACGGTAGCCATCTTCAACAATACGCTCGCGATGAATGACAATCAGCGCTGAGCGCGGTGAGGCACACGCGCTCTCCGTCAGACCCATCACAGCCTTCTCGTTTTGAACAAACTTTCGAAACAATTTGACCCGATCCTCGTGTGGTATAATATGTGGCATCTTGGCCAGCAGGAGCATTGCATTGCGCTTGGCCTTCTCCAGATCATTGATAAAAGTCGATGGCTTGACCTCCGCTATGAGCCAGTGGTTTGGGGGTGTGAAGGGACGTCGACAGTCGCGCCGATATAAACACAGCAACAGCGTATGAAGTGAAACAAACACCGGATTCTGTACAATGTTCTTGGCACCTAAAAAGTAAAAAATAATCCAGTTAGTTAAAGAAACTTTAACCAAATGCGAATGTTTCATTCATACCCAAAATGTTGTCATTGATCAGTTTGTAGAGAATATTATTGAGAAAATAGGTTAGCATAACATAGTCGTTTAATCGAAAGGGATTCTGCTCCGTATACATTTCATACTCGTCCAGAATGCTGTAAAGGTAGGTAAAACTATTAAAAAACTTAAACCTGGAATCTAAATAGAACATACGTCACATAGTGTGTCATGCAGTCACAGAACAGCATCAGCATGGCTATCTGTGGCTTTTGCACTAACGTCTCGCATCTCAACAAGTCCAGATACTCCTTCATGCCGCAGTTGGGTCCCAACGAGGTCAGCAGCAGCCAAATATCGTACAGCACATTATCATTGTAGCATATGCCAGTGAGAATGTCCAGTTTCATTTGGGAGAGTGTGTTTAAGGCCGCATAATACATGCCACAAATGCGTGACACCTGAACCACATTGCCATTGTCCAGCTTGCGCCATTGCACTTTCGCCTGCTTGCCAGCAGCACTGGCCAACAAGCCACTGCCACGTGTGGAGCTGCGCTCCAGAGCGCGACGTATTAAATTGCTGGTTGAGGGCTGCTGCGGTGAATGAAACTCAATGCGTTCGTAGTTTTCGTTGATTTCCTTCAGCAGATCCCCGAGGAGCAGCTTAATGCAGCGATGGTCCCACAACATATGAAACTGTTTTTTGATCAGTGCAACATTCTGGTTCTGTGCAGGTTCCGCACAGGGTGTGTGCCAGCCGAGAAGCTCGTGCCACTGTGTGAAGACCCCTTTGGTGGTCACCGTGTTGGGTATTAATTCCAGCAACGATGTGGTCGTCTCCTGCAAATATCACACATAAGATGAGGCAATTACCTAAATTATTTTCTACTTACAGTCAACAGCGGATAGGCCAACTTCTTCGCCTCGGCTAAATTCTCAATGTTGAACATATTTACAATGTTGCCCAAATATGCCAGAGATTTGGTGCCCGACATGCTGGCAGCGAATTCTTCGAACCATTGATAGTCCTCCGATATGTTCAAGGCTCGCTTTAGCAGCGACATGGAGCTGAATTGTTCAATGCACTGCGGCACGCTCTGATGCAAATGATAAATAAGCGCCGGCACTGAAAGTATTTCGCTGAGAAATTGTGAAAGTATGTTGCGACTGAAATCGCCATCGATAAGGGGCCGTAGGCAAAGCGTGATTATTGCAACGAGCGTCACCGGTTTGACGGACAATTCCTCGCGTGCGGTTCCTTTTAGCAAAATAATCTTAAAATTGAAATTATCAAAGATATCATTTGTATCATTCAAATCATCTACACTTTCAAAAAAAAACAGCTAAACAAATGCGAACTTACCCGCATAGTCTTATAGAATCCGTGATGAACCAAGTGTCCCTGAACGTTGCAACAGATCTTCTGCATGGCCGGCTGCAGTCGCTCAAATTGGGCGTTCCTCAGTAAGGCCCATGATTTAGGAGCAGTGAACACAATGAGTGTGTGTAAGAAGAGGGCTAGTGATATGCTATCAGCATGATTCTCCGGTTTTAGCTCTGGCAACAGCTGCATGCAATTGGTCAACAATTGTTTAATGTGTCCAATCCAGGGCAGGCTGCGCTCCTTGTGCAAGCACAGGGCCGCATACGATAATTTTGGATTATCCACTTCCATTGCTCGGTTTACATAGCGACAGATGCGCTCCAGGCGATCACGCGTGCGTCCATCGTTTTTGTCCAATTTGATTTGTGTTAGGTAGCGACGAAGCACAGGATATGCATGAACAGCGGGCAACAGATCCGTATCCTTCTCGTCCTTCTCATCGCCCCCATGACAGCCCATAAAAAGGGCATCAAAGTCGTTGCTGTGGTAATGGGAATGTGCAGTACTGAATTAAGGAGCATTTAGACGTTTGTCAGGGAACTCACATTATGCATTTCTGGTACTTGCTACGGGCTGCATATCCTTTAAGAGTCGCTTGCAACAAAATGGCAGCCTCCTCTCGTCGCTTCTCAAGGGCGCGCTCCTCTCGTGCCGCCTTCGTATACTCCAAAAAATTGTTTTTATGTGATTCCGTTTGTGCAAACATTTTTTTTACAAAAAAGTTATGTGGTTTTTGTTGTTTTTGCTCGCAGAAGCTGCAGCTTATTTGTTTTTATGATGGTATTGTTTTCGATGGGTTATATTGTTGATTGCGCGGTAAATTAACAGTTCGCAGTGTTTTGACAGCTACTTATTTTAATGTGCATTGCAATTGCATTTTGCAGTAGCACTCAATTTTCCAATAACAATTTTTCATTTTCATTAGCCCCTAGCTCGTATATTGTATGTGAACAAGTTGGGTTGAACAAAGTTTCAACAGGGTGGCAGCCTCAGACCTAAAAATATCGATGAACGATGAATCATCGCTAGAGAGGTGGAACCGGTTTTTTGAACAGCGAAATTTGGAAACTGATTCGATTTACTCAGCTCTATTGCAACTTAGCACATTGACGTATATACATATTATTTTAAAATGATATCATAAATTTTAAAATATTAACTATTTCCCAACTAGTTTTTAGAACAAAAGATACGAATTCACCATGATTAAAATTATATCATTTAACATATCGAATTTGTAGTTAGATTGCAGTTCAGTTCATGTGAACTAAATCACTCCAACCCGACTTTACTTTATTTGTCATCTCCATCTCCAGCAGCACTTTCTACGAGCGAGAACGTCGTCGCGTTTGAGTGAATTAATAATTAATTAACTATAATAATATAGTATAAATTTGAAACAAAAAAAAAGAAATGCAAGCAACTGCGAGCGGATACAGTTGTGTGCAGTTTTATTTCGTTTTATCCCAAAATGTGTTGCGTGCACGCGCAAGTATGTCGTGGTGATGCCAGAGTCAGCTAAAAAAGGCGATGTAGTATGATTTTGCAAGACTGAAATACAGAGAATAACAAAGCCAAGTCAAGGTGAAAATTATACAAAAATTAATGGATGCGCGATCCGATAGCATATTCATATCAAGTTAACGAAATATGCTCGTATTTCGGAACGATCAAAACTGTGTGAAAATAATTTCAAGGTTTGCAGCGCGAGCAAGCGAATAGAAAGCAAAAGGTAATTGAAAAATAGAACGATTTTGGCACAAGCGCAGAGCGCAGTGTATAGTCTATGGTATTGTGTTGTTGTTAACGTTTTGTCTATGACTGGGTGGGTGGGGCGCGATTTGGGGGCAGCTGGTCGTCGCAGCAGCAAAACAAAACAGCGAGCGTGTTTGTCGCGTATGTGTGGACGACAGAAGCAGTTGCCCAAAACGGAACCGAAAGTGTGCAATTGAAAAGAAGCGACATGAAAACAATTGTGCAGCGCTCTGGGTTGCGAAAGCAGGCATAAAAACAACAACAGAGCCAGAGGCACTGCGAAGAAGAAGATGAGAGCAAATGCCTGCCTGCTTTGTAATCTCATGTAATTTGCCGCAATTTTTGCTTGTGCATTCTGGCTGTTTCCGTATGTGCGCGTGTGTATGTGTGTGTGCATGTGAGAGCGCGCTTTGCTTTGGGGTCGGTAGGTCGTTTTGTAGCGCGCGACATATTGTCGCTTGCATTCCGTCACACACATAGCCGCATACATGTATGTGCAGCTGTGTGTATGTATGTATTTAATATATAGATGTGCTCTCCCCCACTGCCAACGTAGGGCAACAGTACTAATGCAAGTTCCTTCGATTCTGTAAAAAAAAAAGGCGCGCGTTCGCTTTGCTTTGCTGCTGTGCCGAGAGTTAATTTTGCAGGCTCCACCATTTTAAAAAACGCCAGCTACATTAGCTGACGCCACCAACGCCAGCGCCAATCATCGTCATTCTCTCGTCCGTCGCCGCCGCCGTCGCTGTTGCTCTGCTTCTGCTTCTGCTTCTGGGTTTGTCCGCTGCAGTTGCCATCCTCAGTGCTCCCCATAGCGTGCCCGTTGCAGCAATTATAGCTGGGTTGTGCCTGCCTGCCGCCTGGCTTCGTTTTGTTTAATCCTCATTTCTGTTTGTGTTTATTCGAGTGCAGATAATCAAATTTATATTAGGCATGCAAAATACAAAATAAAACAACAGAGCGCGAAAAGAAAAATGTTAAACGAATACGATCGCTGTTGCTGAGTTAGCAGCTATACATGAAAAACATTTGTGAGTACCCTACAATGGCAGTTGTTATTGTTGTTTAATGCCTGTTTTTCCCTCTACAAATGTATGTATGTGCCGTTTATTGAACTTTGGCGAATTGACAGTTATTATTGCTGTGTAATTTTAGGCCGGTTAATACCGTAGCTGTTTGTGTGTGGGTGCCTGTGTAACATTAACAGCAATACTAACACATAACCTCAAACATTGAAACTGTTGCCTAGTTACCGTTACATTGAAGCGCGCCATTTGTGAAGATTATTATTTTTTTTTTTTGATTTGATTTTAGCTTGAGCAGATAAAATATTGTTCAAACGTAATTGTGTGCAGCAATTAAAAAAACAAAAAAATGTGAAATCCCACCTAAAATAAAGTTGAAAAAAAGCAGCAAATTCCACTTGACCGCTCTTTAATACTGTAATTGGGTCCGTTATGTTTTAATGCTTGCTCATGTACACACATACATACAAACATATTCATATATGTATGTACATTGACACAGCTGCATTGCTGAGAGAGCTTTAAAATTGTAACAGTAGACAACAACAGCAATAAAAAAATCGAAGAAAGTCGCTAGCGAAACAACTACAACATCTACTGTAACAAGCTTTATGATACCCGTTCGAAATGAGCACAGCGTATAAAAGAAGAAAAAATAAAATAAAGCGTAACGAAATTAAATGAATAGTGTAAATCGCAAAAACCTAACCACACTTATTCAGATTCATTGCGTCCCCCGACCCTCGCCTTCGCCCTCACCCATGGCTAGACAAGCTTAAACCTAATAGGTAAATAATGATTTGAAAATGTGTAGTATTATTATTGATTTATCGCCACCGCAAAGCTCCAGGCGAAGGTGTTATGTACCAAACTCGTTATTTATTTATTTATTTTTCTGATAAGAGCCACCGAAGGTGCGGACCTATGGAACGGGCCACAATGAATGCTAATTTTTTTCCTTTTCATATTTCATCATAATTCATATTTTCGCTGTCGTATTTGTCAGGTTGCAATTTTTATTATTGTCGCAGCATTTGTAAATTTAATAAATTAGCAAAAAATTGATTTGATTAACTTTGAATGTTGTCGTCGGCGTCGGCGTCGGTGTCGGTGTCGGCTTCGGCGACATACCCGCTTGACATCTATTATCGCCCGAAATGGGAACAACAACAACAACAGTTAAAGCAGGGGAAAAATTCTTTCCGTTTGTGACGTGATTCGTGCTGATCACGCGGCTTGGTATACACAACATTGCATGACCCACAATTATTAAACTAACTCTCTAGCACTGCAAAAAATTGAAACTCACCGAAGTGCACTATGCAAATATTCCGAATGAGCTATAGGAACAAATGGAAATGGAACAATTGCAGAGTAAACAATTTCACAACTGATAAAAGCACAACAAAAGACGAGTTTCTTGTAAATTGATACTAATCCTATTTATAATTCGTTTATGTTTCTAATTGCAGAGCTGGCAACTTAACCAAAAAATAAATATATACACCACAAACTCGTAACGATTGTAATAATAAACAATAAATCCATACGAAACTATTTATTGAGTAACCTGCAGCAACAACGATATGAAGTACACAACAGGAACAGACAACGCGCTGCCCACAGGCAGCAGCAGCAGCAGCGACTCTCAGAATCCCTTAAACGAATTGCAATCAGGAGTCACTAGCACACAGCAGCAGCAGCAACAGCTGCAGGAGCAACAATCCGCAGTAACGACAAGTGCCGGCAGCTCTGCGGCCGCCACTTCGAATCCCAATCCCAATCCAAATACCGACAACCAAGCTGATACCAATGCCAACGGCGATGCCCAACAGCCTGCCACACAGGCGGCAACAAATGCTTTATTTTGCGAGCAGGTGACGACAGTGACGAATCTGTTTGAGAAGTGGAACGATTGCGAGCGCACAGTGGTCATGTATGCGCTGCTGAAGCGACTGCGCTATCCGAGCCTTAAGTTTCTACAGTATTCCATAGACAACAACCTGACACAGAATCTGGGCACATGCCAGTCGACTCTGAGCAGCGTCGTCATTGACATCAATGCAAACAATCCGGCCTACTTGCAAAACCTATTGAGTGCTTACAAAACGTGTCAGTCCAACGACTTAGTAGACGGCATGTCCTCCTCCTCATCGGATAAGGACTCAATGCACTGCTATGGCAGCGACTTTCAGATAACCAGCAGCACAAACCCAACACAGTGCGCGGACGAGCGCAAATTGTACGCACGCAAGGAAGATATACTGCACGAGGTGCTCAATATGCTGCCTTTGCTTAAGCCCGGCAACGAGGAGGCCAAGCTCAGCTACATGACGCTGATACCGCTCGCGGTAAAGGACACAGCTCAACAGCTGGTGCCCACCGAGCTGGTGCAGCAGATATTCTCGTATATGCTCATACATCCCGCCATTGGCAGCGATGATCGACGTTCGCTAAATGTGTGGTTACGGCATCTCGAGGATCACATACAGGCGAACAAGCGCAGCAGCTACTTTGTGCAACCGGAGCAGCTGCAACTGCAAATGACCACGGGCACCACTTCGGATAGCTCATCGTCGTCCTCCTCATCGCTGGGCAACCTAACGCGCAGCGTTGATTGGCAAACTATTGCGCCACCCAGCAGACACCACAGCAAGCAGCTGCCCAGGCAGCCAGGCGAATGGCGCGGCAGCGTTAGCGGCTCCTGTGGCTCGATCAATCCACTCTGTGATAATTTAAATGGTATTACACTGAACGAATTAGCATCTAGTCAGAATAGCTTAGGACTCTCCCTGGGCAGCAATTCGTCGCTGGTCAATGGCGTCGTTGCTGGCGCTGCAGCGGGTTCCATTTTGGGCATCGGTGGCAACGATGATCATGACACCTCATTCAGCAAGAACGGCACCGAAATCCTCGACTTTGAGCCGACCCATTGCGACGGTGTTGTCAATGGAAGTGCCGAGACAAGCGGCATTTGCAGCGCCAACCTTAGCCAGCAACAGGTAAGCGACAATATAAAGTTTAATTTTGCAGAGGGTATTATAAGCTGTCCCTTACATAATGTAACCTTCTAAGGGAGACGTATTTGTGTCCCAAGAGCATATACGTATATTCTTAATTAAATAGACGAGAGAAGTTGATAAAGGTTTGAAAGTGTGAATGTCTGTTTGTATACAAACTAATGTATTTAATATTCAAGTCTGATATAATAAAGAATCCGCATCGTATCTGTCAGGGTCTTCCGCTTTCCTTTACTATGATAGCGATCTCTAAATGTTTTTTTAAATATATTTGCAGACTTCTTCACAAGCGGCTTCCATTCTTCCTCAGCTATTGCAGCCGCCACCACCACCACCTCCGCCGCAACTGCCGTACGCCTCTATACTGATGGGCTATGTGGGCGATCAGTTTGGTGACGTTAATCGCTGGAGCCTGGACAGCAAAATTGCGGCGCTTAAGACGCGACGCTCAAACAGCTTGACCACACAAACGATCTCCAGCTGTTCGTCGAACTCATCGAACTCGTCTGTGATCACGGTAAACGACAACTGCTCCAATTCAACGGAGAATCTGGCGCAGTTTGCAAATAAGCCGCGCAGCTTTTCGCTGTCCATTGAGCATCATCGCGCCAACAGTACACTACCGAACAGCACCTCGGACACCCGCCTGGATGACTTTAAGCCCAGCTACATTAAATTCCAAACGCGCAATGTGGGTATGTCTGGGATTGGCCTGTGGCTGAAGTCGCTGCGTCTGCATAAGTACATCGAGCTGTTTAAGAACATGACGTACGAGGAAATGCTGCAGATTAGTGAAGACTTTTTGCAAAGTGTTGGCGTGACCAAGGGAGCCTCGCACAAGTTGGCGTTGTGCATCGAGAAGCTGAAGGAGCGCTCTCACATACTCAGCAAAGTGGAACAGGAGCTGCATACGGGTCAGATGAAGATCAGTACAGCTATTGAGGAGCTCACCAACATTGTGCTGACGCCGATGAAGCCTTTAGAATCGATTTCTGAAGAAGAGAACATTGGATTGCGTTTCCTCAAGGTTATCGATCTGGTCAGTAATGCTCTGCAACAAGATCCTTACTGTGCCCAGGATGAAGAAACATTGGGTGTGTTCATGTGGATACTGGATCGTTCTATACACAACGAGGCATTTGTAAATCATGCCAATCAATTAAAAGAGCTCAAGTTCAAATTGTCCAAGATAAAAATGTCGATGGTGCCAAAGCTGCATCATGTGAAGACAACGGGCGGCACAACAAGCAATATGAACAAACCTAGGTAAGTGGCCTACAGAAGCCTTATTTTTAATATTACTAAAATCCATATCTTTTATTTCTGGTTAGGTGGAACGGAAAGACCCGCAAGTGTGATCCCAAAAACGGTAGCAACGATCGCATCAATCATCGCAAGAACTCAAATGATATGCTGAACTTTTCGCTGAGCTGCCTGCAGCATCCGTTGCAGCATCATCAGCAACAGCAGCAGCCGCCGCCTCAACAGCAGTTTGACTACAACGGAGGTTATCAGACGCAGCAGTACAAGAGCTCCTCCTATCCTAGCTTTATGAATAACCCACAGCAGCACCAGCAGCAGCCGCCAAAGCATCATTCACAGCATGCGCAGCAGATGCAGCAAATACTGCAGCAGCACGCACAACACTTTCCAGCGTTGCCCCAACAGACACCGCCACCGCATCATCGCCGCTCACTGAATAATCTAATTGTGGTCGCCGGTGGGCCCCAGCAGCCGCAACAGCTGATCTTTAAACCAGGCCAGGGTGTGCTGACCAACAGCAGCAATGACAACCTGCAGCAACAGCAGCAGCGCAAGCCCAGCCTGAATGGTCTCACTGGATCCAATGGAGTATCCACTGTGGAGCAGCAACCGAAGAAGACGATGGCCGCTGTGGTAATGGTTAGTAGTGCAAATCAAAATGAATCCGCTCAGCAGCAGCAACAGCCGCCACAAATATTAATTAACAACAACAATAACAATAATAACAACAGTATATTGAACAACAATTTGATTAATCATCAGCAGCTGGAAGTGTTAGCAGCTGCTGCCGCCGCTGCTGCTGTCGGCAATGGCAGCTGTTTGTGTCCTGGTGATGGTAATGACAATGTAATTGCCTGTAGCGCAATCTGTAGCAATAGTGTCTGCCAGCAGCCTAACAACAACCACAACAATAATAATAATAACAACATTAATAACAACAATGTGGATCACTGCCTGTCTCAGCCGCAGCTCATCAATCTAAGCATGAACTCACTTAAGGACAGCTTTCATATGCCGCCACATGATTATAAAATGAATGACTTCAAGAGTTTGGAGCAGCTGGAGACGCTGTGTCGCCAAATGACTGAGCAGGCAATGAACTAAACTGTTGGCAGTGTATTCTTTTGGCTATATTGAAATTCAATGTTGAAATGTTACATACTTGTGTGTCTGTCTGTCTGTGCTTGTGTGCGTGTCTGTTAATGTATATTGTAACTCGATAGGATTGAGAGTGTTTTGTAATCGTTTTTAGTTATGTAAGACACTAAAAAGTTTGTTTAATATTAAGTTTATTTTCCATGTTAGCGTCTTTAAATCTGTGAGTGTGTATGTGTATTATGTTAAATGAAGCGACCGCTGTGTAACTTTGGAGCTGCTGCAACCACAGTGCAACGGCTGGCCGTTCAAAACTGGCAGGGTCTAGCTGATAACTCCCCCACTCCGAGCCACTTGGCACAGCTAGAGCACAGCCCCAGAGTCGACCCAGAGGCGCCGTTTTGCTGCCAATGTTATTAATGTTTAAGTTGAACATGTCTAAATGTAGTTCCAACTAATCGCAAACTCAATGCAGAATGCAACAAGATAATAAGACAACAAAACCAACAACAATAACAACAAACCAGCAACCAACAAAACACAACTTTCTCTCTATAGGAAAATTTGGCCAAATTTGATCAACATTTTACGCTATTCTGACGCTGCCCCCGCTCTAATTCAGACGTCGACGACGAAATTGCATACAACATATATATATATATAACAAAATATATATGTGCATGCATATGTTAATAAATGATATATTATAAACTCTGCATCGTGACCATGAGACTGACTAAGATTACTATATTCGCAACTATAAGAACTAGAAAAGCTGGAAAAATAAAACATGTTTGAAGATACACACGATACACACAACACACGCGAATCAAAAACGTTGCTTGCTGAAAGTCACATAATGAACTATATATATAAAAAAAAATATATATACACATAATTTATTTTAAATTTAAAGGAACGTAATTGCTGAAAACAAAACTTTGAACTGTAATTGTAAACACTTAAACAAATTGTCTTATATTTGAGTTGTAATGAAACGCAGAGATGAGGTTTAGGAGCATAAAGCTAACGCAACACATATTCTATTTTGTATAAGTAGTAAGAATATAAGCCAAAAAAAAAAAACAACAAAAAAAATCAAAAAACTCCCATGCATGTTATCAGACATTGTACCACATATATATATTTACAGATATATATTTTATATGTTTTGTTTCGCTTTTAGGCTTATTCAATTGTTTGTAATCATGTGCTGTATATGATAATGATGGCAATCGATTATGTTGTTTATTGTTTTGAGAATTGCTATATATAAACATATATATACATATATATGTCAAATATCGACCGCGATTGCTTTGTAACTAAGCTTAAGCTAAAATTTAAACGAGAGTGGACCGCTGTAGGCCACAGACAACTATAAGAAAATTTAAACAAATTGTTAGCTTAAATGAATATTTTGTGTGTACAAATTGAACGAAATGCATAAAAAATGCAAAAATGTGTATACATACATATATATATATGGCTGATGCTTGACAAACAAATTAAATTGGTTTTTTTTATTAAACAATTACAAGAAAAACAATACACACTCAAACACACAAACACAACAAAACTGTTCTGTTAATATTTAAAAATTGCAAAGAAATGTAAGTTATATATATATATATATATATATATATATATTAACAAAATTGATAGCCATAGAAAAGTTCAAACTAAAAAAATGGTTTAATAGGTAAAGGTTCAACTATAAACAAGAATTGTGCATAAAGTCAAGTTAATTACATAGTACATAGATCCAATCACATTAAAGTCAGATGGGATTGAGGGGGGCGTGCAAGGCGGGGCATTGCAGGCAAAGAACGAAACGAATTATCAAATGTGAGCATTCAAGAGTGTACCTACTACCAATACACATATACATACAAACATATATATTTATTTTAAATAAATTATTTCAAAAATTATGTGCTTGAGTGTATTTGTGGGTGGGTGGTCGTGTTTTCCCACAACCTGGTTGCCTAACAACGTAGGTTGCCATGCGTCTCCGGCGGAGTCTCCTGTTATTTTACGTACAATCAATTACACACACAACTGTTGAAAAGGAATCGAAATACATATAAATATATACATACTGAAATCAGATCATAGCAAAATTCGAATCGCATCATGAACAGGCATCGTTATAACAATGTGCAGCTAGATGGGCTGACTTCGGGCCTGTTGAAGCAGCAGCAGCAACACCAGCAGCAGCTGCAACAATCAGGCCAGCCGCCAGCTAATGGCAATGAGGAGCACTTGCCCCTGTGGCCGAGCGAGCGCATTGGGCCCGGTGGCAGCGGCGCCTTTCATTCGCCAAAAGTGGAGTACAGCAAGGAGACTGCCGATTTACTGAAGCGTAAGTATCGATAGTCTTTCGTACCACTTACCTTTTGCTTATTGCCTTGCAGTGCTTATGAAGGAGTCCAAGATGTCCATGGTTATGCGCAAGCAAATCGATAATAGTCTGCGCAATGGAGAGCCGCTGCCGTTGCCCAAACCGCCGCGTCCCAACACCAACAATGATCTTGACAAGGAAACCCTGGCTATACTAGAGCGTGCGCGCAATGCCAAACGAAAAAACCTGCGCCAAATTGAGGGTAGCGGTGCCTATGAGAAGACCTATTATCGCCCGAAAGTGGACAATCGCATGATCAGCGATAAGGCCAAATCCAAGCTGCAATTGACCATGGCAGGGGTTGAATTGCCTGATCCGGCTATAAAGCCGCTTCGACGTTCCCGTGAAGATCGTTTGGTCACCGAGAATGATATAATCAACGAATGTATGTCGGGTAGAGTTTGTTGGGCTTGCACTCGTGCTTAATATGTTCTTTTCGCAGTGCTGGATCAAATAAACGAGCGTGCAGATTGGCTGGCCGAGATGGAGGCGCTGGGGCAGGGTAAAAAATACCGCCCCGAGATACACGATCAGATATCGGAGCGTTTGCATCGCATCCGTGCATTGGAGACCAAAATAAAGATGAAGGCTGACGGAGGCTATCGCTTTGTGGACTAGAATGAAGTTAAAAATAAAATGTGTTAAATGTTTAACGTATAGAAATAGTGTTATACGACGAGTAAATTGAAAAAACCGTTGAGCAACCGAACTTCTTGCGTATACTTAAAACAATTGCATACTCTTATGCGCTAACAGAAATTTACATTCGTCTATTACTATTATAATCATTTTAGCGTTTTATTCAACTTATTTACTTGACATAATATAATAATGATTTTGTATTAGTTTTAATTTCATCTGGCACATATTTAATACAGACAAAAACGCACACAGCTCCAACAATTTAAGAAGCGCAACTCAAAGCAATTGGGAGGCCTCAAACTCGGGTCTCCTCACTCTTTATGCTGGTTCCATATGGAATTTGGCAAAACGAGAAAAACTACGATACTTGAAAATACGTATGGATTTGTTTAAGTAATCGAATAAATTATTGGAGTATATATTTATATATAGATATTACGTCTCGAGTATATCTTCTGTATCTATTCTCTATGTTTCTGTGTGTACATATATGTATACGCAATCTGTAATGCTCCATTTAAAAATAGACATTTTGTGCTACAATTGTACAAGGACGTCGCTTAACAGGATGGCATGTGGCAGCGAAACTCGCCTGCGGCCTCCGCGAAACGATTGCGTATCAAATAGCCGCTGATTACCTCGGCTACCTCGTGTGGACGGTCCTCGTGTACGGCGTGACCGCAGCGTGCCAACACCTGCATCTGGAAGCGTCCCTGCATCTGGCCAACGGTTAGGGTGCGATCTAGTCCATCGATGCTAGCCAGAAGTAACTGTTTGGGTAATCTCAAATTAAGGAACTTGTCGCTAAGGCCCGAAAACCAGCCGACCCAATACTTTTCCGATTTGGCCAGATCGATGCGCCAGGTATAGCTGTAAGAATTAAAAGGTTAATTGTCTTTCGTCTTAAAAATCAGAAAACTTACTTCTTAGCCGCATCAGTTGCAGCCTTGGTCGTTGTGGGTTTCTTGAAGTCGACACTTTCGGTTGCATCTTCACCGGCATTGCCCACCTCTTCATCTTCGGAAATGCTAAATGCATTGGGAAACATGCTTGTATGATGCGCCTCCTCCAGCACTTCATCCGTCAGGGGAAGATCATTCGTTGCCAATTTATTCGTTGTACAGCTAGAACGAAAATAATAATCAATAAAATAAAAGCTCTTTTCACGCTGACGTCACTCACTTGATTATTTGTCCAGGCATCGAGACTTTGGCACTGTCCACATTTCGCACCTGTCCGCTGCGTATGCACCATTCGATGGCATTTGGTATGCTCTGAAAGTATTTGGGACGCGAGCGCAGAAAGCTTTGCATACTAGCCAAAGCTTCCATTGCCGTGCCCTCGACGACATCGATGACTGTGATGCCAATCAGACTCGGCACCAACGCCATATATGCAAAATGTACAGCAATAGCACCGCCCATCGAGTGGCCAACCACATAGATTTGTGGCACCTCCTCGGGATACAGTTTCACGACCAAATCGCCAATGTCCCTAAGTACACACAGAAACGCTTAGTCGCAAACACACACACACACTTACACATAAAAGCAACAGGCTTGCACTTACTTTGAAAGAGTGTCTGCCGACAAGTCGTCCTCGTCATCCACTCTGCTGTCGCCATGTCCCCGAAGGTCGATGCACAGGCACTGACAGTGTATCATGCTTGTCACTTCCGACTTTAAGGTAAAACGGATTGTGATAGGATATTATTATCGCTCTTACACATACACAAAATATAATATACATACACAGAAATGCGCCCAGGTAAGCGCCGAATAGCCCCCACCGTGCAGTAATAACAATACGGGGCCCGGTTTCTCAGGCTGTTTAGTTTTATAGACGCGAAATGTTCGGTGCTCATCCACGGCGACATCTGCCTTCTCGGCAAAGAACTCGTTCCACATGCATGGCTTGTAGTCCCTTATACGTGACTTTTTAAAGGAATCTCTGTAATGTTTTTTTATCAATTAGATAGCGTGTCCTCCATCCTCCGCCCACATACTAAAAATACGTGGGAAAAACTTACGCTCTGCCAATCCGGCCACCCGGAATGGTGGGTGGCAGTTTCGACTTAAGTATTGTACGTTGTAAACTCGACATTGCCTGCGGATTGTCTGCGCAATAATTGCAGATGGTATATTACTTAAAATTGTAAATTTGTTTTTTTTCTTCACTACGTTTTCGTTACTGTTGAGCGCCTCAAAACTTTAACATTCACTGAAATGTTATTAACAGCAAGCATTAGTATGTTCATAAATACTTATGTTACTGATTATTAGACTGTTAAAAATTGAACAGTTAATTCGGATAATATATAAGCCCATGCAATGCGCTATGAAATATCAACGGTTTATTGAAAAAAGTTATCCTAAGTGCCGCTAAAAACTTATTTAACAGCTGCTATATGATATTCGATTATTTCTATTATGTTAACAGAGTCTAAACAGAGCCATAATTGAACAGCTGTGCCTAATATCTATCGATGGTTCAGTTGGCTGTGATTAGAATGCGCAGCAGTGGAAGCATTTTTACCTGTAAGTCTAAAAACACCTGGTCCGTCACTTGGTGAGCAATCAATACTACTTTTACATTTTCGGATCCTATTTGTTGCTTTCATGGAATAGTACTTCGATTAATATCGAGTGTGCGTAGTCCTTGCTAGAATTTATCGATCACCTGTAATATTAATCGGCGGTTTCAAGTTAAATACTGAAATTGTAATAACCAATCTTTTAAACTATTAAGCTATTAAACTTTTAAGCTATTTGTGTCGTACTGATCAACTCTGAATGTTTGCCCAAACAAAAAAATATTTATGAATTAACGCATATTAATTAGAAACCTGTTTCCAAAAGCGCATTAAATCTTGATAGCAAAGAAAGTGAAGATTTGTTGCATGGCCATAGTCACTCCGGTATGAGCATGACCTACATGGAACCCAGGCTGATAACAAACAGCTAATGTAAACTCAAGACGATGTCGAGCACTCCAGTCACAATTCACATTTTGTTGATATCTGCCTAAACAAAAACGGAAACTGAATGAGCTGAGCACTCAGTTGCCCGTTGGATGGCGTAGCGTTCGCGTCACACTAATACAGAAATCTAAAAAGGTTTTCTGCCCACTTATTTGATTTGCCCTGTGCAAGTGTTTCAAGCTATTGGGTATGTACGACATTAAGTACTGCTGGGTTTATTGAACTTTTAACGAAAGCAGAAGAAAGTATTTTTTTTTAAACACTCTTGAAAATTCCGCCAAACAAATATTTATCTTGAGCCTGGCAGTGCCCTTATAACAGCTGTTAAATTTGGATTTTCTATCTCGCTCGCTCTCTATGCGGCCCTCGGTATTTGCCGGCGCAATTTGCAAGTTAAAAGTTCGTGCACTTTGCAGTTATTCTTTCAATTAAATTAATGCAATTTGCATCAATTTAATAAACACGACAACAGTACAACACTTTCGAAGCAAATATCTCCCATGTTAGTTAATCGTTGCAAGTTTTAATCGCACCAATGACATTGTGATAAGGTGAGAGCCGGGCTGATAACAAGAATTTGCACACCTTTTCTATACACATGTAACATATGCACAAATTCTGTAGTTGTGTGTGGCTATTTTTGTTTACGTACCCGGTTTTTATAGCCTGTGTTATTGTTATTATGGCTTAACGGGGTATTGTGACACGTTAACAGCCACATAACTAGGGACTGTATTTTGCGTTGCAGGTCAGAAAATGGCAGCAAAAAGTGGAAGTGGTACAGTCGCAGCTCCCAATGTGGGTGACGAGCATGTTGCCGTGCAAAAGCTCCAGCCGGAGGCTAAGATCTATGAGCGCCTGATGAGCTTGGGCGCCTTCTACAAGCAGCAATATGGCGTTGAGCCAGAGTTTTATGTGCGCGTGCCAGGACGGTGAGCTGATGCCGACATTCACACCAACAGTTATACATATATAAATGTCCTTCGGTAGCGTCAATATTATAGGTGAACACGTGGACTACTGCGGCTATTCGGTCCTGCCCATGGCTGTTGAGCAGAGCATCATTTTGGCTGTAGGCACAAACCCAGAACAGGCACATCTGGAACTACATCATCTGGATGGGGGGAAATTCCAAAGCTTTGATTGCGATCTAAATGCCCTTGAGTAGGTTAAATGTATGTAATTCAATACATTTCCTATTAACATTTAAACTCTTCCTCTGCTAGCATCAAGCTGCCCAAGACAGGCGGTCCGGCTTGGTACAGTTACTTCTTATGTGGTATCAAGGGCATACAGGAGGATCTGGAGGAAAAGTGGCGTCCCATTGGCATGCGCATTGCACTTAGCGGCAATGTGCCCCTTGCTGCTGGCTTGTCCAGCTCTAGTGCGTTGGTTAGCGCCGCCGTGCTGGCCACTGGACACGTGCAGGGCATGCAGCTGGATCGCAAGCAGCTAGCCTCGATTTCGGCAAGCTGTGAGCAATATATTGGCACACATAGCGGCGGCATGGATCAAGCTATTGCTTATCTAGCGAAGGAGGGTTGCGCCCAGCACATTGAGTTCCATCCAAAACTTAAGGGTACTCCCGTAACGCTGCCCGCTGGCAGTTGCTTTGTGGTGGCCAATAGTCTCGTGCAGAAGCGAAAAGCAGCATCTTCCGACTACAATGAGCGCGTTGTCGAGTGCCGTTTGGCTACTCGTTGGCTGGCCAAGTCACAGAAGCTGCCTAACTGGAAGGATTTCACTAGATTCATAGATCTGGAGGAGGCCTGCAATTTAGATAATGCTGCATACGCCCAACTGATTCAACAACAGTTGAAAAGAATGCTTTATACACGCGAGGACGTTTGCGAGGCGCTGGGCATCACAGAACAGGAACTTGAAACGGATTTTCTAACGCCCAGCACGCAGCACATGCAGCAGTTCAAGCTGCGCCAACGCGCCTTGCATGTTATCCAGGGTTAGTTTCATAGCCTTTTATGCTTGCATTTAGTAATTCACCACATTTTCCTACAGAGTCTGGTCGAGTTGTCCAGTTCCGACAAATTTGTGAGCAGTTGCAGCGCCGCACAAGCAAGCAAGATATTGAGCAGCTGGGCAAGCTCATGCAGCAGTCGCATCAGAGCCTGCGCGAGCTCTATGAGTGCTCGCATCCGGACTTGGAGCGTCTCATTGCCTTATCCGTCAAACAAGGAATCAGCGCACGTGTCACGGGTGCCGGGTGAGCATACAACTAAATCTTCTACCTTCCTGTCATTAACAAAGATTCTTCAAACTTTACAGCTGGGGCGGCTGCATTGTGGCTATGTGCGATTCAGTTAAAGCAGCCGCCGATTACGTTCAGGTGCTGAAGCGTGAGTACTATGCTCAGTTGCCGGCGCATCTCTTGGAGCGCTATCAACCCAATGATTTCAATGAAGTTGTCTTCGCCACATTTCCCAGCAATGGCGCCGAACTATTTGTACTATAATTAATCACAATTGTATAACCTGTATATAATAATAGTAAATCCCTAGTAGTCTCACACATAACAAATTCTTTCTTTGTGGTCGTCTTCTTTTCAAATTACACAAACAGCGTCATGTTCAAGATGTTCTAAGGAAGCTTATAAACATTTTGCCATACAGTCGTACATACATTTTGCCATACGGTTTCAACACCACACTTTCACAACATTTCAAAAACATTTATGATATATACCTAATTGCATATAAGACATTGTTAAATTTCGCTTATTTGTTTTGGCAGCAGACTTGGCAGAAATCATTTCAGTCAATCATTTTCTATAGAAACTTACCATTTACATGATCGTGTGGTTAAAAGCAACCAGAAATAGCTAAGAGTTTAAAACAGGTTTCTACTTATATTAGTTAAGAAGGTTTGCTTAATCCAAAAAGTCTTTTATTATCAGGGGACTACCAAATGATTTCTTGTAGTTATTCCATATTAAGGTCAATGCGTACTTTTATTATATCGATAACAATTGTCAACTGAATTTTCTTAAACAAGAACTGGGTTTTCACTTGTAATTAAAATTTTGCTTAATATTTAAATGGGGTGTCTAAAGGATTAAGTATGGATACTCACCACTTTCTGCAGAATGTAAGGGAGATATTATATCATGTTGTGTCTAAAAAAGCCAAAATAGTTGTTCCCCCAAGAACTGAATTTTGTATTGTTCGTTCCTGTGGAATACATAATAGATAGTTGTTTTATGTTGATGAGCATTTTTCATCCTTGTGTCACAAGCAAAGTGAATGTAGGAGGAGCTAAGTTTGCGATTATTATATTTAAAGGAAAGCCAAATGTAATCTCTTTGATAGTTGGATATATAATTCTTATTTTCCATATGAAATCAAAATCAAACCTTGACTTTGATGACCTTCTCTGACTCTGACCTTCTTTCTGCCATAATTTATGCCTAAACCTTGACGAGCAAATATATCTGGCTTGTAAACGATCCGAAGAGCTTTTAAAAAAATGTTTGAGTATATTAAGACTTCATAATAAACATATGCAACAAATTACAAACTAGAATACAACAAGGCACTTGGGAAATGGAAGCTGGTTTCCCGTCTATCTGCGACTCAAGTAGCCCGCGTTCTTGAAGAGCTTGTAGACCTGTTCGCGTGGAATCTTTTCCGCCTCGCGATGCACAACCGCCATCTCCTTGCGCGTCAGCAGCGACTCCTTGGCCAGATTGGCAGCTATGACCGGATCGCTGTAGAAGCGGGCACTCTTGGAGAGCTCACCCGGCAGCTGCGACTCCCATTGGGCATTTTTAACCACCGACGGATGCGCATCTGCCGTGGCATATCCCACATATGGCGATGCTGGCTCATATGCGGCCTTCGCTGGCAGTCCCAAAGCCTGATGGTAGAAGAACTGCGCCCGAGCCGTGCTCAGGGCCAGCGCAAGGCAACCAAGCAAGTGAAGTAGGCGGGTGGACCACATGATCGCTGCAAGAGAGGAGAACATATTGTAGCTGACCGTTCCATGTTGGCTGGTTAATTGAAAGCTAATAAATGATACGCCCGAATTTATTTCTTTTATTTATTTATTTTTTTTTGGGTGCGTTTTTTAATCTTTAAGCAAAAACTGTCAGTTACGTGCGTCATAAATTATTTACGGAAAAATCAATTATCGCGCCAACAAGTGGTGCGACCAGACACACGACTCGGACTCAAAGTGCAGCAAAGGCATTGTTGCTGCTGCTGCCGCTGGTGTTGCACGGACTGCAGCTTTATCCATGAACTTTTCGCAATTGACGTTTTTGTTGCTGGTGATAACACTGGACAGCATGCATTGGGCACAGCTGCAGCATTTGAATTGTCAGTGTGCTCCAGTTAGGCTTAAATATTTCACAGTCTTAGTCACATTTAAACAATAAATAAATTGAAATTTTTAGTCACTTCAGAACTAAGCCAAAGTCAAGGTTGCACGCAACAGCCCACTCAGATATTATAATATCAATGCATATCTGTTTTTTGATTGTGATCTGAACGAGATCTGGAACGCCCACAATTTGTATATGGCTCACAATATTTAACACTGGACAACAACTGGGGCTGGAACTGGCAGCTGGCAGCTGGCTAACAAAGTTGAAACTGAATTTGTAACTGAATCTCAAATAACGAGCTGGCGTACTTTTATGTGTTTCACGTTGAATGCCACAAGAACGAGTTTCACTCAACTGAATTGAGACAAAAGCGCTGCGAAAACGCTCAAAGTTGTCGTCGAGCCGTGAGCGTACTTTGAAGGCGGCAGCTGGCTTCGGATATATATTTTATTATTATTATATTAATTATGAACGAAAGAGCACTGTGTAAGCTCCAGCTAGTGCGCCGACCTAGGCCTAGGCCATAGTTTGTGCAATTAAATGCGTCAGTTTTTCAGCTGTTTTCAGTTTCTCATGCTCTACAAAACGCCCGCCAAAAAAGGTCGCCAGTTGCCGGTCGCTGTTTTGGTCAAATTGCACACACATTTACAACAATCGTGCTCTACTCAAATGTGTGCCGACTAGGACATACCCTGCACCGAGAGCCGAAATTCCCTCACACACATTGATACATGGTATCTAAATTCTAGCTCTAACAAATGTGTACATATAATTAATAAATATTCTGGTTCCCGAAAACCCACTTGCCAATTTTGGGGCTTCTAGTTCTTACCACTTAGCCACGAACTATTCTTGAAAAACCTAATCATTATATTATATGTCAATTTCCTGGAATGGCTGGACAGACTCAGTTCGTCCTCCCCAATTTGCGGTCAGAGTTGTTCCCTTCAGCCTGTCACATTTGCACTTAGCCATAATACACTTTCCTAACAATTGACTACAGGGTATAAGCATTGTTTGGCTTGTGTAAACGTGAAATTTGCTTAGAATCCGAATCCGAATCCAAATCCAAGTGCGATTGCGATTGCGATTCCGAGATTTGAAAGTGTAGATTGACCCTGAAATTGAATGCTGAACTAACTCGATGTCGCAGTTTCAGACTCGCTTGGAACGCTTGGCTGAGCGTGAAGCTGCACATGTTTGACCCTAATTTGCTATGGCTGCCTGTAGTCTATGCTGGGGTTATTCAACCGCTGATGTCAGCTGATGCGGAAGCAGCTCGGGGCAGCTTGGGGCTGTGGCCGGGCGGGTATCTTGTATCTGTCCGGGTTACCTTGAACCTTGCCGTGCAGGCGGCACAGGTGCGTATCTTGATATATCTCTGCGGTAATTACATTGTTGGCTCGCCGTTTCGCTTTATTTCGGGGAGTGGTTCAACAAATTGGTGTTTATTTATTGGCCATGTCGAATTTGATATTTAATTAATTGGCATTTTGTAGCTGCATATTAAAATGGTAAAACTGAATTGGCTTGGCTGCATTGTTTGGCATGCGTGACCTCTGATTTTGTTGTATGATATATCAATAAATGTGTCTTCTATTTACATGCTATGGTAAATATTGTTTGCATTCCGATCAGTTAACTGACTTAACGAAATGTCAACGGATAAAGACACAATCAATTTGCACACTATGATATTTTTAAATAGTAGATATAAGAAGGAAGCACTCAAGTTAATGTATTAATAAACTGTTCAGTGATTAAAATACAGTCGTTTCTGTAAAGCCTTCAATTCATATTTAAATTTATGAACTAAGACAACGCTTCGAACCACACAAATAAACTTAGCTCAAATACACACAGCTTGACGCAGTGCAGTTCTGTGGCACCAAGGACGGCTTATGCAATTTCAAGTGCACGCAATTGTGGCGCAATGCAAACGACTTTGCACAATGCGGCGTATGAGCAACATCACATCCGCTTTGCCTTTGCTGATGTTAAGCATACGCACCGTGTACTCATGCTCAATGAGTGAAAGTTCGCACTGACCCTACCTTGAACATTAAAGCACTCGTAGATAAAAAAAATGCAACAGTAATAAGAGAGCAACGTGTTTACCTCCAATGTCTGCCGGTTTTTTTTAAATGCACCTGCGACTAGAGTCGAAAGAGAGAGGTTGAGAGAGAGAGAGAGAGAGAGAGAGAGAGAGCGAGAGAGAGCGGGAGCACTCAAACAAGCTTACAGTCGCCAGCTCTATTTCTCTCTGTATCGCAAATCAAATAGATGCGTCAATCCGCCGAATAATCGAATAAAAACTTAAATGAAATATTTATATTTAATATTCTAATCTTTTTGTTTACTGTGTTTCAATTTTTGGTCTTTTCTTAGAATTCTTCGACAAGCCGACGATGAATTACCCTTGCAGAAATACGACTAAGTTTTTTTATTTAAGAAAAATATTAGAATATAAAATATGAATATTTCATCAGATCAGATTCTTCTCATTATGCCTGACTGGGCGAAGAAATACATGATAGAGCATTTGAATTTGCCTGTGGTAGCAAAAGGCACACAATTAAAGAAAACGTCTCTGGGTCGCGCGACAAACGCATGATCTTCTTGTGCGCACATCCACACAACACAAACATATGTATGTATGTATGTTGTAGATCTCGGGATTTGTTGAGAAGCTATGCAGGGAGAATGAGATGCACACAAGTGCGCAAAGCAATGAGTGAGAGCGAAGCACACTCTGCACATGCATACACACATATGTTTTTGGAATTAAAAACTAACATACATATATTAAGAAAAGGCATCAGACGCAGCGACGTTTTGCTCTGAGCGTGTGTGTGTGTGTGTGTGTGTGTGTGTATGTGTTGGTGAGTCCATTCTTATTGCAATAGAAAATCGTTCTGGCGTTCTGGCTCAGTTGTCCGTTGTGCAGCGCAGCGCGCGGTTCGGCGGTCGGTTTAGTTAAACGCATTTGCACGGCTGTGCGAAAACAGCAAAAAACCCGAAACAAATTTCAATTAGTGCACAGAAAGAAACAAAAATCAATGGCATAGGCGAAAATTATTATTATACAATACAGCATATGAAACTGACCTGTGCCCAATTCCCAAATTGTGTCACTGGCGCAATGTTTCTAAAATGCTGCAGTTGCACAAACCACTAAATTAGGCGCACAGTTCGGGTTGCACGCTTAGTTTTAACTCCAATTCAGACTTCCAATCAGTTGCGAGCTGGCAGCAAGCAAAATGGCAACAACTGCTGTGACAACAAAAACAACAGGACTATCAAGTGTCGGCAACACAAACCAATATGTGGAGGACATTGAGTATTTGCGCCAACTGTTTCGAGCTAAGAATTTGGTGAATTTTAGCATTGGCCAAATCGCCTGCAGCGCGGGCAGCAGCAGCGGCGACAACTACATGTCCTTGGTGAAGCGTGTGACAATCCATGATGCGGCGGGCGATAGCCAAATGGGTATGGAAGCTGCCTAAGCTGGAGACGTAGTCAACACTGGCGAATTGCACTCAAGCTGCTTTCAGCCTATTGATTAATTTTGTTGCTCGCGTTGTTGTTGTTGCTGCACATTTAGCGGCGGCGTCAACTGACCTTGTTATACGAATTCTAAATGCAATATACATAGATATACGATATGTAATATATATTCGCTAAAGGTCAACACGCACACTCGCCCACTCATACACACTCACACACACACATGCACATAAACATGCACGGCAACTGAGCGGCTCTCTCGCGCACATACACACACACACTCACAAACATTCTGACTAAGAGCAAACAGTTTCATTCATAAATTTTACTACGCCGCGTAAACAAAAATCAGCTGTTTTGCTTGCAGGAGAGCGCGAGAGAGTTGCATGCGTTGCTCTTCTCGCCGTTTTGTTTTGTTTTTGAATTCGTTTGTTTCTTTTAGCTGCCGCTGCGTCTGCCATCTGCTCAGTCATCATCAAGCGTCAAATTGCTAGCATCTCGCGCCGTCAGCTGTACCGTTGCGGGGAGGCCTTCACAAATGAGATCAATGTTTATCAGCACGTTGTACCGTTACTCTGCCGCTACAGTCAGCAGCCGTTATTTCCGCAATGCCACATAGCCGCACTTGACGATGGAGGCCCGAGTGGCGAGCCCATCATTGTGCTGCAGGACCTCAAAGCACTGGGCTTCCGCATGAAGAATCGCCTGGCAGGTCTAGAGCTGCGACACTGCCTGCTTGTGATGAAGGTAGACGAGCTGCTACACCCCAATGATACACAACATGCACCGATGTACTGTTCATTTTTAGAAACTGGCGCAGTTGCATGCCGCTTCACTGGCCGCACAGCATTTGGAATCGGCGCATTTTGCACAGCAGTGCGCGCACATGACGGAAATTGTATACTGCCCGGATGCGGCGGAGTTCTACTCTCGCATACTGGACACATCGGTGCAGCAGGCGCTAGACAGCCTGAATGCCTCGAATGCGGATGGTAACCTATCGGCGCCCATACGCCTCATCGAGCAGCTGCAACCGAATCTGTTTGATCAGCTACACCGAAGCATAATTGCGGCGGCAGCAACTCCGTTCAGCGTGATCTGCCATGGTGACTTGTGGGTCAACAATCTAATGTTTCGTTCGCAGCCCGAGGAGGTCATCTTTTTTGATCTACAGGCCATGAGACGCACCTCGCCCGTGTTTGATATACTTCATTTTATATACACCAGCACGCGCCGGCAGCTGCGCGATGTGCACACGGATACATTGCTAGCCGCATATGCGGAAGCTCTGCGTAAGGAACTGGGCCAACAGCTGCGTCACACACCGGCGGCCAACCATCTGGTTGAACTGTGCGAAACCTTCTCGCTGCAGCGACTCAGCGAGGACTATGTGCGTCACGTGCATTACGGATTGGCCATATCCATGTGGATATTGCCAGCGGTCACCTTCGATCCCAATAACATACCCGATCTGGATGCCATAAGTGAGCTGAACTTAAATGGAAAAGAGATTAATTGTACGCAGAAGCTGACCACGGAATATCATCTGCGCATCAGGGAGTTGGCGCTGGAGTTCTACGAGCATGGTTATCTGGGCGTGTAAATAATTGTAGTATTAGTTGTATTTTCTTCTTAATAAATATGTTAATTAAGAGAATTTGGAATCTTAAATCTTTATCCTGGTCGGGATCTTTAGCAGTATAACAGGGGCAGTTGCAGCATTTGTAGCTTCCTTTATTACCAATAATTCCTCACTATTGTAACTTAAATAAATTTTGTCGATAAATGTTTGTTTTGTGTTGGCTGGTTGTTGGTTTCTATACTTAAAAAAAGGCCGGGATCTAAAAGCAAAAACAAATAATAAACGTTCAAGCTGGTTGGACGTTTTTATAAAAGCAACATCAACATGGAATTTCATTAGGGGGCTTCAAGTTGTGATCGTGCAGCTGAATTCTCACTTATTGCCACCTCCGCCCCAGCCAAGGAAGCCCTTTACAAAGCCCGTAATGGAGGCACCCTTCTTGCCGGGCGATTCAAGTTTGTCCTCCAGGGATGGCAACTCCAAGTAGTTCATAGCCAGATCGAAAAACAGCGGTTTGCAGGGTATAGGTTCCATATCGGGCGTCAACTTAAAAACATTGGGCGCCCGGGTGTGCAGCGATTGGTCCTCCTTATATTGGGAGAGGCGCTCGTACAGCGGTTTCGTTGTTTTCTGCGATTTAGTTGAAACACCGCTGGCATCCTCGCTATTGTCGTCCTCCAACACGCTGTACGCGTGTGCTGAGAACTTGCTGCCATCGATTGAGGAAACCATTTTCTTTAGCTCCGATTGCAGCTGGAATTCGGCACAGGAGCGGCCCTTGAGCGCATCGTTAGCATAGTTGGATGCGCGTTCGTATAGCGCCACAGCCTCCTTCCACTTTTTCATATCGATCAGGGTGAGCGCAATGTAATAGCAGCGGAAAGCCTTAAATGTAAGCGCCAAGTTGGCCACCTCGCTCTGATATTGAGCATCGTCTTCCATGCCGCTGATTAGCTGCATTTCGGTGACATTCTGCAAGATGATCTCGTATAGACGCGCCAAATCCTGGGGGCGCACGCGTTTACCTTCGCTTTGAGTCTGGGTTCGCTGCTGATTGGGATCAACAAAGTTCAACTTGGCCTGTGAAAATAAATCGACAGTTTAAATGGGAGCGACATTGGGGCTATAGAACCTTACCTGATCAACCAAACATAAATTGCGCTGAAGTGTACGGCTATGGCGTATGTAGCTCAAGTAGGCCAGCAAGTATTGCACACCTGAGACAGTTTGACCTGTGGTCAGGGAACGCAGCTTGGGATCCTGTTTGATCTCGTCCCGCACTGCCTGAATGGCATCCTTGCAATCCATTAATATGCGCTCAATCAGCTCAATCTTGGCATCTAATTTCGTTGTTTTGGCCAACGATTTGTCCAGCTCCTGGGCGCTAAGCAGAAACAGTCGCACCTTCTCGGGGCGCACGGTGACCTTACGACCACGCCAGTCGATCGTCTGCAGACCCTCGCTGCTCTCTGATTTCGTTTGGCTAACAAGCACATCCAGGTTCTCCAAAACACCCTGAGCACGCAGCTCAAGAATTTCATCAATGTTGCCGCCGCTGGCTCCGCCGCTAATATTGTAGGCGCAGTAGCGCAAATTGGGCGTGAACTCATTAACCTTTGCGCGATACAGCTCCTGGTCGTCATCGGGAAGCGCCTTGGCCAAGTTTTCATACACTACCTGGGCGCGTTTTAAATGCTCACCTGCCGTCTTCCACAGCTGCAGCTCAAAGTGCAGCGTGCCGTGCATCCAGGCTACATATGCCTCGCACTCGAGTTTGGTGCGTGCATCGAACGCCTCCGTCTAAAATATAAAGAGAATTTCAATTACTTTTACTCTGATATCAACAAGTAGGCACATTGACTTACATTGCATAGCTCCTGCAACTGAAGGGCATAGAAACAGGCGCGTCGCAGCTTGTTTATCAAGTGAAAGCGCTTTCGTGGCTCTGTGTTGGCTTCTTGTTTCAGCTGCATGGCGTAGGCCCAGGCCCGCTCCGCACTGATAAGCGGTATGTGTATGAAGCGCTCGTCCGCCTTTTTGCCCGTCAGCTGGGAGAGCGTTACATCGCGACGCTTAAAGTGACGCTTGTCGCCCTGGGGATACTTAAGGGCCTTGCGCAGACGACGAATGCGGCGTGTGCAGTAGCCACGATAGCGTTGATAGTCACCATGTCGGAGGCCGTGCTGTTGCTGTGCATCCTTGATCATATGCAGGACTGTAATGTTAACAAAAAGATGACGATTTTACAAATGCCCACTTTTTTAGGTTAATTGTCATCGCAGCTCCCGTGCCGTGGGGTGCTCAGACTCACTTTCGACGGTGAAGATTTTCACTGGTTCCGGCGCAGCCGTGCCACTGTCACTTTTCTCCACACTTTCTGCATTATTCGGATTGGGTTCTTCAACGACCATTATTAATTTATCAATGCCAGCAATACACCTACGTGTAAATATTCACGGATTTGTAAGAAATATACGAATGCACGACGGTCGGGTCGTCAAACGTAAACGTCATCATTGTTTTCGATTCTAGTGGTGGTACTTTATTGAATAAAAGCATCGATATATTACGAAGACAATAATATTAGTCATTTAAGCCATCTGTAAACTAATTGGCAAATAAGTTTTTTACATTTGATTTTTTGAAATAATTTCTTGATCATTTCGAATAAATGTTCATTTATTATATGCTTGTTTTAATTCGCATAATTAATAGTCATTCGCAGTTATCGATGCTTTCGTTTTCTGTTGCCTTTACCCACCACTAACAATTGGTATCGTGCACTCCCTTTGAAACTTGTTGGCTGACAACGCAAGAGCGTGCGTTGACATTCTGCCTGTTTTAAATCAATTTTAGACAAGTTTGCAGGTAAATAATAAGTGAATTAGTGCATAAACATAATAACGGCATATGGCTAGACGAGGCAAATGTCACAGTGCATTTAAATTTGTGCTGCTAGCACTTGTTTTGAGGTTATACTTTCACTGCACGCAACCCGAGCGCCCCATCTGTCGCCCTTCCCCTGCTCCACCCTCGCACTGCACTAGTTTTGTTTTGACGGCCGCTTTTGACATTTGCAACGTTGACAGTGCGCAGATCCGTATGGGAATTGGGAAATTTATAGCTCAACAATCATTTTGCTATTCACAGCATGTCGCGCAGGAAGGAGCACGAGGAGACGGACAAGCAGACGCGTATTGCCATTGTCAGCGATGACAAATGCAAACCGAAGCGCTGTCGGCAGGAGTGCAAGAAGTCCTGTCCAGTGGTGCGCATGGGCAAGCTGTGCATCGAAGTGACGCCCACATCGAAGATAGCCTCGCTGTCCGAGGAGCTTTGCATCGGTTGCGGTATCTGCGTCAAGGTAGGAGGCTCTTGCCATGTGGCCAGACGGAATTACTTGACAAACAGCTGTTAATCGAATTTCTTTACAGAAATGTCCCTTTGAGGCCATTACAATCATCAACTTGCCAAGCAATTTGGATAAGCACACAACGCATCGATATAGCAAAAACTCGTTCAAGCTGCATCGCTTGCCCATTCCTCGACCAGGAGAGGTGCTCGGTTTGGTGGGCCAAAACGGTATTGGCAAGTCGACGGCACTGAAAATTCTTGCTGGCAAGCAGAAACCGAATTTGGGAAAATATGCGAATCCGCCAGACTGGACCGAAATTCTGGCCTATTTCCGTGGCTCCGAGCTGCAGAACTACTTCACTAAGATATTGGAGGACAACCTAAAGGCGCTGGTTAAGCCGCAGTATGTCGATCAGATTCCTAAAGCGGTGCGTGGTGCTGTGGGCGAGCTTCTCGATAAAAAGGACGAACGTGACCTGCAAACGAAAATCTGTAGCATGTTGGACCTATCACACATTCGCGATCGTGAAATTTCCCAGCTGTCTGGTGGAGAACTGCAACGTTTTGCCATTGCCATGGTGTGCATACAGAACGCTGACATCTTCATGTTCGACGAACCGTCCTCGTATCTGGATGTTAAGCAGCGTCTCAACGCTGCGCTGACCATTCGCTCGTTACTGCATCCTACCAAGTACGTGTATTCTTTAGGTATTCACTACGACTTGCTATCTAATTTTCATGTTGACCTCCACAGATTCATCATTGTTGTGGAGCACGATTTATCTGTGCTGGATTACTTGTCAGATTTCATTTGCTGTCTGTATGGCGTGCCCGGCTGCTATGGTGTTGTGACTATGCCTTTCTCGGTGCGTGAAGGCATCAATATTTTCCTGGACGGTTTCGTTCCCACGGAGAATATGCGTTTCCGCACGGAGTCGCTTACTTTCAAGGTATCCGAATCGGCAACGGAGGAGGAGATCAAACGTATGAACCATTACGTTTATCCATCCATGGTGAAAACGTTAGGCAAATTCGAGTTGACCGTTGAGAAGGGTCACTTCAGTGATTCTGAGATCCTGGTATTGCTGGGCGAGAACGGTACGGGCAAGACAACGTTTATTCGCATGCTGGCTGGTAATCTGCAGCCGGACGGTGAAGTTGAGCTGCCCATGCTGAACATCTCGTATAAGCCGCAAAAGATTTCACCTAAATTCCAAAATCATGTCCGTCATTTGCTGCACGACAAGATTCGCGATGCATACGTGCATCCGCAGTTCATTGCGGACGTCATGAAGCCCATGAAAATTGAGGAGATCATGGACCAGGAGGTGCAAAACCTCTCTGGTGGTGAATTGCAACGCGTTGCTCTGGTGCTCTGTTTGGGCAAGCCCGCCGACGTCTACCTTATTGATGAGCCCTCTGCATACTTGGATTCTGAACAGCGTCTGGTCGCTGCCAAGGTGATCAAACGGTGCGTATTGCTGTTTTCATGTTATTTTCTAGGATTTCATTTAAATGATTTCATTTTTCAGATATATTTTGCATGCGAAGAAAACAGGCTTTGTGGTGGAGCACGATTTCATTATGGCCACCTACCTCGCGGATCGAGTCATTGTTATTGAGGGTCAACCCTCGGTGAAGACCACAGCCTACTCGCCGCAGTCTCTGCTCAATGGTATGAATCGATTCCTCGAACTGCTGGGCATTACTTTCCGACGAGATCCCAACAACTTTAGACCGCGCATCAATAAAAATAACTCGGTCAAGGATACGGAACAGAAGCGCTGTGGACAGTTCTTCTTCCTGGAGGATGAGGCTTCGTAATGCATCTAGTTGCGTTTTGATTGACGTCAGCTCTGATAGAGGACTCGGTTTTTTGTCGTTCGGTTTCCATGCTATCGCGTTTTTCTTTCTAAAATTGTCTTTTTATTGCATTTTTTAAACAATGAACACATCTTTCAACATTATTTTTGTTACTTTTGTGCAGAATTACAAGCAATCGAGCATATTGGGAGTTCATAAAAGTGAGTTTTTTACACACCCCGAAAATAAACTAAACACATAAAAACAAATACAATAGGAAAAACAACTTTGTATAGTGAAAATAAATTAATTTAATTTTTAGAAAACGGCAAAACACACCGAGTTTTATTTCAAAATTCTATTGCCAATAATAGCTCCGGCTGCGTTTGGTTTTGGAGCGCAACAGGTGGCCGCGCTGCACTGTGAATGGCAAATTCTTCCAGGGCTGCACAGGCAGCTTTGAAACGCGTGCCATCACTAAATATTTGCTTGAGTATTTGGCAAATGCGCATATTTATTGCACTTAGTTATTAATTAGCATAGTACACTCAGAGTACGCACAATACAAATATGTAAACATTGTAAATTACAAAAGAACTTCTATGATTTCAAATACGATCACAATTCGAAACAAACACAATATTGTATCATACTAGCTATAAACATTTATATAAATAATACATTTATAGATTTACATATATATAAGCAACGGCTTAGTATGTTTTTATATATATATATATTTACTATTCATTTATAAACGCTTTGGAAGCATTTCATGAATGCGATTCAATCAAAATGTACAAAACACCAACTTTTCGAAAAAGGCAAATTTTTGAATTGAACAATGCTAAATTTGATCTGCGGCTTAACCGGATTTTACCATCGTTAAGTACTAAAGTTAGTTAATTTGAAGACTTATTTCACTAAAATTCCATATGAGTAAATGCGTCAAAAATTGACTCAAATTGTTAAACATTTGATGATCTTATGTGCAATTTATAAGAGAGCTTTGTTAAAGTACATTGAGAGAGAGAGTGTGTGAGGAGATCGCATTTAAATTACAATGAGAGAGCCTTAGATTAAAACTTTCATTTAAATAGATTACGTGTTAATATGGACATTTAGTCAAAAATATTGGGATAGTCTGTTTCGATCCAAAATCAGATCAGTTTTTGTGTGTTTTCCTGTTCTTTTCAGCAATTTTCAGAAATGGAACTTTTTGAGACTTATTCGTTAGTGTTGAACTTTATACAAAATAAGATTGAATAATTGAATAAAAATGGCTACAGAAAGTATCAAAAATAATTGTATATGGTGTATATAAATATGGTATTAGAGAGACACAGATACATCTGCGCAATGAGGTAGACTCATGCATTATCCACCTCATTAATGTGTGCCCCGACCTCCAGACTCAGTTCCATGGCCTGTTTGCGCAGCTTGAATGCCTTACGATCAACAAATTATTTAATAGTCAATATGAATATTGATCAATACGAAATAACAGATTTACCTGGCTTCTGAGCTCCTTTTCGCGGGTAACCAATTCCTGTATTTGTGCCATGGTCGTTGCCAAATTGCGTTGATCAATCACCCAGCGTAAATATAGTTCTTTGCATAAATACGAGACATAAATGTTTACAAAACTTTACGTCATGTTATTTTACAAACAACTCACCGCTCCACAATTCCAGGCTAATGGGAGCCACAGAGGGCCAAATAACACTGGCATTTGGCTCGTACAGCGGATTAAGCAATGTCTGCAACACATCTGGTCGATTGAGGTACGACCACAGGCTGGTGGTCCTGGTGTGCACTTGGAGCTCGTGTCGCTCCCGTTCCGAGTCGCACAGAAAGGTGCCATATTGCGAGAAGTAGCTGTGCTCGAAGAGCAATATGAGCAGCTGCGTGCTGAACTCAAAGCTGCAGGGAAACTGCGTGTACAGCTGATAGATACAATCCAGAAACAGGACGAAGGTGGCGCCCGAGTTCTTGTTGCGCATCTGGTGCGGCGTGTAACAGGAATAGCGATGCCTCGATGCGAACGGATGTCCCGCCTGGATCCACTCGCGCTCTATCAAGGCTTGCAAACTGCAGAATCCACGTAATGTATAGTAAATATATGTGATTACAGTGTAAGCCCATTACTTACCCGCGCACAGTGCGACAATCTGGATTCAGAATGATTTGCACCAACGATGTAACTATCAGCGTCGAGTCCAGACCCTTGGCGCCATGCACCAGCACTGGACTGCCCTCCTGGTCCAAGCATTGGGCTACTACGCAGGAGGCATTCAACGAATTGAGCACCAGGCTTAGCCAGCCGCTATTCTCGAGACGCGATAGCCACTTGTCCGTGCTGCAGCCAATATCGTTGCATGCCTCAATCAATTTGGCAAAACTGTCCAGAATGGAGGCCGGATAACTGACATTGCCGATTGCGCGATTGACCTTCTTCCACTGAGAGTAGTGCAAGTCCGTTTCAGTGTTGGACTTGCCCTTGCCCCATGTGTCCACAATGAAGCCCTTTTTACTGCGTCCCAGTACCAGATTGAGTATGGCCTCGTCGGCCCGGCAGCGCTTGATGCCCTGTATGGACAGTGGCTGGGCGCTACGCATCAGAGTAGCCTGCGTGCGGAAAAGGAAGTAAAGTTAATTCAATTAGTCATCCTCAAACAGATGAACAATGTAATTATACTAACGCCGTTTTCATGCCTGTAGCTGAGCAATGGGAATCGTCCGCCGTCTCGAAAGGCAGCGGAGAGCGCGATTTGCTCGTCGCTAATTGCTTTAGGTACAATCAGTGTGGCGCCATATGTGGCACAGACGCCGAAGTCTTTGTTGACGTGGCTAATGCGCCACTCGCATGCGGACACGCTGCTGCCCACCAATGCAGCTGCCGCGTCCAATGCAAAGCCATTCTGCAGCGGATGAGGTATGCTGCTGCTGCTGCTGCTGCCCACAGCTGAAGTTGAGGGCGTGCAAATTGATATATTTGCAACGTTCGGCGATGAGGCACCGCCCATACTCATGCCGCTGATAAGCTGTGCGAATTCCAGCTCTGGTCTGCAATATAAATTTGTTTTAGTGGCAAATTGAATGAATTGCATATATGTATATGTAACACACCTGAACATTGTGAAGCCGTCCTCCAGTATGGAATACATGGGTCTGTAAAAGAATGGATAGTCCAGCTCTGCGTTTTGTATTGCACTGAGCGCCTCCAAGGAGGCAGCCACATTAAAAAAGTCTTTGGCATATTTGATCTCCAGCGATATAATGCGCAAATCCTTGCACTTGAGTGTAATAATGCCGCCCATGACAATGTTCTGGCCCATGCTCGGCTTCCTCTCCACGCAGTCGATGTTCTTGTGCAGCAGCTGGAAAATGCACAATGTAATTCAATTAACTCAGCTAATGGGCGCCACTTTGCGCTTCACTGGACACTTACCCATAGCTCCTGCGTGTTTTCCTGACGTGCGCTGAGCAATAAATGGTGACCCGTTATGCACAGGGTGCCCTCAACTGTTGCATTTGCTGCATTCGCATGCAGGAAGACCCCATCCAATTTGGGTGTTTTTATCAGATCAGCGAACTCCATGTCATCCAGTCGTCCGCCCCTTGACCAACATACAACGCACAAATTATGGCTGACCACCCACCGAGCGGTGATTTTGTTCACGCTAATTAACTTTTTGCATTTTGCCTGTGGTGCTGCCGCAGCGGCTGCTGTGCTGTTGTTGTTGTTGCCACTTGATTGCTTCTTCTTCCACTACCCGCCTTTTTCCTCTTTGTTGAACTGTGAACAGCAGTGTGGGCGTTGCAATATATATATAAAAGCTATGCTTACGTTACACGATTGCTGCACTTGTGGTAGCACTTGCTACACACACCATTAACATTTATTATTAGTTGTGTATTAAATTTTTTGCCAAAATAGCATTTTGTTAAGTTTTGCAAGCGATAACGGTGTGCTGCCACTCACAGGGAAACGCGGACACACCGCGAAGAAAGCACACACAGCCGTCGTCATTTTTGTGCGGGCAACGGCGCAGAAAATGTTAGCCCCAATGCGCGCGCAATTCAAATGAGAAACTATCGGCATAAAAAGCACAAATGATATCTATATAGAAATATTTATTTATACGTAAAAGTTAGTTTCAAAAGGTTTGTTTACAAAAAATAGGGAAGTTTTCCATTTTTGTCTGTTCCATGGCATTGAAACCAACCACAACACTTGTCAGTATTTGTCTTTCAGGCTTATAAGTTAGGGATTCATTTGTTTCCGTTTTTGTTTTTGTATCCTTGGGATTGTGATCGAGTGAAATTGAATTTTCAAACATAATAGAAAATATGTGTATATATATATTAATGCGAGTACGCTTGCTTTGTAGTTCTCGAAATAAAATTGTAAATTGCTTCTCTGTTAATTGTCACAATGCGAATATATATAAATACTTAACAGCTTTAACGTACAATAAATGTATTGCAAATATACGCATCAATCAACCAACACACACTTAAAGAGAGTCTAATCTATATAATTTTGTTTTCTTTTTCGTATAAGATATCACAACTGGATGCCAAAAATTGCCTAAAGCACGAGAATGAGGTAAAAAAAATTGAAATTATATCAAAAGCAGCCAGATAAAACAAAATAATAGAAACAAAACAAAAATCATTGGCGATAAGTTTATTTTGTCGCTAAAAAATATGCTTTTCGATTCTTTGTACCAACAACTTAGGCTACATATAAGTAATAAAATTATACTAAAATTAAATGAATTTCTTAGCAACAAAAAAATGTTTTCTGGTTTTAATTTTGTTTAGGTGCAATATATGTTTTTTGTATGTGTAGATGCACATTATGTAATATTAGAACAAAGAAATGCACAAAGAAATTGGAATGCATAAACAACAAAACGAAAAGTTTTCAAAGAGGAAGACATTTATGCAAATATATAAAAAAAAAAAACAAAACTAAATATGGCAATTGACAAAAAATATGTAAGTTGGTATGTATGTATGTGTATGTGTTTTGTATGTATTATTAAATATAACGATTATGCAATATTGGAAGAGCTTTGGAAACAAATCGGTGGAAGTAAGTTAATAAGCTAACAAACATAATTTTGCATTAACAATTTACTTTTTGTTTTTCATTTGTGTCTTATTAAATTGAACATGAGAAATTAAATGCATTCAATAAATATTTATGTATGTATGTAAAATGGAAGTAAATTTGTTCTTAACAACGCTTGGTTTTTGTTTTGTTTTGTTTGTTTGTTTGTGTGCCAGAGCTTTAAATACATATGTGTAAGTATACGTGTAGCTGTATGACAGTTAAATATATAACTATATGTGTATGCGTGTGTGTGTGTATATGCAAATGTACATATGCTAGCGTATAAGTGTGCAGCTTTTGTATATAACAGTAGCACTCACACTTAGCTCTTGTGTGTGTGTGTGTATCGCCTAGACGAATCTTAAATATCTAATTTACTTTAGATAGTTGCAATTTGTCTACGCCTAGCATAACTGGTTTATGTATTACATATATATATATATATATATATATATATATATATATGTATGTGTAGTGTAGAATTTAAGTATGTTTAGACCTAAGCATACTTTTAGCTATATACAACGGTTTATTTCACTACTACTCGTATGCATTCAGATAGATATATATACGTATATATATACACATATATATATCTAGATATATATATATATATTAATAGATATTTTAGAGCTTAATACAACTTACGAGGTTAGCTTTTAAAAATTCTTAGCAATTTTGGAGTTTTGTTTTTGTTTTTAAGATTTTAGCAGCTTAAATAGTTATCAGTTTTTCTTTGTTTGGGTATTTCGGGTTCACAAAATAAACGTAGAAAATTTGTGTGTCGTTTAAATACAAGAGAACAATAAATAGGCTTAAACATTTAGATTTCGCTTCTCGGTTACCCCGTAAAAATGTGTATAAAAATAGTTAATTAAAAGATCTAAGCTCTACATATTTTAAATCGTACAAAAAAAAAGTAGTTTAAAATTAGCACACGCTTCACGCATCTGTTGCTGTTGGAAGTGTTTCGAAGTACTTGTGTGTGTGTGTGTGTGAGGGGAAGTGAGTGTGTGTGTGTGTGAGTGGGAGTGTGTTTGTGGGGGGCAGTAGTAGAACAGTTATGCGCATTCACCGCGTCAGAACGATCGCTCTGGGTATGGCGAATACGCATAGTCTTGAACGCTAATAAATCGGCGGCGCCGGCTTCGGCAGCACGGCAGCTGTTGTTGCCACAGCGACAGCTGATGCGGGGTTTGCAGCGCTGCTGCTGGGTGGAGCTGCCACAACACTTGATGCCGTCGACGATGGGCTGGACGATGAGGCGTTGCTGCAGCTATTGTTGTTGTTGTTGTTATTATTATTGTGTCGCTGGTTGCGCAGCTGCTGCTGCTGATATTGCTGTTGTTGCTGCTGCTGATGCTGCTGCTGGTGCTGTTGATGCTGCTGCTGCTGCAGTTGCAGTCGCTGATTCTGGTGCTGCAAGTTGTGCATAAAGTAGGCGTTCACATTCATGTTGCTGTTGCTGCTGTTCGTGGTTGCCGGCAGAGCGCGCACATGTTGCATGTGCGGCAGCACGGGCTGCAATTGTTGTTGTTGCTGCTGCTGTTGTTGCTGCTGCTGTTGGTGATGATGCTGCAAGTTCAATTGGCCGGCGGCGCGCATCATGTGCCAGTAGTTGTCATCCCCGATTGGAGCCTGCCGACTGCCGTATTTCAGCTGCCGCGTTATGTCCTGCTTGTAGTCGCGATGATCCCTGTCGATGGCGTAGGCCTTGTCCCGCAGCTTCTCGATGGTCTTCTTGAACTCTACGAATGCCTGCGGCGACTGCTGCTGCAGGGCGCTGGCCAGCGGCACCAGCGGATTGTTTTGTTGCTGTTGTTGCTGGTGCTGTGGCAGGGGCAGGGGCAGGTGCTGATGGTAGGCGAGCGGGTCGAGCAGCGCGTCCAGCAGATTCATATTGGCCATGATGAGCGTGTGTATGCGCTGCAAATCAAGAGCCGGATCGAGCGCGGTTACCAAATCCATTTGAAAGTAGTCCATTTCCTTGGCGGAGACATTCTTGCAGCCGGGCGCATTCTCATCGGAGCGGCCGCAGCAGCTGTAGAAGCCGCTGATAAACGCTGAGGGATGAAAGTATTGCATCCGGATGGAGTTCATTAGGCAGATCTTGTGTAGTAGGTCGAACCATTCGCGCTCCTCGACGCAGTTCGTCGTTTGTACAATAAGCGGGCGGTCTTTGTGCACGATCTGCGAATGGAATGAATGAATACAAAAAGCCGTGTAAATTATTTGCGTTCTTTTCACTTTCAGCCTATAAAATAAACATTTGCCCAACAATTGCGCGCACAGTGAAACCGCCGCAAACGACGTTTCACACGGGCAAAAATCCCACGCGTGCCTCCAACGTAACCGAATTCTTTGCTTTGACGCGCGACTTCTTTAAAGGTTTTGAAATTTCCCTTTTTGTCGTCGCAAAACAGAAATGAAGCAGAATAACAATGGTTGGTTTAGTTGGAAACTACAGTTACCAGCACAGCTGGAACAGCGTTGCCAACTCATTTTCATAATAATGTTAATTATTTTTAATTGCAATCTTGTCGTTTGCATAGACGCAACGCGTCTAGATGGAAATACAATTCGTAAGTGAAAGTTTATGCTGCCCTTTTTGCAATTACAGCTAATTTTGTTTCCACTGAAAGTAGACGAGCAGCAAAGTTAAATCGCATTATCCATTGCGACGCACTTTAGGTATCGATACCTGAAACAACCTACTAACAACAGTTGCCAATTTAAATATTTTTTACCAAAACTTAAAAGAAAATTATTTGGAAAACGTAAATCACAAAAAATTTAAGATAATTGCTTAACGGGATATTTAATACCAAGACGAACATACTTTTATTTCGGAAAAGAGGAAAATTACCCTTTTGCCGCAAAAATGTCCAGTGTACCATTGAAAAGTACCTGTTTTGGTACATTTGTCATGCATGTGAAAACCGAGCAGACGCACACATACACATGCACATGCACTCAATTCATTTGCATGTGGAATGGAACGAACTGTGTGGGCTGCGTGCGCCTAATTTATTTATGAAAATGCATTTTTAAACTTGTCAATTTCCGGTATTATGTATTGACATTTAAAATGTGCGCTTGAATGGGTATATTAGCTGCGAGCAGAGATGTGACTAAGCCGTGCATATTCTGGCAAGGCATACAGAGTATGTACGAATTATTCGAATTAACAGATCTGTTAAGCTAGCATGTATGTGTATATGTATGTACCTTGTACCTGTATATGTATGAGTGTTTCCCTCCATTTTTTTTTCTATTGGAAACTAGGCGGCGTGTCTGTTCTATTTAGATTATAAATGCTTGGTATGCTGTTCCACTTACTAAACAACCACACCAGGCCAGTACCAGACTTATCGATAGATTGTGATCTTTGGTTGTAACTCACCTTGAAGCAGTTTTGCATTTTGAAGCTTTTGTCTTTCAATTGCTCGACGCTTCCGATTTCCTCAAGCGGTATATCACAGATGGGTTGTTTGCCCTTCGACTTGGCATAGCTTAGCGAGTGCGTTGTCAGGCGAAAGTAACGTTGCTTAAATTGGCGTCCAAAGCGTTTGCGGCATGTCGGATATTTGGTCATCATGCTGTGCGCCCAGTTTGGGGGGAGAGACAGAGACAGAGAGAGCAAGGGGAGAGACACACATAGCAAAGAAAGAAAGAGAACGAAAACAAATGAGCAAATGTTATGCATTTAATGCTTTTAATATTGTTTGCAATTCAAAAGTAACAAACAAACAACTAAACAAACTAACTATAAAAGAGTACCAAAATTAAAAGCAAATTTTCTCTTACCCCTCGCTAGACGTTAGTATTATATTTGTATGTGCAAATGATTTAGATGTGTGTGTGTGTGTGTGCGTGTGCGTGTGTATGTTGTGGATGTGTGATGGGAGTTTGTTGGGCGTGATGTGATGATATGGATTGTTGTTGTTGTTTTATTTGATTTTTTATTTTTATTTTTATAAAGCAGCACGCGCGTAAAAGAAGAGAAAGACAAAGAAAGTTTTGGTATTAGAATAAAATAAAGCGTAATCAACCAAATGTAGTGTATACAAAATTTGGGAGCGAGATGGCAAGTATGAAAAACTATCGATAGGCCGTTATCATGTTATCGATTTTAATCAACCGTTATCAATCGTTTTCCAAACCAACTGATAGAAGATCTGACACAATTCAAAATAGAAAAAAAAGCCCAACTTACCCCTCCTTTAGTAATACTGGTTCCAGTGGCAATCGCGGCAGCGCTTGCAGCTGCTTGCTGGGCGTCTCACAGGCATTCGGCGTGGAGATGACCTCGAGAAAGTGCTTAACTGCATCCACATGCTTCTCCGTGCAGAACTTCTTGTACAACTCGCCGGTGTACTCCTCCTTGCAGGGCTGCTGCGAGGAACGCGAACTGACCAAGTTGCCCAACGATTGTATCGTCTTAGAGATTAGCGTCAGCGTTCGATTCGTTTGGGCATCCTGCAAATGGAGAAGGATATAAATGTTAATGGATTACGTTGTTTGGGATATAACACTGCTTACCAGTCGCTCCGTGGTCAGGTCGAAGAGCTTGGGACCCAGTATGGCGGGCGCAAAGAATCGGAGGAATATGAAACCAGAGACCACCGAGTAGCGCACCTCGCGATTACGCGGAAAGTGTTTGCCCGCGCACTCGCGTAGATCGTGAAAGATCTGACATAGGACCTTGGGACAGCGCTCCGCACTCTTGGTGATAGCCTCGAAAACGCGCTCCACATAATCCTTGAGATTGTGCAGATTTGTGTCGACGGCCGAGCGATCCTTCACCTTGCTGGGATCAATTTCGCAGGGCTTCTTCTCGGCGACAATTTGCGAAAGTACCGGACGTAGCGTCTGGTGCAGATAGTGTAGACCCGACAGCCGCATGGCCTCATCCATCATCTTGGAGACGAGGGTGTTGCCACGGAAAATGGTCGTGGGATCCGTCAGATTGGAGATCTCATGATCAGCCAGCGCCTTGATAATCGGCGCAATACGTTCCGTGTGCGTAAAGAGACGTACCAGAGGCTGGGCCACCTCCGTTTTTCCCGACACCAGTTCGCCCAGGATGTAAACAGAGGATAAGGTAATGGGCCGCTGATCCACCGACTCCAGGAGTAAATTCAGCAAATCATCATAGGTGGCAAGCGGGAATACATGATCTGCCGTGTAGTTAAGATTCAGACGCAACGATCCAATTGTTGAGTCAACGCTGAGTCGCGTACCAGGTGGCGTGGCGCAGGACCGGGGCGTCGCATTCAACGAGCGGCAACTGTGGGCTGTGGTGCGCGGTTGCAGGTAATACCAGGCAGCTGGCTGCACTGCCTGCTGTTGTTGCTTGTTCAGCATGGGCAGACGCACCTCGCCCAGGAACACCTTGTCCGCCATGGCGCCGTGTGCATCATGCCAGAGCGTCACGGCAATCTCACAGAGATCAGCGCCACCCAGCGGATAAATCGCGTATGCTTTATTCGCTGACGATTCAAGCGACGCAGCGGATTTGTTGCTGTTCGTTGTGCCCGTGCTGCCCGCCTCGGAGTCAATGGAGAGATCGAAGTACATAACCTCATCGAACTCGGGATCGACAGTCTTTTTGCGCTGCTTGGTGCGTTTCGTGATGACCTGCTTGTTGCTGTAGTAGGCCGTGCAGATGACAAACGGATCGCAGGTGCCCTGCTTCTTGGCCAGATCCACACAGGCAGGCACACGAATCGCCACGCGCACATTACGAGCATGCACATTCTTCCAATTGGCCAGCTGGTCCGTGGAGGATGCGGCCAGTTGCGCCTGCTGCTGTTGCTGCTGCTGGTGATGCACATGCCCAAACAGACCTGCCGCGCGATTCTTCAGTGTCATGCCCGCCGAGTTGCCACTGGCAGCAGCTGCAGCGGTTCGCTGGATGTTGCTCAATTCGTTGTTCTCCTTGTAGTCATTCAGATGAGCACGCTGATGATGTGGATGATGCTGCAGCGCGTGCTGGACATGCTCGATGCTCTCTAGCAGCTGTGGCACCTCCTCGAAGGCCACCTGGATGTGCACCATGCCCTGCACCTCAGAGTCGGAGTCGACGGGCCGCAGCGAGAACCAATGATCCTTGTGATTGTATTTGTGCAGCTCTTCGCGCTTGATCGCTATTTTGCCAATTGGCTTGTCCTGCTTCATGTCCCGGTCCCACACATAGACGGACAGATAGCGAAAGCGACGCGGTATTTTGAACTGATATTCCTCGCCAAAAAACGGCGACAGGGTGCGTTCACTGATGGGCGTCCGGCATATCTCCTCCTGATCCAAGGCAATGGTGCAGTACACATCTCTTGTGCCCTGCGTGCTGCAGCTTGTGTTCGCCGCATTCCGACTGCTCAGGTTTTTTGCTTCACCTAAAATTAAGTAGTAATCATTAATTAGAGGAACGTAAGTGAAAATGTAACTAAATTTTTGTAAGGCAAGGCTGCAAATAACTTGAACCAGCGAGTTGGTTCGAACCGCGAACTGAATTAACTTCTTCTCTGATTCCTATGCTGCTATCGACATATATAAGTTTTGAGAAATCGTATATCGATAAGTTCACGATCGATAACTTGACCTTGATAAACGTGACACCTGCAGAACGTGCAAAATCTGATTCGCTCTTAGATGTACTTGCTTAATTATGCATACACTCAACGAACTCGATGTGCTTAAATTTATTTATTCAGCAAATCATATTTCAGCGTTTCGTCGGCTCCCTTTGATGCCGCCAAAGGGCAGACCGACACCAACGTGACTTCCTGTGCGCCGATAAATTGCATTATCGATGCGCAGCCCCACCTGGTGGCAGCCACAGCAGCAACAACAATGGCCGGCGCCTGACTAGACGGCGTGTCCCTGTTTCGAGTGTTAAAAGTTAATAATAACAGTACGCGGCTGTTGCCTTGATAAAGCAAGTTAATCAGGCAATGACCAGCGGGGAGGCAGTGGCAACGTTTGCTCAATGAAAAACAACTAAGAATTATGCACTCGACTGCACAATACCCTGCTTTTGCATTGTACAAATTAGTTGAAAAGTCTAGACTTGACGTTGTTGGCTTTAAGACAAAACTCAAGGAACAGACTTCCAATCTATTCATTTGCTTAATATCATATATTTATTTGTAGGTCAGGCCAGGCCAGGCATTAAACCAATATACTCTTCTCTTTTACTTTGCGAGCAGGGCATTCAAAATTAGCAGCAGGCAGCCGCAGTCGAGCGGAAATATAATGCGTATTCATTTGTGCATGTGTGTGCGTGCCGGGCGTCATGTAGGCATGCAAAGGCAAATGCGCAAAATATTGTGTTATGCGCGCCTCTTCTGGCTTTTTAATAGCGAGTGGAGAAGGTGGCTTTTCGGCCTTCCTATTGACACAGCTGCTTGGCTTGGGCTAGGTAAACTACTGTAATGTGTGCGTGTGTCTTTGGTAAGGCAATCAATTGGGTTACGCATGTACATACACACATACATACATATACATATATTTGCCTGCTGTTCGTGCTTGTGTATTTGTGAATAAATAACGCTGCTTTTACGCTCGGCTCGCTTTGCTGCTGTCGCCTGCCCTGCTCTCACTTTGTTGTCGTAAGAAAAATAATATTAAAAAAAAAAAAAAAAACACCCCAACAAATACGATTGATAACAAAAGACGACGAAGCCGACAACGTTGTTGTTGTTGTTGTTTGTTTTCGTCATCGCATTCCGTGTTTCTTTTTATGAATGGAAGCGGCTACGTAAAAGCTACAAGAAAAACAAGAGGCACATTTTATATGCAAAAACAGAAACGAAAGCAGCAACAACAAAATGAAACGAAATAAAATACAAATCAAATGACAAAAATCAAAAGTGCTTTGCTCTCTTTGCTCCCCCGCTTACCCCTGCTCCTTCATACTATTCATGTCGCTTGCTCGCTCGATTGCTATCCCTCTTCCTCTCACTATCACACACACTCTCTCTTTCTCTCTCTGGCTTGCTCTCCTGACCGCGACAGACAGTCAATTTCATTCATTCATGATTCATGAATTGGCATCGCGCGCTGCCGCTGTCTTTTTCACATTTTTTTTCGCAACTGTTTTTGTTGGTTGAGGGAATTCCACAGTCCACGTCCCCGCCGCCGCCCGCTTTATTTATACTAAATTCATTTATACGAGTGAAATTTTTTTCTTTTCCTTTTGCTTTATTTCTATTTCTAATATTGCGTGGCGTTAGCACATGACATATTCGATTTGGGTTTTATTCCCAATTATCTGGGGCACGGCAGGGTCTATTTGTTGCACATGGCATCGCGTTAAGCAGATAACGAATTTCTAAGGAATCTATAGCGATTCCGCAATTTAATTGCGAAATCAACCGTACGATGGAAGCTCCCTTCAAACGGTTTACGGTTCATATCATTTTACATAGGAATTGAGGGTTTGGAAAATGGTTATAAAGTCAAGCGGAAGTTAAATCGTTGAATTCCGACAGATTAGACAATTATCGCCATGTTTTTCCTGGTATTAATATTATATTTCTAAATAACGTTATCTATCTTTATTGCTTGAATTTCCGATATAGATGTGCCTGTCTTTCTGTTTATATGCTTATCTCTCAGGAGAGACTTCGCATAGGTCTCTCGGATCGAATCACTATATAATAGAGCTGAGCGGCTCAAAATAAAATGCATTACTGCTCATCTCTAGACATTTCAGCTGAGCAATATGACAAATAGGTGGGACATAGTTTTCGTATAAGACCCCTTCTAAAGAGTCGTGTCGTAGAATTCTGTACTTTCATCTTTTTGATACGCAATCGTATGCATATAATAATATATATAGATATACTTTGTGTTCCTCTTCTGCCACTTAAGCAAATGCAGCTCCTGAATTGCCCAATAAATTTGAAAATTAATGAGATAATTGAAAGTGAAATTGCGTATTGATAACAAGACTCAAAAAGTGCTCAAGTTAATGATGTCTAGTATTTGAATTTCAATCAGCTTATACGATTAGGGCGATATCTCTTTTAGCTTTTCCTCAACTTGTTCCGCTGATGGGGATGGGGATCTAATAATAGCTGCCCTTATGCGTATACCATGTGGCAACTTCTAAGGCCAGCCACACATCAAATCAGAGCACAGTGAGCCCCCCCTAAAACCGAAAAAAAAAAAACAAAAACAAAAACAACTTTGACATTTGCCCATGGAGTGTGCCAGTCAATGTCATTCAGGCAGGCACACAGAAAATTACGACACGATTCGTGCCGCAAGAGAATAAAGTGTGTCTATAGATAGATGTGGATGGATATGGATGGATGTAAGAAAAAAAGGCCCGCCCGCCTTTTAGGCCTCGTGTTTCAACAGACTCATTAAATGTTTTCAATTTCCAGGTTCCCGAAATGGCAAAGGAAAATTAAATTTAAAGACCTTGTAAGTAGATTTCATTTTTATGCCGCCAACATCTCTTCTGCGCTTTTCCTGCTTGCCTGTCCGCCCGTGTGTTTTCCATTTTCTGTTTTTCTTTTCTTTTTTTTTTTTTTGCACAATATGCAAATTGATTCAGTGCAGCATGAAACGCCCGCGAATTAATGAGGCGATTACTTCAAGAGCACTGAAGAAGAAAAAACGAAGAGAAATACTCGGGGCAGAAGAAAAATAAGTCAATGTGAGGGGGGGATCTGTGCTTCGGAGCATGCGGAGGTGGCGCAGTCTACAAAATTCTAAAAAACCAAGAAAAACAGGAAAGAACAGCTGTCTCTGGCATGCCGAAGATTAAATACCCTGACAATGCTTAAATTTCTCATATGAAAGATATTAAAAAAACAAGTCAAAAGAATAGTAGAGCAAAGAGATTAAAGTTGCCTGATATTGATAAGATTCAGATCATATATTAGATACATATTTAAGCATTCAAATACTAAGCTCGCATACTTAGGAGAAAAGAACACGTTTTGTACTCATAAAATCAGCTTATCTGTAGAGTATTCCAATATTGAAAAGATTTTTGGAAAGGGAGTCTTTCACCTTTGCACTAATTGATGCAAAATAAAAGGTATACAATCGTATAATGGCTGGGATAGAAAAGCTGTAATACCCTTTGCAAGGGAAAAAGGCAGCGAAACTTTTATGCAAAAGAAACGGAAATAGAGATAAATTCTCTCGCGTCTGTATGTTTGTTTGTGAATATATATATATATATAGATATATATATTGTTCGCGCTGCCGCGTCAGCGGATGAGAGATTTACAGACAGACCAACGACGTCGACGTGGTGATGACGATGATGATGTTGATGTCTGGGTCTCTGGCCGTTTGTCTAAACGTCAGCTTCCTGTCGAGCAAAGATTACTTGCACTTTATGCAGATTTGAGCCAAAGGTGTACGCCCTCAGATGAAGGTGTGTATCTATATGTAGCTATGTGTGTGTGTGCGTGTGTGTTGCCAACTTCTTGTTAATTCTTTGCAACTCATTTACAATATCATTGCACACTTCAGCTGCATTTATTTGCCTGGCGAACAACTTCCTTTTTCCGTTAACCACTTCCTTTTGGTCAAATTGTAGAGCACATAAAAAGGGTTGCCCCTCCAATATAATTGGGCCCAAAGGAAGTAACTGGTTAGTTAGCGAGCAATCCAGTTTACCGAATGCAATGTCATTTTCATTTGATGCACTTGCAAGTATCGAAGAAATGCGCCACATTTTAATCATTTACAGCAAAACAATCCCGCCCGACTCCTCGTCGCAGTCCGTCCACACTCTGCTCCATGACTGCGTTTGCGTCTCTTCCCATCTGTTGCGCCTCTGCCTGTTGCCGCTGTACGTGCCGATCGATTTCCGGTCTGATTACGTTTCTCATCCACATGCTCATCTTCTCGCCTGCCTGCCGGCCTGCCTGACTGCCTGTTTGTCTGTTGTTTGGCTTCTGCTCGCGTGTTTATAGCTTTTCATTAGCGTCATCCAATCGATCGTTCTTTGGCGTTGCTTTTATCAGGTACTTTGTTTCGCTTGCTACGCTTGCAGCCGGGCCCTGACAAGGCATCTTACTGCCAGCTATGGCAAACCTCTCTATCCATCCCAGGCAGACGGTAAGGGTTTGTAGAAGAGAGCGGCAAATGCTTCACAGAATTCAACCCTAACTAAAAAAGATCTCAACCTTTTTTAACTGACAAAGAAAACAATCTGGTAAGACCTTACGATCTTAAGGGTCTTAACACCATTATACTGCAGCTTAGCTTGGGCGAAACAAGATTATTACCTTGTCGCAGGCTTGTCTGTAATAGGTATTTCTGGAAATACTTTAGAACTGTTTGATATATATATTAAAAGCATGCTTGCAAATCTCATGTTTGAAAGAGATATTTTGAAACGAAAAAAACTAAAATAACAAAAGGATGAACCCACGAAATAAAAATCATGACAATAGCCTCAAGACTGCAAGATCAGTTTGCATAGAAAGAGACATCCTTTATAGGAAATGCCTCCTTCGTTACACATTCATTGTCAAATTAAAATACTTGGCAAGATCACAAGAACTCTTTAACTTAGTTAACATATTTTCAAGTTGTTCCAGTTCTAATATATACTGCCTTTTCGGCTCAAGTCAAGCATTCTTGATAGCATAGTTATGGTATATATTTCATTATTATTTTAGAAAATCATCTGCGGATACTTTGGTTCTTTTAGAGGTGTGTGTTTGTGTGTGTGTGCGAGTGTGTGTGCTGGGCCTGATAGAATTTCTTATCTTTTCTTATTCCGTATATCATTCTTGTTTTGGTTATCAATTTCATGTCTGGCCTGGGCTATTGTCAGCGCCTCAATAATCAATATACGGCAATGAGTAACCGCTTTTGTGCCTTGTCACTGCCGGTTGCCTGCCAGTTGTATCTTGTGGTTGCTGCGGTTGGTTTTATATTCGAGTACTTCAGCTGTGCTTTATTTATGCAGCAGCAGCTACAGTTGTTTGTGATGTGCGTGCTGTTTTTCTTTGAGTTTTCAGTGCAACTTTAACTAATTATAAATGTATTATTATGACAGGTCTCATGTGGCATGCCAAGTAGTGCGATGCTCATTTTTGGCGCCATTAACCTTCAATTAACCATGGCTGGCAATCCGTCAAGTCACTGACTTTGTCACCAACTTGACGACAACGACGACGACGACAACGACACACGACTCGCATCTAAAGCAGCGCGACGAGGTCTCTGGATGTGACCAAAAATAGACGCCAGTTAACTTTGGCAAACCTCTAAATTCACAATAACAACGACCAAAAGCTGCTTTGTCGCCAAGTTTGTATATTAAATATAATTACAAATAAACTTCTGTGTAAAAACGCCCACAATACAATTCGACAAGCGCTCAAACCAACAACAATTGCCGTGTGTGGGCTTACGGCTTTTATATCTTATATAACCGAGAGTTACAATAAGCAGCATACAATTTCAAATAGAAATATTCATAAGCATTACGAGTTTAACTTACTTTTAAGTCTACTCATTACATGGAACATGGAGAATATTTGTGTAACTCTTTTAACCGAAAAAAGAAGCTAATCACACACCCATTAGAATCACTCAAATAGATTGTATGTCCCCAACTGAAGATTTAATAAGCCCGCTTGACATTTCCGACACGGTTTACCTTTCGGGTCTTCAGTCCACACAAAAAACGACACTCAACTCAGGCAAGCATAAATAATTGCATAACAATTATTTATGTTAAGTTCTCTAAACGTAAGAAGGGAACAACTTGAGAGTTTTTATTACAAATTACACGAGTTAACTTCTGTTTTTTAATGTCGGAGCCATTAAAAAAATAAAGAGTAAACCCCCCAAAGAAGTGCCATCACAGCGTGAAGTTCAAAGCCTTGTGGCATCGGGTGCAGCGGGGAGCTGACAGACAATCAACCCACGGCTGACCCCAAGCAAAGTCAACACACATCAAAGTGACGCGAGGCGAGGTCAAGCGTTAAGTCATAAAAGACAGTGTCCGGCAGGGGGAGGGCAAACTCTCTGTGTACTCTGCCTGATTATTATTGCTGGGCAAGAAAGTATAAGAGAAATGTTAATCATCCGCTGCAAGCGCATCTCGAAGATGACGACGATGATGAGCTGCGTCCTCAACTCGATGACGGTGTCAACTGCTGCAGTTAATCAACGCAGCAGCCAACTGCCTCGGCAGCAGCAGCAGCAGCAACAAGTCAAACAACATTGCCACAAAAGTCCATTTGTGAGGCCGCTTCAAGGCGACCTGAATAAAAAGTATTTTAGTAACGCGCTAATTACATGCAATTGTTGTTCTTTGGAAGTACAAGTACAACAACAACAACAACAAATGCACACCTCAAATGAACAATTCCAAGAGCTTAGCTAACGTTTACCTTCCTTTTAAAATAAAGTTAACCTAAAGCAAATGCCCAATCTAAATGCCTTACGTACTGAAGAATTGCAATTAATTATTGCTGAAGTTGATATTTAAACCATTTTAAGCTAGCGCGTATTACCCGGCTATGCCCGGACAAAGCATTTTTCGAGTAATGGGAAGCACGTCGCAAATGAATTTTCAAAAAGAGCTTTGAGAATGAGATGGAATCCGATCGAATAAGAAACAACAAAGTTTCATACAACCGTTTTCCACCAATTTTCCACAGTTGCAGGTGGATTTCTCTAAATGAATGTCTGTGCTGCACATTAAGTAACTATAGAAACAGGACACACATTTTTACATAAAGAGATAATTCAATCCAAGGATAAACTTGCCTTAAGAGCCAGTTAAACAGTAGATAAACCTCCAGATAACACTTAGATTGTAATTTAAAAGCGACTTAGCACAAAGAAGAGCTCTTCAAAGGAAACGATGTCATTTTAATTGTTCTTTAGCCAAGTAACAAGCAAACGTGGCGTATAAAGAAAAATATGTATTAGAAAAATTATTAAAAAAAAAAAAAAGAAGTAAATAAAGCAACCGACAAAGACAAAAGGAACACGACAAACGACAAGGCAGACTAATTGTCAACAAAGCAGCGAAGATCAACACAGATCACAAAAAAAAGAGACTAGAATAGTCCCAGGCATTCGGACAGTCCTCAGTGGTTGGCAACCAGTTTGGGATTTGTTGGCCAGGCCCCAATAGCAAAAGCAAAAGCAACAACACAACCGGCTTTTAATTAATTGCCTTTTTAGGCAAAACTATTTCTTGTTGTACACAAACACACACACAAACTCATACACACGCAGAGCAATGTGTGCTCATTTATGCCTGTTACAAGCACATAGAACAACTGTCAGCTACTTGTTAGAGTTTTCAAGTTCAGCGGAATCGAGTGCGTGTGTGGCCCATGTCAACCCACTCGCAACCCTTTCCACCAACAACAGAAACACAACAAACTGAGTTGTCAGCCGGGCGGGCGTCGCGTCATGTAAATTGTCATCAATATTTCAGCATAAATTGCATAGCTTGTCTTGCGTCTGGGTCGGCGCTAGCATCCATTCGATGAGTCAGTCATGAGTCACGGGGGGTATGGAGTACGCCCTCTACTGGCGACAAGTTGCAACTATTTCTCAATGCGGGTAACTATTCATGGGCGGGGCCCCAAATGTTTCAGGGGCATCGGCGGCGGGGCGGGGGGTTTCGCTTCGCATGGAAAACGAAATTTAGGTTGTGCGCTAAACATTTTAATTAAGTGGAAAAGTATTACGCCAATTTCGGTCAGTGCTGTTGGTGTGTAGAAATCGCAACAGCCAACAAAATGGAAAGCTCCAACAACAAAAGCGAAACTTTGTGTAATTGAAACTGAGCACGAAGTGGAAGTATTATTATTAAGCATGCAAAGCATAATGAAGTGGAAATATGAAACTTGAGAAAAATATGCACAGACAGACCCAGACAAACGGGCACACTGCAAAAACCGAAGAATGGAATGGATAGGAGAAACGAAAGGAACGTCAAGCTTGCGCATGCAATAGGTAAATATGCTAAGGTTTTCAGAACTCATTTGTCATGACATGACTGTGCATTTCCCTATGGTGTAAAATTCTATTTATATGTGAATGAATTTTTAATTTTTTATAATTTTCTATTTTGTTAATCAGTTAACTCAAAATAAATACCCTGTAATAATAATAATGAATAAATTTCAATTTGGAATGTGGGCAGCACAAGAGGTAAGTTTGATCTGGATAAGTTTGATGCTAGGACAACAATGTTTATAAAGCTGGTTTCTTATCGTATCCGCAAAGGGTATAGAAATTGTTGCTCTACTATTTTAGTTAAATTTCTTTCGTACAAAAACGATAAAACTCAAAGACCTCATCAAAAATGTCAACCGCCACCTTTTAAAAATGCAAAAAGAATCAAAGAAACGGCACAAAAGCTGCTGAGGAAGCATAAAAACAAATGCGTGCTAAAAGACAGCTGAGTTTGTGCTGCTTACGAAAGGAAGCGGCTGGCAGGACAGAAAGCAAGATGTTCCAGCCGACAAAGAAGCGAGCGCATGCGAAAACAATTGAAGCGTGCAAAAAAAAAGCAGCAGCAATAACAACAACAGCAACGACTTGCGAAAGGGGAGCAAAGCAAACGCAAAAAGCAAAAGTTTTAACGCAAAGAACCCAAACCGAAACCGCACACACACACACGAAAGAAAGGAAATTCATGTGATGGGAAACGGAAATCAAAAGCTGCTACAGTGTTTGCTGTTGTTGTTGTTTTTGTTGCTGCTGCAGCAGCTTTGCATATAATTTATGGGCCTAAGGGCAAAGGAGAGACAGAGAAGCGTAGCAAAAGCTGCTTATGAACGACGACGCAAAGATTGAATTTGTTTGGGCGGAAAATGAAAACGCGAAGCAGGCCCTGGGTAGAGCCCCATCTGTGTTGGGGCATAAGTAATATGGAAAAGAGGTAAAAAACCAAATGTGTATCAAGATATGTTTATTTGCAGAGCGTTGGGGCCCGTGCAGGTGTGAAATGCGATCGGACGACGACGGCAGGCAAATGAGGCCATCACACACACACGCACACACTCACGCATTAATAGAAGTAACCCTTTTCGTTCGAAGTTGCTTGTGACACACGTTTTGGCTGTGGTTGTTTTTTTTTTTGTTGCTTTCATAATTCTCTTCTCACACGACGAAGAAACCAAAAGCGACAAAAAAGGCGATACAGGAAATGTAAAACCAGTCAAGTACACAAAATAACCGCAACAAAAGCTCGAGAATAAGAATCTGTCGCCTCTCTAGTCGCAGATGCTTTGTTGGTTACAGTTATGAGCAGACAGGGACCAAATGAATGAGAGGGAGCGAGAGAGAGAACGAACGTCAGGCATAGGTGCGAGGGGCGCCCATTCATGAGCATGCGGCGACGTTGACCTTTTTTGATATTGGCACACACATTAATCGATGTGAAGAAACTTTGTTGTTATCGACAGTAGGACGTGCAATAAAAACAGAAAAATCGAGGTTATCAGCATCGTACATCGCAATTCAGCTGCTCTTGATAATCATTCATAAAACATCTAATTTGCGTCTGTGTTGGTGAGACGGCATATGTATGCACGTGTGTGTGTTTGGTAGGCGGCAGCGACAGAGAAAAGTACACCGAATTCGAATTCCATTCATGAAAAAACCCACACATCGCTCAATGTGCACATGTATGTGTATGTATGCGTGTGAGTCTGTGTAAGTGTGTTGGCACATGCGCTGAAGCTGAAGCGTCGTCACTCACACACAAACATAAGCGAAATTCATTCACAAAAAGGGGCAACTGCATGCGGCAGCGGGGGCGATGCCGTAACATTCAGCCAGGCAACGGTGTCGGCTGGTCGACAAAACAGCCAGCGGAACTAGCTTCGTGTTGGCTTTGCCAGCAGCAACAACAACAATGTTAAATGTTGGTTTGTTGCTTGCTGCATCGAAAAAAAAACACGCGCGACTGTCGCAAGAGCGAGATGGCACGATGCGGCTATGGCAAGCGCGAAAACAGCACCGCACGCTGTTGCCTCACACTCACACACAATAATGCATTTTCAGCCAAAAAGTAGCATTTTATACTGTATTTTGTTAATGTTAAACATCATTTAATTGCATTTTGCTAATTACTATAATCACTAATTCATTATTTTGTTCGCTGCACGCTTTTCTTTCAAAAACGTTTTAATTTTATTTTCTGTTTCACGTTTGCTTGGGCGCCTCTTGACGACGCGCTCGCATTCCAATACACTTTTCGCATAGAAAAACTAACGTACGCGTATAAATTATTGTTAGTTGGTGCGCAGACGGGTTTCATTTAGTAGTTGGTTTTGTGTTTTCATTGATTTGCACAGGTTTACATACCAATTTTCACTTTTAATTGCTCTTCAATTCGGACTTCGCGTGTTTCAGCCATGTTGGATCCATAACTACTGCTGCTGTTGTTGTTCGCGTTGGTGTTTCTGTTGTTGCTTGCCTCGACAACAGCAACGATGTCAATAGCGTCGTCCTGCTCTTCACACATATATCGCTTCTTTTTTAACAGCATTATGTTGGTGTTGGTTCACAGTGTTGCATTTAGATAAGAATTGTAAATGAAAATAACTCGATTTCGTTCTACCGCAACCGACGGAATACAACGTATGCGTTTTGTATGAGATTTTTTTTGCTGATTTTTGTATATAAATGCTTTTAACATCACTTTATTGTTGCTTTAAGCACTTTTCGTGTATTAAAAACTTGCATACAGACCACATCACTTGTAAGTTTCTATTCAATATTGTATTAGGCCGACAACTACTACGAGTAGATGTTCAAAATGCAATGAGCTAAATAATATTCCGATTACGACTTGTGGAAGAGAGTAGTAAAATGCAACAAAATTACTCCCGCGCGCAGCGACGCACAACCGTCCGCAACGAGAAATGAAACGATAATGAGCGACGACGAATAACAGGCACACAAAAGAAGAAGAATACGACGATTCAACAAGAGAGCAAAGAGAGAGAATGCTCACAGCATAGTATGCTGTTAATACAATTGACTGACGAGTGTTGCCTTGCCATGTGCCGAACTTTCATAATTTAAGGGTTATAGATGTATCAATGATAATCCGTGCATTTAAAAAGAGTGACTATTTTTGATTTCAAAACATTTTAATTTCTTGCTACGATTTTTAACTACAAGCGCGAGAGTAACATGAGCAAAATAATCGAATACGTTTACTAACACTGGAAGCACAGTATTTATCGAACAGCTGAATAATGGCGCAAAACGCTTAAATCAAACAAAAATAAACGGCTTTTTGTGGTAAAAATATATAAATATTAAAAAAGACATGAAATATGTGTTTTATGCTATATGCATATAAAGCTTTTAGCTAGAGCGATTGTGCAACCATCTCAAATAAGATTTGTACATTAATTCATACCAGCTGAACATTTTATGAATGAAATTGAAGCTGATCAACAGGGGATGCGCCGGCAACACGCATGCAACATTGACACATATAAACACACACACATGCACACACACACACAAACTGGGACTGGTGCACACATGTTGCTTTAGCGCCAAGCGGAAGCAAAGTGAGTTCCGGGAAAGTTTCGGGCGTTTTTGTTGCACCGAGTGCGCTACAGGCGGTGAGCTACTTAATTATATTGTATTTATGTATTTGTATGAATTATATATGTAAGTAGTGAAACATTCAAGCATTTATGTATTTTGCGGCGTAATCAGAGGTTAGCCAAATTGTCACTTGACTAACTTTTTGTACCGTTCTGACATGTCCATATACCATACGTACCTACATGTAGGGTATTTTTTTTTTAGGTGGGCGTTACGGTTCAGGGGCCAAGAGACCGGCAATCTACGGCCAACTGCACAAACGACGACGCAGTGAAATTTAAATTTACACGCATTCATTCAGTTTTTTTTGTTTGTCTGCATTTGCTGCTGCTCTTCGAAGTTTAAAACCCAAACACACACACACATACATACACAATAGCTACAACAGCAACAACTAAAACAACAACAGCGGCGTCTTATCAGCAACCGCACACATTCACATTAGGCGTTGCCGGCGCCGCCAATAAGTGGAAGTGCACAAGTGGTTGTTGCATCGCATTCGTCTAGCTGCGTTGTTGTTGCTGCTATTTCCGTGTGTGTCCTGTACATGTGTTTTCTTCTTTCTCGGCACCTTTGACTACCCTTAAGTGAAAAGTATATATTTACATAACTTATAACTTATGCAATTTATAAGGCTGGAACAAATGTTCATTTGTGGTTCGGTTCACGTTCAAGGTTCGGTTCGCTAAACTGGTTCGTTCAGGCTAAGACATGCGGGTTCTTTGTCGAGATAAACCGTTATATATATGCGGTTCATGTTAAATATAATATTGAAATTTTAGCTTAACATTTTATGATTTAAATTCGATTTGCAGCCTTGATAATTGCAGAATTTGTGAAGTTAGGGTATATCCAAAATGATGAAATGATTTTTTCATTGCACTTTACCAAATTGTACATCTATCTTCTAGTAACATTCTATCCATATTGAAAACTCAGCTGAAAGTGTCTGAAATTTAAAGGTAGGGTATTACCAAGTTGTGTACTTTTCTTGTTCGTGCAAGTTGCGTGCGTCCGAATGTCATTTGCATTTTCATCATTTCGCTTAACGAAACGTAACCAACGTGGGAAGTTGGACCGTCTGCTCGTCAAGTGATCTGGCTCCAGCTGTCCACTTGCCCACGTCTGCCTTCGCCCTCCATCCGTCCAAGGTGCATTCGTCTGCATCTGTGATAAAAATAGAGTTTTGTGGTAGTTTTTCTTTTTTTCTAGTTATTGTAGCCGCATTTATTTTCGGGTTTCTTTTTATACCCTATACTCATGGGCTATGATGGTTTTGTGAAAGAGGCGATATATAAAACGATATATATAGCGAATTTCGGATAAGAAACTTTGAGCAAATTTTGAATATTATAAGAGCCAAAGAGACGGCATAAACGATCTTGAATAGTTAACTCAAGCATAAGAAGAAAGTTGGAGACCTTTTCTTAGCTGGGTGCAGGGTATCTGCCCTTTGAGCACTCCAACGTTTCTTTTTATTTAATATACCTTTTGTTATGTCGATTTAAGTGTTGCTGTTTTTGGTGGTCATTTTGTTTGGCTTCCGGTATTTTGTTAAAAAAAGCCATTTTCCCGGCTTTGACTTGTTTAATTTATCACATTTATTTCTGTAACTTGTATTTAATTACAATATGGTGCATACATCAATATTTTTGGTTATATCGTTTGTTTAAATTTGTTTTTGTTTAGTTTATTAAGTTTTGTGCTTTGGATCGCTTAGCTATACATTTTTTTTTGGCGTTTTACACATAAAATCACTAAAAATGTGGATTTTCTTTAATATATTTTAAATTTACGTATTTACAAACATTGATCTAATGAAATATGTTGAAGATATTTGTACAGCAATTTCAAAATTTGTTCATCTTGGACTTATCATCGTTAAAAATGCTTTCAATTATGCTAAAAGTATTAAGCTAAATTGAAATTTATTTAATTAATGCACATCTTAATCAAAACTACCATAAAACGAATAAGTTATTGGCAAATTGTTATTGAATTAGATCAAATTTTTTGGAAAACTGTGGAGTTTTAACTACGCATTATTTGAAAAGATCGTTGATTCTGGAACTCTACATTTATTTTTTCTGAAAATTCGCTTAGTTGAAAAATGAACGATCTCTATTTGTACATATAAATATATACTTTTGTGTATATATATATATGCTTATGAAACGACTAGAACTGTGCTGAGATGATGCAATACAATTATCGAATACATGAATATAATACAAAAATGGATTTCTGTCGACTTTCCTAGACAACAAATAAATGGATGTTTGATCTATTTGGAAGCCGGTTCCTTTAGCTAGGTTATTCATTTGAAGCACTGCTTAAAATCTTCTAAAAATAAATTCTACAGCTATTTTTGGCAACTGACTTGTCCCATGGACGATCCACATGCCGGGGGCCCGACTTAGACCCAATTGGTGCGCGTGGTAGGCTATAAAGCATCGTTGTGGCTCTTGGATATGGTTGTCTCGATCTGATCGATGCGCCGAAACGAGGGCATGTACGTGGAGCTGGCCTGTGTGACAATCGAATTGTTGGAGGAGCTCTGCAGGGATAGAGATATCTATTGGAGAGATGGAGCATAACCGATGCTGCACACATTTACCTTCTTCTGGCGATAGGAACGTGCTCGCACGCGTGTCGTATTCCGCCGCACGGGATTGATCGTGGTCGACTTCTGGGAGAGACGCACGGAGCTGAAGGTGCTGCCCCGGTGTCCACGGCGAATTTGTGGCGAGGGCGTGCCGGTGGCTGCAAGGAAGTAGATAAAGTTGACATAAGCATATTCAGATATCAATCAGCTGGGGGTGCTCACGTGTGCCTGGTATCGCGGTGCTGCGCTTGGTGGCCTGCATCATGCCAAAGACGACGGCACTGAAGGAGCCGTGGTGGGAGGTCTGTCGCTGTAGATTGGGCGTCTGGGCGAGTGGTATGCCCGCCGGCTGACGCACTGGCGAGATTAGCTGGCTGTCGGAAATGCCCTTCGGATGCACATAGAAGGTGGTCATCATGCCCTTGCCCTTCACATTGACCTCGCCTCGTTTCTGCATAACGAAAAAGTCTAAGACTTTGCCTCTCTATTCATTTCAAGCCTCAGAGCTTACCACACACGTATAGCCGCGCGAGCAGAGCAACTCCGCCGTATTGTCCGGCACCTGGACCCGCCAGTTCTCGCCCGTGGAGTCCATGCGCGAGGCCACGTTCACCGTGTTGCCCCATATATCGTAGACAGGCTTGCGAGCGCCGATCACACCGCTGACGAGGGGTCCACTGCAGATGCCAACGCGCAGCTGGAAATTGTTGAACGCATCCCCGTTGATCTCCTCCAGCTTCTTCTTCATGGCAAACGCAAACTCCACCAGGTCACAGACGCTATCCTCAGACGTTTCCCCCCGCACGCGCAAATGCTCGTGATTGAGTCCAGCGGCAGCCATATAGGTGGCACCCACGGTTTTTATTTTCTCGACGGATGCAAAGCGCGGCTCCTCTAGCAATTCATCAAAGTCGCCTGGGGCAGAGACAGAGACAAAAAGCATCATTAGCCATGCGACTCCAAGTGAGACTATTAAATCAATCAACTTACAGATAATCTCATTCAGGATGCGAATACACGCCTTGCCATTGTCGATGTCCTCCGAGTAAAAGTCCTGGAAGTTGGGTATCGAGGCGAACATAACGCCGCACAGATTGTGCATTTTGGAATAGAGCTCGTCCGTGTGCTCGTCGGACAGGTAATAGGCCGCCACGTGGTCCGGCAGAATGTTCTGTGTGCCAAGTCCAAATCAGGCGTTTAATTAATGAGCAATCATCAGGACGGGGAGTGGGTGGATGGTGAGAAAGGGGAGGGGGGGGGGGGTGGCTAAGGTAAATGAAACTGTACCTTAATTAATGTGTCATTAAGCGCACGATTCGATTTCATGTTGGTCAGTTCCCGCTCCGCTTGCTCCTTCCAAATGAAGTCCAGGCGCGAGGTGACCTGTGTGCGACAACGGGCATTATAGGGAGCTGCTTCGTTCTGATGGTACCGGCAAGTGCTTACCTCCACGAGTCTAGCATGATAGCACACCATGATTAGAAAGGTGATGAGCAGTATCAGCATTTGGACGCCCAGGGGCATGCCGTTCTTCCTCAGGTTGACCAAGCTGAAGCTCTCTTCCGTGCTGAACCGGATGAAGATCAGCGTGGTGTAGAATGCGACCATTGCCAGGGCCATGATAGCCTTAATCAGGTAGTAGAGCTTCAGGGCTGTGGCCAGGGAGACGAGGCACAGCACCCAGGTGAAGACAATATACTCGCGATGCACACAGCCCAGGTTGTCGTCCAAGCTGGACCCGAACGAGCTCCTGCTATTTCTGGTCAATGCGTAAGGTCGATGCGACTGCTCAAAGGACTCCAGCGGTGTGCTCGCATTGGAAAAGGTGAGCGCATTGGCAAGTGTTTGACGAACTAGCTCATCGGACGCATTGATGAGACTCTCATTGACCAAGGATACCAATGATATGGCCGAGGTGCCGCCACTCGCTGGGGTGCGTATCGTGAAGTTGTGCTGTATCGTTTGCGAGATGGAGACAGTCGCGTCCATGTCCAAGGCGGCGACCGAAACGTTGGAGCTGCTCGCGAACTGGAAGTCATTGGTACCATTGTAGCTGGAGGATGGGCAGAGCACCAAGCCAATTGCGCTGAGCAAGCACATGGAGACGATGACCCCACAAATGAAAAGCGTGCGGCGTCGACGCTGATGGACCAGCTTGGCGGAATTGATTTTCAGGCAGCTGGGCAGGCCTAGCCAGGTATCAGATGGCAAACATAAGCGAGGCCGGCAATTGTTGCGTGTGTGTGGGTGACTTACCTGGAAACTCCTCGGCCATTACCAGGACACAACAGAAGGTGAGCACAACAGTGCCCACAGCCAGGCATGTGATGACGGTGGTGCAGCGTGGTATAATGATGACCTGGCAGAGCACCATAAATATCCAAATGACAAATACACACAACATGTTGGAGCTGTGGGGCCAAGCAGAAGGCAGAAATCAATTAGCAACAGTTCATTAATTAACAGTCAACAGCCAGAGATTGGGTGGCATGCCACATGTACTTAAATATATATGTGTATCTACGCACCGGAACATATCCTCGCGCAGCTGACAGAATTTCTGCTCCTGGCTCTTGTCGATGAATTTCAGTGTCCAGGCATTTAAATACTCGCGTCGTATTTCCTTATTCGAATTGATTTGTATATTCTGTTCGATGAATTCGTCAATCTGAACGGAACGTTCTATTAATAGGCAAGCTCTCCGCATATCTAGTTCGCCGGGCTACCTACCTCTTCGTCCAGTGCGGTAACCGATACGCGATGATCCAGTTTGGGATCCACCAGTATGGAATCTGCACGATTTAAAGCTTCCTCCGGACTGTTCAACTGCAAATGGTAATTGAAAATGGAAATGACCTCCAAGAACGAGCGCTTTGCTTAAGCTACCGATGGTTAGGGTTCTCTTGGACCTTACTTACATTTCTGAATGGTATCTCGGGTATCCACTCGGTCGTGCTCTCGTCCTCGATGACCAGACCCTTGGCACTGATTGCCTCCGTCAGGTTTTGTATGCTGGCGCCATTGCGCGGCTTTAGCTGCTGTTCGAGTGGTGCGGACATAATGGCCGTGGGCGAGGATACGGTGGACAGGCCGGCTGGTGCACCTGCGCCACCTGCATTCGCATTGCCTGCAATGGCGGCGGCAATGCCGTTGCGCAGCCGGCGATTATCGAGGGGCACGCCCTCGACCACATTGGGCAGCGAATTGAGCGAGATGTTCTTCTTCTGCTGCTGCTGCAGCAGTTGGGACGGCTGCTGCACAGCCATGGCCACGGCACACTCCAGACTTCGTCCATCGATGCTGCCACCGTCGCCGATGCCCACAGCTGTGGTGCTGCCCATGCTGCAGTCGTTGCCGCTGCCGCTGGCCGAGATCGACTTGGGCAGCGCACTAGTTATGGGCGTGCCAACGGCGGCGGGGCCAAGGCTGCTGCTCAGATGGGCGCTGCTGCGGGTGCCAAAGCGTCGCTTGGGTCTGCGCCAGATTAACGGTGGTTAAATGCCGGCCAAGACGGACGGATTCGAAGACTTACCGCAAGGGCTCCGTTCGCTTGATAAGATAGGTGGTCACGTTCAGCTTGTTGAGATGATTATCCCGACTGCCGCCGTTGCCCGGCTCCACCTCGTAGGCATCGTTCAGGCAGTTGAGTGTCGCCTCCGAGATGTGAACACGCCTGGCAAGGGGTTGAGTGGGTAAATAGATGACAGGTCGGTTGGTTGGTTAGTTGGCGAAAATTAAATTCAAATATTTGTCCACGTTTTCTGCGTCTGAGCGTAGAGCTCGCCTTTCATAATTGGATTGCTCTACAATATGGTTTCCTGTTCCTTGCTGTCGTTAAATGTTTATATTTCTGTTTCTCTGGCTCTGGCTTTTGGCCAGGCCACAATTACATCAAAGCGTTTTGCATTAAATGGAAACTTGTTCTACTTTTCATCTTATTCGGTTCGGTTTGTGGTCGCCCTGATTCGACTCTCCGATTCCAATTCTCTACTAGATGGGTTGTTATTGCTTTTTCTGGTGTTGGTTTCTTGTGTCTAAACACGCTGAGTTTGCGAAAATGACGAGGCAATTGTTGGTAGCCAGCATTGAACATGCCCTAATTGGCCAATTAAAAATTTGGCTCACTAAGATTCGAAGCACATCACAGCCATGTTATTTGGCAGCTCGGGTTTCGCATTCAATTCTTGAATTTTTGCCAATAAATCTGAGACTGCCAGCTGGCCAAAATATTGTTTTGTGCTGATTTTAACATTCAACAATATTAAATAACAGTCAAATAGTGTCTAATCCTTTTGCGCCTCAAGGACTTTAATTTTCAGCTAGACTTTGAAGAGGAAATTTGCCTAATGCGAAATCTGTTTAAATAACTGATTTGTTTGCTATAGCATACTCTTAAGCATGTTTTTAATTATAATCAAGACTCTAGGACATGGAATAGAAGTCATATATAGGAGAGCACCGACAGCTCTAATGCCCAATGGATTTAGAAAACTCATCTATCTAGAATTGATTTTCAAGGCATATTCAAACTGACTTAGGATGGAGCTAAGAATTTAAGCTAATTCCTCGAAATTATTCGAAATTAAATAATATAAAAGTGAAAGTATAAATGAAGCCCTGCTACATAATAAATATTATTGCATGTCGAAGAAACAGATCAAACAGAACGGATGAATATATTGCATAGTTAGTTGCGTTAAGAAGCTTGGATCGATCATTGTTTTCTTATATGAAAACCATATTCCATTTAAATCTCACAAATTACGAATTTTACTATGCTTCTATTATTATTATATATCAAAAATGTAGTTATTATAGAGCCTGTCTGTCTGGAAGGGTATTTGCTCTTCTGTACTCTAGAACTTGTTTGGCTTTGACTTGTTTTGCTTACCAGTTGTTTTCGACAACAAGGATAATTACAGGACCTTGGTCATGCTGGCAATGCTGTGTGCATAATTTCGCGACTAATTAGATTGGCAGCACACAAATGTATGCAAGAGCTAGAGCTAGAGGCTGGACGTGACCGAACTTACCCAGGTATCCCACCAGATTCCATATGATTTGCAATGATAACATCATTGGACCAAACGTCAAAATGCCATTTCTTGTTGCCGAGTACTCCGCACATCACCGAGCCGCTGTGTATGCCGATGCGCATGTTGAGGTCAACCTGCGGAATTAACAGGCCCCGAATTTACAGAATATGCAAATCACGTGTTTAATTACAGCAGCAGCAGTAGCTGCACCTGAAACTGATACTGCAATTGTAGCTGCAACTGCAACTGCAATTGCAACTGCCGCATACTTTTGGGGGTCGCTGCAGTTGTCAGAGTGTCAGTGCCAGTGTCTGTTGCACTGACCGTCATTCGGAGACTGCGTCGGCCAATTGTCATTATTTAACAGCAGCTTTCACATTCATTAAATGCTCTTAAAGGTCACAAGAGTTAAGAGAAGCTGACTGCCCTACTCGCTGCGTCAAAAAAAATCTATTAAGTTTTTTTTTTTCGCACTCTTCGTACATTGTCGGGCATGAAAATTTAACACATATTTCTTGCTGTTGCTTGCATACCCTATTCAAATTGACGCCATGGGTAAAGTAGGGTATAATGAGTTTATGCAAATTTATGCAACAGCCTGAAGATAATGAAAAAAGAGAGCATAGAGCATATATGTTCTTGTTCAGTAACATTACGATAACTATACAGCGATTAAAATCGATGTTCCGCTTAAGTTTTAGTGGCAAGTCTCAAAGCTTATGCTTAAAAAAACAAATTTATTTTGAGAGGTTATCTAGACGTCTAAAGGTATAGACGTATGCTCAGTTGAAAGCTATATGTTTTCTGAAAGTTTCATAAAGATGGGACCATAAACATCAGCTCGGCGCCGTATCACAGGGCATCCATTAGTCGGACACTCTCGTCCATAGCACTCTTACATATTTTCGGAGCTGTTGCCGTTTGTGACTGCCTTTTGCTCTGCTGAGATTTGCATACAAATGAATTGTCAACACGTCCGGCAACAACCAGTGCGACACTACACGGGGCCGGGCCACAGAGGCCGACACAGCGGGCAGAGCAAAAACAATGTGCAATATTCGTAAAAATAAAGCGGCTTGCTGCAAAAAAGGAATGCCAACTAGCTGACAGCTGAAAAATTTGCGGCATTAAATTTTAAAAAAATATTTGCGGGCTTCCAAAGTTTTACAGCACCCGGCTGCATAACAGATACCTGTTATTGACTAACAGCTTTCTGTTAGACGGCAGCTGTTAATTTCAAGCTGCGCTCAAAAGTATGCATCAATATGTGTTCGTTCTGTTAACGGAAGACGAAAACTTTGCAACTTTAATTGCCCATATTAAATAATTTGAAAATTAACGTTCAATGAAAAAATTTAAAAAAAAAATCCAATTGCTCGCCTTAAGAAGTCACTCATGAAAAAATTGGCTCTTAATTGGCATCCCATTACAACAATTTCCTGTCACTTACGTGCGTATGCAGGCGGACATCCTTGATGGCCTTTATCATGTGTAGCCCAGTTTCGACGCTACACACCGCATGATCCGGTCGCGTCTTCCAATTGTCACTTTCGAACTGCGACACGCAGTAATAGCAATCACCGAGCAGCTTCACGCGCAGGCAATGATTGTCCTGTGGACCAGGAAACAATGTAAAATTCGAACCTCTCTAATGCTTCACATATGGAACAGGACACTTACCTCAGCAATGCGATCGAAACGGGCGAAAAGGTCGTTTAAGATTTTCACCAATTGCTGAGCCGATGTTTTGCTCGCCAGCTCCGTGAAGCCCTGCAGGAATTAGCTTTAATTGTTAGCCAGATCAATAAATTAGCTATATAATTTGTTTACCTTAATGTCCGCAAACAGGATGCTCACGTTGTCCATGGGATACACGTACAACTTGTTGAACTGCGTCTCAACTGTTGGATCCGTGCCCTTGTACATTTCGCTGCGTATTTGATTATTCACAATGTTGGGCAAAACTGTAATAGGTATGCAAAAGCCAAATAATTTCAAATTCGTCTTAACTAAAGTGTAAATTTAGAAGGCAACTTTTGTGGTCTTTATGCAGCCAGGGCCTGCACTCGTTAAGCAACTCACAATTACTGAGCACACCTCAAATATGAGAATCCTGGCAGCTTCCTAATGATTACCTGCAGCTATTCCCTTCCAGTTACCTGGCTCTGAGTTCAACGGAATATCATTTATTTTAAGACCCGACAGCTGCTTTTGCTTTTCTTTCTCTTGAATCTCTTCTTTTTTTTGTTATATGAGAGCCTGGTCTGTTGCTTGTTTGTGTTCATCAGGCATATAATCGAAGCTATGTTGCAAGTATTGCAAAATATTGTGCTCTTGACAGCTTTGACAATTCCTTTGGTCTTAATCTGATGGCTTTTACATATATAAAATACGCTATAAATAGCAAAAGCTCAAATGAAGCACAATAAAACATTCCCTCACTACTAGAAGAAATGTACTCGATGTTGCACGGGTTAAATAAATCATATTGAAAATAATATGCGAATGAACACAAATTAAAGAAACAAATGAAAATTCTCGCTAATAAGTTCGAAGCAAAAAGCTGATCTAGTGCTCACTTTTCAGCTAACCCTTATTTTGACATAAAGATAGTTGTCGGATATCTGCAAGTGGACTTACTTGAATCAAGCAATTTCTGAGTGCGTTGCAGCTCCTTTTCGGACTCCTTTTTGTGCTCCATTGCCTTGTGGGTCTCAATGAAGGCCAAACGCTGTCCACGATCTGTCAGATACTTCGTGTACATGCCGGCCACATTAATGGCCGTGTACAGAATGAAATTGGCAATGATTTGAAACAGAACGCAGTTGTGATCCAATGGCGTCTGAGAAGAGAAAGAGTAATAGAAATTGCAATCCAAAAAGTATAAGGTCGTGTGTGTGTGCTTTGTACTACCTCCTTGTCCTGCAATTTGTTGATTGTGATTACGGCCAGGTGGCAGCTGGCTGTGATTGTGCCGCCGACGACGCACCATTTGAGGGGCAACGGCAACATGGCGTAGGGCACAAATATGACAAACAGAATGTACCAGACCAGGTACTCACGATTCTCAAAGCCAACGCCTTCGCTGATGAATCCTGTCGCAGAGGCAATAAAACATTTATGACGGCCAAAGGATTAGGACATTTAACGGCAAGCGCATGTGACGCATGATTTATGTGCCCAAGCTCCCTTCCCCCCCTCACCTTGTATATTGAAGAGCACCCACGTGCAGACGGCCGCCCAGTGCAAATAATTGTTGGCAAAGCAGCGCCAATAGCCCAGAAAGCAAATGGCCAAGTTGGCAATCCCACAGCAAACCGACCAGGTTATCGCAGTCGCTGTGCTCGCCTCGTCCGAGCTCTGGATGGACTGTAGAGAGAATTTGGCATAGTTTTAGATTGGAATCAAACACTTGACATTAATCCGCTTACAGTCTCCAAGCGCTCCTCCCTGGGCTGCAGCATCCAAATGAGCGCCATTACAATCTTTAGCACAAAGTCCACCACATTGACGATTATGAGGGATTTCTGGCGTTGTCTGTGCGTGTAGGTCAGATAGCTTCTCTCCAGCGAGCTCTGCTTGAAGGAGTTCGTCAGCGAGGGGCAAAGTATGCCCTTGACCACGTTGCCGCTTTTAAAGGCCGAATACGTTTCATTAGTCAGCGGACGTTGGGGTCCAGCAATGCTGGCTATGGATTCACCCGATTCCAGTTCATAATCTGTCATAAGTAAGTTAAGAATATACTATTTTTACACGAGCTACATAGTCAGATATTTACCAAAGATAAATTTAATTGTCTTAGAATCCTTTACTGACCACCTGACTGCTCCGATCTAATGTACTAACTTCTACTCTGCTCTTGGCTGACGAGCTTCAAATGAATCAATACTTTATTTACCAGGCTTATTAACCAGCTCGTAAACCTGATTAAGAACTATTTTTGAAAGTTATGCGAGCTGTTTCGAATGAAATGGGAAGCTTTACAAGTCAACATATTGAATGCTTTATTATGCATTCCATATATCAGTATGGCGACATATGGAATACATTCTGAAGCACCTTCGTTTAACATACAAATATCAAGATACTTAACAAGAGGAGCATATAATGGGGCTGAAGCTGATATTTGTGGCTGACATTTCGGTTCATGACTGAGTGGATCCAGTCCATGTGGTACCACACGTCCGTGTAGACCGATGGCATACTGCCATAACCGCAGCCGAGGCCATATGAGGCGATGCCATAAATTGTTAAATTCAATAATAGCGGATCGCCGGAATCGCCCAGGCAGGGATTTTCATCGTATTTAGGATTCATATTGCCGGCGCACAACATTTCCGGTTTGAAATTTTCGATCATAGACTCACAAACATTTCTTTTTTGTAACGTGACATCGATAAACAATAAGCTGGACGCCAGAGGACCGCCCTGCAAACAATAAGATAACATGAGCTCAGCTCTTTAAGACAATCTTTGGAGTCAACCCAACTTTATACACGCGTCCCCAGCCCAGGACCCTGTAAATAAGATCAGTAGCGGGTGGTTGAGTGGGCAGATTGATAATGCCAATGTGCTTGCTCGCGGAGGGAAGGTCATAGGCCAGCTTCATAATCGCAATATTATTGGTATTGTACACGGTATAGTTTGTCGGGACATAAATATCCGAAACCGGAACATTTTGAGTGTCACCCGTGACAATCTTCAGACGGTTCGGCGCTCCAGCAATAACCATCAGCATCCGACTTCGAAACAATATCTTATGATCGCTTTTTTTGAAAATGGATTACTGCTGGATCAGTAAGTATATCTGGATGCTATATACCTACTCCATGACGCACACCGCGGCTGATATCACAAATCGGGGGGATATTATGGAGCCGCCACAGAAATGATTGTCGCCAAAGTAACTTTTCGGCGAACGCGACCTAATCGATACGACATATTTGGCCATGCTTTCGTACACTTTCCGATCAAAATTGGGTGTAGCCAGACGCTTCACTCGATTCACTCTTGACTCCTCTTTGCCGCTAAGAACCAATGCCAATATAACCAGCAGCTGCAGCAATTTGCTAATGTCTCTCTCTCTGTATCTCATCGTATGTTGTAGAAAAAATATATTTCATATTCAAGTATTGTTGACACTGACGTAGATTGAATAAGTTCGGAAAACAGCTGGGACAAGCAGTTATATATATTTACAGATGTGAAGAGAAATAAGCGAGAGAAGTGCACTTAATGCTGATCATATATTTTAAAAATAATAAAATATGTACTTTAATAATAGCAGTAAGTGTCTACAAAACGCAGCACAATCAAGGAATATCTAGATGCCGAACCGGATTTATAGATCATTCTTTTGATATTGTGAAACTAATTAATAATCTTCTGGTAAAAGAAGTACATTTTGTGCTGCTTTTTCTAATAAGGGAGCTATATGATATAGTATGCCCATATTTATGAGATTTAGTAGAAGCAGAACTTAAAAACAAATACGTTTTTCATAAAAAATCTACATTTTTCGACCGACCTCTTCTATATCTGATGTAGTCTGATCGGAATTTGGCTTAAATGTTTGCATATGTCAAGAAAGAAGAAAGGTAAAGAAAGGTAACTCAAAAAAGTTCTACGTCTGACCGATGAATGTTTTATGATATAGATTTTCGATCCATGAGGTGATAAATGCATTACTCTTTTCTCAAGGGCCTCTTTAGGGCCATGGCAATCAGCTGCCTTGCAAGGGCTGCTCGAGCTTAATTGCGGTCAGTTAAACCTGCTTAACCCTTAGTCTTTGGCTTACCAAAATGGCTGTTGCCAAATATGCTGCAGCTTTCGGTGCGTCGCTTGGGTCCATAGCCAGATTTAGCCTCCACGATGCGCACGGATTGCACACGCCGCGGCGTTGGCTTGGCCGTGCCAGCGCCCTCGGGTCGGTCAATGGCCAGGTTGACGCCGAGCATGGCCTGCTGTTTCTTGCGCAAATTGGACAGAATTGATGCTGTGGAGGCACGCAGCGAATGGGGCAGATCGCCGCTGTCGTCCATCTGGGCGCCGTCGCCGGGCAGGCGTGGTATTTTCGACATATCCAGAGTTGGGGTGCACGTCATGCTTGTGGCTGCTTCCTGCTGTTTTTGTTACAGTTTAGCTTTTAATTAGCCCTAAGTGCTGGGCACAATTCAACTTACCTCGGGCGTAGCCACTGCTTCGCTTGTTGCTGCTGCTGTTGCTATTGTTGTTGTTGTTGCAGTTAAAGTTGTTGTGGTTGTAATTGTGGCTATAGCTGCCATTGATGTGGCTGTAATCTGCTCATCATTTGTGGTCTGCGCTGCGGGATTGCTCAGACCGGGTCCGCTGTTCATGTTGTCGTCGTTCACGTCATCGTCATCGCTTTCCAGCCTTAGATCGTCTATTTGTGCCAAGGTAATCGCCCCCTTGTCGACTGCACGTCGCAGCACCACGCCCTGCTCCGGCTCAGTTTCCGGCTCCTGTAGTGCTTGGGCGCGCTGCGTTAGTTCCGGGGGCGCGGAGTGTGTTACGCTGTTGCTCTGGCGGCGCTGCTGCAGCGCCGAAGACGGCGTCGAGCTTAGCTGCCGCAGATGCACCTCATCCGAGACCAACTTGTCGTCATCGTCATCCATGTTGCGCTCCTGCTCCTGCTCCTCCTCGTCGGTTCTGCAATAAGTGAGCAGTATATATTCTGAGCTGTTGGCTTTAATAAGAAGTATATGGATGGCGGGTGCGAGCATCATCATCATCATCATTATCATCATCGTCAACATCAATGAAATTTAGCATTCAATTTACGCTTTGAAGTTGTCAACGATTTAATTTTGCTTGTGTGAGCCAAGTCTGATTGCCTTCGCTATCTCTGGGCCATTGAAAGGCGACGACACTTCTAATGAATACAAACACTTCCTACCCTCACACAAGGATTCTTCAAGTGACAATCAAGTTTGAGCCTGGCACCAAATGTAAATGGTTTCTAAGCGCCGACATTTTCGACCAGGCGTAAAGCCATTTGCCAAGCTGGCCGGTCCCCGGGGAAGGGCACAATAAACTAGAACGGATGTGTCAGTCCATAGGAAATGATTAATATAACTATGTAGTTTGTCTTGAATATGTAAAGGGCGAGGAAACTGCTTTAAAATGTCATAGAACCGAGCAAACATTTCCTTGCGTTTATGCAGACAACGAAGCTAGACACGAATAACTAAAATAATTACCTAAACATAAGTAGCATAATTAAGATAAACATGCATTATACAAATATTTTCATATTATCATAATCATAAATATCTTGTCTTGAATAGAAAATCCTGCAGGGCTAGAATGTCGGAGATGAGACACATTGTTATTAAGGCTGGGATTTTAATAAATAAACTTATTCAATATATATTCATATAATTTTGTTCTTTCACATATCGAAGCTTCAAGCAAACCAAAGACAACGACGAGTTGTGACTCGAACTGAATACATTTATATACAAAAAATGGTTTGGCTTTAGCAAGAATATATTCGAGGCAGACCCAGCTCTAAAGCCTTAAAAAATTGATTTATATTATAAAAGTTTAGAAATTAGAGAAAAAACCAAGGTCTCTATCAAAATCTGGCCTCAATGCTAGGATAAACTATGCTCACGAATCGAAACTAAAGGGAGAAAGACAATTTGAATAAAAAATAGAACCAATCAAATTTGTTCTGGATTAGCAGACCTTGTTGTCCCCATGCTGATTGAAGTATATAATTAAATAAATAACATATCACATGTAAGCCACATGGAACTGTTAAAAAATCGCTTTAAAGCTGTCTTCATTTCCAGCTTAGAAATAAAATGGAAAGATGCCTGTTTTTTCTTTAAGCATAAACAGTCGTATGACCCCAAGAACAGCTATATTTGAGTAATCCTTAAAAGGCATTAAAGGATAATGCTGTTCTTAATGCATTTCAGCCGGATAGCGCATTAAAACTTGAACATTTTTTTTATGCCGAAGCGGTCGGGCACGCGCCACGTCGTGTAGGTTACCCGCATCGGATACGTGTTTTGTATTGGTATATTTACTTCCATATTCCATATAACAGTTTATTCAAGTTAAATTCACGATGGCGCAGCGGAAACGCAAAATGGCGACGGCGACGACGACGGCGGCGACGATGATGACAGTCAACAACTAGAAAATGGCGCGATGATGTCGTTCTCATTATTCAAATTAGCATTTAGACACACACGGCTGCACACACACACACACGCGCTCGTACACACACACACACACACACACACACACGATCTCATTCATATGCGTCATGTATAGAAATCGTAGCATACTTTTGGGCAAAGTAAATGCTGTCGGGCATATTGTAGACCTAACAGAAACAAATTCCAATAAATCGCAGCAGCCAAGAGACATGTTTGTACCCACACATACATAGATAAACATATGTACATATATACCATATATATACATATATATACATAAGTACATATTTATATAAATAAAAAGAGAATTAAATTTGGAAAACACGCTGATTCGACAAATTTTATGCGCTCTTCTCTCTGGTCCAGTACATTAACATTTATTTTTCGCACTTTTAAATACAATTCAATTTTTATGTGTTGCCAACTGTCTGTCCGATTGTCCGAGTGTCCCTTGAAATTTTTCAATTTACTTTAACGAGTGCTGCGAATGAAATTTGCAACCGAGAAAAGATGTTCAGTTCCCTTTGGCGGTTGCTGCCCACCTGGCTGGAAAAGTTGGCAACAAGTTTATCAAATGGGGCTTTATGTTATCTGCCGCACATATGAAAATACACATATAATTATATTATATTTAAGTTGAATGCGGTCTATTTCTGGCTTGTTTGTTCAGTTGGCCATTGTATAGCACGTTTTTGGGCGCTATAAACTTTTCCCTATACTCGCCTATGCGTATCTAAGCATGTTTGTGTTTGTATAAGTCGCGCTGTCTGCACTTCCGTCGCCCCCTCCAGCCCCCGCCCGGTCACATTATATATTTTTGTTATCGGTTATCATTTGGCAATGTGGAAAACAAACGTTGTATAATGCGAACAAGCCGCAATTGAGGTTTGATTAATGTGTCCTCACTGAGAGATAGCTAGCGTTGAATAGATGATTGCATCATTTAAATATTGCTTGAATTTATAAGCATAAATAACATTATAAATACAAATAATATTATTCAACATGTGCATGTTGTTTTATTGTTGTGAACAATTAGCTTGAATGTTGAGAGAAGGCCAAAAATGTTGTGTCAATTTTAACACCCCTTTAATAAGTCTTAATCGATTTATGGTCTATTGTCGGTGCTGTTGCTGTTGCTTGAAGTTCGTAATTTACACACCTGTTAGCTTTAATCCCCCAGTCGCAGTATCACATGCCACACACCTGTCGAGTTGTTTTTCCTATTCATTACTTGCACATACGATTAGCACATTTTCTAAATGTGATACGAGTTTGGTTTTTCGACGAAATTTTAAAGTTGCATTGTTCTTATTTTCTCTTTTGCACAAAACCAGTTAGTTGTTACTGTCGCTGGTTGCGGATGAGTAATCCGAAAGATAAACAAAGAACACAAGCGTTTTGTTTATCAAGCGAGCCGCACTGCAGCCAGCGATGGCCAGATAAACGCCTAATATAATTATCACTTATATAAATGCGATGATAATGGCGCAACAATATTCAAAATACAAAATCGATAAAGTGCCTGGCAAGCAAGCGTATGCGATTTTTAGTGGCCCAACTTTGTTGGCCATGGTTTAATGCTGATAATAGCGTTTACTTTAAGCGCAGACTGGGCTTAACCGAATCTCATTTCACTTTTCACTTTTCGCAATTTTGGAGCCCCGTCTCATGTGACTCTCCACTTGGCTGGGACTTGCACTATGCTCTGTGGCCAGCAGAAATTGAAGTTTTGTACGGCAGACTCATAAATATATCTCTAATGTTGTGTCACAACGCGCTTTGTTATATTTTTATTTAGTTCGCGTCTTTCACATCGAACTGGCGTTTGGCAACTGAGCGCCAAATGCGACATATACTGTCTATAATATGAGTATCAAATATGAAATATGGCACTCAGCAACGATTTCCATGCTCAGTTGCCCGTTCGCTGGCCAATATTTTTGCTCATATGGTAATTGAAGTGCTCTCCGGCTAGATGATAAATACGAGTAAAAATTAATAATCGATTATTATCGGATTGAATAAACCAGGAGCGGCTTTCAACGGGAAAGAGATTAGGGCCGGGAATAAATTAATGGAGTTTCTAGAAATACAGAAGTATGAGAGGGACAGGGGCTAAAATGCGGAATTAATGTAACGAGACAGAAAAAAATCATCTTTAACTCTAAAAAGCATTTATATTTTGATCAGCTCTATCATGTGGTCAGTCGATCAATCGTTTTTTCTCCCGATATACATCAACTTTACATATAGGTGCTCCTAGAGTAGGCATCTATTATCAGTTCTTTAATATCGCTTTTGGTTCTTCCAGATGTGAAACCCCCCAACTTGGGAAAAATAGGCATAAAACTACATAAAAGTAAAAGGAGGGAAGAGTGTTTGTGAAGGCATTTCGAAGTTAGATACGGGGTATTTCCTAGTCGAGCGCTCTTGGAGATCACTCATTTACTTCAATTGTGGTTGGACGAGCGGAAGTATTAATTATCCATCTAATAATTCTTAGACTGTAATCTGTTAGAGTGTATTCATCGTCGACAAAAAATTGTATTTCTTTATAAGCCGTGAACTTAAAGTCCAAGCTTGGAGCAACTTGCTTCAGTAGGGTGGAAAGAAATTCCGTTTATAGGGACAGACAAACGGACGGTAAGTATTAAGATTATTCCACGTTTCATACTTTATTTTGTAGCACTAAAAATTTAATTTAGCTATTGTTGAACTATGTTCCTCAACAAATTTAACTTGTATTCTCTATGGTTATTTGCTTTAAGGAATTTCGGAAATATGACGCAATCAATTAGACTTTCTTCTGCCTTTAATTTCCGCTAAAATAGAACTTTGATGAGTTTCTTATCTTGTCCATATCAATTCATTTCATTAATTTTACTTGTCCACTTATCACATATATGTATCATCATCATTATTACCATGATAGACCATGGCTACCTGCTGCAATTCACCTGTCACAACACGAAAGGTAGTCAAAGGAAGTGGTCCGCAGAGTATCAGCCCCGAGCCAATCTATGTACATTGGTAAGACATTTAAAATGGGAAATGGGCGGGCTTGTCGATAAATGTGTTCGATAAGAACATTATTCAGAGCTTGCGTTGTGCGGGCATTAGCATTGTGCACCCCCTACCACCCCCTCCCACCCAGGCCATTGTCCAGCACAGCTGCTTGCTAATGCCCGTATAATATGTTAGCGCCTTGCGCCTGGGTGCAGTTTAGTTATTTTTTTGTTGCGCAGGATATTCTTGTTTCTTGTCAGCTGATTGTGTTGCTGTAGGTGTGTGTGCGTGCGTGTGTGAGTGTGTGTGTGATATGATATGAAATGTCAAGGCATGTCTGCAACGTTCGCTTTTATTTATGTAGGCAGCTGTTGGGAGGTTGGCTGCAAAGTCGCCAGCCATGAGTAGGCCAGGTCTGAAGGGGGTAAGTCCTTTTTATGAGCTTCTGTAGGCTTGTTGAATTTATGGCCATAAGCAACTTGTTAAAGCGTATTATTGGCTATGTAAAAAATGTGTAACAGTGTGTAAGCTGTGTGTGTGTGTGATTTCTATGTGCTGTGTGTTTGGTTCCTTTTTTTTTATAATTTTTGCTGCGGCTTGCGAACTTTTGAGAGGCAAAGGCAGCAGCTGCCTTAGTCTTAGCTACTCGTAAGTAGATTAAAGTCTTGTTTACACGCCGCTCTCATCTGTGGCTTATACATAAATGTATATGCTTCTGTGTGTGTGTGTCGCAATGTTGTTGTTGTATTTGAGTTTGTGCTCTTCGTTAAGTGGCAGCAATTAACACTTGACATATTTATGCTTGGTCCCGCGGCGAAGCGTTGTCCCCTCAATTGTGCATTATGCCCAGCAAGACCAAAACAACATCAACAACAACAACAACAACAACAGCAACAACAACAACAGCATTAACAACAATTAAGGCAAGGCCAAGCCAATCGATGTGGCAACAATGTCTGGCAAGCTGCTTATTTTATTTATTAAGCGTTTAAGCCTGCGGTGGGCTTGGTGCCATTTTGAGGAATGTGTCGACAACAAATTTGGAGCAAGGAGGGGGGTGGAGGTAAGCCATTGAATTGGACTTATATTAGGTTGAATGTGTGAAGCAAATATTTAAAGATAATTAGCCCAAGATGCCAAGCAACGGAAGAGACTGAGACAGAGATGAATTAAAGGTCATTCAATGGCTACAGCGAGGTTCACATATTGATGAGTATTAGACATAATAACAAAAGTATTAATTAAACAAATGTTGCGTTTAAATGATTGAGCTAACATCAAGCAGAAACTTTGAATTATACGTTGTGTTTTATAGAGATAAGGATATATATAGCCTGCTCCCATTGAAAATGTCTAAAAGGGGCATGATGTAGGTTCGCCAATGTGTAAGAGGCAGATGGGAGAATCTTTTACATCATTAAGTATTATAATATAAATTATATTTTAATATACTTAATTAGAATGTAAATTAATGTTCTGTTCTACTTTTTACTTTTAAGACAAGGTTTCTTCTATTAACTTCCTTTCTATTTTCCCGAATACTCATATTAATTCGTTAATATAAATATAAATATATAATATAAATATAAATAAATTATATAGATAATTAAAAAAGAAGCCCAGTTCAAAATATTTATAAACTACTTCTTATATTAAAAGTTCATTTAATGAGTCTCATGATAAATATATGCATTATTTTAGCAGCACTTTAATTATTTCCCGATTTCTGAATTTGTCTAATACTTATATAAAAATGCTGACCTAAGACGTTTATCCTTATTTAACATTATCAGCGGCATTTCACCGCACCATTTTGCTAAGCAATCAATTTAGTTAGTTGAGGTAAATAAGTTGATGAGTCGATGTTATTAATTTCCGGCACAAGCCCTAATGCTTTCCGCATGCCACAGGAAACGCAGCAGGTGGCAAATTCTCTAAAAAGAAATTTCTTGTCTCTGGCTGATTCATTTAGCTAAAGGCCGGCCGCAGAAACAATAAAATGGTGAAAGAGACAGGCAACTGGCGTCTTAAATAGTGCCATTGACTCGGCAGAGAGAGCTGGAAGTAATACCCTCTAAAGTGGCCAGTCTTATTGTAAGTGTGTGGGGGAGAAAGGGGAGTGTGTGTGGGCTTGGAGTGTGTGTATATCTTTTGGATTTGGGTTAATGTTGGACGTTGGTCAACATGGGTGTGCATTTGAAAGGGCGCAACAAAGCAGAAAATAGAAAAATTACTCAGCGGCACAGAAATGTGGCGCAAAAAAGAAGGGACAGTTGCAGGCGTTCCGGTTAACCCTTTCTGCCACAATTCGCACACTTTAATGGTAGAAAATTCTTTTTTGCCACCTCAAGTTTGAAGGGTTTCGATGTTAAATTTAAAAATGAACTAATAAGGGTAACCAAAATTAATTTTTTAGGCCAGCTACCGAAATGTTCGTGAAGGCGTTCTGAGGAACTCTAGAGTTTTGTACAGAAAGTATTTGGACGACAAGGACGCAATGTGGTTGGGTCCTTTTTTGGTTCGGTTACGCATTATTATGCATAAGACGAGCTGAAGTAGCCCACAAGCCGTCATCAAGCGCTTTGATGTCCTTTTCTAAGGAGAATTTCGTTAAAATCAAAGCTATTTGTTTTGGCTGCCGTTTGCTGATTTCAGTGAATACTGAAGCGGTGCAGAATGTGCTTTTGGCTTGCCTCAAACATTTTTGATGCTAAAAAGAAAAAAGGCAATAAGCCGTATAAGTGGACACTTTGCCAGCGCCAAGCAGAGTATGCAGTAGGCATTTGGCCAGCCATTCGAGAGCCATTAAAATTGATAAATTGCCCACAAATCCCACAATCGAGCAATAACAGAAGAAAAACTCAATTTACTTTTGACATTTGCAATACGAGACCAAGACTGAATTGAACAAGTAATGGTGCCCTAATCGGGAGTGCCCGACTGGCAGATACCATGAACCGCCCAGCTCCGAGCTGCTGTGCTATAGTTCGGTTGTCGGAGCCTAGAAAGAAAAGGCTGGATTGACTCGGCTGTTAATGCTGAGCGAGAAATATGTATGTGCTCAGAGATGCCTTCTTATCCATAATATCCTTCATACCCCTTTTCATTGGCTTTGATGATGATGATGAGTTCAATAGATACAGGCAGAGAGCTTCATATGGCCTAAACGATGCCGTCTTAATAATCATTGGCTGGCTAATTAGTCGCAACTTGTTTGCTGCAAGTCCTTGCGAATGCAGCTGCTTAATAACAAGTTGCCACAAAGTTTTGTGCCATTAAAAGTTACCAATATCATTTGACTTAAGCTAATGTAACCTGCCACTTTGTTCGCCTATTTGTCCCAAGTTTTGCCTGCGCCAAAATTCATTTTTATAAACTGAAACGTGACGCAGGCATACAAATTTACCCCGACCCGTAGTTGTAGCTGCATGTTAGTCCTCGTTGGGGCACTGATATACCCTGTTTATAGTGTAATTATTGCATGAAATGTGTTGTTTGCTTTCGTAAGACGAAAGGAAGATTAAAGTAAATAAAAGTACACTGCTTATTCTGCCCAAGAACCAGTTCAGCCTTATGAGACTTTTATTTTGCACCAATTTGAATATCTGCATTTGCAAATCCTTGTACACTTGCTCTACTTTTTTTGTTGACAATAATGAAAGTCATTCTAGGATATAGCAAAGTCAATCATCGGCAAATACATTAAGCTCTTTGTATTTGCCCTGCATGTTGCTTTGCAGCGTGTTGTTTACTTCGCGGAATTTGCATAGTAAAAGAAATTTGCATAAAATTAAATAGACATTTTGAGCTGTTGTCTGCCATCGTCTGTCGGCGGTCACATCTGCTCTTTAGGGTTGACATATCGAGACGCAGTTGTATGAAATGTGGTGAGTTCAATTCTAGTTAACTGCAGTTGCTTTAGTCTGAGGAGGATACCTTAGTAATCTTTTTTTTCTAATTCATTTTGATATCTTTTCTTTTTAGATTTGTATGCACCTTTGCAGCAAGCCCATACACCAACATACCAACAGGGCATATTTTCTGCACTTTAAGAGCCTTCAACTATTCTGACACAATTTTCAACTGTACTCATCTAGTCTGCCAGGGTCCTTTGTGTCAGTGTGTTATTATGCAATTAAAATTTTATAATTCGATCAGGCTGCTAGTAACTGTCCCAATAGTGGGCGGGGCAAAGGTTAAGTTATTACATGGGGCGAGACAACGCGGCGTATGCGCAACTTTGCACGCAAGCATATTTGTGGCATGTTGTGTTGCATACTTTTATTTGCGAAAAACAATTGCGGCAATGGCAAAAAAAATGAAACTTATAATTGACTGAAATTTTAGCTAGCAGCGTTTTTTTTTCTTTTAAATTTTATGCCCATTTCCCGAGCACCTTTAATACAAGCATTGAGTGCAGAGCTCGGCAATAAACAACAACAAACACAGTTAGAGCACCGCCAGTCTGTCTGCTGCCATTTATAAAACATAATTGAAATATGAGATGGACATTGTATAGCAACGCTTTGTTGTTGCTGTTGCTGCTGTTGTTATTGCTTTTGCCGCTGTCGCCACTTTTGTTGGAATTGTGAGCCTTTCACATGGCCATTGCGACAATATTTTTGCTTTGTCTACGGGCTTGTTGCTGTCGCCAGCATCTAATTGATTAATGTTAATAAGAGAACACAACATTGCGGCTCTCTATCATATTTAATTTCTTGGCAGAACGACTACAAAATGACAGCAAGCGCACTTTGTTGATCTCGCATTATGTGTGCCTGTAATGGACACTTATTTATCGTGCCCTGTGTCTGGCCATATGCCACAAATAACGCCTAAATACATTAAGTTAAAGCGCTCATTTTTGTTTTAGTCATGCAGTGAAATATTGTTGACAAAAGCTCTTAAAAGAATATTCAATAATTGCAATAAATATGTTTGTCTATTAACTAAAGTATTTACAGTATTTATATTTCATATCTCACAGAGCCCAGCTACAAAGGCTAGGCTGTTAATAATCTATGTTAAGTTTAACAGACTGTATTTGCTCTGTTGTGTACTTGTTATCTAGCTATGTTAAGAGCGCTAACAGCATGTTAAATGCATGTGCTTATTAAATATTTATATAAAAATAATTATTGCCTTACTCGCATTGATTTATCTATTTATTACATGATACCTTTGCCAAAAGATGTGCATTAAAATAATGTGTTTAAAATGCTGTTTGCACTTTAATCAATTTATCTATGGTCTAACTTTGATACAAACTAAGCCCACTACAATTTGTGTATTTATTGACCGCAGATTCAATTTAATCAAAACCAAAGCCAAGCCTAGTGAAATTGGTAGATTATTGCCACACGTTTAAAACATCTACGCACACACACGCACACACACACACACATAGACGGATACACACTCACCTAAGGCAAATACGTTCCTCTTCCTGCTCGGCATTCATCGTTTTGTACTGTTTGGCGCTCTGCCTCCGGCCTCTGTTCTTGCCACTGTTTTTTTGTGGGCTTACACTCCTTGTCAAGTGTGGGTTTCTTTTTTGTTGTGTTGTGTGCCAGTTACTGACAGCTGGCAGCAGTTGAGAGTCCTCGAGTTTGACAATATTTGCCGGGCTTTAAGGTGCTGAAAATCGTTTTAAGCTGTTGTCAATTTGCCTAATGCCGCTCAGAGCCGTCGTCGGGCGGTGGCAGATGAGGTTGTCTATTACATGGCTCGGACGGGGCCTGCAGAGATTTGCTGAGCTGTAAGCAAATTAACAGGAAATCGCATATATTTCATAATGCTTCAAAAAGAGCCTAGGCTGTCAAATAAAGTCTAGAAATACTTAAATTTCACAAAAAACCTGTCAACCGAAGGACTTTGAAGCGGAAACACTGAGAACGCCAAACACTTGCACAGTCTGTCCCATTCCCGCCACTTGGCCGAGTCATTCACATTTAACAATGCCAGTATATAATTTAATAAATAGTTGCAGTTGACAGATTTCAAGTAGCAACCCGGCCGAGTGCTGCCTGCCACTACACGTCGGCAGCAACAAGGCGCACAACCGCTCAGTGTGCAACAGCAGTAACAACCATGGAGCAACAACAAAACAACAGAAAAACAACAAAAACAATTACTCTACAAAGCAATTCTCGTATATCAACGACAACAAGCGCCAAAGCATGTGCAAGAAGTGGCAAGCAAGACGAATACATTTACACTCCACATCGAATACTAAATGCACGAACACGAACACGACCATTCGAAAGTACACGACTTTTCAATAGAACTGGACTCTCAACATAAAAAACTTAAAACCTATCGAAATCATTAAATCTTTAATCTGTTTAAATAATGCCCTGACACTCTGTTCACTAAATAAACAAGGTTCTAGTCGGGAGCTCTCGAATCTTCTTCCAACATCAAATGCATACATATATTCTATTTTAGAAGCTATGTCAAGTTTGGTGACTCTAGTTCTTATTACTTACCAAAATTGCCCAAAAAACAGGATATCGATATCGATTTTTATCGATTGCTTGGAAACGGATAAGTTATTGATTATCGGAAACAAACTCGATCTGCGCGGGAACCAGGAGCATCTACATCTAATTTCAAGTTTCTAGCTCTTATAGGTTCTGAGATCCTTGCGTTCATACATACGGACGGACGGACGGACGGACGGACGGACGGACGGGCAGACAGACGGACATGGCTAGATCGACTCAACTATTTATGCTGATCAAGAACATATATACTTTATGGGGTCGGAGTTGCTTCCTTCTGCCTGTTACATACATTTGGGTTTCGCACAAATACAATATACTCTTATACCCATTTTTAATGGGTTCAGGGTATAAAAAGCCAAGCTTCGTGAAAATCGGATGAGATTTGGCCGAGATATGGGGGTGGTAAATTTTGACCCATGTCTATATACGGATCTTGGGGTAAGATTTTGACATGAGTTTCGAGTAAAAAATCGGTGTCGAGATTTTAATGCCAGATTAATCTAGAGGGAAACCCATGAAGAAAGCGCCAAGCTTCGTGAAAATCGGATGAGATTTGACCGAGTTATGGGGGTGGTAAATTTTGACCCATGTCTATATACGAATTTTGGGGTAAGATTTGGACATGAATTTCGACCAAAAAATCGGTGTCGAGATTTGAATGCCACATTAATCTAGAGGGAAAACCGTGAAGAAAAAGCCAAACTTCGTGAAAATCGGATGAGATTTGGCCGAGATATGGGGGTGGTCATTTTTGACCCATGTCTATATACGAATCTTGGGGTAAGATTTGGACATGAATTTCGACCAAAAAATCGGTGTCGAGATTTGAATGCCAGATTAATCTAGAGGGAAAACCATGAAGAAAAAGCCAAACTTCGTGAAAATCGGATGAGATTTGACCGAGTTATGGGGGTGGTAAATTTTGACCCATGTCTATATACGAATCTTGGGGTAAGATTTGGACATGCATTTCGACTAAAAAATTGGTGTTCAGATTTGAATGCCACATTAATCTAGAGGGAAAACCATGAAGAAAAAGCCAAACTTCGTCAAAATCGGATGAGATTTGACCGAGTTATGGGGGTGGTCATTTTTGACCCATGTCTATATACGAATCTTGGGGTAAGATTTGGACTTGAATTTCGACTAAAAAATCGGTGTCGAGATTTGAATGCCACATTAATCTAGAGGGAAAGCCATGAAGAAAAAGCCAAACTTCGTGAAAATCGGATGAGATTTGGCCGAGATATGGGGGTGGTAATTTTTGACCCATGTCTACATACGTATCTTGGGGTAAGATTTGGACATAAATTTCGACTAAAAAATCGGTGTCGAGATTTGAATGCCACATTAATCTAGAGGGAAAACCATGAAGAAAAAGCCAAACTTCGTGAAAATCGGATGAGATTTGGCCGAGATATGGGGGTGGTAAATTTTGACCCATGTCTATATACGAATCTTGGGGTAAGATTTGAACATGAATTTCGACTAAAAAATCGGTGTCGAGATTTGAATGCAAGATTAATCTAGAGGGAAAACCATGAAGAAAAAGCCAAACTTCGTCAAAATCGGATGAGATTTGACCGAGTTATGGGGGTGGTAAATTTTGACCCATGTCTATATACGAATCTTGGGGTAAGATTTGGACATGAATTTCGACTAAAAAATCGGTGTCGAGATTTGAATGCAAGATTAATCTAAAGGGAAAACTATAAAGAAAAAGCCAAACTTCGTGGAAATCGGATGAGATTTGGCCGAGATATGGGGGTGGTCATTTTTGACCCATGTCTATATACGAATCTAGGGGTAAGATTTGGACTTGAATTTCGATCAAAAAATCGGTGTCGAGATTTGAATGCCACATTAATCTAGAGGGAAAACCATGAAGAAAAAGCCAAACTTCGTGGAAATCAGATGAGATTTGGCCGAGTTATGGGGGTGGTTATATTTGACCCATGTCTATATACGAATCTTGGGTAACATTTGGACATGAATTTCGACTAAATACGAATCTTGGGGTAGGATTTGGACTTGAATTTCGACTAAAAAATCGGAGTCGAGATTTGAATGCCACATTAATCTAGAGGGAAAACCATGAAGAAAAAGCCAAACTTCGTGAAAATCGGATGAGATTTGGCCGAGATATGGGGGTGGTAATTTTTGACCCATGTCTATATACGAATCTTGGGGCAAGATTTGGACATGAATTTCGACTAAAAAATCAGTGTCGAGATTTGAATGCAAGATTAATCTAAAGGGAAAACTATAAAGAAAAAGCCAAACTTCGTGGAAATCGGATTAGATTTGGCCGAGATATGGGGGTGGTCATTTTTGACCCATGTCTATATACGAATCTTGGGGTAAGATTTGGACTTGAATTTCGACCAAAAAATCGGTGTCGAGATTTGAATGCCACATTAATCTAGAGGGAAAACCATGAAGAAAAAGCCAAACTTCGTGAAAATCGGATGAGATTTGACCGAGTTATGGGGGTGGTCATATTTGACCCATGTCTATATACGAATCTTGGGGTAAGATTTGGACATGAATTTCGACTAAAAAATCGCTGTTCATATTTGAATGCCAGATTAATCTAGAGGGAAAACCATGAAGAAAAATCCAAACTTCGTAAAAATCGGATGAGATTTGGCCGAGATATGGGGGTGGTAAATTTTGACCCATGTCTATATACGAATCTTGGGGTAAGATTTGGACATGAATTTCGACTAAAAAATCGGTGTCGAGATTTGAATGCAAGATTAATCTAGAGGGGAAACCATGAAGAAAAAGCCAAACTTCGTGAAAATCGGATGAGATTTGGCCGAGATATGGGGGTGGTAATTTTTGACCCATGTCTATATACGAATCTTGGGGTAAGATTTGGACATGAATTTCGACTAAATACGAATCTTGGGGTAAGATTTGGACTTGAATTTCGACCAAACAATCGGTGTCGAGATTTGAATGCCAGATTAATCTAGAGGGAAAACCATGAAGGAAAATCCAAACCTAGATATATAGATCGATAACGAGCACAAAAAGTCACAGTTTGATTATCGTTTCCATGCTCTTTCAGTGTCAGAGTCACCTATGCAACATTAGGTTAAATACTTTTGGATTGATTTAGTTGGTAATTACACCGTGTATAGAGTATTGCACAGTCGCTTTCTAACTTAACTTTATTTACATACAACTAAATTATGTGGAAATGACTCGGTTCAGGTTCACATTAAACACGCAATCGTCGGCTGAGGGTGTATGTGTGTGTCTTGGTTGTGCACAGCAAACACTCAAAATGTCAAACGTTTTGCAACCGTATAGTCTGTTTGTTGAGGTCCCTTGTTTTGTGGAGAGTAACCAACAGTCGTCGTTGTCGGATTCCCTGCGGCAACATTTCCCGCCCGGCGGAGGCGCCGGCTGCCAAGCGACATCGACATCAGCTCAAATTCAATCAGTGCGTGCACCTTGCTGGCCACTTGGCGATGCTGTTTGTGGCTGCTACAGCCTGGCTCTGGCTGGGCTGTAGCCGGGCAACATTTGTCGACTGCATTTTGCATTGACTGCTTTTAGCAGCGACATTTACGAGTAATTGCAGGGTCATGTATTGCGCCTTGTCGCATTATTAAGTCATAAAACTCAATTTAAGGCGTTTAAACAGGATGCACTTACGCGTAATCGCATTTCTGACGGGGCTCTCTATTAGCCCAGCCGGCAAAGATTTTAAAGGACGCACACTTAGCAGTCGTAAAGGCATTTTTAAAGGCACGTCAATGATTTATCTGCATCCTGTTGCGTTTCCATCGTGCCAGGCGTTAAGTGTCGCCACGGGGCGGACGGGTTCGGTTGCCGCCTGCAATTTCCTTCACGCATTTCGCGCCGAGCAGGTTGACAATGTAACAAGTTTATGAGTGCCCGGACTGACTGGCTCTGAGCCACATCCTGGCTGGCATTTTTCCTGCGCTGGTATGCCAGCCGGGAGCTATGACTGGCAAATGTTGCATAAAGCATGATGTTTATTGAACGCCTCAAGCTGCAAAACGCAAGGTCTCAAATGTTATGCTCCAAACAAATCAGAATGTTGCAATCGGGTGCAATCGACTGCGTAATGCTCTAATCAATCAATATACTGGTTCTTTTCTCAATAGCTCAGCAATAGTTTTTATTCCAAATAGAGATAAAGAGTTGCCCGATATTTCATGCCATATAGTAACACTTTATCTGGCATGAATATGCACGAGAAGAGAGTTAAAGTTTCAAGTCCCAAAGCGAAAACACATTGTGCCAACTAAACTAAACTAAACAAAGCCAGTACTATTAGGCAAATAAATAAATTTATATTAAATCAATTTTTATTTTGGTTGCACGCACTTTTGAGCAAACATTTATAAATAATTTCTTATCAGGGTTAGCGAAACTTTAAGCAAGTGATTCACACTTTTCATTTTTTGCTTCGAATTGTTTATCGTCTCAATATAAAATTGATATATTACAAAGTTTTGCTATTTTAAGAACACAATTCCCGTAATTGAATACAAATAAGCGAAAATCAAACAATCGGTTGCAAAAAAATAGAACTAATGAACTCCAGCAAGGCCGCTCAGCTCAACACATTTCCAGATTAAGCGACAGAACTCTTAAAGAATCGGTCAAGAATATTGCTGAGCGAGAGCGGGAATAAATATCTAAGAGTTTTATTATAGGACTAAGCAAACTCTCTCCAAAATTGGAATAATTTTTAAGAGATTACAATATTTCGATTTGAAGAGAATCACATATATAGCTATGCAGCCAACCTTATTCCATATAGTTTTTATACCTTGAGATTGTCGAATGTTTAGTTTAGTATAGCTTGTACTAGATTTCGAGTATTAAACCTAATGTGTTCGTCCCACCATTCCCCCACAATTTGAAAACAAGTAATTTATAAAAGCTTTGGTATATGCCCATATTTAGAACCTGAAACAGTCACATCGGATCGGACTACAAACATCTAAACTTTTAAATAATGCAAGTCTCTGGCTTACCCAATATATCGATCCGCAGGACATTTTATTGCGTCTGCAGCCCTGGTAAGTATTGTACACTCCGCTATGCAAGGCATTTCCTCGGTAACTCCATCCTGCCTTGAAATCCAAAACACATTCGCACTGCGTGCTGCGTTTATATGTTCTGTTGTATAAAACTTAAAAAGAATTTATGACACGAGGATCACGTAGCTCAGTCGGAATAACCCTTTTTCCCTTAGCACACACACACACACACGCACATACGCAATTCCACACAGAAATCCGCATATAATACGTTTGAGTAGGAATCAGGGTGGGTCTTACAAATTGACTGTAAATACGCTTCTTGCTGTTTTGTAGCGCTGCGTAAGAGTTGTAAAATTTTGCGAGCTGCGTCAAAATGTTCGCTGGCGATTTATGTTAGCCTCATGTTGTTGTTGTTGTGGATTTTCTTTTTGTTATAGTTGTTGCCGTTCCTGTTGCTGGGTTGCTGAATTGTTTGTTTGCGCAAAACATTTTGCCATCGTGTGGCTGAAAATAATTAAGTTTTTGATTCATGTCGACGATGCCAGGAACAGACAAAGGCGCGCTAACTACTCTTGGCTAGGACACGGTCAACATGCACAAAGGAACCGGAATAGGCGGCCAGGGCGGACAAGACGGGCAAAAACAACTAATGATACACTAATTGGGAGTGCCCGACTAGGTAATACTCTGAATGCCATTGACTTTACAAACACATGAACTCTTTTGTATATAGAAAAACCCAAGAAGGCATACGTAAGAATGCATTCCGAAAGCTGCGCACCTGTGCTTAATTTTACACATTTAAAAGATCCGTTTTTATTATCCGATCTTAATGAAATTTGTACGTTTTAAGCATGGGATCCAAAACACAAAGCTTCAACATTGTTTTCCATTGAATTTGGAAGTGAACGGATACATTATCCAAAAAGTGGAATATTTGTAATCTTCATATACTTTGCCCAAGACCAAAATTCCATTCTCTAGTTCTTAAATATATAGTTTTATGCCTGCCAGATTCATTTGGATCCAGGGTATATACCTGCTTTCCACATTGCTGCTGTTCTTGTTGATTCTGTTTCCGTTTTGCCAGGCTTCCACATTAAACCTGCGATTTATGTAGCCAGGCAGCGCGAAAACGCGAGGCGGCCAAAGCGAGCCAGGACTCAGACGCAAACAGTGGCGGCCATTTAAACCGAACGGAGCGTGCAATTCGAGTTGCCTGCGGCTGCAGTTAAGGCTGCCTGCTGCTGCAACAGCTCCTGTTTAACTTACCCTGGCCTTTGTGGACGGCCAACACGAAGCACATATCAAATAATTGCGCGGAGCAGCAACTGGAGCAGCTTTCTAGTGTTAAGTAGCTGGACCAGGTTTAATTTGTTGTTGTTATTGTTGCTGGTGTTGCTCGCTAATTATGAGCTTTTTAAAAATAAGTTGAGACCGTCCCAACTGTTCGCAGGTAATTAACTCTTGTTGTTGGCAAGGTTTTGAACTTTGCTTTAATTGAGCTCGATACCTTTTGACAAGAGCTGGACTATGGCTTATTAAAAGGTCCTGAAAAGGACGAAAGCACAAATTTGAAACTTTGTTTACTTTCTTTTAAGCTTACTTAATTTAATTGATCTGTTTAAAAGTGAACTCAGTATCCTTTGAAAAAGTTGAAAAAAAATTGGGGAAAAGGACAGAACGAGCTTGTTTAGATGGATGCATTTCTCACTCCATAAGATATATTGATTTTTGATATATTCATCTGTTCCCAGATATCCTGCAGGATATACTCATATACATGGCTAAAATATCTACAAAAATTGTGCAATATCCTAAGTTTTCGGATAGTTAATAAACATTGTTTATCTTCTTTAAGCTTATTTTAAATTAGAGGGGAATGCGTAAAATTCGAAGCATACTTTTAGGCTATTAATTTTGCTTATTTTGATTTATTGCCAGCAAATCGGCTGGCTGTCACTTTTAATTTGCTTTAATTATGGAATATTATTATGCATGCTTGCGCAACACACACACGCCCACACACACACACCACACACAACACATATATTATTTAATGCATTTTCAATTTTAATGAATCTGTCAGCGTGGCATTTTAATTGAATTTGTTTTTCAATAGCGCAAAATGTAAAATTTCTCATTTTTGACAGTAAACAAACGTTTTGCGAGCTATAAAACGAGTTTGTTTTTGGAGCCCATCGTTGCAGGTGGCAATTTGTTTTGCGTGGCGTGGCGATCTAACCGAGTGACGCCTAATCATGTGATTTACTCATTTTCATTATGCGGCACGCTGAAATTCGAGGAAATGTTGTTATTGTTGCTGTTATAATAACTGCATTAGTTGGCCTACGTTTTGCATTAGGCAAATGGATGCGGTTTGCTGCGGCGCGCATAAATTTAATGAACTAACAAAATGCTTTGTCATTTTTATTGAGGCTTTACGGTAGCTGGCATTTAACGCACCTCTCGGCTTAAAGTTTTATGCTTTAAGACACTTTTCCACCCATTTCCCGCATATGGGAAACTCAAAACTACCCGTTTTTTACATTTCATTAAGTCTTTAAGTCTTGTGGTGTGAAACGTTTTGCTTATACAAGCTTTGGCCTGCATATTGCATCTAAGCACATTACAAATGAACATTTACAATGAAAAGGCTTACAACTATCTTTAAGGAATGGTCAGTCGAAAATAAGGTCCTTCCTAGTTTTTCCTATTTTTCAGGACATTTTTATCAAACCTGAGCGAAAGCTTAGCGAAATCGGACAGCTGAATCATTGTGTCATCCTATCGAATAATAATTTGGTAAGGAGTTGTATTCCTTGGCTTACCGAAGATAACCGCATTTTTGTGGCTTTATTTCAATATTAAGATATACCATTACAAAATTACTGCTTTATCCATTTTGTTTTGGTTTATATCAACATAAATTTAAGCTAAGTGCTTTTATTTGTTTTCCCTGAGGCGTTGAGCAAGAAAACTGCATAAACGAGTTAAATGAAAAAGACAAATAAAATTTTGCCCCAGCTGCGCTTGGGGAATGTATAAAATTTAGGATTATTTTTACACAAGCCACACTTAAAAGTGCAAACCAATTTAAATAATGACAGACATTAAAGAAAAGAGCCGAAGGCATATTGAGCGTCATTTCCACAGAGTCATAAAAAAACATAAAGATGACAAGGCCTTGTTATGCTTTGGCAGGTTATATTGTGCATATATATATATATATATATTATGGCGCAATGCCATAATCCAAAACAAAATGGCGCTGCAAGGCTTTTTTTTTTAATTAAATCCTTTTATATTCCGCACCAATGCGTAAAGGAGTTTAGGAAGCGGCAATGCCCTATAAAGTGTACAAGTTCTTGATCAGCTCATGTCCGACTCTCTGTTGAAAGCCTCGAGTTCAGAGAAAATGGGATCCATTAAATTGGGCATATTACAAGATAAAATTAATATATACAAAAAGATTATTACATTTCTAAAGAATCTATAACAAAGAAAAAATTGGCAAACTAAACGCAGATGTTATTCAGGAATACATTTTGAATACGTCTTTGAATGTGTGCCGCGCCTATGAGAAACTAATTACGGGGTATTGCCTAGTCGCATAGCCTCAACTTGTGCATTCTCAGTTGGTTTTAGTTGTGCCTCAGGACGAGGCAAACCAAATACAAATGCAAAAACTATAACAAATTAATCAATTTCGCATTGATAAACTAGCAAACGGCTGCAACCGACTGCACAATACTCTGCTCACAAATTAAATGGAGAGAAGACTTTTCAGTTATTGGATCGATGACTATAACGCTGTAAGTAGAAGGTTTAAAGAAGGCTGTGAAGTGACTGCATTTAAAATTTGGACATAACCTTAGAAGAAGAAGGCTTGGTAAAAACTATAGCAATGTTTCGCTTGAAGTATATTTAAATTTACAAATATCTTGCTGCAGCCAAACATTGCAGTACAAATACTCCTATTCATTTAATAGAATCAAGAAATTTACTTTTATAAAGTTTGGGGTGGTCGGCATTGGAAAATTGGTTGTGGGTGTTGCTTGTTTATCCGCTTTGAAAAATAATTGTGATGTTAAGTTGCGTTGACGTTGAGTGACGCCAAAGCGCTTTAATTTATGATTAAATAAGAGAATTAAATGGGGTTTGGTTGCGCGTTTTCCGAGAGGGGGCCCATCCCTACCTCATCGTTCACTATTCGACTTTTCTAGATTTCGGCATAAAATTAATTAAAACTGCCCGCGCTTATTACAAGGAAATTCAGTTCATTATACACTTCTACTTAGTTCAGTTGATTCACATATTTAAAGCAGTAGCAAGGTAAAGTAGAAGTCTTGAAAGGGAATTTCGAAAGATCAACGAATTCGAGCAGACGCATGCAGAATATTTATACTTTAAGCAAGATAGGTATTCTCCGGGCTCTACTTATCTTTTCATAAGGACATTATACATGGTATATGAAAAATAAAACGAACAGATGTGCCCCTCCCCAAAAAAAGAGAAGTCAAAATCCAACCATTATCCATTTGCAGCGTCATCCTGCCGCCTTCCTAATATCATGTTGGTGTTCAGTCTATCGTTTAATTATTCATGTGCTTATTTAACGACATGGAATGCTGAGTGAGGACTCAAAATTATGTTTTATTCGAATTTTAAAAATATGCAATCAATTTAACGCGCTGTTAAATTTTCTTAGTTATTAAAAACAATAGCTAAAATTTGGGCAGTCTTCTTCTGCTCTCGTAATGTATTTCTCAAGGTTCTGTTAAACTTAGGCTTAACATAAGTGCATATGTAAATGAAGCTATGCTAAGTTCGCTGCAATGTTAATGCTCTCGCCTAACATTATTTGCCTATGTAAACGGTAACATAAACTTTCGTCCCTTCTGTTATGCATTTATGCCTGATTCCTGCAAACTTTGGCAAGTTGGTATTTTATTTAATTCAATTTTTAAATTATTATAATTTGGAATAAAATTCCCATTAAAATTCGTACTTATTCCTTGTGTACAATAAAATTATGTTTATGTATATGTATTGCCCCATAATCAGCAGTTTGTTTGACGGATCTGTAAATGATTTATTGTTTGTTATTACGAAATAATATTTATTTTAATTTTGCCCACTTGTCGTTGTATGCATAATGACAAATGATACACACGTATTGTGCTTTTTGTTGTTGTTTAATTCTGCTCTTGCTCTTTGGAATGAAATGTCTTTATTTCGAGCGCCGGCTTATCAGTTTTATTTTTCTCGGCTCTGCTTTTGGGCAGTGTAAATACGCAGCAAATTAATAAATTAAGATGGGCGCCGCGTGTATAATTAATTTTTCAATTATGAGGCCTTAACTTGTGTTTGTTTTGGCCGCCTAGAGGTAACGCGGCAGTTGTTGCCCCTTTTTTCATTCAAGATATTTTAATGCGACTTTTTTCGGTGTTTTATCAAAAGCCATCGCAGAACTGTTAACAGACAGCACCAACGTGGACGCGGGTGGAGAGGGCGGTAGGGCGCGAGAGAAGAAGAACCAAATAAACAAACAGCAAACGAACAAGCAAACAATTCTTCCAGAGGCAGGTGGGGGGGGCATGGCACAGAGGCATACATAACAACAACAACAGACAACTATAACTACTTGGTACTTGTACTTGGGATAGTTGACAGTTGACTTCTGCCCATGTTTGCACATGCACTTTGCGTGTGCTTCGCTCTGTGGGTGTGCGTGTGTGTGTGTGTGTGTGTGCGCACGTGCGTTTACAACTGTTACAAGAGTCGAACAAACAAATGCGGCAAACAAACTTACAAAGTGAGCAACGCCAAAGGATTTGCGCTTTTGGCTTTTATAAAGTTAGGGAAGCGTGCAGCTTTCCAAAAGAGAATGCTCACAGACTGAGAAAATCACGAGATAAAGATACTTACATTAGTTGTATGGGCGAGGAGTGTGTAACAGAGAGATCTGGTGTATATATATTCCTGATCAGTGTCAACAGCTACTTTGTTATAGCCAAGCCTATCTCTATAAATAGGTTCCCCTTTTAATTGCAGGTAGCAACTATGTCTGAGTCGTTCGGATTGAATGTATCTATATCTATCGTAGCAAAGATCAGTCAAAAATAAGTTAGTTCTCTTTCTGTACCACACATCTAAGCCAAATGTTATGTCATATTTATATGTATGCCATATATTTCATATCATTTATGTTTGTCATATATTTTACATAATACATGAAGGTTCGGTTAAAAATAATTTGTTGTATGGAAAGCTTTTCTGTTATTCAAGATATAGATACACCAGAATAGTTTATTCTTGCAACATATTTTCAAACATGAACAATTGCTTGAAATTCAAGTGTTTATATTAAAGCACTTCTTGGCCTTATGTCGCGAGGTTATTTGATTCTGCCGTATCGAATTAGCTGTTCTTTCTTGTTTATGTAATTACATATAAACATAACATAATTGTCAATCAATCAGAACACGCAATGTCCCCTCAAAGCATCTCCGTTCCATATATCAATTTCACCAGTTACTTAACTAGACATTCCCCACACATTTGGTATTGCATTGACAATTGCATATTTCTTGGATAGTTTTATAGGACGCCATTGTCTGGGGCTCTGGCGACTTCAGCTCCAGCAGCTCCTCCCTTGGGCACCTTGCATAAAATGCTTTACGCTGCGGCAAATAAACAGACAAAGTGTATGAAGTGAATTTTTATCAGCTAGCAAATAGACAACATTGACTATGCCCTCCATTCCCCTGCCCTACCCAACACACGCCCTCCCTTTGGCTGGCTTAGAAACGTTAACCACTTTTCGGACAGCATTTTCTTGTTGCTTTTGTTTTGGTTGGGGGCATTTTTCTTTTATACATTTTGAAAATTGAAATTTTAATGCCGCGCATATGAATGAAATTGTTGTTGTTGTTGCTGTCGCTTGGCTATTAAAACAGTTGCCCGAGATAAACAAAATACAATAAAGCAAAAGCAATGTAAATATGTATATTGCTAACGATAATATAAGGTATCTAATGTTTAAATAGTCGCAAAATTCTTATATCACTAAAAGTTTATGCGTATATATACGTGTAGTTCTTACAGCTCGTGCCACACATACCTGAGCCATTCGCTGATTTTTATTACCCAACAAATTGGTAGTTTGTTGCCTTAACATGGACAGCCATAAGCAATAATAAACACTGCATTCGGGTAATCTAAGCGTTTAATCAGCCATGTCCAGGTATCTATATATACATTTTTGCATGTAGCTATTAGTAAAGCTCAATTTGGCACATATTCTGGGCCATAATAGGTATATTTAATATTTTGTGCATTTCTTACCAAATATGTGGGCCGGCTTAAGTGATTTGGGAATTTTCGCTAAAGCCAACTAATTTATTTAGTCGGCTGACTGCATTTGATGAGCCACATGGATGTGGCCCAAACAGCACAAAGGCAACAAATTTTTGATTGCCAAAAACCTCGCAAAGCCCACGAAAGTTCAGGCCACAATAGTTTTTAGTGCGGATTCTCTCCGGTTTGTTTTGTTTTGTTTTGTTTTGTTTCACTTTTGGCTGGTTCGACTGCAGCGGCGCAGCCTTGACAGCAATTTGACAGACATAAATAAACAACAACCAAAATGGGCGAATAATTTAGTACCCTGTACGTGCCGGAAAAATGTGTACACCTTGGTACTAAAAGAAAATTGCAAGCTTCACTTTGTTTTTGCTTAAAACTTCAAGATTGTCGCTGAAAATTGATGTGGGGCTTTACTTGGAAAGAGATTAGCTCTATCATTATACTACTCATAAGACTGCAGAATCTTGGTTTTCCATTTAATTAGTTTCTTTGGGTTCTGGATTAATTTTCTAGATTGTTTTCAATTGCATTCATTTAAGTGAACTCTTTTGATTTGAATCTTCTCCACTTGCGTTGCCTTAGGCAAATGTATTTTACTTTATTTAAATTCAGTTAAATCAGTTTTCCATTTCGTATACTAAATTGGATATGCCTGCAGAGGTATTCAGTTTCATGTATGTCGAAAATTAAAACGTTGGCTTGTTAAATTGTGAGCCGTATAAGAAAGAGATGACATCTTGTTCTAAAGATTTATAAATGCAAAAGATTTGTTTTCACAGGATATTTTCTTATTAAATGTCTTAAGGCCTATTCATAAAATTAACAATGAAATTTGAAGAGTTTTGATATCATATGTCTTAAAGCAGTTAATTAAATATACAATCAAATGCAACGAGTTTTGATATAAAATTGTGATTCTTTTCATATTAAACCGAAGGAGTTTAGTTGTTGTAGAAAGGGTATTAAAGCGACGCCAACAAGCACAGAGGAAATTGCCGCAACTAGAGCTACAAGTTTTGTGTGCCTAAAACTAGGCTATCAAGCCAAAAAGAATAAATAACAAAGGCAACAGCAGCAGCAACAACAATTGGCACACAAACTACTGAGCCAGAAGCATTTACTGGCAAAAAAGAAATGAAGACTGGCTGAGAGAATGTCGCGTTTATTAATGCCAGGGGAGCGCACTTGACTTTGGCCATAATTGTAGTTAGTCGGCCAACTGGCTGTTGGCCAGCTACGCCTCTTGCTTGTTCCATTCGCAATGTAATTTACAACGGCAGAGAGCTAAATGTGATCTCCCAACATGACAGTAAATTAATAAACATGGCAAACTCACAGCTAACAACATTGTTTATAATCGTATCACTTGCAGGGCATCATCGTTTGAGTTTCTGTTCCTGTTGCTGCTCTGCCTAGGCCGAGCTGCTTAGCGACACGTGGCCTATAAGTAGACGCCACATGATACACGACAGGCAACACCCTGCGATGTCTGCCCCGTCTGTCAGTGCCTACTGTCAGCACATTGTGTGTATGGAGTCGTATGTCTTTGTGCTTTGTGCTTCAATTGAGAAATGTTTAATGTTCGAATTGCTCTTGAATTGAATTAAATTGCGTGTGATTGGTGCGTAAATAATTCCATTAATTTATGCGGCATGTTGAAATACTTATGCACTGCTGCCCGGTAGCTATTAAAATTGTCAACGTATTTGTCTTTCAGCATTTCGACGATGCAGTTTGATTTGTGGTTTTCACATTCAGGCATTTAATCAACAGGTTTTTTGTGTGCTCTGCTGGTTGCCGTTGCCAGAGTAACCTTCGCATTGGCCTGCAGCCAAGCCCATTTCAGTCCATTTCCCTGGCCTTCGGTGTGCGTCTTATTGATTCAGTCATGGGAACAACAGCAGCCTGCTCTATACCTCGGTATTTATGTATTTATGCCCTCGGACACGAACTTATATAGTTGCTGAATATGGTTACCCTCAGTCATTTAGCAAGACAGGTTTCTCAATGCCATGGCTGCTGGAAAATGTGATTGTGACCCTGTCATGAGTTATGGATAATTTGCCTATGGTCGTTGACTAGTGTCAGACAGTTTTGTCGTGTGCCTGTCATCTGCCAGATAAATACTTGTATTTCTTATACACTGATGTACAGCACATTTTTACGGAATACAGTGCCTCGAACTGCTTGTTAAAAGATTTTTTTCTGATTCTCATTTCACTTGGGCTGCACTTACTTATTTTGTCAATCTTTTGAAATTGGAAGGCATAGTTAGTGGTATTTAATTAATGCAACTGCCAATTAGAAGGCATCAAAAGAGAAATGATAATCTTTAATGCTTATTGATTTCTTTTAAGATCTCGATATGTAGCATATTCTTAATAAATTTGATGACCTGGCTTTTCCACAAACCCGTAAATGTTTCGAACCTCATCTGTTGAAAATTGACTTAAAACAGTTTTACTTTTTTTTTTTTAATTATTTCATAAACCAGCTGTCAATAAGCAGCAATCAACAATATGACGCCCAAAACAACTTTCCAGCCAGCCGGGTTTAAGTGAGACTTTTTATACTCTGTGCACATAAGAAATGCTTAGCACAGAGGGCATATTGGTTTTATGCAAATGTATGTAAAAGGCAGAAAGTAGTATTTACGAAACCGTAAAGTATAAATGTATATTCCTTACCAGTTGTAAATTATTTGATTTGTACGCAGAATGACTTTCCATTTTTACTCTACCCCACATCCTTTAGATAAGAAAAGGTGACAGTCAATTTGATAAGCATTGTCCTTTTTGGACATCTCCACTCACCTGCTCCACACACAAACTGACGACTTGCTTTCTCAGTTATAAACACATTTGGATGCCACGCATAAGCTCAGAGAATCTCGAACACTCGCAATAAGAACTAAACACTGGATATCTGCTCGTCGGGCACTCTCCAGTACGGGACTCATACTTGCTTCCTGTCGCATTAGTTAGTTTCTTGCTTCAGACCGAAATACGTTTTAATTATGAATGAATCATGAATCTACCATTTAATCATGTCTGACTCATTATGGACCCCTCTCTCCCTATTTCGTATACTTTTGCCACTAGCTTCTTTTGGCGACCGCGTTCAAGGGCTCGCTAATCTTGAAGGTGTCCCAGTTTATGGAGCAACATGCCTGTGGCCCCACATAATGCGCCTAGCGGGTAATTAACAACTGCAGTAGTCGCAGTTTTTTCTCTCTTTAAGGTCCGATTACTAGTCATAGCCATTAGTCGCAACAGGACTTGCGTGTTAAATTATTGCTGGGCATTCATTTGATTATGACATACAGCCAAACACACACACACACACACAAACAAGTACACAAGCACATGTACATGCACACATTCTCTGACATACATGCACGTACACAATTAGCCAAAGGCGTGTCCTGACTGCCGCTGAAAGGCAGACTTGGCTTTTGTTTTTTTTTTTTGTGTTTAGTTTTTTTGTTGATTCTTTCTTTCGGTTTTCACGCAGCGGCTGGTGGAAAAGGTTTCTTAACAAGCCAGTTACCAAAAACAAGAAAGAACAGTCGAAGACATATTCATCTATATGTTGAGCTCTTCTTCGACAGATTGTTTGGGTATGAGCTATATTGTAGTAAATATGATTATCAAATGTCGAAAAAGGAGTTCTTAGAAATTATTATCACAAGAGCTATATGATATAGCTACTTTCTGATATCAAATTCTAAAGTTACAAGATATAGCGATTCCATTAGGCCAACTCGGGGAAGAGTAGCATTAGGCCTGACGGACTTACTTGCGTAGAAACACATTGGAAGATATCGACTCCGCTTTTGATACTTATCAAGAATAGAGACGTCTCCTTCCATGCATTACAAGAGTATACAAAATGGGTGTCACGTCGCAAACATTAGAAATCATTAGCTAAAATTGTCTGACACAAGGCCGACTCATCGTAAATGGATAATTATCTCATTATATTAATACAAATTGACCAATATGAAAAAAATGGTATGGTAATGTTGTTCGTGAACAAATATTTCTAAACATAAAACAAGTTCAGCTGCATTCCACAAATATTTTGGAATTGTTACGCAGCAGATTTTTAGCGCAGCTTAAAAATAGTCAAGGAATGGGCGCTTGGGCATGAGAAGGGACTATTTTTGGATTTGGGGTCAAGTGCTGGACAAGCGCTGAATCTAAGCCAGACGACATTCGCAACAGCAGCCCCCGCGGCGCATTGTATTTAAAAATTGAATTTATTTTCGTTACTGTCGAGTTGACGGGTTGTTCGCTGGTTTTGGGGCGCAACGAGGCTGCAGTAATGCGCATTGATTTTCCTTCGAGCCCATCCATCGATCCAGCAGGAAACTGTTTACCACTCAATAACCCAATCAAATCTCAATCCCAAACTCGAGCTCGAGCTCGATGGACGGGAAGGCGGCTCAATTTGACGCTAAAATACCTGCGAAAATTGTTGATTTGATTTGGGCGCGTTAAAACTTTTTAATTAATTGCTGCGAGCTTGTAACGTGTGGTTGCTGTGGTTCGTTGCAAGTATATAGCTCTAGCCAGCGTGTCTACGGCTGTGGATCCAACTCAGAGTTCCGAGTTTGGTTTCTATCCATTTCGTCTGGCCAAATGTCAAACGTGACCCGAAAGTTGTTTGCTCTTCCCTGGCTCGCACCGGACGTGACAGTAATAGGTCATGCTTGATTTTATTCGATTTTTCCTCTGGCTGGCCGAAAAGTTTGTTTTATTTGATTTTGATTTGATGTTTTTTATCGTAACAGTTTTGACACATAAATTTATCTACAAGTCAGTGTTAAAAATTGTTTACTTTTTATGGTTTTTAGGTTATTCAAACTTTGCTGCTTGCTAGCAAAATGGGTGAGTTCTTAAAATAACCAATTTCAATTTATATCTAAAATACTTACATTAAATCCATAGTATGTCAAGCGAGTTACTACTTCAAATTGAAACGGACATTCATAATTGATTTACATTATTACATCAATATTATTATATTTTTAATAAAAACATTCGATCATAATTTACGCTATATTTTATATTTATTTATATACACTTTTCACCATCTTTTGTTTAGATCTTAATTTTATAGCGTGACACTCAATAATTCAGTTATTTCCGATTTCTTATCGTGTCAAAATATAACTAATCAATTTATTTTATTTGATTTTTAAACACACAATTTGCACGGCTAATTGGGAGCACAAGATAACGCACGTAATTCTGAAAAAGAATCCCGCCATGCACAATCTAAATTACGTTAATTTACTTTTTAAATTCTTGGAAATTAATTAAATTTCAATTGATTAACACCTTGCAAGCCGCCGAAAGGCAAACTTCAAAAAGGCGCGCTCCGCTTGAGAAACGCACTTCAAAGTCGTTTGGCTTTCACTTTAGAAATGGGGAAACGCGTCGTATACGCAACTTCCTGCCGCACTGCGACGCGTTCTAACGGCTACTGAATGGGCGTTCGGCGTTTCGCACGCCGAACAGCCAAACAGCGACGACGAAGATGACGACAAAGACAACAGGCGGCAATATTTGAAGCAACAAGCACTTGTCCAGGAGCGGCGCGCGGGCTGTGGCTGATATTAAAAATTGTCCAGCATTTGCTTAGAAGCTGTCAAGGTCTTTGTTTTTTGAAATAATAGCGTTTGTTTGACGTCGTGTTAGACGCACAATTAAAATGTCTGCCTAAACAAACATACTGTCTTATCTCATCGTGCCGCAAACATGCACGAAGTGAAACCACCTGTTAGCGGCAGCACCAAGTTAACAGTCGACTAACAGCGCTGTTGTCCGAAAGCTTTTGTTGTCCACAGGCCGCACAGCTTTTTCTGTTGTTATTGTATAACTAATGGGTCCCGAACTAACTTATACTATTGAAATTGGAGAGATTTAGTTACTTCAAATAGTTAGCACCTTATTGTATTGGTCAGGTATTCATTTTACGTATGCAGTTTCAGATATGAATACTTCAAAATATTGACTCTTTAATTAGATAAATAATAATCTTGTAAGCTTATCGTAACACTTTTAAAAATGAGCGCCTAGATTAAATTTGGTATATTTTAAATTAAAAAATCCGATTGTTATCGATTGTATCGAAATTTGTAGCTAGTAATTTGATGGTAAGCGCACTTTTCAAATTTTTTCCATATACAAATAACAATTTATTGCTAAACACTGAAAGCAATCGGTTTCAGAGAGAGACTTTCGTTAAAAAATGAGAAAAATATAAGAAAGAACCAATTTATTTGTTTTTTTATTGACTCAATTATTGGCTTTGCATTTTAAATTAGATTCCGTTTTTAACTTAAGAAAAACAAGCTTTTTGGTAATTTCTTTTTAGAAATTTGTAACGTATTTTAGCAAAAGCCGACAGTACAGAAAGTTACCCTTGTTTTCTAGTACATCGGCAGACGGTTCTTGAAATACAGATTGCAGAGAGGGGTGCTATATGTATATCATTGAGAATAAATCGATAATCCATATACACAGGCTGCTTGTTTGAATAAAAACGCCTGTGGAATCTTAAATATGACCAACATTTCTAAATTTGTATCTAAATTCTCATGCTCTGTGATCAATGGCAATAATTTATTGTTGTCAATGTGATCCAGCTTGTTTGGTTCGGTACATATTAGATTCGGAATTTAGTTTATCAGATGGACGATACTTTTCTTTTAAAATGTTAAAATTTGGCTAGGACTAGTTTAACTAACCCCGGCTATATATATACATATATCTATACACTGAGGTCAGTGCCTTTCATCTTTCTATGGTTTGGTATTTTTGCTTGGCAACTCTTAAGTATTATTGCGATTGCCGCTTGCGGTCACACTGAAACTCATTCTTTGAATCCAATTCCTCGCCACGCCAAAGTCGGCAGTAACGTAAGTGAGAAAATATTATGTTATTTTAATTGCATAAGAGAAACTAATCACATGTTCAAAAAGATATAAAAATTATTTTTAAATTTTTGTTTCAGTTCGGTACATGTGAGTATTTTCTGCCTACAGTGAAAATTCGCTCACACTGAAACTGCACAATATTATGTAACCTACAAAAGTGAACGACGGGCGCAGTGAAAAATTGCGAATCCCGCAGCAGCTGATTTAATTATAAAGAACTTTGCTAATTTTACATTTTCTTGCTGTCTTTGCAGTTCAGAAACAGTAGTAGACACCGCCAAAACAAAAGAAAAAAATCCGACAAAATGTTCTCATCATTCTTTCAAGCCGCCAGGAATTCACCATTTAGATCGCCATTTACCCCAGTCCGCTGCGATGACGGCCAGTCTGCTTTGCAGAGTGTGCCAGCGGTTGGTGAAAGTGGCCCAGTAGTTGGACGTGAGATCGCAGCTGCAGCAACATCGCAGAACGATTCCTGTGAGTTTGGCAGCGCCAAATATTTTGCTCTGTGCGGTATCGGCGGTATTTTGAGCTGTGGTACCACGCACACCTTTGTGGTCCCTTTGGATTTGGTCAAGTGCCGTCTGCAGGTGGATCCCGCCAAGTATAAGAATCTTATCCATGGCTTCAAGGTCACCGTAGCTGAAGAGGGCGCTCGTGGCCTGGCCAAGGGTTGGTTCCCAACTTTGATTGGTTATTCCGCTCAGGTGGGTGCTTGCGTAAGCCCAATAATTCTTCATAAACGTGACCTCGCATGATGTTCTTTCAGGGTCTGTGCAAGTTCGGATTGTATGAACTGTTCAAAGTTAAGTACGCCGACATCCTTGGCGAGGAAAGGGCGTATTTGTACCGTACCTATGTGTATCTTGCTGCTTCGGCTTCCGCTGAAGTCTTTGCCGATATTGCGCTGGCGCCATTTGAAGCAGCCAAGGTAAAGATTCAGACCGTTCCCGGATTTGCTAACACTTTCCGTGAGGCAGTGCCCAAGATGTATAAGGAGGAGGGCATTACAGCCTTCTACAAGGGCTTGGTGCCATTGTGGATGCGTCAAATTCCGTACACCATGATGAAGTTTGCATGCTTCGAGCGCACTGTGGAGCTGCTCTATAAGTGAGTTAACCAATCTTCACTCATTTTTGTTTCTTTTCTCACGTGCATGATATTTATTATTTAACAGATTTGTGGTACCCAAGCCACGTACTGAATGCAGCAAGGGCGAGCAACTGATTGTGACCTTTGCCGCTGGTTACATTGCTGGCGTGTTCTGCGCCGTTGTCTCGCATCCCGCTGATGTGGTTGTTTCCAAGCTGAACCAGACCAAGGGTGCTAGCGCTATTGGCATTGTCAAGTCTCTCGGCTTCATGGGCATGTGGAATGGATTGACGCCTCGTATCATTATGATCGGTACCCTCACTGCCCTACAATGGTTCATCTACGATGGTGTCAAGGTTGCTCTAGGCATTCCTCGCCCACCACCACCAGAGATGCCCGCCAGTCTGAAGGCCAAGGAGAAGAGCAAGTAAATGGCTCTCACGAAATTGCAAAAAATAAGAACAATGCAAACAAAATGAAAAACATCTAAATTAAGTCTAACTCAAAGTGCAGATCAAGCAAATAGCAAGAGACGGAACGACAACACCCATTAGTAGCATACATCAACTGGCGAAACGAACATACCAAATTTGCTTTTAAATATCTATTGTTTTTGACGTGTGTCAACTGATTTTACCTGTTCTAACGTTACACGTATAGATTTCGGTTCATAGCCATTCCAAGGTAACTTATAACTACTTATACATTCTTCAAACTGCTCTAAACAATATACATTCTTAACTAATCTTTTCTTAACTTTATGTATTCCATTCTATTAAAACTAAATGTGTAGATGTATGTGTATGTACGTCGATTGCCGTACGTATGCATCTTGGTTTTCACTGAAAGTATATTTGTATGTTGTTTCTCCAACTTCAATGATAAGTGTTGAATTGTAGGGATGAGAATATAATAATTAATAGATATGATACGACACTTAAATGCCGCTTAGAAAAATTCCCACACACTCTGAATAAACTAAATTATTAAATTGAAACAGTATTCATTTGACTTTGATTTTGGATTGAGGGCTAACTAGTTTATCAGCGACGCTTTGCGTTTTGCACTTGTGAATTGCATAAACGAAACGCAGCTACTATATACTATGCCATACCTTTACTATTAATGTATAAAGTCGATTATAATATTAGATAACCTGTGACCTCACCACAATTGATTCCTCGTTTCGTTTATGGCAATTGCTTTTCGAAAATAGCGATTCCATCCTAAAGATTTTATGTTATCTAAGTTGGTAAGATTTCCTTCCATAATTATACTGCCAAATATCCATATGTTTAAAAAATAAATAAAGGTTAAAAGTGTTATTATATGCCACGTTTATACGTTTCACTACAATAAAGCGCCAAAACTGATTACCTAGATAGTGCGTCTTTGCGATTTACTGTGGCCGTAGTGAGTGTAGTGTGATTTCCGTAATCTAGCAAACTTTTTATATAGCAAATGACTTTTCAATATTCCTATCATATATTAATTTTCGACCGATGGTTCGCATGACGGATCTTTGCCAATTTTAAATCGAAATTCAAATTAAATAAACCCGGCTATTCTTACGGAGCATGAATGAATACCAAAGCTGAAAGTCTTCTTAAACTTCGAGCACGGAACTCCAAATTATTTTTTAATTCACCAATATGATTTATATCATAAATAAAGCTAGTTTTCATTTTGTGTTCATATAATGACTTAGTTCATGATGAAAAACTTCTGAGGAAGACCAAGCCTCAAAGCATAAATAACTGGAGCCCCAATCATTGCATTCATCCAACCATATTTGGATGATGTCAATTTTGGGTACAGGTCAACTCTAGCCCGCTTTTTGTAGTTGAAAGTACTTATGTATGGCTAGCAATACTTTCGGTACTTCGGGCATTTTGCAAATAAGAAATTGAAGTCACCTGAACGAACAATTTAATTAAGTTATATCGATTTTTCCAATTTGCCATTTCCTCAAAGTGGGAGATAGCAAAAAATGGTAGCCAATGCAAAAGTTATACTCAACGTTGCATTAAATTATTCAAAAATCAAGGAATGTTTTCACAAATATGTATATATATATATTTAATTTATATTTATGATCAATGAGAAAAATAATGTAACATATTGGCTCGTTGTATCATAATTTCACTGCGTACATGTTGGGTTGCAATTGGCATCTGTTAAAAACTAAATAAATCATTAAGTTTTGGATAAGAAAATTAGTTTTCTCGCCGGCTACTGAGAAGCGGGGAAAGGCTCTTACAAATAAATAACCTCTAAGCACTAAAGCTAAATCTTTACAAAACTAAACGCATAGGTAATGTATAAATGTATTTAACAGGCAATTTTCTGGTTTATGAATTATCTATATATGTATTTTATGTACAAATTGCTTAAGGCTAAGTTTCAAAGTCGGGTTCAGACGCATACAAACAGTTAGAGACATAGAGCTTTTATTTAATGTGATGTTTTCTATTATATGTATATATGTATATTTGTTTTGTATGGTATTATTTTGTATTTCAGGACGTGTTTCTCCATAACAAGCCATTTCAGTCTTAGAGTTTCAAATAACGAAAAAAAAATAATTAACAAAAAAGTCCTATAAAATGTTTCATGCAAAACTTAATGACTAAATTTTCATATATTCGTTAGAATTTGATTTACTTCTGTTTCTTTATTTGCATATAAAGACAATTTCGAAACAATGGTTTGCTAGGATAACGCACGCTTTCGTTTGTAGTTTTTGTTATGTTCTTTCAGTTGTTTTTTTTTTCGTTTGTTTTTTTACATTTATTTTAATTTGCGCTGTTTTGTTTTTTAAACTAATATCAGTTATATGGTAGACAATCACACAGGCATACAGGTAAACATAAAATACACAAAATAAAAAATTGATATTGATATCATTACACAATCAAACATACTACGAAACTTTTAAGGGATATGTATATGGGTATAAGTATATGATCTTGAATTTGAAATGAGCTAGTTTTTATAAAACTCAATTTTGCTTAGAGGTAAAAGTAGTTTCTGTTTGATTGTACGTAGAGAAAACTTCAAGTCAATGGCACCTTTCGAATTTGTACCAAGTTCTGGTTTAAAAAAATAAAGTCTGTTCGTCTGTTTTGTTGACGGTATGGTAAAAATTATGAGTTCCCCACCCAGCCCATAATTCATTTCATAATATTTGTATTGCTCGGCGCCAATTCTAGGATGGGTTGCTGTTTGGTTCAGATGGAAATCAATTCCACTTAGAAGTGTACACGCGGAAGGATCTGAATCGATCCCAATATCCGATTATCCAGCCACAGACCTGTTTAGCTATACAGTTAGCTTGACCTTCTTCAATTCTATATTCATATAACATAAATTCTACCAATATGGCGTATTGGACTCCTGAGTCCCGTTATTCTGCTGTTGGACTTTGGCAAGTGCATCGGTTAGGGTGGATCGCATTTGCTGGCTGGAGTTACGGGTTTGACCTTTATCATAGGGCGACAGGGCGTTGTAGTAGAAGGGAGAACGTTTGCTGATTGTATAGTTTTTGCCCTGCGAAGAGAATTCCAGTTATAATTTAAATAATAAGGATCCAATAGCTGCAACTCACATCATTATTGTCCCAGAATTCGTTTTCATTTGTACGATAGCATATGCAGAACTCCAAACGCTTGGAGGATGGGGGCAGCGTGATCTTAAATGAGAATGTATCGAAGACGACGTGTGCACAGGTGGCAGGACCATAGGCCCTGGCAAATGTACAAAATATGTCCTGTTGGCTTTTCCAATCGTCCCAGGTGACGCGCACAATGACTTCCTTTTGAAAATCAATATTCCGAACCTTGATGGTGCCAACCACAATCGATTCCTCATCCTTGACAATGACATTCTCCAGTGAGACAAAGTCACTTTCAATCTTTTGCCTGTCCACAGATATTTGGATTATTTTATGCCTTTTAATTGCAAATAGTTTGTAACCTACCTAAATGTCAAATAATCGGATGCTGGCTGCTTAAAGTCCACAGTCCACTGATCTGGCGGATGCGGACTGACCAGTCCTTGTGTAATTTGTTCCAAGAACTTCATGCTCCAGTAAGGGGGCACATTCGAAGGTTCGGACATGACGCGCACCTCCGTCAGCGATAGACCCTCGTCATCCGCAAAGATCACATGCTTTTTGCGCAAACGACTGCAAGAGAGATCGAGAGAGAAAATTAAGAGAATAAGTATAGATGTTATATTGAATTGTTCTTAAATGTTGCACTAAATGAAAGCTGGCGCAACAAATAGACTGCATTTTGGCCTTGAACCTGGCCTTATCAGCTCTCGTGTCTTGGACCCCCTGTCTTTATGCAACGGTCACGAAGTCAAGTATCATTTAGGATTTTTATATGGTAGCTTTAAGTTTATGGGCTTGTTATTTGTATTTAATATTGAAACTGCGCCATTGCATTTTTATATGTTTTATTTTTAGCAAATCGATGTTTAAATTTGACAAAAATAAAATGAATAGAAAATGTCAATTGAGGAATTTTGGTTTCATTTTGATCCGCCTTGGCAGGTAACGACACTAATCGGAAGCTGTCGCCACCAATTGCCAGTAAATTGGCACTTAAACATTTGTTCTTTCCCTATTTAAACCAAAAGTCATTTAAGTTTATACCGAGTGACAGCCTTGTGTACATAACTATTAACAATTTTTGCGTTCTTTCCGAGGATATAGATATAGAGATTTTTTGCACATATCGAAATATTTTGGATTTTTGCGTCACATTCATTTTTGGGGGCGCATATACCCCAACAAAGTGGGGGCAAAATGTTTGTATACTTTGTGCTATTTCGGTATCCACGTACCATTTTCATTTCAGGCCAAAATATAATGTATGCCCGATGATTTGTGGCCGGGGGGAGAGACAGAGAGAGAGAGAGAGACTCTTGAAAGTGTCTACTTTCTAGTATGTATTTGCTTTATTTATTTATTTTCTTTCACTCGGAAGATTTTTAACGATTTTCGAATGTAAATAAGACACGCCCTTTTTAAAAAGACTAGACATATAATAAATATCAATACAGATGATAAACAATTCCAAAATGATATATCCAACAACATTTTAGGAATGTAGACTAGAGTTATACAACTGTTCTATATATAAATATCTATAGAGACTCATATTGAAAAAATGCATGTCTATCGGAATGATAAGATTAAAGTTTATCAAGCAATTTGTTAGGGGCTTGTTTTATTTTCTTGGTTCACAATAAAAAGGAAAGAAAAGGAAATAAAAATATAGCAGTTGATTTAACTCAGATATTTGCAGCGACAGGCCCCATAGAATTAAAAGAAATTGGCTGACGTGAGGAAACACATTTCATATAATATGGCGAAAAACAATTATTTTCTCAATATTTTTCAATTTAATGAATAGCAAACACAGAGAGCGATTGAGTTATATGGGAAGAATATGTTTTGAGTGTGTGAATGTGTGTGTACTTTCTACTATAAACGTGGCCAACAATTGTGGCTATTTGCTAAGTTGGCTCAGTTTATTAGCCCGACGCCAATATCAAACAGCCGGCTGGCTGGCTGGCTGACTGGCTGGCTGGCTGGTTGCCGATGATCACGCGTTGAAGGCGTGTGCAATCGACGCTGCATTTTCTTTAACAGGTTTCTACGTTTTTTTCATTCGACAATCTGACGATCGTCCGATCGTGTGTGGGGCTTAGATCAGGTCTCGTTTCGTACGCGTTTTCCTGCGCTCGAATGTTGCTTGTGTCAACTGTTGAATTTGTGGCTATCAGGCTGTCGCATATAAAATTTACATAGTTTTTCAGTTTTCCATGCATTTGGTGGCTTGTTCCAGCATGGGGGCCTTTATAGGCCAGCTCGGCTTGAGGAAGTGTCGAAACAAGTTTACATTCCTTTCCTTGTTTTTTGTATCTTTTTCTTGATTTCTTGACTGCACTCATTTAAATAAATGCACGTATGTGCATTAACCGAAAAAATATATATGGTATATGGCGAATGGGTCCGGTTTAAAGGCAGGCACACAAAATTAACAGGCCCATAATTTACACGTGTGTATTTAATATGCAGTGCACATAATGGTGTGAAAGAAACAAGTTTCGAAAAGGGATTACAAAAGCACTTTAACGCACGAATTGATTAGCTACATATGCTTATTTATGGCTATAATCTTTATAGACTTTTATTTCCTATCGTAAGACTAGAGTCAACAATCCTTAGGTCTACTACTTATATGTTCTCATGCGCCTTGACCTTGTCAAATATTTTTGAATGACGGTCAGTTTGGCGACCTTTACAGACAGCCTTGTGCGTGTGCGTCTTTAATTGTCTTTAATCTGATAATTTTGACAAGGTGGTTCCGTCTTTGTACTCTCCTTTCGCAAATAGCACATAGTTTGCAAAGCACACAGACACAATATTAGCCCCCAATATTGCCCCCACGCATTTTTTATGTGCGTGGGCCACTTTTGGCGACATCTAATAATTAGTCCAACTCACATGCTACGACTTATATATGTGTGCCCCAGTATTACAATATAAATAAAATAAAAAGTGTACAGATTTCGGTTTTGAGTGCGACAACATTAAGAAATCTTTACAGCTTCCAAGCACATCTCTACACGTGATGGGCGCATGCACAATCTGTCTATAAATATTCACCGAATATGTAGCTTTTACATGCATATGTAATTTATAGATTATGTATGTGTATTTATTTATACATTGAGTTGACTTGCCTTTGGATTTTTTAATATATATTTTTTATATATAACCGACAAAAACCGACACAACACAATTATCACATGCTGAGTTTGAAAATTCTGGCGTCTATTTAGTGGCCTTGGCGTGACCTGGTACGCTGTCTGGGATCTTGTCGGCTTGTGGGGAATAATTAAGAGTTTGACATGCTTTGGTGACATACATATACTACAAGGCAGGAAGTCAGATTGTGATTGATAAATGACAGCGTAATTGCTGACTGAAATTAACGGAAAATGAAAAGAATTCTCAAAAATTCATTTTTTAGAAATTGTTAATACTATAATTCACACTCTCTGAAAGGCCAGGTTTTGAAATCGCGATGTATTTAACATTCTTACAGTTCTAGACAGCTATTCTGCAAGTTTGAAGTTAGTTCGTTAACAAACAGTTGACTTACTTGCGATGGGAGACAGGTATGGTGTGTATGTAATTAAGTATTTCTCTAAATATCTAACCATTACTTGTATTTCTCTTGAGAAAATTCATTAGTAAGATATGTAAATCGAATGGGAATTGAACGATATAAATTCTTGATTGATGATTGTCCCCCGATACCAGAAATCGTAACAGCTAGAGCATTATCTCGAGAACTATGCGAGTTATCATATTTATAATAATAATATAACTAATATTTGTACATCATTCTGACAGGGTATTGCCTCGTCGTGCAGTAGTAAACAGAAATAATGCAATACGCAACCGCAAGCACACACTCGCACACACACATGCACATCGTCTTACGAAATAGTGTGTGTCTGGTTTACATTGATAATAGCTATGGGTGTGTGTGTGTGTGTGTTTTAAACGTATATCGCAATCGCTTTTAGGCGTATCAGATGGTGGATAGCCTCGTCTAGAGATTGCTTAACCAAAAATAGTGTATTTTTAATGTGCACTCGCACTGATCTCTGTTGTCTCGTCGGGCTGCACTTTCCATTTTATATTTAAAGGCATTTTTTAAAATGCCAAATTCAAGTGCAGCGAACAAAGGAATCAAGCAAACAAATCTGGTGAGCAGCTCGAGCTTATGCAAATATTTCGAAGATAAGATAAACAAATAATAAAAACATTTTAAGAATATAAGGCACATATAGCTTATGTAGCGTGGCGATGGAGAAATGGTCAGATTTTTAAACTGGCTCTTCCAATATATAAAAAAATGTATATGCATATATAAATTTATTATATGTATTTGTTTTTGTTTAGCTCATGCAATTTTATATACGGTATACTATTTTTTACGTCTGCCCCCGTGACATGTGTTCGCTATGACGTCTAGAAAAACTTAACGACTGCCAAAAGAAATGTTTGGATTTGGATGTGTAGTTGTTTTTTCTTGATATCTGGCCAAATTTGGTTCAAATGTACCGAAAATGGGAAGTTTCTGAAGTTGTTTTCTTTAACTTAGCGATCTCTCAAACTTGCAGTCAGCGTTAAAGTTCTTCGTTCGCTTTCTATTTAACCTATTGGATTTCACTTTTAATCAATCCCACACCTCAGACCCAGTCAACCACACCATATGTAGTTCAATTTGTGGCTGTGGTCACCAAATGACGGCGGCGCCAGTGCCACCTCTGATTGACGTCAAATTGATAGCGGTTTGTTGCGAACCACTCGGTTTACACTTATGCAAGTGCCCCTCCCCTGACAGCTTACCTTTGCTCGCAGGTAGCAAATCCATTTGAATCACTGCTGCTGTTGCTGCTGCTGTCTGTCACATCGTCATGCTCCGTGGGTGCAGCATCCGTGGAGGCGATGCTGAAGCTTTGGTTGCTCTTGTGCAGGCAGGATTTGCGGCTGAGGCACGATTTGGGCTGTGTTTGCAGCAGCGGGGCAGAGACCATGCGCTCCAAATAGCTGCGGCCGGAGCGACTGCCAACGCCAAGGGGCGTGCCACCAGTCTTGGCGGGCAGATGCTGACCCTGGGCAGCATTGGATGCGTTGTTGACCATCGCTTTGGAGGCCAGAGTTACCGCTTGAGGACGGCAATAACGCGAGGCTATGGTATTGGGTTCGTCATTGTAGCTGTAAGCAGGCCAAAGATTAAGAATCTCACATGAGTATGTACGAGCATATAATAGAATAGTATATAGTATATTGTATATAGTATGTGCCACATTTCGGTATGGCTCTTAAATAATCTGCGCATTATGAAAGCAATCGTACGAGGGGACATGCGGCGCTCACGTTTACTTTCTTTTTATCAGCCTGATAAGGTTGTCTTTATTCTGGGTCTGTCTTTTATTTCTGTGAGATAATACGCGGCATGTACTCGGCATGGCATTGTTCGGCTGCCGTATTATGGGCAGGGCATGTACTATCTATAAAGAAATAGCGCCAGGCTTCTGGCATTGATAAGCGCAGAACTTGTTGAATCTATTACGCACGACCTCTGCACTTGATTTGAATAGTAATCCATGGGATGGGTATTCGTATTTATGTATGTATTCACAATTGTTTGGGTCTCTTTCAATTGTGATTCATCATGGCGTACTATTTTTGGAAAGACCATGAGACAGAGACAGAGAACAACTGTTTGCAATTTTTCTATTTCGCTGATTCATATCAAAAATTGTTGTTTTTGGCTAGACACAGGAAAACTATAAAGTCAATGTCTGATAAGCCCACTTTTTTCCCCCATTATTTATTGGGCTAACGCAAAAACTAAAGGGAAATCTATTTGCCTAGCTCTTTAAAGAGTCCCAAGTTATTTAGTGCTTAAGAGTGACGAGTTAAAGAATCAAAACAACTAAAATGTCAAGTAACCAAATTCCTTGTGAATATTAAACGTGTGGCCAGTATTTAAATCACGTGAATTTATCGTTTTTTATAGCTGACCAAATATTTTAGTATAATTTCTATTTTTATTCATACCTATGCATATTTGAAGTAATAATTTTGAAATTTTTGTTTTGCTAAGTCTAAAATAAAGAAATTTATTTTTAGTTTAAACTTGTTGTGTTATACATATTCCAATGTTTTCTGATTAATGCACTAAAGCTGCAAATAAGCCTCACACACGAGGATCCGGGCATGATTTATATCAATTGCGTCAACAGACCTCGAGCAGACTCCCCGACCCAACTTTCCTTATTAATATTGCCCCCAAACCGAAAAGTTTGTTTCATTTTTCAAGCGCCACGCGCAAATTTGTCGCCGTCAGCGTCATTTGCCGTACTCGTGCTCGTGTCCGGCAAAAGAGACACCCGTCCGGGTAGCCGCTCTCTAAGACTTTGCGAAAGTTTGTTTTGATTATTCGAACGCCTTGATCTTGAATGCTTTCAAATTCTGTTGTCAACCAGAGATTTAGACATATTTTTAGTGTGTGCCTCATTGTTGTGCATATGTGCAAATGTGTGTGCATATCAACATACTTCTGCAAGCACCGAAGCCCTTAACCCCTTTAATTCTGCCGCAATATCTTATGACAAAAGCAAAATTGCTTCCGTCCTCAGTTAAACTTATATCAATATTTATCCTACTAACAGTCGGAGACTGACAGGCAAACATGGATATTTACAATAAACATACTTATAATGCAATTGCGTTCATTGTTTGTATAATGTTTTTTTGAACTAACCTACATATGGAGTGTGTTTTGTAATACCTTAAATTTATGACTTGAAATTGTGAGAATTGAAAAAAATAGCCCTGATATTCTTTTCTTGAGTTACGACTTGAAAGCTATAAAATAATATATTATCGAATACAACTAAGCAAGATATTGGCTGTTATTTCATTGTCTTTTGTTTTAACAGCCGTTATCGATGTCATAATTGATATCAGACTTTTACCTATTCATTATATAATATGACTTATAAGCAAATTTACACGATAAGTACAATAATATAATTAATCAGCACTTCTTTAAGGAGCATTATAAAACGAACTTGTTTTGTTTTCTGTTACTAAAACACGTAGGCGTCTCTTTAGGAGTATATCAGAAAATACTCTCTGCTATCAAATGATAAGAGAAATTCCAGAATTTCTTTTTTATTCGATAAGAATGCCTAAGACGTGACTTAAGCTTGAAGTTGGAGAAAGTATACAAAGCTTAAGGAATTAATTTGAGTTTTCACTAGTCTCTTTACGAAAAATAAATTCAATAAATAAATGAATAATAAAATAGATAATAAAAAACAATTGAATTTTGATTCGTTGCCGAAAGTCGCATATTCAATTAAATTCAATTAGCATTGAGTAGATTCACTGCCCCCAATTTGGGTTTGTAGTATTCAAAAATGATTTTCGAACTTACTTTAATGTTTGACGCTGATGTCCGCTCATGTAGTCCGCTAGGAAACTAACGGGTGGACTGTGACTGAATATGGGTGGACTGTGTGAAATCATTTTATAGGCTGTCGTTTCTCTATAGATCTCAAACAAGGAACTACGATTGATGTTGCTGTTGTAATTAGCAGCAGGGCCTGTAAAATTGGAAGAAGAGAAAAATATTGATAGAGTGAGCAAAATGGCTTGGATTTAAACGAAGCGTAAATTATTTTAATTGGAATTAACTATAAACAAAATGCTTGAATGCAAATGTTTATAAAATGATTCGAATTATGGATTGTAATGGAAAATGATTATAAAAAGCAATATTTGTACATATACACATTCATTTTGTTTACGTTTATTTGAGTTGAATATTAGCTTTTGCTAAGAAACTTACCGTTTGTGGGTATATGACTTTGTTGTGTTTCTCGTCTTAGCTCTTTCTCTCTTTCTTGCTCGCCTTATACTCTCCGTTTCTATCTTTCAATCTCTGTGTATTAAGGAACTTTACTGGTATCACTTTATTTATTTATTTTTGCCCAACTTTCTTAGAGATTTTCTTTCATATGTGCATCACGCGCGATGTTCGTGGGGCTTGGCAACGCGCGTCAGACAATGAAATTTGTTGTGTAAAAATTAATATTTAAATTTTAAACACAAGCACACACAATTTTTTTGGCAGCACCGCACAAAACAAAACGACGAGCACCAAAACGAATTAACAATAATTTAATATTATTGATTTATATTCCTTTTTCTTTTACAAATAAAAATTCGCGCGTTTTTTCTTTTCTTTTCTTCTTTTGTGGTTATATATGATTTGATGTTATTTTTAGTATTTTGCTTTAACGACACGAATAATTAGGACCGCATCGCGTTTTGTTGTTGCCTGTTGCAATCCGGCTGTGAGTACCGTTCGCCTCGACGACTCAGAGACGAATAAACTGTCGCTGCTACAGCAACTCGCCGTCAAGACTGCTAACGGCCAACCCAACGACTCAGGCCACCACCAGCCACAGTCCGCACGAACCCAGAGAGCGGCGTTACAGTACGATCGTCGTATGGTCTGGAAGGCGCTCGCACACTCTCTCTCTCTCATCCACTCTCTGCCTCGCATTCCCTCTACGCTGAGTGTGGCTGCATTTTAATGATAGTGCAGCGATAGTTGTTGTTGGCATTCAGTTTAGTTAAGTTCGTCTGGTTTAGTTGCGATTTTCGTTAGGTTTAGATGGCGCCTCAGAGCCAAAGCCACTTAATGTGTCAGGCTGGATGGACATGATCAGCGTACGATCATTAGCGCGTGCGATCATTTTGGGCATTCGTTTTATTAATAAATGCGAATAGTCGTACAAGTATTCACACATGTATTCTATGTTTTGTCAAACAACTTTCCGTGCGATCAGCATCTACGTCTACGACTTAAGGCAGCTGATTTTGTATGCTATTTATTTATTGCATCCTTCTTATTTGCTTTAATCTTGCATCCTTAGCCATGCCCATAGAAAAAACTCACCGAACGAGTACCCACTCATTCGTTTGAGTGTCTACAACAACTTGCTGACGTCTTATGGTTCGAGTCGTTTGAGTGGTTTCTCTTTATAAGGTTTGGGGCTTATACTTAGCTGCAATCGGTAACCCAAACACCTTTACAGCCTACGCTTTTCTTTATGCAATTTATGTTTGTCATACATTGTCTTTGTCGAGTCGACAGCTCTAAATCAATTATGCTTTTGGGGGGAATTGTGTAAAAGTTGTCGCTGTGTAATCTGGTTTTTTTCATCGACTTTCTCATGCGCTACGTTTAAATTCAGCAAGCATATCGGTTGCGCTAAAGGCATGACAAGTGTTGAATTATAAAGAAATTATATCACAATTTTTATATTTAAATCAATTATCTGATCCAAGTGGGATTTAGGAGTAAAAAGCAAATCGATGTCTACGTATATAAATAAATAATTGTATTCCAACTTTTATAATATAATATTTCTATTAGCTATTAATTTATCCAATGAACCCATTAAAAATACCACATAAAGGGACTTACGAGCGTTTTCATTTGTATTACCCACATCATCAGATAGATGACGACGACAACTCTGGGAAATTGTCGACATTCTCCGCCACGCATCGTATGGGTCTGAGTGTTTTTCTTGTCTGGTGCATAGAAAGTGTGTCTGTGTGTGTGTGCCCGTGTGTGTATTTGTGTGTGGCGTGCGTGACTCGTTGACATTCAGAAATGGCGGCGTAGGTCTTAGTCGGGCCTTAGGTAGACGAGAAATGCTCTCACAATGCGTGATCTGTCTCTTATGATAATGCATTTTTGGATGAAGGGTCCAACAAGTTTGTTCAAGTGTTTCGATTGATCCGTAACCACTGTGCCACTTTCATTGGGTGGCACTTGGGTAGGGGAAATACGAGCACGCAACACACACGCTACTCCAAGTCCAAGTAACTTATTTGCTTTTGGGGCTCACAGCATCTCTCAGGCCGGTTTCAGAGTGCGCTGCGCAGATGTGCCGGCCGGCCGGCTGGTCGGCACTTGTTCACCTAGTCGCTGCTCCTTCCTGACCACCACCCGATTGCCTTGGCTAAGAGCCGGTTTAACGCTGCTTCGTTTCTGGAGTGGCTTGTCGCGTTTTTGCCGGCCACTCCATCAACATTTGCCTATATATACTATACTATATATGCACATAGACTCGACTAGCCCCCTACTCAGGGTGATCTTCCTTTCTCTCTCTCTCCACCTTGATGCTATCTTGGTGCAGTGCCCTTTGAAGCGTTGGCCATGTGCAGCAGTCACAATCCTCAGACTCGATTATGAAGCGCACTTGAAAAACTGCAAATATTTCACTAAAATATTTATATTTATGTCTTATAGCCAGCTGTCTGTCTATTTCTGTTATAATTTTCATGTGTGATCCGAGCAGCGGATGTGATGCATTATTTAATTGACGACTTTCCTTTTTTGGCTGGGTGGGATGGAACACAGATCCAGTGATAAAGTATATTATCCAAAAACTATAGCTTTCTATCAAAGTCTAGTTACGACTTATAGTGTAATCTGAACTTAAACAAGTTGGTATTTTGATCTTTGGCCGAGTGTTATGTCTATGAATGAATTTTGAAGCAGTTGTGAACCATGCAATGTTTCGCAGAACTCAAACTCACACATGGAATATGTACGAAATTGATATTTTATAATATTACAAAATTGTATCATTCGTTGAGTGCGTGAATTGCATCTAATAACTGATGTTAACACACACTTCTTCTAGGGAACAAAATCGCCACGTTTTGCCCTCGACTTTGTCATGCCTGGAAGCCAAGCCAAATGCAGTGTACAAAAATAAACGCGCAACGTCGTCTGGGATAGGGTCTGGACCCGAGAACTGGGGGGCAGCTAGTCAGCTGGGCAATAGCAACAACAAGCTGACGAAATCAGCCGAGCTGCCAATATCAGCAACATCAGCGGCGCCAAAAGTGAAAAGATTATCAGCGATTATGTACTCTATTTAGGAACAGCAAAAAATGGGCGTATCTACGACTTGTGGCTGTTTAGCTAGAAAATACTTAGCATATGCCTAGCATATATTATATAGTATTTGTAGTAGACATAAGTAAACCCGCCCGAAGGTTTAAATTTAGAAACGAGGCGTGCGACTCAGTTCTTATCAATGCAGGCGCGATCTTGATGCGCAGACTGGGACGGGGGTCGTTGTTTGGGGCGGGGGCAAGGGCAGCTGATAAACTGCGCAGCATAAACTAAACACAAAATTCATAAATATAGCTGGGTTTATTTTTGGCGGACGAAAATCATGCCGTTACTGACCTAGAGCACCTGATCGCGGCGTGATCAATTATTTGGCAACAGATCTCGCATAAAAGAGAAGAAGAAAACTGTTGCAAATTCGCTTCAATGCATAAGGGAAATGGAATATATTACAGCTAACTGCAATACATACATGCATATATATAAAAAGCCCCATACTAGAAATTGTATAACCTTATAATCATTTGAAAAATCGTTTGAAAAACTGTTATCGTTGGGTGAGGGTCAATGGAATAGGCGCTTAGAAAATGCAACCGATGATCGATTAATATATGTTGTTTTGCATCGCGTAATTTTGCCGCGTAATTTTCCATTGTAGCTCCCGCTTGAAACTTAATTATGCGATTTATTATGCAAATATAGAAATGTACGACGCGACTCTACGTCTATTTAAAGACCCAGGCCTTGTTTGTGGTTCGCCTGAAGCCGCACGAACACGAGCTGATCACGTTTTTCACTTGTGCTCGAAACCCTCGATAGAGACAGGGTGATAGAGAGAGAGAGAGAGGGGCGGAGTAGTTTGAAAATGTGAAAAACTGTTTCATTGACATCAGCGCGACGCGACGTCTGCCTGCAATTATGATAGGGCCCATTCTGGCCACTGATAAGCGGCCAACTCCTCCCAGAACTCTGTAACGAGCCGAGACCCGAAAAAAAAAATAAAAACACGAAACAAAACAAAAATCCGAAAACTCATGTTAATCAACGAGCGCATAGTTCGGCGCCTTATCAATAGACACAAACTATTAGGATTTGCTTTTTTTTGTTTTTGTTGTTGGTATTAGCCTATAATTATAGTCTGAAACGAACCAGACGAGACTAGCCACATATGTTTGCCTATATGTCTGTAATATATTTGCTTAGCTGTTGATAGTGGCGAGTCGCAAATTGAGTTTTGGGCATTTGTTTGCTTTGACATTATATTCAAGCGGCAAACAGGTTGCCGGATATTCACATAGTATTATTTTTAGTTGTCACCCAGTAACAATATTTGTTCACACTTTTTTTTCTATCCGAAATCAGTTTTGAACATCTGTTGTGGGCATTTTAATAGAGTTTTTTAATTGCACCCACAACTGAACAAAAGGTCAAAATTGAAAACTTGCTGCCAATAAATTGTGTACTATAAGTACTTTACCTATTTGCAAGCTAACAATTATTTTATTTAAATTTACTGATACAATACATTTATTATTATCATCAAAAAATAATAGGTTTTCAACACTCCAACGAAATTCCAAAAATGTGACTAAGAAATCCTATTTTTGACACATGTCGAGGGGGGATATCAAGATTCTTAATCAGTATCCGATTAGTATCTTAACTTATTTCAAATATTGTGCGAAATGTAGACATTTTAGTTGCTCGCCATTTTTAGGCATGGCTTAACCGTTTCAAATGAATAAATATTAAAATTGAAATTTAAGACATAAGTTTTTTACCCTGGTACCGACCGCGGAACATTTTAAATTTGAAAATATGCATCGAATAAAAGCAAAAGTTGAAAGCGGAGAAAAGTGTCTTAGAAACGTTTTTCGCGATTTTTCCACCGGCTTAAGCCGGTTTACTGTGCGCATCCATCACATTAGGTAACTTAGTAATAATTTCGGCTGCCTAGTTATGTTTTATCTAGAATTCATACCTATTTTTAAGCTAAATACACGCTGTAAATTTTACCAGCAACTTTATGGGACCTATACATATGTGCAAACAAAATGTATTCGTATTTATATAAATGTACAAATATGAGTTTTAATTACGTGCTCACCTGTTAATTCACACGCAACATTATTTTATCGTCATCAATCGGTAGGCGGGAGACGAACTTTTATATAATCACATCACTGAAAGAGCAGAAAAGAGATAATGTTTATTATAAGTAGTAAAACGCAGCGTGATTGCTAATCCATACTTGAATTAGAGAGAATCGAGTAGTAGAGTAATATGTGTACATACGTTTTTTGTTCAATTTAAGCTCAGCTCAACATACATACAAACAAGCATGCATACATACGATTGTAATATTGGTTACGTAAAATAAAAGATAAATATGTTCAAAATACGTACCAATCAATCTTTTCAATCTATCAACTCCTCTTTTGATAAAGCTGTCGCATCCCCCATAGTAGAAGCTGCCGTCTCCTGCATTACTTAAAGAATAGTCTCCGTGGCCTTAAGGCCACCTCCTCCTCCTCTATAGTTCGAGCTGACGTTTCGTCTATTGCTGAAGCCACCGTCCTCCATAGTAGAAGCCGTCTCCTCCTCTATTGCTGAAGCTACCGTCTTCCATAGTAGGAGCCGTCACCTCCTCTATAGCAGAAGCTGCCGACTCCTCTACAGTTGAAGTCGGCTGCTGCTTCTGAACTGACTTACTTGAATTTATGAGAATCACGTAGAAGGGCATTTTTACAAAATACGTTTATTTTGAATTTGCAGCTACGCTAGGAGTAAACTTTATCTTGTATATAAATATACATACATACAAACACACAGGCATACTCACATACATGCTCACATATGTACATGCATATGTACATGCACATACATACATACAGACATACATACATACATACATACATACATACATAAATACATACATACATACATACATACATACATACATACATACATACATACATACATACATACATACATACATACACACATACGTACGCACACACATACATACATATATACATACATACGTACATACATACATACATACATACACGCACACACATACATACATACGTACACACTTACGTACATAAACACATACATACATACATATATACATACATACATACATACACACATACAGACATATATACTTAAATACATACATTAATACATACATACATACATACATACATACATACATACATGCATACATACATACATACATACAAACATACATACATACATACATGCATACATACATACATACATACATACACACGTACATACATATAATTTAAATAGTTAAAATATATTTAAATTGTAAAATTCCATCACATAAGCTGCTATCTTGAGATGATCACCAATCAGTCAATCAGTCAGTCAGAATGATTAAAAATAATATAGAATTGTATATTACAATAGTAAATTTGTTAAATGCATATTTTCTTACAAATATACAAAAAGGAGACACATTTGTTAAGCGAATTCGATACATAAACGAAAACCCAGCATTAAATACATAACAGACCTCAAGTAGTTCCGCCTTTCTTTGAAACTAGGCATACGGGAGGAAAGGGAAATATAGCTGTGGACATTTATAAAAATTGGCAGCAACAGTTGAGATTTTCATTCCGGTTCCGGTTTATGGGACATTAACATAAAAACGAACGAGGCAACATAAAACATGTTTGAGCATCGCATTCAATGTTAAGTCCGTGCATTGCACTGCACAGATACATAGATAGAAAAGTATCTGCTGGCACTATGTAGCTGGTAGATGCTAGATGCTCGCAGAAAAACCGGGCAGTGCGTCAGACGGGTAAATTGCTTAGCCGAAAAGCGTGTCGGCAGGTGCATCGCAGAAATGTGCGAATATATATATTGCACATGATTTTAGAAATGCTCAACTTAATTTGCCAATATTCGCCTAATTTGCTTGGAGCACGCAATTTTAATTGAATTAACCTTCAACAGGAGGTTGTTCAAAGCTTGATTTGTACTATATATTTTAGAGCAAGTAATTTAGATAACACATTAATAGCTATTTACGCCTATTCAGTCAGTATGTTCGGCTCATTGAACTCTATCAGTTGATGGTCTGGCAAAAACTCAACCGCAGTTTGCGTTTAGTTTATTTACTTTAGTTATATGTATGCTTGACGAATTGATTTGTTTATTTGAATGGAAGCAAATGGCTTCGAGTCTGGAGGATTGTTTTCTTTACCATTGGGTTAAAGCGAGACGGTGTAAAAAGTAAGACTGCAAGCCGGTCTCGAGTCGAACCTGATTATGCCCGGAATGACTATTTTTTTTTTCTCACCATAAGCTGAGCATTAAGCCGGGTTGGCTGGCTTGACAACAGCCAAACCTAAACATGAACCGAACCAAGATGGTTTGGTTCAAAATGTATTGGTTTTTGATATTGTTCTATTGATAATTGCAATACTCTGAACATGAATAATTTACTAATTATGATTTAAAAAATTAAAGTTTTTACCAAATTCGATGTTGATGAAAATATGTAATATTATAAGCATTATCATCGGGTTTTGAAACTATTGAAACTATCGTTGTATCGGCCAAAATATAGAGCATATATACTCTGTAGTTCCCACTTTATTGTGCCTGACAATGCCCCTGACATTTTTAAAAACACACATTAGCCTCAAGTGGGTCACCTTTTAGCTTATCAGGGCACATTTGAGCTGATTAACATTATATGGTCGTCTTCATAAAGTCGTTTATAAATAACTACCGATACGATTGGAAATTTCAATTTTTATAATTTGTTTTCGTTGCCTTTAAAAACGAAATGAGAAGTAAAATGCAATTATAACAAGCGAATTGTGTTCTATAAACACTTTTAGACGATTGACGGATTGATCTGCGCACTTAGTCAACGGTCAACAATTAACTAAATATGTTCTATTTAAAAGCCTTTGGTCTTCTATGTGTTTACATGCGCAGTATAATGCTAAGGGTCAGCGGTCTTATCTGCAAACCGGGTTCAAAAGGAACTGTTACAAATTATATTGCAATGCAACTTTGTGACGTCAATGGAACAGACTTTATGTCTGTGATTGACAGCAACGAACATTATATCAATAGTTGTAGGTGTAGGCACTTATGGTGCATTCACAAAACGCGTGATTGTCAGGGGAAGCATATGAGATTGGCAGTTTGACTGATTGCTGATCAAGGCCTAGACCAAATCCTAAGAGCAGGGGAGCTTAATTTCACAGAGGAGATACTATGTATAAATTTAGTGGAAAACTCCTCCCCTTGTATGAAGTGTGTTTAATAATTTATGCGATTGATTATAACAAATATACTTAGTTTATTTGCGATGGCAGAGAATGTAGGCCTCTGTTCGGAGAAGGGCAAATTTTAATATTCCCAATTCTGTGCTTTAGTCCTATTTCTCTGATAGTTATGTTTCCGTAAACCAAAGACCTTACTTAATATAATAGCTTCAATTTCTATTTAATTTTGGGGCAAACCAAATAATAATCTGTATTTGTGTTTTGTCCTCTCAGCTTAAGGACTGGATCGACGCCTTCGTGGACCGAAAGGAGGACAGAAATATATGGTGTTGGTGTGGTCGATGAAGCTTTCTTCAGCATGTAACTTGAATTTTCGCCCACGAATGGACTCAGGGTATAAAAATAAGACAACATGCATGTGTAACATGAGGCTAATATGAATGCCTGCACGCCCACGGCACAAACGAGACCCGGCGACGAAAGGCGAAGTGCTTGGGTGTTGCTTTAATATAAGAGTATTTGTGGACAGCTTTCCAGTCTCCGTTGGTTCATTTGTGTATCTTATCGGACGCTAATCAAGTTTTTATTTTAATCATATAATTGTTATGTGGGGTCTTTTGGGTTCTTTTTATGTACAAACATTTGTTGTTGCTAGCCGATCGCGCGACAAGAGACGCACTGCTTATCATTGGCTATTCAGTTTCTTCCTCTTCAAATAAGAAGTTCAATGACTAAATTGAAAAGTGATTTTTTGCAGTTGCTTCTTATTTATTATACCCAGTATTTGTAGAAAATGGGTGGGAACATGACCAAATGTCTTATTGAGTGCATGTTCTTTGTCAGGGAACAAGCTCTCAGACAAGCTCTCCGCAGAAAGTCGTTAATATTGGAAATAAGAATAATGGTACTATGCGAAGAAGAAGAGCAGCAAATCAAGTACAGGTACAGGGTATACCCGTGTCTGGCATTCCCGACTAGAGCACTTTTACTTGTTCTTATTCTTTTGACTGTTTAATCAGCTGTTTTTGGAACTTACTATCAGCTTTATGTACATGTTGCCCCAGTTTTTTATGTTTTTGTGATGACCAGCTTTTGCAATTAAGAGATTGAAAGAGAGATAGACAGAATGAAAGAGGGTGAGCTGGAGAGAGAGAAAGAGGGGTGATAAGTACGAGCTGTAAATTAAAAATATACAAAGAAATTATTAAATTGGACGCAGACCATGAATTTTTGCAAATAACTATAGCAGAGTAGAGGGTATCTCTAAGTCAGTAGAGCACCTTTAATTTTTGTTGTGTTTTTCGCTACCTGTTTAAGACATTCTCTGTCATTTTTAAACAATTAAAATACTTATATAAAATCTTTTGCTGTTATTTCTTGTTTTCTGAAATCTTTGTCGAGGTTTTTTTTTTGTCATCCGCTTTTAAAATTTTATTTTGAATATACAAATTAAACGTAATACAATTTCTGATGCACATCATTTGAAAGCGCATTAATTTTAAGGTTTATGGATTTAATTATGAATTCATAATTTAAAAGACCTGAAGCCGCGACTGAAATCAAAAATGGTTTGTATTAACTGGTGGATGCGAGTTTGAATAGTTTGCTGGTAGCATCAGTTTGACATAAGTTCAGTATTTAACACGTGAAAAGTTCTCATTTAGCTTGATTTTGTTTATATTATATGTTAACTGGTCGATGGTTGGATGTTTTTTAAAATATTGAAGCTATATCTCTGATTTGACTGGCGCCTTAGGTGGCATCATAATTTCGACCAGACCCCACATAAAATGTATTCATTTTTGAAAATATAAAAAACATTGATAAGACGTTTTTAATTTTTTGGGTGATGTGATTTATGGCGCATTAAAAAGTACAGGTCTTGACTGCATATATTTGTCTAATGAGTGGCAGATAGCCCATGCCCGGGTTTTGACTTGCCCTCCGGCTTACGGGGGAGATGGACGTGTCTCAAAGCTAACCAGGTGGCGGGGAGCTGCACTAGGAATGCAAAACGACCTGATTAGCTGCGACTTAGTTCCGCAATTAGATTGCCTCAGTTAATGCGCTTAAAAATCTGAGTTCGTGGGTTCAGGTGCTATTTAAATATAGCAGCGCTTACCAAAGCCCTATTATTTTTAGAATTCCTGTTCACCCTTTGAAATGCTTATGGAATAGCGAATATTCGGCTTTGCCCGGCACATTAAAAACTACGCATCCTCTAAAATGTAAAGAATTGACAATTTCATTAAAGCCGAGAGTACAAAAGCCTTGATATAAATATATAAAAATATATATATATATATATATACATATATATGATATTTAAAACAAAACTATAAAATGTTTGCCATTAAATGTTTACCAAGGAGGGGACTTTTGTAAAAAGTATAAAACACTGCTCAAATAAACTTTCACAGTTCCTTTCATTTATTTATTTGTTGCTTTATAATGTAAAGCTTCGAAGGTAAGTTTGAAGTTGATCGTTGAAAATCTGCACACAAAAAATTTTAGATCCCCATTTTCTACCAAAATGGGTTGGATTTTGGGAAAAGTGTTGACACGGCTTGGATAGTCTCTGGATTAAAAAATCAATCAGAAGAACAGATAACTATATATTATACATATAGACACGGACTTGTTATTACAAGCCCACCCACCTGAACCTTATCACCTTATCAAACTGTAATCAGTATTTTATGTTTGAGAAATCCCCAACCTTTCACGCCAGCTCCCCAGGCGGGCGTCTCGCAACTTGACAGTGGCGCAGTCTAATCGAATCAGCAAAAAAGGAGATAGAAAATCGTATACGTTGTGATTTAGTTATTTGTAGATTTGGTTTTCGATTATCAGTTGAATGCTTTTTCAAATTCAGATTTGTGGCATGGCCCAGGCGCGATTAGTTAACATTTGTTTTGAGCGTGTTCCCAGAGCCAAAGGCTTGATGAACCGCACAGCCGAGATGAGATAACTTGAAGCAGCACATGCAATGTGAGTGACAGCTTGCAGCTTTTATTCCCCCTACCTCCCACTCGAGCTAGGTATGGTATGTAAGTATTTATAGACAAGGTTTATGGATTTGTTGTGTCGTGTCCCCGGCTGAAGCACCTTCAATCCGTTTTGGACTGTGTTTATCAGGACGTGGCTATCAATTTGACGCGTCCTTATCGCAGCAAAGCGCATCTGTATAACAAATTTACAATTCGTTTTTGATTGCAGCATTTTGAGAGGAATTGTGATTACAAATGGGCGTGTTTGGGGGTGTTGCTTCAAGGCGTTAATCGTAGATTAGTATCTATATGCTCAAACAATGTAAACTAATTGATATATTTAAAAATTTCTTTACTGTTGCACAAAGAGTAGTGCATTTTATAAGAACGATGTCTATTGGCAATATGATTAATATTTTCACATGATATCTATTTATATTTTGTGAGTTAATTTCAAGTCATACATTTTAAACATGGCGCCACTTTCTCTATCGATATATCGAACGGTAAATTAACGAACCAAACGATTGCATGTGAGTAGCAAACATGCTAATCGATATATTTGTGGAGGAAGTCGATATTTGTTTAGCGTTCCTAATAAGATTGAACAAAAATATAAAAAGAATTAATAACAACAATCGCACAAGGATGGTGAGTAACCTCTCGCTGCGTTTTTATTGTTTGCTGGTAAACATTTAGAGCTAGTGCTGTAATTAATTGATAGATTGACATTTCATACATTTCTGGAACGAAGTAGTAGATGGGACAATAGCTGTTGTGCCATTTCCGATGCGGGCAATGAAAAGTTCGGGATTAGTAATAATTGTGTTCCATGCCTGTGCCGGCTACTCCCGACACTGTTTCGGGCAATGAGATTAGCGGTCCGCCCCCTGCTTGATCCGGCGAACGTTTGCCGCCCCAGGAATGGAACCGCTGCTTCTTGCCCAGAACAACCGAATTGCGTTTGTCGTCCCGCTGGAGCTTAAAACGACAGCGCTCTATGACCGCATCTCGTATGATGGTCGCGAACTCAACGTCATTGAACTGTGCCATTAGCAGCTTGAAGAAGGCCCAGATCTCACCGCGCTGGGATGTTGGTGGTGGAGCATATTGATGGAACAGCCAGGTCTCGGATAGCGGGGCATCCTCTGGTGGTACGGGTCGAGCGTTGTACGCGTCACACACATCCTCAAAGCTGAGTATGGCCTGGAGAATGAACTTGCGATACTTGGCCAACTGCAGCTCGCAGGTGTTCAGCTCCAGATCCACAGACGTGTGCGCGGGCAGAGCATATAGCTGCCTACAAATGCCCAACAGCAACAGCAAGCGCCAAGTGGGCAGCATCCTCGTTGATGCAGTTGATGTGCGTTTGTAAATCCTTTTAGAAACCTTTTCGGCGGCACGCGCGCACTTGTAGATTAGCAATGAGCAACTGTGCACTCGAAGGGCACTTACAATGGCCTTATATACCGCCAGCAGCGAGGTAGTCCGAGCCACCCACAGACGTCTGCCAACTTTGAAGTTCATAAAATAATTATAAAACGTTGTCGTTTACATTTCTAAGCCGTTACACACGGCTAAAGAGCGAGTCCTAATAAGCAGCGCTACGGCTACGGCTGTTCGGATCTATGGGCCGTGTGGGGGTTGGCTTTGCGTCCAGCAACAAGTGTCATAAATTTACGGCGTACTCTTTAGCTGCTAACTGCTGCTCATTTGTATATATTTTTTTCTTTGCGTTCCCCCGTTGAAAATTTATTAATCCTGCCCGTAGATAAACGTGACGTTCACTTGAAACAGCGTGCCACTGCGAGTCGCCTTTATATGTCACAAGCTGCTCATTAGCTTGTGGCAGTCAGCCGCCCGCACTGCCCGCACCGCCCCCTGCCACAACCCACAGTTGTGCACCCCTTTTGGCAGCCTTGTCAGCCAGTTGTACAAATTGCTGGCTGATTAGCAGGCAAGCGCATGAAATTAATCATATGCAAATACGAGTGTGCTACACTTTGCGCATTTTTTCTTTTCTCTCGAATTAGCCCACTTGTTGAATCCTGCTCTTTAATTTACTTGGGACATGACGAATGACAAAGTGCGTAGGCGTGCAAAGGGGAAAACAAGTAGTTGTGACGCGTGCTTTTGAGAAAGTCCTTATGCACTTGTTACTTATCTTAAAATTAAACACAATTCCACTTCCTTCTTGCAGAAATTTCGATTTTGTGGCGATGGCGATTGTCCTGATTGGGTTTTAGCTGAAATCATATCCACCCTCTCGAACTTGAGCGTCGACAACTTGGAGCAACTGGCCCAGATAGTGGCCAAGCGCATCAGCGGCGAACAGTTTGAAGTAAGTTACTGATAAAATCTACAGAACGTAACCTAATTTGGTTTACTCTACAGGAAGCTATTGTAAGGTCTCTCACTTCGTGTGTTACAAATGATGGTAAAACAGCCGTTGCCTGCGTTCACTATATGCTCACGAACGCGGCACGGTATAGCTGCTCCGAGACAATCTTTGGAGAAGAAATTCAACAGCTTGGCTTGCCCAAGGATCATGCGGCGGCCATGTGCCGAGTCCTGCAAGCGCATGCCACGGTCATAAGACAAAAACTTATAGATAAGGCATTTAGAAGTAGGTCATTCCCTAAATCACATGATATCCATTTGTAATCAACTTTCATTCGACTTTCAGTTAATGAGCTGCAAAGCATACGAAATGTTACCTCGCCTGGGGAAACGCCCCCAAACTGTGCCACCTTGGAACTTAAAATCTCGCAAGAATTAGTCGATGGACTACCTAAAGATACCACGCATATAGTTAATATTGAATGTGCCCAGCTGGGAGCACTGCTCGATGAAATGAAATTGGCCCGTGATATTATGCTCAAATATGAGAATAAAGAGAATACATAGAAATACATGAGAAATATAAGAGAAGCAAGCTACTGTCTGGCTGGCTTGGTGGCCGCCTAGCTGTATAACTAGTTAAGAAGAGGGAATATGCCTCGCTCTTTACAGGGTGCAAGCATGTCAATGAACATGTAGTGTTCTATCTGTTGGTTGATGTTTTCATCAATTTGCTTACTATATAATGCAAATCCTACGGAACTTGCTCGACCTTAGATGCGTTATACAACCGGGTGCGAAGATCCATACATCGGAAGAGGTTTAAGATGGGTCTTCTGCCGAACCAAGGTGGACACAACCAAACTGTGGAATTTATGTTTCAAGGAGGCGCTGATTGACGCTTTAATGAATCCTATTATAGACTTTATTGTCTGGGCGTCTTTTTCAATCTTTCTTCATAATTCATACAGATAATTAGATTTAGTGCAATTAAGTATACTAATTATTCTTTGTACTAAAAAGTCTGTACATTTCTTATACCACTTGGTAAATTGTCCTTTATCCAAGTCATAAACCATATTCGAATTAATTCCGAACGCGATTTTTATCTTAATTTCGAATTTACCAAACAAGCATATTCGATGTGGCTTGTGAATTGGATACTTCGGGTCGTGTCTTTGCTAGCCTTGCCAACCATTTCAATTATTTATGTTATGCTCAAATGATATTAACACAGGTGATCCAATAACAGAAAAATTTTACTGTTAAGCAACTGTTAGCAGGATGAATTTTAGGTTGTAAAAATAACTTTTTTACTTTATACATGACTTTTATGTGAACAAAGTGGTGCATGTTAATAAATTCTATGATAATTCTATAGCAGATTTGTAAAATAGTCCTCATACATTGAAACTCATTGAAACAGGAGGCCACGAGGCGTCGCTTCACTCTTATCTCCCTCCCACATAAATTACTACCATAAATGTCACCAAAAATCAACCACAATTTGAACCCTTTTCTTACCCAAAATTGCCAGCCCCTCACGCGCTGCCATCGTCAACGTAAACTGTGTCAAATTTAATCAACTGGCGTGCAACCTGTGCTAGTATTTTTAACTACCCTTGCCCAATTATTAATTATAACGTAACGTGCAGCGTAAATAAAGCGAAATTTGTTAATAAAAAGATGGGTAAAAAGTGAACCCTTTTACCCCCAAATACCTGAAATCTCCAGCGTTTGCCTTATCATTCGCTTTGCCACGGCAATTACCGGCGCATCCTTTGGACTGGGCGCGGCGTGTACGGGGCGGGTTATTAAAATTATCTGCAGCAGCTAAAAAGAGAAGTAAAACAAAAGCAAAAAAAAAAAAAAAAATGAAAAGGAAATTTCAATTAAAAAGCGCAAAAAGAATAAATTAATAATGCTGCTTTTTTTTATACAATTTCTAATTATGAGCAGCTGCGCAGCGTCAAGTGTCAGGCCAAAAGTCGCGCTGGCATTTGAATTTTTGATATTTTGTTCTTTTTATTTTTTTATTTAACAAATTTGGCTGTATTATATTTTCAATTAAACTTGACCATGTCAAACAGTCACAAAAGTCGCAAAGTTCTCAAATTTTTTCCATTTTACTTTGATTGTGGCCCTGCGGCGCTTATTTCTTGCGCTCAATTTTTTTGCTGCCACATGTTGCCGACACTTGCAGCAGTCGTTTTGCCCTCCGCCCCTCTCAGCATTTTTGTGCACTTGAACCTTGATTTATGATGGCCAATGGCAACTTGGGGCCCGTTCCTGCAGCATTGTCACCTGGCCGCCTTAATTAAATTTCTCCTCGAGCATTTCAATGAACTGCAGCATTGATTTTCGGCCCGCCTGTACAGTGTACACTTCGTATGGTGGACGGGGCCGTAGGTAAATAAATGTACCAATTACTCGGGCAACTATTTGCGCAACATTTTGTTTTAGTTGGCAATATTTGCGCAAAATGATATCTAAACATTGGTGGGGCTGTATTTTGAATGGGCGGCAATGTCAACAAAATGGGCGGCAATGTCACGTAACACCAGTTTTGGGTTCTATATAAATGGGATCAGGCAACCAGAACTTGTTTGATGCCTCACAAAGACTGAATTTTCGAAGGGGTGGTGCGAGGAGTTTTAAGCTGAAAAATGTAGCCCTGCAAATGTATCTTGAGCTACTCTTTAATAAAAATATAAAATTTCGTTAGACTTATTAAGAATCTGATTGAGCAAACTGAAGTTATTCAAATATTTCGTATTTTGCAACAATACATAATAAACATTTTCCCTGGCATAGGAAAAAAGTTTAAAACAAATAAAATTATTTTTATAAAATATTTAGCTTAAAGATTTAGGATTTAAAGAAAAGTCGCTAAAGGAAATGTCTTATAAATTTTTAAATATGTATACTAAAAGTTTTTCTAATTTCTTTAATTTGATAAGATATTCTTTAGAACTGTATTCGATATCTTTTTTTGTGTTCCAAACTAAATTTAACTTTTTTTGAGGCCATTGCTTGAAATCATAAATATATAAAAAATATATACTTTTTTAATTTATATTCTTGTCTTTTATTTTTCACTAGCTTCCACTCTGGCCACCCTCGCGACCCTCGCATAGAGAGACTATGTCACAGCCCCCCCTTAAGCAATTGTAATCAGCGGCTGGCAACGCCTAAACATGTGTACCGCTATTGTGTCTCCCTGTCGCTCACCCCGGATCTGGCAATGCTGTCACATTATGCGCCTGTTACCATATCTTTACAACTGTATCTACAGATCGTCCTCCACGCACTTATATGACAAAGCACGAAACTTAAAAACCTTATGCATGTGATTTGAGGTCGGTTCGCGGGGGGTTGGCGCACAGCACAAGTGCCAGCCTTTTGATACCCTGTAGTCATTTAGAATGGGTATATTAGATTAGCATGTAACAGGCAGATAAATCCCGTAACGTGTATGTCAAGATCAGCATTATAAGCCGAGTCGTTCTAGCCAAGTCAATTTGTCCTTTAGCCTGTTTGAGTATGAGTACTATACCTTTAAATTATCAATATTAACTCAATTCTGAGAGGTAAGATAATAGGAACCCATCATGACGGTTATTGGATGTATGATGTATGCATGGTTTTTGGTATATTTACATATTAGATGGCGATATTGAGTGCGCGGAATAGGGAAGTCAATCAGTATCATAAGGTCCACTAAGAGGTGGATGCAGGATATCGCCTAGTCGAGCACCTTTGGCCAGAGCACTATAACTTGTTTCGCTTCATGTTTTGGCATGGGTTTATTTATATTTTTTTGCTGGGACTGAGTGAGTTGGTTGACTGGATGCTTGGTGGTGGGCCTGGTTGGTTTGTTGCTAGTCCTTCCGCTACGGTTTTTACTTTGTCAATGATGCCAGCCAACCCCCGTGGGTGGGCCACTTTAGTCACCCTTCGGGCTTTTGTTTGGGGTTTCGCGCTCAAATGCCGGAAACATTTCTGACTTTTTCAATTTGACTTTTGTGCGCCGGCTACCAATGCAGTGGTTTTATATGCAGTGGGTGATATCCCCCTCAGCGTAATAATGAAATAAACGTTTCGCTAAATGCCTACGTATTTGGCTCGGCGCAACAGAGGCTGGGTCGCGAATCGTTTAATTTGATGAGCTTTTCAGGATGTGCAGGGCAAGGGAAAACTGAAAAATAAGTAGACATAGTCTCAAGATTTCAATAACTATCACTATTTCCAAATGTCATTTTCTGACTTATAATTTATCCATAAATTGTTATTTTTTTATACTCACTTATTAATAGTTATATTAACTTGTTCAAAGAATTAATCAAAAATTTACTTTAATAGCAATAAATTGAACATATTTTAGATACAATTTGTTTTCCTAATATTGCTATAATAATAATTATAATTTAGACATCTATCGGTCCAGTCACAATATCTCTACAGATCGATAATTCTGTGAGGATATATAGAAGAACAGAACCGAAAACTTTACAAAAGCCAAAAAATAAGTATTAACTGCTATAAAATTTACAGATCTTTTTACAGTTAGCACATATGAGAATATAAATAAATATAGAAGAATTAAATGTCATCTGGCAGAAACAAGTCGTCGTAAGGAATTTCATTGAATATACCTTTGATCATGCCGATAAAGACACTGGCAAATGTGTCCAATATACTTGGTTCCCATTCATTCCACACCTCAATCCAACGTTGGTTGAACAAACGGTTTAAAATAATGGTAAGATCGGTGTTTTCTGTAAAAAGGCTGTCCATCTCTAAAATCCAGCTGATGTCGGGACTTAAGTTAAGTAACACAATCTAATATTTTGTTTAATCCGCACTCACCGATCGATTTTGACAATTGGAGTCAGCTGGTAGATGTTCAAGTATCGTTTATTATTTCGGAAATCAAGTGAGACTTTCAGTTTCAAGGTGAAACGCATGTTTTGAAACTCCGAGATCGAGTCCCCAGTTAAATTCATTTCAACCAGCCAGAGGTGTCCATTCGCAACAAAAGAGCCCTTGTGCACCAAACTGGGTATACGTCCAGAGATTATAATTTGACTAGCCTTGGGATTTTTTTCGAATCCCTTAACACTTGTAATGGTTGTGTTTTCGAAGCCATAGTTTATTTGATTACTCAGACTGACTGATGCCCAAAGAAATCCGGTTCGATTTGATTTTAAGAGTTCTGTGTCCTTTATATCAACCACATCGATTGGTTTAATGCCCAATTCGGGTATTCCTTTTGGATATTTTTTGATGATGTCGTTTATGGACTTAACCATGCATTTCTCATCTCCGAAACGACATTTCTTGATTCTATCTGCTGTGATTCCATAATGCAATATGTATTTGTTGGGAATGTCCTTAACATGTCGAATTCAAATATACTTACGTAATGCTGTGCAGAAAAAAACGATCAGAAGTAGATGGATAGCCAAAACGTAGGATATCATTTTCCTCTTTTTAATGATAGCTTATTTATTTCATAGACTTGATTCGGCACGTGCTTAATGCTTTGTAGCTCAACTAAGAATAAGCTAACACGATTCAGTTGTCCACTCTAAGCATATTCAATTATTCGAGAACCAGTTGAACCGCTTTTTATCTTATTGCATTTTGCAGCTTCTACACGGCATTTCTTGAGAGTGAGAGAGCGGTTGCATAATAGTTGTATCGGTACTTTTATAAACTGTTTTCATTAGGAATATTTCTTAACAAATAAAATTAAATATACGAATTAAACAAAACATGTACGAGTGCTCTACTTGTGAGTGCCTAACTAGGAGATACCCTACCCTATCTATCATACTTATTATTTACAAGAACTGTGCTTCATCTTCCATGAACGGGGAAGGCTATCACAAAAATTAAATATTCTGCCGCTGTGTATAATTAAAGATATACTGCATCGAACATTTTGTATGTCTAGCTATTAAAAGCTCAAAAATGTGGTCAAGAAAGCGAATCCGATAACTAATACATAGCTATATCAACTCGGCTATTGATGCTGACCAAGAAGCTATAACCTATATAAATACCTATTAACTATAAATAAGACAAATATCGGCCCAATTCAAACAACTCTGCAGACTGATAATTCTGTAAAGATATATATAGAACAAGCGAACCTAAAACTGCACAATACCCATAAAAAAATTGATTATTTGCAAAACTTGGCACGTTGTTATATCATAGTCGGGGGAAATATAGGATATCCCATCAAGATGAATTATCATCTGGTAGAAACAAGTCATCGTAAGGAATTTGATTGAATGTATCCTTTATCATGCCGATAAAGACACTGGCAAATGTGTCCAATATGCTTGGTTCCCATTCATTCCAGATCTCAGTCCATCGTTGGTTAAACAAACGGTTTAAAAAGATGGTTAGGTCGGTGTTTTCTTTAAAAAGGCTTTCAATCTCTAAAATCCAGCTGGTGTTGTGACATAAGAAGAGTCAGACCTATTCAAATATTTTGTTCTCATCAACACTTACCGATCGATTTTCACAGTTGGACTCAATTCGTAGATTTTCAGGTATCGCTTATTATTCCGAAATTCCAATAAGACTTTCAGTGTTAAAGTGAAGTACATATTTTGAAACTCCGATAGCGACTTACAGGTCTGATTAAATAAAGCCCACCAGATTCAAATGCTTGCGTCCAAAGTGCCTTTGTGCACCAAGGTGGGTATGCGCCCAGAGATCACTATTTGGCTGGCTGTGGGATTCTTTTCGAAGCCCTCAACACTTGTTATGGTTGTGTTTTCGAACCCATAGTTGACTTGGTTAATTAACTTGACAGCTGCCCAGTAAACGCCGGTTCGATCTGTTTTTAAGAGTTCTGTATCCTTTATGTCAACCACATCAATGGGCTTGATGTCTATTTCGGGTATTCCTTTTGGATATTTCTTTATGATATCATTTATGGACTCAATTATGCATTTTTCATCTCCGAATCGACATTTCTTGATTTCCTCAGCTGTGATTCCAGAACGATAAATGTATTTATTGGAAAAGTCTTGCAAATGTGTAAGTTTAATGTACTTACGTAATGCTTTGCAGGAATTAACGATAAGAAGTAAATATATAGCTAAGACATAGGATATCATTTTCCTCCTTTGAATGAATCACGTTTAATTCACTACGGTTCGGCACGTCTAGAGTGTTCGGTAGATCTACTTGCAATGGGTTAACACGATTCAGTTGACCACTTTCAACATACTTAACTATTGTAGAACCAGTTGAGCAGCTTTTTTGATTTCTGCTGTTTAGAAACGGCATTTCTAGAGAGTGAGAGAGCGCTTGCCTGATAGTTGTTGCGTTGTGCTAAGTAGATGATTGCCTTGATGCTTTACAAACTTCCTTTAATATGTATACATAGGGCATGTCGCTTGTTGCGCAGCGCTTTTGCTGCTTCCCAACGTCAAAAAAAAAACTTGGCTTAAATACAAGGATAAGGTATCCGAAAAGTAAAGTATTCCCAAATTGTGTATGACACAAGAACGTTCATATCAAATTCGACCTATCTAGCGATTTTCCTTTTTGGATATTATGGAATTGGAGAATGATATCGGAAAATAATGATTAACTTTTTCTGCATATTATATATGTATAACATATATTTAATTTTAAACCTATAACTTTTGCTATTTGCGAGATCGACGCGTTTAATCCAGAATACATATATTTGATTGGACATTTTTAATGACAATGATGGGGGACTAAACACGGCAAAGAGTGAGAAAAGTTTTGTTTCTATAAAACTGGGAATCAAGGTAAGAAAATCTCTGTAAGATTTCGACTTCAACCTGATATTTAGTCCTAGTAGAAACTCAGACCCTAATTTATTTGTATATGAAAAGCAATCTGAATTCTTTGAATTTAGTGTTCTAATGTAGATTCAAGTTTCTCTGATTGCTAGCTTAATATTCATATGAACTTGTTCTTTTGGCTGCTGGAAACACCTGAGCATAAAAAGTTACCATTTCCGTTTCCGCTCGCTTTTGTTGATCGACTGCTTCGCATTAATCAACGCATAAATTTAACGCATTATTATTTATGTGCCTGCTCTCAGCGTTGTTGTTATTGCGGATTTCATTTCGAAATAGAAATTGTTTTACAAATGTCACGCCCCAGCCGCCCCCGCGCCAAGAGTGGGCGTGGGGGTGGCAACAAAATAAATGGCGCTAAAATGATTCAATTACGCGAACCAAAAAAAAAAATAAATAAAAAAAATAAAAGTAAAGAAAAACTGGAAACAGGTGGCAGCTCGGGCGACAAATTTTTGAATTGAAGTTGGGCAGGAGCACAATTTGTAGACGTGTTTATTGGCGGTGCCTGCAGCTGCGTTCCGCATGGCAAAGGCGAAGGCGAAGGCAAAGCCATTGGAAAGGGCGAAATATAATAAGCGAAAATAAGATTTTAATTGCCACTTTATGGGATGCGTTGAATGCCATTTTAATGCCACCCAAGCAGGTGCGAAGCACTCAACGCAGCACCTGTGGATGCCTGGATTTCGGCATTGGGCAACAAAATGTCTAGCAAATTGAACTCCACTAATTGCTGTGTGCTCATCCGTTTCCGTTGGTGCGCATTGATCGGATTTGTATCCTGCTCTGGCATAGCTTTCAATGTTTGCAATTGCGCATTTGCCGGACTCCGCTTTGGTTACCCCTTGGTGAGGCTAATGCGCAATATCCACTTACCCACTCTCCGGCTCCGGCCTTGCCCGGTTCACTGCCTCACTCTTCGCTGCGAAGGCTGAGATAATTTTTAAGTGGGCTCGTCATGGTCTGTGGCTCCAGTAGGGTTATGCCAGCTGCTTCTGCACTTTATTTAATGTTGTTTTCCTTGTCAACGAAGCTAAATCAAAGCTGTCATTTGTTTATGATATCATTTAGGCGATTTACCCTTAGTTTAATTGCGCTTGCGTTGCTATATAGCAGGGTTTTACTTTAAAGTGCATATAGAACGCAAGAATGCCAGGAGATACTCTGTAATCCGATTTGTTCTAATGTGATACTCCTTGTTTCTCTGAGTATATTGCCTTTTCACTCTCCTTCGAAAGTAAACATTTAAGAACTTTGCAGTTATACTCTTATCCAGGTTAAATTATAGATAGAATCTGAGGCTGAGGTAATAATTAATCAAATTTGTGGACTGTGTGTCTGTCATACCCCGTTGAAATAAGGGACAAGCAAGCCTTGAGTCAGTTTTCAACGGCAATTTCAAAAAATTTCATGTACATGTGAGACGATCTGTTTTCAGTTTAACAAGTAAGTGATTTTGCCAAATCTTTGTTTGTTTCTAAATTCCCATATTATATATATTACTTAGGCTAATGTCGTTGGTAGCTTTTTGAGCTGAAAGTAGATTTGTGTATAACTTGGCTTTGTGCAAATTGTTTGCAGCAATCCAGATAATTATTCGAGTCAACATCTGGTTACAATGCGTATGAAGCTCTGTCGTTTTGGATGTGGTATACCCGTGCCCAGGAGCTGTTGTAGACCATGTGGTATTTTATCACCTGGCTGTGCGAAATGCTGTTTTACTTACTTTGGGTTCTGCCCCGACAATTGTTGCGGTCCGTGTTTTGAGTCATGCTTTGATCCGGCTTGGTTCACCTGGCTGGCCCCAAGATAGTGTCGACTATTGCATTGTGACTATGAATAATTCTGGCGGGTTATTGCAAGAATTGGCAAGCAATGTTCACTTAGTTGTATCAACCATATGATTCTAAATAATAAAGCCAAGGGATAAATCCGAGTTTTGAATGGTATTTTAACGAGTTACAGCTGTGGCAAATTATAGAAAGCGGAAAGTGGAATGAACTTCTGCAATCTGTGTTTCATCGCTTGAAAAATATATTACCAGACCGTCGGATCATTACATCAGGTAACTACTGTACAAATTTCAGCTCAGCTTTTACATATATATTATATATATATATATATATATATATATATATATATAAATCGAATATTAATTTAAATAATAGAGAGATAATCCTAATCCATGTAAAAGATTCACATAGCATTCATTTCGGCTTGCGGCGAGCCCAATTAAATCTTTGCCCATTTTGATGATATTATTTGCGAAATAGCTCAATACCTGAACCTTAACTAAAATCAATCGTAAAATAGTAATAAATATTTATTGTTGCTGTAACACATGTAAAGATTATAAAAATGAATTTTTATGATTGACCAAGGCTTGGCAGCCAGCGACCCCAGCCGAGCGACCCTTATACGCTGAAATTTTAAAATCAGGAATTGACGATTATGCAAAAATCCACAATACACCTTTATGGCAGGGGCGGATATGCGGCAAAGGGTCTGCCCGTATATATCGTATACATATGTGATTTCTTACCACCTTCTGAGTATGACATTTGTTTTATGCCTACTTCAGGCTGCGGTCGCATAAAGCCGCCTTCTTGGGCAACACATGAGAACGGCCTGCGATAAAAGTTAAATATGCAAAGATGAAAATCTATAATTTTTTATGAGCTTTTCCTGCGACACCGGCCGGCTCTGGAGGGATGGCCAGGGGCGGGGCGGTACGGGAGTGGCACAGCACGGCCATGTTGCCACATTATGTCGCATTTTTATGTTGCTCACTCGCGTGTTTTTGGCACTAATTTGCCGACCTCCCCCCCTTGCCCATGCTGCCTTCGACTGGGACGCAATTTGTTGCGGTTTTTCGGCATTCGCGAAATTTGCGCAATTTTTACGATTTGAGATTTGCACGAATTATACATATAGATATTTTTTATAGTTTTACAATATGTCGACCCAGTTCGGCCATCAAAGTTGCATTTGCTGTTGTTTTGTATGGAATTCTATATAATTTCCGCTTGTTCTTGCGTTCTAAAGTTAGGGTGTGTGCAGCATAGGGGGAGTGGAACATAAGGTAGGGAAATGAACTGAGGAAAGACAGACGGGAATGGGCCAACAGCAGGCAGTTTTCATGTGTATTTGCCTACCCTAGACCCGATCCATCCAAATAACTGTTTAAAGGTGACATTATCGATAACTTCCCAATTTTCCCGAAATGTATCAACATAATAGTTCATTTTTTAGGCATAATTCGAAGGACTATAAGGACACGGGATTCGATAGTATTTTTTGAGTAAGAGCTGAATCCAGGGTATCTGCTAGTCGGACATACACTTTGCCTTAAATCCTTTATCGAAAACTGATTTGTGATTATATTGCTCATGTCACTTGAAATGTAAGTGTTGTTTATGTTTGACTTTTCAAAAATCTTCCACCCGAATATCATCAAAAAATTACAACACGTGTTTGGGCTAACACCGTAAAGACAGGACAGTCGCTTACCTTTTACAACAAAAAAACAACCCGCGCATTGTTTTGCCCACTTTTTTAATGGGTGTGGCCGCAAAACAAATCCCACGGCTTGTAAACTCTGTAAAACGTTATCTCTAATGCTTGGAATTTAAATTTTTGGCGCATAATTTACATGAACATTAAACGAGCAGCAAACAACGACATCCACATGAATGATGAGGCGTCGGCACGCGGCCAACCGCAGATACCCTGCCTCCGCCCAGCCGTGGGATGTGCCAACAGGCAACTATTAAACGCTTAATGGCAATTTCATTGTATAGCCAGATATTAGTTACCCGATAGCCGGAGCGAGTCACGGCCACATGTTTTGTTGTGATTACATGCGAGTTGACACGCCGATTTGCCGCTCTTCTAGGGCGTCTCCGCCACGTGACCAGGTCACGTGTCGTCAATTCGGCCACAAACAAAATGCTACAAGTTATTCCGCCCGCTTTACCCCGCAATGCCCTCCATTAGAGCATGTTAGCTAAGCAAAGTGGTTTGAGACGAGAATTATATAAGGTTGATATCCATTTCTGGATAGAGTATATATGTAGTATAAAATCTGTTTAAAATGTATTTAAATGTTTGTCTTGCTACAATTTTGCTGAATGCAGTTTATATAGTATAGTATATGTCGATGTAACGAAATGGACTGTAATGGAAGTCGCATTTTAGACATTAGCTAGATTATAATTCAGTTTGATTTAAATTAATTTCAATTATGAATTGATATTTGTTAAAATAATGTATAGATTATTTTCTCACATAATCTGAAAAATATACAATTCCTTCTAATCTCAATAACTATTAAGTTTGCTTTTTATTTCTGAAAGGGTATTGGGCTGTCGCCTATGGCTAGAAATTTTGTTTGGCTACTGTTTGTGCCTTTTAATGTAATCAAATTATGAAAATATAATATGAGAGCGTCCGTAAGTCAAGTTGCCAAAATGTTGAGTGATTGTTTTCGCACGGCCTCATCTCCCTCGGCCCGCCTGCTGTGATTCACTTAAGCCACCCCTTTGGGGGCGACCAAATAAATTATATTTAAAATGCTAAGCCCCGGTACCCGTACCCAGTCCCTCGACAGCGTACTCCTCCCAGTGGGTGTTTCTATTTCAACACTTGAGACCCAGTCAGTTTGCTCCAATTGGATTTATGCCTGCGCTTATAGGCCCACCAGGGTGGTTCAGTTGTGGGCTTCGTGGATTTGCTGGGTCGCTGGGCTTTTCGGTGTCGGTGACTCGTCAGACCGCCCACGAGGATTTGCTTATTACTTTGAAAAACATTAAACTCTTACACAATGTTGCTTTGCTGTTGTTTTTGTAATTGGTAGCCCTGTTTTTTTTTTCTTTTCCTTTTGTCAAAATGACACATCACGAACTTTTCTAATTTGTTTATGATAATTTACGCATTATGTAATGTTCTGAGACAAGTCTGGTAGTCATTTATTATGGTAAGAGCGCTGAAAATCCAAGATATACAGGCTAACATATTTTGTAAAGATTAGTTGGATACAAGAGTAATATAATTGATAATGTTGTAGTTGAATTGAATTAGATTAGTATTTATGACTTTCACATGTTACTCTTTACTTTGGCGTAGAGAGTTCAGAAAGTACCTTTCGCTTTAGAGCATAGTCCAAAGGACTTCATTAATTGATAAGCATTTTGAGTTCAGTTAAGCGCCAAGCACAGTTTCCACATCTATTTAACTTCAAAGACGAGTCCCTGGCCCATGTGTAATCAATCTCACTGTTGTGCGCAATATGCGCAGATTAATTAATTTGTATTAACATGCACACACACTCACGCAGTTGTTGTACAATAATTAATCAAATCAAATGCATAAGTTCCAGTAATCATATGCGCCGTGATGGTAGTAACAACTGGAAAATCAAATCAGCGCCCAAAATGCGCTTAACTTGCATGTCAATTACAGCTGGCAAACACGGCACTTGCTCCGCATCCGCTCTCTGGAGTTGGCTCAGCTAATATTCAAAGTCAATCGGCGGAACTCATGAACTTGTCGCACGGGGTTCGCAATAATAGATCGGGGTTTGGGTCACGATTATTCATGCCTCACGCATCAAATATATGCAAATCGAATGCGAATGCGGAAATTGGCAACGAGGCAAACGGGGCAACTGAATATCGATATAATTTTCATTTTGGCCAATTTCATGCTAAATATGCCGCCATTTGCGTTTAATAGTTGATAAGCCCCCCCCAAAAAAAAAAGCCGCGCGCAAGATGCAAATTCAATTTTGCCAGCTGAGTTGTGGCTGCAACGAATTGCTATACCCTAGCTGAGGTTTCTATAATCTTGTCATAGACTATGAAACGCATTGAGATAGCCTTTTTAAGCACACTTTTATATTCGATTGGTCTTTAGAACAAGTCAGTTATGCTGATGAAACTTTAAAGAAGCTAACAAAACTTTCAGCTCAATACGAATTTGTTAGCTGAGCGAATAACTTAACTTTTGCTGGTACCTCTAACTGATGTCTGATATCGAACATTCATTTTCGTCCATAAGACTCATCTAAAGAGTGCTTTCGTTTTCCACACTTGCGGGTGAATTCAAACGTAGAATATGCGTGGATCAGTCAGTCAGATGCTCTATTATAAAATATCAAACCCAGACTTAAATTTAGCTGATTTAGATATCAGATGATTGTATAGCATATAAATGCCAAAATCGAAAGATCGTGTTTTAAAAGGGTATTGAATGTAGGGTCCGATGTGGACAGCTGCTTTTTTAATAGATTGCCTTTTTTTTTTTTGATTGCATTTTGAGTGGGTTGCCTTGGCTTTTGGCTGGGCGTCAGGCTTTTTTAATTTTTCTAAAAAATGCATTGTCAGATCTGTGCCGAGATTTATGCACACGCAGCTGTGTGTTGTAATTTTTAGCATAGATTTCGATTTTTTTTTTGTTATTTCTTTTTTATTTTACTTTTTTTTTCATTTTTAGATTCTTTTGCTGCTGGCCGCGATTTATTGTGCGCAATTTTTTCTATCTTTGCGCGCTGGACGCGCACATTGAAAACGAATCACGTGAAATCTAAATAGCATCATAAATCAGAAAACGACGGCAGGTTGCTTCGCTGTGGATTCGCTGGATTCGCTGGAATCGCTTGGACTCGCTGCTATGCGTTGCATTCGGTTTTGGTCTCCCCGTTTCGGCCAGACAATGATAAATGTTGAGCCCCCCGTCCGAGCCAACCCGTCTCAAAAAACAGAATGGCGAATGCGTCGCTCGACTCTCATGTGTATGAAAATGGCAAATCGCTAGACGGCCTTTGATTGCGCGAAACTCCCCCTTCTTTGGCATATCGCTCGGAATTTGGAAATAAAAAACCAGGTAGCACCGGTCATTTGCTCAGCATGTGCCCCAGGCATATAAATGCAAATACCGCTCTCTGGCCGCCCATAAATATAAGTGAGGGTGTGGCTGTTGTGGGCGGCTAGTTTTGTCCTTGGAGACCATACAAAACGGCAAAGCCTTATACGCCCTTTGTTTATTTATTGACGCCGTGTAGCTTGCCAATTCTTATAACTTGTGTGATAGTCTTTCTTACTTTACTGTTTTCTTTTTTTTTTTTTGCTATGATTTATGTTAGATGAAGCGATTGCCAAAAGTTCACTCTAGGCATTTTAATGCGCTTTTAAAATATACCTATATACTTCAGAAACTAGATCAAATAAATGGAGTCGGTTAGCAAAACCGTTGAGAGCAGGCTCATATTTTATTATATTATTTAATTGTTGTAGCAGATAGAAGTATTTATGTGTTTTGTAATGCTTGCAAAATAATATTTAAAATTTAAAATTGAAGGCAATTCAATAAAAGTCGCAAAATGGCAATTAATTGTTACTTAATGAAAATTATTCTTCCCAAGTTCCTAAACCCAAATAGTTTTACTATATCACATCCCACAGAATGCACTTTCTACCCAAGCAATTTTTTGAGTCAAACATTTGACTTTGATTTTCCCAATCATACGGAAAGTGATTTACATCGGCAGCAACTGCTAAGGGGGTCGTTCGAGGGTCGCACATAAAATGAGATTGTTTTAATAATATTACGAGTATAACGAGAACTACTCGCAATTACTTAGTCACACCCGAAACCGTACAGCACTTGACTCATTTGGCCAGCACATAAGCAGATTAATTATGCGACTTTTGCTATTTGCCGCGCACACAGATTTTCAGCAAAGGGGGTCGCATGTGGTCGCCATCATGATGGTTGGGTATGGGGCGCACGATGGGGAGATGGGGAGTTTCGGGTTCTCTAATTATACGATAAGCACAAATTGACCTCCAGATGCGGCAGCCTATTTACCCTGCTGTAAATAGCATGCTATATTATGTCCGGATTCGTGTCCGTGTTCGTGTAATGTTATTAATACATAAATCTGAATATTAATTTCGCCTCGCCGTCCGAATTGGATTATGAACTCTCATATGGTAGAATGTTGGGCCATTTATAAGGCTTTCGGTTTAGCGGCATTTTCGGTTTATTGTTTGTAATTAGAATTAGAAATTTTGTGTGTGCATTGCGTTTTCCTTTTATTGTTGTTAACACATGCGTATGCCATGCCATTATTATTTATAAAAGTTAAATGTTTCCCATTCGTAAGCACAAAATTAAACATAGTTTCTGTTATGTTTCGCTCGAAAATATTGCTTAATATTGCGCCTGACTTGGACTATTTTTGCGCCCTATGTGTGGCACATTAAAATTCTCTATGATTGGGTCAGATTAATTGTGTATATCTTTTTGTCCCCTAAGAAATACTTTGGGGTGGTGTCTAACAGCCTGTGCAGAGAGTCAAAAACAAAGTAATACAAAGTCATAGTCCATAGTCCTGTATAAAACCCGCTTTAATGTTAATACAAAACTTAAAAGCACACGTAAGGTGTTTTTTACCATAAATCAATATATCCAAAAGATTTCATGCCAGTACAAAAAATACCATTAGCAATACATAATCCCAAGAACTTGAGCTTCAGTTAACTAGCAATTGGTTGATGACAGTTTTCTGAGCAATAAACCAAACTAAGCTCACAATTCAAGTGTTCCTCTATTTATTTGCCTATTTACCTCGAGCTGGGCAAAAGTTTCTTTTGAAACCACAAAGAAGCAAACAACCCAAAAACTAAGCAGCCTTCTATGCGAATGGAAGCAGAATAAACTAATTGCAATTAGAAACTGATTTACTTAATTTGTTTACTTTGCGGTGTCGTTTGCCCAAAGATGTGAGCCAAGTTCCAAATTTATGGATGTGGGCAGATTTTTGGCATATTTTTGCAAACACAACTTTAGACATTTGCGGTTGACTTTTGTGCCAAAGCAAAAATGATTGAAAATTTATGGAAATTTGATATTTGGCCATAGCTTGATTAGCTAATTGATATGGACAAACTTGGTAGTAAATTATATTCAACTGTGTTGGTAGAAATGTAAATAAAGTGAAAAATATATATATATATATTTAAAAACTTACCCACACTTGATAAGTTATTTGTCCATAAGTGGAGTTTGCAACCGAAATCTGTAAAAAATTGACGATAGAAACCCAATTTTAAAGAATCATAAAGAAATTACAAAAATTGGATTTTAATTTATTGCCAATTGAAGTAAAATCAAACCTTTTGGAAATTATCAAAAACCTTTAAAGTGGCAGCATTTGTTGCGAATCTGGCTTTGATTTATGCAATGTCGTCGCTCTTTGCTCAACTTATGATCAAGTATATTTCATTTAACCATCCACTAAATAACGCGACGCCTTGCAAAATTCTAAGTAGGAACATATATCAAATGGGGTAGCAGCCAAACTGACGTATCCATGCATTACCACAAGTTGCCGTGGCTAAAGTCGCTGACAAAGCTTTTAGTGTCAGTTGAAGCCATTCCGTGAATGCCTCTCCCTAAGCCAGGGACCTCCCATGGCTGCCCAAGTGATAATTGAATTAGAATATGGCGTCTCTCACACACATACACACACACGCACACAAAAGCACTTGGCTATAACTTTGCTGAAACAAAAAATACAACACATGTGCGACATCATTTGGACTGGTTTCCGGCAGGGGGTTGGGGTTGGGGCTGGGATGGGTGCTCGGGGCTGTAGCCAAAGAAATATTATGCTTTTAACAATTTTAGCATTTTCTCCATTTACATACATCTTAATTATTTCTCAAGATGGTTTTTGTGTGGATTACAAAAACACACACACACACACACGTACGCATACAAAGGGGGTATGACATGTGTGGCAGAGGGTTGTAAAATTTAACTGGTAGCATCCTTGGCGTCGTCGTCATTTATACATTTGCATTGCCAGCTAATTTGCTTAAATGTTTTTAGGTGCCCCGCTCGGCTCTCCGAATCTGCTGCAATAATAATAACGTGCGACTTTGGCGTTGAGCATATTTTTACGATTTCCTAGATTACGACATGAGAGGATTTCGCTAATTACTTCTCCTCGCACACACACACATGTGTGTGTCACAGCAGGGGAGCGGGGAGTTGTGGGTTTAATTAGCGCTGCGCACCATTAGCGTCCCTTATTAATTTTCATGCGCAACTCCTCGACCGAAAAATATTAATTGCAATTTAAATGTTATCGCAGTATTTGAATTTGGCGCCAACACAAAATATCATTTGCTTGCTGGAAATCAATTTGAAGTGCCGCGGCGTTAATAGTATCAATTCTAAAAAATGCTCTTAGGGTAAGCGTATTCAATTTCACACAAATTCTAAAAGTCGCAGCCAGTCAGAGAATAAAAAATGACAATGCCATCAAAAGCTACCCCTAATTATGTGCTTACCCTAAATATGATCGGTTAATGATGGCGTAAAGAGTGAGCAACGATATCAATGAGACACAGAACCGGAGAGAGAGAGAGAGAGAGAGAGAGAGAGAGAGAGAGAGAGAGAGAGAGAGAGAGATAGAGATGGGCTGTTGATCAACCCTTGGTTGACTTTCTGTGCAAGTCCGAAAGTCAATTGGGAATAATTAATTTAGCTAAAATCCTTTTGTATTCCCCATTCAGCCGAGTGTTTTGCCACGTTTTTGATGAGGGACTGACAGTGGCTGTGAAAAGTAATTTGTGCACTAATAAGGCATCCCTATATGATAAATAAAATACACTGCAAGAAATCCTAGATCAATGCAGAAGGAGAAAAGGATTTCAAATGTTGTAAAATGTTTTATCACATATTTAGTGTTGCGAAAGGTGGTATAAAATAGTTTTGATAAATATCCATTAAGACAACTCTGCCTATACATAAAACTAAATCAAATTATGTTCTATTTTGTATTATTTATGCCTCAGATATGTTCGCAACTTACCCTAAAATTTGTTGCAGTGCATTTACACGACAACATTTCGTCCGCTTTCCCCTATATCCTCACACTCATATACATAATCGCATTTACACTAATTGGGTGACGGTGATCAATCAAAAAATATAAAAAAAAGCAAAATAGAAAAGAAGCAACCATGGAGATGAACTTCAGCAAGAGTCGGGACATTGTCAAAGCAACAGTCGCCCGTAAACCTGAAATTGAACTCAATGAACCGATTTCCGGTTGTGCGTGTGTGTGTCGGGTACCTGAACCAGATTGTGCATTTCGCTAGCGATAAACCCCTCAACTGTAAAAACGGAAGCAACGCGACGCAGCTGAGTCGACTTTTGGCACGACCTGACTTCCCCCAGGAACTCGTTGCCTTTCTATCTGTTGTCACCGCTGCCATTATCCTTGCTAATTTCGCAGCTCAATGGGTCTTTGGAATTGCGTTTGGCTCTATCATTCGGGTGATCTTTAATTGCGCAGCTTGCCAGCGTATTACAAGCAACACGATAGACCCGATCTCCGGCCAGAGACGAGTCGGGTATTAAGTGTGATAAATGCGTTTTTAAAAAGGCCCGAAAGCAGGCTGGCCACGTTAAAGGGAGTTGATTTGAGTGCACGCAACTTTGATACAATTTGTTATCGTCTTGTTTGTTGTTTATTAATTGATTGCCTTTGTATCTTTTATGACATGTTGATTTTATCAGCGAAGTTACCTTTCCTTGGCTCTGGCTGGCTAAAAACCCAGCTGCCGATTGCTAGAAAGTGACGTCATATGGGTGCTTTATATGGGAGACTATTCGCATTCAGTCACGCAGAAAGCGCCATGCAGGCATATCAAATGGTGTGGAAAAAATGTATTGAAAAATCGTACGTATTTCCACAAAAAATCATAACATCTGCAATTAATCCGCCTGTCAGTTCACCGATTCCTAGACTGAACCCAAAATGTCATTTAAGGGCTAAACTGTCGCGTGAACACGAAATTGATTTTTATAGATATTTATAGATTAAAAATTTTCCACATAAGCACAAAAAAAAATAATACTGAAGGAAGTAACTGCAAAGGACGAGCATTTGTAGCATAATTTATTCGATTATTTCGATTTGCTCTTTTTTGCCTTATTTTGGGTTAGGTTGCAACCCTCATATGTGAAAGATTATGAACTTGAAATGGCAACAGTGGCAAACAGCAAACACAGAGTCCATGTGGGACAGTAGAAGCGAGAGAGAGAAAGAGAGAGAGAGAGAGAGAGAGAGAGAGAGAATATGTGGCTGAATTTTATGAGTTTGCTTTTGCAAGAAGAAGATAACCCACCCGGAATTGAGTTACTTGCTGCTAAATGAGGGACACTTTCCAGCCCAGCCCATTAAATTAAAAGGCCATAAATTAGTTGGCTTTAATGTCAGTTGAAGATTTTCGCAGGCAGTGTGAATTGCATCAACTCTTATAGATTGCCTGCCCCTGCCAAATAGTTTATTCAGTTCGGTTACCATTTTATGCGTTTTTCATTGAATTCGTGTAGCTTCCTTAAAGTTGCGCCAAGCATCCTCAGTCGAGATAACTAAATAATCATTTTATATAAAAGTTTTGTAATTGATTTGATATAAGATAATCAGTTACTATTTTGCTTAAATATCAAGTTTAAATGTTGAGTAAAAAATTATATTTCCGAAGTCGTTAAAGTTATATTAACTTCTCATACACCAAAGAGCATATCAATTTTAATTTGACCTCACACTTTAGGTTGTTTATATCTCTTTTCTCTTGAAACAAGGCCTTTCCACTTTACTGATTATCTAGTAAGACCCAACAATAAGTATGCAAACATTGACATAAATAGTTTAAAGTGATTTTGTCAAATTATAAGCGCAATCCTATGCCTTCTCATTTTTTCAATACTTAAGGGAGAAATCTAAAAATTAAATTAAATTGTTCTGTGCATACTAGAAGATAAAATTGGTTGCAATAAAAAAAATATAGGTTGTTACGTTACTCTAAATGTAATATACAGTAGAAGCTAGTAGTAGCTTATTTACTTGATATTAGTATATATATCTTAAACGCTTTGTTAAAAACTAAAAATCTTGGAATCTTATGTTTAGATATAAAAATCAGATGGTCCAAACTGAATCTTTATATTTAATGGTTCCGTTCATGTTTATATGATAAAATAACTAATATTCCAAAGAGACAGACAGTATTATTTATGATCATAAAGGATTGTCAGAGGTGTCTCCTTTTGACTATATCGCATTGATACACACTATCTTGGCCATTTGTAAGGGGCGCAGGGTATGAGAATGAAATTCGCTATAGTCATATTTAAAACCTTAACGCCTATTAATAACAATAGATGTCTGTCTGCTGCCGATTTGAGGCATAAAAATGGACAATTAATAAACTGTTGCGTAGCTCATCGGACAAGGTGACAAACGTTTAAACAATAGAAATTGATGAGATCCTGTAACGCATGCATTATATGGCAAATTAATTGTATTCGCCGCGCTGCCAAATTGTCAATCAAAGAGCAATAAATTTAGCAGCTGGGGGAGGCGAACACCAATAAATGAGGAGAACGTCGTACAGAAGAGAATATTGTTATTATAAATAACAGCAAACGGATGCAGAGAGAGAGAGAGAGAGAGAGAGAGAGAGGGAAAGAGTAAAAGGATGAGAACTGAGAGTGCAATGATTGCTACGAAAATATTCGCATTCCATCTATAATCTACTTTGGGAAAGTAGAAAAACAAAATGAAGGCTAGATACGTTAGGGCTAAGTAAGTAGCGCACATCAAGCAATTACAAAAAGAACAACAAAGTCACAACTAAAAGAGATACAACTACAGTTGCTTACACGCACACAGGCACACACACACACACACAGACACACACAGACACCAAATATATATGTGTGTATGTATAAAATGTTCAAATCATCAAACAATAAACTCAAAATGGACTCCGTCGCTTGTCGCACGTTTCGTTGCTCATTTTCATGTCGAGCGCGTTAAAAAGCTAGCTCCCCACCACTCACTCACTCGCCCGCTCGCTCTCTCTGTCTCTACTTCATTCTCTCTCTCGCTCTCTCACTCTGTGTGCTGGTGTTTTGTTCTTATGCGCAGTTTCCACGCAACGAAATGGAATCGAACGCAGGAAACCGCTTGGCATGGCCATTTTGATTGCAACCCTGCGCATAGCTCACTTACAGTTAGGGGCGTGGCCAGCCACTCGCCTCGCGTGCTCAAAGACTCACTCAATTTGAGCGTGTGTGGTGAAGATAATGAGCTGCTCTGAGCTCATTGCCTTGGGCCTGATTACATTTTGACCTTCTCTACTTTTTTGGGGAATGTTTTTGTTTCTTTTCTTGCGACGTGTTTGTTGCATTTTTAATAGGCTACCAGGGTAGCTCATTAACAGTCTAAGTTGATTGGGTCCACCTGAGATTTTTAATTAAAATTTTTTAGAAAAGAATCTGGGCTGGGCAATATTAGTTATTGTTAAGCATTTTCATTGGAATTCAACTAGATATCAAAATTATATTAGAGAATGCAAGCTTTTTGCCCTGCCAATAGCATCTATACAAATATTTCGATGGAAATAAGTAGAGTAGAACTCAAAGTAATAGACTAATCTGAACAAATGTTACTTATCCGGAAAAGCTAATTGCCAATAGGTTTAAAAGTATAAAAAAGGTGGTGAAACACTCTTCCACCAATTGAATTATTGAGGAATTAAATGCAAAAATAGCTACTTTGGAAACCTTTCTTTTTCATAGAATTATTCTTATTTTTTTTCTTTCGATTATCTGTCATCTTTCTAACCTTAATACAAGCATTGCTTATGAATGGAGCCGATGCTCATTAAAATGAGATCCGTACATTGTTTAGCCATAAACATAAACAATAATTCAATTTAATGTAAATAGCAAAAAAAAAAAGAAACAAGCGAAAGAACAAGCAAAAAACACGGCATAATCAATGTCGTCTGTCTGCAAAAAACAAAAAAAAAAGGATGACAATACCAAGAGAGAGCTCCACACACACATATACACACGCGCACACAGGCTCACACAGACCCACATGTATATGGACATCCCCAAAATAGACAGAAGCAACTTGCAATGCTCGTATATCAGCATTGGAATCCACCCAGCAAAACCTAACAACGAAAACAATTTGGTAAGTTTTCGAAAATTTGCTGCACAAGCGACGGCAATGGCGACTGTATTGGTGTGTGTGTGAGTGTGTGTGTGTGTTGTGTGAGTGAGTTGGAGAGAGTCTAATCCTGCGAGCGGGACAGCAATACATTTTGGGAAGTCCATGTACAAAGCTTAGAAATAGACAGACAATAAAAGCTTCATGAAGCGACATTGCCGCCATTTGGCATTGTGTGTGGGAGCGAGCAAGCGATAGACCATCCATGAAGTTTCTGTTGATTTTTATCATTTATCGATTTCGAATTTGTGTCGAGGGACAATTTAGTAGACCCCATACCCAGTGTGTCTGTCTGTGTGTGTGTGTGAGAGTATGCCTCTGTTTCAGCGCTCCCGGACATTCATGAGGTGTCAGTTGAATAGGCGGCCAGCGGGACATCAGGACTGCAGGACTGCGGGGCTGCGGCGCCTGCAGGCCAAACAATTTGATGGCCAACTCCACTGGCTGACTGGCTGTGTTTTTGGCATTGGCAGATTGGCATAGCTGGCCTGTCATTGTCAGCCCAAATGCCCCGACAGCGGAGTACATTTTTGGCCTGGCTGTGTAGACGACTAACCAGTATATTTGGCTATTTATGACTCGCATATTCTTCTTCTCGTCATTTTTCACGTTTTCCACAGGGGCCAAGGTATTGAAATGCCACTCGGTATTTATTGATCTCTGACTAACTTTTAAATGCAGCTTAGAAAGGGGCTTGTTAAAGAAGCAGAGAGTGGCAATAGAAAATATATCTTGGGTAGTTTTTCTTATAACTTATAAGATAATGATTGGATGTTAAAAAATGCTCGAAGAAAGCCTTAAACTGATGACAGTTCTATGCTCTTTGACAATCTGAAATTAAACATTCCTTTTCCAACTATTTCTCGAATGGGAAAATATGATTTAACAGCCTTTAAAGTGATTCCTCAATACTTCTGTTAAAAATTCACAGCCTCTTCTTTCGTAAAACACATATTTCGAGTATAAGTCTATCGGACTTTCTAGAAAACGATCCCAAACATCTTTAGTATTAAATATTTCGCATTGATCTTTCTAATGATCCGCTCTATATTTTATGCAATTCCAGTCGGTTCATTCATCTCTAAACTCAACAATAAAGCAATTAATCAATTTTATTGACGTACCCGACACAAACAAAGCGAACCCGAACCAAAGTGGAATTCGCAAACCCAAAGAGACCCTCAGCAGCTTGCAATTTTTCAGCAAGCGGATTAACAGGATCCCTAACTCAAATGATACACCAGGGACACGTACGGGCAGATCAGTTTGTTGTGTGATACTGAAATTCTATTAACCTCAGGCTCAATAAGCGGCTTAAGAGGATTTACCTGAAACCGAGCGATTGCAACCCGAACGGGGCACGTAGCTCATATATATGGTATATGGCATACAGCATGTTCCATATAACATTTACCATACGCCTGCGCAGCTGGAACGAAATGCCAAATTCAAAGGCAATTCACACTCGTTCGTCAATTGCTGGAAGTTGACTTTAGGCGCGTACTAAAACAAAAAGGAAATCACAATGTGCCGAGACCAGGTCCTGAAGCGGAAGTGTGCGGAAGTCTTTGCTGAAAGGAATCGCAACGATAAAACGTGCCTGTTGCCCTTTGCATGAGTTTGCAGATTGACTCCGAAATAGATGCCAACTGGGTCTGCGACTGAGGCCAAAGCCGGGGCCTGAGCATTTAATAATTGATGTTTGATCTGGAATTTCACAACGTAATACGGCGGCTGTTTACTTTGGAGCGTACGAGTCCGCTAATGGCTCGGCGAGGCAATTATCGGCGGTATGCTAATGGTATTTTGAATAGGTCATAGTCGGGCCTCTCTCCCGCTCACTCTATTGGGCCATTGTTTGCACAAAGCTGGAGAGCCTGAAAAACTTTAAGTATGATAAATGTAGCTCCATTAGGCATGGATTCATACATATAAGTAGTATATGCGCACAATAAGAGTTCGGTAGTGATTCCAACATTGCAACACAGTCATTAGCGGCGGATCCTAACAAGCCTACCCATGGACACTCGTAGGGTCTAACTTCAAGGTGTTGGCTCTACTTGTTGTTCTTTTCAAGATTCGTATTCTACTCACCCCAAATCTCTCACATATGCATTCGTCAAGTGCCCAAAGCTCAGGCATTTATTATTTGGTATGCCTCATTGTTCCATCAACCTGTTTCCATTTCATTCATGACTTGTCCAAGTTTTGATTGACAGTTAATCAATCTTTGGATTTTCGTTGATTCTTTTCACACATTTCCATTCATTTCGGTTCCGTTTTGTCTGCACCTTGTTGCCAGAACAAACTCTTTGAGCTAATCCTTTTGACTGCAGTCCGGAATATTTGACAGATTGCCGTCTGACTTACTGATTGACTCTGTGACTGTATAAGCAGATTTCCGGTGTGTGTAATTGTTATGAGCCCTAAGCCCTACATCAATTGTTTTTCTGCCTTGTGGGTGTTTCTGAGCTGATTTTCGGTGCGCATTATGGATTATTATTGTTGGCCACTCGTTGTGCGTAGGTTTTACTGTACATAACACTACTAACTCGTCTATTTGTTGGTATATATATATATATATATATATATATGATATATATATGTGTAAAGAAAAATGCATAAATATGATTTGCATAATTAATTTAGCTTATGGTTGGAATTTGTCTTTTCAACGACTCTTTGCTAATTTGATTAATTGACCAAAGCTCGGATTAAATTAAATATCATTTACTGTTCTGTAATTTAAAAGCTAGCAGGAACTTTATAAGACAGCTTTTATTTTAGATAAAATGCCACACAATCAAAATAATTAATTATTTGTATCATTTTATCATTTTATTCTTTATCAATTTGAAATAATTAAAATTAGAATTTAATTTAAATAAATTTTACATATTTTACTGCAGTATTTTTTTTATCATCATCAATATTGTATTCATGGGAAGTGGCTCGCACTCCGCATATTTATTCATATTTCAATTTAAACACAAGTCTCTTCGTATCCACGAAATTACATTTAAATTTAAAAGATGCTTCAGCTTTGTGGATTTTCTTGAAAAAAACTATCAAACTAAACATACAATATGTAATAAATTCAGTAACTTGTGTGACTTAAGACGACTTAGCATTTAGAGCCCGGTTATTAAATACAAAATACCTAAATTCTATATATCTATGTACTTTAAAAATAAACATAAATATTTACACACATACTATATATGAAACAAGAGGGCAAATCGAGGAAGAAATTAAGTTGCGTTGACTTAAAAGTGACGTCTTCAGAAGACTGTAAAGTGGCAAAACCTTTTTTTTAATATTTTCTTGTGGTTGTTGTTGTTGCTGTAGTTCTTGTTGTTTGACTAGCTAATAAAAAACTGAAATGCCCGACAAATGTTGAGCACCTTTCGCTTTGTTCGAGTTTATTAGCTGGCGCTATTGTTGTAATTGTTTTAATTTTCTTGCATATCCTTTGCCGTTTGGTAAATTCGTTTTAATGACGATAATTATCCTGGTGCTGTTGCTGTTGATGCTGGGAGCTGCTGCTGCTGCGACTCCTTTTGCTTTGGGCGGGTGCCTCGCCCATGTCCAGACTCTCGTTGTCGCTGTCCATGGTCTCGCTGCAGTCTCCATCGTTGTCGCCGCCCATGTCGTCCTGTTTCCGCTTGGCCGTTGCCATTTCCGCCGCATGACGTTTGCGCCATTTGGTGCGACGATTCTGAAACCAAACCTGTAAAATCCCAAATTGAAATGGAAAACTTTAGCAATGCGTGCGGCGGCGAGTGTGTGTGTGGGTGTAGCGAGTGTGTGAGTGTGTGGCAAGGCAATTTAAGTTTTAAATAAGCGCAACACAAGTTTCGTGTGTAATTAGACAGCAAGCAGTCCAGCAGAGCCCATGAGGCACACATTGTCAAAGTCATTAAGTCGAGGCCCGTCACCCATTTCCCGTCTCACAGCCCATAAGTCGCATCATCAACGCCGGTTAACCCTCAATTAAGACAATATTAAGCCCTGGACAGCGTTCGCATTGCCGTTGCCATTGCCATTGCCCAACAGCAGTTACACAAGGCAAAAACAGCAAAAACTATGCAAAACCATGACTAACATCTTTGGTTGCGCTTCATTTTCCATTTTGCAACCGCCTCATTGTTGAACGCCGGCCCCTGGCAACATATGTTGCATGCCCGCCCAGCCAGCCACCCGCTCGTGCTCGTTGCTCTCGGCCCCTGACCGAGGCACAGCCTGACGGGGATTATTCTGCATAGGCCTAGACACGTTTTTTCGTGGCATGTGCTGCTGCAAAATCGGGCATAATATCTACATTTGCTTGATGATGGAGCACTTTCACCAAATCAGGCCAGGCCTCAGCTCATCATGGCAAGCATGTTGTAGTTCAAGTCATAAACAGCGCTTTTAAGCCTCCATTTTAAGTACAATTAACCTATTTGATAGGCGCATATTGTTAACGTTTTCAATTCCTTCAGTTAGTTTGGTTTGGTGGAGTGTTCTCTTAAGATAAAACTGAGATTTTGCTCACTTAATCTCCAGTCCATATCAAAGATATTTCCATAAATACCAGCTAGACAGTTTATAAACTCAGCATTGATGATATTTTATGCAAAAACTGTTTTAATAAGCAATTAACTGTGCGGCATTTTAATGAAAATAATAACGTATACGTCCATGGCTGGCGAAAATCAACGCGTGAAACGACCCAAAGGTGCAATTAAACCAGATACAACATAATTTACAGCTTCATTTGCACATTTGTGTAATTATTATTTGCAACATTATGCGAAATAAAAATACAATTATTATTTTTTCGTGTGCTACATGCCGCAGCCTGCCAAAGAAAGCGACAGAGGCCAAGGAGACCGAAGACCGAAGACTGGAGGCTGGAGGCTGCTGACTGAAGTTTGGGGCGTCTTTTTTGCCCCAGCACAGACAGGCAACAACAACATTAGTTGGCATCATTAAGGCTGCTTTTCATGGTCATTATTTTTTGGTAACAGCTGTGCCCATGTTGTTTGGGATTTGCTCGGCCAAAACGGGAGCTTGTGCCTGCCTGGTCGGGGTAGGTCTTTCGGTCTTTTCGGCGTGGCAGCTTGGGCAGCAGCCCCTGCCGTTTGCGACATCATAACGATGGTGTATGCGTCATCTAGCACCCACTAAAGCATAGTTTCCAAGTGGAAGGCAACAGACTGTTGAATTGAAGACTTGTCACTGTGTTTGCACATGAGTTGCATGCTTAAAACCTTAAGAATCGCTCCAAGAATTACGATTTTTTATTAAAATTAAAAGGCAGAGAAAGTCTGACAATATTTTTATATGTCTGCATTATAAGTTACTCATGAAAAGTGCGACTCATAGAGGAAGGCGATTTTGAGGGTTAAGTTCAATATTTTTGAACAGATTGACTTGGCTGGAGCTCATCTCTGCTTTTCTTAATTACCTTCGTTCAAATATTAAGTTATTGTATGAAATCTCATTCTTCCTTGATAAACCTTTTGCATAGTTACTAGTTTTCCTATTCAAGTCACATTTATTTTATACCCTATTCAATCGGAAGACTATCATAGGGCTTCCATAGAGAACTAGAAAAAGATATGTGCCAGTAAGAAGAGTAAGCCATGTCGCAGCGTACAAGTACTTGTTACAATCAATTGTTATTATTATTATTTTTGCGTCATAAATATTGCCAAAGTCCCTTGATCTGGCTCCGACAGTTTTAGTTGAAATATGCGCATCGGTTTTATGGCCACACATGACGAGATCAAGATCGCCTTAGAAGCGAAGGAGCTATGGCAGTCGAGGAGACACACTAGGAAATTTATGACAGCCAGCATGTCAAAGTCAATCAAATATTGTGGCAATCAATTTGACGTGGCAGCGTTACGTTTCGATTGGTTGCACGGCATGGGCTTGGGGTTGGGGAGTGTGTGGCATTGGATGGGTTTGTGCACACGGATTTATTTATTGCGGCCAGGAGGCGACGCAGAGTTATAAAACATATGGCAATGTTTTGGTCAGTCGTCTGACGTTTTTGGCACCGCTGCGGGGCGTCCGTCAGGTGTCGGGTCCAGATAAGGATGAAAAGCGTTATGTAAATTTCATAGGAACGGATGTCAAAATCAAACCTTTTATTTTCGTGTGCCGGCATCCACTATTGTGCATTTGGTCTCGGCCTCGGCGATGGCAAATATATGACTCTGGCCAAATTGGAAATTTATTTGTTTACGCGCGTTCAGCTCGACGGTTCAGTTTGTATCGGATCGGGTCGCCCTGGGTACTTAAAAGTCATGGAAATTTACAGCATGGCTGCGCGCACACCTTTAAAACCCGTTGCCCGCCCCTGATCGACTGACAAGTTGCAGTTACGTTTGACCCGGGTTTCTTTTTTTTTTTGTTTTTGTTGTTCTCCTATTGGTTAACAAACATTCTGTTGTTGTAGTTCTGGCTTTTAAGAGTGGCTCGTAAATTTTAAGTTGAACTACAGGCTCAACCTTCCCTTTATATGGCGGTATTTATGTGAGTATATTTATTGATGTGAGTTTCTGATTTATTTGCGTTTTGTAGCCCATCAACGTAAAGTCACAGCGCACATAAAATCTGTTTCTATTTGACTAATTGTGAGTCGAAAAGTGTGGAGCAATGGCGCAGTCGCTGATAGCGCTTCAAATGGGCGACCTCTCCATCTCATCTTATTGGTAGTTCTCCATAGAATTTCTCTCCATTCATTAACACACAATCAAATCCATTAGCTGGCAACAATGGGCCAGCTGGTATTTCGGGTGTTCTATACGATTCCTAAAAATCAATTAGACAATATTTCACATATCTGTCATAAGTTTTATGATCAGCCTGTCCCATTGTCAACTTGTCGGCTTGTCACTTAGCTCACAGCACAGTTCCATGGCCTTTGCCCGATGCCATTGTCACTTTTGACAAGCGCTACGAATTGATTTGGTCTATAAGCTTTCAATATACATGTGCTAATTATGCGGTGAGTGCTCAATAAAATAACAGTCTGAAAACATTTTAGAGCCAATATAAGCTATAAACTAAAATTTAGTTTAGACATAGTTGTAATCTTGTTTATTTTTTCTATATGCATAGCTTAATTTGAGCTTGATTATTTAAAGAGGTTTCCCTTTAATTAATGCCATTTTATATTATATCTGTTATTTCTCTAAGTTGTTCCCAAAGTGAGTTTTTATAGTAAAGCTCTGGATAACTCCAACTTATCATAAAGGCGAATGACCCTAGATGTTCATTTCTAGTTGGAAAAACATGTTTATTCGTAATTTATTCAACTCTATATTCTTCAATTTCAGACTTCTTAGTTCTTGTATGCAAAGTATATTGAATTACCTAAGCAATAACATGCTCGGAGCACCCACATAAGCCACATGCCCAATCATTTCTCTATATCGCATGTGTTTACATGCATGCACTCGACAATCATTGGCAAAATCTCATACATTTATGCAAAAGCTAAATCACGAAAAAGCTATCACAACGAATCATGCAATAATATTATGGCTTGTACTAACTACACAAGTCCATAAAGACGCAAAGCTGGAATGTCATTAATAATGGCCGCAGACGCTATAATTCACAGAATGAGACAGCAGGAGTGAGAGAGAGAGAGAGAGAGGGAGAGGGAGAGAGTGAGAGCGAGATATAAGAACGTACAAAATGGCGACCATTTGCATTAAATGATTGCTAAAATGAAATGTCCCTCATACGGGAGTAGGTTGAGTCTCTGTGCTGTGTCCAAAAACGCTTTTAATTATGATAACAGCGCAATTATTCTTGTCAAGATCATTTGGCATACGCCGAGCTGCAGCCACGCCCACACTTGAACACCCACACACAGGCACACACACACACACACAGACACACAGACAGACAGACAGAAACTGCCTCTGACTGTTTTGCATTTTGTGTGTCTGTCATATTTTGGGGCTGTGTGCAGTGCTTGTTGTGTTTTTGTTTGTCAATTTGCATACTATCATCGTCATGGCTGTTTTTCATCTGGGTCTTCTGCAAGAGGAGCTCTATCCGGTCCGGCCGTGTGGGCAGACGGAACATGCACACACACGCACACTAATTGAATATGTATGAAGCTGATGTCGTCGTTGTTGCGTCCTTGCACAGAATTTAATTTACACTCACCCAAAAGTCATGCAGTCATTTGGCATGTCTATCAGACAGAGGCCAACCCAATCCTGCCCTGCACTCATCCATCCATCTCACTGACCATTTGTACTCGTCATCAGTCGCTTGCCTTTCCCTCTCTCTCCCTCTCTCGCTCTATCACTAACTGTGTCTTTCTCTGTCTTTCGTTGTCTCTGTATCTGTTTAGCCCCTGCAAAAATGACGCATATTTAGCTGCAGCTCAAGCCATCAATCCTGCGCCTCTCCTCCTGCTCCTGCTTCGTGCCCCACAGGCTGGGTCTACATAGAAATATTCTCGTTCCGTATGCCTCACAATGCCAACGGCCTCATTCATTGGTAATTAATCATTTTACTCATCATAAACGTGATTTCTTATCACTCGCCTATCTGCTAAGCCAAGGCCCTGATTTGTGCACAGTTTTTGGAGGCCGAGGGCAGGACTGACGGGGTTAACGGCGAGTTCTATTTGGACTTGAGCAAGGGGGTTGTAATAATTAGGGTCTACAAATTGACCGACAAATGGGAGCGTTCACTAATGAAACTGCAATCCTGAAATATGCATCTGAATATATGCTATATAGGATATAGAGAAAAGTTGTCTCTCTTCGAACTTAATCCCAATATGGAATTTGACTGACTTTTGCTTAAACTAAAAGATTGCCGTTTTTTACTTTCTTTTCTATTAGCTCATTCTTCTTACAAGAGTACTCAAGGTGATTCATAACTCATTAGTTTCTCTTAACTATGTCATCATTCATTTAAAAATCACATTTAGACCCATGATATCATAAGTTGCAACTGTCGCTTAGCTAAGCAGAACTCACCGCAAAACCAATTAACTACCCGGGCTTACGACTAATTTAAATGGCAAACCCAAAGAGATCCGAAAGCCGCGTCGCACACGCGACTTACTGGCAACGGCAATGACACGTGCGTTTCTGGTGAGGATTACAACAACGATGATGGCGTTGGAGATGGCGACGCCGCTCAACAAATTTGACGACACAAAGGATTTATTTGTTGATAACATTTCAGCCGCAGGGTGGGCGAAAAAACAACCTTCGGCGAAAACTTTAAAATAACGCGCACGGAAATGGTTTTTTTTTCCGGGCTGTCAGGGGAGGGACGGACATGTGAACTAAGCCTTTGGGGCATAGCCCAGTGGGACAGGAAGGGCTACTGATACCCCTGTGGCAGACCATTGGCGCCATTTTGTTTTCGGGCTTCGGCAAAAAATAAACCAAAAATCCATGAGCTTTGCGTTTCAATAAAAATGCAAATTGCTACAAACATCAAAGGCGGGGTGAAACTGGGCGGGGCTGGGCGGCGCGCTGCTGTACGGAAGGTTGTTCGTATCTTTTACCTTCGTGTTTTTTTTTTTGTGTTTTTCGAGAGAGATACCCGACGCCATTTTATGAGCTTTTAATTTGCATACACTCGCATGTTTTAAATAGTACACGAGGCTTACCTTAACCTGCGACTCGGACATTCCTAAGGCATATGCGAGCTTGGCACGCTCTGGTCCAGCCAGATATTTGGTTTGCTCGAATGTCTTCTCCAGCGCGAATATCTGCTGACCACTGAATGTTGGGCGGGTGTGTTTCTTTTTGCCATCCTTATCGCTCGATGGATGATGCTGATGGGATTGTGACAAATTGGCCGACACTGTAAACAAAAATTTGGAAATGTTTAAAAGATATAGCAGAAGATAATATAATGAATAATTTTTAATTTACTAAAGGATGTTTACGATGCTTTTAATGCATAAATAATCCAATTTTGTCTAAAATTATCTATCTATTAAGTAGCATTAAATTATATAAATGGACTATTAATATTATTAAATGGGCATCTATTGAAATATTCTTTCCGAAAAGGATAAATTGTTGAAATATTATTTGTATCAACTATTTTCCATAGCTCCAATATTGTTAAATATTTGCATATTGGCTGATATATTGCCTTCATATTATATCAAAATCCCTTAAATAAAAAGAAAACACGACAATTTACCTTTATGGTGCTTAATAACCTAAAGATAAATATTTCTCTCTGCAAACTTTTCAAATTTGTAAAATTTACGTTTAAGAGTCGTGTTTACAAGCTCCGAAAGTTGTCGCAGTTTAAATGATTTAATTATGAAACAATGCGCAATGCCATAAAATGTATCCAGATTATAATGTCGTTAAAATAAAGTTGGTTAAGTAAGGGGCCCGCGTCTGTTGTTGTTGTTATTGTTGTTGTCGTTGTGGCAAAGTTTTTTGACATTTATTAATTGTTTATGGTGCGCGTTTGGCGACAGCTGCGAATTGGAGAGGTGGTTGAGCTGAGAAAGCATCAGACGCTGTTGCGGGTTGTTGGGGTTGTTGTCGGCCTTATAGATTCGTGTCTTTTTAGAGCTATTCAACTGCGGCTAACACGCTGTAAACATAATTTTGAAATTGATTTCATCCAAAATTTGCAGTCACCGTTAATGCAAATAATATAAATTATTTTTGGCAATTTATTTTTGCATACCTTGGCTATGGTTTCCGCATAATAATTAGACACTAATTACAGTCGTGGCGGGGGTCACAAAAAAAATTAGCCAAGCACACGTTGCGACAATTAACAAACCCAAATTGACCACAGAATTTATGAGAACCACTAAACATTGGGTCCGTGGGGCCTCGGGCTTTCATTAAAATCAATTAGCCAAAACGACAACGACGATGACGACAAGAGGCCAATAAAAGCAGGGACCACGCCCCCCACTAGACGGGCGCTACGTGCAGCCCCCGCAGGGCTCGTAAAGGCAGTCAAGTGGACATGGGTCGGGTGGTGGTCATAAAATTAAACGGCAGCAGTTGACTCTCTACTTCTCTCTCTCACTCTCTCCCTCTCTCACTCTAACTCTCTGAGTGGGTGGTCTGCGTTGTGGTACGGCGTAGCCAGCAGCCCTTATGTCGTGCTGCTGTGTGTGTGTGCTTTCAATTAATGTCACCCCATTATTAAATGATCCCTAATTATGTGAAATGATTTGACTAAATATGCACAGGGCGCGCGCCTGGCGCTAGGTAAAAAGGTAATGCCACAATTGTACAGGAAAGCCTGTGGGTGGTGCTGCTGGTGTGGGTTGAGGGTTGAAAATAGCTGCTTTGCCAACAGGGTCTATCTTTGTGTGGTCTTAAATTTATTTCAAAAAACAAACGAGCTTGACTCTTTTTGCTCGTAACTAGTTCCCTGGAAGCTAGAGTCCCTTTATGATACTTTGGTGCATTTAGTGTAATATTATTAATTTAAATTATAACACTTAGAATGTGGAATGTGTGCGACATGCGATAAAGGCACACACACACTCACACCACTAGTGGAAAATATGTTTGAGATAACGTGGAAAGTTTAAATATTTAATATAATATGAAGTCTTTATTGGGAAAAGCGAAATGGTATAGACAAAGTTGATTCCCAAAACTTTATTATAGTATAATAATTTTAACGACTAAGAATTGAAAAATTTAAAATAAATAATGAAATAAAGTTTAATATGCACCCAGCTGAAACTTCTCTAATGATATTTGTAAAACTTTTTATTAAGTAAACCCATAAGAAAAGGGTGCAACATCAAAGTGTTCAAATAAGTTTATCAGGTTTATCCGTTTGACCATCTTTCTTTATATGAACGGTTCGTTGATGTCCCTCCTGATAAGAGTCCTTTCTATTCGTTTAAGTTTCTTGCTTATTCCAAACCAACTGTTGCCTAAAGGGTCCCTAAAATTCGTACTCAAATCTTATTTGCAGCTTTCGTTCATCAGCTGCAACTGCACAAATTGATTGCAATGTGCGAGGACATAAAACAAAAAGCCAAATAGAATCGCTTCAAAATATGTGCCATAAAATTTATTATATTTTTTCGCAGACCATTCGCAAGCTTAACAAGCCAGCAGCAGCAATGGCAACAAACATACCACTTGTCAATAGGGCGACTACGTGGAACATTTCCGGACTTGTTTTGGAGTGGGAGGGCTAAGGCGAGGCGTGGTGGGGCTTAGCAACAAGGCCAAGCCTGGATCGTAACTAGCTTATTCCCCAGCAAAGGAGAAAGAAGAACTATCGACGAAGACTAAATACCCTTGCGAAGTATTTCCATTATAATCCACATAACTGGGGTTTCATTAAAGTGATATAGCTCGATCCTGAGTCTGGGAGCATAGTTCATAATTCAACAGATGTCTTGGCAAGAAACTGATCGTTGCTATTATGAGCCATATGTTGTAGTTGTGAGTTCATAATATATGTACAGCAACATTATAGAATGGCTTTCAAATAGAGGGATCCAGTGGATACTGATCTCATGAGGGTCTGATATATCCTTCCTCTAAGCATTACACTTTGGTTGATAAAAAAATATGTAATACCCATAACAAGGGTATTATAATTGTGTCAGTGATAATAATTTTTATCGCGAACGTGTGCCTTCTCTCCCTCTCCATCTCCTCTCTCTGTCTCTTTTTATCCATCTATTGGGCCCGCAGCTGCGGCCCAAGAACCCTCATAAATAACCGACAAATATGAAGCGTTTATTTGCTCATGTCACGGCCCTTACGCAGTGCTGCAAAATGAAATGAATTGGCAGCAGGCTCACTTTCTAGAGCGACCCCTCGCCAGTTCCCCCCCACAAACAGCACCTTTTCCCAGCGACAGTTGTCTATAATCGCATAAGTCACCCTGTTGCCAGCGCTGCATTTGCACATTTCTCCTCTTTTTTTTCTTTTTTTCGGCTTTTGTTCTGTTTCAAATATTTTTTCGCCTACTTCTTTTTTATAGCGTTAATATTTTGGGTTTTGGATTTTCTTTTTATTCGGTATTGATATTAATATCGTGTGGCAAGGGGCGCGCAAGGTGGGCGTGTTATGTTTTGGCTTACTGTTGCCCTATTGAAAATATTAAAAAGTCATTTGTTACGGGCGTGTGGATCGAGGAAAGGTAGGCAGAGCGCTTGCCGAGTCGACAATAGCAACTGTTGATAGACAACACAGCGAGACAACAAAGCGTGGTTGATATTCGTTTTTTTTTTTACTAATCTGATAATTAGCATAGAAAAGTTACAGAAGACTTAGCCACGTTCTTCATAAATCATTACAATTATATTTAAACAACAATTTGTCCTACCTGGTCAAATTTGTGAAGGTAAGGTTACATAAAGATTCTAATGTATCTATCCTACAAAAATGTAACAGAAAAACCAGCTGAATTCTTGATTCAATTCATAAAAAACAGGGCTGCTCTCGAGAACGACAGACAAGAAGATGCTCAGTACCTCTTAATGTAAATATATATATATATTTGTAATATATATCTTACAGACAAGCATGCTTCTCGTGTAAAATATAAAGATTTCGGGTAAAGAAAAGAAAAGAATCAATATACACAGGGAATAAATAAAGACATTGTGAATTAAACAACAACAGCTACCCCGTTATCATATGCTCTTTCATTTTTATAACGTTCTATAACAATCTTGTAATATCCTTATGCCAATTACCCCCATAAGTTCAGCTCCCTCGCATGTCATCTAAAATAATCGTCTTTATAGTTAGCATCGCTCATTAAGTGTCCCTGATCTGTATGCTACCCTGTGGCTCCCGCTTTGGGTCTGGCTTCATTGCATTGTTTTATAGCCTGTTTTATGGCCGATTATATGCTTAAAGCACAAGTTCTTTGCGTAGCGATTAGGAGGACGACACCGACACACAAAATGCCACTTGAATTTTAATTAAACGCAACAGCTAGAAGAGGTAGAAGCGCAGCCCCTGACTGTCTATCTGGCTCTCTCTCCCCATATCTCTCTCTCTCTGGCAGCAGTAACTTTTTATTTGGGCCTCGTTGTTGCTGTCTTCATTAAGCTTAATGAATTGTGACAAATGCAGACAGCGGTTTTGGTTGGTTGACTCGTCGGTTGCTTGATTTTTGCTGCCTTTGGCTATATGGTTATCTGGTTAGGTCCGACAGCCATATAGCTGGCTGTATTTTTAGTTGCTGCTACCTTTTATGATACACTTTAACGCATGTTTTTTAGCCCATATTTACTTTTTGTACTCAAGTTAATTATTTTATTCGCAGCATGTGGCTTTACATAAGCGTCGACAGAGAGGCAAGAGCGCAAAAGAGACAGATTGCCGCACAAAGTAAACGTGTGAGAAATAACCGGACATATATTTAGTGCTAGTGTTATTATAATTGATAAAATCCAAAATCTGACTTAGAGATTGGTTATAATAGGCTTCAAACTCTATTTTAACTTCTTAATGGATATCATCAGCCATATAGCTATATATTTGACTATTTTATACATAAATATAGCTAAGTAGCTGATGATATAATATGTTTGAAGTACATTTTCAAAGAAAACAGATCTTCCACCTTTCACCGGGTAATGCTGATCATTAAAATATTTCTAAGATCTCCCAATCCTTTATATTTTTTTTTAAACTAACTCTTTTCCTTGAATTTCTCCTTAGCACACCATTTGCAAGGTATTTGCATCTGACAACCCTGCTCTAGCAGGAAATCGAAAGGAAACTTGCCTCGTTATTTGCGCACATGCCATGGATTCGCTTTAAAATAAGAAACTTCAGAAAAACATGTTTCACTTGCTTGTCGCTGGTTTTTCCTCATTGTTTTCACATGATTTTCCGGGCCAAAATATTGTCATATATTCCGCACATTTACATAAAAGGCAACACAAACACAACATGAAGAGCGTGAGTGTGTGTGTGTTTGTTATTTACATAAAAATTGTATATTTATTTATATATTATTTGTGTATACATATTTATGACTGAAAGATGCCCGCCGATGTCGACGAGTATGCGACAGCTGCTCAGCCAGACAAAACGAAGGGCGAAAAGAAAAACTTTTACCGGAAAAAGTGCCTGTTGTTGTGTGTGTGTTGCTCTATATAAATGTGGGGTATATATAGTATGTGGCGCGTATATGGAGTAGACGGTGGGTGGGGCATAAGATAAAGGCAGACGCAGACGCTGCGAGAATATGTTGCCACATTATTATCTAGACGAACCTACAACAACATGAGCAGGCCCGCTGAGGCTGCAGAGTGAGGGGTATGCCAAAATGGGGCAGCTGTGTGTGGATAAAAATGAGTGTGAGTGTGTGCGTGTGTGTTTATATGCTTGTAGGCTGTCATGTTAACAAGGCAGCAAAAGCTTTATGTGTACGTGTGTTGTGTATATGTGTTTGTGTGCGTGTGTTGTTTTATGGGAAAGCTGCGCAAACGACATCGCACAAAAAATGGCGGTCGTTGAGCTGCGTTCATTTAAATGTAGATCTGCGCATAGAAGTATGCTATACAATTGTTCAGCTACTTTGTTTTGATTTCTTCATTTTTCATTATTATTATTATTTGCTTTTCTTGTTGGTTAATGCACCTAATAGTTGCTCTTAGTTTTTTATGCATTCTTGTTTTTTGATATACTTTTAATTAGATTTTCGCCACAATCAATTAAATAGGTGCACCACAAGTTGTGTTTGCTCCGCCACGCTGCTTTTAATTATGACTAATAAATGCACATTTGCATTTATCGTTTTTATTTATATTAATATTTGCCATGCAATTCATTAAATGCAATTACATAACTGCGAGCCGCGTTGAGTTCAATGTGCTTTTATGGGCGCGGTATCACAATTGTTTAAACAGTCGCCCAGACAAGGGCGGAACTTCATATAAAATCATTAATAAGGTTGTTATCAGTATCATCTATCGCATTGCGAGTCAATTTACTCAGTTGGGGGCATTTATAATTGGAAAGGTTAGTTATCAGGGTTTATTAAATGAGTAAATGCAACTATCAGTAGCTGCGATATTAGAAAGTGGCAAAAAACTAGCTAGATATTATGAATAGGGAACAGGACTGCAGTCAGGTGCAAATAATTGCGCAATATTTTGTTCATAGTGCAATAACAGCATAATTTCTATGTATGGGACTGGAATCTCTAAAAGTGGAACTTTAGGTAAGTAAATATAAGACTGAAATCTTTCATTTTAGACTAGAATGGAGCTGGAGAATATAACGGGAAGATTTAAAATTGAACAAAGAAACAAAAATATAATTAATCGTGTTTTCTCCTTCCTACAATCCACCATTGTAACCCTTGATAATGTAAGTTGAACTCATTTAAAAGTTTGTTTCCTTCGGAATATATAAATATAGCTAACTATCTATAGAGAGTCCCAGCGCTTGCCAAATTCTTAAGTGTTAACTAACTCTGCAGATGCAGTAGTTAATCAATATTTTTTCTGTGCTCTTAAGTCGTTGTTTTGTGTTGTTTTTAAATAAGGTTACTGTGATTTATACACAGTCAGTAGAGTATCATTTTCCTAGCTAGCTCCACTTGCGTCACTCTTGAGACTAGCTCAGCAGTGTTTGGCAAATCAATTGAAATAATATTTACCTAATCGGAGGAGCTATGAAACATTCCACGATACACTTCAGAAATCGAGTCGAACACAAGACAAACACAACCTGCACGACAACATTTCTCTGGCGATCTCTGGTGATCTCGTTACTAATTCAATAAGAAAATTATGTTCGATTTCCGACTTAAAGCCCAGCCGCAAAATGTGCGCAGTCATTGGCGCAATTAAAAGGCAAACAGCAGCTGACTTCACTGACTCTTCACTCTTAACCACAACACTAAATCAAATCAAATCAATTGCCAATGCGAACGATCATTAACCACAGCAGCAGCAGCAACAGCAGCAGAAGCAGTGGCCACGGGGGACAGACGGGGCGGGGCGGGGCGTTTAAATAAATAAACAATGTGAAAACGAGTTCGAGTTGGAGCTGAAGTTGGAGTTGGGCGATTACTTAATGAGCTTAGGTGTGAAGTGTGGGGTGCGGAGAGGGGCGGCGGCTCAGTGCCTTATAAATAGATGTAATAATGAAGTAACCAGATCCAGATATCGTTACCCCGAAGTAGTCGAAAGATGCTCGAAAGCGTGCGAGTAAATTAATTTTTCATATGCTTTTCAGTTCGAGAAAAAAAGAGAAAAAGAATTCTTCTTTTATGTAGAGTCATTGTCAGCTCTATGGATCGATCGTCGGATGCGTCGCTTCGATCGCTGATCGTGTTAAAGTGATTCCCTTTATTTGTATTATTTTTCTTCTGCTTTTTCATTTTACTGCCAGCTCTTTTAATGAGTTGGACAATGCGCCATCGGCTGCACTAAGCACATTGGACTCGTCATATTGGTAATCACTTGAGTAGCGATCCATGATCATTAGGGGCAGCTGCCTCATTCGCTGCGCTTTGTTAACGGTATCAACAGGAAGTCGCGCTGCGCCTCAATGGAGACGGCTTGCGCCTCGAGGTGTGGCTCTCATTGTTGACAAATCATCGGGCCCCGGAGGCCGCAACAATTGTAACCAAATTACGTGCCACCGTGCCACTGAATGCACTGATTGTTCGGCAGCTCGACGCGATGCCGCGCATGGCATGTGAAGTGTTGTGAAGTGCTCTTTATTTGCAAATTAGTGCACACATTCATGTATCTGGCCTGGAAGCTTTATTCACTTACTTGTATTCGATAGACGCTCCCGCCACGCTATCGGATTGGCCACCAGACCCTGCAGTCCGGGCCAGTACAGATGCGTGCGATCCACGATGTGCCCGGCGTGCGTCTTCAATGGCGCTCCCTGGCTCTGCGATAGATATTGGGCCATGCCTGCCGCAGCAGCGGCTATGGAGAAACGTGGAATGCCAGCTGTGGTGGGAAAAAGATTGCATAAAGTTTAAATCTGATTCAAAATACATAGTTCAAATGCATGCAGTCATAAGCTGAAGATATTTTAAATCTAATCGATAGGTGATTCTTAGTAACCAGTTTCTCATATTATCTCATGATTATGTTTAGGAATGGTTAATCCAGATGAAATATAATACAGACAGTCACTTTAAAAGTAACAAACTTTGCATATAAATTGTATTGATAAGTTCTATTTCCGTCCATTGGATTCCGAATCGAGTCGTTTAGTTTCTTAAAAGCCTGGCTCCTTTAGAAAACTCATGTTTATACGTCAGTGAAGTCAGTTATATAATTCGAAGACCAAGGAATACACTACGATTCATAAATTTGTCTGATTTTGATAATTGCACAACACATATTATTTCAATTTATTTTTAATATTAATATTAAATGGTGTTTAGAATGAGTCCAAGACTTAAACACAATTCGCTATTTTCTTTCTTTTTGACAGCCGATATTCAGCTCATGTAAACCTTGAAATTTAAGCAATTTATAGAAGTTTCAAAGTTCCAAGGTTCATCATAAATAAAAATAAGTTTTCTTATTATTAATATTATAGTTCCTCACATCTGCCAACTCATTGTGCTTAGAACTTCGCCCATCTAAATGATTTGAACCAATTAGTTTGAAGCTATTAAATAATTTGTCATAAAGGAATTAAAAAAGTTTTTATAGTTTACAATTGAGCCAAGAAAAAAGAAGAAACAAGAAACAAAATCAAATCAACTCACATAAACGCCCTCGTTAAAATTAATTAAAAATTTGATGGTAAATTGTCAACGCCCTGTCGCATGCCCCGACCACAGACCCCTTCCTCTTGCCCCGCCCTGCACCATGCCCTTCCACTCTGCCTACACCTTTTATTCATTACGATCAAATGTTGACCCACTCCTTGCTGGTCTGGTCGGCTCTGTCATGCCGCACAATTGGGCAACATTTAACTGTCAAAAATTGAAATCGTTTTAGTGAAACGGCAAAGTCATATATGTTGTACACCTCCCGCCCACCGCACAGCCCGATTTTCGTGTGTCATTTTGATTTAATTACAAACAATTTGACAACTAATTGCTAAACGTTTAAGTATCGCATTACGCTTTGCGTCATTTTGCAATTTTGATATTATATGATTTTGGAAATTGTGCCCAATAAAATGCTCCCTACACTCTGCTTGGGGTAGGGCTGGGGAGGTGCTCTTCATTGTTGTTATATTTGTTGCTGTTGTAGTTTTTGTTGTTGTTGTCATTTTAATGTGGAATCATGTCAAACCGGATTCATGCACAAAACATTTGTTGCCGGGCAATTTTCAAACGAACCAGATTTAGGAACCAATTTTTGGGGCCGTGAATAATGTCTATTCAATACATTTACATTGCATAATGATGGGCAACTATACCACTTATCGGATTTTTAATGGGTAGCAAATGTCTTTGAGAATACAAAATATGGCTTCTGAAGAAACTTAATAAAATAAAACCTGCCATATCTCAGATTTTAAGAGTTCTAAAATAAAACAAAAATATATATAAAAATAAATTAATATAAGTATACAAAATGAAAAACTGCATTTTTGTATATTTGTATATATACGAACTATATATCGTAAGAGCTGAGCATTTTTCGTTCACCGACTATTCTACTCTCTATTTAATTATAGCTTCTTCTTTTAAGATATTTAGCGTAATTCTGGAACAACAAAGTTTAACAAAATAAGTCAAGAATTATATTAGAATATGTGGGGATATCTAGATATTCATATAGAGATAGGAAACATATTTAAATTCTAATAGGCTCATCAAGTCAGGATATTCTGCCTGCTAAGATCAGATTAAATTATTTTAATGCAGCATAATTAAGAGTCAAGAAAAGAACGTAGCACGTTTAACTTATATTACTGCTTTGAATATTAAATGAAATATGAATTCCTTTTTTATTATCTGGGATCTACGGCCTTTGATTATAATACCAGCTCTATTCCCCAAACTGGGATGTGAATCTGTTTTTTATATTATAGAAACCCTTCATCCCAACACACGTATATAATTTCAATATTTTCCTTATTGATTTCCACTCACCTCCCGTTAAAGCACTTAGACCCGCCGATGTTACCGGCGGCGGTTTGGAGAGTATCGTATCGATGCCATGCGGATTGGCAGCGCCTTGGGTATTTGTTGTCGTCGAGCTGCTTGAGCTGGAGCCCGTTACACGTTCACTGATCAAATGGGAGTTGGGACTGTGCCCATAGACCAGGCCATTGCCGGAGGCGCCGACTCCACTACCAGCTCCAGTGCCTACGCCTTGTGCAGTCTTCATTTCTGTGGTCATGGAATGCAGAGCCGCAAGTGGCGGACCCAGAAAACTCAATGGCAGCTTGTGCTCCATGTTGTTGTTGTTGTTGTTGTTAGGATGGTTGCCAATGTTGTTGTTGCTGTTGTGCAGGCTAAGCGGATTAAGGCCGCTGCTTTGATGCTGATACTTGCGACTGGTCAAGTTCTCTGGACTGTAGTCAGACGGCGGCGGACTGGACTCACTGTTCTGGCAATGGTCCTCGCCGCCGCTGCTGCGCTGGCTCAAAGCGAAGGATTTGGCGCTGTCGACGCCAGGACTGGAGTTGTGCTCGTAACGTGGCGAGGGCGACGATTCCGAGTGTAGGCGCGACGAGGCGGGCGGTGGCGTTGTCGATGGCGAATCCTCAGCAGATGATTTGGCCTCCAGCCGTGCCCCCACTGCGCCGCCGTGCGCCGCCTTCAGCAGCATCAGTGGGCTGTTAAGTCCATTGTTGTTGTTATTGTTGTTGTTGTTGCTGCTGGCATATGCCGCCGCTGCTGCCGCGGCACTGTGATAGTCCGCCAGCTGTTGCTGATAGTCCGCCGCGGCCATCGCATGTGCGTGGACATCGGCAAATCCATTGCTCAGACCCGCGGCAGCCGCTGCGGCCAAATGATGGCGCGCCGCCGACGGCGGACTGCTCTGTGAGGCAGCCGCAAAACTGTGATGGCGCATATAGGGATTGATGAGATCCATGTCCGGATCGGTGCTGGGCGAGTGTACGTAGTCGAGGGAGGCACACTCCGGTGCGTTGGCCGGACTAGGACCGGGTCCGTCTGTGGGCAGGCGATGATAGAAGCTGGGCGGCAGGGCGAGATTGAAGGCCGAGTTGGCCGACAGCTGAAATGTCTGGGCAAGCTGCTTGGCTGCCGATGGTGTGGGGGATGGGTTGTTGCTGCTGCAGCTGCCACCCGCGGGCGTAGTGTGCAGAAATGGACTACCCAGCTTGGGATATTCGTTAAAAACGCGTTGCACTCTGAAGAATAGCCGGACTAGCTATGCAAACTTATGCTTTCTTGGCAGTTATTTGTGGTCCTATGATCGCACAGGATTATAGACTAAAGCTCAATTTTCTGTTAAGACTTTGGCACTTGACAGCGTACAGAGGTTCAGTTGCAGATTCAACTCTTGCACTGGAAAACGCTTAGCACTCGAAAATTGAAGAACACGAAATCCGGAATTTGCCAACTTTTCGTGGTCATCTACGAAATTTGATTCGGGATTTAGCCGCGCGCGTGTCCGCTTGTTTAGGCCTAAGACTAACGAATGATTTCGAAATTGACTCGAGCGACTTCACTTCGCATGGCGACCCGCAGCGTGAAGCAATCTCAGCAGCAGACGCAATCGCCTGTGCAACCCTGTGCCGGTCCGCTGGCTGCTCTTTTCCACTCATTCAGACGCAGCATCAAACGCGAGAGGGAGAGAGAGAAGGCGAGAGCCTAGTATGATCTGTTTCATTCTCTCTTTAAGTTAATCAGTTGGCGTGTGTGTGTTTGTGCGTTCCACAATCAGTGTAAACATGCTATGGAGCTGGAACGCATTGGCATTGGCACAAAACGAATGGGAATTTTATTATGTACATCATTAAAATCAACTATTTCGGATTGGATTGGAGCTGGAACTGGACTGGTTGCGTTTCAGAGCACTGAGAGTGTTTTGTACATGCAAGAGAGTTATCTCTGTGTTTGTGTGATGATGTCTCTGTGTGTGTGTGTGGTTGAGTGCATTTGCAATGTTGTTATTGTTGCTGGTGGGTGGAATCTGGTTGAGGCGCGGCCCGACTGTGAATGCTGTTTATTTGTTTAAAAAGCTATAAATATTAAGTGAAGCTGTAGCTGGCAGGGATTGAAAAAAGGTTTTTTTCATTTCTGGGCTTATTCATTTAAATAATTACAATTTGTGCATTGGCATAATTAAAAGTAATTAATGTGAATCGAATGTGGAAAACGGAACAACAAATAAATCTAATTGCTGAAAATGATGCTTTTAAATTCAATTGAATAAAAACTTACAATCTTACGTCATAAACAATAAACTAAGAGCTATTAAACGAATAAAATATACTTTTCAATATAAATAAATATACTTTAACTTTTTAATGCTCGCACAAAACTTATCTTGAACTTTAATCAGGAAATCAAGTTTTATTGAGTATATAAACGAATTTATTTAGTATGTATTTAAAGAATTTTAGATTTCCCATTTTATATTTTATTATATTTTTTATACGGTAATCCTCGGCCGAACGTTATTTAAAATTAATTGTCTGCTCGTTCTTTATCGGCACTCAAATGCAAACAAATAAAAATAACGCTAATTAACATTTCAATATTATTATGTGACTGTGCCACGAACGACAAACGATTTACAATTCCCATATGCATATGTACATACACATAAATATTTATGTATATGTATATACAAATACACGTACACTACGAATAGCAAAGACACACATACAAATACAAAAATGCGCTTCATTTAATAATAAACTACACAATTTTAATTTACTCACACACAAAGGCGCAACAACAACACAATCAACTGAAACGCAATGGAAACGAAACAGCGGCACATAGGCCACACCCACCACAGGCACTGCACAGCTTCAGCTCATCAGCGAGAGAGAGAGAGAGAGAGAGAGGCGCTGCAGCCGCCATTGTTTGTCGCGCTTTTATGTGTGTGTGAGCAGTGAGAGCAAAGTATTCGTTGCGCTCAAAATGTAACTCAAACTCAATTTGGTAAAGCAGCCAAATTGTGAGTAGCAGCAAACGTTTCTCACCACAGCTGTTGCTGTTGCTTTCGACACTGTTATTCTCTAGTTAATAGAGTTTATTATTCATACACATACATAAGTATGTGTGTATGCATGTGTGTAACATACAATCCACTAAACGCCAAGGCCCTCGTTTATTTGCCCAGCATCTTTAACTAAGATCTTTACAATACAATATAAATTTATGCATACAACAATGTCAAGTCAGATTATCGCACTTAACAGATCTCGAACACAAAACAGGGAAAACTGGAAAACTTTTTTCTTTTCTAATATAACATACGCTCATAAATGCCCACAACTACCAGCAGGCATATAAAAAAATCTAACAAACTACTAAAAAGTTGAAATAGATAACGAAACATAGCAGTTACGATTCGGCCTCTGAATAAACCCAAACAGTGATTGATTTATTGTTTTATTGCGCAAAAAAACAACACAACACAAAAAATGCCAGAAAATCACAAGAAATGACAACGGCGATAAGCAGAGAATATTTTTTAGAATGTCTTCCATGTGGCAGTGCGGGAGCATTTCGAATAAAAAGTAAATGGTCCAAAGTTGAATCAACTCAGACACAAAAAAAAGGCGGGTAATTAATAAATAATTTGTGAGCCTCTTTTTTCACATGTTGGCACTAAAATCAACCCAAAGGTAAATAGCCATGGCTAATGCGAACGGCCAGATTCTGTACCTGGCTAGGTTAGATTTGCCACATAGTTCATTAAACTGTGCACTGACAGTGGGACACAATGCAGCAGAGAGATTTCTGGCAGCTGTGAGGGGCGAGTGGGACGAGCTCTCTGCTGGTATTTATGATGCTTTTATTTGGATGGTAATACACCAATACTCATTGTGAAAAAGCTGGTCAGAACAACGAACAGCAGTTATTTTAATAGGTCTAGCGGAGTCGTTGTCTAAAGCCGAAAATAGGGTACTTTTAGTTAGAAACCTCATTAAGCATTAATCATTGAGATACAACTTCATTCAGCAAAGTGAAATGTCCTCTAGTTGAAAGTGCTCGACCTGGGAAAGAATGTAGTTTATATAAATAAACGCCTCAAGCTTTCCTCAGCACCACACTATGCAACATTATATTGAGAATAACTCTTTAATTCTATTTGTCAACCACATATGTATGTCTCTAAATATCATGAAAGGGAGAAATAAATGATTTTTATATTTGTGTTATCAATTAATTGAAATAAACTTGATCTATCCTTTTATTAAAGCTCGAAGTCTTCTCTGAATCTTTTTGGCTATCCAGAAAGTGAAATATTCTTAATATTATTAAACCTAAATACCAGATTCGACTGAACGATAAATAAACTTGATATATACTCAAACTTAAAGTCTTCTTTGAATCTTTTCAAGCATACATATGTATGTTTTCACACACAGCCACACTTTAGTTTAATCATAAAGAATGCAAACAATTCAAAAAGAAAAACCCTATTCAACTGTTTTGAATAAAACCAATACTCAGCCAATAATCCTTTCAAAATTTGAATTTCCTGTTGCCAGTTAGAGAACAGCTGTGGCCATCGACTCGACCTTTCAAGCGTTGACCAATCGCCGAACAAACCCCACAAATTTCACACCTAGTGCAAAACTGCGTTGCTTCTTAGTGTTATTATTATTATTATTATTATTGTGGTGTATTATTATAATGCGATTTCACGAAATTGGGGCAGCCGCAGCAAACACAAGCACACAGGTTGGGTCACATGTGTGCAGCCCTCTGACGTTCTACAATATTTGAATGGTCAGCACAAAATATGAAACCAAATCTCAACATTTGGCATGCAATTTGCATTTTTGTTAGTAAGTTTTGTATTTTTTTTTCTTTGAGAGGTTATTACTCAAAGTTAAGTCGTTCGGGGTTACAGGGATTTGATGTATGTCAAAGTTACGTGCGCGTTAAAATCTTGTCTAATTTAATATCTATAAATCCCTGCTCTGACAGGGCTACCCCTTTATGGGCCGAAAGGGTTGTTCGGCTGTTGAGCCTAACCTTATCAACGTGGCAAATTGATTTCGGCTCGTTATGCGGTCATTGGGGTATATTTTGTTGGTTTAGCATGGTCAAAAGAAAGCAAATTGTAAAACCGAAATTGGCCAAACGTGCGTTACAAATTAATGTTTGTTCGGGATTTGTTTCTCCCCACAAAAAAAAAATAAAAAAAAAAATATATATATATATAAATAAATATAAAAATTGTTTATCGTTTTCCGTTTTTTACTCTTTGTCAAACAGGTCATAAAACCCTTTTATACTTCAACAGACCCTGCGCCTGATGCCGAGTTATGTGGTGTAAATGCATTGGGGTCGCTTTGAAGGTGAATTGGAGGACGGGACGGTTATGTTATTGATAAACAATCAATATGGTATTAGTTGGGCTTGTCATGATATCAATATTGGCTATTGATATTGATATGCTTGGCTTATCTAGGGTATCCAAGTTTGAATGGGGAAATATTGCAATTCGAGAGCTTATAACAAATAGATATTTATGGATAATGCGGCAAAATTAAATTAAAAGATGTTTTATCCCATGGTCAAATAACTGCAATTAGCTAATAAATAAAAAAGTTTTCTAGGCAACATTAAGTCAACCTTTTTGTATTAATTATGTTTAAAGAATATTTTTACGAAAATATTACCTTAAAAATCTACTTTTGTATATACTTGTTCAGCATATAAGATATCTATGTGATTTTTATATTATCATGACGTAATTTTCTTCGAAACAATTGCGTTTCTCTTTGCACTTCGAATCATATTTTTATTGCATACTTTTGTGCGCGTTCACGTTAGATCGGAAAATGTCGTTTCTGATTGCTTTCGTATTTGTTTACATTTCCTGTTCCTATTGACAGCGAGTAAAGTGGGAATAACAATGCGTTGACGAAGCAGCCCGGACAAAACCAGGAGCAGCAGAAGGAGCAGGAGCAGGATATAGGACAAAGGCACAGACGTGTATGGCATATCAAACGACGAGCGCATGGCACATGTTTCAATCATTTTCCATTTTTATTTATTGTCAGCGTTTATTCTGCTGACACTTTCCGATTTTGTGTTCGTGCGCTTAGAAAACAATTTGCAAATTGCTTCAAGCAGCCCCCTATGCCAACCAAAATGAATCACAATTTGCATAGAAACGAGTGCGGCAAGTGTTTTTTTGACGCAGTAATTAAAAATTATTTCGTTTGCCAGCTAATCAGCTTAAGCAACTGGCAATCGCAGGGCTCTTGGCAATTTTAATTTCCTTAACATGGCTAATAAATTTTCCTACTTATAAAGTGTGCGGGTGCGTCAACGGAAAGCCATAAAAAAAAAAGCGCCAAGGCCTGAAAAACTTTGTATTTGCTAGCCTTGCGACGGATACATAAGCTTTATCAAACTGTTTGTAACAAAACTTAAGATGTGAAGCGAAACAGAAATGTTGGTGTGAACACTTCACGGCTCAAGATTAGCTTTTGAGAGCATCGCATCTTTGACTCAGGTCTTGGTTCGAGTTTTAGCTCGTCATATTTAATCCAATTTAAATCAAAACAAAGAGAATTTGAAAAACATTTTAAAATTGCGTCTAAAGCTAAAGATTTTTCAAAAATATAAAATGTTTTGATCCTAAATAAAATGCGTATTGTGGCTTGCAGTCAATAATTGAGCTTTGAGCTTTAGACACAAACTATCTAGAACAACTACTTTCTGTTAAAAATATGAAGTGATCTATTGCACAGTAAGAGTATGTCAGCTGTCTGCTAAGCTGTTGGTTCATTGATTCTTGCTGCAGTGTCGCCCAGTTGCCAATTTATGTGCAAAGTAAGCTGGACGGAAACGATTGTACACTCGTGACTGCCACCAGGTTCTGCCTCTGCTGTTGCCCCCTTCCCATGGCCAGTACATATTGTTGGTCATACAAATTCAATTACTTTTGCTGTCGATTTTCGAATAGGTTTTGTTGTTTCGATTCGATTTGCAAGCCTGACCCCGCCTACAAGGCAACACTCAGCCCACTGGCTGCTTGGCCCCACTGGCTTCAACTTGATTTCAATTAAACTGAGTTGCCCCATTGGCGCGGACGCTTTTCGACGTGTCGCAATTGCAGCTACCAAGTTTATTTGCTTGTTTTCTTTGCCCAACGACTGCTGCTGCTTGGCATTTAATTGTTTTTCTTCGTTTTTCATTTTCTGATTTTCTTTTCTCTCTGTCGCTCTTTTTGACCACTTGCATTTTATGGCGACGCGAAAAAGCTGTTTTCCTCGAGTGCCCATTCGAAGAGGGACAGCCATGTTGTTGATGATGTTTAAGTTACTGGAGTGAGTTCGTTATCGGAGGGGAGCAATTGAAGCAATACAGTGAAGCAAATATGTTTGAATATTGATTTCTCAAGTAATTTTATTTAAACAAACAAGTTTTGTTGTGATTTTTTGATAGAGCCGAAAGAAATTATATTAAAATTGATGACAATATGAAGGTAAAATGCTTTTATGCTTTTGCTTGTTTAGTTTTATAAAGAATATCGCTTAAAATTCCCAAAGGGTTATGTCCCACATGAAAGCATATGTAAAGCGCCCTCTGCAGCTCATTTTATATTACAATTTTATGCAATCAATAGATTGTCTTTCTACCAATGTGCAATGGCTATTCCCCCGCCAGTCCATCCAAATCGCAGCCAATCGGGCGCGTTCCAATCGCCAATCGAGCTACAGAGAAATAAAAGGCAATGCGCTGCTTGTTTAAAACAAAGAAATTGCCATTGTAAATAAAAATAAAAATCGAGCAAAGCTGAAAACCCGAAAGCAAAAAGTAAAAAGCAGAAAGCAAGGTGTCGGGTGGCACCCAAAATGCCAAGAACAAAGTTTTTCAAAAGCGATAAAAACGAAATGTCGCATATTTTTATGACATTTGCCGCGACACTACAGTCAGTGAGGTGTGTCACTCCTTCACCCCCCCCCCCCCCCCCCCCCTCCCCCCTCACTCACCAACTAACTCATGCCCTGCCCTGTGCCTGCCGAAAGTGTCCTGTACCAATTCCTTGACACCCCGTCGCACCCCCTAATGCACAATGGCGCAAATTGAATTCGTAAAACGAGAAACAGACGAATAAAAATGTTAAAAATTCGTTGTGCGCATATTTTTGACTTTTACTTTGCCATTGCCAAACAAAGCAAAGCAGATGAGAAACGGATTTTGGCCATTTCAGTTTAGCATTTCTTTTCAATAGTGGGTGTGAGCCAAATAATTTGCAAGCTAACTACAATATCTAAATTGGAAGCTAAAAATTATATTCTCTCTCTCCATGGTAATAATAGCTCAACTAGTTTTGATAAACATGCCTCAAAAAAAAAAGAAGAAAAATTGGTAGCCAAAGTACAATGGAGAAAATAAATATTAAATACTGAAAAGCGGACAGATATACGAATGGAAGCCCAAAATTGTTTTTTTTTCATTAGACTCTTTAAAGAACGATTGATTGGATTTCATTTTGCTTACGAAAGAATCAAGATTCGAAGGGGTCATGAGATTTCATATAATGGATTGGATTGAAGGCAATGTTTGTGTAAAGCTGAATTTAATTGTTTTCTGCTAGTACGACAGCTTTGTCACGGAGCATAAATAAAGGATCTTCCTGTTGGACAGATCAGCGTGTGATCTAGAACAAACACTAAGTGGATTTTTCGGATTTTTGTTAGTTGGAAACTCGAAGTAGTTCCCAAATTGGTGCGCAAAAATATGGAATGTTATATGGACACCTGGACAACTGTTTCGCTAAAGTATGAACCACTGGAAGATCGGTTATACTAAAACTCCAGAGCTATGTCCCATACAAAGATATGAAATACTCAAAGTATTGAATACCAACCCCAAATCCCCCAAAAGTAAAATAAAAATAAAATTTAAGAGATCAGTCTTCAAAAAATGTATAAATTGCATTGAATAACAAAGATAGAAGTTAGTCAATAACTAATGTTCAATAGTGTAGAGCTGAGAGAAGAGTATACTTATGTCTGTTTGTTTATACAGAAATAAGTACGAATGTGTGCTACAGGATATGCTGTAGTCGAGCAGAACAAACAGAACAAAGAGAGTTTAGGTTGAAAATGTAGAAAGTAAAATGTAGCTAATTCTAAGTGCTTAACCCGCTAGAAATAGCTTTGTTGTTGCTCAAATGTTGGCAATATAACAGAAGGAGTACATTTTCGTTGTTTAAAGCCAGTTATTCGACTTTTATATATACATATTTTTTATAATAGACAAGTACTCGTTTTTTTGAGGCTCCGCGTTCGCTTGACTATAGCCCACTTATTTTTGCAACTGGCAACCGTATCTGAGCTCCTTTTGGAAGCTCATCATTCGACTAGTCCCTTCTGAACTTCGTCCGTCGCTGCCTTTGCAATGTGCCACTTGGGTGCAATTAAAATTCGGCCTCGAAATTATTATTATTGCTTATGAAAAACACTTTTGTACGGTTTTGGCTGGCCCAAAAAAACTTTTACCCCAAGCACATCAACTCGTTGGCAGGCTTTTGAAAGCACTTTATACGCAGTGCGTAAATTTATCTATATCCAGATATTTGCGTCTCTGTGTGCCTTTATGATTATTTTTCATAAACTTGGCAAATGTTTGGGAAATCCATTTAGCAGCAAGCGCCGCATTACTTTATCTATGACCAACGGAATTATGATTTGTGTGCGGCGGTTGAGATGAGTTAAGAGCAGAGTTGAGTATATGCGTACAGAGGGGAATATATATTATGAATTAAGCCAAGTCATAAAAGTAACTCGAACAGTTGCCAATTCGTTGGTGCAGACGATTTCTTTCTTGCTTTAATTCAATAAATATTGACCATTTTAGGATGGCTTGACACTCTTATACGATGTGCCTGGCATTCTTCTCGTGCTTCATTTATTCCATAAATTAAATTGTATACTCTCAACCCATTGAAAATGTTTAAAGGGGCTAAAAAAGGAGGCATCTCCAACCCCATGTATATAAATTCGTGACCAGGACAAAAAGCTGAGTGTATCTTGCCAATTATAACCGTTTTTTGATTGCAAAGAAAGCTCCAATTATTCATAGGTTTTTTTATTTTATTTTATTTTATAGATCGGACTAAATGAATGGCAAGCTCTGATTGTTAACAACAGCCACGTCTAGCTGTAGCACTACCTTCTTCTTACGTGAACTCCAGCTAAAGCGTCAACTGCAACATCCATAATCATATTTGGCAACATTTTCAGCACAACAACAGCAGCAGCAGCGCTATCCCACTAGCCACAGGATCTGCAGAAGCAACAACTGCATTAGCTGGGATGACAACGATATAGCACAGAACGGGACTAAGATGGAACAGAAGCGTAGAATTGGTGTCTTCCCTCAAAAATCTTCAACTCATGACTGACGAACCATGGGCAACGCCGGGGTATACCCGTTAGTACCAATAAAAAATTAAAGTCTTTAACTCTTAAAGGTGAATATTCCAAAAAGCTAAAGGAGGAGAAATCAGTTTGAATATGATATGAATCAGTTAATAAGCTAGTTAATTTTAAACAATTAATGTTCTCGAAAAAATACGCATATGTATTTAGATCTGTTCGCAACATTTTCATCAATCAAGCCTGACAAAAAATGTCCAAGTACGCGGATTTCGTCTGGTTGTGTCTGCGAAACGAGTATAATAATCCATTAAAATACACCAAAATTAATTATTATGTAGAAATATGTGTAGGCAGCTGCTGGAATGGCTGTTGGTAGCGGGGATGGTTGGGAGGGGAGGTGGGTGGCTCACTTGTCAGGTGAGTGCTTGGTTAGGGTGGCAAAAGGGTTGCGGCTTCAGAATGCGTCTATTGCCCTGTCGCGGGCTGCGGCTTACTGTTTTTGTATTCGGCGCCAAGTTTCATGCTCAATTAAAACGTTTGTTTAATGAAAACAAATGCGCTTAATTAATAAACACGCATTTTGTGGCTTTTACCAAAAGCTTTAAATGGGGGCTCGGTTGGGTGGGGTTAAGCACAACAAGGCGCCACGATTCTGGTGCCCAGCTTTATGAAAATTTTCATAATACAAGCTCAAAACAAACAAGCAGGACTGCTCTAGGCAGTGAGTGCCCGACATGGAGATACCCTGTATTGCTTCGCTTATATAATTCTATAATCGTGACAATCACAATTGCTCAGCTTACGCAAAGGAAATGCTTCTTCGTTTCTCATCCCCACACCATGCGAAATTAGTTCAAAAATAACTTTTGTGCTTGTTGTCAGAAATAAGAAATTTGTTGGGCTCTTCGAGCTTATGCAATAAGATTTTGTCAACCTCGTGGAGAATCGGACAGGTATCCAACAATTAAGATATATTAAATCTCCAAATACTATAACAGAACCTACGTTGAAAATCTCTACTTCTCGATAAGATGGTTTAAAATATATTTGATCTATGGGGCCAATGGAAGGGTGCATATTGTAAGTTGTAACCAGACAGACATGAGATCCACTCGGTTCTTATTGCTATCACGAATATATATTAAAGGATACATACTAAAATAACATATTAAAAACTAAAATACCATATTTGCCCCTTTTCAATATGGATAGGGTATATAAAAAAACTGTCGCAGCTGTTGATGTCGTGGGTTGTGCGTAATAATTGTTGTTGCTGCTGATTATTGCTGCTGTTGTTGTTGTTGTTGTTGCTGTTGTTGTGTACAATTGTTGTTGTTGGTTTGTGTGTTTAATTGCGCGCGGCGTGGCTGAATTGCGATTTTTAAAAATTAAGTGGCAGCAGTACACATATATGTGCCATTAATTAAATTTGATCATTTGTTTATATTTGTGCCATAAATGTTTATAGTATATATGCGCAGGTATATATGTGTGTGAAAGGAACACCCTGTGCGCCCAATGTGCAAAATATTGCAGCATACTTTTAAGCGTCGGCTTAAATGCCCCAAATGTAGATTTAGTTTGCCAACAGATCGTCAGTTCTAGTTGGCGGCGCTAGTTACGAGAAAAATTCAAAAAAAAAATTATATAAAATAGTAGTACATTTTATGCAGCATTTGAGCATTGTGAAATACAGCTTAAATAAGATACAAATCTTAAGTGTTAAACTCACTTTCTACATGTTTCTCTCCACAACTTGATGCCATATGCAAAACATTATTCTATTGAATTGCAAATAAATAAATGAAAATGTTTTTGCATTAATGTAACATTTGTCTCAATGACAGCGTGCTAATAAAGATTTTAACTAAAAATGTTTTTTTATTGATTAAATTTAAGCTGTAATTAGAACGAATAATTGTTTTAATAATTAATGAAAACGGCGCCTGGATTATATACAAATAATTAAGCATACGCAGTGTTAGACAGCCCCAACTGTCGTTCTCTCTCTCACACACACTCTGATAACAACAAATAACACTTATCACGTTTAACACTCGTGCGGGTCTGGGCCTATAAAGCAATTGACTGTGACGAAATTAGCATGCGATTCGCATAAGCTACATTTAATGCGGCAATTGCAAAAAGTGCATGGCTAAATAACCTAGAAAAGCGCTTTGAGCTGAAACTGTAGACAAGCAGACCGAGTCTGACCCAAGTCGTGTGCAGGGTGCGAGGTACTGGGGCGTTGGCGCTGGTAATGCGAGTAGCGCCATACTCGATAACAGAGCTATGACAACAAATCGTTCGACGAAATATTGAAATATTTGACCTATGCAAAATGAGACCCCTTTTTTGAAAATTCCGCCGAGCTAGGCAGACCTGCTCTATGAGAAAGTCTGTGAAAGCCGATCAATGGTAAACATATGTCAATGCGAGCCACATGCGACTGCCGCCAGCTTTAATTAAAGCCAAAGTCACAGTCACAGTCACAGCCGAGGGTAGGGACTACTAAATAAACTAGACCAGCCAGAAACCTCGAGAACTGCTTTTTATAATTCCTGATTTGTTCAGTTCTTTTGTTGTTCTGGTTGTCGGGCAATTTGACCGCTTCGCAAAGTTCGTGCACAATGCGGAAATGCATTTTTGCATAAATTGATTTAAATTTTTGTTTGTTTTTCCAACAAAGTGAACGAGCGAGACAATGATATTGAAGGAGAAAATCTGGCACTTTTAATGATTTGGTATGATTATATAATATGGAATCAACAAACACAATCTCCGGGCGTAACCTCATTTGCATAGATCTTTAAGGAAATTAATTTGAGGTGGGTTCCACACTTTTCGCAATATCCACGCCTTTTGAATTGAAAATACGGGTTGGTGCTGTGTTTAATGTAGGGCAACATAAGGTGAAGGTAATTATCCCATATATACGCTTTTAGTTTAAGAAACAAAAATCAAAATGTAAAAAAGTGAATAAATATTCTTCCATATTCTTCGCAACTGTACACATGTATGTATAAATGTTCATATGCATACGTAGAAAGTAGTTTCCACTAACTTTCCACAGTTGCGAGTGGATTACAAAAATCTTCAAAAGCAGAAGGTAACTAAATACGGCTATGAATTCAGTTTGCTAGCTCCTACGGTTAGATCATTAATTATTCGGCCTGTCCATCAAGTAGTCAAATAAAGTTATATATACCTTATATAAATAGACTAACATACAAAAATGCACAAAACAAAGAAGTAAAATATCTATTCCCGATATGTGCATGCTATATGTTCACTTATCTGTTCTTCTGTGATAGGGGATATTTATACTTTATGAAGTCGACTAGGCCAATGTCTACCATCTTTATTCATAATACACAACTGAATGCACATCTACCTCTGTTTATCAATTTTTCAATTGTTATATAGTATAAAAGTCAAAATATGCAATATTTTGCAAAAGGTGTCGAGAGTTATCAGTCCGAAGTGCAAAAGATCAACACGTTAAGTGTCAGAGAAATTAGTTTAATACGCAAAAAAAGAACGAAAAGAAATAAGAGTACAAAAAATAAAGATGAAACAACATAACAATCTGTAACAAGAAACTGGCGAGTGACAAACAGCGCACAGCAGCACTTCAAAGATAAGTAGCCCCTCGCACAGATTCGAAGAGAGATCCACACAGACTACAATTTATTAATTATAATATAAAGTGTACACTTGTATAATAATAATAAAAAAGGGCCGCTCGCCAACGCTGCTGGGTCAAGTTCAAGGACAAGCAATGCGACCACAACGACGACGACTGCGTGCAATGTATGGAAATGAATGGGAATCCGAATCGGCGGAGAGGGGGATGCACTTATTCTCGCACGTAAGTGTGTGAGTGCTTCAATGAATGGGCAGCTGTGTGCGCGAGTGTGTAGAGTAGATAGTAGGGCCCCTGGTCATGTAATAGTAGATTATGTTCCGATTCGTTCTGAAGTAATCGGTCTGATAGATTTCGCTTTTCTTATCAACTTATAGACCCGGTGCCCGCGCCCGCGCCCTTTGTAGATCATTGGGTCACATACATACCCGTAAATGTTGCGATGGCCCTCAGCATTGATTTACCGCTTACAACTGGCACAATGCTGGCATCGAAGCAGGCTCTGGACTCAAGTGCTGTCGAGGATGCCGCCGCAAGCATCTGCCTGCTGCCCACTTACACATAAATACAATAAACAGAGGAAGACAACAAGGCAAAATGAATTTGCAGCTCGTGTTAATCAAGCGAAACACTCACATCAACACGATTACATACGAGTATACGCATTACGAGTACTAGTATTTATGCTCGTGCACTCAGACAGCGTGGAGCTGATTGTGAGTAGTTGTTGCAATGCACCCTGCACCTCCATTATGTGGGTAAGTAGGTCCTTAAATGCATTTCCCGTAATAAAATAAAGAGATCGATTATTCATTTATCGATTTCACAATGAAACATAGCTTTGAATACGATTACAAATAGGCGATCAAATCGAGCTGTCGATTAAAAATAGTTGCAAGAATTCCCGATTACTTAACCAGTCTGCTTAATATCGAGTAATTCTTGATGCTTATCAAAACACTGGTTTTGAAAAGTATTCGATTACCTATTAGGATTAAATTAGTCGGGTAATAAGGAACAAAAATATCAGCATTCAATTGCAAAGCCTACTTTGGTTATTTTCATTCATGAGAATCGCAAAGAAGAGCGATTGCGTGCAGGGCACCGGCTGATCGTCTAAACTCTTTAACCAGCTTCATGCTCTCTTCTTCAAATGGAGCATTCTTGCTTGTTATCAATTGTTGTTGTTATTGCATTTAAGTGCAGCTTGTTAATGCTCATTAAATGTTAAGGGAACGCTGAAGCTGCGGCTGTGGCTGAGACTCGGACTGGGACTGACACGGCGGCAGCAAGCGGAGCTCAGGCTCCATCAAAGGCAGCTCCCCCAATTGCAATTGCTGTAGCAAGAGAAGCGGCGACTCGGCGCAAAACCCGATCCAAGTCTTACGCTTTAGTCCATAAAATGATGCGAGCCGAAAGTGTCGCGGCGGGCGCGTTGAAAAGAACTTTGTGTCTGGCGAGTCGGATAGCCTTCATTTACATATAAACTGAGTGACTCGATCACATACGAATCTGAATATTAGAAGTAGTGAAGAAGCAGAAGAAAAAGTTTTAAGCCCCTAAGGAAGAAACTTGTCGTAAAATGAAAATTCAAATGAAAATCTTGAAAATACAAATAACCAGGCATAGAACGTTGGCGTCCTCCACAGCGCGTGAGAAACCTGTTCGTTGGAAAAGAGGCTTGTTGCTGTTGTTAATTGTAGTTGTTGTTGTTATTGTTGTGGCGGTGCGTGTTTGTGTGTGTGTGTGTGTGTATGTGTGTGTGTTGCGTACACAGCTAATTGAAAAAAAAAATATTAACAGCATTGCCTTTTGTTTTTGCCTTTGATTGACTGACCAACCGAGCCGAGATTGAGACCGAAATCAAGAGGAGACAGCCCAAGTGGAGAGGGCACCAGGCGAGGCAACCAGCCGAAGCAGGCAGGCAGTCTGGTATGGAATAATGGTTGGATTTACAAAGAGAAGCAGCCAACAGCAGTCGAGTTAATTAATAATGCAAAGCCCATGAGCTTGCAGTCAGTCATTCATTCACTCATTCAGTCACTCATTTGCTCCGTATGTTAGCCCAGTCAGCCAATGGATGAGACATAATCACGAGCTGATGATCTTTGCTGGCCCTGCCATAAGTTGATCGACAGGATACATAACAAGATGTGGCATTAATAAAAGCGTGTGAGCTACTTAGAAGTCAATAAAGTCAGTCAGCACACGAAAGGAAGCGCCAAGTTAGAATGAATGGGAAGCTGCAAAGATTGCAAATGCATGAGCTCTTCAGTTGATGAATAGAAAACTCTTTTCTAACATTCTGGCACACACATTACTGCTTATAACTTGGAATATACCTTTAAACAAGAAGGATCCCCGATTTTAGATTTTCGAGGTAGTGCTTTTTAACCAAAGATGGATAGCCAATTTATACACATATACTCATACTCTTCAATAATAATAAAGGAATAGACATGCCTCCAATTAACTAGCGTGCTTTGAGTCCTTCTTCACTCTTCACACCAATCTAATCCATTCCTAGCTTAAAATTTTTTAGTGGCCCTAGCTCTAGTTACTCTAGTTGCTGCATCTAACTAAGCAAGCCGCTCTATTCAGTTTTTACTACACTTAATTCATGTGTGCATGCATGCATTTGTGTGTGGCATTTACATTGTACTATCGCATGACTTAAAACAACAGCAACACCCACAACTTACAACTGAAATTCGCATTAATTTAAAACTCAATCAAGACAATTAGCGCGCACACACGGATCTCCCATCCCCCATGCCTCTGCCCCTGCCCCTGCCCCTGCCCATCACACAATACACCAACTCCCTATATATATGACGATCCCTTGCCCGCCACACCTCCATCTCCATCTACATCTCCAGTCTCGTCTCCGACCGCTCAGCTACACGGGCAACGCTCACACGCACAAATCGCAGCCAGTAGGCGGCAACATTGTTGTAGGCAGCTAGACATCTGGACAGCCCAGACGGAGCACAGCTGATTCCGCTGCCTAGACGAACCAGTTATGCAGTTGTTGTAGTCGTAGTCGTAGTCGTAGTTGTAATCCAACCTACCTCACGCCAAGCTGCTCGCTGAGAGGCACCACCGGGCAGCGCACGCGGCCACGCATTGAGGTAGTTGCTGTTGCTGCTGTCGCCGTCGCCGTCGCTGTCGTTGTCGCCGCCTGCCAATGTGTTGCATAAATGCAGCTCTCGATGTAAACATTTCAATAAGCCACACAACAACAGCAACAAAACGCCTTGGCTTCCATTGTTTCTTGGCAAACTTTCATTGAGATTTTATATGCAAAAAAAAAAAAAATAACAAAAAACAAAAACAACAAAGCAACAAAATACAAACGCAAACAGCGAGCGGAGCGAGAAGTCAAACGACAGCAGCGCACTTGTTGTTGTTGTCCCCTTATCAGCGGGAGAGCGAGCGCAAAGAGCCACAAAGAGAGCGAGAGAGGACGCGAGAGTCTGTTCGTCTGTTTGTCTGTGGCGAGCGTGAGAGAGTGTAGGCAACATGGTTCAGACACGAGATGCTATCATATCATGCGGCATCGCCTGCCGGGAGACCAGACCCCACACACACTGACACACACACACACACACATACTGACAGAACCTTGCCTTACTCACACAAAACGGATTCGAACAGCTGGTCGGTCGGTCAATCGTTGATTGCACGATCACATGAAAGCCGATCAACACGATCGATCCGAATCTCAGCCACTTGTTGCATCTGTTGTTGTTGCTGTTGTTGTTGTTGTTGCTGCTGCCGTTGTTTATGTTGTTGTTGTTGTGGTGCTTGGTTATTAAATCAGTTGAAGAGCTGCTCGCGATCGCATTGCCGAGCCGCTCAAACGATCGTACATCGTGGTCGTCGTCGCTAACTGTGGACTCAACATTCGTTCCCATTCATATTCAGTCAGTCTTTGACTAAGCGTCGCAGTTGTCATCGCAGCGGGCACTGTGGTTACTGCTACTGTTTCGGATTCTGAATCGGATTCTGATTCTGTCTGTTGGGTTCCTTCGGTTTCGGGTTTGGAGAACGCTAGAAGCTAAGCACACGCATATATTTCTAATGAACGGATACGGATGCGGTTTTGATTGCACACACTCACACTCACACACACACACACACAATAGGCAGCCAGAAACTACGAATCTCCAGCACGAGTGCAAAAGTGCAATGTCTGGATGTGATTAACAATAAAGTTCAGCATGTTCTATTGTTTTCGGAACCATGTCGAGATCGACATTACCAACAACAACAACAACAACAAGAAGAACAACATCGAACGGAGCTTCTGATTTTGATTAGAGAGATCGCAGATCGAAGAAGAAAATATGCAGCAATAAAGAGCTTTAATAGCAACAAATATAATCAATGTGCAATATAGCTAAAATATTTATAAAATATTCTAGAAAAAAGAAAATATCAATTAGTTTTATATATATTATAATTAAAATCAATTCAAATGCCGGTTAGTGATAATAGTTTTACACATATATATAAATATATGTTCTGCAGTGCAATGTTGTCAATAAATAAATAAGTTAATTTAGTGAACAAAAATGCCCAAAATGCTAGTTGAAAGTCCATTAACAACAACCACAACAACAACAACAACAGCAACAGCTACAGAACGGATCTTCTATTGGATTTAAAAATAATACGCAAAAAACAAGGTAAGTTGAGAGTTTAAGAAAGATAAAAACGTGCACTTAAATAAATAGACGTGCTCAAAGGAATATTGATTAGAAATATGGAAGATTATTTAACTTTAGTAGGTTTGAAAATATAATTAAGGAAAGATCATAGGGAAAACTGGATCAGCTATCAGCAGGCCTTTTTTGAAAGGATTAATAATAAACTGCTTATTATGATAGTTAAGCTTTGATATGGTAGAGTGTGTGCTGCTTTTAGGTATTTCTTAAGATAAAATGGGTCAAGGTCGAACTTAATATTAGTATTTAATATTCAGGCTGTCAGTCAGGCTGTCAGTCAGGCTGTCAGAGGAAGCATTAATATGTTTGATTCCTTAAGATAAGATTTCGCATGTATTTTCATAAATTTGAAAACCTAAAAATTGCAATTGCAGAATAGTTTTTTCCAGTGTAAGCCCCATATATAAAAATGTTCATAAACCGCAGTTAATCAAAAAATTATAATTAAATGTTCGCAACTTCAAAATGAAATCATACAAAAAATAAGTAAAATGTATATATATATATATATATATATATATATATATATATATATATATATGCATTATGTGTATATTTAATAAATAAACATTTATTTAACTTTGGCAAACATTAAATTGCAATTAACTTCTCAGCTCTTCTCACGGCTGTTGCTCTCGCTTCAGAGTGGAAGCGGGTATTTTGCCAATTGCTTCATTTGAATCTCATTTTTATTTATTTATTAATTAATTAATTACTCATTATTATTTATCAGACGGTACCACGCAGCCTTTAAGTGAGAAATTTGCCAAATTGCCTGCTCTTTATAATTATCATGTTTATGATGTTCTCAAAGGCCCATTTACTTCAAGTTCATTATCAACATTAAAAAGTTTTATCATACAACATTAAAGCCCAACTTTATTGTTAGCCTGATTTGTAATAAACACAAATAAAGTATTGTTTATTTTTATACATTTTCAAAGTGAATGTCAGTCGCTCCTTTTTCTTTACTTTTTACATTTTTCATCTTTTTTTTGTCAATTTTTATCGTTGTCTTTTTTTTTTTAAATAACGTGCATTGACCGCCAATTTTCGAGGCGATGATACATTTTGTTAATGGAACGATTATTGTGGTCTCAACTGAGTTTCGGTAATAAAATATGGGGTGTAAATACTCATTCACGGAATGTGTTTATTTTTAAATGAATATTCATTGCAAAAGTCTCTAATCAAAACAAGATTTACTTTTGTTTACATAATCCATGATCCAACGTGAAGCATATTTGCTGAAATGCTCAAGAATTCATATATTGAATTTCAAGAAGTATTACGGATTCTGTTTAAACTATCTTTCATTAACTTCGAAATATTAATCCTATTCTTTGGAGTTCTAAGCCATGGGTATAATATTAGCTATTGCAGGCTCATTGTTATTCAAAGAATGTCCAATGTTTGTTTATCGGGTTCCACTTGAAAGTTCTCACACTTTTCTTCTCTATCGCCTTTCTAACGATTCTTCAGCTATTGAATAATTCACGTAATCAACGGCAACAACGACAACAAAACCCAAAGCTAGTTTGGTCATAACCAGACTTCGGGACTGCGGCTCTTCAGCAAATATCTAATGCGAAATTTCTCTATTTTTTATTTTTTTTTTCTATTTCTCTATTACAATTCAAAAGTGTGCGTCGAGTGTTAAGGCCCAGGTAGGTGGAGGTTGCCTACAGAATCCCATGCTCAGTTGTAGTTGTCTCAGGCGCGTCGTTGGCCGTACATTGAACTTGGCCAAACGTCGGACAGGGCTTAGCTAATGGGTTGGGATTCTAACTCTAGCTCTTTCTGGCCAACCGCTCCCTCTCTTTCTCCCGTCGCCTATCGCCGTCTATCGCTCCACGGAACAGCTGACAAACGCTATGCGCGAAAAATTGTTGGCCCGCTGGCTGCTGCCGGCTGGCTGTTGGCCTGCTGGCTGTTGGCCGGCTAGCTGTTGGCCGTTTGTGGCCTGAGACTTGGCCGTGACCATGAAGCCATCAGTTCGGTTGGGTTCCGTTGCGTGTGCAATGTTATATGCTCGGTAGTGACATAATCTGCTGATGTTGAGCGTTCTACGCTTTGGGCTGAGGTTTCTTCTTCTGTAACTGCGCAGCGGATCGCGTGGCTTTTATTTTAATAATATAATATATTTTTATTATTATTATTGGTGTGGTTCATTTGCATAAGTGTGAAGAAAAAAATGTGCCAATCAAAAAAAAAAAAAAAAAAAATAGCCAAGAATATGATCAAAACTTTATGTAAATTCTGATGAAAACACAAACTTGTTTATTTCGCAAAATAAACAACGACAATATATCGGCTAATTGGTAGAACACTTTTTTCTCTCTTTTATTTTTAGTTTTTTGTATTAAGTTAATGTTTTTTATTTTGTGCCACATTTTAGCAACGTTCGCAGGTCGCCTTGTATAAGTACGAGTTTTTACAAAGTAACTAAGCAAATGCTGAATAATTTTATGAAGGTGTCAACAATAATTTGCGGTTGCACTTGGACTTGGACGGCCTGACGCCACAGGAATCAGTTCAATGCAAACTAATTTGCTGAATTTGTCGAAATTATTTACATTTTTATTGTGCATTTTTCTTTTTGGATTTTTTGGTTTATTTTCGGGAAAGCATTCTGCGAAAGCTGTAAGGTAAAACCAAAGAAAAAATACAACTGAAGAAAGCTGAAAAATGATCAACAAATTAAGCAAAGGAATGCAACAGTTCGCGTGGAGCGTGCGACCCAATACAGTGGGCTGTGAGCTATCCGAAAGTGCTTGAAATTTGGTTTCTGCCCAATTAGAATTTTTCACTGTTAAATAGCTGAGAAATTCTGAGTGTAACTAACCAAATTACGTGAGCCAAAGAGTATATCAAGGAAAACTTTCTGAAGCTTTCTGAATTTAATTTAACTTCTCTTTAAACTGATCTTAAGAATGAATCAGCTTATACATTTATAAGAGCTATTGCTTGATATACTTATCTTAAAATCAATGTGTTTGCGCAGACAAAAATAAATCTAGAAAAATATATCAAAACATATGTTGAAAATGATTAATTGATTCCTCAATACTCTACCTCTACAAAACTATTTGTCCAGGTCACACACAACTTATATCAAATAAAACCCCAAAAGTGCGTTGAATTCTATTTGCGCAGAAATTAAGATAAGGCCAATTTCTGTTAAGGTTTTATTTTCGGATTAGCTACGTAACAATTTGCTGTTCCCTGATGTCGCCAACTCGTTCACTGATTTCTCATATAGGGGCTTCTAAGTCGATAGGCTTCTAGTTGGGTGACTTGCAAAAAGTTGAAACACGAGAAATCATAGAAATCATAGCCAGTTCAGCACTTCCTTCTTTGCTGTTAATCACTTCCTCATCTCTGGGGCGACGCGTGCGCCGTTCTTAGCGCTTCTCACTTTTCCAAGCAGCTAGCAATAAAGTAGATGAAAAAAAAACTCGCTTTTATAATAAGAATTCTTGCGAATTCTACCAAGCACACACAGAGCTCGTCTCGTCGGTTGCCGGCACCATGATTAATATGCATATACATAGATCGACTCGGAATCGAACGGGGGAATGTCTTCGCGTGTTGCTTGTCGTTAGAGCCGCGTTAGAAGCCCCCGTTCCAGTTGACTGTGAAAACCGGCTCCGAAACTGGCCGCAGGCAGCGGGAAGAAAGCATTGGGCAAGCAGAATGCGACATTAGAAAGCATATTATGTAATTTATTATGTAAGACGAGACGATGGGAAAGTTTTTGTTCTTTACTCTCAGCCTTGTGCTTTGGCTTTTGTTTTGGTTTTGGTATTTCACAATGCCAATCAAGTATTTCTCTACACAACAATTCAATGGGCCAATGCGCAAATAAATATTCGGGTTTTTTTCGGGTTTTGTTTATCACAACAAAGTTTACGACAGTCTCGGGGAATGACGCCTTAAGAATATATATTTTTGCCTATTTAGCAAGTTGATTGTTTTTTCTAGTTCAACCTAAAATACTTATAAATGTGAAAGAAAAGAAAGTTGTTTACTCTAGGGCATCGTTTAGTCTCTCTCCCAATTTTGAGTGTAGTGAATTTAAAGAATTCTTCTGGAGTATATGATGCAAGGCTCTTGTTGGATCTTATCTTATATTCTCTATGATGTAGACACTTTTACTAGCCCGATATTCGTCAGATACAATCTTAATTGTAGTCTCTTTTTGGGTTTATTGCCCCAATTTTTTGTTTTTTGGCAAGTCACAGTGTCTTAGGGTTTTTTTTTCACACAACCTTGAACTGTATCGTTGTTGGGTTTATCTTATCTGGAGGCTTACAGTAGAAAGACATTTGCTCGGTTGTCACAAAAAAATGTTCTTATCGTGCTCCCAAATATAATGCAAAATCTATGATTAGCAAATATAAGTGGCAATTTTCATATAAATCAACATTTAAGGTAAGGCCAGAGACCGGTTTGGTTTGAGGTCTGTGCATGACTTCAATTAAAGGCCTGAAATTGTTTAGAGTGCTAGAAGATTTGCATAAAATAAGTAGAATATTTTATGAAAAGCATTCAAAACGCGTTAAGTCCGCCAACAACTACTCCACCTCTCACTCTTTATAGCCTCCGATGGTAATGGCCGTGATACTGTTGCTCGCCCTGGCAGTTGTACTCGGTTGCTATTGCGCGATTCACAGGCAAAAGATCAGTGCGATTTACTTGAAGCCGCTGCTAAAGAATACGCCGCTGGAGGATTGTTATCATGCCACGCCCATCGAGCAGCGAAAGCGTCGCAGCATCTGGGATATACCCGGACCGCAGCGGATACCATTTCTGGGCACCAAATGGATATTCCTCTTATTCTATCGGCGCTACAAAATGACAAAGCTGCATGAGGTCTACGCAGGTGAAAGACTCTCACAATTTTGAAGAGCACATGCCAATATTCTTCTCTCTTCTTTCTGCCCTCTTCTCTCTTCGATGTGCACACTGCAGATCTGAATCGACAGTACGGTGACATTGTGCTCGAGGTGATGCCCTCGAATGTGCCCATTGTGCATCTATATAAGCGCGAGGATCTGGAGAAGGTGCTCAAGTATCCCAGCAAGTATCCCTTTCGCCCGCCCACCGAAATCATTGTAATGTATCGACAATCCCGACCCGATCGCTATGCCAGCGTGGGGATAGTCAACGAGCAGGGACCGATGTGGCAGCGACTGCGCTCCTCGCTCACCTCCAGCATCACCTCACCGCGCATCCTGCAGAACTTTCTGCCCGCTCTGAACGCCGTTTGCGATGATTTCGTTGAACTGCTGCGTGCCAGACGCGATCCCCAGACCCAGGTGGTGCCCAACTTTGAGGAGTTGGCCAATCTGATGGGTCTGGAAGCCGTTTGCACCTTGATGCTGGGCAGGCGAATGGGATTCCTGGCCGCCAATGCCAAGCAGCCGGAGAAGATAAGCCAACTGGCGGCGGCTGTCAAGCAGCTGTTTATCTCGCAGCGCGATTCATATTATGGCCTGGGCCTGTGGAAATACTTTCCCACCAAGACGTACCGGGAGTTTGCGCGTGCCGAAGACTTGATCTATGAGTAGGTATAAGATGCTTTATGTGCAAGCTACCATCGCAGCCATGTCTAATGCGTATTTGCAGTGTCATCTCGGAGATCATTGACAACGAGCTGGAGGAGCACAAGAAATCGGCGGCCTGCGAAGATGAGGATGCGGCGGGCTTGCGCAGCGTATTCCTCAACATACTCGAGCTCAAGGAGTTGGACATACGGGACAAGAAGTCGGCCATTATTGACTTTATAGCCGCGGGTATTGAAACGGTAAGCTTATCTTAATCCAGTTATGATTCAACATCGCCTTCGCCAAATTCCTGGTGCTTTCTTAGAGTACTGCTTGGAGCTGAGTCTTTCTTTGCTTAACTATTATTCTTAATTCATTCTCTCTCTAGCTAGCCAACACCCTGCTATTTGTGCTCAGCTCCGTGACAGGAGACGCTTCGGCTATGCCTCGCATACTCGGCGAGTTCCTTGAGTATCGCGACACTAACATTCTGCAGGATGCGCTCACAAATGCCACATACACCAAGGCGTGCATTCAGGAATCGTACAGGCTGAGGCCCACGGCCTTCTGCCTGGCACGCATACTCGAAGAGGACATGGAACTCTCCGGCTACTCCCTGAATGCGGGCGTGAGTACTCAACGCAATTGTGCAAGATATATGCAAATCGTAGTCTCTAACAGTTTTTATTTCATTTCTTTTGGCACTCTAATCTTTAGACTGTGGTGCTGTGCCAGAATATGATCGCCTGCCACAAGGACAGCAACTTTCAAGAGGCCAAACAGTTTTGTCCCGAACGCTGGATAGACTCCAGCTCGGGCAACTTTACAGTGAACGTGGACAGTGCCAGCATCGTGGTACCCTTCGGCGTGGGTCGACGCACCTGTCCCGGCAAGCGTTTTGTCGAAATGGAGGTGGTCCTGCTGCTTGCCAAGGTTAGTCAACGCGGATGCTCAATGATCAAATATATGGTAGATATTAATATTATCCATTATGTGCAGATGGTGCTGGCTTTTGATGTCAGCTTTGTCAAGCCGCTGGAGACGGAATTTGAGTTTCTGCTAGCCCCGAAGACGCCGCTAAGCTTAAGGCTGCGCGATCGCGAGTTATGAAACGCATTGATCTTAGGCGTTTGTATCCAATATAAACTCCGAAAGGTAAACAACTCATATAGCTATACGCTCCCAATTTGGAACCGATCATTAGGTCAATCCTTTTCCCGTACAAATTTTAATTTTTTATAGTTTTTTCTTAATATAAAAGCTATCTATTCGAGGATATTCACATCCCTTTAAAGATCATTAAATATGGGTACTCCCGCAAATACAGGGTACCACTTTAAGATTTCATCCAAAAAGTATGCTTTAAAAATGTAACTTAAAAATACTTGAACTAGATTTTCCTTATTTTCATAAAGTTTCAACAATGTGAGCGTCTTTCATATGAGTTAAGTAAAAAACTAGAAAACATAAATAAACAAATATAACCCAGAAATCTAACAAAAGTGAAGAAAACACCAAACTGTACATAGAAGAAGAGTCCAGAGAGTAGAGTCCATATAGATTCAGTTACCCGTACCGTAGCTGTCTCTGTATAAGTTTCATTGTGTTGTTGTAGCTAGTTATTGTTAATCTTAAGTAGCGGCAATTATTTTTGTGGCCTGTAAACGGAAAGACTGTATTTAAGTTTTGTTGTTTCTATAATGAGGTGGCACGTAATGTAATCTGTATAAAACAACTAATTCGTAATGCTCTGTACAGTTAACCAATATGTATTTATTCAAGTTTTTTATTTCCTAGTTTTCTAGCTGTGTATATTTTTGTTAAATGATAAAAAGAAAAGCAAACAAACAAACAAACGAGAGTTAAAAACAATAACGAAAAAATAAAGTAATACTTTTGAACTGTGTTTTTAAATGTTGCGAAGTTTCCTTTGTGGGTGTACTTTGGTCAGCCACAACAAAATGATCATTTCGGATCAGTTTTTCAAGACAAAAGGAAACGGGCTGCCCATTAAACCTTGAACTATAGTGTAAACTCATTAATCCTTGCAGGGACCACAGTATATCGGTTAGCCGAATTGCTCCTGATTGACGCTTAAAAAGTTGCAAGTTTCGGACTTGACAGCACTCTTGAGCTTTACCTATTTTTTTTATAACTTTTGTCTGGAATAACCCCTAGCCACTCCGAAGGAAGCGTCAAATAGACAGAAGATGATTATGAGTCGATTAGACAGCCATGGTTCTATGATTACCCAACCGTAGTCTGGCCTACTAAAGGGATATATGTCGTAGTCGATTATCAGAGGTCATCTGAGATCTGTTATTGACCAAGAATACGCATTAAGCGCCCTTTTCTGCGCAGATGTGCTGCTTTTATACTTCCCCTGGATATTTTTCCCAGCCGTAATGGCACTCAAGCCTATAAAATCCAATTACTATAATATATGACTCCTATAGGTATATTCAAAAGTAAAGCTTTTGTATAGAGCACGAGAGTACCTAATCCATTGACAGGCCTGAAATTAGCGAAGGTACTTTTTTGTTCCTAAAGTAAGAAGGGAAATAGCTACGTCAGCAACCTTAGCACATTGTAGGGACGTCTCACATATTAGTCAGTGTTTGCCTGCCTGGTTTGTAGCTCGGCTATTGTAGTGATGTCTGATATATTAGTCAAAGTGTTCAACTGTATGGTTTGTAATTCGGCTAAGAGGCTAACTTGGCAAATTACACTGGTGGTCATTTCGGCTATATTACAAATTTAAAATCTCACTTCAAATCGAAGTTTTATTGCCAAATTTGACATTTGAAAAATAAATCTGCCATTTTGACTAAATATGTTATATTTATAAATTTTTATTCCTAGATTTTATAAGTTGTGCATTTGGTGTGCTTAAGGTTTCTAAACATGTTTCAAGCGCTTGTTCTCTTTGTTTGCTCCATTATGCTCCGCTCTTTGTGCGGTTCTCTCTCCCTCTTTTTCTCTCTCTCTCTCTCTGTCTGTGGGTCTGGGGCTGGGGCTTGGGCCTGTACGGCTTGGGTTTTAGGTACGTTACAACAGTTGACGTTGGCGTGTCGTCGGTTTCAGTTTCAAACTTTCCCGATTGAGCAGAACAAAAATTGAAAAACAAATCATATTTTCTATAAAATTGCGCGCTTGAAATTCAGACTGTATCTGTATTTGTGTCTCACTGTAAACGTGTTTGTGAAGAATACTAAAAGCTAACAACATAAATTGGCTGCACTGTTCTGCACCTCTAATAAGTATTAGCCAAGTACGCAAATGTAAAATATGTTGTAATACTCACACACACACACACACACACACTCACTCACACACACATGAACTAAAAACCTGTTTGTTTTAGAGTCAGCCAATGAAAACTTGTATGAATTAAAATTAATCGTAACTAACTTGTGGCAATACGCAAAAGTGCATCATTTACTATCAGAAACGAGTGAGTGCCTCAGACTCCAGACTCGGAGTTGGGGGAGGAGACGAAGACACAGATCTTTGCTCTCATCTCCAAGATCGATGCTCTCGCCGAGTGTGCAGCCCCACCCGAAAACTAATTGTTATTGTGGTACAGTAAACAGCCAATAGCAATGACAGCCACAAGAGGAGCGTAACAAATTGTTGCTGTTATTATTTGACTTGCTAATTATGCACAATTTACACTAGTTAACAAATTGTTGGTTTTATGATTCACAATGCGCCTAGCACGAGAGGAGATCTACACGATTTAGGCCTGGAATGCCAACCATTCAAATTTCTAGGGGAAATGAGAAATTAGTTCTTTATTTAAACAGTTGTTTTAGACAATTAAAGAATAGTTTTCTTTATTCAAAAAGAATTTATCTTAGTGAAGGAAAATAAATGCTTCTCTTTGATTTGGAATATTTAAATTGTATTTCAAGTATATATATCTAAACATCCTATTTACACAGCAGTTCGATGTTTTATTTATTGTATTAGCTTGTGAGGCTTAGTTTTTGTACTAACTCTTAGATAAGCTCTTATTCTCTCTGTATTATTCTAGAAGGCCCCTTTAATGGCGGCTAACACTGACCTTCAGTGTGGATTTGTCATTGAATTCGCCAATGGGGCTGCCTAGGCAACCGCTCCAGCCCAACAATCCCTACCTTAACTCAAACTAGAATAACAACTTGCATGTCTGAACCGGCTAACACCCAACCAGGTTGAGGGGGTGTGAGTCCAAATGAGGTCAACAAAGTGCGCGCTAGAAAATCGCAATTCAGTTTTCATTGTTTTCCCTTAAGCAGCAACCCGGCCCAAGTACAGTAGGCGCCTACGCGAACCGCCCCATTGAACGTGTATCTGCCCAAAGCCAGTTTGCCAGTTGGCCAGCTGTGCATATCAATGCAGTTTAGCTGTGCCGAGCTGGATTTTGCATGAGAAACAAGTTTTGTTGCGCTTTTCAATGAATGCAGAGAGGATCTTGACGATGTTCACACTTTGTCATCCTTTGGCTGTCGCAGGAAGCTTACAAATGAGCCGCAGTTAGGCAAATAAAGTGAAAGAGCAGCAGCAAAAACAAGCCACGATACCGTCTGCAAGAATGACAGACCAAAACAAAACCAAACAAAACAACAAGAATAAGAAGAAGAAGAAGGAGAAGAACATTAACAACATAACTGGCAAGTCGATGACCCAATCGGACCAGACCAGTTATAGGGCTGCCCGCCAAGCCCTTTCAAGATGCCTGCAACAGAAAGCGAAACGAGGTTAAAACACACTGTTGGCCAAAATATTGGGCACACCAGCAGAGAGCGAGAGCGCGAGTGTCTGAGCGCGAGTTTTGTGGCTGCGCGAGCGCAAAACAGGTGTGGCTGCCTCACTCACATATCCCTCTCTCTCTCTCTCTCACTCTCTCTTTCTCTCTCTTTTGAGCCGTTTCCCCCCCGACACTCTCTGCTCCGTGAAAACCCGTTCAACTGGTCAAGCGATTTGTTTACATTATTTTGTGGTTGTTTTGCTCGCTGCGTTGTTTGTTTTCTTTTTACAATTTTTTTTTAATTGTTTTCTAAATTGTTTGGGGTTTCGTCTTTTTGGTTAGCTTGGCTAAAAAAACGTGAGAAATTTGTTAGCAACATCATGAAAAGTGTTGTCGTGTCGATTACTTATTATTCAAGCATTATACAAATTATTTTGACTCGGCAGTTGCTACCAAAAATTACTTAAGCCCCATTTTCTAGATTTAATCGCATTGCAACGAGCTGAATCATGACTCAATATGACATAATAAATAAGAGAAATGCTTTTTTTGTGACTTTAAATAAAAAACCGACATTAAAAAACTTTAGGACGTAAAATATTTGTAACTATTTTATACGCTGAAACCATTGAAAATTGGTAAAAAGGGTATTATGTTTTGTTGCAAATGTATGAAACAAACAAAAGAAAGCATCCCCTGCCCCACAAGGTATATATATTCTTGATCAACATTAATAACCAAGTCGATCGAGCCATACGCGTCGATCTTAGAGCCTATTAAGCCTCGATGTCAAATTTAAGGTAACCAGCTTTACCCATAGAAATATACAGAGTATAAATATTTACTTCAAATGTTATTTAAGTTCAGTTTTAGACGGCTTTGCATTTATATAAGTTTGTAAGATTATCTTAAAACAAGAAGAAAGTATATAGGGTACATCAGACGTCGTTATTTCTCTTTCTGAAATTCCCTTATAAATGATGTATTGTTTTGATTTTTACAAAGCACACGCAATTGTTTGCCACATTTAGAGCTTCAGACCCTAGACACTAGAATATTTATTAGTACCACAAATTAGTGTTAACTAACAATAACAATGCTCAGTCACTTTTTCCCTCTCTGTCTCACCCGTGCTCTGACTTTCTTACTCAAACCTGGGTGAAAGTTTTTCTCCGCGACTTTGATTTGAATTTGAGTTTAGGGTTCTGGTTTTCCCGCTTGAATTTTAATTGTTTATGCAGGTCGGGCGGGGTTAACTGTTTACTGCGCCCCCCTCTGCGCCTCGACTCCACCCACAACTGTGCTGCGTTTATGGTATTTATTTTATTGTACGTGCTATTTGCAATTAGTCTTAATCAATGCGCGACGCCAATGGGGCATGAATGAATGCCCCGAATAACTGAACCATGCAGCGAAATATAACGAGTATTGTGGAAAAACAACAACAATGGCAAAAGTGTTGGCCTGGCCAAGTGTCGCATTGTTTTGCTTATTGGTTGAACTGTAATTATCAACACGTCATTAAATGGGACTTAGAAGTACTATTGAAAGTGATATAGCTATCTAAACATACATGAAGCTGACGGGTGCGACTGATTGACCGACAGACACACACAGCCCGAACTGTAGAAGCTTTTGAACTGTTTAGGAATGTTCAATTTTGTCTTGAATTGATCGACTTCAAATTTTAGATTAACAAGCAAAATGCATAAAGACATGAATCGCACTATTCCTATAATTGTGAAATAATTTAATTTAGCCATGAATGGAAAGTGTTTGTTGTAGTAATGCTTAAAATGTAAGTTTATAACTCTATCTGGTTAAAGCCTTGTAATACCAGCTAGAACTGATTTCTATATGGCCCATTCGTAAAAAATTGAAAACAAGCAAAGCCGGACAATACACGCGATCAGAATTCCTCAACATGGGATAGTTGTGGCAGTCGAATCATCTACCAGACAACTCATTTGTACGTAGTCCGCATAGTTTTGGAATCACTTGGAATTGCACCCACACCCAGCTATGACATCATTCGCTAGCCAGACAGCCCTTAGGAATTAGTCCCGCCAATCAATTAGACGCCAGTTGCGAACCCATTTGGAAGTTATGTGGGAGACCGATGCCAACAATTGACACAAATACCCAGCACATTGCGTGGCATACAACACGCTCCACTGCGCACCCGAGCTAATAACGAGTATAACAAATAACCCAGAGCCAAATATGGCAGATACATCTAAGCCCAGAGATACTGAAGAAATTCTTTAAATTGTTCTTCGTAGGCCATCAAACAAAAGTTTAAAATAAATAAACAAAAAATAAGAAAACCTTAAGCCAGACGAACGAGATGAGTTACTTGCGCTCAATAGGTACTTATTATACTCTATAAATGGATAGCTTGGCTGACTGATCTAAACGAAATCCCATTGCCCAATTGAACAGTTCGTTAATTGATTGATTGATTGATTGCATTCATCTAATCCACAGAAATCTCACGCGTCGAAATGTCGCCGGCGGATGACAATTCCTTTGCCACAACAAGTGGCAACAAGAAGGCAACCTACACTCTGATATCCATCAAAGTGGTGGAGCTGGTGAGTCAAGTTCAACAAAGCAAATTAACACCCTACCTAATAAAGTTGTAAACAAATGCTGATATTAACACTAGAATTAACTGATGTTCTAATATTTAAAGGAGAAACAGACTTAGATTTTTATATTTCTATCTGGAATATAGTTTACAAAAAACAACTCTGAGTGACAGCTCTATGATGGATTATAGGTCTCAGAAATATGGCAAAAAAAATGTAATAAAGCAATGAAATATATGCATTCCATTTGCATGTATCACTTGTTGCAAACATCACGGTACAGACATCACCAATTTGTGGATATAACAAATTGGAATTGCCTTCCAGACTTCATATAGCTTTGATATTGTAGCCTCGTGCTTCATTGTCGAGCTCGTACTCTGGTTTCTTTTTATATACGATCAGATACTCTCTATAATGTTAACACACACAAATATTTTCCGTTTTCCGTTGTTCCATCAACGGGAAACAAATCTCCCAAGCTTTTTTAGGTGTTTATAGTAATCCTATCCAATCTTCGGCAACCCAAAGATAACTATTCATTCTCAAATTCTTTAAAAATTTACAAATACTATCCTATTGGACTATGTCGTGCCTATGGATTGTATCACTTGGGTTATTTAACTATATAATAAACTGAATGAATACTAATTTGGGTCCTAGCATAAATCTCTAATATATATTTGTATTGTAAAGTTTCTTAATGTGGTTTAAATGATTCTTCTACTTACCAGTGTCTGCTGATATGTTGCCTGGGACTGATAGATGAGCCGGCAACCAACTCGCATTTGCGTATATTCATCACACCCAGGGTCATGGCGCTGTGTTATGTGACCTTTGGAGCACTGGCGATTTACACGGCAATCTATTTGATCATGGCTCTGTTTGGGGATCTGTGCGTACACTTAACCCGAGTCTAACGATTTTTTAACTATCCTTATCCACATTTCTGCAGCACGCCTTGGCGCACCGCGACGCTGTGGTCTCTGGTGGGCTTCGTCCTTTTTGTGGCCGTGACGGCGCTGTTGTTCCGTGACTGGAGCACCACCAAGGATCGCAATTACTGGCATCCCAATATGCATCGCCTGGATCTGGTAATGGCTTCCGCATCCATATCGCTGGTCACCGCCCTGGTCTACCTGCTGGACGTCCTGCTAACCATTCGCTTTGGCGTGCACGGCGATTTGGAATGACATGGCGTTGGACCGTTCCAGTCTCTGGCCTAGTGTGACTGTAATATTTACAGAGCTTAGACGTAAGCTTAACCCACTCCCAGCTAATTGTAACAATTGTTCTGAAGCACATGTCAAAATCTGTACCATATACATCATAATTGCCATCATTGAAAGATAATGTACAAAACGAATTGTAGGACATTTTTATAAGTCGAGAAATATGCGTTGAAGTTTCGCTTACAGCCCTTAGAATACGAATCACGAAATCTTTTCTTTCTAATCTACTTAACATAAGTTTTTTCACCGAATATTTTTGTAACAAAAGAAATAAATTTTCACCAAAAAAAAATTTTAATTAAAATGGAGTAACGAACATAATAATTCATTTGTTTAAGCCAATAAACATATATATATATGCATACATAAATAAACATAATATATATATATATATTTTTTTTTTTTCTGTATTGTAAGAGCTGTTTTTCCCTTTAGATAACAAGTTTATGATTTAAGTTACTTCAATTATTAACTTGAAAACGTTATTGAAAATCGAATAGTTATTTGAATTAGTTTTAGTTTGAAAGGATTTCAACACAAACATTTTAATTGAATATGTGCCTTCTATGCGGGATCTTAAAATCGATCTTCATAATCTTCGCTTGGCTTCAACGTCATAAAATGACAATTTAGAACATGTTTCCGCAAGCTTGTTGATACAAGGCACAAGCATTGTTTAGGAATTAAAAATTAAAGGCAATATTTACAATGAATTAACGACAAAAAATTTCTTATAACTGATAACATATTAACAACATTTCGAGTAGCTGCTCATTTTATAGAAATCGTAAAGTATTTCTCAATATCCTGATCATTTTCAATCATTTTCAGGCTGTGAAATGTTTCTTTAATGTAACATTTGCACACATCGCCATTGCCTGTGGGCAAAAAGTTAATTTAACTATGGTCCATATTTCGTTAAATGTTTTCTCTAGGACTTACCTAGGCTGCCGTCACAGATGCGTTGCGTGATCAGTTTGGCCAGGGCCTTGAACAGCTCCCTGGTGGCTATTTTGCGCTTGTAGTAGGGATTTAGCCACTGCACCACAGATTTGCTGACATCGTTCTTTTGTTGGTTGATTTGCGGTTTTCTTTTGTCTTTGCCTCCCTCTGGCATTGGAGCGGACTTCTCCTTTTGTGGCTCATCTTTAATTTTTGGCTGCTGAGCCCCAGGCTTTTTCTTCTCTTCGCTGCGCTCCGGCAACGCAGCAGACTTTTCCTTTTGGGGCTCAGCTTTAATTTTTGATTGCATATTTTTTTGCTCCAGCAATTGTCGCGCAGTCGTAAAGCCACCAAATAGCGACAGGTCGGGTTGCTTCTTTTCCAGCTGCTGTTCACCGTTCAACTCCGACGGCGACTTCTTTTCTGCCAACATTTCACGGGCAGTTGTGAAACCAATTGACTCTGTGCTCGATTCCGTTTCCTCTTTGATTTGATCTCGATCCGGTTCAATATCTGAGTTAAATTTGCAGCTGGCTGTGGGCTTTGCTGGCTTCTTTTGTACCTCCGGCTCCAGGTATGAGACACGCGTTTTGCGGTGCGTATCGTAGCTGCCATCGCCATTTGGCTTAAGTCTGTATTTTCTGTGCCCAAAATCAATTTCCAATTGCTCCTCACTTGTAGGACTTCCTTTTTCACTCTGTTGTTTTTCCTGCTTCACTTTTGGCTCCTCGACTACAGTCTTTGACGCTGTCTCACAGGGAGGGTCCACGACCTTCATGGGCCCGTCATCCGCTTCCTCTGCTGGTTCTATTTTAACCGAGCATGTCGGCTCAGTTGGATCTAGCGACATTTCTTCTTTCACTTCCTGCTTGACTTTGACAAGGAAACTGTCGATTGACGTTTGCTTGCTCTGATTCTCTTTGAAACCTTTGCGCTCGCGCAATGCCTTTGGCGTCTCCTTCTGTGGCTTTTGCTCCTCTAGCTCTTTGAGCTTGCGCTCAAAGTATGCCACACTGCCGCCAGTCCAGACGCCTTTGGCGCTCGTTTCCGGTCGCGGCACATAGTCTACAAGGATCGGCATTAGCGTCGTTTTGGCAGTTTGCTGTTTAATGCTGGCCAGCTAAATGAATCCGATTGTCAATGGCATATTGAAGGAAAGCTTTAGGCTGCCAGGCTACTCACCTGTTTGGCCAACGCATGTCGATACATGTTCGCCACACGCTGCTGCCGAAACACCTCATACTCAAGCTCAACAGCGATGGCCTCGTAGTCGTTGTGTCTTAGAACGCTACGCGGCTGCTGGCTTGAGTCGCTCTCACACTGCTGCACATTTGCCTTAAGTGCATCTATGATGGCATCCAGGTATTTCTCTCGGTTCGTGTGCTGCAGTCCGCTGATTTTTGTCTCTGTCGACTGCGCTTGATGCACACGCGCTATCTGCGTGGTTGGCTCCTGCTCCAGCTGGCGTGCAGCGCTTAGCTGTTTGCGCAGCTTAAACTGTTCGCGGATAAAGTTCTCATTTTCCTTTTTGGCTCGTTTCGCAAGAGCCGCGTGACTGTGTTCAGAGTCTTGGTCAGAGCTATCACTGGCATAATCCTGAGCTGCGCGTTTGATTCCCGCTCGGCCACCTAAAATGCCAAGACGGAGCCAACGTATTAGAAGAGTTACAAAGAATCCTAGCACTAAACATACCCTCATAGAGATCGGCGCAATCCGCAAGTGACACGTGCGACTTGAAGCTGGCATCCATGCAGAGCTGCTGAAACGTCTCCAGTGCTTTCTCAGCTTGTTTTGGTCTCTTGCACACATCACATTGAGCGCTGCAATCGGGTGTGGGATCGCCGAAGTAATCGGCAAAGAGTTTGTGCCGGCAACGCGTCTGCTCACAGAAATCCACAATGCGCTCGAACTGCCGCAGGGCGCGCTCAGTGAGCAGCTCGCGATCACCACGACCCCGAGCGCGCTGCGCATCGTTTTGCAGCAAAAAGCGTATGGAGCGCACATCCTCGCGTCCATAGTAGAGACGGCAGTATGACTGAAGGCCGTCGCGACCCGCGCGACCTGATTCCTGATAGTAGGCGGCGACATTTTGCGGCACATCCCAGTGGATGACAAAGCGAACGCTGGGCTTGTCCACGCCCATACCGAAGCTGTTGGTGGCACAGATAATGGGCTGATCGCCGCGCATCCAAGCCTCCTGGACTTCAGTGCGCTCCGCGGTCTTTAACCCCGCATGGTACGCCACGGCGCCGACGCCTTGCTTGGATACGCCCACAGCGACCCGTTCCACCTGATCGCGGGTGCGACAATAGATGATGCCACAGCCTCGCTTTGGCTTTGGCTCGGCCTTAAACTTGGCTTCATCACCCAGACAGTGCTGGGCGAAGGCAGCCAAATGTTGAAAGTCATCCTCAATGGAGTTCTTGTACACAATATCGTAGTAGAGATTGGACCGAAAGCTGGGTGTACTGAAGTGCGCCACGGGCTGGCGTAATCGTAGCTGCTTATGAATGTCCTCGCGCACCTCCAGCGAAGCCGTTGCCGTCAGCGCCAGCCAAACCACATCCGGATACTTGGAACGCAGCTCGCCCAGCTTCAGATAGTCAGGCCGAAAGTCATGACCCCACTGGGAGACGCAGTGAGCCTCGTCAACTGCGAAATAGGCCAACTTCTTGTGTTTGTACAACGAGTGGAGCAACTCCTGAAAAAACTTGGTCGCTGCCTGCTCGGGCGTTATATACAGGAACTTGATCTTAGTCTTGACGGCCCGCAGATCCATAATGACACGCTCCCGCTCCTTGCTGCTCATTTTCGAGTTCAGCGAATCTGCCTGCACTTTGAGCTTGGCCAGGTGATCGATCTGATCTTTGATCAGCGCCAGCAGCGGCGAAAAAACAATCGTCAACTGATCCTCGCACATCAGGCCTGGCAGCTGAAAGCACAGTGATTTGCCCGATCCTGTTGGCATTGACACATACACATCCTGTTTTTCTGCAAGGGCGAAATATCCGTATAAATAAGTAATTTACGAACTCCTTTCAGGTTCTGCTTACTTTTCACGGCGCATGTGACAGCACGCTCTTGCAGCTCCGACTTAAAGCTCTTGTGGCCAAAAAACTTTTCGAGCGCTTCTTTTATACCACTTTTATCCGTCATTATAACGCTGGCACTTAAAATCATACAAAATTAACAGAAATAACACATTATAAATGAATTCACATTCCCGAATTATTGCGTATTTTTTCGGCGTGAATGCCGCCAAAACAGCTGTGATAGCGATGGAAGAAGCGATGCTCCAGGGTTGTAAGCGATAGCCCATTCAATAGCGATGTATCGCTCATCGCTAACATTGACTTTGAACCACAGCTGATAGCAATCATGCATTACAAGGCAAAAATAATGTAAAATTGCGAATATATCTAATAATAATAAATAGCCACGGAATGATCTGTTCTTACCTTTGATCAATTCATACTTTCCTCCAAAAGCTGACTGAGCTGATAATTTTCGTTAGCGTACACAATAATTCCACTGTGGCAACGTGCTGCCAACTTTTCTTCCGAATTTGAATACAAAAACAGCCAAGAATATTGCTGTCCATGGATATGCCGAATAAAAACAATTGTTTTGTTTATTGCTGCACCGGTATTGTGAGAACAAATACATTTAACAGGTAATCCATGTGACTTTTTATCAGCGCCAGCAGTGGCGAAAAACAACTTATATATGCACATCAAGCCTGGATGCCGAAGGCATAGCGATTGCCCGATCCTGTTGGCATTGAGTTATACACATTCTATTTCTGTTCAAGGCAGTAATATCCGTATAAATAAGCACTTTACGAATTCCTTTCAGATTCGGCCTACTTTTCACGGTGCATGTTACAGCACGATCTTGCAGCTACAATTTATAGCTCTTGTGCCCGGCAAACTTCGTACACTTCTTTTATACCGTTTATATTCGTCATTATAGTGCTGGCACTTGAAATCAGGAAACATTAACAGAAACTTCACATATTAAATGAACTTATTCCCGAATTGTTACAATTTTTCTGTCTGAATGCCGCCAAATTTTCTCCTATAGCGATGGAAAAGGTGAAATTTCAGGGTTGTAAATGGTAGCCCATTCTATGCATTGATATATCGTTGATCGCTAAATTTAATAAGCCATTCAATACATCGATATGTCGTAGATCGTTAACAGTTATATTAAATCACAGCTGATAGTAGAATTGCGAAATTTTGTACCGAAAGACAAAATAATTTAAATTACCCATATAACCAATAATTGTGCGTGCAATAACTACATCTTAACTCGGTTCTTGTTCCTTGCGCTAATCAATTCATACTTTGCGCCAAAAACAGCTGACTGAGAAGCTAATTCGTCGTTTGCGCCGGCAATAAGTGAGCCACTGTGCTGCCAACTTTTTTTTCTGAATATGAATAATTCTAAAAGCGCCAAAAAAATTGCTGTGTACATAGTGTCTGAATTATTACAATTGTTTTGTTTATTGCTCCACTTAATTAATAATAGTTAACAGGAGTTTGATTAAAAATTGGCAATATATCAATGATTTGCATTTTGTACCGACGCACGTACAATTTAGAATAAATAAATACGACAACACAGCTTATTTAAAAGCTATTAATAACAATTCTCCGTTAATATATGAGATTCTGTATGATAGCCTTCAAAGTTCTTGCAATTGTGACGTCAGAGCTGGCAACATATGTCTCAACTTGTGGCATTGGCTACATAACAGTGGAAGGTGCGTTTAACATTCTGGTAAGCATTAACATTTTGACTTTTAACATAATGTTAGCTGCCACAGTTCGTTTAACACTATGTAAGCGTCGCGGCTCTGCTTCTGGTTTCAGTCAACTTTCCGCGCTCGGCCTGTACGAACGTGTTTTTCCGCGTTGCGCTCAGCATCAGTTTCGCTGTGAATGTGCTGCGCGTCTGCGAGTGAGAGTGTGTGTGAGTGCGTTACATTTATTGTTGTTGCTTTGTAATACATTCTGCTATCGAAACCAAAGAGCATATTGCCTGCACCTGCACATCATAAAATGCACAGTAAGAAACAGCAGCAACAACAAAAAAAACACCAGCAGGCTCGTGCAATGCCGGCAACAACAACGTAATGCATTATGTTGTCCGTGTGCCTTGTGTCTCTGTGAGCTAGTGCGTGTGCTTCTCTTTTCCTCTCACTCTCGCTGTGGCCAAATTTATTTACGGTATCGCGCAAAGCAAAGTGCAATAAAATCAGCAACAACAACAACAACAGAAGCAAAAGCCGGCAAGGCCATAAAATTTTTCGACTGTGCGTGTTAATCGTGTGTTTGATTGTGACAAACCTGTGCAACAACAACAACGACAACAACAGCAACAACAACAAAATGTTAGACCCAAAGTTTGCATCGAAATGTTCGCAACAACAAAATCCACATCTGCCCTGCAGCAGCAGAAGAACAACAACAAATTCCGCCTGCCTTGTGATATTCAGCAGTCTGTTGTTGTGGTTGTTGCTTACAACAACACAGGCACAACCCCAACACCCAGAGGGCAGCTCCTTAGCTGGCGCCCAACTGGCTGCACTGGCTGCCCCAGGACCAGTGGCTGGTCCGGGCGCCTCCTCCGTGGCCGGCGGCTCATCGATCCTCGACCAATTCAGCCCCAACTGCAGCGCCGTGTCGCACATTTTCCAGGCACGAGGCATCGATGCCAACGAAATACCACAAAAGCCCAGCAACGGTGAGTACATAAATAAATAAATACAATTAACCCTTAGGCTGCCGAAATTAATCTAAAAAAAATATATGTTTCGCTCAATCATGTTAGAGAAATCATTTTTCATGGTTTGCCACTTTGATGATGTGCCATGTCTTACCAGTGTATACACACTGTTGAGCTCAACCAATATACTCCTATTTTCTCGTTCAAAGCAGAGTATAAATTGAATATTAATTGAAACTTAAAATTGGGTTTTGCTTATATATTTCTTTTAGAAAACTTTTCAGAACTGGGTCTGGGATTATATCAGAAATAACATACAGAGGATATTATTATTTGGTCACAAGGTTTTATTATGGCGTTAGTTCGCTGGAAAAAAACGTTATGAACAGCTGACTATTACAGTGCTTGGCTGATATAAAAAAAAGTTGGTCGAAATTGTTTAAATTCTTGTTTGATTCTTAGACAGATTTAAAAATCTTTTATGTGTTGGGCAAAACAATTTGCTTTTGTAGCTTTAGTCTAGGCTTGGACTACAAATATACAGTTAAGATTAAAGTAAAAAAACTGTCTTCAAGTTTCATTGCTTGATTTCTCTGAAAGCTAACTCGTAACCCGTCTGAACCTGAGCCAAATGGCACCAGATAGTCTACAAACTTTTGCCGGCTCGACAGCAATTTGCTTATCAATCGGCCTTATCAGTGGCCCTACCACGCGCCCACACACCCCACAGCTTCCCAGCTGCCAGCTAACCTACATACAGACCACCTGAGAATACAAGCGCACAAGTCTACGGTTGAGCAACTGTCGATGTTGAAGAGTCGTTTATCTAAACGCTGGCGCTTATCAGGAGAATGCAGAAGAAGAGAACCAATAAAATTTATGACTCACGCAACATTCGACCAACAAAAAGAGGCTGCAACGCGGTGTTTGGCTAACTTATCTAACCAAGAACTGAGCAAGAGCGACAGAAAGAGAAAACCAGCAGAGTGCGAGAGAGCAAACAAAGAAAGGTTCACAAATGCCGACAGACAGAGAACGAAATCCTGGAGTGGACTGAACTGGATTGGAGTGCATAATTTAAACGATTTCAATGACACCTTGATTAATATCAGCCCAACAACAAGCACAGGCTTTACCTGTTCTACTCCTCACTCTCTCTCCCTCTCTCTCTCTCCCACTCTCTCGCTCTTCCTCTGTCCTTAACAATTCCATGAAATTATGAACGAAACGCAACGCAACGTGTTGCATTTGACCAAAAGATAAAGAAATATTGGAATACCGATGAGAAAAGAAACAAAAAACAAAAAAAAACGATCAAGCAACGTTGAAAACCAAAAATAAACAACGCAACACGGCGGCAGGTAAAGAGCAGAGGTGACGGGGAAAGGGTGGGCGAGCAAAAGGCAGAGGCTGCAACAATTTACCTGAAAACAAATCAAATAAACGTAAAAACCAAAACGAAAGAGTGAGAATCGAAATAACAGAGAGAGGGGGATAGGGGCGAGAGCGAGAGAGAGCGAGAGAGAGAGAGAGAGGTAAGAAGCGAGCATTGGGCTGGTCAAGTTATTGCAATTAAGCGTGATTAATTCAGGCTTTATACAAATTAACTAAAATCTACAAAAGAAGCTCGCGTCCCAGCCCAACAACACAGCTTGGCCTAGGCCCAAGCAACAACAACAAAAACAACAACAACAAACAGAACGAGAACAACTGCTGTTGGTCAGTGTGTAAAAGCGGTGTGACAACATTTTTCTGCCTCTGCGCTCCGAAACAGATTTCTTTGATTTTTTTTTCTTTTTTTTTGATTTTTTTTGTTGTTGCGCCAAAGGAATTTCTTGGGAGACTTTTCGTAGTGGCTGCTGCTGGAGACTGGTCTTGAAACTGGTACCCTTTTTCTTTTGCAGGGGCGAGAGGGTACGGTAAGAAGGGAGCAGGAGGGTGGGGGGAGGCAGACGATGAGCAGTCGACGCATGCGCCAAACTCGCTGACTGGACAGTGGAACCATCCAAGCGACGAGCTCTGCCCTTCCCGGTCTCTTCCTTTTCTTTCCATCCTCCGCTGTAAACTTATTTAGAGTTTGGATTTTTTTTATCGCTCCGTTCGCTTTCAAGTTAATTTGCGTGGAATTTTATTTCCTTCTTTGTGTTGGTTTCTCTTTGGACTCAGCGCTGCGTTGGAGGAGTTGCAGGCATGAATCATGGACAGAAGACAAAGGGCAGACGAGGAGGTGTCGTGAGACTTCGTGAAACTGTTCCAAAGTTATTAAATTACACATTCGCCAATAGAGCAGCTGAGCGCGTATTTGCATAGCTCGAATACTGTGGCAACAGTGGAAGCGAGAAGGTGCCTGGATTGGAGTCTCAGGCTTGAATGTTGCAGGAGCCACAATACAATTTTAAGTGGCCGACACTTTGATGCCATTCCCAGGTCACATGCCGCACATTCCCTTCAGTCTGCTGCTTCATTAAACATTAAACAGAAACAACAACAGCTGCATAACACCTTCCTCATGCCAACAACAGCAACAACAGCAGCAGCAACGACAACAACCGAAAGTACAACAACTGCCACTTAAACGCTTCATTAAAGTTGCACTTCCTGTGCGCCGTGCAATGGCAGGGAACGTTGCCCCAAAAGACAACATCAAAAAAGCTTTTGTGCAACCGCCTGCAACCTGCCCCCGGCCCGATGCCTTCTCACCTGGCTCAGCTCATCGTGGCACTTAGTTCAGATTGTTTGCACAATTTAAGCAGTTCACAAAACATTAAATCGTTAAAAATAATTCCAAAGAGACAGAGCGAGAGAGAAAAAGCAAAAGAGAGCGAGAGAGAGGGAGAGAGAGTGCTGGGAAACAGACGGGGGTAAAGAGTAGTAGAGAACGGCAGTCAACTAAAAATCTTCACTCACATACGTTCAACATTCTCACAGTCGGAGATACAAAATCAAACACGGGCTGGGTCCAACATCTCTTGGCTGCCCCTGCACCAGCCCCTGGGCCTGGGCCTGGCCCTGGACGCTACTCCTCTGTCGTCACCGCTGCAGCTACCTTTGGCAAAAGGAAATTTACAGCGCCGCTGATCCACTTAGGCTGCAACAGCGGCATTGCATCCGCCGTCGTCGTCTTCGTTGCCAGGGCCAAGCGCACGACTATTAATCATTTTCCAGCGACCAAAACTAAATGGCCCTCTCATTCACTGCCATTTGGCCGCTACCTCTCTCTCTCTCTCCCTCTCTTGCATCTCGCTCTTTTGGGGCCCTTTTTGCATTGTATTTGCGGCTGCTAACCGCATTCTTTAGTTGTGTTGCACAGCGGACCGGCCCGGCCAGGCCGACCAGGCCAGCCTATGTGGCACTATATCATCATTATGCGAAATAATTCCTAAAGATGTTGCATTGTTGACCATTGTGAGATTCGGTGTTGAATTTCAGCCTGATCTCCTACAAGAGAGGTGTGTGGGTTGATAATTTTATGGGGTGCCGTTGGTAAACATTTCACAGAAACTTTATTGAAATTCATATACTCCATTCCGACTGAGTCAAATATTAGAAGCTGAGTATAAGAGAAGTTCTGACGAGCATTTACTTAAAAGATTTAATTGAGAGCGTTATATGGTAGTTGAGCTCCTGTAGAGATCATTTAGTTGCCCCGAGCAGGTCCACCGGGTAGTCAACCACGTGCTGGAGGCATTCAAGCAGAAATAATAATTCGTTGGGGTGTTTCTCAATGTAGTTATATTTCTGCATTCTGAACCTGGTCGGAGATCAGTTCAAATTCTACGTATAAATTTCCTCAGTGACAATTCTGTAGAATTACAACTGCGAGGTTTTTTCATGCAAGTACCAAAGATTTTAACAAATCGAGTTCCATTTGTTTGGAGTTTCTAATGCCTGTAATGGAATTCTCTTACTTATAAATCATTCCACACTTTGTGTTCTTTTATAAATTGCTTGTAAGTCAATTAGGAACACTTTTGAGGGCTTTCAACATTTTGTGGCTTAAGTTCATGACATTCCATTGAGTTGCACTTTGTTGCAGCATTCTTCTCCGAACGCCCTTTGTTCAGATGTCATATCAAGGGATCTAGGCAAACCACTCCCCGCCTACTTTGAGCTCCATCCTTTTACATAAGCTGGCAACGTTGGCTTTCTTGGTATTTACCGAGGCTGCAGACTTATTCCCCGACATGCTTATTATGTAAATGCTGGGGCGCCCACTCCTGACCCCCCCCTTTAGTGAGTCCAACATATTATTATCTGGAGTCGGCATATAACTTTGTTGCACACACAGTTGTTGTTTGTAGTTTGTAGTTAGTTGCTGTTGTTGTTGTCGCTTGTTTGTTTGCACGATTTAATGCTTCATTTGGCTAGGCCCTGAAACTCAAGAGATGCGCAGTAGCGCCGGAGGAGAGACAGTCAGCCAAAGAGTTGAAGTACTGGGTCGCTTTCAAGTACACCTAACAAGGCTAGGAAGTAAAGATTGAGATGAAGATGAGGGGAGAGGCAGCGAAGGAGGGGGCAGAGTCTAGTCTTACCTCTTAACTACTTAATTATCTGTGAGCTTCACTCGGAACTCAAATGGACCGACGCCTATGGGCTCCACTTCGCTGTTCCCCAGCCCATTCACTGATTATTAATAAACATGTAAAATGTAATTGTTATTTGGAGCTGCCGTTTTGGGGCGTGGCTAATTGCCATGCTGTGGACGCTGGACCACATTATGAAATTGCCCAAAAACGATGAAGGCGACTACATAATCTCGTACCAAGTGGAGCCTCAAGTAGCTGAGCGTGAGAAAATGTTATGACTCGTTCTCTCTCTCCCTTTCTCTCTCTCTCCCTCTCTCTCTCTCTCTCTCTCTCTGTCTCTCTCACTCTCTATCTGTCTCTCTTTGTGGAATCAACTGCTTCAAATGCAACAATTAAAACGCATTTTATGCGCATAAAACATGAAACATGGACATGGAATCCATCTGCAACTCCTACCCTGCTGCTCCGGCTCCGCCAGCTGCCTCCGATCCTTGCATGTTTCGGAGGTGTTAAGGCAGCGACCAAATTGGTATGCTGGTAAACGAAACCACCACAAAATGCGAGGAGCTGGCCAGAGCTGGGCAGGGCAGGGCAGGGCATGCCGGCGGGCAGCTACCTCCAAATCGGCAAAACTGGCGGCATCCCGAAGCACTCCATATATGAGAGTCACTGCAAATGCCCGCTGCCCGGTTCGGTATGAAGGAATGCGCCAGCTTCAGCAACAGCGCTTCAACTTTGGTTGCAGCTCTAGAAAGAGAACTTGTTTAAGGAGCTGATGTTGCTGACGCTACAGAAATTTTTACATTTCATGCGACGATCAGTGCGAGAGACCACACAGGGAATGGACATTGGACAATGAGCAACTGCTCGTATCTTTGGGCATCTCGAAAGTGGCCACGTTTGACCTTTTTGTTGTTTTTGTTGTTGCTGGGCCGACGGCAGCTCTCACATTGGGAACCACTGAGCACATCAACGCTGGCAGGCCCTTGAAAAATATGCCGACCGTGTAGGTTCTTTATGGTCTCGTCTCGTCTCGGCTCGGATCGTCTTGTCTGGCTCTTGTCCTCTATACCTGTCTCTGTCTTGGACTCTGAGCTACATTCTGTCTGCCTTGGGCTTGATACGTTTGGTTCGTAACTATTTTTGGGCCCCGACACTTGTGCCAGGGACTCTGGCAATTAAGTCGTTGCCCGACGGCTTCTCAACAGTTCCCTCGGCTCGTTTCCATTTTCGCATGGCGTCTACTCAGCATGATTCATTCTTAGAACTTGCCTCACGAAGCTGACGAAGCTGCTTTGTTGTCATCTTTTGTTTTGATAGCGCACGCGGTTTTCTTGTTTCTTTCCGTATTTCGCTCACTCTACACAAAATTTGCGAAATACTTTGTCCGGAGATCTGTCAGTTTCGTCGGTGTCATCAACTAATTGCAATATTGCGAAATTCAATAGTTGGGGGTGTGAATCGATCGAGACAGGTTCTGCCAAATAACGTTGGGCAATTTGTGATAATCTGCGAACTGATCGACATGATTATCCATAATCTGCAGCTACTGTGGAAGAAAGCTCTAGGGAAGATGATATCTAAAATGTGCATAAAGTTCGCTGATGAACACATGTTGGCCAAGTAGTTTGGGTATAGTCTTGACTTGGGCTTTATTTAAATTATTCAATCTAAATAAAATACAATTTTTTTAGTTAAGCAGCGCTTCGTAAAGATCATGTTGAGTCAGTTGCCCTTAGAGATTACAAAGAATCACTTCGCTGAAGATCACTTTTGCTTATTGCGCAGAACTACTCAAAGCTGATGGAACTCCTTACTTTATAGGAAGATGCCACTCGACTGGTCTCCTACTTGGTCACAGCAACTGCATACTTTAGACACAGTCTTCCTTGCCTGCTGCCCCAGAGCAAACAAATTTACTGCTGCTGCTGCTGCTCAGTGAGTTTCCCAAGATGTGTCTGACCAATCGGACACTTAAGTGAGCCAAGCTGGGCTGGCAGGGGTTTTAGTTATTTCGCTTGGCTCGTGAGTATGACGAATGTTAAATTGCTGGAGTGCTGGGGCACGAATCAGTAACTGCAACGCCCTTCTCTCGGCTCTATGGCCTGGCGGAACATTGGAACGACCTCGCGTTGATTTAATTAGGTCACATGGAAAGATTTGTTAATTTGCGCCACCTACTTTGATGGCGCGTTTGTTGATAAGTTCGCCGCTCAGTTGTCTACGCCAGGGAATGTGTTGATGAACACGGGGATGCTGCCTGGGCCGGTTCCCTGTTTGGCCCGCTCCTCTGCCTGCGCAAAGTGTAATTAATGTACAGTATATCTGGGATACGTGCGTATCTAAAAGTTCATTAAAGGCCGCGCAAAGTCTTATCCCAAGTTGCCCATCAAAGGTCGTTTGACACAGTCAAGTGTTGTGTGAAGTGGACTGAAGCGGAGGAGAGTTGAATTGAATATGAGAATAGATGAGATTCGCTTGCCCTGGGCTGGATTGAGCTGAGTTGAGTTGAGTTGAGCCTTAGGCCCTAAGCCGCTCAGACGTTGTTAAAATAAAATGCAATTGCCTGCTCGGGTTTCAATTTTCTACAGTTCGTTAAGAGGCATCCGGAGCAGCCTTCCGGCATCATGCAAATCTCATGCTTAACCTTGCCCATTTGTTTTGGCCTAATCTTGCAAATAATGGTTTTCAATTAGTTTGCCACGGTCCAGTTACCGTTCCAGCTGTGTGTTCGTTAGGGTCAGCTCGAGTGTAAAAGCCGCCTGCTGGACAATGCTGGAAATTGAGCTCTTCTTTATTTCGTACAATCGCATAGAAGTTAAAGATTCATTCTTTAGATAGGCAACGAGTGAAGCAAATACTTGACCCCTCCGAAGATGATATTCCTGATGGCAAACATTCCCTAGACAATTATGTTAAAGACCCTCAAATTGAAATATAAAACAGCTGCTTCTTTACAAGCTTTGGGGTGAGTGGAATGTAAAGCTGGCCGTAGGCTATTAAATTTAGTGACAAATTCGTTAATAATCGCCAAGCTGGCAGCACATTAAATACACATAAAATAGACCAACATGAAAATTAATTTTTTTATTAAATATTCACAATGGTTGTTGTAAAATATGTGAAAAGCCCACACGAAAAATACATATAAAAAATATAAAAAAGTGCCAAAGTGTCAGCGGTCATAAATTTGTAGGTTTTATGGCCCAGGCTACCGGAAAGCCAAGACCCACGACCCAAAGACCCAACAGTCAAACAGTCGAACAGCCGAGATGTCGCAAGTCGACGGATCCAATGATAATATGCGTATAATAAACGAAAAAGAATTTTGACAACCGACTGCCAAGGTAAATTTAAAACAAATCACAAATATCTTCATTCAGCCGACGATTAAATACCCTGGCTTTTATGATAGCTATTTTAGGAGGCAACTTAATTTGAAGAGTGAGCTACGAAATTAATTTAAATGATAACTCCTAAGAAGGAAAGCTTTTAATTTGTTCTTAAATAATAGATATGAACTTCTAAAAGTAATCACAAGTTTTCAACATTTAACAATTAGCTTAGTATGAATAAACATTTGCTTAGTTTGCAAAGATTTGAATTAAGAAGCATAGCTTTATATGCAAGAGAGAGTTCACATAAATTAAAAAGGGGCAAATTGGCTCAGTTAAATGCCTTGCGAAGGGTATTTTAACCGAATTAAATACATAGAAGTCAAGAGCAATAAATTTAACAGACAACAACCCACACGTTGCCAGGCACTTTGGCCATAACCAGATGATGTGTCTGATGATAGTTTGGATATGTCGTCGTATGCGATGTTGTCGGTAGCTTAAAACGATGCCATAACAAGTTTTGGACTTGCTGCCCACGCATTCAAAACTGGAAATGGCACAGAAATATCGGTGTGAATGGCGGCAGGGAAGCGCCAATCATAATCAAGCCATAAACTTAACGATGAACAAAAGGCTTCCTCATATAACAGTCCCAAGTTGCCGCTACCGAATATGCCTTCCTACAACAACATTACAGTGTACTCATTTATCTGTCTGAGCTCCCTTCTTAATAAACTTTCAATCGATGCGATGCCAAATCCAATAGACAAACGCACACATAAATTACCAATGGGACGACAAATAAAGACATATCCGGCATATTTGGTAGTCGTGCCCCCCACTCTCCCGCCCCACCGCATGCCCAAATGTATGGGAAATTAGCCATAGAAATACAAAGTTGCTGACAAATGGTTTACAATTACAATGCAAAGGGATATTCGGAAAATGAAAATGAAAATTGAAAGCAGCCTCAGACAGAATGTCCTTTCCGAGTTCCGCACGTCATATGAAACCCAAAAAGTAAATGTAATGATAGTTAGCTATCGTATGTGTATGGGTGTATGCGTGTGTGTGTGTCTATATCATCCCAGTATCAGTATCAGTTTTCGTTGTCTGCAATTGTGTATCTCATGGATTGCGCATCGGCGTCGTCGTCATCGTCGTCTATCGCATTTTTATCAGCTGTTTGTATTTGTTTTGTCTTTGCACTTGCAACATTCGCCGAGTTCATTGAAATCGAATGAAAGGAACCAGGAGAAATCTCTTTCACCCCGACACGCTTTGTACTTTTGCCGACTGTTTGCCTGTCCGTGCCTGTCCCTGTTCATATCCTGTCTCGTTCTCTTCAACGGCGCTGTACCTGTTTCACAGTTGAGTGGACTCAACTCGAGACGGGACTGTTGGATTCTTTATGGCCATACATATGCACATATATCCATATGTATATATATATATATATATATATATCTTTTGTCGGCATCAGCGTAGTAACTCATTTCATTCATGGCCGTAAATTGTGCAAGGATGCCTTCGCTGAGGCAATTTTCTATGCGAAGCTTTAAATACAAGCAGAGGAAACTATTTTAAACAAATCGCTTTAAAATTGCAGCTAATAATGTTAAACAAAAAATAATAAAAATAATACCAAAAGCGCTCGAAAACGATGGAATGCTCCCCAAAAAGTATATTTAAGTAAACTGCTGACGCTCACGGTCGATCGGCGAGGATCATTGGGGATCGTTGGATCGCACTTTAACTGCACTTGAGGCTGATGGCTCACCCAAGTGGAATCGAGGCGATGAGAAATCGAGGCGAATTTATGCGTTTCATTAAAACCGTTACGAGACGCGTGTCTCGCAGCCATTAAAACCAAGCACCGGCCACTAAGAATCGGGAACCGGGAATCGGGAATGGAGAAAAATGTAATAATAAGTACCGCTCGGACCCCAATGCACCTCGCCAGTGAGTGGCATGTTCAAGATTTTTGAGGCCAGGCATTTTTGCGTGGCTGCCAGGCGGCGTTTTGGACAATGCTAAATGCTTACGATTGTGCTCCACTTTTTAAAGTAAATTACCAGAGATTTTTTTCGTTATTGTTTTTCTCATTGATGCCGCAGAGAAATCAGAGAATGAAATTTTGGAAAGCAACAAAAGCAGAAACAGTTACATAAATATCTCGTACTCTGGGGACAAAGTATGATATTGCAAACCTTTTCATTAAGGCGAAAATAAATACAGAAATTACACAGGATTTTAACTCAGATATATAAAAAGATGAAAGATATATCTCGTAAGAATTCTCATCAAACAGAAATCAATTATTTAATATGCTTTCAACTTAAGTTTATTTTCCTACAAATTAATCAACAGATAATAATTTTGTGCACTTGTCGCACAATAAGTTTTCCAATTTTCAATATTGGCATTTTGTTTCTTCAAATCCTTGAGTAACAACATTTATCTGTGTAAGCCATGTGCTACCCAGCTTAAGCCTAAACAAACTTCAAAGTCGGGACCGGTAATCGTCTGTAGCTCTGCCCCATGCCCCTAACTTAGCCCTGTTGCTCAACATGGCACGTCAAGAGTCTAAAAAAACCAACTTCAACGAAATTCACAGACACAACTGAGAGTCGGAGGCAGCACTTTACTCTTTAGCTGTGGTAAGGAAATGTAAAGCCCGCTTGCAGGTGTGTGTGTGTGTATGTGGTGTGTGGTGTGTACGTATGTGTCTACAACACCTTTTACCAAGAAACAACAACAATTACAGCAGTCATCACCTTTGGTGGTTTCAGTTGTTGTTGTCGGCGCCTTGTGAACCTGCAACGCTCGCCGCAGCCGGCCAAAGGTTTACAAACTACCTAAGCAGCCAAAAACTGCAGTGAGAAGCCTTCTGCTCAAAAGAGTGAGAAGACAGGTAAATGCCAGAGAGGAAGCAAGGGAGATGGAATATGTTGTTTATTATCTTATGGCTTGCAAGTTATAAAACAAAGCGTCAATTGACTGCCATTCTCTGTGCCCTGATGCAATCATCTTGCCGGTGTCGGGCTCTGTGAAATTTACATTTACTATTTACTGAAATACACACACGCATACACAACACACAACACACAAAACACAACATACAGCGAGTAGCTCCTGTGTGTAGATGCCGCTAAACGGGTGGAGGGGCAGGCATTGAGGAAGGTGGAGCTGCTAATAGAGAGGAAGTCCAAAGGCGTGTGTGTAGAATTGTATTTTTTTTTTAGTTTTCCATAAAATACACGTGAGTTACATTCATATGAGTTAAGATCTGTAAAGATCCGCAGAAGTCATACGTTACGAACCTAGCTTTAAAACGAAAACCCAAGAAGCTTAAGAAAACCACACTAGATTATCAAAGATCTTTCGTTGAACCAAAACATACCGACAATAACAATAGAAATTCGGTTAAAAAATAGTCGGAGATAAAAAACAATCGCAGATTTATAAACATGATCGCATTGCTCCCCGTGCTTTTATTACCTTCATTTAAAACAATTTTCTCTTACTCTCTTTACAGGTAAGTCGAAGACGCGATTGCGCTAATTTAACGTAAGTTCTTTAAATGTTTTTCCCCATTTCCTGTGCCCCATTTCCCGGTGCCTTGCGGTCTCTGCCTCGCCCGAGCCATTAACAAATCAAATAAATATTTTGGGCTATGGCATAAGAGAACTCCTCATAACAATTACGCGCTGGCTGCCTCCCCAGGTCATGACAGTGGCGGCGTCTGCAAATTAATAATAATCAAGCCAAATTACACAATGACACGCACTTGAAGTCTCTCCTCTGCTCTTCTGGTCTCTGCTCATCTCGTCTCGTCTGGTCTTCTCGATGTTTTTTTTCTTCTCTCCTCTTGTGCGCTGGCATGTCTGGGGTTCTTTGGGGTCTTGGACTCGTGCGAGCGCTCGACTATCAATTAGGCACATCTTTCAATCAAGAAACAACAACTCTCAAAAGATTTGTATGCCTCTCACAAAGAATTAGCGCTAATAATTAGAGACCAGACAAGACGAGACGACATACTCTTGGCTCGTATAGAAATACTTTATAAGATAAATATCTTCAATTATTTTCAACGTACGCCAACGCTTCACACATCTTCGAGTGGCAACAAGAGTTGCCTTTTTTTTTTTGGTTGTCGCCTGTCAAGTGCATAATAATCATAATTTATATTTTTATACTCGAATAATTTTAGACAGGTGTGCTGTTGAGCACTTCAACTACTTTGTTTGGCCCATAAAAGTTGGCTTACCGCTGGGGTAACTTCTCGCATCCCTTCCCTTTCCAGCTTGCCCTCTAATGACGTCTTAAAATTTATGTTAATCTACAGCTTGTTGCATGTCATGCAACAAATGTCGCTTAATTATGAGGATCGAGCTGCTTGTGCCACTTCTTCTTCGTGTTCTTCTTCATCTTTTGCCTACGAGTACTAATCATAATCAGTTTATTTTTTTATTATTTTTTTTGTTTTTATTATTTATAGCACTCTTGATAGTTTCTTTTCTGGATTGTTCTTTTTTTCGCCTGGCATGTGGAAAATGTTAATTAAATTGTAATTTATGTGACTGCAGATAAGTTAGGCTCAGTAAATGAGCCAGCGTAAGCTTGATTGGCACATAAGAAGGCAGGAGTTGTGAGTTGAAATAAATGCGGGCTAAAATAATGTGCCTGGCATCTGGTTTGGGGGGAAGGTATAGAGAGGGTGGCACTTAAATTTGCTGAACTCTTGAGTCATACGTTTCAATTTAGATATTGTAGAGTAACTCTCAATTATAAGATTGCATTTGTTTTGATTTAGTCTTGCTTAGAGTTTTAGTTGACACAGTTTTAGTTTCTAGCTGTGTTAATAAATGGCTTCTGATAATTTAGATTTCTGGTTTCAATCAATGCTATTCAAACTCGTAAACCCAAAGGATTTCATATCTTCAAACATTATAAAGCGTTCGTTGCTTTCGAAGCAAATCCCAGACGCACCTTTGCCACGTGCAGCATAACACATTTTAGACATTTCGCTTTGGATCCAAGCAATTATGATGCTAATTTGTCAGTTTTGCCCCGGAGCGTGGCATGACTTTCCATTCATTAACAAATTATGCAATAAATGCAATCAAACAGCAGCCCGGGCTAACGACGTGCCAATAAAACTCGTTCGCCAACCAATCAAAAGACATCCCATCCCATTCCATTCCATCCCATCCGATCCGATTTTAATTCCAATCCTTTTCTTTAAAGTTCCTCTGCTCCAGCAACTGACAGTCGCACTTAATTAAGAACTTCATTTAGCACCTTTGAGAGTTGGTTCGGAAGCCGGTTTTTCGGGGCCTGTGGAAGTCTGGAATTTTATCGCGCTTTGCATATCGCCTGTGCCTCTGAATCAATATTTTGCTTTCTCACGCTATACTAGGGTAGGAGTCGACTCGCTGGCGAGTCGTTCCCTTGGAATGCAGAGCACAGTCGGTGCCACAGTTGGCAACAATTTTGCCTGATTGCACCAGCTTTTGGTTCAAAGCAGCATCAGACCCCGTTCTAGTGCCAGTCACAGTACCAGCCCCAGTCCCAGTCCCAGTCCCAGTCCCAGTCCCAGTCCCAGTTCAGGCTAAATGGTATCACATGTCGACGATGGAGTCGTTTGTTGTTACTCGAGTGGATTTGCATGGTAACTGCAGTTTTTAATACACTTCCATATATCCCGTATCTATAATGTTGTGCATAAGGTATCATTTATTTAGTTAAGTGAGACGTGTTGCTTCCAGACAGGCGTATGGCTGAAGCCTGGCCTTAGCCAAAAGCCATGGTATCTAGAATAAAGAATTTATTTCGATAATTTATATGGTGTAGTGCAAATTCCTATATAAGTTGGTCTCAAGCATACGCAGCTGTGAGGGTGTTTGGGCTTCGGCTTTGCGTGGCTTGCATTCCTGTAGCCTTTCTTTAGCTTCCTTTTCAAGCAGCTGCCTCGACATTGCCAGCCTGACTGCATTTGATGATAAATAGGCGCAAAGGTAAAAAGCCAAAACGTGAATGCGAATTTCGTATGGCTTTGGCAATGCCTACATTCAACTCTCAAAGGGGCAACGGGAGGGGCGGGGTTGGGCGGGCTGCACTTACTGCTGTTTAGAAGAGGTGGCAGGTGAGCCAGCCGGCAGCGGAACTGAGCGGCTCTCAAGTGCAACCCAAGCAGGCAGCATTCAAGTGCTGTGCCGGGTCCTCGCTTAACTTTGCCATGCTGCTTGGTTCTTGTTCTTGTTTAATGCGCTGGCATGTTTGTTTGTCAACCTACACCAACAGAGGCAGCAGCAGCCGAAGCAGCAGCAGCCGCGACAGCAGCTGTTGCCGGCAAACATTTGCCCAAAGGGGGGTCAGGCTATGGTAGACAGGAGGTAGGAGGCAATGCCTGCAGCCAGTCAGTCAGCAGGCGCAGGCGCATGGCAATATTTCATTACCCACGGCTTATTCGACTGACACTGAGACGTGGCCTGAACCGGGGACTGGGACCTGGGACCTGGAACCTGGAACCTGGGAGTACTGTGTTGTCGCCGTTGTTGTCAGCCTGCCTATGCAGTTGGGCGCTTTTTGTTCACATTTGTGCTGGCATTTGAGGCATGCAATGAGCACCCGTCCCAGACGCGGCTCTCTAACTGCCTGGCCACGTTATCTACCGCTTGGCTGTAGAGATGGAAAGGTTTTGTGCAGCGCTTACGCACGACTCGACGTATGCGCTACTTGGTGGGCAGTTGCAGCAGGATGGTGTAGGATTCGACTGATAGCCAGTTACATGTCTTGTAAATACCCACATAAGATAAGTAAGCTGCCTTAAGTTGTGTCATTGATTGGAGCAATACATCCTCATAACTCTAAAGAAGTTCCCAAAAGATTTACAAATCAGCAGTAAACGTAATATTCAGCATTTTCAATAATAATATTCAACATTTGCAATAATAAGGCACATTTAGGCAATTTAATTTGTTCTTCTTCCTTTCTATGCGCTTCTCGCAAAGCATCTATAATTCGACCACAGCGACCTAATAATTACTTACTATAAAACTGATATATCAATAATAGCAAACATATTACTCAGCAATTGCAATAATAAACAGTTTGATAAAAGTTCCCTTCAATTCATATTTTCGAAATTTAATTATTGCAATACTGCCTTCCTATTCACTTCTCAAAAAGCGCGTCTATAATTCGACCTCAGCTAAAGCTATTTTTTATTTCTCGTATCTGCGGCTGTCATCTATGTGTACGTTGTAGTCACCGAGACAGGTGGTCACGGTGTAGTAGCTCCCCCTCCCCCCTCCCGCAAGCTGGCAAACCTTTTGCCACTCGCAAATAATTTCCATACCAGCGCGGCGACAATAAAAACGAGAAACATGGCGAGCTTTTTTTGTTGCCTTACGCGCATCTGCAAATTAAAAACGCATTTTATTTTATACAACACACACGTTGCCGACAAGAGCAGCCTTTGCCTTTGACAATGGCACCACACACACGCACTAAACACTGCACAACAAAGTTGAGGGGCATATAGTATGCAATATATATATATATATATATGTGTGTGTATGTTCGCATTATTCATGTTTTGCCTTTCTGTTTATTTTTTCTGTGTTGTGTTTTTTCTATGCGTAATTATTGTGAAATTTGTTACAAAGTTTTCTTGTCGTCTGCTTGCAACGTGTGTGTAGCTACACTTTAGACTTAATTGTTAGCTGTAGGATACATGACAACAACAACAAGAACAACAACAACAATAACCACAACACAACACACTCGAGAGAACAACAAGAGAGGAGCCCTGTTGAAATCAAAGCTTTGATGCCGACAACGACGAGGATGATCATAATAATGATTATGAGCAGAGGATGAGACTGAGAATGATGATGATGATGTTGATGTTGATGACAGGTAGCCGAGTGTTTAATTTATGTCTTTTTAAGCACTTGCCTCTCTGCATAGATAAAAAAGGAGAATCTCAAGAATTTTGCACCGACACAAGTGTTAACTCCATCTCGGAGAATATTCCCAGCAAGATATGCGACTTGATAACTTCGAGGTGTTACCGCTTAAATAAAGCTAAAAGGTAATCTGGCAGAGCTTGAAACAATTCTTGTATAACATCATAAATCATAAAATGAAGTATAGCGCCGGGTTGCTATATATTTATATATATATAGATACTTTAGTATCTTTGCATCTTTCAGTTCTTTCGAGGCGCCTGCTTTAATTTGCTTTCTAATCATTTTCAATGCCTTCAACTGCGCTTCTAACTGTTGACAATTCGCTTATCGGCTCGAATTTCCTTTCAAAAATAAAAAATAAAAACAACTGGCCTATCAATGACAACTGATCTTTAACCCAAATCAAAGCAACTTGTTTAAGCTTCCGTAGAATTGACAACTACATATTTGTTGATTTATGTATGTGAAGCTAATTGAGGATATTTCTGGCATAACTCCCAACCTCAATCACTGTGCCACTTTCCCATTTTTTTGGGACACACCATATATATTTTTTTTCTGTGATCGATTTGTGCAAACAAAACGTCACGACCAGCGCTGATAACAATATATAATATATTTAATTGATTAAATTCGGAATGCCATATTATCAAAAAATTGTGCTCGTAATTCACTGGAATTTCACGTATCGAGTCTTTTTTTGTTCTTGTTTGGCCTTATGATGCCCTGCACTGGGTATTCTAGTTTTTGTAACCAATTAAGTAACAGCCGCGTTTCCTACCGACAACCGACCGTGTCAGAAATATATGAGTCGGCAAATGTCGCATCAGATCGATCGTATTTTATAATTTTATCATAAATATTTCATTGCTTCGCATTTAAAATTTCTCTACTAGTGTATTTGTTATTCGGTACTTCAAAACCTACATATATATTCCTGTTTAGCTTCGATTCCATTCAAGATTTTTATGGTCAGGCGTACCGGAGAGACCGCACACAGATTAGATTACTGCAAATTGACACATTTTCAGTTGTCTTTCTGTCCGACTGCCTGTCAATCAGCTCGGAAAAAGTGTCGTATGGGGCGCAGCTCTTGAGCCGATTCGTTGCGCTGCACTTTTCGGGCACATTAGTTGCGCCATTGAATAAATCCAAAGACCTAAATAACAGCAGCAGCAGCCACACGCTTCGCACAATTGTTTGCTTGTTTTGTGCTCTCAATACTCTCGTGATGTGTTACGCATTATCCTTTTTGCCCTTTGTTATAGATTTAGTAACGCCCCTTCCTGGTAACCCGACTACCTTTTTCTACTTTTTTTGTGTTACAGATTTTGTAGCGCTGAGTTCTGATTAGCACACACCTTTTCCCAGCTGCTCGTGGGCTGCCACCTTTTCATCAGCATATTGCATGATTAGGACTAATAATCCGAACTTCCATTGAGTGTGCGCCTCTTAATGGTTCGGGATTTTTTCCCAGTGCGTATTTTCCTTTTATTTTTTAATTTTTTTGGGCGCAGCGGAAACAAAATATTTGGCCTAAGTGTGGAAAAATGCTTTTAATGGTAATGAGTGCGATATCTCTGAATTTTGATTAATGCGTGTTAGATTGGATAGGATACGAAACGGTCTGCAGATGCCTAAATGGGACGACCTAAAGAGTAACTTGCACAGGCCTACAAAGCTAAGAACGCAGCCTTAACTGTATAGGAACAATAAAATATCATATTTTGGTATATCTAAAGAAATTAAACTTGTCCCAATTATGCCCAAAAGGATAAGATGGGAAGTTCTTGGTTTCGAATAATTCCTTGCTTAAGTATGGAAAATTGATTGAAAATAGTTCTAAACACTTTCTTGTTTTCCATTTCAAATACATGTTTTCGTAAACTACATGTTTTTTTTTTTCATAAAACAGCATAATTTTATAAATTATCGCTTATATGTTATAATCACACCTTTGTGAATAACAAACGCTAATTGGTAAGATCAGCTGGTTGAATGTGAAGTAGCAATATTGTAAATATAATCGATGTGTATCTAAATCATTAGCATTACTTATTAGTTATTGATATTAAATATTACTTAATGTTATTTTATAAAGTTTAAATAGTTTTGGCTTGTCTGACCTTCCGCTAAGACGTGTTTACCATTATCTCTAGAGCGTGGAGAGCCCATGTCCTTCTTAACTTACCTGAATAGCAGAGTCTTCTGTAAAACTTATCCAGCGATTACTAAATGTGAATAAAAAGTTTGATTATTTAACATAATAATACAAAAATGTGTTAAATGCGCGAATAGCATTTCCAAGAGCAAAAATCAGCAAGGCGTGATGACAGCTTCGATAGATAAAGCGCTGATATATGTTGTATAATAATCGAATGTGTAAAATGTTCATTGAAATGAATTTCCCAATGCAAATACGTCACGTTTTTGGGGTAATTTCCCGACCACATATCCGTATTTTCGTTTTCAGCCGAATGCTTTGCTCTCTGTGGCAACAGCTGTGGCCAAAAGTGAGAAATATATTTCCTTGTTTATTATATTGGCCAAGGGTCTAAACGATCCTAACAGCAATGAATTAATTACCTGTCTATGGGCAATAAATTTGCTCAACTTTGTTTGTGTTACTTTATACGTAGGTATATATTTTTGTTGGTGAGTCAGTTTCGAGGAAAGAAAAAAATATATATATGTGTTTACATTTTGTTAGCTGCTTCATCTGCAACAACAACAAGAACAACTAGAATAACAAAAAAATAATTTCTTTTTATTTGATTTTATAATTGTCGAGTAGAAAATTATTGCCAGCAAGCGGCTACAAAAAGTGTTAATGGTTTTAATCGGATCTTAAAGATCTCACTCGGGGAATGTTCTGTTAATAACACTCAAATTTGCCAAGTCATATCCCAAAGCAACGTCGTCGTCGCCGTCGTCGTCTTTGGCTCACATCATTGGCTGTTATTAGTGCGGCGGCGATCTGATCTTATCAGCGAACCTGTCCCCAGTCTGAATCAGAGTAAACTCTGTTATGGCTAGGGTCTCCTCGCCTCTGCTCCGAGGTCTGTGCGAGCCGGTTCGACTTTTGTGCTACAACTTAATTTTTTTTTTGTTGCCCGTGCATCTGCTGGATCTCCGCTGGAAGCTGTTGTGTGAATTCCACTCTGAATAGCCCATTGATTGTGTTATAAAATATTTGTCTATCATCCAATCATGTCCGGTATTTGTATCCAGTTTTTTCTTTTTTTTTCGATTTACCTTCGGAGCGTCGTTGTACTCGCTGGTAACCTGCAAATTAGACCCGTTTTAATACGTTTTCAATCACGAGTTTATGACTCGTTTATTTATTGGCTGCGTTTTTTTGGTACTGTGACATTTTTATGGTGAGAGAAATATAATTTTCATTGATCGATGTGAGCTGGTAAATGTAGTTAGATTTCATTTAATTTTATTTGTCCTCTCGCCCAAAAAAAACATATACATTTCATAATTATCGGACAATAAACAAAAAAGGGGGCTATAATTAAGATGCATTTGTGTATGTAAGCTGAATGCAGGGTATCTGCCATTTGGCCAGTCTCGACTAGAGTGCTCCTCTCAGGGTAAAAGGTGTTCTTGACAAAAAATACTTAGCATAGCAAAAAAACGTTGTCATTTTCTTCTAATTTTTCTGCTTGGAACTTGTTAGTTTCTGCTGCAGCCTTCGGCTTCTAAAGAACCTCCACATAGAGCATGCGTTGGGGTTTTCTTTAACACATCTTCCACATATTTTTGCTTATTAAACGCGGGCTGCAGGCTTAATTAACTAACACCCAGGCAATCCTTTGACAACACCCAATACCAGGGCTAATTAGCCTGCCAGCACGTACAGCAATCCAAACAGAAAGCACGTCAATGGGCAATGTCGATCTATTGCCCCCACGTGCATGCCCAGCAACGCCCAGTTACAGGCATAATTGCCTGGAGCAAGGTAAATGCATTGGACCTGGCTCTGATCTCGGCTGTGGTTCTGGCTATTTTATAATACCAACACGTTCAAACGTCAATTAAATAAATACAAGATACCAAAGCGTTGTAAACGCCCCGAAAAGCCAACCAAGATCGTCGCCTGGCAAGAGTCACAGACAGAGACAGAGGCCGAGTCCCAAGTCCGCTGCAGAGGCAAAGGCCGAGGCAGACACCCAACCATTCATTCAGCCCGCACGATTCATAAATTCACGTTGCACGCTGGGCCAAGGAATGCGGCGGCTGGTGCAGCTATTTTTGGTCTAGAACCAGTTTCCGAGTTATGTATGTCTGTCTTCCCAATGCACCCCTACACCCCTGTACTCATCTCCCCACTTTGTTGCAAATATTTTAATGGCAGCTTCCTGTGGTCAAACTCTTGCGAGCACTCCAAACAAATGAGCTTTGCTCTCTTATTCTCTCTCTTTCTATTACTGAAACTCTTGAGTCAAGATCGTCTCCAGACTCAATATGCCGTTAATTGGTTGAGCACATACGAGTACGTAGCTGGAGGATGTCATCCAGAAATTAATCAAAGTGCTAGAGCCACAAGTGCCCACTCCCAAAGAATGCTTTTTTTTTATTTTGCTTTCCTTCCTCCGGTATTTATTTGCGCACTCAATTAGTGGATGGGTCTGGCTCTTCAAGCTGCGGTCTTTGTTCTTCTTGTTTATTTGGCTTGGCCAGAAGAGCGAGAGGGGGCCAAAGTGGAGGAATGCCCAGTGTAACGTTCCCATCAAGTGTGGGGCCGTCTGTTTTGGCTCTGCGTTTCGATTTTGCGCATTTGATTTGCCTTCCGTAAAATGATAAATTGATGTTTAGCCTCCTACTTTGGAGGCGTGGCACTACGCCCAGTTTTGGCCTAATGTCCGACAAGCGTTCATTGATTGATTTTTTCATATATTATTTGTTTCGTTTTATATCAAGTTTTGAGAGCTTATTAATTGCTTACACGCCGTCTAATGAACTTTTAATATTTGCTTTTTATATTTCCCATTTTTCTCATTTGTTATTTCTTTTTTCTTGCTGCCCGTTTTATGTAAATTCATTTGACACAATTTGTTGGCCACCACGCACAGATCTCTTTCATTGACGTCACAGATCATAAAAGTCTTTGGGAACTCGATAACATATGGATAGTTGATTATTATTATTACTTTTCCCGTTTTTTATATCAATATTTCCCATACATTTTAAGTCTCTCGTAACTCAGCATCTATTCAACTCCCCCGATTCCGTGTGTAGGAAAGTAAATAGAAAACTACAAATTTCTGGTAATGTTAGCCTAGTAAAATCTTCTTACACAGCTTTTGGCTTTAGTGCGCACGATTCAATTGAATTCAATTGCCTTTGATTGCTATTGGCAACACGATGCAGCTGGCCCGAGTGCCTCTGTGGATCTATCTGCTAATTAAAGCAACTGCAAATTGCGGCTAAACACTGGGCAATTCTGTAATAATGCGCCATAAGAAAGGCCAACCCAGCTCCGGTCGTTCGCTCTCGCTTTCAAAGGCCGCTAAACCAGACTACAATTTATCAGCAATAAATTTGCGTTTGCACAGTGGCAATGCTTTATGCATGTAACGCACGAACGGCGGGGACAACAGCAAAGTGTGGCAGAGTGGCAAAGTTGCAAGTGCCAAGTGGCAAGTGTGCGATGTGGCACGCACAGCAAACAAAAATGCAAACATTGCAATTTTAAGCGGCGACTTCTATCTCTGATTGCTTGCGATCTGCATTTTAATTTAAATAAATTGTATCTTGGGCACAAGCCCCAAAGGCTTTACAAAGGGGCGTGTGCCGGCAATTGTAAAAAATTGTCTCTTAATTTGCAGGCTCTCGTCATGTTAACGATCAGGGCTTATGTGTGAAAAATGTGACATATTTACAATCTAAAGAAGTATTCAATTACTGCTGAGTAACTAATTGTTAGCAACTTGCCAACTAACTTTACTGTAAGTTTGATATTACAAGATCCTTTCAAGTTTGGATTGTATGCCTCCTTTGAGTAGTCCTTTGACACTAGAGACAGAACACAGAGTTAAACATTAAATTTCTGATGAGAGTCCCAGGTGGTCGCTTTTTTTTTGTGGACCTTGTACCCAAATCCAATGAGAATTACTGATGCTATAAAAATAACCGAAATTATAGATTTTCCAAAATTTATAAAATTTATTAGAGCAGATGTTTGCAGCACTTTGATTGTTTTGGATGCTGAACTCTGCCCTCTGCCCTCCGGCACTGTTGGGGGTCGCAGCGATGCAATGAAGCCATTGGAAGCGACACGCTGTATCGAAGCAGAAACTTTATTAATATTTTCAGTACAGAGACCGTGAAAAGGCCAACACACACACACACACACACGCGCGCGCGCACACACGCAGTCGCGTACGATGCGTTGATAATTAATTAAATCAATAATCGATCGTAGCCAAAGCACAACAAAAGAGCAGAGACACAACACGCTGCTAGAAATACTGCGTATTTCAAATCCATGTGGACATAATCAAGCGAAAATTCCAACAAAATTAACACACGCTGTGAAAAACGCTCCTCACAAAAACAGGTAGAGATTCTCTTCATTGAGGGTCGGGGCGAGCTCTGGTGTGGAAGGGAGACAAATTAGGCAACGCTTGAGAAAAAGGCAGGTAAAAAGGATTTGGACTCGTCGCTAATGTTGCGTGCGACATAATCCTGTTAGAGACGCGTGAATGAGAAGCCCGGACAGCAAAAAACATTGGGTTAAAAAATGTAGCCAACGCGTCGTATGAGCAACTTTTGCATGTGACAACATAATTTGTGTGGGATTGGCTTTCAGCGCTGATGATTATTAATCATATTTTTCAGTCCGTTTTGTTTGATGATGTTTGCATCTGGTGGCAATGGGACAACTGCCGTTGGCTATTTGGCTGGTCAGCATATTTAATGAGGTTTATTTAGGCAAATTAACAACAAACAGGCGGCTCCTAATGGACTGTATATGTCATTTAATAGCCCCTGAATGGCATCGTAAATATTCGAAATTCGAAATATGCTGTTTGCCACATCGTGTGTCAAAAGTCAGATGCTCACAGTTCACGATAAGTTCTACACCATTTGTGTTGATAGCACTTAAAAAACCATCATGTTGTAATCTTTATTGAGTTGCAACAGCTAACAAGTCGCGTAGACGACACTCGCCGACAGTTTAGTTGTTGTGTTTTCTAAAAAAAAACTGAGACCTTTGTCGTCGCCTACGCGTTGTTTTCCCGAAGCATAAATATGATTATATGGATTATGTGGTATCGGAGCCTCCTCGTATGGCTTCGTCTTATAAATTATATTTAATGACAAGTGCACTAAACTAAATAAATTGTTGCCGGGCTTAATAACGTAATTTCTCTCGCATTCAACAAGTGGGTGGCACCACAGAAATCTTAAACGATTTATGTCGCACAGGGACGTCGAGTTGGTTTGGGGTGGGTTGACATACGAAATTGGTAGGAGACGTGCCAGTAAGGGGAAGCATCTCTCGAAAACTGTCAGCTTCATTAATCTGTTGTGGTTTATGGGCTGTGCAAATGTGTGGATGATCCCCAATCCAATTGGGGTTGAATGAGTCATTACCCAATGTAGTACGCCCGGAATTTCAAAATTCTCAGCTGCTTTTAGTTGAATTCAGAAGCTTTGATGATGCGTAACCAATTTCCGTATTTCAAACATGAAAGCGCAACTGGGGCTGGGCAAGCTTCTGGGCTCTTAGATACTTTGTTCGGTTGGTCACACTTGTCAACAATATAGATATGTCCCTTTAAATGCAAACAGATGTCCGTATATATCCACAGTTTATCAGAAATATTACGTCATTATTTTCGCTACACATTGTAAGTTGATAGCTTTATAAAACTGCGCTTTAAACATATTTTCTGTCAATGTGCTTCAATGGTTGTGTAAATTAATATGCGTGCATTGGTTTTAATATTTTTAAAAGCTTGTTATTTGAAAAAAGATAGCTTTAAAAAATATTTACATGTATAATTGAATAACTATAAAAGTAAGCCAATAAAAGTTCGTTAAAATATTGTTTTTTTTTTTTTTTAAACACACAAAAGTTCTATAAATAATTCCCGCACACACAGACCTGCACACTCCCCCAATTCCCCTTCTATCACCCATGCTGCTTTCCATTTATAGAGCCATTAAAGCACAGTTAACAACCCAACTAGCCAAATTCATTCGAGCGTTGCCACCCAGATACACGGCTATAGATTGCAAAAGATGCAATATACTTTTCATATATAATGTCATTTACAGTATGGGCTAAGATGGTGGAGGGAACGGAGAGCAGGAAACCGCAAGCAGACGTTGCCTTTGTTAGGCCACATAATTTAATGTGCTTCTCATGTTTTATTTTAATTTTTTTTTGAATCGGATATTGATTGCAATTCTTCAACATTTACTTGTCATTTCGCAACGATATTTCTCTGATTATAATTTTTTTGCTGCTGGTTTTCTTTTACTTTGCCTTTTTGCAGCAAGCTCAACTTCATTTTACAGACGATTAATTTCAGAGCCTGTGAGAAGAGAAGCGCCTCAAAATGCTCGTAAATTTATCAAATTAATTCATTTTGCAGTAACAGACCATTTTCCTCGTCCCCTGTGGGCAAGTGTGTGCTGTGTGTGTGCTGATGAGTTTTCTGGCTTTTTCATTCATATTTTTACAAAATTGCTTTGCGGTTTCCAGCAATTTTGGTAGCTTGCAGAGCTCGACAGCAAATTGAGGAAATCTCTGCTTTTATGGCTTTTGCGGTTATTATTTTTTTTCTGCAGTGCGGTTTCAAAGGGTTTCGCTTACGTCTCTGCGGCTGGGTGAGAGCTGGGAAGCAGCTAACCAACTGGTAAACTGGCAGGCGGAGACCTCTCTAAATGGCCTAAATGCTTTTTATGGGGCCCAAGCACATTTTTCAATTGTCGTCGGCGTCTCAACTTAATTGGGCCACAAAATTAAATAAAAAATGCTGCTCGTGTTGCATGCTGAGTGACCAGAAGAGAGTTGACAGCAACACGTCCTCACCGTCACCGTCAGCGCAAGCTCTCCTCCTTATTGCCATTGCAAAAACAACGCCAGCTACAGCACTCTACTCGCTTGCGTGACTAGAAGATACCCTGTGGTAAAATATTTTCAATACAACGTATTCTTATCAATTGTTATCTTACCTTGTCGCAGTTGAAATTCAATTTGAAATACCCTATAGTTGTTCTAAACGTCAAAGCTCTACCTCTTAGAATGCGATCGATGCAGTCGCATAGACTGACAAAGCTAAATCAACCCAGTTCATCACCTTATTAAAAATGATATGGCCGGAAATGCCTCCTTCTGCATGTTACTAGCTTACTTAACTCAACATACCCTTCTTACCCAGTATATGCAGGGTATATGTATAAAAAAAATTAAACTCCATAACACGGGAACGTGCTTTGAATAGCGACAGTATTTTTTTTTTATTATTTATTTTTGCACCAGCCAACGCTGTAAATCTCTGTCGCGCGTTTTATCTCGCGTCCAAAATCGAATTTAAATCCAAGCCACAAACCAGACCCAACATGTTTCAATGACTTTCGATCTGGCTAAGCGGCTCTTTTGATTTCTCACCTCTTGCCTGGTCTCCCTCCACCCATCTCTAGCTGTCGTTCAATTTGATTTGTTTGATGGCGTGAAAATTTGCTTGGACTACAGGCTTTATGTGCTGCAAAAATGATTATTGGACTCTTCATTATATTTATCCAAAGCTAGTTTCTGTTTATGTCTCTTGGACATTTTGGAATCTGCTGAGCAGGAAGATTCTGCTTAAATTGATTAAGCTGAACATTTTCTTAAAATATTATGTCGAGCAGCGATATTAGAAGATAATCCACATAGAAATTCTGAAGATTTATTGTCTTTAAATATACAAAAAAAAAGATGCCGGAAGCTTAAACTATTTTTAGATGCATAACATATTGCATCTGATATTGTACAAATCACGAACACTAATTGTGCTCGATTCCAATCAGTTGTGACCCAATTGCAGCTTGTCAAAAAATTGCTATTCCACAGCTGATCCAATTACAAGAACAAATCCCATTTCAGACCAGAAATTGAGAACCGTACACATTACATGGCTTACAGAGCTTATACGAGCCGTCGGTAAATTAATTCTGTGTGTGTGTGTGTATTTGGGATAAACAAAACAAAGTCGCGAATGTAAACAGCGAACAGGTTAACAAAACCGACGACCAGGCAATTGACCATGTTCACAGGTCCCGTCCACCCGCAGTTTCTCTTTCTTTTCCTTAAAATTCCATTAATCAAATTTTATTGTTTAATTAATTTCGCTTGAATGAATGCCGAGCGCGTAGCTGGAATTGGCAGCAGGTCAGGGCCAGAGGGACAGCGGCAGCAAACAGGCAAAAAAACAAAAACAAACAAATAACCAAAAATAGCTGCAAATGGCATTCGATTCGATTATTTCAAAGAAATTGAGCCGCAATATTTGCTTACATTGTCAATTGACAATTATACCCTATATCCATTAAAAATTGGTAAAGTAGGGTGTTTTACTGTGGAGCAAATGTATGTAAATGATGTCAGCAATTACCTTCGTGCCGTCTCTATGAATCAGTCCTTATCGAAGACTTAAAGAGGCGAAATTCAAGATATCGTTTGCCATACAAAAGTCCATTTTAATGTATTGTGGATACGGCAGCTCTGAGCTGGGCACAGGGCATTCGCCAGTCGGACAGTTAAGACTAAAAAGACTTTTGTTATTTGTGTTATTAATGTGCACTTTATATATTTATCGCTAATCGTTAATCAGTGGGCTTTATTTTATTTGTTATGTGCGAACGTCTGGTGTTGACGTTTATAAATTTATATTTATATTTATGTAGACTTCCCCCAGAACACAGCTTAATTTTAACAATGTAATTAAACACTTAATAATTACATTTTTTATGAACATAAAAGGAACAGAGGATGTGTTTAATTAATAGTTATTAATTACTGAATATTTAATATATTCTAATTATATGCTGTATTGAGGGGTCACATAAACATGTCCCCTCTTCCAGTTACCTCCTCGTTCCGGTTCTTCGTTTCTCGCTTCGTCTTACAAATGAGCAACATTTTTCAAATTCCACAAATAATGACACGATATTTGGGCTTTGAAATGCAAAATGTGTTGGAATTATGGAAATATATATTTGCGACATGCCTGGATAGTCCATTTATATATGCATATGAACATTTCGATGTGGTTCATAGTGCAGAGAGCAGATGTTTCTAACTGTATTGGGGCTTGTATCGCCCACATGCCGACTTACCTTATAATTTTCAACATTTCACTGCCAAAAAGGGGCAACGAAAAACTGAGAAAACCATAGAAAAACTCAGCTGCATTTTTCCGGCGGCTAATTACGACTCATAAATATAGCAGCAGCAGTGGCAGCAGCTACAACAGCCAAGATTTGATGCCTGCTGTGCTATTTTTGAAATATCTGCCTCCGTCTCTGGGTTGTCGGACCCGTCATGTGCATCGTGGCCTGATGAATTTTCGCACATTTGCGCACTGAAATTGTCACTCAGCAAACTGACAGCGAAGAAAATGCGCGGATTGCCAGACTTAGCAGGTGGAAGCGAGAGGGAAGCTCGGGCCCACTGCAACAAGAAGTGAAACAAATGACACAGACATGAATAGAGCAACACCAAAGTTCGCAACAATCGTCACTTCATCATGCAAAAAGCCTCGACCCTCGAACCCGACCAGGAAGCCGGCAGCACCAACTCCTTTACAAGCTCCAGCTCCTAGCTCCGTACAGTGTTTACATGAAACGTGTCGGCAGCATAAACATTTGTTTCTCCTCTCCCCTTCCTCTATTCCAGTTTGCAGTTGAGTAATTTTAATTACGCCTAAAAGAGCCGCCCGTACGTGTAGAAAGCACAACAAAAATTAAAGAAAGAAGGAAAAGTACCCAACCTAAACCGAAACGACCCCGACCCCGAACCCCATCTGCCAGCCCCTTGCATTTGGCATTTATGCAACGACCTGACTCGACACGTAATTGCACACAGCTCAGGGATCGGAGACTTGCGGCTTTCCGGGGGCTGGCCAGAAGAAGGTGGAGCATGCTAAATGTTGCATGCACCCGATGCACATTAACAGCGAACGCCTTTCCTTAGTTTGTTCAGCTGCTGCTGCGGCTGCGGCTGCGGCTAACTCAAGGAATGCATGTCAAAATAGAAAATTCGCTGGTACCTTAGCATAATATCAGCAGCGTAGCATATTATCTATGAATATGCCAGAACTGAGGAGATCCATTCTATGGTTTTCATTGTTTGTTCAGTTGCTTTAAATCTGTGAATTTATGTGAATCTGTAATTATTCAACATCGTTATGCAATTTGATGAGGAAATATTTTGCAGCTCGTTTCGGAATCGCAAACTAAATAAAGCATTATATATATTTTTATGATCGTATGGGAATTCCAATTCCTGTCATTCATGACATTTAATGTTAGGTACATTCAATTATACAAGCATATTAAATAAGTTACATATTACTTATGACTAACGAGCTTCACTGCGACGAGCCAAATTATATATATACAATAAGTACAGACCTTTTTGCAAAATTTACTTAACTTGGCTCGAGGTGCCGGGTTGAATACATTGAACTCTAAATTAGAAAACAATTCTGTTTTAATTTATATTTCTCAGATATAATTCCATTACAAATATTTTCCTTTTGCACTTCTTCCATTTCTTTTGGTTTCTCCACTGTTTGCTTTACTTATACGTGTGCTTCCTGTGTTTTATTACAGCGTACAGAGGTACTATTCACGGCATGTGTGTAAAGCTTAAAAAGAGATATCTCGGATCCCATAATAAAAATAAATTCTTAAACATTATCAATAACCAAGTCAATATAGCCAAGTACAGCTAACTGTTCCTATACAAACCAGTCTTTGTGATGAAACTTTGCAAAGTTCCGTCTTTTTCTCGGGTACTACAATCACGGGTACCAAATCATAGGGACGATCGGTCTAAAAATATATTCTTGTATAAGCGATTTGCTTGTATTTCACTATATTTATAAATCTTATCAGCATCGAGCTGACATATTATATAGTTCTATAGAAAGAATCTGTTATAGTTTTTGTCTACAAGGGTATTTAATCTTCGGTGTGCTAAAGACAGCAGTTTTTTCTTGTTTTTCTTTTGTATCAATTAGTCTAATTATAAACACAAATTGCACCCGCTTGGATATTGTGCAAAGTTTTCCGCTTTTCCTCTGCTTTGGCAGGCGATAGCTCCAGTGCTGTAAAATTAATTGAGTGCGATTCAATGCGCGAGCCAAATATTTGTAGTTATTTTTGTTGCATCTTTATCTAAGGAAACGTTGTTGTTATTGATTTTGTTTTTCTTCTGGCGCACCGGTTGGCTGCGGGTGGCAACTGAGCTATGTGTTAAAATTGTAAACTCAGATCCACATGAAGTCCTAAAAACTACGATTAATTTGTATTGCGATTGCATAAAGCACTTTAATTTTTGTGTGGAGCTTGCGGCAAGTGGTCCTACGAAAAGTGGCGGGCCAGCAATTTAAATTTGTTTTAGAAAACTTGATAGGCCTCTTTCTAAAATGATTTGTTCCTTGCTGTGCCTGACCCAATTCTGTATAGCTTGAACAAATTTTCGTTCTTAGTGGCAGCTGTTGCATCACAATTTTCAAATTTCCATTTTCAAATTAACGAGCAAAAAAAAGCACACTTTTTACACTTAATAAAACGTCCGTACCCGAACCCAAAAACTCAACCCCATAACTACTTACTTGCAGGCCCAGTTCCAGTCCGGGTGGTTGCTTGGTGGGTGGTGTGGTGCGGCCTTCGGCTCGGTTCGGACTGTGCCGCTGCTCTCGCATTGCTGTGCGCCTAATTAAAACTCATTACCATAAGCATACAGTAAAGCAGGCACATTTCAGAAAATGCTAAAAAAGCAAGCGGAAATTGAAGTCAAATTAAGCAAGCAGCCCGAAGGAAAAACAAAAAAAAAAGGAGAAAACTGGGATGGGAAATTTTATAGACAAAACACGCAGATTGCTTAACCTTTTGAGGCATGTCTTGGCTTGATGTTTGCGTCTGGGGAGAAGTTCTGTTAATGCAATTTCCTTGCCAGACGGTGGGGTCGCCGACTGCTTTGGGCGTTAGCTGGCGTATCAACCATTTTGTTTGCACGCCGCACTATCAACTACCCCAGCCCAATCGCAACCCAGTCTCCAGCGCCACAATCGCACAACGCCGCAAAGTGCAACCCTATTGAAAGTGAAAGCTTTACTTCATACGTGCAACGACCCCTTTCGATGGCTGGCGCTCTCTCGGATAGCATGCGCTCTCTCACTCTTTCTCTCTCTCTCTGCCTCTCTGCCCGCTCCTAATCTCTCACTCTCGAGCCGGCAACTGTCTGGCTATTCATTTCCCTTTTGCACAGTGCAACAGTTGCCGCCAGCTGCTATTTGCTGGGCGCCTGTTAAAGTTGCCGCGTCGCATTTTTGTGCCAAGCCAAAAAGGACGAAGCGATGAGTGAGTTTTGCTAGTGTGCTCTCTCTTTCTGTCCCGTTCTATCTCTTTGACTGTTTGTCCCGCTCAGCATTTTAGTGCCCATTGAAACTCAACTCAAAAGTTAAGTTTGGTCGAAATCTCTGGACAGGGTGCGGGGAAATTCTGGTTTCCTTTTTTCCAGGGGTGGTGGCTCTTAGTTTTGGTGTCTGCTTTTGTCTCGCTACATATAAATTGTGATTGTTGTTGTAGTTGTTGTTGCTTTTGTTTGTTTTTGGCTGGGCTTTTCACTCGCAAACTGTTTTCAAATGTTGCCCGTTTGCGCTTTTATCGCCAAGTGGAGGGCCAAGAGTGCGATAGGGAGAGTATAATTTGAAAAGGTTGAATGGGAAAACTTTGTCAGCATGGAAATGGAGCATTTTCCATGAACTGAAAACAGAATGTTACAAATATTAAATTTGTTGTATAACAAACTTACGTACGATCCGGTCCAATTTTGATTTTATCGAGTAAAATATATAATAAAACAATTATTGTTATACTTGATTTGCATTATAATAATAATAATTTTATTTTTGACGAATCCTCGATATTCAATCGAATTAAACAGTTTTTCTTCTTTAGATGTTGTTAATATCAGATGTAAAATATCTTTAGTCGAAATAAATACTTTAACTAGGCAAAATAATGAGCTAATTATTACAAAAATCACTATTCAGATAGTAAATTTATAACAATTTTGTTATATATAAAAATTTGTAACCTCAGTCCTATTACTTTGTCCCATTGTTTTGATTGAACTTTGGGGTCAAGGCGAGACTGAGTGTCTGCTAAGGGCTGCTTTATATTTCCGAGGGGGTTGTGTGCCAAAAATATAATATCTCTTGCACAGCCTCAAACTTAATGCCAACAGGGGAGTAACAGAAAACACCTGCTAGACACTCTGACCGCCCAGCAAAGTCTCTCCCCTCGCTGTTATCTATGCGAGAAGCGTTGCCAAACTTTCGCACCCTTTTAACATTTTGTTGGTAGATGCGTTGGTCGCCTTAGGGGTGGCTGCCGTGTCCCATGGTCGCCGCAGGAGTCGTTTGTTGATCGTTACAGTAAATCATTTGAAATGAATTTCGCTCCGCTGCTTTCACTTTGGACTGACGAAGCGAGCACGGTGTGCACCCCGGCAACTAAATAAATAGCGTGTGTTGAGCCAAAAGCAACAACAACAACGACAACAACAAGAAGAACATATGACCCAGGTCTAGCCTGTTTAATACCAGGGGTGGGTGGTGTTCTGCTTGGCCTGGGTGGTGGCATGGCGTTAGAGAAATTGCTTTGCCAGCTTACTTTTTATCAAGCGCAAGCTGGAGTTTTCTATTAGACAACAGGGTGCTTTTGCGACGAGTCAGCTAAAAGCCACAAAAAAAAGAAGAGAAAAATGCTATATCGGTAATTTAAGGTCATTTATTATGTTCATGACACCTTCCTGCCGTCGCCTCATGGCCACATTTGCTATGCATGTGCTCTTCTATTGTTGTCTGCGTAGAAATTATGCGGCAATTCATAAAAAATGGCAAACAGCGCGTCATTACTTTAAGACCCAAATGTTATTTTAACATCGATTTCAGCAACGATTTATCGATCCTAAGTGGAATGTGTGTGGTTAGGTTTATGGCAAATATTTCGTGTAGACAGTTAATGGTGTGAGGTTTCCGCCTTTGCTTGCAGCTGATATCAGATGAAGGATTCGCTTCTCTGCCTGCTTTAGGCACCATTTAGTTTAATCAAGTCCTAGGCACTTCATCAGCCACAATTCAATTAACTGGGATACCAAAAGCAGAGACAGCTTCACATTATCCATGCCAGTCACAGACGCTGTCAGACAGTTAAGGGAAATCCTCAACGGCCACAATTGCTGCCGTTGGTAACGAGCCAATTTAGATAAGCAAAGGCATCGCCTGACTCCGACTCCGTGTTGCCCCATGCTACACTTAATTCATATCTTGTGCAACATAACAATTAGTACAGACCATAAAACCCAACAGAGCCTCACCCCCAAAAAAAGAACGCCACCATGTTGGCAGCGGAACGCATCTGAACACAACTTTGTTTACAAGATGTGCACGAAAGTATTGTAGCTAAATTTATATTGGAAATAAACAAAATACACAAAATACAAAAACACAGTCCTCTATTCAATTCTCTATGCACTGTGCATGGAGATGATGCATTTAACTGGGCAGCAAAAATTTATGAGCACCGACCAAGTCAAGTGTGCAGCTACAGAAACAGCTAATGAAACAGCTAGCAGTAAATACCTAGTATATATGGAAAATAATATGTTTTCCTGCTGCCGTATGTTGAATACCCTTTCCTTCAAATGAATTTATTGCAGGTTACATTTCTTACAAGTTATCAAGTGCAGCTTATGAGCTAATGAGTTATTTTATTAAATATCTTTTGGCAACCAATTCCTCCATACATTGGCACCTGTATTTAATCCCATTCCATCAGAGCTCAAACAGTCCCAAGTGTACTCTAATGCATTACACCTTTTGGGTCCAAATTATAGTACACTTCAGCAAAGGGTATAGGAAAAACGATATTCTAAATCAACATGTTTGCTTTCAATTAGTGTTAAACTTTTGGACTGTATGCAGCGCCCGTCTCTATCCATTCATGAGAATTGTCTAAATAAACAAAAGTTCAAGCTATAAAACTCCGAAAAAAATGCCAGACTTTGCTGTTGGTGGGGCAAAGGGGGGCACAATTGAAAATGATTATTTCGGTATATGGAACTAATGCATACTATGCATTTATCGACTTCGAATAGTTTTCTCCTCAACTACCTGAACGTGTTAAATGTTTGCGTAAATATGCCCGGAAAAGCATCTAGAATCATGGCAACTTATTCAGGCCTCAATGAGGTCCGCCAAGCCCGTATCCGTGGGTTCGGGTTACGCTTACGGTTACTCGCCGCTTTGACGGTAGCGAACGCATCGTTTACTTTTCTGCCGAATGAACAAAATGCCAAGCAGCCTCTGGAGTGGCACGCAGTTAGCTGGTTTTGCTAGCCAGCCTTTGGTTTCTGGGTTTTTGGTTACCATGTCAAGTGCCAGTGGCGACGACTACTTCGACTGCAACGGCTGTGGCAGGTTCCAGTTCTTGGAATCTTCATGAGCTGCTGATGTTTGTTATGCCTTCTGGTTAGTTTAGTGACCAGCAAACAAATGAAATGCATCCAACAGTTGTTGTTCTCTAATGTTCAAACAAATAAAACGCTAGGAATTCAGTGCTTTGAAATACTTGTGTCCACTGATGCGGGCCCTAATCAACAAACAGCACAGACAGAACAGACGGAAGCTGCTTTATGGTGGTCCCAATATCGTTCAAGTTGATGCATTACAAAACCAGTCCGTTATGCTGTCTATTTAACTATATGGGTACATTTAACTAGATTATGAAAATTGGTGTTACGGATCTTTTTAGTATAAATGTTAAGGTTAAGATTGCCGTTTGTTTAGTTGATAAAAGTCGAGTCTCTAACACAAAGGCAGTTGTTGCACCAAGCTAAAACACAGGGAATATTGGCTATAATATGATTTTTCGCAGCTTCACGCTTGTAATTTTCAACAAGTTCATGCTTCGGAATGAGGAAAAGGCGTTTGCAATCCTGAGACGACGTCAAAGTCAGCTGGGGATTTCGCGAGGTACTTCAAGTTTTCTCATTGTTGATTATTAGTTTTTATTGGTCTTTAAGTTTTATTTTTTAAATGGAGCTAAAGACCGCTGTAAACGATGATCCTTCTATAACTTTCATTCGATCTTGTCCTATCTTAACTTTGGCATGAAAACCGTTATAAAAAGTATATATCATTTGAATTCTGTGTGTGCAGCTTACATTAGTCAAATACTAATTCGGTTTCCCTTCTTTTATTTTGGTTTTGCAGAACGCGTGCTACGGTACTGTGAGTCGCCCTCGGTGGGCACATGCTGCACCTACAACATGGAGTCTCGCATGGCGGCGCAATCCCGCCAACAGTTGGAATGGCACACCAAGGAGCAGATAACCAAAATGTCTGGTCTGCTGGGCGGCAAGGCAACCAAATTTAATGGTAAGTTAGCCACAAACTAACAAGAAATATCCCTCGACAGCCACTTGAAGCCATCAACTAAAACCGATTCTAATTGCATGTAGACAGCTCACAGATTATAGATCACAGTTCACAGATTTGTAACTATTTGTGGGGTGTCAAGTGGTCTAGTTCAATGCTATTGATCATGCGTGGTTCGGGTTACATAGAAGACACAAAAGCAGACATCGATTTGTAGAGATGGACAGAGAAAGAGAGTAGGGGACAGGGAGAGGGAGAGAAATGTGGCAGGCGACAATGCGGATGTTGAGATTTATTTTGTGCAGCGGATGCAGTAGTAGCAGCAGCAACCGCGAGTGCAGTTGCCACAACTATTTAAGAATAGTACCACGAAACATTTAGTCGGATAGCGGATGTGGCCCATTTCAATAAAACACAAGAAGACAAACGCCCAAGAATTTTCCTTAATTTTCTTCTAATGTATCTCTTCTTGTATCACTTTGGCTCTCTGCAGATATTTTTCGCAAGTTGCTGCTGGATTCGAAAGCCCAGTTCAACATGATGTTCACGCGCACATATGGCGTTATCTATCAGCAGCATTCGTACGTCTTTTCGGATCTGTTCAACGAACTGGAGAACTACTATGCCCGCGGACGGGTCGATCTATTGGACGTGATGGACAAGTTCTTTAGCACGCTCTACCAAAAGATGTTCACTGTGCTCAATGCGCAGTATGCCTTTGACGAAAAGTGAGTACCCATATTCATGCATAATAGTAATCGAATACCTTCTCCCCTGTCCCCAAAACCTCGACGACTGACAGATTTGGAGCTACAGACGTGTGAAACCGCAAAGTGTCGAGCGTCAACGGTTGACTGGCTGGCTGACTGGCTGAGTCAAGCCAACGACTGTTGAAAGCTTTGACGAATCTTTGACGCTGACTGGATGCCTGCTGAATTGCCGTCTGCCTAACTGACTCTTCTGGTGTGCAATTTCAGCTCTCAGTCTATGGGCTGAATTGCCCTTTTGTTTTATTGTTGTCGCTTGCCTGCGGTTGAAACGCTTAACTAGGAAATGCGCGAATTCAGTACCTAAAATAACGAAGACAAAGTACTCTATCAGTGCAGTGCAAAGATTAGTGTAAATCTGCTTAATATCTATCTATATTTAAAAAGAAGAAGCTATTTAAATTGAGTTAGAACCAGAAAAACAGTTCTAAAGAAAAACCTCATTTAACAACCATTATTGAAAGCTTAGATTTCGCTTCTTTTGGTGTTTATGTATGATTTTCGAGTACATAATCTGAACGTAGTGAATATTGTCTTCCGTTTTCTGGAGTTCGGCCCAAGTAGAATAGAAGAGAGTAGGTGTATCATCCACGAATAAGGCACACATGAAAAGATAACTTTTAGTGGGATATTTAATAATTAACATCTTGGAGACATCCCACACAGAGAATCAACTCGACCAGCTAATCAAGCATCTGCAGTTTCATACATCTATTTATTTGTGTGCTACCAACGTAATCGTAATGTGGATGTACTCCCACTACATATATTTTGTGTATGCTCCCACTTGGAGGCAATTCCTGCGCCAGCTGGTCGCATTTCCTACGGCACGCTAAATTGCGCCCACTTGGCTCATTGCCCTGGACCCGTTCCTTGCGTCGGCTTGGCGAATTGTTCCGCGTGCCTGGCCAAATGACTGTGGCTTCAGGTTCAGCTACAACGCCCCATCCTTGGCTCGGCTCGTGTTACCCACACGCTTTCCAATTGCTGCCGCCGCCACCGTCGTCGTCGTCGCCGCTCTCTGCAATTCGTTTTTATTGTCATCGCTTCAGTTTGTCGTACGTGCTTTGGCACATTGTCCGTTTATTGCCATGGACAACGACGACGTCGCGTAATTGCTGGCACTTGCTGCTTGTTATTTGTTGTTTGCTGTATGCGGTTGGTCGGCGCGTCGCCAGTGCGCCGACCAGAGCCCAGGATTGAGTTCACAGTTCGAACAACGAGTGTGCTGCACTTAATGTAGGGGTTGCTTTTCCAGCTGACACGGGCTGAGGAATATACTTTTTGATATGTGCTAGGGAGCGATATATTCGCTTTGAAGGTCAACAAATAATCCGTATCTCAGTGAGGTTGCTAATCGAATAGCAACATAACTTGCAGCAGTGGACTGATTCGAATCGCTTGGCATAGCAATCCTTTCTAGAGCACCACTTGATGAGCTGCTTTTGAATGTAGCTCTTACAATAGACTTCTCTCTCAACGCGCACTCTTTCAGTAATTTCTGAAAATTGTATGCTGGCGAAAAGGTTGGCGACTTGCGAAGTCAGCGCCTTGGGCAGCTGACGCCTCTGGCGTCCAGTCGCCTGTTGAGCAACTGCCGGGGCGGGGGCAAACAGACAGCTGCAATTCGTGGCAGCCATACAAGTGCAGCAGCTGTCATGGCTCATGGCCAGGAGGTGCAGCGTGCAACATGCAGCACATGGCGAGCAGTGGAGCAGTCAGTCAGCCAACTTTTTATGCTTTATATTATTCTTTCCACATAAGAATCTGCGTAGACAAAGGCAGAAATCGAGGAGGTGGAAACAGCAGGGCGTTCAGCTCTTGCCATTTACATGGGCAGATTTCCGCTCAACGCCAATGAAAATATTTTGCTAACATTTTTGTTTTCTTCTTTTCAACACGTATTCCAGATACATGCGCTGCGTCAGCGAGCACATGAAGGAACTGAAGCCATTCGGCGATGTGCCCGACAAGCTTTCAGTTCAAATCAAACGATCCTTTGTGGCCACACGCACCTACGGACAGGCCCTGGCCACCGCCGCCGAGGTCTCCAAAAGAATATTAACCGTAAGTGAATGAAATATTATCGAATTTTTATTTGATTAATACCAACTCGGTGTTTGCCTGTATTCAGATTCGACTCAATCCGGACTGCACGGGCGCGCTGACTAAAATGCAACACTGCGGCGCCTGCAAGGGCTACACGGAAAAGCCCTGCACCAACTACTGCGTAAATGTGATCAAGGGCTGTCTACACTACCTGCACGAGTTCGACACCGAGTGGGAGAACTTTGCCCTGGCCATGGACAAGGTGGCGGAACGCATGCTCGGCTCGTTCAACATTGTGATGGTTGTGGAGCCCATAAACATCAAAATCTCCGAGGCCATCATGAATTTCCAGGTGTGTGTGCTCCTCCACCTCCGCAATAACCCTAAACAGGTTATAGTAGAGTATATAAAAAACAGAAGGATACAGCTCAGACATTGCCAATCAGGAAGACATAGTTATGTTGGCATTATCTGGCTTTGCCCGGCCAAACGTTTGTCTTCAAAGTCCAATCACGCATGCGAAAGATCTTTGGCAATGAGTTAGACCTGAGTTATAGGGTATCATTTAAGTTGAGTATTTCCGCATAACCTTTGCTTGTTTTGAACTCAACTCGTTTGGCTAACAGCTGCTGATTCTTTATTTTTATGGCCATTGATTTCAGTTTATAATAAATATAAAGCTGTCCGTGTAGCTTATGACGGGATGGCCCATGCTCATTTGAATAGCTGACTGACCCGATCCCAAAGAATAAGTATGGGAAAACCGCTTAATATTGGCAGTTGTCGCGAATTTCTAAATCGAATTTCGTTAGTTATTCAAGAATATCATTTTTTCGATTTGATTGTCTCATCTTTCTACTTATTAATTTGTCCACTCTACATCGTCCGATATCGATTTCTAGTTTTGATTTAATAATCCCAAGCTCCTATTGTACATTGCCATTCAACAATTATTATGCATAAGATGCCAGAAATATTTACATATGAATAATGCTCATAACTTATTGAATTTTGATTACTGTAATATTTCAAGGCCCCGTTTGCCCTCGCCACCCCATTTTTATTTCCCCCCGCCCGGTGCCATTTTCCGTCTTCTGATTCTTATGTTTTGTTTGCCATTTTAACGATTTATTTGCACAACATTTGGTTCCCATATGAATTTAATTTATATTTCCATTTAAAATTTATACATTTCTACTTTGTTTGTTGTTTGTTCTATGCGAGTATGTGTGTGTGTGTGTGTGTGTGTGTGTGCCTTTTGTTGCTGTTGTTTTTGCTGACTCTGTTGTTATTGTAGTGCGGCGTTCAGCTTTTAATGTGTTTATTTTGTGTTTTTACTTTGTGTCGGCCTCATAAAAGGCCAAACGGCGCAAGCAAAATAGTTTTTAATTTAATTCTTATTAGTTTTTTTTTACCATTTCGTCGTTTATTTTTAGCAAATCAGAGATTACAAACAGCTCTTAATTCACCGATTACAGTTAGCTGTGCTTAATAGTTGGGATAGGCCCAAAGCGGCGTGTTGACGGACTCTTAGATAAGCGCTACTTAGATACTATACCTAACCCCAGCAACTGTATATAGTAGTCGAAACTGTTTGCCGACTCCATGCTTAACTTAAAGTAGTCGTCGTGTCAACAATTACCGCCTGCAGATAAACCTTGCCGATAAGGCCACACCGGCCCAGGCAGCCTTACAATTAATTGACGGTCTCACGGCTTGCAGGAGTAGTAAATCAAACATATATGTAGCTTATCTTTGTGTAAAATACATTTATAAATATCTGTTTGTATGCCGCGACTATGCAGTTGTACAATTCGCTCTCAACAAGCCCTTAGATCTTCCGCACTCCAATTGAAAATTAAGTCAGATCGTGCATTTGGAATTGCTTATAGAGCTGCGATTATATATGTCAAAGGGTAAGCTGGTTGTTACACACGTTTTTTCACATTTCCCAATACCCTGAAATAACTGTTTGTAAAGTTGAAAGCATATATATATATAAATTCGCTAATATATAGATGAAGAGAATATTGAAGATCTTTATTACTGAGTTTTGTGAAAATATTTTAAAAGCAAAAAAACTAATTTGCAAATTATCCAAAATTCATTTCATACAAGAACTTAGTCTTCGACCGTTAATTCCTATGGCATCTAAATGATATATTAGGAGCTTGGAGAAGCTTATAAATGATGAAAAAATACGCGAAGCCCAGTTGTGCCCCCCCAAACCCCATGAATTCATGTCCTAATAGCAGTTTGAGAGTAACTGCCTTGGGTTACACTTTTAGAATCACCAACCACGAAATCAAGCAGGATCTTTTTTGATTTCAGGTTGTGGCATGGTTTTTCTTCTACTATATGATTATACTATGAATTTTGACTATTCAACTCAATAAATCGCAATTTCTAACATAATGCCCTGCTCATTTTCTCAGGACTCCGGTCAGGACATCACCAATCGGGTGTTCCAGGGCTGTGGCAAACCCACATTGGGACGTACCAAGCGCTCCATTAATCCCAAACTTCTGCTGGCACCTTCTGCTGCCGCTGTGCAGGAACTGCGCGCAGATAGCGCGCCGGAAACGGACACACTCGACATTGACGCCACCTTGGATGAGGCAATCGTGCTGCGCGAGCGACGTGCCGCCGAGCCAGGCTCGCAAGAATCGTCGGCCCAGCAGTCGCAGGAGCAGGGCGTGCCCGTGAATGGCAATGGAGGCGGCAACAAGCGCCAGCAGCAGCGCCGGAAACAGCAGCAGCAGCAGCGACGCAAGCAGCAGCAGCAGCAAAACAATCGCAATGACAATGACAACGATGATGGTGACAACAATGGCGGCAGCAGGGATCCCATTCTTGACAAGGTTGTGCGGGATATACGCCAGCGTGTGAAGGACTACAAAAAGTTTTGGTCAAACCTGCCGATTTCGATATGCAGCAATGAGGACATTGCCGCCTCGTCCGATGTGGATGGCATGTGCTGGAATGGACATACGATAGACAGGTAAGAGTTGCGAGCTCCTCCGACTCCACACATTGCTAATTGCCATCACCCATTAGATATATGCACGCAGTAACCACGGAGCATGGCTCGAATCCCGAATTTAGCGGCAATCCAGCGAGCACGCGCCAAACTGCACAGATGTCCACGCAGCTGTTCCATTTGAAGAATGCAATCACCCATTTGCGCAACGCCTACAACGGCCAGGATGTGGACTGGAGCGAGCATGGTAAGTGAACTGTGTGCAGTTGAGATATTAGTTGGGCTAATGTTTATCTAAATTGCAGAGGAACCCTATATGGGCAGCGGCGCTGGCTCCGGTTCGGGCTCCGAGGATGATGAAGACGATGACGAGGGCTCTGGCTTGGGTTCGTTTGAGCCCAGCCACAAGCCGGACGTGGAGCATCCGTCAGTGCGTGTAGACTCTGATAACGATGATGATGAGGATACAAATCCGTCCGTTACCACCCACACCTTGCGTCCCAATGTGGATGACAAGAATCCGCTGGTGCATAACACGCACGTGACCCACGATCATAATGATCTGGATGAGCCTAGCAATGGCGACGACGATGATGATGATGACACCGGCCACAACTCCTCAACAGACGGCGCCACGCGCACCTCCAATGCACCGGAGAAGATGACGCTGCGTCGGGCTCTGGTCGTCTATTTGCTGCCTCTTTATATGGCGTGGTTCGGTGGCGTCTGCGCCGATTTGCTGTGATTATTTAAAACGCTGCCCACAATGAAAGCAAAGCGAGCAAGCGAACAAGTGCAGCAGAGGTGGAACATATCACGCCCCATGTCCGCTGCACGCCCACACCTCTCAGTCATTCATCCATGAAACAAAAATGTTATTAGAACTTCTTTTATACGAAATGCAAGTCCAAAATTTTATAAAAACTTTTGTCAAAGCAATGAAAAAGCAATGAGAAAAAAAGAGACCCCCAGTTATGGACAACCCTTTCAAAACGCAACAAGTCGAAATCAAATCAAATCAAATCAATTCGATATCGGGATGCATCGAATATTGGAACCGACTTCAGAATTGCGAGCTTTGGAAACTGTTGCCCATCACTGTATAAAGAAAAGGAATACGTAACGAGTCCTCCCCCCATTTAGATGATTTAAGTCCAGTAACCTAAGTCGTAAGTGCGAAATTCTAATCTGTAAGCGTATGAATGCGTGTATGAATATGTTTGAATGTGTTTTTTGAGTGCCTGTGTGTGAGTGCCTGTTCATTGTGATCGTTTAGCAAAAATTAACTATAAACATTATAGGACGTATACTAAGCGAAACTTATATTTGTATTATATTTATACATATTCTATATATAAATATGTATACAAACATGCATATACGTAAAAGTTGCCAGCATATTTAAACCATTTAAATTAACAACAACAACAAGCATTAGCAGCAATAACTAATTTCTAACTGTACTGAACTGTAATCTAGAATCTTAGTTGACGTTTCCTTCTTTTAAAATCGATGATCAGATGCGTCGAAGCCCCAAGCTCTCTTGTAGTGGGCTATCCAGCAAAATATGTTATACAATATTATATTATGACGATTATATAATATAATATTATATATATAAATAAGTTATAAAGCCCCGGGACGCATCTAAAAAAAAAACAAAAGCAAATCGGTTTTCAAGCAATGGCATTTGTAAGCTAAGCAGATACAGCTTAAATATTTATGTATATTTATTTTTGATTTTTTTATAATTTTTAATAATTGTATTATTTTCATGTGTATGTATTAAAAAGAAATACAACAGTGAAAATTATTGAATACTTTTTCTAAAGGTAAACAAATTGACTTGATCCTAACTTTGAGGATTTATGCCTGTCAAATTAAAAATAGAGTTTAAATCCGTTTTGTTAGCAAAAGGCACATTTAAAATTTAATTTTGAAATATGCTACACTTAATCCACAGACGCGTTAAATACAATTTCTACAAATCGCGAACTCCAAATATTTAAATCGATTGCCTCAAAAGAAATATTCAGATTCTGATGATTGAGTTCTGGGAAGACCTGCAAATAAAGTAGCGCCAGTTAATAATCCGATTATTTCTTCTTCTATATAGATTTATGCACCTTATTCGGGCTGCGATCAAGGACAGTGTTGTGGAGGTGAAGAGTAAAAGGCGAGGATGCACTCCGCTTCTTTAACACTCTATCCAGGCATGTGGCACTCAGATCCAAAAACTGTTTGTCCAGCTGGCTACTAGATAAGTTTAGGACCTTTAAAGTCTCGCATGCGGCTACTATGTCCCACAGCTGTGTTGGTGTGGGCAATGCGCGCATTTTCATCAAATGCAATTCCTCCAATTGCGGCAGTCTGGCGCAAATGTTGTACAGCTCTTTCGTCCCAATATCATCATCGTACAACGCCAGACAACGCAGATTCGACATGCGCATAATCGCATCGCTTACACGAGAGCTGCTCCAGAAGGCATCGTTAAACAGCAGCGATTTCACCTTGAGCGGCCGTAACTTGGCCACAGTTAGAAGCAGCCCCTCGTAATAGTCACGGGTGTAGAAGGCCAGTCGACGGAACCTGGGCAGCTGCAGCAAGTTGGGCAGGAAAGCGCCCAGCAAGTGGTGATCGTCTATAACAAGCTCCTCTAGCGTAGCGCACTTAGAGACGGGCAGAACGCCCTCGCCGAGATTAACACTGTAACCATAAAATAGGAGCGTGAGTTTGCGTAATGGCATCGAGCTAAATATCTGCTCAAAGGTTGCCGTATCCAACGATTCGCAGCACATCAAATGCAACTCCTCGAGCTTGTCCCAAGTCCATAGATGCCTACCACTGGTGCTGCTCAGCAGCGTCAGTTTGGTCAAATGTGGAAACAGTTCAGTCAGCAACAAGGTCTCCTCGTCGGCCGCTTCTTGGCTGGTAAAGCACAAGTCACAGCTGAGGCTAACCAATTTGGGAAATCTATAAGATTTCCACGACTCTAGCAGGGCTCTACTGGCTTGTTTCAGTATCAAATGCTGCAGCGCTCCACTGGCGAGCTGCAGGAACTCCTGCATTTCATTTGGGTGCTGCTCAAAGTGCTCCAGAACATCACGGTCCAAGTAGGCCTCCTTGAGGTGCTGCCAATGATATCGGACAGTGCACTGCAGGCTCTTGGAAATTTGCGCCAGTGCAAGTTGATCGCTCAGCTTCACATACTTGAGAATGGTAAGCCAGCAATCTTCGTTGAGTTTGTCAAACATTAACACTTTTATAAATTTAAATACAATTTAACAAAAGCAGCTACAAATCGAATTAAACAGTGAGAGCCTACTAACAGCAACAAAATGTTAGGCTGCTGTAGGCAATCAGCTGATGGCACTGCTTGCCAGAATGTCAAGTGTTTACACTGCTTGCTCTAACAGCTATTATAAATGAGAAAAAGACAAATTATTTAATATTGAGTAACCTCTGTGGTTTCCAATACAAGACTTAACGCTTATAAAATAAGCAATAAGTTAAATCGCGCAAGAAATTCTTAATGATTAAGAGACATGATCACAAAAAGCTTAGGGCAAAGTATCGCATAGAAAATTTAATGCTCTTGTTCTATATGTTAACATCAAACTTAAGCCTTCTGTATTTGAATCGTATCATTTGACAAAACTTATGGGCATTCTGGATTTACAAAGGGACGAAAATGTAAATACGATCCGGTCTGCTAAAAATATTAACCAATATCACCAAATAGAAATTATTATAATTCTGTAAGTGCGGTAAGGCAACTTTGGTGGTATATCAATGGGAGGATATCAATCGGTTATCAATCGGGTATACTTAAAATATAGAAACAATCTCCATTAATCAGAAATTATTAAAATGGACTGGTTTTTGAGCCTCAATCTCTTTCGTAAAATTTAACATATAGCAGCAGAAACCGAGTTCTGTATAAAGAAATCTATATATTTCTAAAAGTTCTTATCAAACTTATTAATTATGTGCGTCCGCACAGTGTAAATTAACGAATGTGTCATATTTGTTTAAATTTAATCCTGAACAAAGGCAAATTTACCAATCATTTTAATACAAGAGTATAAAAAGGGAACCAAACTCAGTTTTAGTAACATTATAAAAATTCTTTTCAAAGTGTACAGATATGTTTTCCATAATATTGTCCGTAATATTTGGTAGCTTATTGCTACAAATGGGGTATTCTTCAATGGAAGGTAATATAGATTAGATAAAGTGAAGTTTAAAGTTGGTAATTGCAAGATTTGTTTTCCATTTCCAAGGAACAAGTACGCACATTAGCCACCAAATTGGTATTTCCAATGGCTTTGATACGGAAACGGAACCATTCACAAGAATTGGTGATAAATATTACTACATTGAGAAGAATAACACTGTAAATTGGTTTGAAGCAACTGTTAAGTGTCACCAAATGGGTGGAAATCTCGTTAATTTTCAAAGCTCTGAGGATTTAAAGGCCATTTCAAATGAGTTGAATAGCTCTGAATTTTATTGGATTGATTTAACAGATCTTATTGAGAAAAATGTATTTCAACTGGTCTTAGTAAAAGTACCCATCTTATGGGGGACTATGGCGAGCCCAATAATATGAATAACAATGAACATTGTGCTTATATATTTTTCAATGTTAAACTTGTTATAAATGATTACAACTGTGCGGGGAGGTTTTTATTTATTTGCGAATCAAATGCTCCCGTCACAGTTACAATTGTTAATTGGTAATTTTATTATGATCAGAAAATGTTGATAATAAAACTATTTCAAAATCAATTTCTAAACATGTTGGTAAAGAAATGAAAAGCTCGAATGATTGCATACATATTAATACACATACACACATACTATATTATGACTTTTGATTAAAGCTTGAGTCATTTGTTAAGTATTGCCAGTGCAGACTAATTTTTCATAGATTTACAATAGGTAAAAAACATTATTTACTTTCAATGACTTATGTCAAGAGTTTGTCGACTGATTATATTTCCGAAAATGAATGAATTTCCACTTTAAATGAATAGTGCTTGTTTTCCTAGACTGAAGGCTTAGTTTCTCTGCTTCACTATTCGCCTATGAAATGCAACAAGCTGGTTGCCAACCCCGGCAAATCATTCTATACTTCAAGTATATTTAAAGTCGATTGCTCTGAAAATAAGTTAGTGACTGTTGTGCAACTGCATTGCGAGTATCAATTTGAAATTGACTCGAAATGGACCCAAAACTGTTAGTGCTGGCGGTTTATTGTTATTTGTTGCAAGGCAACACTCGGGCATCCTCGTTCTCTCATAGAATAGGTAACGCACAACGCATTTCATGGAAATAAAGTAACATTTATAAACAAATTGACTTTATTTAGGAAATCTTACCAATATAAGCCAAGTGCATGAGATCTTAAATGACTTTTATGCAGACACGGGACCTTTTAAAAGGATACTTTCCAAATATTATTATATTGAGGCAAAGAGAAAAGTCAACTGGTTTATGGCTGTGCACAAGTGTCGTGAACTGGGTGCCCATTTGATTAGTTTACGAAATGCGCAAGAGTTTGATGAAGTGATACGAGCATTAAATATAAGGAACTGCTATTGGACGGATCTAACTGATCTCGCGGAGCAGTCCAAGTACATGTCAATGACCACAGGTCTTGCTGCGAGCTACCTTAGATGGGGCCGTCTTGAACCAAATAACTTGGGTCAAAATGAACACTGCGTCCAGCTGATCGCATACGATAAAAAAAGGTTAATCATGAATGACAATCAGTGCACTCGGCGATGCCACTTTATTTGCGAAACAAATTTGCCCAGCCAAACAAATATTGTGATTCAACAACCCAATTTATAGATTCGCATAACTTAAAAGCATTTGTATACAAAACACAGATGCAATGTACACTACTTAAAACCTTCAAACGAAGTAAGCAAGAACCACTTCTGACTCAAGCACGTAGCACGTGATTTTGGCCCTTATTATTTCTTATTTATTTATAAATGTAATCTCGATTTTAATAAATAAATAACATAGCAGTGGAAACTAATGAGGATTAATAAATGAGGCTTCTACTTTTCTAAAAAATGCATAGTTACATTTTTAACATTTAGAGTGCCACCGATTCTTATATAACATATAAAAATGTATATCTAATATATATATAGGGTGTTTCAGTATAGGATATGAATACATCCCTCAAGTTCCAAGGATGTGCGTTGATCATCAATCAATCAGTCTGCTAGGTATATTTTACTTTTAATCACAATATCTTTCTTTAAAGCAACCTTTTACAAAAAAAATATATATATATATATATATAAAAATACTTGCTTCAATCGCAATTATTGAAAATCGCATTTCGTATCTGCTGTACTGACAGATTCACTCTACTACTTACTAGGTCGGTTTTTTTAGAGTTGAATATTTGGGCCACCAGTTTAATGATCGATAAAGCAGTGCACATATATGTAAGCTTAACACTTTTAATATTAATGGCAAGCGGTCCATTCACTCTACCTTGTCTGCTATGTTGGGTTGACTATTTAAGCCACCAGTTTAAATGTCGATAAGGTAGTGCACACCTAAGCAATCCATTTAAGTACGGCAACCGTTCTGTAGATGGCGCTTTAATGCTATAATGGTCAATAACGAGCTTTAAATTTCTTTAAAAGCCTAAAATAAGTTTATGCCCTCAAATAGATGAGATTGAGATGTGTTTTACATTTTCAACCTGTGACAACATTTATTAAAACGTTTCCTGAGTGGGGAGATGCTTTGCTTTAGCAGTTTGTTGTAAATAATAATTTAAAATGTCATGACATTTGAGTATGAAATCGTGTTGGGGTTTGCTGCAAAGTATATTGTATCGTCGATCCATTTAACTAGTCATCTTGTATGTCTAGATAGATTTTCTCGAGATTGTCAGTCACGTCATCAATCTGAGCAACATTATCTGCAGCATCTAGATCCAAATTATCTGTTGCCGCAATATCAGTATCATCGTCAAAGCCTTCTTCATCTCCCACTTCATCGCTGAGGTCTGCGTCCAGTTCCTGATCATCTGTGGCGCACTTGCCGTTCAGCTGATTCAGCGTGGACTCCAGCTTATTGGCCCGGTCTAGCAGCAAACCCAAGCGCTTGTCAATCTCACTAAAAATATCCGGCTCCGGCTTGGAGGTTGTGGGCTGTTCCGCATCACCAATATCTTCCTGTTTCTGTTTGTCCCCAGACTCAGCCATTTCGTTTGTATTATCTGAAGACATTGCTCCAACGAATTTAATATATATCTATATACAGTTGCTCAAGAATAAATTTCAGTTAATTTGCTAATGTTTTACGTAAATAAATATATGTCAGACTGTGCATAACGACGAAATTGACTACCCAAAACAAATCTCCCTGGGCCTACTGGGCTTGCCAGAGAGGAGTTTTATCATTTGGCCAATTAACTCCGTCGTGCAGCGTCAACAGCAACAACAACAACAACAACAAAGACATCAGCTGAGCAGCACCCGAGACGATTCTCTGACGGAAACAATCTCTGGGAGCGATCGACGCATGGCGGCGCCTTTTTTTAGTGAGCGCGCGAGCGGCAAACTGTAAACAACAGCTGCTGGCAGCGAGAAAATACGAAAAGCAAGAAAATCACCGCGTCAAAGCCGAAACGAACGAAAATTACAAAACGTTGCCAACGTTTTTAACGTTGCCGCAAGCTGCTGCTAAGGCCAAGAGACCTGGAAGACGTCAGCACATGCTGATGCCAGTAGCTGCAGTAGAGTAGAGTAGTGCACAGATGTATCTTGCGGATGCGCGAATCTTTTGCACGGCGACAGATAGAATAATTACGCAAGTGAGTCAAATTACGCAAAGTGTGCAAAAAGCGCGAAGTGAAGTGTGGAAATGGACAAAACTCTTCGCTGCAATTGATGATGTGTGTCTTTCTCTCAAAGCCAGTTACCGCCGATTGGAAAAATGAGTACCAGAGAGCGAGAGAGAGAGAGAGAAGAATACCTTTTCGTTGTTCTTATCAGTGATATTATCTGTGCCGTGTTCCTCTAAATTTTGCAAGGCGCAAAACTGTGATTCACATTCTATGAAAATATTAAAAGCAAACATGTGGAATGAGTTTACTTAGAGCATGATGAGTATTTTGTTTGTGTCTTCTGCTGCTGCTTCAACCTGCCACTTGGCCAACTTCACTTTTGACTGTTTCGAGTCTTTTGCTGTTGCTCTTCATGTTTAGTATGAACGTTAGATGTCTCTCCCATAAGTCTCTATATACTCACAGCTGTTTTAAGGTGAAACCAGTTTCTTACATCAACGTTATTTGTTTTTCTTGTATTTTTGGCAGCATAAACACACATACCAAGTCGAAAAATCAAATGTGAACATTTATTAAGTTAGTATATACGGGCAACGTGCAACTAGCTTTTTTATATGTGTGTGTGTTTGGTTGCAACAAAAGGCGAAATTCGTAAAGTCCGCTTCGAAAAGGTTGCACAATTTGCTTACCGCGAGTGTACACAAATAATGGAGGTTGCAGTACATGAAGTTTGTGGTATTGCGGCAAATAAAACATCTTTAATTTAGCTTATAAAATAAAGTGTGTTTAGATTAGGAAAAAATACGGAGAATGCCCAGCAAAAACATAATTTGAAATATTTATTTACCTTCGGAGTAAGCAGTGGATAAAGCAGTGCTTTTCTTCCCTCAAGCAGTATTTTTCTTTAGCAGTATACTGCTTTACATGTTTCAGTCAGTAGTATTTAAACATAAAGTCTAGTCGAGAATGCCCCACTCATTATACCCTGTACCTAGAGCGAGCTGTGAAAGATAATTAACGCACGTTTTGTTTTTGGGTAACAAAATAAATATGTGTAGCTGTGACTTATGATACGATGTTCGCCGAAAAAATAATAGATTCATTTGAATCAACCTAAATTATGGATTCCTAATAATCTAGTTCTGTTTGTAATACCCTGTAGCTCTTGAAATGGATTTTAGTCCTCCTAGCATCCCCTAGCCTATCCGCAAATCTTGTTGCTCTTATAGGCAAACAACGTTCTGTAGCGTATTTAAGGTTCGGCTTTCCGGCCGGATTTCGGTTCATTTTACTTGCCAGGGAAACACCTTCAGGTTAACCTACTTCAATATTAATTTTATTCAGTTGTTTTGTATGGTTTTCTTTTATATAAAAGTACAAAATATGCATAGCAATAAGACTATATGTAGAAGTATAACTAAGCTGAAATGGAATACGCATGCCTAGTAATCCTCGTCGCAAAAGCAGCCATCCCGTGAGTTCTCCACAATCCAGTCGAGATATTTGGTGACCCTTGTATAGACACCCGGATAACTTGGTCGCGCGCATCCATTGCCCCAGGAGACAATGCCGATCTGTTCGAAGCGCTTGTCGTCGGGACGCAAACGCACCAGAGGACCACCAGAGTCGCCCTGACAGCTGTCCCGGCCACCAACCCCCGGATAGCCAGAGCACATCATATTCTTGGTGATCATTTTTTGTGTATAGTTCGTTTGGGCTACGCACTCATCGTTGTCGAGTACTGGCACCTCCACCTCCTGCAGCAGGCAGGAGGGTTTGCCATCCTCCTTGAGCGTGCCCCAGCCGGTGGCAATGGCGCGCGTGCCCACGAACAAATCGTTGCGCTGCTCCACACGGGGCAAGCAAATGGGTCTGATGAAGCTGGTGATCGGCACGCGATCGTTGAGACGGAGTAGCGCAATATCATTGTCAAAGTTGGAGAAACTGAACTTCTGACTGAAGGCGCGCAGCACAAAGCGCGTTTCCGGGCGCTCCTTGTCATTGCATCGGTCATGCTCACCGAACGTCACCTTGATCATGAACCACATGAAGCCCTTGACGCAGTGCGCCGCCGTCAGCACATAGCGATCGTTGATCAGCGTGCCACCGCAGTAGAATCGATTGAAGTAGCTCAGTCTGGCCATCCAGGGATACTCGCTGACGCCAGCTGTAGTGCCCCCAACGATTCTCGACTCATCATTGCGCTCCCCACATCTGCAAAAGTGGCAATAGTGAGCGGGCTTTAGTAATAATTGATTGTCATCCACTTTATCATGCATAACAAGTAAAAGCTTTGCAGTCGGATGCAACCGAATAAGCAATACTCTTTTCATGGTATAACTAACTTAGACGAGTTGGCGAAAGTATATTAATTTCTAAATTTCTATCGTATCGATAAGTATAAACAGACACAACCAGAATGTTCTATGAAAGCAAGCGAAATACAGTACATTGCGATTCTGCAAATTTACATAATTTCCGACCTTGTAAGACCTACATATTCTTGATCAACATCAAAAGATATGCCTATATTATATATATATTATTTAATACTATGCTATATACTAAACTATAAAAGCTTAATGCATGAAGTTAGTATATGTTTTGAATACCGTAATAAGATCAAGGTTAACATGCCGCAGATTTTATTAAAACTATATAATATGCATCGATTAATAATATTTCACTTGTTCAATAGCCCCTTTAAAAATTTTTTTGAGCTATCTTTATGTCTTGTGCCACAACTAAATTCACATAGCTTCAGATTAAACAGCTGCTTAAAATAATTATCCATGGCCAGTTTATTGAATGATAATCTTCGTTGATTAGTTCAGAGTTCAACAACCCACAAGCTTAACAATCTTTATTAATACTGTCATAAAGAAAGTGTCACAGTGTTTTATGACCGTATGCAAACGTTTCGCAGATTTTCCAACATATTTATAAAGACATCGTTACATTAAACTGGTTTATAATTGCCAAAAACCAAAGAAACTGCATTCAAAAATGATTCAGAAGCAGAGAGAATGAGAGAGAAAGAGAGGGGAAGAGAGAAAAAGAGAGAGAAAGAAAAGAGGGAGAGAAAGAGAGAGAGAGAAACGATTTACAAAGGAAAGCACAACCTGTTCTCTATATTTTGGTCTTATATACTAAATAATTTTATTTTGGTCACAAATCAATCGACGGCTCTCAGAAACAACAAAAAAAAACGGCAATAAGAATCAAACACAGAGAGCTTCGGCTTGATATTCTTTTTTGTTGTTAATCGAGTCATTGCCCCAACAATGGTGGCCAAGGCAAAGTCGAAGGCGTCCCGAAACCAGCAACACGCAAAAACAAAGACTGTAAAATGTGCGACCCAATTCAAAGAATACGGCGTCCCCCCTAAAAACTGACACAAAAATATGACGCATTGAGCCAAGCCTAATTACACCTTATAAATAAAACCACACATATGGCTGGTTCCAATACACCAGAATATGAACAGACTTCACATACAAACACAGATAAAGATATACAGATAAAAATATAGATAAAGATACGGGTACAGGTACAGAAAGAGAATACAGATACTGTAACAGATACAGATACAAATATCTGTACTAAGATACTGAAATAGATAGGTAGATAAAGATAAAGATTAAGATAAAGATAAAGATAAAGATAAGGATAAAGATACAGATACAGATACAAATACAGATACAGATACAGATACAGATACAAATACAGATACAGATACAGATACAGATACAGATACAGATACAGATACAGATACAGATACAGATACAGATACAGATACAGATACAGATACAGATACAGATACAGATACAGATACAGATACAGATACAGATACACAGATACACAGATACACAGATACACAGATACACAGATACACAGATACACAGATACATAAACAGATACACAGATACACAGATACACAGATACACAGATACACAGATACACAGATACACAGATACACAGATACACAGATACACAGATACACAGATACACAGATACACAGATACACAGATACACAGATACACAGATACACATATACACAGATACACAGATACACAGATACATAGATACATAGATACATAGATACATAGATACACAGACACACAGATACATACACAGATACACAGATACACAGATACAGATACAGATACACAGATACGGGGACAGGTTCAAAAGCAGATACAGGTACAGATACACAGATACGGGTACAGATACAGATAATGGTAAACAGTTACAAATGCAGATAAAGGTAAACAGATTCAGATACAGATAGAGATGCAGATGATACAGACATACATGTTTAAAGCACAAGCTACACAGCGACTGTTATCAAAACTTATGCAAATCAGCCCCATTTCATTTAAAATGCAAAAAAAAGTAAAAATTAAGATAAAATACAAAAGTAAGAACTAAACGGGTTTTAGGTTTTTAAGCCCAAAGTCTTATAAGCTGCTAAAGAAGACTTTTTCAAACTGGCCGAGACATGTTCTTCTTCAAACTAAATTTGCTTTTATACGTAAAAGAAAACTTTTCAATAAATTACAGCTTACAGCTTGGGGCTCACTGGCATCTGCTCCATTTTCTGCGAATGGAAATAAAAGTGAAAATCGAACACACTCCCTTTAAGATAGAAGAAAAGCCTCGTGCATAGGAACTGACCTAACCTAATTCGATCTAGTCAGCTTTGTTGGAATGCGCATCGAACGAAGCTCGGCTGATCATTAAAATTCCTAAGCGGGGAGTGCCGACAAAAACATTCCTCAGAACTCCCTGAAGTGTCTGCACTTATGCAAACAGTTTCTACTTCATCAATACCCACGGGTACTTGACAATGCCGAAGGCCCGAGCAACTCCCCATTGGCAATTCAACAGCCACAGGCAATGCAAGTTGTAGAAGGCAGCTCAGGAATGCTTTTCAAATCCACATCTTCAGAGTCTATCACTGAGCAGCTGAGACTGAGTAGCTTAGCCACAGCTTAGTCTCTTAATTTGACTAAGTTCGAAAATGGGAAAACTTCTCGCCAAATGTTAAGTGTGATGCGTGAAATTGTTAAGTAATTTTTGTGGAAAGCCATAAAGGCATTTATTTTGAATGCCAGAACTTTTCTGTGGTTCTTCTTTTACTTAACTCACAAAGAAATGAATGTCGAACTGTTTATAGATTCATATATAAAGAAAGTTAAAGTAAATATCTTTACGGGCTAAATCCGAAAGAAGTCTGAGTTTTATTATTTTTCCTCCTCTTTTTGCCACTCACAGCTGAATTCCTTTCATAATGGGCCACTTTTCATACCTTTAGCGTCACGTATGCAATGCATGTGCAACAATATGGAAAGCTTAACGCCTTCATAAATAATGATATGAAATGCCAGCGAAAATCGTTCTCTTATTTTGTGGGTCAAAAGATCGAACAAAATTGATCGCGTGCAGCGTGTGTGTAAATGTATCTGACTCTGTGTCTGTATTTGTATCTTTAACTGTACGTGCGATTTGTATGCCGTGACAATGACACCCAATAAAATGCGGTTATCGTGTGGTTGGGTAACTAACTTGGCTAACTGGATGTTGGCTATCATGACCATGACAGCTTTTTGTGTACCCACCTGCAGGAACATGTCGCTGTTTGGTCTTGAGCCGGCGGCGAATTATTACGATTAAAGACGCCAAACCAATTCTTGATAGGATTTTGCCGGAACTGGTTTACTGGCTTATTGCCAGTGGCATCCACGCCGCTGGAGTTGCCCGCGGCTCCAATGCCAGCGCGCAGCTTCTTCGGCTGATGCTGACTGCCATATGCCTGATATTTGCCCGGTATGGAGGATGCTGTGGCTGTTGTTGTAGATCTTCTTGTTGGCGTGCTTGCTGCTGCTGCTGTTGTTGTTGTTGTTGTTGTTGTGAAGCTCGTTGAGGCGGCGACAATGCAGGAAGTGATGGTCAATGCTAATGGCCAGTGATGTAAGTGGAGCAGCAGCATCTTCAACAGGTTGGCCAACGATTTGTTGTCGCTCCCAGTCAATGATAGCTTAATGAGCCAGTTAAACTGTTGCGTCTGTGCGTCTTGTTACCGTTAGAATGTTTTCTTGATATTTCGTGACTGTTTTCTTTATTTATTTTTGTTAATTTTTACACTACACTTATTAATTATGATAATCACATGCATTCAATTCGTTTTGTATGAACTATTTCTCACATTTCACACTCGTTCAGCGTTCAGTATAATTCAAACTGTCAACAAGTTGCGCCCAAATGTAAAATATTTTCGATTCTTTCTCTCTTTATTTTTTATTCTATTTATCTTTTAGTCTCTTTTAGTCTCGTTTCTACGACCGCACACGCGAAAGTCTGCAAACTGACTGATACCAGCGAATGGCCCGACGAGCTGCTGGCCAAGCCAAAGTTGCGCATGCGCCTGCTGTGTGCTGCGACGTCGCTGTCAGCGTCGCTGTCAGCGTCAGCGTTAGCGTTGCCGTCGATGTCGACGTCGACGTAAACGTCAACGTCAACTCAGCCGCTTGACTAGCAAACAACAACGACCAAGTCGCATTTTTGTTGGCCCGTTGCGTTCTCAATATGCTAATGTGACAGTTTGCCATGGTGTGGCCGCGGCTCCTCTGGGTGAGAGTCTCCCGTGTGTGTGCGCGTGGAGCACTGTCTCTGGGGCTTTTCCTGGCCCTCCGCCTGGGCCTGGGCCTGGGTCTGGGTCTGGGCCTGGCGGCATCAATTTATCGTTTGTTTATTATGCCCACAACGTCAATACACCGTGAGAATTTAAATTAATTTAAATGTTTGTCGCATATGGCAACAGATATTCTTGATAACCCACATAATTAGCATTTCCTGAGCCAAGAAATCTTAGAGCTAGCTGTTTGGAAGGGGTTTTAAAAAGCTTCTCGCTATTCCAGTTGACACACATAGAAATATTATTAATCTAGGCTTTAGTTATGCAGCTAATCACACATTATTCATGCCCAAAAAGTAGTTGGCCTAATTGCATTTATGTGATAAAAAAAAGACAGAAAAACATGTGATTAAAAAATTGAACATTTATGTACATGAATAACAAGTTTCTATGGGGAAAACCCAGAGCTTGCATCAGTTTTAATTGATTATGAATTAATTATAAAAAAATAATGTTCAATTTTCTTTTTTACATTGCAAACGAAGAGTTTCATTCTGAATGCAGTGCCACTCGGTATTTATTCTCGGCTATATGGTTATATCGACTTGGTAGTTCCGAACCAAAATATCAAGAATGTATCCACAGTTGCCCAATTTTATTATTACCTTCTTATACAGGCGGAACGATGCAGATCCGACCCCATAAAGATTGCATATTCTTAGTCAATATTACCAGCCGAGTCGATTAAACCACGTGCATGTCTAAACTGTCAGTTAAATGCGTCGAACTTAGTGACTATAAGAGTCAGAGACTAGACACTTTAAACGTAGATCTTCACAGCTCATCGATATCTCGAACCGATCGATAAAACTAGATATAGAAATAATGTTTCTTGACTTTTTATCAGAGCTTATTAGAGCCATAGGCAGGAAAGTATACTCCCGTATACTTTTTAGTTACTTTCCCCCAATGCTCCCAAAATGGGTTTTGCTATTTACACACTTCTGTATGTCAGCTAATCAAGACAGCAGAAGCTGCTCAGCTTGCTCCACTTCTTGTGAACGGTAGCTCGGCACAATGTACAGCGTATATTCTAGTCGGGTACACCCAACTAAAGTAATCCCACTTGATATTTTTCCGTTAGGCTTAAAAACTATGTTATACTTTAGTTGAAGCAGTGGGTAGAAAATAAGTATTTGAATATTATTATCGGTATATGAAACCTCCTCCGCTGTGCAGTAGTCAGATTAAAGTACTGTCACCATAACAATGACATTCCCTTATAAACTCGTTAACCTTTGTCATCACATAAGGGCCTCAAAGCGCTCATTTGTACCTTTTATGTTTTCCGACGCTTTTCACTTGCATGCCAAGGCCCCAAAGGCAAAAAGAAAATACGAAAAAAAAAACAAACAAACCGAGTAAAATTCGCATTTTCATGTTCATTTGCCGCTGCTGACGTTTTGTTTTATGTTTTTTTATTTTTATTTTGTGAGACATGAATTAACAAAATTTTGAACCGGATAATTTAACATTTCGCGTTTAATTGATGAATGGCAGGGGCGGGGAATCGAGAGCTGACTGCGGCGACATGAAATGCAAATTACTGTAATTTTAATGTTTGATGTTACAATTTTTGATCTATTAGTGTTCACAAAAATATATAAAAATAAATGAAAACTGTTGGGAGTACAACCTATTTTATCTCATAAAGATCTGTTCCCACAAGAATTAGGAAAATTGGATTTATTCAAAACTATGATAGTTTAAAAAAGACTAACAACACTGCGAAATAGTATAATGTGTTATTGTATATTTCCGAAATAATGGAAAAGTTTTTTATTACCAAAATACTTTCCTATAGATGTGATCTCTTCCTGAAATTTACTTCGCAATGGCGAATATCTGTTAAGGCTAATGAAACTCTTTGCTAACTCTCATTCTCCGGTTAATTATAGATACATATGTATATAGGTTTCGAGAACTAGCGGATGCATCTTAAGTTCGCTTGAATTCATTTTCAGTGTAGATGAAATCTTTACACACCAGCTGATTTTGGATTCAGATTATAACATTTTCTATGCTATGACTACCCAGGGCATCGGCAGTCTGCAGCATGGCTCATTTCCCCCGACTTTCCATGGCATGTTGTAGGTCCATTCTTTGCCCATTTCCCATTTATCGTATCGTACTTAGTTATGGTATACGCCATAGAGTCAACAATCCATGTTAAAAACCTGGCGCGCCTATCGAATTTCCTAATTAATTAATTCAGTACATGCAAATTTTCGCCCACTTCTCGTTGCAGATACAAATACAAAATAAACGTAATTGGTAACTACGCTAGTCGGAAAACTCAGAAGTGCATAAAGCGAATCTCTAGCGGCATCGGCAGCGCCATCAAGCTGAGCAACATGCCAACTGTAAACAACGGCTCTGGCACGACAACACCCATTGCATAACTGGGAATCAAGAGTATTATCATTATTTACTTCTAACATGAGTGCTGCCTTGCTCGATATGACGGCTGCGCAGTCAACCAGCGTGGCGACCGCGGCGACTGCCTCCGATGCGCGGCTCAGTGCACGACAGAAGGCGAATAAGCGACGCAGCTACGGCGGACGCACTGCAGCCACGGCTGCCATACATGGACTTGGCCGCAGCAGCATTGCCAGCGTCGGCGCCGGCCTCTATAAATCATTTCGCGAGCGTTTCGGCGGCGGCGGCGGCGTCAGCGACTATCGAGCGCTGCGACAACGCGATGCGGAAGCGGGCAATATGCAGAAAGAGTTGGCCTCAAGTGACAGCTCCGATGAGGAGAGTCTGCAAAGTAGCGGGAGCGACGGCGACAGCAGCAGCGCTGAGGATATATTTACCGCTAAGCCAGAGCGCAGACAGGGGCGCAGAAAGAAACCAGAGCCCAGGGCGAGAAGAAGAAGAAGAAGAAGGGTAAGTGCGTAAGTCTCGTCTTTTGGACCCTTGCAACGGGAAACAGCTTTCCATTTCACAGACATAGCCCTAGTTAAGTATTCCGATCAGTTTGGCGCGTGACTTGACGAAACTCGTCTGTGCTTGTAATTTATGACGCGAATTGGGCTCAAATTGCACGAGCTTGGACTTAATTGAACTTGCTGTACTTTATTTAATTTGCATACGTTCGCTGCGTTTGATAATTGCATTTAAATTTAACCATTGTTTCAATTAGATGTTTTTACGCTCTAATTCAATTGGAGCGCATTTCGCTTTCATTTTCTACTGCTGTGTCAATCGTTTTAATTTGTATAGGTCAGTGCTAGTTTGGGTTAGATCACATATTTTAGAAGTAAATTTAGCACAGTTATACAATAAATAAATTAGTTTAGCTAACCTTCAGATTATAGTAAAGTTAACATATATACATATATGACAAATGGCTTCAAACTGAAGTTCATTCCAGGTCTTAGAGCACAGTGAAATATATAGAACTATATTTCAAATTTGCTATATACATATATATTCTTTTATAGCTGCTGCTTGTATTTCTTTTTAATCGATTTAAATCAACTTTCGAATGCTTTCACTCCACTGTGCCACGCAACAACAAACAGCTGTAGCCGAGCTTTCAACTTGTTTACAAACAAACGTAATGCAAGTAAAAAGCTTTGGCACGTGGCTGCCCAACAGCCCATTGAGTATGAAAGAACACTCAATGCTTATCACTCAAAGGCCCAACAGCTGACAGCTCTCCTAGACGAGTCGCTCTCTACACACTCTCTCTCCCTCTCTGTCTCTCACTCACTCACTCATTCACTCACTCACTTTTGTTCTCTGTGCCTTTGAGCGCTGTGGCTCGCTCTTTATGGCCGTTGTGGCATTGGCCATGGGCAGCAAGACGCCTGCTGGCAGAGTTTTGTGGTCGGGAAACCTTATTGACTTAAATCTCGACCAAACCTGTGCAGCTGCATAATTTTTTTTCTTTCTCTATTTTTTAACATTTTATGCTCCAATGGACTTTAAAAATGTGCGCTGCTTAAAGTTGAGAGCGGGTCCGTTTTGAATTGTATTTCTGTTTTGTTGTTACTTTTTGGCTATGTCTCTTTTGGCTGATACTGCTAACTTGGCTTGTTTAGTTTTATTTCTATTCCCCCGTCTATTTGTTCCATTTTCTGTGTACTCTTCGCTGGTTGGCACCGCTTGACTGCACAAACTCAAATAAGCGGCAACGGCGTTTATCCTAAAATGATATTTCTTTTGGTTTTTTAACAATATTTTTTTTATTGTTGTTCCGCTGCGGTTGTGCGGTTGTGGGAGCTATTCATTCATATAGAAACGTGCTCGAGGCAGTAGCAGAGACAATTCCTTAATGCCGGAAGTAGTGCTCCTTTTGGCCAAAAAATTGTGCGACTCTGTGTCGCCCGTATATGCAATCAACAGACCTAAATCTCTGTTGGGGAACTTGGCTGGCGCACTGGAATTTTTTTTTATATGCTTTGGCAACATCAAATTAACAGTAATGGCCGACTATAAAGGCCCAACTTCTACCTATATAAGTTCCACCCCGTCGCCCACATGTGTTAGCTCCCGCCACAAGCACACCATGTAACAGGCGTAAATGTGCAAGTTTTCAATGATTTATGCATGATACTTAATGCCTTCTTAATTACGTTTTATGTAACCCCCGACCCCTCTGCCTCCCTCTACCCCTAGAAAATTATACATATTCTGTTCAAAAGCAGCGCCAGCAAACAAAAAATGCCAGCTGGAGCGCTTTCAGCTCACAAATCATATTCAAAGGAGCAGCCAAAACAAAAACCAACAAAAAAATTATACCCGAAATTTGTAGCAGATGCTTTAAGGGGCGATGAGGCGCCACTTTCACTTATACTTTCACTGCGTGCTTCCAGGCGGCGGTACGTGGCATTGGGCTATACAAAAATCCATTTTGGGACTGAGTCTTGTGTATGACAGGATAAATACATATATAGGGGGGGACAGTGAAAAGAACGTTTCCCCACCTATTGGCCCCCAGTTTCATCCGGCCTGCAGTGCATTGAATGTGTGACCAAAATACAGTTAGACATGTATTCACGGATTGCCCATTGTCTCCTGTGGATATGCGTCAGCTGGAATGTCGAGGCAACCCCCAGAGAAGACCATATGAAATAGCTGCTATAGTTGAATGCGCAAAGCAAAGGTTAAATCTCAGTTACGTGATGTTTTTATACATTAGCTTAACTTGTGTATGCCATTTAAATCAATTATAAAGTGAGTGAGATCTTGACAAATCAGCCAAAGGACCTGCTGCTTGTGCGTACAGTACGGCCTGGTCATGGGTGAACTTGTATTAATACTAACAATTCAAAAGGGATAATCAGATAACGTCCTATATAATACACAAATTCCCCATAAATAATAGATTGTCAATTGCAGAATAATAATAGAAATATCTCTCGACTTGAAAGTTATTTTCAGCAGCTATGCCAACATCTGCAAATAAGGAGAAATTAGAGTAGCTTTTGTCTGAATTGTGCCCCTTTCAGCCAGTTAACAATGTCAGTTGCGGCCGATGTGACCCAGTTTGTTAGCCAACTACGACAATGGTCTTTACAGGTAGAACTGTTTTGGCAACGAACCAGAAGGACAACCAATCGCTCTCGGGCACACAGTTTGTTGTTGTACCGTGTGAAACGCGCATGTTAAACAAATTAAACATATGGGATCCAGCAAGATGAGAAACATCAGCAGCAGGCACTATGAAAAACGAATAGCGAAAATCCCTTTTCATTCAACTGAAACGAGACGGCCTCGACCCACGCAGCTATTGTATCCGAGCCAGTCGGACTTTGTATTCAGTCAGAGTCATGTTGTTTGCATTTAACACGCGGCCACGTTTTCATGTTTCTGGTTTTGGCCAGTCGATTACTTTTGGGCGGCTTCGCAGAATTAGAGCTTTTCCCAAGCAGGCGTGTGAAAAATGCAAATTTGTTGTTTTACTGCGGCCCATCATTTTTGGCCATGGCCCTAGCTGAAGCCAAGACCCAATGAAGGTCAACAATATTTTTACAATTTACAAAAATAATTGTTTCTGACAAGTGGAATATTTCTGCTCGTTGTCGTAGTTAATTTTTCAACTAGTTGTCGAGAGTTTTGGAAACGTCGCTGGGAACGCTGGACAAAAAGTTTTATGAATGGCACCAAGTTTTTAATTGAAATACCTAAGTAAAAGCACGAGAGGACAAAGTTAGGCCTGCCATTGGTTATCCTTGGCAGTGAATTATGCATTTTGTTTAAGTTTACGGATAAGGTCCAAGCAGCTGACAAAAATTATGAAATATGTTTTAAATATTATTTGACTCGCGGAGTGCAAAAATTAAAAATAAAACTTTTTAGCTCAAAAATTGCACACAAAGGATTTCAATGCCTTTTCCCATCTGTGCAATTATTTTTGCTGCTTTGAATAATTTTGACAATAACTAGACTCACATTTATCTAGCCTTTCTGCTTAGGGAATGGATTTAAAAACGAAATGGTTTCATATTGCCAAGTGGATGTTCCAGATCCCATCTTAGGCTCCACATACAGCAGCTTTTTTAGGGTTCACACAAATAATTTAAAAATATACCGAAATAGGCTGTGCATAAATGATATGAGAACTAAAAACCAAACAGCCAAAAGTCAAAGACCTATGCGTTGAAGGATTCTATTTGCCTGCTCGACCAGCCAATATCCTATTTAATGTGCCATATAAAAGCGCTTAACAGTTATATGCCAACTGTAATCAACTTATATAATAATAATACTCTCAGCAAGAGCTATGGATTTCCATTGAGTACCCTTCACATATAGCACCCTTTTTTTGCCACGCCCAGCCTAGTCAGAGCTCCGTCGCCTGGACAACGTAATAAACAACTTACAGATGCACCCGCTGCCTTCTTGCCCTGAAGCAGGCCTAGAAACACACCTTTTCTCCACCTTAATCCAATAAAAAAAAAAAGAGGAACAACAATAAGTAGGCTTCAAAATCGATTTCAGTTTTGGACAGCTTTTAGACAAGACAGTTCATAACATATTTATTATTTAAACAAACATTGAGCTGTGAATACGAAAAAGCTCTTTGCAAATAATAAAAGAAAGTAACTTTTTAAATAGTAAAGTAAACAAAAGCGTGCAATGTCGCTTTTTGACAATCCCGACCAGCTGCGACAGCTGCAAAATTTGTTAAACCCGAGTCGGAGACGAGGTGGAATCGAATGCAGCAGCAGCAGCGAGGATGAGGAGGAATCTCTGGTGGTAAATAAGCAGAGTGAGTAAATGGTAGCCGGAGTACAGCAGTATCGCAGTATCTGAGAGGATTCATATTTAATATTCAATCAGCACCTGGGAGCATTGGGCCCCAGGCAGCTGGTGCTGATGCTTCCAAGGCCCGCGGCAAGAAAAAGGTTAACCTGGTGGCAACGCCGTTGGAGGAACCTCCTAAACCGCAGCCCAGCACGCTTGAGGAATGGCAGGAAGCGCAGGAGCGAGAGGACGCAGACACTTTGGAAACGCGCAAGTACCCAGAATACACGATGACCTATCGCCAGGCCGTTGGCACTGAGGATGTCTTCCTGCAGGTTGGCACGCACCCCTGCGCCATGCTCAGCCACGTTAAGCTATATTCCTTTTACATTTAGATGGGCCAACGCACAGCAGCCTCGGCGAGCTGTGAGGATCTTGTACTCGACATATCCCTGCCCGATGAGCAAATGACTGCCGATAAAATGAGCTTAAAACTGCAGGAAAAGGAACTGGACCTAGGCACCACTCTATACAGGCTCAAGCTGCCGCTGCCTAACGCCGTGGATGTGGATCGGTGCCAAGCCAAATACGACAAGGAACTGTGCAAGCTGCGACTTACGCTGCGTTTGCGCAGGGAGCTAGACTATGTCAATTTTTGAACCCTACACTATTGCTACTTCGCCTAAAACATGCCTTACACTTCTTGTACACTACATTGACATTGTGACATTGTTTTGCTTGTGCACACCAACCTGACACACATACACCAAATTTGTAGTATTTCTTTAATTCGGACGCGGATACAAAATTTAAGTACGATAAAAGTGACCCACTTGTGTGGGATAAGTAATATAGTTTTATTACTTTGATTGGCGAGTCCATCAAATTGGATCGAATAGTTGACTGAATGCATGCCTGGCTTAAGCTGCAAAAAACAATTACAATGAAAGCAGCAAAAGGAGCAAAATGACTTTTGCTTTGTTGCCAAGCAGGCGGCACACCTGGCAGATAGCTAAAGTGGCAACAGCTTTCAGATAGAAATCCATTCAGATATAATTAAAAGCTTCAATTGAGTTGAAGATGAGTGCAGTTATTAAACGCCCAAGGCTCATAACACATGCCAAATTGCGCATACGCCGCATTGACCCACAGTAGAAACGAAATATTAAATATGTCTTCGTTTGAAATTTAAGTAAAGAGCACTAAGTAGGTGCATGCCCTGGTGTCAAAAATCACTTGAGCTTAATATTTGCCAAATGCGGACAACATGCAACGGACAAATGTCAAATATAAAATTAACATCTTTCGAAATAGAAAAAAAAACAGACGAATGTAATCGGCATGGCGATACCCTGTACCCACACTCAACTCAAAAGTCATGTAGCTTATACCTTTTACCTAGGACCCTGTCATATCAGGACAAAGTCAAGCCAGTCTTGTAAATAATGTGAAGTTCTATTGTTCCCAAGTATTCCAAGCCTTGCAATAATGCCATATATGTATTTATTTTTATTTTAGTGAAAGCAAGCTCTGACTAGGCGATTCCTTGTACCGAGCTCAGAGCTTGGCATCGGTCTTTCGTTTCTATCATACCCAAGCTTACGCATGTTGTGAGCACAGGGTAACATAATCAAAAGCGGCCATTCTTTTGTACATTTTTTGTTGGAGATTTGTTCAACATAATACATCGAGCTGGAGTGAGAGAGAGAGAGAGACGAGGGAAAAGAGCTGCGACCCGCTGTGGCTGCGGCTTGGTTGTGCCTCATTTACTCTCGACTGCCGCGGACACATTTCAATTTGTGAAAGGCGGTCAGCGACAGCACTGAGACATGATAAAGTGTCGTCGTCCAGGCAGTTGCCGAAAAAAGTTCACACAATTTGACATAGAAATTCGCCGGCAAAGAATGATAAAGGCACAACTTTTGCGCCAGACGAAGAAGCGCGTGCAACGCGTTGCAAGTAGTTGTGTGCTTAAGAGCTTGGACAGTGGATTTTTGTTTTTTAATCATTTGGTCAACGAAAAGTTTTTCGGCCGTTGATAATAATAAATCATCAAAAGGCGGCGTCGACGCTGACGGCATGCGACAACTTTTTGGGCTTGAACAAATTAAATTAAAATTTAATTCAATTTAATGACCACGAAATAAGCTGTCAGCTGAGTGTGTGTGTCTGTGCCAGAAATTCTGTTAAAGAATATTAATAACCACTTAGATAAGTTTTGTGTGCCATAAATATGGCTATAAATATATCAAATTAAACACATTAAAAACTAGTAGGATGTAAAACTTTAATTATTTCCTCAAAACAAAAGGCTGTTGAAGAATGGAGAAGCAAAGGCTGCTGAAGAAGTGATTCTCCCTACTTCCCTTTCTCTATTTTTGAACAACTTACATGCGTTCAATCAAGTTTGTCATCTGAGCCGAAACATGGCCGGAAACTGCGCAGGCTGTGAGGAAAAACGTATCATTTGCAAAAGTAAAAACAAACAAAAATAGCTGCGTTGACACTAGACTTGGAAGAGCAAACTATGGTTTTTGTTTGGGACAAAATGCTAAAAAAAAAAAAAAAACTAACGCAAATTTGCCACAGAAAATATGCATATAACATTTTTACTATTTAGGCACCTAAAATGGGTCTTTAAATATTTTAGTAAAATGCGTAACACTTCATTTGACTGCACTCAGTACAAATATAAAATTGTTATTATATTATAAATAATATATTGTGAGTCGTTGTAATAGTTCACAATCATAAAATAATTGCCTGATAGCTTGAAATGTTATTCAACTAGTTACTTCTTATATTTAATATGTATTTATTTGTTTTAATCAATTTGCTCTTATCTACCAACTTTTAAAAGAGTGAGGATCAGTTTAACAATAGTTAAAGTAGCTTAGTTTAGATATGTACAGGATGCAGATTGTATATTTTGTAGTTTATGTTCAAGTTGTTTAGTTTAGTCTAGGTTAAGTGTGCATTTATATATTTTTTTTATAAGAATATGTACTACTACTACCACAGATAACACTTAATTTGTTAGGGGATTTCATCGTCAACATGCGGAATATAACATTTCTGTTTTGATTTTTGTTGTCTTTGTTTTTTCTGCTCATTTCCACAAACGCAGTTTTAGTCATAATCATCATCGTCATCATCATCATGGGCCTCCTTTATGTGCTCATGGCAAACACTAAATAGTGGAGCTGGCTTTTTTGTTGGGTCACACCCCTTTTTTTATCAACTCTTGGAAAAGTTGCATCAACTCAAACGAAAATTCCCATGGAAATTCGCAATGTGTCTCCCATGTGCAATGCCAACTTTTGTGGTGTGTATAAATTTGCTTGCTGAAAAAGAAATAAATAGATGACAAAAACTTTTGCCAGTGGAAAACTTTTGGAAAATGTGTGAAAACTGCTCGCTGTAAGTTGTGTATGCGTTTGTGTGCGTACACTTCTTAAAACTGAAAAATATTTATGGCTGATTAAAAGAGGCAGTTGCCGGATGCTGAGCGACCTTGCTTACCTTCTGAAGTACAGGCTATTGTTGTTGCTGTTGTTTTACCACGATAAATAAATAATATGCAGGTGCACTTAAAAAATGTAATAAGCCACGCAACAGCAACAACAACAGACAGCAGAGGAACGACAACAGATTTTAATTGTGAAAGCTCAGCCGCTAACAAAGGTCGTGCCAAACCGTATCCGGCCCGTCGTTGCTCGACTTTTATTCATTTCATTTCAAAGCCCAGACTCAGGAGTCAGGAGTGGGGCAACATCCACTTAACCTGCAAAACGGGCGAACAGCTCTGAAGAACTCAGCCTGAAGAACTCAAAGCAGGTGCGAAATGAGCAGCAGCCACAAATGAGGGCAACAAAACAAGGGGGCTGCAAATAACTTCAATATGAAATGTGTTGGAAAAATGCAAGTCAGTTGAGTGAATGTTGAAGAGCTGCCTCAACTGAGCTGTGGCACTCGTCGCTTTAGGCCACAAAAATAAATGGCCGGCTTCCTCTACTCGCAGAGCCTTTCGAGCTAAACAGATTCTTGCATCTATGTATCTGAGAAACATGTTCTTTATGTGCACTGTAACCGAACAATAAAGGGATCTTTATGAGTATATGTGAGATTATCTCATGAGATATCTGGAAAAATTTTTTATCCCTAACGTTCTGTACACCCCACAGCTGGTTATATTTTATATATTGTCGGATAAAATCAAATAAGACTTGCAAATAAGAGACAATAGAAAATCGTAATATGCTTACGAATATAAATTACTGCGCTTTCCAGCTACTTGTCACTGTCGGAAAAGCCAATTAAAGGCTTCATTTCACCTAGCAGAAAAACAGAACGGTCGGAAGATAAGCTGACTTATATATTTTATTTTATGTAATGAAACGTGGCGGCAAATTGGTCAGATGCAAATTTTTGCAAGCGACTTTCAGTAATATAATAAAGTTGCATTTTTTTTTAAAGTCCAGAGAAAACATTTTCATGTCGAAACTTTTTGAGGTTTTAAATGAAAGGACGAATGTCGAAAACAGATCCTGCCTTAAATAGGTATTTAAAATGAATTTGATAGAGAACATTTTACAGAACTATTAAGATTATTTATACATATAATTTTTCATTATCATTTCGTCGTGCATGCATACAGATGTATTTAATTGGTAGCCCGATTCGTATCCGTGACATTCTGTTTAAGAATATATGTATTTTTGTGTTTCGGCTGGCTTGTAATATAAAGGATAGAAGCTGCGTACAAGAATTGCGACTGTGGGGTTTTATATACAATTTAGCAAATTCACAATTGGATCTAAGAAATTAAGTGTGGCGAGAAATTTATAAAATGGTGCATACGCAATTCAACAGTATGTAATTCACATGTGCCATATGCCATGCTACAAAGAAAATAGGAACATTGTGGAATTTAATTAAAGCTTCCTTCTGCCTTTTGCAGCCTAGAAGCTAGTGGGTCTATTAACGCATTTTTCAAGTTTAATTTAACGTAATAACAAATTTCTGAGCTCTAGCGGCAGGATGTACAAACATTCACAGAGACTGGCACTCAGACAGCCGTATAAATTACGGAAGAGTCTGAGAAGCAGCTGGCTAAAAGCAAGCCAAATGCCGGGAAACTTAGGCACAAGCAGGCGGCATGTGTTGTCCATATGTATGCCGCCAGTTTCTAGTGCCTTATATAAGACACACACAGGGCCTTGGGTTTCGTTCTCAAGTGGCAGCCGCGTTGGCAGCCCCTGCCCCATAATTAAGACAAATGTAAAAACTACTAAAAGACATGCCAAAAGTCACTTTCACTTACCAAACAAAAGGCGAACAGCCAGCCTGGTGCCAGCTGCCAGCTGCCAGGTGCCAGGTGCCAGGTGCCAGTTATATTTACCTCTTGTTTCGTTATAAGTCAACATAATTTCACGTTACTTTCCCGCTTTTACCCCTCTGTCGACACGGCATTTTTGTTTACCATTGTGATAATGTCACGTGTGAAGACTCGACCAACAACATTTCAGACACACAAGCGAGAAGGAAACGTTTCCTTTAGAGTGTCGAAGATTAAATACCTCTGCGGACATGTAGATTAAAGTATAAAGGTTGTTTCTAGTAAGCTTTATAATAGGTGTTAAAAAGAAAAACAAGAAGCTCACGTCTCTATCATCAGATGTCGATGCCAATTGTCATACCAAACATACTTTTAACAGAAAAGTAATCATAATATATTTTCTCAAATGTCCCAACTACGAATACTGCTTTATCCAAATATGCAGTCCTGGATTCTGGGGTACCTTCTGTTAACGCTTAGCTATACTTATACCCAATCGACGCCATTTTGCACGCGCAGGGTATATAAAAAGCCAAGGTCAATGTCCAATCCACAGTGAGTGGCCCTCGTTAAATGTTCGCATGACCTTTTCGCATTAATCTCAAGAGATGGCATTTTAATGCAGCCATGTGTGGGCGTGCTATGCTCGTTATAAGCCAAGTAGTTATTATTGTTATTTATTGTGCTGGAACTATACAGCTGTTCAGGCCACATATCACGACTGCTGATTTTCCCGCATTCAATTAGATCGTCAATCAAACGACAAATTGTGGGCTTTTAATTGTAATTGATTGACTGGGAGTTGGTGAGCAGTGAGTAACACAGTTACAGTTTTCCTTTAGTGTTAATTTAATAAATTAGGTTGACATAAATATAAAATGAGATGTAACTGGATAGAAAGAATGCAAGCTTAAAGTTTAAGTTTAATTAAGCTAACAAGAAAACATGCAAAATTAGCAACAGGCAGGACCTACAGTAGTGTAGTAAGCACCTCCAAACCGATTTATTTTCAATGACATTTTATATTTACTTATCTATTTACAATTAATCTCTTTTTCAATCCAAAATGAGAATGCATAAACTGCATAATTTATGCAAACTCTACCCACAACTCTCCGATGCACACAAAAATATGTTGCCTACTTATCAGCGCATTGAGATTTCGCTAAATAAAAAATTAAAGCATAAATTGAAATCGATTTCGTGTCGTTTCTGACAGCTACTTTTTTAAAAAAATATAATAAATTCAATTTATTTGAAAAATTAATAAATATTTTTTTTACATGTACAAAATGCATAAGAAGTCTTAGATTTTATACATTCTGGTTGGTGACCGGCCAGTAACTCATTCAGGCATATACATTTAGTTAATATTATAATTAATGCCTACAATCTACGTTTGCCGAGAAGTTCTACAATTTGGCTTGAAGTTTGATCACAAAGCAATGTAACTCATAAAGAGTTTGCTATTCGTACTCAATTCTTGGCAAGAATGGCAATGAAAGTGGATAAAGCCATAAATATTTGTCTACCAGTTTGAGTGAGCTCTGTTTAAAAGAAGCTTTTATGAAACTGGCCACAGATGCATTTTTTTGAGTACACATTGGGATCAGATGACTATATAATGCACGAAAACAATTTATACATAACAGATTGCAGATTTACTACTTTATTTCTTTTGGATGCAGATGTGCTGGGCTTCAAGTTCACCCGACGAACAAAAAAACTCAAGTAACCGGTTGCTGTCGTGTGTAACCGACTTAGCAATACTCTGTTATATCCATTAAATCATTAGAAACAGTATTCTTGTAACTTTGACGACGAAACAAGGATAAGAAATATCGATTTTTGCAAGTTGGCGACTAAATATCGAAGATTATGTGGGTTTTCAAAAAGAGGACAAGCCAGTATACTGGTTTTTACTTTGAGAATTGAGTATAAAAATGTACGAGCATGCGGCATATAGACAAAAGGCAAGCCGACAGCAAACATGCATTGAAACTGTTTTTCAAATAGCACGAACGAGGAGATGAATGCTGCATTTCCGCTTTTCGCTTTTTGGTCTTTGTCTTTTGCGGCGCTGGCGCCTTCTGTGTTGCCTCATGGCACCCACTTCTCCTATCGGCCCACCCCGCCCATGCACAGCGAGAACTTATAGAATTTGATTTCGTTTGCTTCACTCGTGGCGAAACTTCAGGCTGCTTTCCTCAATCCACTTTCAGAGATTTATTTGCCTGCCTGGCCCATTGGATCAATTACCCGCTGACTGTGCGGATGAGGATGTGGATGAGTGTGTATGTGTGGGTGTGTGTGTGTATTAAAATGGCCTTTAATTGATTTCACATAAATTTATGAGTCTTTTGTATCGCACATACTATGTATTCATCAGATGCAATTTGCTGAATGAGTTTCTTGAGTTTTGTTCTGTTGGTCGGGAACACTATCTTTCTAGGCAGGCTCTGCCTTTTGTGCTTTTTGATAGCTGTCAATGCAAGTATTTTCTGAGCGGATTCTCAGTCAAATCGGCATTTTTATAGCGTCAATATCTGTTTAGCTGTAAAAGTTTTTTGTATACAAGTAAATAAGTATCAAATTTGTACATTTTAATAAAACGAAATGTCTGAGGAGCTCATTGAACCTATCCCCGTGCCATCTGTGGACACGGATAGTGAAGAAACTGAATCGTACTGGGATGCAACGGAAACTGAAATTGTGGCGAACAGCGAAAGGGAGCATCATCTGCCGACCACCAGCACTTCAGGAGATGGCGACGCAGCTGATGTTGGTGCTGACGGCGACGGTATTGACGTCGGTATCGACAACGGAGATGGCTATGATGATGGCGACGCTGATGGTGGCGGTGATACTGACCTTGTATTTTCAAGCTCAATAGATATGCCAGAGTATCGGGACAAGCTGAAGGTCATACACGATCGAATCACGCGCATTGTGAACCGCATTAGTTTCCTAACCCAAAGTCTCAAGCAGGTGCATCAGGGCCTCAAGAACTACACGAACGAAAGAGCCGAAGAGCAGTCACTGCCAAATATTGAATCTAAGAAGGCTATGGGCGATAATGGGTCCACTCAAACAGATCCACTTATAAAGCCGGAGCTCAACATGCTTGCGGAGCGTACTGGCGACTCTGTGGCCTGCCAGACCATCGAGGATAATCCGTTCGCTGACTAGGAAGCCCAATCAAATTTTGGATTTGTTACTTGTTTGGTCTTTATTTGTTTGTTTTAGTTCTTTTTTATCCAGGAAGTTTTAAAAATTATTTAAATTACGTTGGTAACGATAGTTTTAAGCACACGGAAGAACAGGACAATTTAACTGTCTTACATATTTTGAACAATTACAACTAAATTTGCTGTAAAGTAATAAAAATTCAACCTGAAGAGGAACACAAAATATCTTGGAGAGTTTTCTATTATCAGCCCTTGTCAAATATTTTTGTAACTTGCAAGAAAAAAATCGACAATTAAAAGCCGGAAATAGAACATTTTAAATTTTAAATATAAGTCAAATTCAATCAGGTTCTCTCGACTCACAGATTTTTCATTGAGCAGCCAATAAAACTTCTGCAAGCCATTGCCAACCGCTGTAGATTTTCATGGGCATTTGGTGGGGAAACTTTGGCCAACCAACTAACAAATAAGTCAAAATTGCTTCAAAGTTTGCATTTGCCTTTGCCAAATTTCTTCTCAGGGCAAAGAACTTTATGTTCAGCTGACCGCCATTTTTGACTATGCAAAAGCTTACACAGTCAACAATAGAAAACTGTTTAAGCTAAGAATAACTTAGACATCACATTCTTAATACAGTCAAAACGCAGCATGTCCAACCTACAGCTGTGAATAGCAGATTGATTTAAGCGTAAGAAAGGGCAGCACTCAAAGCTTTAAATTTAAGAAACTTAGTTCAGTTATTAAACCACCTATCGCAGTTTTCATCCATATATTATAAGACAAATACATACGTACATATATATGCATTTAAGATATAGGCCTTAGAGAAACTGTATGAGCTTGGGTAATTATTTTCGACATTATCCTAGACCTCATTTTAATTAATAAAATTATTAATTGCTGATGATCTTGCTTTAAGTAGCTTATGCACTGGTCTTGCTCCGAGGTAAATGCTGATCAAATGCTGACACTCGATTATTTCAACAGACAGACTTCCTAGCCGTGCCATTCATCTTTGGATAGATAGAAGACAGCAATAGTTCTGCGATTGTAGGGAAGCCATATGGCGTTTTACCACGTCCATGTTAGTTGCATACCTACCAGGCCAAATCAAGACAAAAGGCAAATCTACGGCCGAAAATATATTTGTATAGACAATCTAGAAAGCCCGTCTGTCTGTAGTTATTTTGAAAGTTTTATGGCAACCAGACTAAATTGAATGGAGCTATAATGGAACACAATTTAAAAGCCCTATGTCACAAGATACAAGCATATGTCATTTGCTGGCAGTTGTAAAAAGCCACTCGGCTCAGGACTCTGCTCAAAATATATCGACAACACATCAAACGCAAATCCAAAGTTCAAAGAAACTGTCTGGAACAGGAGGCAAAACTAATAACATTTCTGATAATCACACGCAGAGCACAAGCGAGAACCAGAACCAGAGAAGTGCGCATTCATGGAAAAATCAGTTCAATTGAAAACGAAAATTAAATCGAAATTGAAATCAAAATTGAAACTGAAGCAGAACCAGAACCAGAAACTGAATCTGATGCAAACGAATCACTGATAAGCGGAAACTCACTAAATGAGTTTCAGAATGAGCACAGGGAAGCCACCTACCTAAAGCTGCTTTGTCATTAGGCAAGTCCAGCTCATTGAGAGTGACTAAGTCGGATTAGAGAGACCTACCCTCCAGCTCTTCTCTTCTTAGTCTGCCGCTGCTGTTTATGGAAATCAGCCGCAAAATTCCTTTGTCGGATTTCGTACGAAATTAACATTTCAATCAAATCAATTTTATGTGTCTGACTTGTTTTATGCCTCAACAGCAATGTCATCATCATCGTCATCATCATTATTACTATTATTATTATCATCGACATTGTTGGTTGGAAATGTATCATTCAGTTCGTGTGCGTATTTGACGAGCCAAAAGAAATTGTCGAAATTGATTGATTAAATATTTATTCAGACGGAAGTCCTTACAGTATCCTAAGGGGCCAACATATTGAAGACTAAATTGTTTGCGAAATGGCAAACACATTTCTTCCGGCCTGATGCTGATGCGTCATTCAATTGGTTATCAAACAGGAGCTCATCCAAAAGCAACACATAATATATAGAAACAGTAAAGGTAATGTTGCAACCAGGTTAAATGTAAACAAAAAAACTTGTTGTGAATAAATTGACTTTTAATGAGACAACAAGCTTAACTCACGTATTCAGTGCAATCAAGTGAAACTGTAAAGTAGTGCAAACCAATTCAGCTCAAGATTAAGTAAAAAGAACGAGCAGATATCCTCAACCCAGCGCCAAAAAGCCGTAACAATAATTCCATCGAGCTCGGCGTTACAATCTAAAGTCCAATGAGTTCTTGCTCTGGTATTCACTGAAATGTCAGACCTTGCTTCAAAATCGATACTAATCGAAAAGAGATAAACTCGATTTAAACGAATATGCATATCAAATTTAAATTCTCCAGCTCTTGTCGTCTCTGAAATGGACGCCTTCTGACAGACAAATCAGATCAGGCAGACTGACATAGATGGTTCGACTCAGTACGCTAAAGAAGATTAAATCTAATGGAGTCCAATCTATTGAAATCTTTTTTTTTTACACATATACAATAGGTAGCAGGTATAACAAGAGCTAAAGAACTAGTCCAGTCGATTAGTTTGAATGTCACTTTGACTGCATATTTATTGATTCCCGCATAGCCTAAGGACCTGTTATCATTCAACTTCTGCTGCTTCGTCATTTGGTTTATCTATTCTGTAGACAAAAGCAGCACAAGCTTGTGGTATTGACTGGCACTGGAAGCTTGCAATAGACCCGCAGGAAATCTTAATTAAACAACTTGTAATGGCAAATCCTAAATGGCCAACAGACGGGAGAATGCTCTGCTCGGCCCGACAGGGCAAGCAGCGATGGCAAACAAAGGCAAATTTCTGTGTTGGTATTGAACAAACGCCAACATTTTGCTGCTGCAGCTGCGGCATACACAATGAGTGAGCATTAAGCGCCACAGATACAGACAGCTAACACTCACCCACACTCATCCACACACACCGACACACACACTCACATTCACACTGCACACGTGCAAAAAGGTTTGGCGGTTTTTAGCACATTTCCGCTCAGAGATTCAATAGGCGCTTCGGCCTTCCCTGGCGCTTCTCCCTTCCTTACTATTGTCTTTTGGCTTGGCTGGGCTGAAGCAGCCGCTCAATGGCCCTCAAGAAATTAGAAAATAAGAAGTATATCCGTTTTAAGTCCTTTTGACTGCAATCAAGTGTCTAACTGTTGAACTATTCGCTGGTACAACATTGTGTAAACTACTTTGTGTCCATTAAAGATCTTTAAGAGTTAAGTGCAATTCAATTAACGGAGCCGGGCCTTCCAATTCAGGAAGGAATATATCTATCTGTATATTGTGGCATTCAAATATAAATTAATTGTTTTCTCTACTCCGTAAATTGGAAACTTAGGTTCTTCGCACTTGTTTCAAGCTTGTGCGGTAATCATACATATTTTCTTTGATACAACAAACACATAATTAATTTGCCTATGGGTGTCCCCCAGCAATATTCGCATATTATGAATCAGCCAAGACTTAAAAAAGAGTAACCAGGGGCTTCATTAAATCATATGCCTGACGCATACGAAATACCTCATAAGATACTTACAGGAACTCCTTTGTAACTCTTTTAAAGAACCTCACTCGCATTCAATTGCTGCTACCCTTTGCGATAGTAAATTTAAAAGCCGGACTAAAAGAAAAGTTTATACATCCTGTAGCTATTAAAACTGGGTAAAAAGAGAACAACACAGTAAGGTAAATGCATTAGCTTGCATAGGCAGAAAATTCGACCGCATAAGAGAAAGCTGAAAGGGCTCTGCGCCAATCCGACTCTTAGGATTTCCGTCGAGCAGGTCCGTCTAAGACTTCAATAAGACTAGAGATTGCGAATTTAAAATGTTGTCGGTTTAACCCTAACTTTTGGCAACGGGACTTAACTGATATACCCTCGATATAAACACAAAGCGGACAGCTTATAATATGAGTGTTAAAGTTGTGTACAGGGTATCTACCAGTCAATAGCACTCCTTTGTTGTATTTTATTTTTGCATCTGCATATCCCTCATAGCACCTACTCCATAGATACCACTTGAAATATGCAAAGTTCTGTTTTATGTCCTTGCCATTGCTGGCCAGTTTGCTAGCCTGTTAGGATCCTAGCCTTGGCTAGTTGTTGCTTAAGGAGAATTTTGTTTTTGTTTTAAGGGGGGCAAAGTAAAAAATTCAAAATGAGGCAACTTGAGAATGTTGTTCGAAAGTTACGTCTCGGTCCTTTGGCCATTTTTGCATTCATATTATCTCAAGTTTGCGCTGGCGCTTGCTCATGTTTTGCCTCATATTTCATGCCATGCTTCTATTTGTTTTCCCGTCCGTAAACATGTAGCCCAGTTGTTGCTCTTGCTTTTGTCGTCATCATCATTATCATGATCACTGCCAGAACATGAAAAACATGTCGCGAATATGTATGTCTCCTGTTTGCATGCTTGCTGTCACTTAGGACAGCGATGCGAGAAAAACTTTGCGTGATTTTAATGCCAAGTCAAATGAGTTTTTGGTAAGTTTGGCAAAGTTTACCCGTGTTTAATGGTGACAGTAATTTTTAATAAAAGCTAAAAAGTGGCACAATACGATTCACTGGTCTTTAAAGGGAGGTGAACAGAAGAAGAAGAAGAAAAAAAAACTGAAATCTAAATAATAACTCTCAACGACAAAGGGTCATTTGTATTGTTTGCTTTCCGAGCATCGGCACATCGATATAATCCCGTAGCCGCCACGTCTTTTTGGAGCTACCCCGTTTCGGGGTCTTGGTATTATAGTGCTTGCATATGAATGTCTTTGAACCACGCGCGTCTCGCAGCATGCGATGCTGCACTGGCTCCTGCCGCATGCTGCAGTCCGTTATGCGCTGCGTATGGGCCGTAGCAGTCTCCAGGTCGCGACGCACCCTGATTGCCTTGCTCGTGAGATCGACAAAGATGTAGTTAAGCTCATGCGAGGTGCGCCCCTCCACCTTGTTGGTGCCATCGCTGACCAAGCTGAACGTGGACAGCGACGTGTTGGATGATCTGACCAAACTAATTGCCGACAATGATGAGTTCTCCCCTACTATATCCGAACGTATTGGTTTGGTAACAGTTCTCTCGCGATCCGGTTCATTGTATCTGTGATCCAAACGTTGCACAATATTGACACAAGTGCGCAGATCGCTCTGTATGAGCTTGCACAGTTCCAGCGCCCGATCGAGTTCTCGATCTTCGGTTTGGATCATTCTAAATGAATGTTTGTGTGTGTTTTGGTTTATTTTTAAGACGTGTATCACACGAAACAATTTCGAATGTCGTTTAAAAAAAATTTCAAGGCGAACTACATGAATTTCGTATTGTAACTATGCTATACAATGTATATTATCAAATACTTACACATTCCGAAATAATCAACTGACAGCAATGTAGCTTGTATACTTTTTCGGCGCTAAACAAAGATTTTAACTTTCCTCACCCAAGCGAAATATTTCAACTGAATTCAAATTTTGTGTGTTTCGTAATGTAACATGTATCATACATTTATACTCGTCGACATAAGTATTTTGACATGCCTGCCACATATATATTTTTCATTTGTTTTTCGATAGTAAGCAGAATTTTGTATTTTACTAGAAAACAAAACCATCTGCTTGATACGCTGAAGAAAGAATAACGAATTCAAATAAATAATTAATACCTGCCGATTTCATAAACCTGGACGCTTCTACAAGAATGGATAGATATAAACTCTTTATCCTTCAAAGAAATAAATTTTATATTTGTTTAAAATGAAGTGATTTGAATAAGGAATTGGGAAATTGTTGGGGAGTAAGATTTGATTCGTAAACCTGATTCTCCACAGCCATAAGCCCAGTTTTTGAATATACCTTCAGGTCTGTATTGTTAGGTTTGTATACTTTTACGTAAGCTATACTCTCTCTATATACACTACCTCCCTCTCTCTCCCCATCTCTATCTATCCAATAAAACGCAAACATGAGTTTTGTAAATCTCCGAGCGACGTTTACTCATTAGTAACTGCGGGTTGGCGTTGACCTCAGGCACGTGTAATAGATACCTGAATGGGGAACTGACTCTGCGATTGTGCGTCTGCTCCTGAGGGCGGGCAACCTCAAATAGAAAGCAATTTCAGCATCGCAAACATCGCACCAAAAGGGAAAGCACAAAAATTAAATTGCCAGTGCAACGTTAAAAGTGAAAAGTGAATCAAAAGTAAATCGTGGGAAACCAAAACCGAAAAATATAAAAGATGCGATGTACATATATACACCCACATATATATATATAAGTATAAGTTAAAAGGCGGCTTTGCGTGCTTGTATATACATATGTATACTGCATATGCATGCGGAGCTATATTTTTAGTTTTCATTTATATATCTTTAACATACTAGGCATAACTTAAAATTTTGATAAGAAAGCATGCACTTATGATTTCTCCTTAAGCGGGATAAAATCTGCAACCGTAAATGTCCGCTCCAGAGAGATTCTACTGTACATTCTTGATCATCAACAGGCAAGTTGATCTAGCGTGAGTTGAGCATCAGGTGCAAAATGTGCCAGTCCAAGAAATTTTCCCGAACTTTGAAGTTGTTTACGCAGCGCTCAAACTTTGCGCTTACCTCAAGAATGCCACGCTGCGTGTGCGTAATATGCGTGCAACCCATGTGCATGCCAGAGGCTACGTGTTGCGAAAATCAATGTGCCACCAGCTGCTTGCCACCAAACTGAAATCGAACTTGCCACAGAGCGCAAAGTGTTTGACTTGCGACAGGAAACGCGTTGCTGTTGGTGTCGCATTTGTTGTAGATACCTGTTTGTGGTGCAGCAGGTACAGGCGTTAGTTGCATAGTTAGTTAGTTGGCTTAAAGTTTTCAAGCAGTTGCACAGTCAAGCCAAATGACTTTTGGCTGCGTGCATAGCCAGTCGGGTAATGAGTAAAGTTTATGCAATCAGCCGCGGAATCACTCCGAATACCTCACATTTGTTGACTGCAACAATTTTTAATTAAATTTGCCTGCCCAACATCTAGCAATAAATATTGCTCTTCAAGTTTAATAAAAATGCTTCACTCAAATGAATGCACAAGCAAAAGAAAAAAGTTCTGCTCATACCCATGTGGAGGGTATTGTAATTTTGCCACGAAATGTGCAAAGCAGCCGACTCTAGTTACTCTCTAGGGCTTACAGCTAATATTTCGACAAATATGAATATATCGAAATCAGCCGAATCAGTTCACTATTTTATATAGCCGCCATATGAACGATCTGTGGAAATTAAGTTCTTCCAAAGAAAGCTCTTGTATATTAACAACTCGACCAAACGTAGCTTCTTATATGTGAGGGAAATATTATCGACAATGGTCTACTATATCATTTATTGGGAAATCGATCAAAAAGTGGGACTTGATATACAAAATCGGAAGTTTCTTCAAGATATTACGAGTCTCACGCTTCTTATCGATATCTCTACAAGGGTATTAGATTTTTGCCATGCCGATAGTTATTCTTGCCCATTTTCTTTGTAAGTCAAGCGTGAAAAATGAAAAGCTTTTCATTATTATTTTCCTATTTAATGTTCAATGGTAAAGTTACTTTGCACACAAAGTTATAAAGTTATTCATTAATATGCCATTTATATCTGCTGCCTGCCAAAGCGGCATCAACACATAAGATTGATCGAACGGAGATTTCAGCAATAAAAACACAAACTGAAACAGGATTATCATGTTATTATTTTAAGTTATATTCATTCAGTTAGGTGCACGCATTCTGAATTAATGAACTCTCATGTGCTTTAAACCTGTTCACAAATATGAATTAAAGATAAATCTAACGTTAAATACAAAGAATTGGAAATTAGTGAAAACTATATTTATTGTACTTTTTATTTTTGATTATTTCACTTACTTTTTGCGTACTTTATAATTAATTTAATCATGAGAGTAACTTAAACTTTGAGTTCTTGCCTCATAATTGATTTTCCCTGTGTGCTGATAGGAAAATGCATTAGGGAAATTGCCAGGCTTAAAACTATCGATTTAATAGTCCATCAATTGACAGCATCCACTTAAGCCCCGTAACTAAGCGAATCGAAGTCAGAGGGCTTTAAGCCGATTTCGGCAAAGAGTGCTGCTCAATGGCGCTATTGTCAGCGCATTATCGGCTTACCATATGCATGAGTGCAGGCTCAAATACATATACATGCACAAACACACAGATGCATGCACACACACACACACACTCACAGGCACAAGCTGATGGCAACAACAAGTGCAGTCAAATATCGAATGAAGCTCTTTTTGCATTTTCACAAACATTTAGCTAGTCGTTTTTGTAAGCGACATTTATTTTAAAATCTCTGCCCACATATATTTACGCATGTATTATTGTACCCTGTGCAAATTGAAAATGGGTATAAAATATCATGTTTTTATATCTCAAGATATATCTAGAGATATCTATTTGTATATGTAGGCTGTCGTATAGTATACACAGTTGCCGAATATATCACTTTTAAATCCACACCCCCAACCCCCGCCTCTAAAAAACAAACAGCAGAAAGTTGAATATAAAACTCACTAGCACACATGTACCGCTTGGGATATGTATATCTTTGGGATTATGCCAAGTGTAAGCCTTGTACATGTGAGCAAAAAAGGGACTATTAACACTGAAATTATTCAAGAACGAATTTTTCCTGGTGTAGGAGTAAGACTAGAAGAAGCACAGCCACGACAGTAAGGGCGCAGCTTGTGGCGAGCGTGTGTATGTATATGTGTGTGTATGTATATGAGTATGTAAGTATATAGAAGAAACGTAGAGCGCTTATTATGGGGGCAATCCCGACTTGTTTATCTTTCTTTTAAATTTCCAGCAGGTAAATCAGTAGATTTCCGCTGCCTGCCATAATATATTAGACTAGATCTTGAGAGAAGTCCAAAAATAGTCAAGCTGCCAAATTTTGTACTCTAGATTAAATACTGTGGAAGATAAATAGCATGGGTATATATTTTCTTGCTTGAATAGAAGCAGACGGACGGACGGATGGCTTCACAAACGAATCTAAGGACAGCACGAAGGACTTAAGAAAATCAATGTTCTCTTTTTATACCCTGAACCCATTAAAAATGGGTATAGGGTATATTGTATTTGTGCAAAATCCAAAACCAAAACCCAATCCGACCCCATAAAGTATATATATTCTTGATCAGCACCAATAGCCAAGTCCGTCCGTCCGTCCGTCTGTCCGTATGTATGAACGCAATGTCAATGATGTCAGATCCTATAAGGGCTAGAGACTTGAAATTCTAAATTCTTCTATCTAGAATATATATATGCATTTGATGTTGGAAGAAAAGGGTTCAGGGTATCCCCTGATCGGGAGCTCCCGACTAGAACCTCATACTTGTTCATTTTGGGAACTATTTATAATTATATATAATAGCAACGACCTAGGTTATATTGTACTTCGCACCATAACAAATAAGTATCAGAAAAAGCTCTTTATCTGTTCAGAAATTTAAGCATTTTGTTTATAGCGAGCTTAAGCTTTACTTATCCCAAATGTAACATATAACCCGCAGGAATTTATGAACCAGTAAAGTTTTCATAAGCACACAGCATTCCTTTTACAAGCCGTTGCTCTACGGGGCATGGAACCTACAAGGGGCGGAGCCTTTAATAAATAATTAACCTTAAGCCGATTGTTTTTAACGAACGGCACATGAAGCCGACATTCAGACACAGGTTCAGACTCAGGCACATGCTCAGGCCGCAAATTTGAGAGTTAACAATTCTGTTTTTCGGGTTGTGCACATATTTGCACTTAATATTCGTCACACTGAAAAATGGTTGATTGATTGGGAAACGTAATCCAGTTAACTAAGTTGTCGCCTACCTTCGCTTAGGCAACAATTTTTGCTGCACTTCAGTGAATTTTGGGCTGAAGAGGCTTTAAAATTGATGTGTGTTTGAAAATGTGATTTATGAGGAACTAGGCAAAGTAACCCAACGAAGCGGGCATCCGCTTTGTGCGCTTTTCATTATGCGACAACAATTTTCTGGCACAAAATTGATGATTTTGGGTCAAGGTGGAAAATCTTAAATATTGATGGGGTAAACTGATGTTATTATCAAGCCAGAATTTGCATATTGCACTTTATCATATGCTATACATTATATTTAATTCGTTTGTGGCCTATGTGATGATTCTTTTCACTTAAAAATAAGTTAAGCAAAGCAGATCGAAGATTAAATACCCATCTAGTGCTTACAGCTTGTGCAGATATGTGAGTAAAATATTAAAGCTCATCGCTGACAAGTTAAACATCTTTAAAACAAGATGGTTTTTAATACAGTACCCGATTTTCAACTGATTATTGCTGTGGGGATCCAACTCCATGTATCTTAACAGAGAAAGAATTCCAAATACAAGGCAGTTTTCGACATATAATAAAGTATATATCTACAAACATATACCATAATGGCTTGCTATCGAATTAAGTAGTCTTACCCACTCTTTGGCAGAGCTTAGTTGTTTTCTTGCTTAGAATTGTTGCTCCAGACGAACTTTTAATCTGTGTTCATGAAACTATAAAATATAACTCAAAACTTAACACTCTTGTAAATCTTTCTCATTACTGCTTATCAATTGCATCTTTCGACTCTTCGCAATTGGAAACACGCATCACATCACATTCCTTCTCCTTGGCGATGTTATCTTTTATTTGCTCTTGGGCAATCGAAGCTTGCGCAGATGTATCTTTATCTGTATCTTCAACCAATTCTGGCTCTACGATTTCTTCTATAATCTGTAGATCGGTGGCCAAAGCATTCTCCACGGTTACCTTCATTTCCTGGAGCTCAATATTTAGCTGCCGGATGCACATCAAACTAGTCCGAGCACGTACCAAGGCTTGGGAAATGCGTTCACGTAAATTTTCCTGCTCGATGCGCATATTTGAGGAGTTCTCCCTAAGGCATTCCAATATCATTAAACGATGTTCTATGTTGTACAAGTCCATTGCTGAATTAGTTCAGATACATTCAATTTTCAATTTTAGAGCTAGTTGTGTATAGGCTCGTGTCTTTTGTTGAATTCGTCGAATAATATAATAATGACTGTATTGTAGACGCCTGCTTGCCAAGCCCACCCACAACATTAATTGATTGATGGCATTTACTTAATACAATTATTTGATTAAGCCGATTAAGTACTTGTTGGCTTATCTGTTTATTATAGTTGACCAGCCGGCACATCGATGTCGTAATAAACTCGAAATTATGATTCACAATTAAGATATTAGAGGCCTCCGTCCTTCTCTTGGCTAAACTGGCTTCCCAGCTTTTGTGCTGTGTGCTGCATAATTGATTATCCTGTGGGCAAAATATGTCCTTGGCTTGCGACTTCATTTTCCCTTCTGCTAGCAAAGTAAAAGCTGTTAAGCTCAATGTTGATTCAAATTGCGTTGACAGCGTTTGCTGGATTTTATTTTGATTTAATCTATGTCTTTCCCTTTTTATCATAAGACACACCCTAATTCCTTCTCATCTTACTTTTAGTTTTTTTTTTTTTTTTATAATTTTTTAAGTGAGCACAAATTTTAATTGCTCAACGCACATCATTTCGCTTTTGCTTTTAATTTTTATTTTTTTTTATTTGCTTATCTTTTTGCACTGTCCACTCTCTAAGGGCTTGCTTGCCCTAATTGGATTAATTGGCATGCTGCGGGTTTGCCTTGAGGTTGGGTCCATGTGACAGTAAAAAGGGCGCTGAATATTCAAAAATTCCTTTGTCTCCTTGATGGAGGTTGTAGCAAATTGATCGTCTACATAGCTTTAAGCAGAATATATATTGCCAATCGTAATTTGTAACAATTTGTGGACCCGTTTTAAGCAATGAACAAAAACCATAATAATATAATGTTAGGGAACAGCAAATTTCATTTTATTTTATCTTTGTCATTTGTCATATATCCACCAAGGAAAACACATTTAATGCTCACAAAAATTAAAACTACATAAATTTATAATCGTCCACACTTGAATTTGTTTATGCATAACTGATTTCGTTTCATACTAAAAACATAATCGTCCGTTTCGCTCAGTTTCTTTGTATAACTTTTCAGTGCATAATGTATTACGTAGACGCAGTGGTCGCTAATCAAATAAGCTACGGAACAGGAACTAAAACAAAAACTGTAATTCGAGACATGAAACTCACAACGCACTCAAATCCGCTTTTAAACAATTTGTCGGCAATTTAGCTAGAGAGGCGCACACACACGCAAGATGGGTAAAAAGGCACACATACATGCATGCACATGAGCTCTGCTGTTTTGCTTTACAGTTTTGTGTCGGGGACACAAGCGACACCTGTTGCCTTCTACCAGCAACTTGCACTCAATTTCATACACTCACTCAGTCTCTTTCGGCGCTCTTCGGTATATTTGTTGTGCTCTGCTCTTTCGCCGGCAACAACATACTCATATTCGGTTTGGCGCCATCAGGCAATCAGTTTTTTCTCACTCTTCGCTCTCCGCTATGCTTGGCGCTCAATGTTGGAGAACTGGTGCTTCCAGCTGTGGCTTTGGCATGTCTTGGCTCAGTTTACATTTCAGTTCAGTTGTCGCTTGTTAGTCGCCACGTGCGGTTCGGTTGCTGACTTTTGCTCCGGCTCTGGCTCCCCCATTCTTTCTCTTTCTCACTCGCTCGCTGTGTGACCAAATAATACGCGACTTTCTCACGCGTCTCTATGTGTGTGTAAGTGTCTGTATATCTACATTGAAGCTGTGTGAGTGTCATTCGCGTGTTTAATAAACAGATACATCGACAAGTGGTACAGATATTTAGACAAACTGGCGGTCAGGCGGACGGGCGAACGAACTGAAATTCATTTCCATTGCGTTGGCGTTTGCATTTTAGCTGCGTTGTCATCGCCGTCGCCGTCGCCGTCGCCGTCGTCGTTGCAGCCGCCGTCGTTGCTGATTTTTCATTTGTTTAGGCAGCACAATCTATATGAATTTGGAATTTTTTTATTTTTTTTTTTTTTAAGTATTTTTTTTGCCCGCACATTCATCATTTTATGAGTTTGTTTCTATTTGCCCCTATCTTTATTTGCCTGCTTGCTATCTCTGCCGCGAATTTGAAGCTGTAATCAAATTTCACGTTTCATTAAAGTCTTTATATCTCCTTTTTCCTTTTTCCGACGCGGCTGCAGCCGCCGTTTTGTCTGTGCCACAACAACATGAAAAATAACAAAAAATTTCGCCAGAGATTTGGCTTGCTTGATTTTGTTTGGCTCCTACACTGGAAAATTATGTTTACACAAAGCAGTAAAAAAAAAAAGAAGAAAATCGCGAAAAACGAAACAAAAAGAAAACAACATTGCCAATGCAAGGGAAGATACTCGTACTTTATAAGCAGCGCGACCTGACAAGCGTTATGAAGAGTTTCCCAAACTTGGCTGCATGCCGAACTGGCAAACTGATGCATTAAACTAATTGCAAAAATTTTGCGGTGCGTGTTTTTTAAAGAGCAAGTCGGTAAAAATGAGTCTAATAAATTCAAATCATAACAAAAATATCTAATTTTGCTTGTAGCTTGTTGGGTTAAAACATCAAACGTAATTAAATCGGTAACTATATCTGACATGGTTTTAAATACAAGGCTGAGCCAAATGTGTGCATAAATCCATATTTTAATAAAAATAAACATGCATTATTTTAGATTATTGAAATAAAGAATTTGAAAATTATAAAAGCTAAGCGAAAAAAGCTACTTCAAATTGCTTATAAAAATAAACAATTAATAACTTGATTTCAAAATATGGTTTGAAAAATATAACAACAACAAAATATAAGCATTTATTGATTTCGTAACAAAAACAAGATGTCTTAAGACTCTCCAAATCTAATATGATAACTAAAAGATTTATTATGCATTTATGCAATTCGATTTCCTGGCTATTTTCTCGGGAAAACGTCGTTGTGAAAGCGTTGTGGAAAAACATAATTAACAAAAAATAACAAATAGTTGAGTAAATATTGAATATGGCAATTTACATAAAATATTTGATAATGTAAAAATTACTCAAATAAAAATGCTAACGTTAATATAAGAGACCATTGATATTGAAGTTAAATGAATTATTTGCAAAGTAAATGAAGCGGAAAAATATTTTATTATGCATACATATATATATATCCAAATCATTTTGAAAGCATACAAAGTAAACTATTTTATATGTTAGTAGAATCGCATTTATGTGCTCACAGCAGAGCCAGCTGTCCAAAAAAATGGGCCATTTCAATTCGCAGTGTTTCATATGTATGTATATATATTCATTCATGTATGTTTCCAACAGATATTCTTCGCTATATTTAGATACAATTTATAAATGCCGCGCTAGACAACAATGCGTATGAGTAATTTTCAACTGTAACGAAGATTGATGCAAGTTCTAAATACAAATCAAAATCTATTTAATTAATAACAAAGGCAACAATTTCCAATTGCAAAATATTTTGTAAGCAGTTGTAAAGACTCATAACAATAATAAAAATATCGTTTTGTTCCTGTTATAATAAAAATTCAAATAGTTAGTAATAAGTTGTTTCGTGGATATCACATGACGAACTTAAGTTGACTCTGATAACTCTGCTTTATATAAATGCCCTCTTTCATTTGTTGCTGCATCTATTATTAACTTTCTTTATTATTTATTACAATTTATTAGATTAAATTACGGCTTGAATACGGCAAATTGAAAGCATTGTTAGATTTGCTGACTGGAAGCAAAAGTTTATTGAATCATAGTTTTGCTATTGTGTGCTTAAGCGTATTATCTCATCAAATTTCCCATTTTCGAGTCAAAAACAATAACGAAAGCTTATCAAAACGAAATTTGAAAAAACAAAGGCTCAGATTCATAGTTGAATTAAAACACATATTCCATCGCGTTAATCAGTGCGTTAATTATAATTATGGCTGCTATTGTCAAATCAGTTATTCAATCCCTAAATAAATATAATATATAAAATATATATATAACGCCAAATCATAACAATCAAAACGTGTTTTGCATAATATAATTAATTAACTAAATGGTAAAATCATTACAACTAAACGAACATTTTGAAGCGGCAATTATAAATAAAATCATAGGTGCGTGCTTGTTTAATTGAATCTAAACAAATTATGGGTGAACTGAGAGTTATTATTAATAATACATAAAATATGTATGTAGCTCGTCAGGTCAATGACAGTTAACTGTTGGTTAAATATGATATACGTTTACCATAATTAAACAAATGCTCACATTTAATTTTAGATCCGCCTTTGTATTTGTTTATTTGTATGCATTATACCCATTGAAAGGGGCTTTAGTGAGGGTATGTTGGTTTTGTTTGAATGTATGAAACACGTATCAGTTAAGTTGTTCCGTCTATTGACAGAACAGATCGGTTTGCTGCTTCAGCTGCTAAGATTTCTACATATCCACAAATAATTTTTAGGTTCATTTGTTTTATGCACAACTTGAAGTATTTAATAGCTAAAAAGAAACACACAAATGTTGTGTATAAATAAGAAGACTTTTTGTAGAGTATACGCTATTCGGGTATATTTGACTTTTTAAAACCAACAGCTGTTCCCCTTTTAATTGTAAAGATGTATTGAAAAGTTTATCACTATTTAAATAACGCCATTTACACTCATATTTAAGTCCTACATTTTTTTTTGTATTTTACACTACTTAAAATGAAAGGCCGAATGCACATTTATAATTATTAACGATTCCAACGATAAGCCGTGAATACAACTCATATTTTACATGGCTCGTAAATCAGATAAAGTCGAACAAGTAACAAGTACAACGAGAATGTGAGGATATCCTCGGTACACCAAAGAATTAATACCTTTCCTTTTAAAAATGCTGAGATTGCTTAAAAATATCTTTGGAAACAGAATATTTTGCCATGCAACCAGTCTTTCCTATTGCAGCTATATAATATAGTGCTCCGATATTGGCAAGATTTTGCATGCATATAGGGGGCATAGCAAAACTTATAAGTGACAAGTTTGGGTAATTTATCTTGATAAACATTCAAGTTTTCTTCAGTTTCAGACGGACAACTCGCCTGTTGATGCTGATCTAGAATATGGGGTTGGAGATGTCTTCTTCTATGCGTTGCACATTTCATGTCAAAATTATAATACCCTCTACTAGGGTACAATGAATTGATTAATTTGTACGATTGGCCGCCACATTGGCAGCGGCCTCTTAACGTGGCAGCCACATCGCATCGCATGAAGAGGGAAGACGGAAAATTATTAAAATAATTAAGCCGCCAGCGAAAGTAGCGGCTCCATGGGCCAACACAAAACTTGACAATTTTAATGATGTTTTAAAAGTCGACATCCGACGTTTTTGTGTGTGCCGCATAATTAACACTTTTGCAGCCGCGCGGCAGGCTCTGGGGCGCAGGGCGTGTCAGATTGGGCGTTAAATGTCAACAATAAGCTGGCGGGTATTCGAGAGCTGCTGTTTTCCTTCCGTTTTTTATTTTCATTGGTTTTATGAATATTAAGCAGAGATTTGTGCCAACAAATCGCTGGCGATAGTCAACCAAAAATTGTGGGGATTTGTAAGGCGCGCTTTGAATTTATGCAAAATACGAGATTCGAGTTGTATTTTTCTACTTTTTGCACCGTTTTCATCTCTACTTGTTCTGTGAGTGTGTGTGTGTGTGTTGGGGTTTTGCGGCAGCTTCATTGCGCATTCAAGTGGCCCCGTTCGCCAAATGAAACTGAATATGAAAATAAAACCAAAACTTTTCTACATGGCCAATTGGGCATTTGAGCCGTGAATTGAAAGCTGGCACTGTTCTGGCTCTGCGCTGCTTGAATTGACAAAAGTGCTGCATTGGCCACCGAGTCCACCCTAAGTCCATCAAGTCCGCTGAGAGTCTGTCCAAAATATATAAAGGACTGCTCGAGCAACGCTGCTTTCATCAGCATTAGAGAGTTTTCATATAGCCTAATTTGAGGCGCTTTCAAATTACGTATGCGTAACGTGTTACGCGCGCGTAGTAAAAGCCGAAAGATGCCGGCGCGTTAAAAGGCAAATAAACAATGGCGAATACCAACATAAACAGCAACAATGACAGCCAGAATAACAACAACAATGCTGGCTCATCAGAAAGGTAAACAAAATGCGCCGTAAAATGGCAAGCATTTTGCCTACGAAACGAGCTAATTATATAGCCATTAAAAATTCATATAAATTGGTTGCATGTTCTCACATGCTTCTGCTGAGTGATTAATTTTCATGAATGAAAAAAGTGCCAGCAAAAAACTGGACGTTACACAAAAAGGTCGAAACTCGCACCAAAAAATCTGCTCACCTTTAACCATATTTATGCATAATGAGTGTGTTCACGAGTATAATTAACATTGAGAGCAGCCCGTGCGTCAAATGTGAATATCCGAATATGCAACAACGGCGCACGCCCTTTCACACACACACACAAACACACATAAACGCACACACTTTGAATACATTTATTTAAATTAAGTGCAACATATGAAAGAGGCAAAGGGAAATGCTGCTATTTTCCAGTTTCGTTCAGCAATAATCCTATAAGTAGTTGCTGCTTACAATTTCTATGAATGCCCTTTTGGCTACTTTTATGTTTCTAGTTTGATACCATTTTTTAAACGATTTATTTCGAATTTTGCACATAGCTGCCACACCGAATTCAAAGCTCAAATACCAGCAGAACTGAGGTCCCATTAGGACTTTTCTATTTCCCTATTTTTAAGCACACACAACCGCACACCTGCTGCCATTTAGACCATTTTATTACGAACATTTTGCGCGTGTGCCCTTTTGCTGCGGTCGCAGTTCGGTCAACTAGCAAATAAACACACACATGCACACACACCTACGTGAATATGTTATTTGACACATGTACGACATGTAACACATGCCTATAGCTAAAAAACAATTAAAAAATAAATTTTAACTTTGTTAAAGAAACAGTGCAACTGTTAGCTGACGCAAAGCTCTTTAAACTGGTTAAAACTACAAAATAATTAAAGCAGCTTTTACAGAATGAAAAAAGTAAAAGTGTTTCAGTCGACGGCGCCTGTCTGGAAGTACTTTATTAGAAATAAATAAATATTATTTGTCTTTTTTAAAATATAACTATAATATATATAATATATAACAACAAAATATATACATATATATTATTTATACAAACAAATACAGACATGGTTCTTGATCATTTTTTTATGATTTTAAGAACTCAAACAACAATCTATCGATAAAAAAATTAAATTGTCATACGTATGATATACGAGAATCTATAAACATATGTATACGACATAAGAGATATAAGAGATCTTCCAATATCTTCGAATAGCTTCGAATCTTCAAAGTACAAATTTTAAAAATAGGACTGAAAACAAATATTTGTAGATTTCGAAAAATATACCATTTGAAAGCCCTAAGTACAAAATGACAAAATGCCACCCGCTAATGTGGGCTGCTTGTGATGTGTGCGTTTTGTTGTTGTCTGTGAGTTTCTGTGTCTATATAAACTATATGCATATGCACACATACATATATATAATAATGAATGTATGCCACGTACGTCCGTTCTTTTCATTGTGTAGAAGATCACTTAGCACATAGCAAATGCACAGCGCTTTATTGAATCAACTGAACGCGAATCAACTGATCTGTCAGCAGAGCTGGCGAAGAGACAAACTGAGCGTGAGAGCGAATCAGAGAGAATTAAGGTGTGCGAGAGAGATTAGTTATATAAAACCCAAATCATGCAATAACCATAATAATGCACTATCATAGTACACATATTGCACATCAGTATTTTTAATAAGACTTATCACATATCATTATTTAATGATGCTGCTTTCTCATTTGCGGCTTGCGGTGGCATTCAAGCGATTCGCTAATTTGACACGCGCACACACAAATAGGCTAGCGCGGACAGCTAAATTGATGTGATAGTATTATTATTATTATTGTTGTTATTATTATTATCATTATTATTAGTATTATTATTATTATTATTATTATTATTATTATTATTATTTTTATTATTATTATTATTATTACTATTATTATTATTATTATGAACATTTTTGTTATATTCATCTACTTACCAAATAGCTTTTAATAGGGCTATAATCCGTTGAATGGAAGACTTTACTTATTAGTATAATTGAAACAAATAACAAAGCTGCGGCGATTCTGCCTCAAGAGAAAAAAACACTTTAATCTCAGCTGCAATTAATGTTATAAAAAATGAACAACATTCATCTCACATAACACGAACACGAGCCCACCCACACACTCACACATGGTAAATAGTGAAAAACTAAAACCGTAACAAAACTTTTTATTAAGCTCAAGTGTTTGACCCGTCTCAGTCACCCGCCGTCAAGTTGGGTAGTGCGCTCATTGAGGAGACGTGTCCGTTTTCCCTTTACTTTTTGGCACAGACGACGGACACAAGTGGCACTTCAATTAAAATGATTGTCTTAATGCTGGCCAGCCGCTCCAGCGAAAAAGAGAGAGTGTCTGTCATTCGATGTTCAAGTTTATGCATTCACAGTGGGTAACGAGCTGACCCGCTGTCCGCCCCCCCTCATGCATGCCATTGCGGCAGCAGCAGGAACAACGACACTTAATGTGCTGAAAATAACGCACTTGCACGTACTTCTCTAATTCATTTAATTACACTCACAATTACCACAATACTTTTTGTTAGATTTTGGCAAAGCAAAGAATTCCTCGTCGTTGATTCTATTGCGTTAAATCATTTAAATGACGGGTAAAGTTTAAGAACAACTTCCATTGTAATTGTATTAGGTTCTTTGCACCCAACTGTCTTGGTTTTCTAGACGAATGTTATCTAATCACAAAAAAGGTTTAATAGCCAATAAGTTAAGTTTATTTATGACGTTCACTTACTTACACTTAAGTGCGGTATTGGGTCGATTAATGGACAGCTAGAACTTATACATAATAATCATTGTTTGTAACTAATTAAATTTGTATTTAAAATTATAGTTAGAGACACATTAATAATCATATTACAGACTAGTTAGTCAGCAAACCTTTTTTGTTTAAATGTAAATAATTAATACAATTCGAATTAGAAACTACACCACATTGAACTTATCGTTTGAACATGAAGAGGAACTGGACTGAAGGCAATGAGTATGCTACAAAATCGTTTGGCTAACGTAAACAAGGCAAATCATCCAACGATAATGGCCACTTAGAGCCATTAAACATGTCATGTGGATGATATCGATAAGATTGTGTCGCGTGTGCGTTTAGCGGACAATCTTATCGTGCCTTAACGAATGCTCTATAAATTAACATCGCTTCAAGTCCCAAATTAACTTCCAGTTGAAATCGTAGCATGCAATGCAATTTCAAAAGCAGAATTGTCAGAAATATATCAAAGGCAATAGATATGCAATTGTGTTGCATCAGTGTGCATCTAGGCATCTATGAAATTCTCATTAGGCACGCAAATAATGCACAGTAGACCGACTGTAAGCAGTATCTATTGGTCTTTGTGCCTTGGAAGTTCCTGAAGCCTTGTTACTGTTTTTGTGTTAAAACAATCAAGAGAATCTTGAGTATGTGAGACAGCTTCGAGGTGGCCAAAGACAAAGGCCGCATTACATATCTGCAGCTCTCTTGGGCCGTAAATATTTGTTGAGACCTGCACGAGAGTCGGGAGCAGAATCAATATTTAAATTTAAGCAACAATTTTAAGAGCAACACAAAAATTCACAATTCACCACAAGGCACGACTAGGGTACCATATATTATATATATCTATATATATATATATATGTATATAGAAATATGTGACTGTCCTGTGCCCAGAACAATGGACTTACAGACCTTGTAACAGTTTGCTGTGGATGTTTCGGTACACTGAGAGTAAGAATTTGTTACATTTTCGCTTATCAGACATACGTTTAAGTAAATAATAGCAAAAACCATTTTAAAACTTTGAATCGCAAGATTCCCACCAACACCAATCAAGTTTATTTTGAAGATACTGCTAATAATAATAATATTCAACAGCCAACACGATCTTGACGGACTTAAAATGGTATTATTCTCTCAGTGTATATACGGGAAAGTGGCCATGTGGGGACGACTGTTGCTAATTTGTTGCTTTTGTGATGGTTGTATTTTTTATAGCCAGGCACTTTGCTATTGGTCGAGCATTTTATATGGGCCCTCCTGTTGTTGTTTTTTTTTTAATTAATAGCTTTGTCGGCGCATGGTCGCTTCTATTGTCATTTGGCAATGAGCCGTGAGCAAAGGCATTCGCTTTGATTAGTCTACAATGGGCTTTAAGATGTCCCTGTAGCGGAGGGCGTGATTACAGCTTTAAGGATTGCAATCTTAACACTTCAAGTGGACACTTCCGAGAGAGTTAAGTCGACGTCTAAAGCACCCTCAACCCTTAGTTGGCAACCCTATTAGCTTTGTGCTTTATACTATCTTAAGCTTTATTATTAAACTTTAGGTCTTATACTGAACCCCATGCCAACTGTCCACCGTGCTGAGTCCATCCACAAAAGCCATTTAAAAGGCAATAATACAAAACACTTCAATCCTCATGAGATGCTCGCATGAGGCAAACAGCTGACGTGAGGTACTAAAAGCAATTTGATGATGGCCACAGTAGCCCACAGTTCAATGTCCGAGCAAAGTTCACTATTTTATGGCAATCACAGCTCCTGTAGAGCTCCTGCACATTGAATTACAACAGGGTGTAAATGGAAGTGCTCTGTATAAGTTTTTGCCACAAGCTGTTGCCAGGCTCCACATTTGTTTGTTGCATGGCATTTCATTGTTGCAGGTTCATAAATAAGCATACAAATTTTCATTCACGTTAGACTCGAGTCAGTTGTCAGTGTCCTGCCAAAGCCTTGTACGAGCGAACATAAAATTCTCAAAGCTCGCGTGCATATGTGTGAGGTTGTGTGTGCGTGTTTGGAATGTCTTGTGCTGGCTGGGTACAATGCTTATTAATGTCAGCCATAAAGCAAATTGCAAGTGCGTCCATTTAATAACCATCCAGACGCCCAAGGACATAAAAACTTTGGTTCAAGTTTTCAAGCTAAATTAAAAGCTCCTTTACTCACAGTTTGTGTGCATTTGTGTGTGGCAACCAAACTAGTTTTAATAATGTGCCAGGCTAAAGTGAAACATAAAAGTATTTTATTAACTTCAACTTTATGCAAACATCAAAGCGCCATAAAGCCAACCCCACCATAACAAAAACAGCACGCCTTGAACAAAGTGTACTGCGACTCGCTCGCCAACAAGTTTCTTTTTACATATCTGCATGCGGTGCGAAAATATGAAATTCAAATATTAACAATATTTTTTTTTAAATTTAAGCTGGCTTTTTAAAGCATTCAAAGCTTATCAATGAACTGCCTGTAGGCCAAATGTTGTTTGCCAACAAAAATTTTGTTCCTCTTGTGGTGAAAAGAGGAATCAACAAAAAACAGGAAAGAATCGTACATATCATAAAGCCGCCTATTAAATACCCTTCCCTTCTCTTACTATAGACAAACTTGCTGTCAAATTTAGCTTTAATTTCTGACTTATTGTTCAATATTGGTTAGATTTTAATCAATTTTTATAATCAAAGTGAAATTCATATTGGCTTAATTTAGTTTGATTACGAAATCTTGTAGCCACAATCAAAATTGTTATACAGAAACTGTTTTATAAAGTTTATCTGAAAACTAATGGTATTATTCCGATCCATAGGAGTCTAGTGCTCAGATCCGGGCAACTCTGAAGTATGTTATCTGTAAAATTAGGACAACATAAAAAGATACGTAGCCCTACAGCACTTCAGTTTATACTGAACATTTATCCTTCTCGTTCCTTTTTGAATATCTCATACTGTGCAGTAAACATCTCATGGCTATATTATTATGCCATAAGTACATAAATACAGATCAGAATAATTGGCGTCCAAAAAAGTTCCTAGATCTAATAGTTATATAGAACTTCGCCTGAGTATATCCGAGATATTTTATTTCTCTGTTGCATATATTAACACAAAACTATTGTACATTTCTCTTATGTACATATACACTTTAAATTCATTTGCACAGAACCCTTATACCCTTTCTTTGGGGCATGAAAAGTAAGCAGAAAAGCTCTTGAGAATAAGTTTCCCGTAATGAGTTCTGTCCTTTTTAGACATCATATTATTCAATAAGTTAATCCGCTTTTGCAAGGCATCTCAAATAATAATTGTGGCCACAGCCAATAAACAAAATTTATGATCTTCCAGTTCTGTGCATCTTCCCTCTCCGCACGCTCTTTGTCAGCTAATCTCAACTGAAGCTGTCAACAAATTGCCGACATTTTGATCGGGATAAGGTCAAAGTTGCCTTCATGCTTAGACAAAGCCCAGTCAACTGATAAGTTTGATAAGAGCCTGCGATTCAGCCAATGACTAATAATGAAAATTGCTTTAACGTCACGCCAATGCCTAACATTAAATAAAACTGTTTTGGAATTTTGTATTCGTTTTCAGATTGGGTGGCTCCAGTTGGTCTCGCTAGTTTGCTAATTGGCTGGTGCCATAAAACTTTATTACTTTCAAATAAGTTTTAGAGTAGAAGGGGGAAAAAAAGATGTATGAGTGGCTGAAAACTTGATATTTACTTGAAAGCGCAGTAAAGTACCTAAGGGCAAAGCTATTTTGTGTAGGCAACATTTTGTTGCATACTTTTTGGGTATTCGGGAAGGCCTGAGCTAATGATGTGCGTGATTCTTGAATGTGATTCCTAAAAATATATAAAAGTTCATGATAAAGTCAACAAACTTCAAAAATAGTTTTAACAGTTTCTATCTAATAAGATGCAAATTATATTTTATAAAAAGTGCCTTTATTTTATATATGTATTTATTATAAAAATTTATATAAGCAAAGTTTTTATTCTCGGCATTTTAGTATTATGAATATAATTTTGTGAATTATATACTTAAGCCTAATAGAGTAAAAAATGCAGTTTAATAGGCTTTTATCTGCGGACATATATTTTTAAAACATTGCATTTTGCAAGCGCTCTTAATGGCATCACATCGCATCTGGCTCTCCTATTCCTGCTTGTCCTCCTCCTGTCCATCCTTCAGTTGGCCCATGCTCGTGTCTTTTAAAGGCGTTTCTGCAATGCGGCGAATGCACTGAAATAATTTTTATTAAAATGTCAACAGTCTGGCAGTGAGCATTGAGCATGGGCATTGAAGCCTGCCAAGAGCTGAAATGTTTGCCAGCACATTGCAGTCATGTACATATGTATGTGTGTGTGTGTGTGTGTTTGTGTGTGTGTGTATCAGTGTCTGCGTGTGTGGCTAGGACAAAAAGCAGAAGACAGGCGAGGTGAAACTAGTCAAACAGAATCTACATTAAGTGCCCATAAAGAAAACCGTATTGCACAAAAGAATCTATAGCAATAAATTACGTTTATCTGCAAAGAATCGTACATAATAAAGTTATTTCTGCTTTATCTGTATAATAAAACAATTCCATATTAATATTCGAGAACGTTACATGTTACATGAAACCTTTGCAATACCCACTGCTAGGATATAAAACTGAAACTATTGAAAGTGTTGGAAGGCGCTCCAAAAACACGTTTCATATGGAAGAATCGTAATGGGAAACGTGGGCCAATTAGAGGGCAATGATAATTCGTTACTGCACAAAAGTTACTGCAAATCGTTGAATGCTTTTAGGCGCATTACAAAGGGAAACCAACCTGGTTCGCATATCAATGAGAGAAAAAACATTTCATTTACAGCTGCCTCTTAAAGATTTGAGTCGCTGATGCGCTTAACAACACTTTTTTTACTTACTCTGCAGCATTTTGTTGCTGCAATTTTCTGCTCTTTCTCTATCTTTCGCGCTTTTTATTTCGACCGCGTTTTTATAGGTCTTCTATGGCTGCGGCAAATCGCTCGCTCATGAGTTGCAGCTTAGCGAAGGAGCAGCAAAAAAAATTGGGAAAAAAATGCATGTTGAACAGGAAAGCTTAGGAAAATTCTTACAATTTTTCTGTGCAGCTAACTGGCCAACTTTTTAAGGACGTACTTCAATTAACTGTACTAAATGTACCAAAAAAAATATGGAAAACTTATATAAAGGGAAAAAACTTTAAAATAGCCCCCAAGCTTGAAATATAAAACTTTATGCTAAATCGTAAATATTTACGATACAAGAAGTCGGATTTTGTTGTTATTGTTGTTATTGTTGTTGTTGTTATGGGATCAATGCGGTTACTGAAAGCTGTTGTCTGAGGCGATAACATTTGAGATTCATTTGACAAGTAAATGGTGAAACATTTGTGCCTTGGGGTTACGGCAAGCTGAACAATTAGGTGAAAAATATGGAGGTTTATATAAATTTAAATAACTTAACACTGTGCGTTTTATTAGTTTTATTAGGGCTTAATTATTAGGGCTTAATTAATCAACTCAAATTAATTTTTAAAAAAAAACAACAACAATATATATGAGAAACTGAAATTAAATCTATTTTCAATTATCAGCATAAATTCTAAATTAATTTCAACATAAATTATGTAAACGTTCTGGCATATTAACTTGTTTAATCGATTCTCAAACGTAGATAAATTTACTCATCTCATTTGCATATACCACAATTTTGTCGCATAATAAATATGCGTACTCTCACCATAAACTTTTCAAGAAAAATATAAAATAATATTCACTAAAAAAGCAATCAACATAGACAAGAAATTTGGAAAATACAGGCGCGCAACATTAATTCAATAAAGTGAAGAAATTCTGTGAGCCAACACATAAAATGAACGACAAAAACAAATAATACAAATATTCGAAATTCGATTGCAATAATAAAAGCCAAATGACCGGCAAAAATAAAAATAAAAAGAAATATATACGAATGTAAGCAAATAAATTGCATTATCGTTGATTTGTAAATTTATTGCATGTAAACAAATTGCTTAAACAACAAATCAATTGTCGTTTTTGTTCTTGTTGCTGCTTTTGTAGCTGCTGCTGTCAACGTCATTTGGATTCCAAGGCAAATTGTAAAAGACCAAAATCAAATAGCTATCAAATCGTTGAATTCCAATGAAGCTTGCACAATATAATCCAATTTTAGTGCGCATCAAAACTGAACAAATTTGCACAGCAATACCTTAAACTTGGGGTATTTGTTCTTAGGTGGAAGCAGTTGGGCTGAATGGTTATTGCTTATGAACTAGTTCCTAGCTGAGCTGCCTGCAAGTGAATCATTTCTTATACTCTGTTCACAAATTGATGATGATTATTTCATCTACCAAGAACGACTCATAAAATTACCAATCCAAAAGATTAGGAAGACTTTTTGATCTGTTTTTAGCTGGGAACAGACATTCCAGCTTGAACAGATATAGAGCTGATTAAACATATCTTATTGCACACTCTAAGAAATAGTTTCGAGCAATGTAAAAAAATGTGAGTGCTAAAAGCTTTGTTAACATTGAATTGCCATTATAAATAATACATTTGATATCATGGCTTATCACATAGTCACGGTCATAAAGCTTATAATGTTGATAAAAATAGAGTATCATTTCATATTAGTAAATGTTATGGCCCGCCTTAAAGTCTATTTATTGTGCTTTTACTTCGACTCAACGAGTTTCAGGAGTTCGAAGTCTGGCCCAGACTGTGCTACAACCCCTTTCAGCAAATCCATTAAAAAACAGGCAGCGGCAAAGTGTACACTTCTTGAATGTTTCCGCACAGTTTGCTTTTGCAGCACTTGCACTTTTTATTGCCAGCCAGAGCCGGTCGGAGCCAAAGGCGCTGCCCGCAACCAATTTTGGGGCATAAATTCGTTCGGATGGGCACGCACAACAAATTAAAAGCCAGTGAAAAATCGTGGGTCGGCAGAAAGAAAGCAAATAAATTGTGGAACTGGCGTTTGGGGAGGGTTGGGGGGCGTTCTACTTGGCACTTCAGACATTTTCACACGACAATTTGTCTCAGCTTTGTCTTAAGCATTTTTGGCGACTGATTACGTACAGGCAATGCCAGCTGATCCCTCGTTAGATGCAGGCCTTGACTAGAAAAAATAAACGAATTGACACTGAATTTAATTTTGCGTCAAGGCAAGCGGCATGTACGTGTGTGAATGGGGTAGTTATAGCGCGTTCTTGCCACGACTTCTGACATTTGAATTGGTAATTTTCGTTTCGCTGAATGCCAGCGCATAAAAACTACGCAGACAGGCACAGGCACAGGCACAGGCATAGGCACACCCGCAATACACACACTCACACAGTCTTTAGTCTTGTTTATGCCACAACGGAAATTGCCTTTTTTGTGCGCCTTCCGGCCGCCAGCCATTCCGTCAGCATTACGCTGCCTCCATAAGCTACCGACATATTTGCCGCATCGTTTGGCATTCCTCTTCCCCGTTCAACGTGTTCACGCCTTTGGCTCAAACGGTAGCTGACAGCTACCGTTGCAGGATGGCTGCTCGCTCCTCTATGGCACTCCTTCGACAGCCGACACCCGACATCCAACACCCGACACTCGGCATGCCACGCATAAAGCTGTCAATGTCAATGTAACGTGTTAATTTCAAAGTGGTTTAGTTTGTTGACGCAGCTTGTTAGGAAGACAGAACCAAACCGAACCGAATCGTGCCGTTGCCGAGGTATCAGACCCTAGAATCGCCCCCCGAGCAGCAGCAGCAGCGCCTCAAACCAATTTCTGGAGCATAAAATGTTTTGTGTTGAAGCACATGTGGTTTTAATGCCTAAGAGCAACAGGATCAGGAGCAGCAGCCGCAGCAGCGGCAGCAGCGCGGGGCAACCCTTTTTTTGAAACCCTTACCACAAAGATTGTCGTCTGCCACTTGAACTCCTGCTTCAACTGCTGCTGTGGCATTTGATTGATTGAACTCTTTTATGCTGACTGCTTAGCAGTTGCTCTGTTGACGTTGTTCGCCTTTTGCTGGGCACATTAAGCTTATTGATTAGACAGGCGTAGGGTATGCTCATACGGCAACTGGTAACTAGTTGGTAACTTATGACTAATGGAATGTTTCCGTTTAAAATGATCAATAAGGAAAGAGGCAAATCGAAAAACTAGTTAGGATATGTTGGCCTCAGTTTAAAGTATGGTTCCCAAAGTATCAGGACACATCAAAATCATGTACCCAGCCAATTTAATACTGTGTTAAACTTTCTCCGTCGTAGCAAGGCTTAAGCCAAAGCTGGGAATCCACGCAAATTCTAGACGTAAGAAACGAGGTCCACAGAAAGCCCACATTAGCAGATTGTTAAAATGTATGGCCTCATCTGGTGGCGCGGCCATAGGACAGACTCGGAGTGAGGTTTAGGTGTTGCCCCAGCCTGAGGCTCGTTGTAAGCTGAGGCCATGCCTCGTTTTGGTGATTGGCTAAAATGCCAACTGTCATGTGAACGTGGGGGAGCTGAAGTTGGTGGCTGGGCCCGATTCCTGTGCCTAGTAATGGGCTGACATTAGGGCGCCATTAAATTGCGGCACGGCTGTGGCAGCTGTGGCGACTGTAAAGTTTCGGCGAATTCGAGCATAATAAAATTTGAGAGATTTCGCACGTTGACAACACTGCGAAAGGCAAGTCTGGCAAACAAACAAATCCTGACATCCTGGCACAAAAACCAAGTACCAGGAATTGAAAGCACTGAGGCAGGAGCAAAAACAACGCATGGAGTTGACTACAATGGCCCCAGCATGAATGTAAATGTCTTTTGGGCTGGGACACTTCAATGCAGCTGCACTGAAAGACTGTTCACACGTTCTGGCCAGTGGCTAGTGGCTAGTGGGAGCAACGTACGAAAATCCCAATGCAAGGACCGCTGTGCAACATGGAAAATGTTCATAAACTAGTTAAGCCAAAATTTGGGCAAATGCGAGCAATGAAATTTGCTTGTTGTTTCTGCACTTCTGTTGTTGTTGGGCTGTTGTGGTCTGTCCATCATTTTGGCAACTGGCAGCTGGCGGTTGGAACAGGACAATTACCACACAACAGCAGCATTGACATGCTTAAACGTGCTCGTTATTGCCTACGTGAGTTTATGTGAGCAGCCCGCACAACCAAACAACCAATCAAAATCGTAGCCAATTGTTTATGAGTTCTGGGACACAAACGCATCAGGCAAAAAAATGCCTTGCAGCTGCTTTTCATTGTGGCGCAAATCAGAAAGTCACGCCAAGATGCCAAGAGAAGCAACCTTTTTATTCATATAACATACTTTTTGGTGCACAACTATTTTCCATCACTTTGAAATCCTCACACAGCGATTTTCTACTTACAATTTTTTTTTCAAACCAATATCCAAAGTAAAAATGCCATAAATCACTTTTAACTGCCACTATTTTGTGCTATTCCGGTCAGAACTTTTACAACAAAGCATTAAGTCGCAGAAGGCACAACTAACAAAATACCCTGTATTATGGAATACTCACAGAAACTAATAAGCGAATGTCAACAAAATAACATATTTCATCTTTGATTTGTTGGAACCACTAAAAAACAAGCCATGGCCAAAATGTCAAAAACATGGCATTTAACATAGCCATTCTTCAGCCAAATATTTGATTTGGCCTCCTCGTAGGAAACGCGACAAGCATTTGCTGCTCAACCCCAATTCATAGTTGACCGCAATAAAAATATTCTCTGAAACATGGCGTATGCGCAATATAAATAACTGAATGAATAGACGACTGAATAATTGACTATATGACTGACTGACTGACTGACTGATGGATGGAAAGTGAGTGAAAGTGGCATTCTCTGCACTTGAAGCAATTTGTCTTGCCACATACGTGACTTTTGCGATTCGCTTATTTTTAACATTTCTTTCCCTTTTCTTTGGCATTTCAATGGGCGAAAAAAAAACATTTCGCTAGTTGTTCGCTTGCCATTCGCCATTTTATTACATTGCTCATACGCCGCGTGTCAAGGTGCGACTGCGAGGTCAGCACTTTCGCTTTGCCTGCATAGCAGATGCCCCAAATAGTCAGTACGAGCGAGATAGCGTGCCTGGGAGACAGATGGGCGGCAAATCTCTGCGAGCGGAAGTCGCGCACTTGGCGCACTTGCTGACTGGGGATGCTGAAGCGATTGCACAACATGACACACAAACTGACATTGATACAGTTAACTGTGGCGGTTCGCGCTACTGTTGTTGTTGTTGCATTTTGTCTGCTACACCTGCTGCTGTTGTTTCCGGTCGTGTGTTGTGTAAACGCTGTCATTTGTCTCTCTGCACTGCTCATTAGGTTATGCAACTAAGCTAAGGAATCGGCGTGGGGTTCGGGGACGCTTAGTGAGTGCACCATATGCACATAACAAGCGGATTATTAAGGAAAGCTCAATGTCAAGTGGTGGCATGCTTAAAGCGCTTAAAGCCGACACTTCTTGGCACACACAACTTGGCCAACAAACGACTGCAAGAAACACTCAAAAACGCGCTTTGGGAACAGCACGAAACAGACAAGCCAACAAAATGTAAGAGTGTGTCAAACAAAACTTTCCGACTAGGAACTACCCTCTAGACTCGAGGCTTGAGCTACTTTCCTACTTAAAACTGCGCATTTTAGATAGCAGTGAGAAGAACGGTAAATTATAAAGACAGAGGGAAAAATAGAAGATATGCAAAAATTATAGATATAAATTAGACCTTTATGGACCTTTCATACAACAGCTGGACAGGCAAGCAGATGGATCGAATCCTCGTCGTATTCTTTAAGTGTTTCATAATTCCGCACAATTTCATGACACCCCTTTCAGTGCTTTTCTAACTTACAGGGTATATAATGTTTAAAAGAAAACGAAAACCACCTGAAAGCCTTAAGGTAAACTCTCAAAAGATAAGAACCGCCCACAAGACGCAAGACCACACACACACATGCAGCACCGCAGATGCAGGTGCTGCGAATGGCGGTCACGAGTGTGTGTGGTTGGGGGCAACTTAAGGATACTGCGGTGCATTTGTCTTAATTCGTGACAAATGCAAGACAGGCCGAACAAACAAACAGCCAACTAAGTACAACTAAAAGCGACAACAAGCTGCTAAGCAGACTAACTGCAGCTGCCAGCAAAAGTTCACACGCCCACACATGCCCCAAAAGATTGGATGCCACGCTACAGTGGGTAACCGGGCGGAACTTTGACTTAGCTCTTTTGACAGTGGGTAACCGGGGGAACTTGGCTCCTTTTAGCTGTGTTGCCATTAAAATATTATCGACTTGCTATTACTTCCGCCTGTACTTTGCACAAAGGCTTAAAGTTAATATGCTTAAAACAGATGCGTTTTTAAAGCTAATTGCATACATTTTGATTTGTAAAATTCCCTTCATTCACTTAATTTATTCATATTAAAAAATATCTAATACTATTCCGACATGCTTAGCGTATATTTTTCTGTTTGTACCTTTTTATTATTTGAAGTAAAAACAGAAGCAATAAAAATAGAAAAATGTGATTAAATGAACCCTTGTTTGTCTCTGTATGCCACTCTGTAGCTGTGTGTCTCAGTTTTAGCTTAGTAATATTTGTCAGTCAAATGATCTCGTAACATCCTAGAATATATTACAAAATTTTCATTTTTCGGCGTACAAAATTTGACACAGAGTTCTTCCACACATGGCATCTGCCGCCACAAACAAAAACAAACCGAAAAAGGTCATAACTATCCAATCTAAAGAAGATTTTGATAGGATAGTCGCGGAGGCTGGCAATAAGCATGTCCTGGTGGAATTCTTTGCTACCTGGTGTGGCCCCTGTGCCCTGATTGGGCCACGCCTCGAGGAGCTTGCCTACGAGTATGAGGATTGCTTACTTATAGTCAAGGTCGATGTGGACGATCATGGGGACCTGGCTGAAGAGTATGACGTCAGCAGCATGCCATCATTTCTGATCATTAAGAACAAGGTAAAACTAGAACAGTTTGTGGGCAGTAACGGGGACAAGGTGCAAAGCACTCTTCAAAAATTCTGCGGCAAGCCAGATGACAAAAAAGCACCAGTTGCGGGCCCCAGCGCACAGCCAGCTCAGAAGACCAACAGACTGGTCTCCATGCTGAAAGCGGTTACACCGAGCAAATCGAACAACATGCCAACGGACAAACAATAACAGGCCTCTGCACAGATCGAGTTAAATAAGCAAAATCGCTGATTGACACTCTCCTTAGAAAATTTGTAGACCCGTTTAAATTCAAGGCCCAAATTGCACTGTGTTTTTGTTTTTCGCATCTTAAAGCTGAAATAAAAAGGTTTTTCGATTTTCATTTATTATCATGGATACATCTTTCGAAAACAACGAGAAATTTAGCTGTTAATGTTAAAATTTAAAGCTTCGCTCAGTTAAAATACAAGAAATAAAACTTCCTATTAGAATAGCCACTAAATATTCCTCTATATCTATTCTTCTGTACATTTCAAGCTATCAATAACATCGCTTCTGAATCTTTTGAGTATTAATCGTTCCTTTTAAGGGCTAATAACATCGTGTTTGATATGTATAGCAACTACCTGACTGGCCAGATCCGAAAGAGGTAACTTAAGAGGCGTATTCTTTCTTTTTTTGGATCTTTAAAATTAAACTATGAATGCCAAATATTTTGCCATGTGTCAACTTTTCTTCATGGTATATCCCCTGAATAGAGGTTGTCTTCTCGTTGGTCACTCCCGACCAAAACTTTGCTATATTTCTAATGAAATCAAAGCAGTATTTTATGAAAATCCTTTAAGAAGCATATTACATTCATATTAAAAAGAACTTATTTTTTTATATTCCGCATTTCACGTTCTTTCTCTCCATAATAATATACAAAATATTCTCGTCATCTGAAAGATGGCCAGAATCTTTTTACTGTTTTTAATTTGAAAAATTTAACCAATTTAATAGGGAAGCAGTCCGGCTGGATAACTACTGCATCCAACTGAACCAGTTGCCAGGCGGTAAAATTCTTCCAGAGTTCATCACCATTTGCCGTTATCTTTGGCTTATTGAAAGCGCATTTTCCTTATTGCATGTGACTCTTTTTTCCTTTGTTTTCGTTGTTATTTTGTTTGCCTTTTTTGCCTTAGCCAACTTGCAGAAAAATCAAAAAGTTTTACCAACGTTTTATATGAGAAAATGCGCTGAAAAAGAGTGAAAATGAGGGGGGAAGGGGCAGGAAATGCGGAAGGAAACAGTAAAGAAAGCGTCATTCCTTCACTTTGAGGAACAGACATTTGCATTTTTATTAAAATGAGAAATTGCAGTAGTTGCCGTTGACTGAAATGTTGTCCTATAGCTTTAGCCATGTACGGATATTGGGTGCTTGAGGTCAGAGTTTAAAGTTGTTTGATAGTTGCAAAAAATTACTTAAAAGAAACTGTTTATTTATGAGTTGAAATTTCGCAAATATAAAGTTATTTTTGACAAATCGCTAAAAGAAAACGAATTGATAAAACTCCTCTTCAATCTTGTTGCACCCCTTAACGTGGACTCGAGTTATTTTGATACAACAAACTTGGCACGTCTCTCTTTCTTTCACCTGTGCACTTGTTGTCTTCGAGTGTGAAAAGTCTTTAAGTGCTTTCATGACGTGCCGGCATCTCTTTAAGCTTGTTTTTCACGCTTTCCCGGTTTCCCGGGTACACTCTCGTTTTGTGCTTATCTACTTCATATGCTGGGTGTTTATACAGTTACTGCGGCTGCTTGAGTGGGTGTTGGGTAAAATAATAATGAATTTGCGGCATGCCACACAAACACGCTCAACAGCAACGCCGGCGCCATAGCACAGCATGCGCCAGATTTAGCCCAAGCTATCAAGAAGATGCACATGCATCAGCCCGAGCCCGAGCCCGAGCCCAAGCCCCCGCCCCCTTTCATGCCACACACATACCGCATACGCCGCTGCCCGCTGGCTGGGCCACCAAATATGTGTGGCAACTAATATGTTGGCTGTGTCGCCTCTCGGAGTCGCTGAAAAATGCAGTGACATGTGCTACAGCTACATCTGCTGCCGCTCCCCTCGGGCGCCCCACCCACGGTCCACTTCGCAGCTGCTCCATTGAAACAAATGCGCAGGGCGTGCGTGTGTTCTAGGCTAGCTGCTAGCTGGAAGGATGTGCGGGGAGCTGTAAAGCTTTGATGCGCTGAACAATAGCTATAAAAAGGATTAACTTGCATAACAAAGAAGATGAGGCCGTGCGTTAATGGGTGGGTGGGTATGTGGGCGTATATTTGTATAGGCGGACAACGTTGCGACAGGCAGCTGGCATATAAATTTCCCAGAGCCAACCAACTGCCTGGCATTGGTCCATGGTCTAGCAAATTTATAGCTCCCACTCCCCCGACCTCCTTACAACCACCTCCTAAAACTACTGCAGAGATTTGCTCCCTGCACATTGTTCGTCGTGGGCTTCATTTCTCGATTGCAATTATTTAGGCAAAATTATTCTCGGAGCAAATTGCTTAAAATGTTCATTAAACAATTTGAGTGGAGGGCAGAGCAAGGAGTGAGCCTAACCACCATTAAATGAAATGAATGACAAATGGATCAATAGATTATACTGAGAACAACCCAAAATATTAAGGAACTGTGTTGAGTAGCAGCCCGAAGGTTTGATGGCAAATCCAAACGTAATTTTTAGTCGAATATTAAATTCATGAATTTAATGGATATAATAATTAAAATATTTAAAAACGAATGCAAACAATTTTTAAATAATTTATTATTAATAAATGTAGCTGGCAGCCATTGTGCGAATCGATATAACAAGTACAAATAAACAATTAAATTATATAATTATGCATTACATCAAATTGCACGTAGACAAAGTTTTATGAAAGATTTTCCTTAGGATTTCATATTTCCATATCATGTTTTCTCTACTTGCATATTTCAAGCATTTGCTATGCTTAGTTTATATATATTTTGTATATTAAGGATCAGACTTTATTTAGGATCAGACTCGTCGTCACTGCTGCACTGGCTAAGATCGCTGACACTATTGCCGCGTCGCGGTACCATGACTAATGGAGGCAGCGCCGGCTCCTCCTCCGATTCGGATTCGTTGCGAAAGAATACAAAGGCACCGATTTCCTCATCCATGTACATTGGAACTTGATTAGTTGGCTGTCCGGCACAGAGCCGCTGTATACCATTGGTTGCAGCCGGACGGCCCTGTGCCGAGGCCCGAACTCGAGCATGATAGTCACGCCAGGTGGTTGAGGGTCGATTGCGTGTTAGATCTATTGAGGCAGGCACCGGGCGCAGGTCCAAACGCGAGTTGTTCACCTGGCTAATATTGGGCAATGCCGTTGCACTGGCCGTCGGATTAGCATTGGCATCGATTGATTGTGCAGCTGCAGCCGAAGGTTGGAAATTTGGATTGTAGAATCTGATGCCATTGATGGGCGGCGCTTCTTCAAAGATAAATTCCAACTCGGATTCTGATTCAGAATCGAATTCATCTTCATCTAATGCTTGATTGTTTCCCACAACGACCGATGGGGCAGGCGAGCTTTCCAGTTCCCAGTTAGCTGGACTCTCAGCTGGCCAACTTGATGGCAGTGCCACATTTACCTGCCCATCCACAGACGCATCCTGATGCAACGATTCCAATACATCTACACAGGCTATTGGTGAGTTGAAGTTGCAGCTGCGCTCCCCGTCCATTCCCGACTCCGTATACGAATTCAAAAGTAAGCCCTCATCCAAATCTATCCCAATACCAACTTCTTGCGATTGGTTTTGATATGAATTTGCGCTGTTGCTCCAACGCCGTGAGATTTCTTGAACATTTAAGTTGTTATTGGTGTCAGACATTCTATTATTTGGTATATAATTCAAGAAAAAAAAATTCTCAAATATTCTCGCGTGACTTGTAGATTTAAGTTTGACATTGAACAGTGTTGCCCATAAATCTACTTGTGCTCAATGGGGCAAGGGTTTCGCTGATTAAAAAATTAAAGGAGTCTTCGTTTAATACCTGGACTCGACAAATTCTCGATTTTTAAATGGATAATGTGCGTAACTACCAATAGGATTATTTAATATCATAATAAATTCGAAAATAAATATGAACCATGAAAATGGTCCAACAATGTTACTTATTAAAATTAAGAATAAATGCATTTGGTGCCTAAATAAACCTAAAGAATTTTATATTTATTTAAGGCCGCTAAATTAGGTTTTCCTCATTGCAATTCAGTATGTACCTATATATTTCATAAACAATTGCTGAAAGCAGCTTTAAGCCAACATATCGATAACACAAAAACAATCGCTGTTATTGGAACTAGCTCAGCGCCAGTTCACGCGAGTCTTTAATCTTAATCAGAGAACACAAGTCTTTGGCTTGCTTTGCCTCAACTTGTTCCCCATCCAACATTTGGACTTTCCATGTAAAGTAATGGAAATTCTGGCCAAGCAGCTTCTTTTTCTTTTCTTTTTTGCCTCTAAGAGGAATATGTTAGCTGCTGTTTCCGTTCGTTTCTTTCAGTCGTTGCTGTCACTCGACCATTAGGTCCTCCGTTTGCTGCTGTTGAATGCCAGTTGCAATTTTTGCTGTCGCTGTCCGCTTAAGTGAAAAGTGCACAAATGAAAAATCAAATAGTCAGAGCAGGGTTTGAACTCACCCACGCGCCAGCCACCTCATATGTTTTACTGCCTCTCACTACAGCCAGAACAAGGCGATTTATCCAGCCAAGTCAGTAGCAAAATTAGAATTTCCTTTTCGCTGCAGCTCGACAAATTGCTCTCCGCTTTTAAGCTCATTAATATTTAATGAATTTCAGCTAAACAACAGCTGTCCCCAGTCGACAAGATAAAATGCCCGGCTAACAAGACCGCTGGTAAAGTATCTTTGTTATTTTTAGAGCCTACAGTAGTAGATATTTTACGCCCAAGTGCCCATCGTCTGGTCAATTTAAGTGCCGTTGATTGATGATCAGACATTTAAACTATTGAATTTAAAATTAACAGTGAAGAAATTTTGATATTGGGCTGAAGGTATTTCAAAAAGCCTAACCAAATAAAATAACAATAGAAAAATAAGTGAGTAAAATGTAAGTAAAGGAAGACCTTAACATTTCCTCTATCTAGAATCGAAGCTTAAGTTTAGGTATACCGACTATTACTAATAATGAATGATGAGAAATTTATGTATTTTTTTATATTTTTTTCATTATTAGTTTTAACAGTTTTAATGAAAGGGATTTATGAAGTGCACACAATAAGTTTAGCTTGAAGATTTAAATTTGTTTTTAAAAAACTGAGAGTTGTAAAAAGTTGCAAGGCTGCTTCCGTTTGTAAACTTTTTAAGTCGCAAGATGTATTCATTGTTCTTAACAAACACAAGATATTGTGCCTTCAGCTATGCACATATGCAAATAATCTTGTTATGAATATCTATTCCCTTCGAAATCTATCCCTTATCTAAAGTAAGTTGCTTGCTTGTCTTTTTACCCACTCCCTCTGCCACTCTCTGCCGCTGTCTTTCTCCATAGTTCAAATATCCATTACACACATTTGGGAGCACATTAGTACAAAGGTCACAGAACATTTATCAAATTTTCGGGCAACGATTTTCTCTTTTTATCTCGCTCCGCAACGCAATTCTTACCTACTTTTGTCTGTCTGTTTACATAAGACCTAAATGTGCGCCCTTTTTTGTGGTGTTTTTTTTCAGTTTTTTTTTTTGGCTACGTATACGCAATTTCAATTTCTCTGTGTTATTTTATATTTCTTATTTACTTTGCTTTTGGGTCTGGCACCGCCCTGTGCTCGGTAGACTCTGTTATTGTCTACCGCAGTCATCGCGTGGCACTGACAATTGGCAACCGTAAGGAAGACAGGCAACACATTTGTAGCCACAACTCGGCCATACAACGCGGCGTATGAGTAACGAGTTATGTGCAATGCGACAAACCAAACAAAACAGAAAACCAAACGCACTCGTGTGCCTGTGTCTCTGTCTCTGTCTGTGTGTTGTGCTGGGCTTCGTCTTCATCTAAGTTTTAGTCCCCATTTAACCGCAAATTCGTATTCAAGCGTTTTGTTTATTTGTTTACTTATTTAAATTGCTTAATTTGCATTAAATGGCAAGTGGCAGCTATTTACTTCGCTGCACAATTGGGATAGAAAAATGTGGATTCACTCAGTGAAAATTGTAATATCCAAGAGAAATGCTTTCCATGGACTTGGACTAAGCTGTGTAAATATAAGACACGCGTAAGCGAGACCCTTAAGTAAATATATTTTATATATATATTACAAAAATCCAAGCAAAATAAACTCTTTAAACACATAAAATTATGCAAATAAGTGTCTGAAAACAAAGTATACGAAAAAAACGGAAATTTAATACATCAAATATATGCCGACTTGCTCAAATAAATACACATCACAATAAATAAATTTCAGTGTTTGAGCTAAACAAAAATGCAATTTGAATCATAAAAAAAAATACACCAAGTATTTGCTCAAAAAAAACAGAATGTGTAATAAATCAAAGTAATAAAAAAATGGTTGAAGAATTGCATAAAAGTACGAAAATATGCCAAAAAAAACCCTAAATCATAATTTACAAAATAACTCAGAAATTCGCAGGCTTCACAATTATTTAAAAAAAATTGCAAGGTTCACTAAATTATTGAAATGTTTACTTTTTAGTACAATAACAACTGCCAAGTTTATGCACTACTAAATACACAAATATAAACGTTAAAAAAATGTCTGGAAATGATGTTTCGATGACTGAAACAGCCCAAAGCGATCAGGTATGTATGCAACAAACAAAAAAGTTGTTAAATATTTTAAACATTGACAAACAGAACAAATTTAAGCCAAACAGTCCAAATAACTTCCCACTTTAAACAAAACTATTTCTGTTGCCAAACATATTCCGATTTATTCAAAAGAAAACGTACGCATGATTGTATTTAAGTTAAGTACCTCGAAAATTCGGTATATTCAAATTTGTGTTGCTCGCATGCAATTTTCTATGATTTTTCAACTGCAAATGTGCATTTTTTTCTTGCAAAACATATTTCTTTCTCCCCAAGCAATTCATTTGAACAATCGCCTCTCATAATTTATGGGCATATTTAAGGCCATTTTGAGTTTCGGACTTTAACTGGCCTAAAGCATAGAAATGTTCATGCATTGTATTTGCGGGCGTGTTTTTATTAACTTGTTTTAAGCATTTGCTCCCAAACGATTCACACGTGTGTATGCCAAAAATATAATTTATTATCTTGGTGCATTTGAATTTATAATTGGTTATGCATGAGCAGGGCGGGTTGCGGGCAAATGAATGCATTACAAACTCTCGGGTGCCACATGCATTACCACATTGTTTTTAGCTCCAATTTTTTTTTATATTTGCCTTTTAGAAGGTAAACATTTTGCAGACTGCGGCACAAGCGTGGCATTATTCGGGGCTATCTAATAAAATTGTCTAAAACAAGTTTTATGCATACGACCTTAAAGTGTCCTCAATAATGGAAGGTCTCTAGTATGCACCGCCTAATTTCTCAAAGGGGCTTAAGCGCTGCATACTTTTTGGCGCATTGATCGAGCACTAATCAAATAAGGACCCAGGCCGAGGCCTCAGATTGTTTTGGTTTTTACATATCATTTGGGCTACACAGCAGACAAGTTGGAAGGTGGTATTGCACCACCTCCTACTTCTCCTAATCATCCTCATGTCTGTGAAAAGTAAAAGCTATGCTCATTACGACCAGACGACGCCGAAGATGAGGCAGAGAGCGAGTACGTTTGGGGCACATGACACAGTTTGCGGGCAGCAGCGAATTTCCTGGTGTGCTGCCAACTGGGCTAACGATTTTTGTGGGCCCTTTGTTGCTTGGTCCTAGCATTTGGCCCGTTATTTGATCATCATTAGCGATATGTATTGGTCCGAGGTCTCGAGCCTTGTAGCTCTGCGGATGTGAGGGTCCACATGTGTGCTCCCCGCCTGCATGCTTGTCAGTGTGTGGGTGATACTGGAGCACTGATGACGTCGCCTCGACTCGAAGTCCTTTTTGTGGCTGCTGGGTCTTTGCTTGGCTGCGCCTGCACCACAAAAGTTGCAACAAAACTTTTGTCGCACTTCTGTGTTCCGCTTGACTTCGTTGGCTCTTTGATTAAGCCGAAAGCAGCCCCTGCTCCGCGCCTGGCCGGCAGCCAGCCGGCTCTTCTGAACTGAGCCAACCAGCTAGTATCGAAGCCACTGTGTAATTAAATAATTGCGGTGAACTTCCCACCAAATCGAGCTAATGCATTTGGCTCAAATCTCACTTGGCTTCGGTTATGACTTGCTTTGCCTTACTGGCTTTCTTTATTTGGCTGTGTGCAAATTGTATTTCGTAACTTGGCTTATGTATACTTTTGCTGCAGTCCATTTAAGAATATTGTTGGAATTTGCTAAAAGAGTTCGCAAAGTAACTTTGCGAACATGTAGTTCCAATGTGACTTCTAAGATTTTTCATTCTAATCAGTTTTCGAATTTCATTGAAATATCTCTTTAAAGGATAGTCAATATTAGTTTTATTATTTTATAACAATAATGCACTCATTCTTAATCTTGCTGAAATAATTTTATTCATTTTTGTTTTTTTATGAAACGTGTTTATTTAGCTTGAGTCAGCCATAAAAACGCAACTAACAACTTTTAATCTCTTGTAGGGAATCTAAAAATTGTTCAATGAATGCTTTTATATAAATGCTTGCTTGAAATTTTATAATTTTTGGAAATTTTGAAAAGTTTTGGTGAGTGTTTGAAATTATATGTAGCTGGAAACTTTAGCTAAAAGTTAAGCTTTCAGTTTAGTTTTCTATAATAATATATGAAGCTGGAAACTTTAGCTAAAAGTTAAGCTTTCAATTTAGTTTCCTATAACACGCAATTACCTCGCAAAATAAACCTATTCATATTTCTTTTTTTTTCCTCAATGAATGGGAATGAAATTAGAAAGCAAAAAACCAGTTATAAAATACGCTCTTATTATTTATAAACAAAATTATTTCAAGTTTGAAATTCACATTTAAATATAAGTGTGACTGCTGGCATGAACCAGTTCACATACTTAGTTCAATAAACTCTCGGCTCAATTCAAAGCGTTAAAGAGCTGCCTTTTTTGTAAACCTTATAAAATATGCGATTGCTTTGATTGATTGATTTGAATAAAGCACGATTAGAGGTTTATTTTATTTGTATAATTTGTAGTTGAACTTGATGCTTGCTGCTCTTAGATGTTGTGCATTGCCTCTTTTACGTTTTATTCCAAAAACCTGAATGAGCTTTAGCTTTTAATCCGAAACCCGCCAAGCACACACACATACGCAAACACACACACTGAGATAGACAGAGAACACTTTCACAATGATCTAACAGGCATTTTTGCTATCAACAAACAATTGTTATGGCTACTCTTCTCGTTCTGCCCGCGATTCGAAGTACTTACCCGCAACAGCGGCCACAGCACATCAGCAATATTTTCGCTACCACAGCCACAAGCACCCACAGCAGCAACAACAGCAACAGCAGCAACAACAGCAACAAAGTTGCATGCGGCACATACCACAACAGCAGCAGCAGCATCGACAACTGATGTGGGAGCAGCAGCAACAACTGGTCAACAGCTCGAGCGAGTTTGACGAGTTTCACTGGCCAAGCAAGCAGCTGCAACAGCCGGACGCAGTTGGGGCCCTGGGCGGGGGTGGTGGTGGGAAAATCTATATAACACCCGCAGATATTCCGCCGCCGCCCCATCCGCCGCATCCGCACGGCAGCAACAGTCACAGCCACCACAATGGCAACAAAGGCAGACACCACCAGCATCCACAATCGACGTTGACGACTCCACACCGAACACCGCCGCATCGCTGCAAATGTGACCATCCGATTGAGCTGCTGGACTATGACTTTGAGGATGCAGCGACGGCAACAGCCGCGTCCACGCTCCACTCGCATCGTCACCAGCATCCGCCCTACTACTACAAGCCAGCTGCCGCCTCTCACTCGGCAGGCACCTATCAGCTGAGGCGCCACAATGCCAAGCTGAACGAGTCCATACTGGGCGGGGTCGGCGGCAGCAGCCTGGACGATGATGATTTGCACAGCGCTGGTGGCTTTGGCGGCGGCATGTCCCGCTTTAAGGTAAGCCACACACGCACGCACCATAATTTGGCACGGATTCTTGATATTCAATTAAAGCTTAATATGTGCCAAAGAGGACTCGTGGCCTGTGCATGTGGCTGCCATAATGCACCACTAATTGAGGGGCCGACATCTGGTCAACTGTTCCCTTAGCGACATCAAGTCAAAGGGCCAGTGTGTGTTTGTGTGTGTGAGTGTATGTGTGTAAGTGTGTGTGGCTTGCATGCAACAAGTAAAAACAAATTGTATAACATTAATTAGGGAAAGCAGCATGTTGACCAAACCATTATATATGCAGCTAAAATGCCATAATTAAAGAAAACAGCGGCTAAAACTGGGAAAATAAAAAAATAAACAAATATTTGTAAATATAATCAAGCGCTTATTTATTAGGTCGAAATTATAGAAGTAAAAGTTCGAATATTCTTTCTAAAAATGTATATTTTAAAGTACATTTTTATTTATCTTAAGGTCTTAGATTAAAGAAACATGTTTTGAGTCTAAGAATAATAACTCACTTGACCCACGTCAAGGGTTTTTTTTGAAAAACCTCTAACTCCCATATATATCTCACATTAAGAGCCACAAAGTGATTAACTCGTGTTGAAGGCTTCCTTTACTTCCTTGACTACATTAAATGGGAAAGCAATTTACGTGGCTCATTTGTCTTATACGCTCAGCCAGAAATATGCTCACAATTAGTAAAATTGTATTAAAAAGCTGGTAAAAACCGCAATAACAATAATAACAGGACACGCCCAAGAACACAACGGCACGCCCAGGACAACAACTAATTAACTTTGTCAGTTTAATGAAAAACTAAACGACAAATGACAGGCCAAAAGAGCCCCAAGGAGTAACCACCCCTTAAAAAGCGAAGATATGTCTCCTCGGGTGCCGAGGGCTGAATACCCTGCCCAGATACAAAGTGGTCAACAAAAACGCTTACGATAGGCTAAAGATACAAGTCTCGATTTTTGAAACGGAAGCAAACATAGTTTTTATACCGTTCACCGAGTTGGAAGCAATATCTGCTAGCTAAAGACTCATTTGCATAGAGACAGGCCGACAGGCTTTTCGATTGGGCTGAGAAGAGGCTCAAACAAAAGCACGAGTAAGTTCTGAAAGAGTACAGGGTGCAGAGGCTGTTGCTGCTGCTCTTGGCGGCGTTCATTCATTTTTAAGCAGGACACTTTGGGAAGGGCAAGGACCTTGTTGGCATGCCGCAACTCAGAAGCGATTATGTGTGAAGCAAAAAGCAGGCAACAAAATGGCAACTGACACTAAACAAGTATACGACATGTGGTGCAACATGGATATAAATTTCACTCAGCTTGTTTGCAGCCGTGCTCCGGCCTGTGCGATACGCAACTAATTGCCGGAAGTTCAAGTGCACAAGAAGCAAACGTTCAAGTTAACCGAGCATCTGATTTCACTGGTCTCGTTTCCGCAGGGCTGGGAATGATCCTAAGAGCACCTAAAAGCATTCGGTTTCATATTTATTTAATGAATTCGTTTGGGCTCGTCTGGCGCCACTAATTGCGCCACATTGTGCACAAATTCTATTCACAAATCCCAAAACAATCCCCAGACAAACAAAAGTCATGCGTTCAACACAGACGGAACCCAGTCGTGCGAATTTTCAATTTGCTCGCCATCAAGCCAATCGAAGTGTGTTTGTCCAAAAATGGACACAATTTTAATACCCTAAAAGTTTTCTTTCAACTTTCAAATCAATTTCCATCGTATCTAAGGGTTATGCTATATACTTAAACCATATACATTTAAATGAATTATAAAGTAGATTAAGTCTTTTGCTGGTCTCTCAACAATCTCGAGTTGCCAACACAGATAAAAAACGAATATACCCATTTTTACTTAGTTTCCCAAACGCTTGCTGCGTGGCTGATGAAAAAGCTTAAATGCAATATTAGAATAGAGAAATATAATAAAACTGTGCGCGGGAAAAAAGCGAGAAACAATTTCAATTTGATCTGCGTTTAATAAATGCGCTGACCCCGACAACCCCAAACGCCAGAAACCCAACTCATTGTGATACCTAGTGGGAGCATATTTTATGGCCGTTCTACCCATAAAATCGTACAACTTGTAACCGGCATTTCCTCGAGCCCAGTTGCAGTTGCCACCAAGGTGCCATATATTTTGGATGTGCCACTGCAAATCATTTGGGGATTCGGAGCACACGTGGCATCAGCGTGGGCATGGCGTGGGCGTGGGCGTCTTCGCCTGGGGTTTGGGGATTGCCACTTGGAAATTCGCTTCGATTTCTTTTGCATATCTTAATGGCATATGTGCGGTTAGTTGACTGTGTAAGTAAAAATGTCGAATGGATACACAGATACAAGCTCATAAATGGTTACGCAAGAAAATACCAACAACAAAAACCGGAAAATAAAGGTCAAAGTTTATTCAACTGGATTTGAATTCTTGAATGAATGTTGCTTGAGCTTTATACCTTGTTGCTGGAGCAGACTTTACTAAGTTAAGCCAATAAGAAGATGTAAGCCAAAATTGACATTAACAAAATATATAAACATAATCATTTTTTAATTTAAGTGCATTTGTTTACTTGAGGCTGGAATCGAGCAAAGCCTTCTCATGTTTACTTAGCGAAATGATAGGAGAAAATATAGTTTGGATTGGAGTTATGAGTTTGATAGCAATAATAATAATCATAAACAAGCAATAAAGAGCGTAATTTAGTCTAGTTTTTTTTCTCGCATAATGTTGGAATTGAAAAATAAAAGCGTAAACGATAGTATTCAAGTTAAGCTTCTCTTTAAGCTTCAACAAAGGCGTTATTAGATACAAATACTCCTGTCAGAAATCTTATATAAGCTCGTTTAACCTTGAGCTGGTCTAAATCAACCACATAATTATCAACAACTGTCACGCTGATATAAGTTTGGCATCATTTCTCACTGACACACAAAAAGCCAAATGCGATTTATTTTTATTGGACATCTATTGACAGCTCTATTAACACAGGGAACCGCTTCTTATTTACTTTGAAGTCGCGTAATGTGAAAAAACAAAAACATGTTGAAAATAGCAAACCAAAAGTCAATAAAAATTACTTACATAAAAAAAGTAATTTCTCAGCTACCTGGTAAATGTTTATATGAGCTTACGTCATGGCGCAATTGTCGGTTTCCCCGACCTGCAACAGCTCGACGCCTCGCCCAGCAATCCAAACCAGTTCCGAGACGACTTCAGTCTGGTAAAAAACAAAAAAAAATACAAAACTACTTTCATTTTCAGTCTGCGTACCGTGATTTCTGATTTGGAGTTCGCTTCAAAAAGAAAGAGCGCATTGCGCATGCGCAACAACGTCTACAGCAAATATTTTTATGCAAAAGTCTTTTATACTAAGACTTGGTGAAACGTGCCTGGGATATTAAATATTTAACTGCCTCTATATCAGAATATAAAATTGACAGAAGACCCATCTAATGTTCATTTGAAATTTGCGTATGAAGCCTATTTAGGGCAGCTTGAAAGCCAAAAGCAATTGCGGAAATGCATTCGATGACAGATTAAATGCGGTCATATATAGCATAATATAGCATAATAAACTGGAAGTCTTTAAGAGCCAGACTCTAATTTTTCCTTTTTGCTGTAAATACAGCGTTTTTTTATATATAAAAAAAAAAAGAAATAAACTTATTCTTAAGCTGCCGCCTTGCGATAAATCAAACAGAGTCAAAGAGACAATTTCAAAACAATAATCTACTAGTGTCTAGTCTAGTTTAAAAGCTATGTTGACAAAGTTTGATGATGAATCGGAGCATTATATATTATGTCTCAAAAAGGAATCATCGTTTAATAATAAATTTCTTGAGATATATCAACCTACCTTACCCATAACCTGCTTCAACGCATTTCATATATTTGAGGAATAAATTAATGAACTGTTTAAGAAATTTAGAGAAGAACACACTCTTTTATAATATCGATATTCTCCAGTTCAAAAAATAAACTTTTTATGCTTCTTTCATTTGGTTTGGGTTAAAATGTAATAAAATATCTTTATATGTATGTCTAATGACGCTCCTCTTAACTCAAATATATCAACTCCTAACTATAAAATGAAGAAGTGAATCCTCAGGGGGCAAACTCCGTTTATGATTATATGTATTTAAATAATATCCGCTGATATTCCTCACTAATATCTATACTTATTCCACAGAACCTGGTCTACTCCAAGGAAAAGAAACGCAGAGTGCGCATAATCTTGAGCATTGTTGGTGCAGTTATCGCGGTAGCCCTGCTGGCTACAATGCTGGTGTTTGTCCTGGGCTCCGGTGATACAAACGACGATAAGCCAAAGGACAATGCGATCGATCTGGAGGATGTGCTGAGCGGTCAATTATATGCAAAGCGCTTCAATGGCAGCTGGAGCAGCGGCAACAGTGTGATTTACAAGGAGAATGCGGTAAGTGCACCAGATCTCCATACACAAATAGCTTATGCTACAGCGTACAACCCTTAAGGACATTGTGGAGCTGGATACAAAGACGCTGGTCGTCACCAAGCTGTTGGCCAATGCGGCGCACTATGTGCTCTACGAGAAGTCAGCAGATGGGCAGCTGCTGTTGCTAGCAAAGAACTACAAGAAGAACTTCCGCTACAGCTTTCTGGCCCAATACGACATCTACAATTTGAGCAGCAATACCATTAAGCCGCTGACCATACAGAACGAGCCGGCCTATCTGAGCATGGTCCAGTGGTCTCCGGTGGGCAATGGGCTGATCATTAACTACGATCGCAATTTGTATTATAAGAAGAGTGCTCTGGACACAGAGATACCTATTACGACCAATGAACGTGGAATTTATCTGAACGGCATACCCGACTGGGTGTACGAGGAGGAGGTGTTCAGCTCGAACGTGGCCACCTGGTTCAATCCCACAGGCACCCAGATAGCCTTCATTCAGTTCGATGACTCACCCACGCATGTCATCAACTTCCCCTACTACGGCGATGCTGGCGATCTACGTTTTCAGTATCCATTGCATCAGGAGATTCCATATCCCAAGGCGGGCTCTTCAAATCCCCGCGTAGTGCTCTTCATGGCCGACCTCGAGCGAGCGGCAGCGGGCAATGAGTTCCTTACTTCGATGCCAGTGCCAAGTGCCCTAAACACGGAAACCGACTATATAGTCACTGCAGTCAGTTGGCTGGATGACAATAATGTCCTCTCCGTATGGATGAATCGCATTCAGAATGCGGCCTATGTTGTCAGCTTCGATGGACTAAGCCGGAAGCTGGTAAGTAAACGAAGAACTCCACTTTGGGTTCAACCATTCACTCTCTCTCTCTCGTTCTCTCTATCTCTCTCTCTCTCTGCAGCTGTATAGCACTGAATCAAAAACAGGCTGGGTGGATCTCTATACGGCGCCATTTAAGAACCGTAATGGCTCACGGCTGGCCTTCGTGCTGCCCCATGAGAACTACAAACAACTGCAGCTGCTGTCCACAGACGTGAGCAATGCGCAGCTGGAGCCACTGACCAGCGGAAAGTTTGTGGTGGACAGCATACTCCACTGGGATGCGACGCATGATGTCATCTTCTATACGGCCAACACAGAGGAGCATCCAGAGCAGATGCATCTGTACGCCATACGCGCTGTGACGACCCGCAAGCAGGCGGCCAAGTGTCTGACATGCAAACTGATGACATCGGGTGATGTGGAGCAGAACTACTATACGGCCATCTTCAATGACAATAATCAAATTGTGATTACCTCTCTGGGACCAGGCATACCCACAACTGCAGTGTACGAGTGGACCTATTCGTTCTGTAGGTTATATCGCACTTGCTTGGCATAAAAATGCTTTTATATTCGACTATTCCTTAACAGCTCAGGTGACGCTGAAAAAGCTTTTGGATTGGGAGAATAATGAGGCGCTGCGCGCCAAGCTACGCGGAGTCGCGTTGCCCACACACAAAATACTCACAGTCAACATTGATGGAGGATTTCAGGCAAAGGTACTGCTCCAGCTGCCACCCAATTTGGATACCAGCGGCAAAACCAAATATCCCATGCTGGTCGATGTCTACGGTGGACCCGATTCCTATTCCGTAAGCAACGCCTTCTGAAAGACCTACAATCAAAAGCCAGCTTTCAACATATTGTATCTTTGCCAGGTGACAACCAAATGGATGATGGACTGGGGCACCTACTTGTCCTCGAATCAATCTGTGATCTATGCCAAGATCGATGGGCGCGGCTCGGGCCTGCGCGGTGAAACCTTGCTGCATGCCATTTATCTGCAGCTGGGCACTGTTGAAATAACGGATCAGATCAGGGTCACGCAGTAAGTACTTGGGACATAACACATAGGGTATCTTAAGCTCGTCACATAATGTGTATATAATGATACGCCTCCGACTCCAAAGAACATGGGCATATATATAGCTGCTATTGAAACGATGCAGTTCTTGTCTGAAGAACTTTTTTATTTTTTAAGCTATCTTAAGTTTAATTGCTTCATATTTGATCAACATCGGACATCGGACTATACCATATAGCAATAATTAATTCTTAAGACATTTCAACCGAAATTAGCAATCGAAACGAATCGGACCACTATATTCTCGATAAATTTCTAGGAATCTGACACAAATGTTCAACTACATCGATGCTGAGCACATTGGCATCTGGGGCTGGAGTTATGGAGGCTATGCGGCGGCCATGGCACTGGCTAACGATGACACTGAAGTATTCAAATGCGCCGCGTCCATTGCACCTGTCACCGATTGGACCTATTATGGTGGGTTAGGCCATGTGAAAATATGGACAGCCTGATAGCTTTCTCGATTTGCAGATTCGATCTATACGGAACGGTATATGGGTCTACCGGACACAAATGAGATTGGCTATGCCAACTCGAGACTGAGCACACGCGCCCAGAAGCTGCGGGGCAAGAAATATTTGCTCGTCCATGGCACATCCGATGATAATGTGCACTACCAGCAGGCCATGATACTGGCCAAGAATCTGGAGCGACACGACATTCTGTTCAAGCAAATTGTAGGTTCCATTAACATGCAGATCATATTATTGTTGTTCTATCGAAATTGTTGTCTTTATGCAGAGCTATGCCGATGAGGATCATGGACTGGCCAATGTGCGTCCGCATTTATATCATTCGCTGGACCGTTTCTTTGGCGAATGCTTTTCCAGCAGCCGGCTGATGAAGAGCGCCAAGTAGAGTTATAAGCAGGAATAATTCTTAAATTATAGTTTAAACAATTTAAATGATAACTTGTAAGGCTTGCAAGAAAATTAGAGCAGAGCAATTTAATTGGTACTTAAAAAGTTGCATTTCAATTCAAAGCGTTTCATGATAAATATATTTAAAAAAAAAATTAATTTAAAAATGCTTCAGAAATATAGAAAGGAGAAAATCAAACGAATGCAGGTCCAAAAGTGTTATAAGATAACTTTGAACAATAATATTTGAAAATGCATTTTAAGACATTTTAAGCATACAATTGAACCGAAAACAAAAATCAAATATTTATAGACAAATCTAATAAATAATAAACTAGCTGCAGACCATGTCTAAGCCGTAGTTAGTGCCTGTTACAATAGAAACTTTAAATGATACTAAAAAAAAAAACAAAAATAAAAACAAAATGAATTTCACAATTAACGCCTAGAGTTTTGTCTATTTTTGCGATTTGAAAGTTTTTGTTAAACAGACAAAGAATAAAAAAAACTATGTAAGTTGTTTCCAGCTGAAATTTTGAGCTTGTAGCTTCGTTGTAGTTTTATAATTTGCCTTATTGTAAAAAGAAAAATCACAGAATTTGTAAATAAATAGTTGTTAAAAGGCTTTTATAAATTAGACGAAAAATGTGTATAGGCAACAGTTAAAAAGGCAAACACAATTGAAATTAATAAATATATTCAAACAAATATTTCACACTAACGCCACATGCCATCGCCCAATAAAACCATATTCCGGAATAATCTTTTTAGCTTTCAGTACACAAACCGGCTCGCTTTATTGCCTTGGCCCCAAACTGGGTTTACATACACCATACATTATATATGATATCGGCTCTGTATGCATACATATGCCGCATATGGGCGCATTTTTTGCCATCTTCTTCAACAATTTTTCAAATGTCAAAAATGTTTTTCAATTTTTAAATACATATGTATATATCGTTAAATTTACGTATTTTAAATGGAGTTCTATATCTTGAAATCTATATTTTACAATTGATATTGATTAATTTAAAACTGACGATAATAACTTCATCTTTCGTAAATTTAAATTATGAAATATTTGTATATACTATTTTCGAACTTGAAGCATAATTTTTATGGTACAAAAATATTTAATTCTTTTCATTTACTTAAGAGTTTTTGTTTTATTTTTGCGGTGTGTTTTCCAACGTTCTAAAAATACTATTCGTAGTTTCTTATATTTTATGCCAATTAACTTTATACATATGCATTTTTTGTATTGTTAATTAATTAACTTTAAGTGTTTCGTATTGTTCAATATATACAATAGAACATGGGCATTATAAAATGAATACATATATAAGTATGTAAAGGATGGTAAAAGCTTAAATAGGTGAAGTAAATTCCGGGTTCGGCAAGATAACAACATTTACTATTCTTACATACGCATGCATGTATCCATTAGATAAGCTCAATTTGTTGGCGATTACGATCATGTGACAAGTCCAAAACTTATGGGAAACTAACAGCTATATGTACTATATGGATAATATTAATCGCTTTGTTTATGTTTATGTAACAGGGTTCTATTGCAGATAAACCTCCTGGACTCCCTCATGGTGCTCTTGGTGTTGTGGATCGGTATCTTGCAGATCCTCCTGCAAATCCATCTGATGATGCTGATGCTGCAGATGGTGATGGTGGTGTTGCCGCTGCTGCTGTTGTTGATGTTGCTGCTGTTGTTGATGGTGGTGTTGATCCTCGATGACAACACCCTCGCTGCCATCATACTCAATCAATTGATCATCTGCTTCCGCTTGCTGATGATGATCTATGATAATGTGTTCCTCCTCCACCAAATGGTGCTCATGCTGATATTCGTGCTGTTGCTGCTGCTGTTGCCAGCGCAGCGGTGGCGGCGATGTTGACGCTGCCAAATGCTGCACTGGCTCATGCATGCTTGTCGTGCTGGTTGATCCGCCAGCTGCGGATGTGGTTGTTGTCTGATAGACGGTTTGCTGATTCCTAACAATATGACCGGCGGCAGTGACATTGGTTACGCTGGCGCGCTGATTGGTGCGCGTCAAGGTAACTGTCACCTCAGAGCCAAGGCCAGCAAAGGAGACAGATGGTGTGGTTGCCGCATTGGTGGCACCTCCTGCAGATGCAGCTGATGTTCCCGCTGCTCCTGCTGCTGCTGCCGCTGCTGTGGCTCTGGCCTGGAGTATCTTGCGTGTGGGCAACTGTGATGCGCTGGCTGTGGAGGTTGTTGATGTTGTTGCTGCTGATGCGCCCGATTGGGGCACATAGTTAATGAGCAGAACTCGCTCCCCACTGGTTGTTTGTGCAGCATGGCCGCGCAAGACGCGGCGTTGCAATGCTCCACCAGTTCCAGTTCCAGTTGCAGTTGCAGTTGCAGATGTTGCTGTTGCTGCATTACTGCTGCTGCTGTTCACTGTTGTTGCTGCGCTGCTGCGTTCGCTTGCGTTGCTGTTATTGCTGTTGTTGGTGCATTTACCATTGTTGCCGCTGTGCTGCTGCGCTGGCTGCCCACCGCCCCCGAAGCCTCCGCCTCCTCCAGGGCCGCTGGTCATATCGTTGGCTCATCATTACGTATTATTACCGCCTTTCAAAATGAAAACCTTCTTTACCAAAATGTTCTTGTTGTTGCCCTAATTTCATTGATTGTTCATGAATGATACGGTTGTTTGTTGGGTTGGTTGTTTGGTTGGTTGATGCATGAGTTGCGATATTTTAACAAATTTTAGTTATTTTTTTATAGATTAGAGTTGGTGAGTTAACAACGAGGCAGCGAAAAGAGAGAAGACAAGATAAAAAACGATTTGTTAATGACTTGGTTATGGATCCAATGTGAGATTATGTTATGATAGTGCAAGGGCGACATAAAATAGCTCCGAAAAATAAATCATTGCGCGATCTTTAACTTTATATATGTTGGGTTAGATATGTTTCTCTAGTTTTCTGTTTGATATTGGAATTCTTTAGTCATTTGATCATGTGTTAGTCAGTCATTCTAAGTACTTTGTTATTGACCAACTTTTTAACAAGTTTATATATTTATATTTGCCTAAAGAGCTCGAGTTATTTCATAAGACCTGGTGTTAGGGTGTCGAGTTGTTGTGAGTTTCATGTTGATGCGTTGAGTGCAATGTCAAAAAGTTTAGTTCAAGGTGTGACAAATATATTAAAGCATGGTTAGACTTGCGGTAGAACATGCACACACACACACATACGTAATAACAAAACATAGCTTTGTTATTGATTAAAGATTGAGCAACCAATTTGTGAATTTGGGTAGATTGTAAAATACAGTTGTGAAGCAAAGTTAATAAACAAATTTATAGCGAAAAGAAAAAATTATATATTAGCAAAAACTGGAATGTTCAGAAATTATATAAATATTCTATTGTTTAAATGTGGGCTAAAAAATAAAAGATCCAACACCAAATATGGAACAAAAATTTTGTACATTTTTTTTCAAACAGATTTTGGTTTATTCATGTATATTTGTTTTAAATAAAATTTTATTTTATTTAAGTCATAAGAGTTAAGGTATTTTTTAGACAGGCCAAATATTTGCTACATTTAAAGACGAAAAGTAAATAAAAATTGATATAATTTTTGTTGTGTATAATTTCTAAGTAAAAATCAAGGCAAATATATGACCTAATCCAAAAAAAGGCGACTTATTTAAAAAAATTTGCAACTATTAAGATTAAAAAATAATTATGTAAATATAAAGAGCTTTTTGTATATTAAATATAAAGTGTATAGTGTACATCATTTTGTACAGTGTAGCACCAAAGCTATTTTGGTCTAAGAGCGGAGAAAATAAGAGAAACTAAAGCTTATAGATAGCTGCTTGGTAAGAGCAGAGTTAAGGCAGAAGTACAGGTCCAAGTGGACAGCATTAACTCAATATATAGATCTTATCTCCGTCAGACAAACTACAATTGAACCTCACTTTGCTTTAGATAATTTTAGCTAAACATATTTAAGACAATCTACACAATGCAAAAGTCATGTAAATATTCACAAAACAATTGCTTACAATTGACCCGACTTTCGGGCAGGTCCACAATAACACTACACTGATCAGATATTAAGTTTGACTAGCTTGTCTAGTCTGTCCAATTAAGACTACATACACATTACATGGATTGGGAGGGGGCGTGGGACATGTCAAACTACAGCACATTACATAGTCCAATAACCATAGGGCGTTCTTAAATAATAACTAAGTATTGCAGAACAAAATATTTGTAGCCAAATCAATATTTAAAGTTAACAAAATTGTACAACAAAATGGATTATAAAAACTAAAGGCACTTGTGATATGCAGAGCAAACCCGTGACAACTTCATGACAACTGACTCCCGTTTCGGGAACTGGAACTATTTGCAAATCACACACAAAAGCATATTTAAACATGTTGATATATAAATCGTTTCTCTATCAGAACCAGAACCAGCTACCTGACTTGAGGTTTAAACCTTAATCTGTTATGTAAGCAACATTTTAAGAAAACAATTTAAGTTGTATATGATGGTGAGAACTTATTGGAATCGGAATAGATCCTAAGCTGGTTTGCAGACCTGATTTAAGTTTTTATCTGATCTGATCGGGCCCAGATTAAAAATAGTTGTCTAGGCGCTAGCACAGTTTGCCATTGGGTTGCATAGTTCGCTCCACATATCCTAGTTTAGATGGTATATACCATATTTTACTACACACATTCCGGGAAGAGTTAAGCATATTGGAGAACCAAGTCAGGGATTGGGTTTATAATAAAGGGGTCTATGATTCGGTTCGATTCGTCAGAGCTGTACGTGCTACTCAAAGCGTCTGTGGTGGTTGTGTTTGTTGTTGTTGCTGCTGCTGCTGTTGCTGCTGCTGCTGTTGTTGTTGTTGTGATTGTTGTTGCTGTTGAAAATCAGTCATATTCACCTGATTCAAATTGCCAATTATCTGATGACCCTGCAACGTTTGCACCTGGGCAATAGATAACGGCGTACCGCTCTCACTACCATCTGACTGGGCGACCAGCTGCTGTTGCTGCTGCTGCTGATTGTTCGCCTGTTGCTGGGCGGCCGCCTGGGCACTGGTTGTGGGCGTTGTCATGTTGCCAGACGAATCGATAATCTGGTGATGCTGCAGTGGCTGTTGCTGTTGCACCTGAACCTGCTGCACCTGCTGCTGTTGCACTTGGCCCCCGGCCGTGGTGGTAACTGTCATTGCTTGTTGCTGTTGCTGTTGCTGCTGCTGTTGTTGTTGTTGCTGCTGCTGTTGTGCATCGGGATCCTTTTTGACTTGTACGCTCTGCATCGGATGAAGCGACTGCACCGTCTGCACTTGGGGCACAACTCCGCTGGAGCTCAGCGCGCCGCTGCCGCCCGACTGCGACTGCACAGAGCCGGGTGTGCTGCCGCCAGGTTTCTTGCCGCTGGGTGCTGCAAAGTATTTGGAAGATGAGTATCAGAATTGTGTCCAAGCAACGTGTGTAAAGACAATTTCAACGGATACGTTAGGGCGACACCAACTTGGTCAGATGTCAAAGCAACTGTAACAACAACCTGACTAAAAACAACGACAGCAGAAATTGAAGGAGCGATGTGAAAGAGTTAAGTGTGTGTGCCTAGAGTGTTTGTGTGTGTGTGTACGTGTGTGTGTGTAATTTAGTCTAACAAGAAGATTAGTAGATAATGAATAAGATTAATAAGTGAAGAAATTAAAAAAAAATAATATAGTTACGAGTGTGCCTAATTTATTACAAACAAAAAATAGTTAAACGAAAAAATAAATTAATAAAACAAACAAACAAATATTAAAATCAAAAAGAAATATAAAACCGAAAGATCAAAATTAAATTTTAAAATAAAAATCAAACATTAAAAAAAACATGGTAAATTCTATACAAACTAGAATCACAAGCTCAAGATTTAAACGTATTTTAGAATAGTTAAAAATCAAAGTACAGTATTTTCTTGCAAAGCAAATAAAAACAAGAACAAAAACAAAGTGCACACAAACAAGAGTCGATCGAATGGGATAAATGAATATTAACTAATTGCCGCAGCGTCAAAATTAATTGCAAAAAATTTTGGTTACATAAAAATGATATACGTATATATTTATTAAACAATTTATAATATATGTTAATATATATTATTTAAAATGAAACTTAAAGTGAATTTTTTTCTTTTAAGCCACAAAGAAAGCTTACAATTATAAATTATTTGTTAATGGTTTTTGTTCCTTTTTTTACATTTTACAAATATAACGCGACATAATTATTATTTGTTTTTTTTTTTTTTGTTTGAAGTAAAATTGTTTGAGTATTCACCGTTATATGCAAGAAAATACTGCATAATTATTAACTTTTCCTTTGTTATTATTGGTTAAAAATTTTTAAAGCGAAATTATGAAACTTACAACAAAAATTATACAAAATGAAATAAACATTCATTTGTTGACGGATGTTTTTTGTTATTTACAAACATTGTGTGGGTGTGTGTGTGTGTGTAAGTGTATGTGCAGGTGTTGTGTTACATGTATGTGTATGTGAGTGGGTGGGTGTTAAGGTGGAATGATTAGGCGGCCGGCATTGGGCGGCGGCGTCGTTATTATTGGGGCTGCTGCTGCTGCGGCAGAAACACTTGATCGCCCACAATATGTATAACATTTTGCATGCCCTGCTGCGCAGCGGCGCCGCTGCTTCCGCTGCCGCTACCGCCCTCATGCTTGACATTGACGCCCATGAGATGCGTTTGACCACCACCCGCTCCGCTTAGTGTTGATGTGTTTAAGTGTTGCTGCTGTTGTTGTTGTTGCTGTTGTTGTTGTTGTTGCTGCTGCTGCGGTGTTTGGTGGTGCTGCTGTTGCAGTTGCTGCTGTGGCAGCACAGTACTGGCCATAATAGTGTTACTGGTGGGCGTGGACGTGGGTACGACCCTTGGTAAGTGCGTTACACCGCCACGAACTGGCGTCTCCGTTGCCGATGGTGTGCCCGTTGCACTGGTGTCGCCCACGGTTGTGTTATTTAGCTCACCGCTGGTGTCTAGTGTGGTATCATTACCGGACTTACTTTTCTTCTCCTTTTTGATGCCCGGCTTGGCAAAGTGCCGCAGCTCGAGATGGCGACGCAGATTGCGCGATTGACGTATGACGGCATAGCAAATGGGGCAAGTAGCAGGTTGTTCCGATTGTGAGCGTGACCGAGGCTCTGCACAGACAATTAGCGAAAAAAATAAATGTTAATGTTGTACCTTAAAGGACACCATCAAATGACTCACTTTCTGTCCCAGGCGGATGTTTAGTGCGTTTGGCCTTTGGCGTGGCGGTACTGCCGCTGGCGCCGGGCGTTACGGTTGTTCCAGACGCAGTTGTTATTTCTCCAGTGGCCGCATTTGCCGATGTCACGGGTATCATATTGTTGGGGTCCATTGTGACAATTGTCTCAACCTTTTGTCCTTCGCTTTTGATGATCGGTGTGCTGGTTAACAGTTGCGTTTCGGCGCCATTTTCGTCCAGAACCTGCTGTTGCTGCACTACTTGCTGCTGCTGCTGTGCGGCCAACTGAGAGGATGTCGGTGTGCCCATAATCGTGTCCATGCCTTCAATTTTAGGGACCTTCGGTGCCGATGCTGTTTATGAGAGAAAGGAGAGTTCACGTTACAACAGGACTCCCAACTGATCGTGATTTTTATCTGACACTTACGTGACATTTTCTTGACGCGCGGTTTTCGCTTGCGTGCCGGCAAGAAACTCTGGATTACTGCCTGATCGTGCTTGGATGCGTCTGCTGTCACAATCGTTTGCTGATGTCCGGCTGCATTAGTCTGTGTGGTTGCCTGCAGAATCTGTCCCTGGTGGTGTATATCCTCTACAACCTGCGCGTGCACAGTTTGCTGCGGAGCCGTGGCAATAGTTGCTATCAATTGATCCTGGTCATGGTGCTGGGGTATCATATGCTGCAGTTGTATCGAGTGCGTTGTGTAGTCATCCTTAGTCACTGTCTGCGGTGCCAGGCCCTGAATATTGAGGCACTGCGCCGCCTGCAGCAGCGATGGCAGCTGCGCATGATCGACGCTTACCTCGCCCCGATAGACGAACTCCAGCAGTGCCTCCAAATCGTTGGCATTGACGCCGGCCAACATCACCACTGGATGTTTGCATGGCGTGTTCTAAACAAAAGTATACAAAACTTATGATTTAACGGGATATACAAGTGTGCATAAAATAATTGTTGCACATCTGTGAGATGTGACTGAATTTTATTCTTACACTCTATTTTTCTAATTTTTTACCAATAATATTTTAACTTGGAAAGCGAACAAAAAATAAGCTAAAACAGTTCGTATGAACATTAAACGTAAATAAGTAATGTTTACTCTGTGGGTATTTCATGTTCGAAATTTCTGCTGGGCAACAGATTTCTCTAGCAATATACCGTTGTATTTGGCGCTCCAAATACACTTGCCGGTTGCGGAACGCGCGCGCTCATTCAACGCTGCTGCTCCGGCGTGCGTTAATTCAAAACAGAGACAAAAGAATTGGCCATCAAGTGAGACCATCAAAACAAACGGATAAATGGTCGACAAACTCACACATTCGCATAAGCAAAACGAAACGAAACACAAACAGAAACAGAAACACGTACATGCACACGCACAAGCACACGCACACAGAGACAAGCAAGCACATACTCTCATCACAATAAACCGGCTTTTCGCTGTGCGCGCTCTGCATTTCTGCAGCAGGATTGGAGATGCTGACAGAGCCCATAACCGCTGCGTCGCGCTGCTCAAGAAAGAGCACCCCGCTCGCTCGCACGCTCACAACATGCCACGGATTTAATTAGCAGGCAAGCAAAAAGTCTGCGGCGTTCAGAGGCCCGCTTAAAGCGGTGAGCGACAGTTTACCACTCGCCGCCAGCAGCGTTGCGCTGCCAGCGCCTCTCGCCCAATCTCTTTAAATGTCATCCAGCGCTTGCCGCGCTCCGTCGCACTCAAACCCGCACAAGGGCCGCGTACCGCACGCTCTTTGAACTCTACACTCCCTTCAGCTTGCCTGGCTGGCCCGCTGCCTGCCTGCCTGCGTGTTGGTCTACCTACTTCTGCTGCTGACGTCGCACTCGCCATTGCTGACGCTCATCGATTTTTTCAGAGTGGTTGCTTTTCACTGCTTGCACTTTGTGAGGGAGCGGGAGCAACAAAGAGCATTGTCTACGTGTTTAGCGTGTGTGTGTGAGTGTAACGAGATCAGTATATGTACGAGTACATCTTGTGGCTGCGACTCTTGCAGAGTTCACATATAAAACCAATTTTTGACATTTCCCGCGACCGACTCTGAGCGACGTTTTTAAAAATTACGCTCTGTTTACTTTTTGAACGGGGGAGCGAACGTAAAGCCGATGCCAGCGTCAGGTGTTCTACACTCTGCTCCGCTCTGTTTTGGTCATTTGACATGTGGACGCAGAAACAATAACAATGAATATCTGATTGGCGCTGATCTACAGTGCAAGTTCTTCAACGTACAATGCAAGTAATTTAGTAGAAAGGCAAAAAAAGGAAAAAAGAAAAATACAACAAATCAAGCAATGAAATACTGCACTGAAATAAGTACAGTACAGCACATAAAATTGAAAATGTTAAAGTGTAGCAACAAAAATAAAAACCCAAATCAAAAAGCAAATGAGATTCACATAAGCACATACATATATACGTGTGTACGTATATAAAGACATGTGTATGTACATAAATGTGTTGATATATAATTTTGATATGAGCTGTCTACAATGAACAGTGAAGCTTGAATATAACAAACTCAATACGATTTATGAAACTTATGAGTGTGTTTGTAGGTAAACTACGCGTCCAATGCATTTTTAGTACCACCTATAAATAATTAAAATGACACTTTTATCATTTCTTTTCCTGCTGCTGCATCCCTTTCAATATGTCCCCATAGCCAATATCAACTGTACATTAAGCATACACACACACACACACTTGCTCGCATAAGCAAAAAGAGGTCGCGCTCGTGTGCACCCAACAACAGCAACAACAACCTTAGCAGCCAGAGCCAGTCAGGCAGCCCCGTCGCTTGGCGCTCTCGTTTGCGCTCGCTCTAACACACTTAACAGTTGGCGCAACTTTTGCTCCCCCTCCCTAACCAAAGCGCTTACTCTCGCACTCTCTCTCACATTCTCTCTTTCTCTCTCGCTCTTTGACACTCATAAAAGCTTATACATTTTTATTATAAACAAGTTGATAAGCGACACAGGACACAGGGTAAGGGGGACGGACACAATATGGCAACGTCAGCGTTAGCGCAAAAGAGTACGCAACTCATTCAACTCAATTGACAATTGAAAACTTACACGGAAATCTCTGGCAAACTAAAATGACGAGAAAGTAGGAGACGACACCGATGGTTCATGCTGCTGCTGAGCATAGGCCCAGAGCGCCAAGTGTGTGTTTAAGCCAGGAGCAGAGCGCGAGTGCATACTTTTCTAAATCGCACACACACGCTTACAGATACGCACACAAACACTTTTATAGCTCACATGCACATTGAGTTGGGGAGCCAAACTGCTACACAATAACACATACACTAGCACGCACAAACACATATTAACCTATTTGGCAAGTCGAACGACGACTTTGATTTCTCTGTTTACAAACTGTACGCGCAAAAACACATGCCAGAAGAACGTTGTTGAGGTTATGTTTGACAAAAGCTCTCGCCGCGTACTCACCTTTAGCAAGTCCAATAGAAATGGAGAAGCCGCACAGAGCACGATTTTATGGGCTGGGAAACTGCGTCCGCCGGCTGCCAGTGTGCAATCGACGAGGTCTCCATGGCACCGCAACAATTGTATGGCTGATACCAGAGATGTGCCATAATCGCCCCAGGTGAGCGAGTACAGTGAATTCATTGGCAACGACATTAGGGCTGTCGTGTCCAAATCCAACAGTTGTTCTCCAGCGTTGTAATTGTATTGATTGCTGTTTGTGGCTAACACGACGAGGCTGTTATTCTTGCAACGGTCTAACAAGAAATTTCATCTAAATGGCAGCTTCAAATGATGATGCTGCTCCACTGCTCCACGTCCACGAGCTTTCACGAAGACTGAATGGCGCGCTGCGTCTTATCGTTGCCCCCTGAAAGAAAAGAGTAAAGAGCATAAGCAGATGGCAAGCAAACAACACATAAGTCATGTGCTCTCGCTCTCTCGCGAGAAAAATTTTTATATATGTACATGTGATTCCAAACGTGTTTGTGTGTGTGTGTGTGTGTGTGTGTGGGAGGGGAGGGGGATGACTGGCGCATGAGCTCCACGCGCACACCTCACTCCCTCTCCCAAACACTGTGAGCGCGCGAGAGCGAGACAACAAGAGAGCAAGTTTTACAGCTCGTATATGAAATGTGGGCCGCCCGCCCGCCCCCCACAGACCAATGGTCGAACGTATGGAAATGCATGACTTTAGACATGGAAAAACACACAGCTAACACGAACTGGCAACAATACAAAAATATTCTTTTAATAATAAATCACTAAAAAAGCGCGCCATCAGCACACAAACATTATCAGTCACACCCAGCAATATTCATAAGTTGTTCGAGTTCTCCAAATTATTCTTTTTTTTTCATTTTTTTTTTTTTTGCTGTCTCTGTACAGTTAACGCCACGCATTTTGGGTTTACCTATGCGTTTGTTCTATAACTACAATTTCATTCACTTTTGTGTTGTTATTTTGTTTGTTTACACGCCGTCGCTCCCGGAGCGAACAATTTTATGCATGTTGAAATTATCTTCTCACCGGAGCGCAAAGAAAAATCTGCTGGCTGCTATTTTATACTCGGTTTGCTTTCCCTTCTTGATTGCCGCTCACGGTTGGTAGCTCTGGCTCTTGGTTTTCTTTTTGCTGCTGCTGCTGCTCGCCAGCGTTGAATAACTCGAACTGAGCTCTGAGTATTCGATCGAATTACGTTCTGCCAGCGCGGCGCGGTCGCGTCGTATGACGAGTTTTAGTCTCTATACGGAGAAAATTTCTGATCATGCGCGCATAACCGCTTTTTGGTGGTGGTTACACGTGTGTGTGTGTGTTGAGTATGAACGTATCTATGTGTGTGCGCGTATGTGTGTTAGTGACACTGTTGCTGCGGTGAGCGCATGAGAGTGAGAGAGATGGCTGGCAGTGTGCGCTCTTGAAAGTACAGTTTACTAGTAGCATTGCCAGATGTAAATAAATTTAAGTGAAACGCAAATGAAAGAGCATTTCAGTAAGCCAAATAATCTTGTAAAAGAAATAAATTAAACAAAAAATAAAATAGATATAGGTTGTAAAAGTATGTTTCAATTATGTTTTGTCAATAAAAGAAAATGTCCATAATCATAAGGTCATATTAAATAGGTTGTAATTGCATCAGTTCTATTATTTTTTTTATTACTAAGTCCTGCTTACACTAATATCCTCCTATTAAAAGATCCTGATAAAAGCCGGCTCGCTCTTACGATTGCTTTATCAGCTGTGCATTCGAATACTCTTTGAGCAACAATTTCAGCCAATCACCTGTTATTTTTGACATGCATCCCAGAGACAGCTCGACCCTATTTTTATGCAGATCAAGTCCCGCTTAAGAGCAGAATCGAGCAACGTGTTGTTTTGGATTCGCTGCCGGCGGGGAGAGTAATAATGCCAGGGAGAGTTCTATCCATGGCGCGTCCAATACTCTGAGAAGTAGTAAATTAAGTGAGCAGCGTGTGAGTAGAGCCGAAAAAAACGACGCAAGATTACAAATTTTCTCTGTTTTGATTTTGATGCTGCTGCTTCAGCTGGACACGAGAAATGTTACCGCCGCTTTAAAAGTCCAATCAGCATTAAAGCAGTGAGCGTATTTTAAAGCTGGCAATACTGAGCGAGAAGCATTGGGTGGGCTAGGGTGGTTAGAGAAGCATGGGGAGCGACAGCGTAACAGTGCACAGTAGGCCGCAATGCATAAGAGCTGCAGCGATGTTTAAATGTGTGTTAAGAGCTACAATCGAATGACTCTTTCACCACTGTGCGATTGGCTGGCTGCCTGAAATTTGAACGGCACGACATTGCTTGGCCTCGCAACAGCCTCGTCTCTGTCGCACCACCCCCCTTGGCAACCTTATCATTGTTTTTGTTCTTGTTTCAGTTGTCGAAGTCTATTTAAAAAAACGAAAACATGCTAAAATTTGTTCAAAACGTATACGCAAAGTGATTTGAACATATACACATACACACGTACATCTGTATATTTGCACGAACAATTCCACATGTATTTGTATGGGTATAAATAATTATGTACGCACGCATGTACGTATGTATGTCAAATATTTGTTTGGCTTTTTACACATTTGAATATTATATGCATTCGTTTAGCTTTTGGGGAAGGGGACAATCAAATTATGGACCCATTTTTAGCCAACATTCACTAAATAATATATGTATTTTGTTTTACTTTTCCGCAACAGAACAAAGCATGTCCGCGTTTCGAATGTCGTCGCAATAATAAACTCATTTTAACATACAAATTTTAACCTGTGACTGCTGCAGAGTGGCGGCGGCAGCAGATTCCCTCTCCTGCTCTGCTGCTGCTGCAATTGCCGAGATACAAACGGAGAGGTTTGACACAGTTGAGAGGAGAGGCCAGTGGCGCGCGTACTCCAAGAAATTTTGAAAAGCAGACCAAATACTATCCAAGAGTTTTTGTCTTTCATTATTTAGCTTTCCCATAATACCACTATGTGTGTGCGCGTGTGAGTGCGCACTCAGCGACCCACACACACACACAAACACACACACACAGACCAAAGACACTCCCGACACGTTGAGAGACGGGAAAGAGTCCAGTCGCGCAATTCTCTGTTATTGTATACAATGAAATCTTTTGAATTTACAACTACAAGAAAGTGTATTCAAAGTTCGCGTTTAAAGACCGAATTTAACCATCACAGACCTACTAGCCGGATTATTCCTACAACCCTAACATGTTTAACAAATTAAATAAAATACTCTACACTTTTGAATTAAATAAATAAATAAAAACAAACCGACCAATATAACTATAATAAATATATATCTAAATAAGGACGAGATAAGAATATAATATGCTTGCAAATATTCATTGGGAAATTATGAATATTTAGTACGAGAATTTAGGGGAATAAAACAATAAATAGATTTTGAATAAGATTGTTTATAAACTAAACTTATCTAGTTTGTCATCCAATGGTAACAATTTATCATCTTATTACTACTTATTAGTATAAATTTCTTATAGGCATTTTAAGAATGGGAACAGGAAATGTGCTGGATCCGGAACGTATAGATTCACCTCACTCACCTGTTGTGGTTGGCAACTACTTGCTCGGATTGCACCAGGCAACTGTCTGGTAACCAATCGTGTTGCCAGTAGATTCCTCATAGGCAAACACGCAGTTCTTGTTGACAATAACCGACAGTCGCACCTTGGCAATCAGTTCCAGGGGACGTATGACAGACGTTGGTTGTATGATGACAATGTGGGAGGCGTGGTAGAGCAACGGATCGCCGGGATAGACCAAGAAGTCGGCACCGAACGCATCGCCACACGTGACAAACTTGCCACGCTTCCAAAGATCATGAAAAACCCGATATTTAAGCGAGCTGGTGTCGTAAACTGGAGTAGTGCAGAGCTGCGAGACTGTAATAACAGACAAAAAACGTAAGTATAAAGTATAATAAGTCGGCAATTGAGGTATTTCAGGTACCCACGGTGATATTCCATGTGCGAGCAAGGCAGCTCCACGAGGGCATTCTGGCGATCAAATTCAAAATTGTTGGCAACTTCATGGAACACATCTCTTGCGGTTAGTGCAGCAGCTGTTGTGAAGAGATGAGGAATTATTAGATTAAAACCCTCTAAGAAAATATCTGCCACTGCTTGTGTGGACCATAAGATTCTTGCACTCACCCTCATCGGGTTTTCCTTGCTTTATCAACTTGTTGCGTTTGCCGATTATAATTTTGTCCACATGGCGTCTGGTTTCGCGCAGCTTTTCCGTCTTTAAGGCATCTCTCTGTGCCATTAAACGGGACTCAAAGTCCCTTTGATAGGCCTGCAGCATATCTTGAGTTGGAGGCTTGGTTAAAGCTTCCGCTTTGCTGACCAGAACGGCAAGGCCTTCATCTACGAGCAACTGTGTCTCGTATTTAGTCAGCTCCAAGGGCAGGGCTAAATGATTACCCATGTGATTATAAGAATTGATTTCGACTAGGAGTACGCTCTTACCTGCTTCACTCGAGCTCCAACCTTTGGTGTTGGCCGTGCCCACAAGAGCTCCCATTATGCGGTATTTCGTGCGCAGTTCCATATAATCTAATGAAGCTCGTCTTAATATTATCTTCCTCACAGCTGATTTAGCTTACCGTTCACATCGAAAACATATCCGGTGCCATTTAGCAATGTTAAATACATTTTCATTTATATTTTTCTTTTTATAACAAAACCCATATGATTTTGGCATCGACAGACTTAACATTTTTCTAAACTGTTATTAACAGCGTAGACGTATTTTCTGGAAATAAAATTGTTTTCGGTTTGCAAAAAGAAAAACCTTACATTAATATGTTATTGTATGCTGTGCTAGGAGACAAAATATTTCCAAGCAAGATTTTAACAAGGACATGTTGAAAAAATAAAGAAAATAAACTTAAATTTGAATTTAACAGTTGCTTATTTGGCTTAGACAGTGCCATAACATAGGCCGATTATCGATAACTCCGATGAGCTAGCTCTGCATGCTCTTAACAACACTGTTGTCTAAAATTTTGTGCTTAACAACACTTTAAATTTAATGCCAGTTTTATTGTTGTTATTATCTTCGAAGCGTTTAGTTAACTTTTTCAGCTTATGCATTAATAACGCGAGTGTTGCAATAATTTCCAAATGCTTTTACATAATTAACTGAGCAAATGCGGTAAAAATGTAGTCATTTTCTCATCAAGTGCGTGCGAATTTGCAAAGCGTATGGCAAAAACTAAGCAAAACGACGAAGACACCACCCACAAAACATACAAATTTAACATTTGCGTTTGGTTTCTTCGCTCAATCAGTTCCTATTAGCGCAATTGGCGTGTCGTTAGAGTAAAGTTGCGTAAATAGCACACTGATTGTGCGTTATTTGTGGAGCCGCAATTAACTAAATATTACGTGCAGTGAGTACCAGCAAGCACCGAATACCGCATACTGTTGAGCGGGCTCGCGAGGGTAGCAGCGTGCATGTGTGTGTGTGCGTGTACATGGGTGTGTACGTGTGTGCGTGTGTGCCTAGCTCCCACCGGGAGCGCAGTTGCTAATGTTGTTTATTTATTTATTTATGTTTGTCTATTGTTGGCGTCTATTTATCAAATATGTGTCATAACTGTTAATGCTAACACATTATCCAACCACGCGATTCGAATTATCTATGCTGGCTACCTCCAGCCTTTTAGTAAATTTATTTTCTAATCATAAGAAATACGTTGAACCAGCTAAAAATCATTCTGGGTTGAGCTGGCACTAATCAGATTTCAATCTTAAATGTTTGTGATGATGATGGCTATGTAAATCAGCTTCAGCCTACGCTTTACATACACATAGGTCAGATTTGTAAAGCTGCATGACTAATAATATTCACTGTGATTTTTACAGTCCGATATTTATATATATTAGTGCAGTCTAGACTTCCGTAAAGGCTTATTATAATAATTATCAGTCAGAATATAGTTGTGTAAACTGTGTGTACACAGTGTGTTTTTGCTCATTAACGAGTATTAGCTCATTTACTTATACGTTTTTCGTCTATCTTTTAGCTGACGGAGAACCCACCGACGATCGAACGGCCGACCAGACAATAATAAAAACAACAATAGGAACAGATACAAAGCATTTGGCGCTTGGCCATGTAAATAGATTTTTTATTTCGCACACATAATATGTACACTATTAGATGCAGCAATATATTATACAAGTTTTGTTGTTTTTGCAGGTCATGTGGCGAGAACTGCGACAGCTGCCACACAAAAGACGTTAATAACGACGTACACGGCTGAGGGTAAGCCAACAGAAACGACAAGCACAACATTAGAAGACTTTCCATACTTGTTAAACGTTTCAACCTTCGCCCACCCACTGGCTAAAATGGGCGGTGTACAGCCCTCTTATATTGCCGCCTGCATTAGTCATAGAAACGTGGAATGAAAATGAGGACTACTGCGACGATAGCCAACAGTTCAATTGAGGCAACGATGAGGCGACGAATTGCACAACAAAGCCGAGCAACAATATTGAAACTGGTAAACGTTGGCATTTTGTTAAAGCCAAAAATACATCTGCTTGTTAGAACGGTCTGCGGCTTTTCATATCAAATTTAAAAATGCTTTTAGATATTTTGCCAATTTCTCCATAAAATGAGTATGCGTATCTTTCTGTCATTAATGGAGTCTCTTCTGATTGCAGGCCATATAACTTAAGGCGTTGGTTGCCCATAAATGGTTCAAAAGCGATACTCCTAAGAAGGCTGCAATGAAATTTGGTATGTAAGACTGGTTATCTATACCATTGGATAGTATTCTAAGTACCTTCGTTTTCCACACATTTCTTGCAGTCTAAAAGACAAACGACACAAGACCAAGGCAACCTGCAGTCATCAACATGTTCAAGATTCGACAACGTAATTGCATGCTTATTGCCACGGTGCTCATACTGGTGCCATGCATTGTGATATTGATGGTATTGGGCCCGGAACTATCCACCGAACAGTCGCTGACGCAACGGCTGGCCGAGTGTCACATGCGATTGCAGTACCTGGAGTCTATGTATCGTGCACGCCAGGAGGATGTCTCACTGCTCTCACAGTACTTGGGTCAGCTGCAGTACAACAATGGGAGCAATGTGACAAATGTTAGTCCACCGCCACAGCCGGTGGCCAATTTGCTGGACGCGCTTAGTCCAGAGGCACGTCAATTGCTGCGCAATGCATCACACGTGTCGAGATCGGGCGCCGTTGGGTCGTCCCGTGGCTATATGCCCGTGCAAAATATACGTCTGCCAAATGCTTATCACTTTCTGCCACATTTACTGGACGATGCTGGCTCCTTGCGCCCGGCCTATTTGCTGAGCAAAGGACGCACAGATGTTAGCATTGTGCTGGGCGTGCCCACCGTACGACGCGAGAAGCAGTCGTATCTGCTCGCCACGCTGCACAATCTAATTGAGAACATGAACGATGAGGAGCAGAATGAGACGCTTATCATTGTTTACATTGGCGAAACGGATTTGGATGCTGTCCAGCTGATAGCCAAGCAAATTGAGACAAGCTTTGAGGCGCATGTGGAGAGCGGACTAATAGACATAATAGCGCCAGCGCCCAGTTACTATCCAAACTTTGAGCGATTGCGCATTACATTAAACGATCCTTTGGAGCGCGTGAAATGGCGTAGTAAGCAGAATCTAGATTTTGCCTATCTTATGGCCTATGCGCACTCAAAGGGCACTTTCTATGTGCAGCTAGAAGATGATATATTAACTAAGCGACAGTTTATAACCACCATGAAGAAATTTGCACTTATCAAGAGCGCTTTGACAAAGCCAGACCAGCCTGCCTGGTTTGTTTTAGACTTTTGTCAACTTGGCTTTATTGGAAAAATGTTTAAAAGCGCTGAGCTGCCCTACCTAATTACATACTTTCAAATGTTCTACAATGATAAGCCTGTCGACTGGCTGCTTACCTATTTCATTGAGTCAAAAGTATGTCGCACGGACAAGGATCAGAAGCATTGCAATTTGGAGAAGGCCAAATATTGGCAGCATTTTCGTAAATCCCTTTTCCAGCACATCGGGACCAGTTCCTCGCTCAAGGGCAAAGTACAAAAGCTTAAGGACAAACAATTTGGCAGCAAGGTTCCATCTTACTATGCACACATGAATAATCCTCCGGCTGTGGTCAAGTCAAATATAGCGCCATATAAAAACTATTTGCTGAAGCGCGCCTATCGCGGAGAAACATATTTTTGGGGTCTATTGCCACAGCCCGGTGACTTGGTGCAGTTCACCTTTGAGCAGCCAACACTGCTACGTCGCTATTTATTTCGCAGTGGCAACTCTGAGCATCCTTCGGATCGTTTCTACAACACCACCGTGGAGCTGCTCCCGGCCGATAGTCTAAGCGAGAATTCATCCGTTTGGAGTACGTACAATACAACAACGGATGGTTATCTCGTGGTGGGTGCATTTGATGGCCTAGGCGTCGCCGAGGGCCTGCTCGATCCCAAGATTGGTGCCATTAAGGAGCTGCGTCTTCACGTGCACAGCGACAGTGAGAACTGGGCGCTGCTTAGCGAAATTGAGCTTCAAGAGATGGACAACAGCGCCAACAACGCGGAAGCAAATGCCGCCAAGCCGCGCTTTATCGCAGTCAGCTGATTGCTGCATCGCCATCGGCAGCAACAGGATGATTATAGTGGAGATCTAACCAAACATTGATGTTTTCCTAACCTATTCATCTATATCTCTCAGTGTGTATATGTTTGTATATTTTTTGAGCGCTACTTTTAAAGCCTATCGTCTAAATGTGTAAATAACTAACCTCAAGGTATAATCATAAAGTTTAACTGTAACTATTTATAATTGTAAAGCACAGTTTACACGTGTATCAGATGTTTACCTAAATATTTGTACAACATTTAATTATTTGTGCTAAAACAAACTACTCATTATAATTTAAAAGTTGAAGCAACGTACATTATTTTTGCTAATATCTGTCACGTGTGAATCGAATTGTAACTAATACTACATTTATACGTGCACGATTATCGTGTCGAATCGAATATTGAATACTGAAGTCAACTTATGGATGAATTGAACACACAACTTGTAAAATCCATAAATGTCATGCATAAATGCCTTTTATACAAGGTATTTAAAAAACATCAAGTTCATCTACATTTGAACAGCCATATTTATAAAAAAAAACCAACCTGATCGTGATCTTGTGCATATGCTACAGCGCACGACTTTCATTCTATTCCCGCATGATCCATATAAGATCCAAGTGCCCCTCCATTTGTTCATTGTGTTATATACATTTTTTGTACAAGAAAATTGTTTATGAATAGTTGTGCTATGTAACTGAGCGCTCTGAAATCATTCTCTGTATTGAACTATGTTTTATTTTGTTATTTACTGTGCATTTCTAAGTATTTATTTTAAGTGTTATCCTCACCAATTGGCCACTTTCTCGAATTGAAACATTCCAGTCACTTTTGCTGCTATTTTTGTTGCTGAATTTCAAACACATAATTTATTATTAATACGAATCTCGAAACGAATCCAGTTCTCAATGGAACAGAAATTGTCAATCAAATATATTTATTTATTGTTTACTCATTTCATTGTTTATTTATTAATATATCATTTTAGCTACAGTTACATACGTATTGCAGCATCTAAACAAAAGCCATAACAGCCGAATAAGTGTATAATAATAATAAATAATCTTCAAAGCATATTCAACAAGAAATGCATTACGACCATTTTTAGCAATGTTGCTTTTTACTGTGATTTGTTAATAATTTTTGCATAAACACCTACAAACGAAATTAAATATAAATTAAAATGTTTGACAACATTTGCTGATAGACGACTTAACAAAAGTAATCTTTTTATACAACAAAAATGATAACAATAATAATTACATAATTGTAATTATATTAAGCAACAATTGGAAGAATTGCCAAATTTATTTTAGCGTTTAAAAATTGAATAGTAATTATTGATACTTGGTTCCTGTTGAAAAACATATATTATTAATTATAGTGGCATATTCTAGTATATATTCGGAAAATTCTGCTCTAATTGGTGCTTCAAAATATTGTTCGATTAAACGAAATGCGTTAAAGTATTTTTTAAAATGATTAATGCCAAAACAAACGAACAAATATTGTAGACTGCTTTGCTAAAATGTTATAGAAACTGATGTCACATTGAATATTTCGTTTGCTTGATTTTAAATATATTATATACATATACATACATATATATATATTTTTTATATATACATGTTCAATGTACGTACTTCTAAAGCCACAATAATTTTGCACACGATTGGAAAAGTTTTCTTGTTTTAAACTTTGCAATTACAATAGACCTTAATGTTGAGTCAGAGTTGGAATAAACTTAGTGCAAACAACTAGCTAAATATATGTATATAAAGCGTTTCCCGCACACAAGCTGCAAGAATCGTTTGTTGTCAATTTGCGTTTATCCTTTACAAGCAATCCTTTAAAAATTATAAAACAGCTGAAATGCACGCTTGTTAAACCCTAATGAAACATGCGTGCAATTTGTGTGCAAGCTTAATAAATCAAACAAAAACATTTAAACAAAAGTGATTTGCTTTTATCCTGTTGAAGGTTGTTAAGGCCCGACAATTGCCAATATAACTTCTTTTCACACCTCTGAAGAGGGATTCATTTGATTCTTTATGAACTCAATTGAAATATGCTTTCATTTAATCTGAAATTATGATTTTAATTAAACTATTTAAGTTTTAATAATTGTTGAATTGCAGCGTCGAAACAAATTTTATTACATTCATTATACTATAATGAATGAAAATATAAATGATTTTTCCACTCAAATAAGCTTTAAGTGCGAGCCCGCATTCAAATTTTATCTTTATAAATCGACTTGGATGCGGACCGATAAATAGTTGAAGGTTGTTTGTATAAATATATTCTTGAATTTGCTATAAATCAGAAATACAAATATTTGTACAATATCAAATTAATTGTGCAGTAAAAACAACTATTAACTATTTATCGATCCGTTAGAAAATATTTTCAGCACTATTTGGCCATTCGTTTCGCCTTTTGAGCCCAACTAAATAAACTGTCCGTCAAGTGCAGAAAAGCGGTTGGGAAAACAGTTGAAAATTGAATTGTGCAACTTTTAAAGTTTACAATGGACGCAATTGTTATGAGTGGGTTCTTTGAATGGGACTGCGGTTGCGCCATGCAAATAATAATAACAGTCGAATTGCTGAAATAAAGAAACCCCAAATAAAAGTTCGACAATATATTGTCCCTTTTTATACCCTGTATCCATTTAAAATGGTTTAAAGTGGGCGTAATGGATTTTTCTTAAAAGGCGACAGCTCTGAATTCCACAAAGTATATATATTCTTGATCTGAGCAAAGATCTGTACAAATCTCGGATACTACAAAAGCTAAGGACTTGAAATATTATAAAAATATGCTCGAATATCATATTTAGAAAGAGATTATCTTTTTTTCGATATCTCTTAAAACGTCTCTTCTGAATCGTCATTCCTTAGGCATAACAAAAGGATAATACCAAAGTAGGTAGGCAGCCTCTCTCATAGCATGTTCAGTTCAAGTTCTTCACAGCCTTGAAAAACGCGCATCACAGGATATCTCCTGGTCGGGCACTCTTCACTAGGGCCCTTCTGTCGTTTTATTTTGTTTGGGTCGCCACTTGAAAATGTCGCCCCAGTTGCAAACTGTTTAACTGTTGATAATTTGTGCAAAGTTTTCAGCTACCATTTGGTTTCCCTTAGTGTTATCCGTATCGCCGGGGACTGGGCAGAGGGCGGTTGGCGAGTTTTTCGGGTTTAAGCTTTTTTCCATCTTGTTGGACGGATATTCGAGGAGCACTAAATGTTGATGGGCTTTTTATTGACTCACCTGCAGCTGGCCGCTGTTGGCTCAGGTGTATTTATTTCAATTCTGTTTTTTATTCTAAAGCATTTGTACAAAGTACTTTGATTTAGAGAAAGGAAAGATATACATCAAGGACCATTGTACATAGAAAATAATGTCCTGTTTTGAGTTAGATTCTAGTTTAGGTTTAGTTGCAGTAACTTAAGCTAGCTTACCCTCGTTTTTATCAGACCATAACGGATCTATTGTGACTCATCCAGGCATAAATCTGCAAAGCTAGATCTGACAGATCCAAAAGTTTCTGGATAATAAATCCAATTTAGCAGTCAGAAGATGTGCAGAAGATATGTATGCCCCTTTTCGACTTCCTTATACCAGTATCATCTGCAGAAGACGTATCTAAGGGTCCAGCGTTAAGAGAGCCGAAAAGCCAGTGTGCCATAATCTGTTATCTGTTTAACTCGCAGTCTAATTAACAGTTATGTGGATGGCGTTTCAAAAGTAACAGCGTAAGAGAACACAAGAGCGAGCTTTCAACGCCCACAACAGCCCACTGTACACAGAGAGAGAGCGTCAGGCTGAAGGATGTGAAGCGTTGTTTTCTTCGCCTTCCATCATATATAGTACATGTATCATAAACAATGCTCGTGACCAGAAGGAACTCACAGCTGAGTTGGCTGAATATTAATGGCATCATTTGCAAATCGTCATGTCCTGTTATTGGGTAATGTTGAGGCGCCGAAAGTGGTGCTTACAAGGATATTGACGCAGGGATTTGTTTTGGAATCCTTTGTGCAAACACGCTGAAGGAAAAACAATACAATAACAAGGCAAGTGAATTCTGTTTCATATTTCTGACTTTCGTGTCTAATCTAATGTGCAGTCTTAGATGAAAGCATAATATTATAAATTAGATTTCAGCTGTATTGATTGTTTCTCCATTTAATAGCAAAATGTACCGGAATATCGGAACTAAAGTAACAAACCGAAACATAATAAATGTTATCACAATATAAACAATTGTAAATTGTATAAAATAAAGCGTTTGCTTTAAAATGTCAACGATATAATTTTAACCAGTATTCATTTTATTTTTATACTTTAAGGTTCATTGCGGCAAATGATGGAGATACGACGCGTTTTCTTTACGGGATTGCCAAGAAACTGGGAATGCTCGTTTCCCAGAATTTCATGTGTAAAATTGTACCGCGCCGTGTGGCTCATTATGTAAAGCGAGCGGCGTGGCAAAAGCAGATCCGCATAGAAGTTGTTCTCTAGCAATGCCTCCGGCTGCTGGCGATACGAGGTATCTTCGGTGCTAGCATTGGAGCTGTTTTGCTGATACTTTTCGGCGTCAGCACGCACCAGACGCATGACGCTGTCGCTGAGCAAACTGATCCCCGAAATGGTGTTTCCGCAGTACTGTGGAAGCAGGCAAGCATCAGTTATTTGACAAGAATTAAACTCTAGGCTCGACAGACTCACGCGGGTGCTGTCTACATGGGGCTTGATGACGCCGTCAGGCGCTAGATCCAGAATGTGCACGTAGGGCATAATTTCGCCATTGAAGGCCACCTGACGCACGCGCTCCAGGAGCTCCCGGTTCTTGGGATACCATTTTTTGCGCTCAGTCTCCCTAAAGCCATGTATGGCCTGCAGGAAACTCAGTTATGCTTGCATCGGCTAAAGGCTGCGTGCCCGGTACTCACATCGTCCCAGTGGTCAAACTCGTAGCGTAGCCGGCTCATATACGGTTCGATTTCCTCATGCAGCTGTTTCTCCTCTGCCTCGCTGATGAAGTCCGGCACAATACGCATGTGCTGCTCAAAGTCTCTTCGCTCCGTTGGCGGCCAGACCCCATGGAAACATGTCAAGCTGGTGCTGTTCTTATTTGCTGCGACTACGTTGAAGCAAAAAAGCCTTTGAAGTTTTCATAATAATGCGACAGCGTTTTTCACTTTGATACATGTAAACACAATTCATTTGCTTATAACTGGGAAAACAATACATACCTGCGCGGTGACAACGTCGCAGAATTTGTCTAATTAATGTGCCTCGATATGAAATAACCATTATAGTCCGTAGTCTGGTCGACAAAGTCCTGGCCACAGCTGTTTCGGTTATTCAATAACAGATAAGATTCGGCACTTACCCAACCCTGGCGCCATGCGCGCACAAATTTGTTTAGTTATCGGTATCGGTTATCGGTATTTGAAAATAAACGACTAGGTACGTTACCTTTAAACACAATTAGACCTTGTATATTGCTTAAGTTTTAATTAATTATCTATGACTACTGGTGCGGGGCCAATTTCACAACAAAATTCAGCTCAATCTATTTTATTGGATTACCATTTACGGCTACGGATTTTACCTGCCACAAAATTAAAAGGGTTGCGAACGCAAACAAACAATTTGTAACGCAATATAAAAGGGACGACGGTTGTTTGTGGGATAAAGGAGGGGGAAGGGGTTGTAAAAATAGCCGCACAGCAATTCAGCGGAATGTTGCTTGGTATTTTTCGAGCAATTTGACGACCCGGCCGCAAGCTGATTACATCAATGCAAATGTAAAGGGCGTTGGCGGCACGAGTTGTATCAGATTGAGACCCTCCTCTCTTCCCGCGGAGTCTATTCTTTTACATTAAATGGGAACAGCATTTTTCGTTGGGTCTACAATAAAAAACCCTCAGCTCTCGACTGTGTATCTCTCGTATTGTTCATCTGTGCCAACGTGCGTTGGTGTGTAAATGATAAATGAGCGACACCGTCGCCCGTACGTTCCACGGTTCCGGCACCTAAAGCAACACCATCAACGGGCTATTAGGCGCTATTGTCCCTTAACGTTGTTTTGTTTCCCCCGTGTGTTGGTCTTTGTCAACTAAAAAGCTCTGTTCTTCTGACTTTTTTATGTGTTTCTGTGCATTTTCAGAAACTTCCGGTTAACATTTAGGTATCGAACTTAAGTTCGCACGTTGTAGACAAAATTGTATTTGTTAGTTATTTTTATGTGGTTGATTCACACATTCTTTATTTAAACAATAATTTTTGGCTACATTCATAGCCTTTTTTATACAACTAATCTAGATATTATATAAAAATATTTGTAAAGGAAGGCTAAACTATAGTATTTAAAGCAAAACTATGGCTTGGGTCAAGTTTTAAAAGGTTTTCTCTTTCATGTAGCTATTAAACATGTTAGACTGCAGGTTTATCTGCAGATTGTTGGCGGTTTAACTTCAATTTTATAAAACTTAATTGGATTTCATACTACGTTGACCTATAGGAACTTAAGTAACGTATGATACACGAGCACAACATCCATATTGTTATTGTAGGGTCGGCATCTAATTTTGTGTAAGCCTTGGATTTCGTTTTTGATTCAGCGCCCGGGACAAAAGCATGCGCTTGTGCTCCAGCTGTGTGCAGAGGCCGAAGGATTGCAAGAACGACTCCTTTGGACTTGCCGGTTTGGCATCGCAGTTTACCTGCTTGTTAAGACGGGCTCGCTTCAGCGCCGCCTGCAAATGAAGGCGACTGGCATTTACCGCATCGGTCTTACTGGCAGCCTCAGAGGCTGGCGCAGCAGGCTTTGTGGCTTGTTTGGCGGGCGCTTTTGTCACAGCAGCGTCTGCGTCCGGAATTGGTTTCTTTTTTGGCGCCGCCGATTTGATGGGTTTAGGGTTTTCGTCTTTGGTCCTTAACGAAGCTTTTGTCTTTGGCTCTGTGCTGACGGTAAAGTACTTGCGTAGCAACTGACTTTCTGTGGGACGCTCTGCCACCGAATGGGGCTTAAATGGCAAAAGGCTGCTACAGACGAGAGGAACCACGGCTTCGCTGACCATTTCATTGATCAAATTGCCATTGGGTTGCAGCTGTTGCTCCGTAAAGGGTAGACAAAAGTGGTAAATGTCCTCTTCCAGCCGAATCAGCAAATATTTGCACTCTGCATTGATTTCGTGGAGAACCTCTTCTATCTCAAGCAGATAGTTGTTCTTGGTCTCCGGGTCCTGAGCGTGTACAATACGGAAAGAAATTAAACCAAATAACTGATAGATGGTGGCAATAACTTACTGCATCTGGTTGCTCGGCAAAAACATTTGTGATTGTCTGCAAGAGTCGGTAAGAACGTTAATTAATGAAAGCCCAGTTAACAATAAGCGGTACATACCTGATGGACAGCCAAATAATTTTTCAAAGCGCGCTGACAATAGATAATGTCGTCGAGCAGGTTTGATGGTATCTTGTAAAATTGTTTTAGATAATACTGGAAGAAGCTATGCGCACTGTGCATCGAATTGGCCTTACGCATTTTGATCAGGAATGCTGTGATTATCTCATGACGCTCCTTAACGGAAAAGTCGTTAAAGTTTATAGATTCCATTTTTCAACAAATATAAATTGACGCATCAATGTTCGTGTGTTTTGATTATGTTTTGATGCTTGTTTGCCGCTTATTTTTACGCAGGGGTGATCATATCCTATCGATTAATCGATATTTTAAAGATATCGTTGCTTAACTATGCTACACAAATCTTATAAGTTTTCGATACGTTCACCAGCACTATTAAAACTAAATTGCTGCTGTTTCCGATAAGTAATCGATCATGCGCGCCTTATTTGAAATAATAATCTGCTACTTAGCATCAAAATTCTCTATATCGTATGAAAATTGTTTTTAATTCTTAAATGTATTGTAATTAAACTTTTTAAATAATTTCTACCAATAGAAGTAAAAGCGACATCCCATAAATATACTGAAAGCTAAGATGTCGAAATCATTTGTAATCATTTTTATGGTTTTCCTTTCTAAATGCCTTGGGCATAGGAAACTTGGCACTTGTTGTTTAAAATTTTGTTCGGTCCCTTGCCGTTTATCAAATATGCATTTTGTTTTCTTTGGATGCTTTTTAGATATTCTTTATGAAATCCTGCGCAACTTAAAGGCTTTTTAGCGCCGGCACATACTAGAGCGCAAAACTTTGCCAAGCGACGCAGTGACCGCAAAAGGGTCTAACCAATTCCACTTCCTCCTGACTAGACACACCATAATCTCTAAGGGGCTTTGTCGTCGCCACAGCAACAAAACTCGAAGAAAAGCTTAAACCACACAAAACCACAAACAACAAACTTAAATCTTACAATAAACTCTGCCCTCTAAGTCGAAATGGCGAACAATCAAGCAAACTTAAAGCTCCGACTGCAAACTCATATCTTGCCCAAGATTGCTCACTTTTTTCTCACCCAAAAGGGTGAATTTAATCCGCGCATTCATTCACAGTCCATCAGTCAGTTTTATATATATATATATATATTTTTTTTTTGCAGATTTTAATTGGGTTTAAGTTTATACATATATACTTGAAGATTTTTAAGATACAGAAGAAGTGATTAAACTTAAGATATTAGAAAGATTGGTACCAGAATAAGTTTAAGGCAATCTTTTAAACACAGAAAAGTATTGTTTTAGCTTTACAAGAGTGAATAAAATGATGTTTGTTATTAAAATAGATTGTATCCAGAATAACTCCAGAATAAGACAAGGGAAACAAATGATCAATCCGGTTTCAAGATTGTTGTCATACTTTACAGTGTGTGATATGACAAGACTTAAAGGATTTAAAGGATGTTTCCCTTCAATTTTATTTTTCACGCATCGGTTACTCAGAAATTGTTGCCTTCACTTTTTGGCGGGGTTTCCAAGCTGTCCGTGAAAGCGTGCTGCACATTTCATTTGATGTTTCCGTATCTTGCCCCTGTTGTTAGTCAAAAGATAGCTCGGCGGTTCCATGTCCATGTTCAGGTTAAACGACATTATCTGTGAAACGAGATTGTCAACCTCTTCGTTGTCCACACGGATGGGGCGATTAATTGCGCTGTTGCTGGACTGTACGAACTTGTTGCATATTTTAAACTTGGCCATGTCAAGCTCCTTTCCCTGGAATTTGTACATCTTAATGGTCTTCTTGATAATGGAGGTTCGCATTTGAAAATCGGACACCGTCTTTATAAGCACCGCGACCGCAATGTCACAGCGACTGTGCTCCAGGTAGTATCCATCCGTTTGGCAGCTACTAATGATGGCCATCAACAGTTCAGGCAGCGGTTGGCCCAAAGCTGCTGCCAGCTTCGGCATGTCCTCCTTGGCAAAAACGGCGCCGGCCAACGGAGTGAGCACAATCTCTTGGCGCTTCACGAGATGCGGCATCATTTGGCAATACTTCGCCACCGCCAACAGGCTGGCCTGCTTGAAGGTGAGCTCCAGAATGCCATTCACCACCAAGGGCTGCTGCTGCGGCGGTGGCTTTGTCGCATTCATCGTTATGATCACTTTGTTCTTTAGCGACTTGCCCTGCTCGTCTTGGGTTTCCAGCGTCAACTTCCATAGCTCGTTTTTGCCCTGTCTCTTGGCCAGCTTGACCTGCTTGCTGCACTCGAAGATCACCTGCTCGGCAAAACGGCGACTCACTGTGGCATTTGCATAGCTCGGCTCGTCGCAGAAGTCCGGACAAATCTCAGTGAATGTTTCGATTAGCTTTTGAAAATCGAAAATGTACTTTGGTGTCTTATTTTCGGTCATCCTTTTGGGATTCTGCAAAGAAAACCATATAAAGCTAATAGCATTTATTTAGGACTATTGTCGTAGGTCGTTTTAATCAGAAATATTTTCGAGCAACAGTTACGGATATTGATAACACTTTAAATCAGCAACAGAGCAGATGCCCTGTACTCAGCGTAGAAATTACAAGCGCTTGGACTATATTTTACACATAAACACACACACACACACATTATTATTTTTTAAAATTTTTGGGGAATTCCCTTATTGTGTTGTGTGCATAGTATATTAGAAAATAATAAAAAAAAACAATAGAATGGGCACTAACCGACAAATATTCCGATGTTTCCGCTGCTGCGTATGGTTCGAGACTGAAGATTGCCCGATCGAAGTACGCGGCATAAATAAAAATCGACGTTTGAGCGATGAGAGATGAGAGCTGAAAGCCGATACGTTTCATGTGTATATATGTACATATAAGTATATATAACTTATAAGTATATGAATCATGGACCAAAAAAGTGCAGTGGATGCAATTGAGAATGTTGATAAGTAAAGAAGAGAAGAAAACGTTTCTCGCTTCAATAAAAATATATGTAAGCGATTTTTTATATTGACAGCTGCCTTCAATTTTTGCAAACAGGGCTGCAAAATGCAATTGTCAAAACAAATAAATAAAAATCGTGCAACAATGTAAATAAATATGGACACTTCCAAAGATAATATGTATAAAGTATCTATATGATGATTCCATTTAATATCGATATTGATCAATTTTCAAATACGTAGAAAACTCTATATATGTTGTATCAATTCCATGTGTGTATCAACAGAGCTGAAGAAAAAAAAAAATAATTTATAGAGACACACAATTTGGAAATTTTTGCTTTACCCTACTTAGATAAATTCTCATTTATTCTCAGGCCTAGCTCCACACATACCCAAAATCGATAAGAGTTGACTTTTAGCGTTTGCTTTTTTCTTTCTGCATGTCCCTAACAAGAGCGCAATTTTCATAGTGTGGAAAGATAAATAAGCAAAAAAAATTAAAGCTTAACTCTAAACAAAAGTCAAAATGTAAGAATGTTTTCCTAAATTGGAATAAACTGGTGCGATGAAATATGCAGAGCTTAAGGCATAGTGTCTCAACATGTGAAGCCTAAATACCATTTAGTATATAAGTAAGCAGATTGAATGGAAATAGTTAAGGATTTTATGTCCGTTGGGTCGGCTCGGCCTCTAAAAAGACTCAAAGTGGCTGCTAGTGAACCATTTGCATATGCGTGGGTGGCATTTTTGTTATTGACTCGCAGGGCCCTGAGTTGTTATCAATTTGCATATGAAATGCTTGTCGCATATCCGTTGTATTGATATATCGCAATGTCAAAGGAGGAGAGAAAAAAAAGCACAACCGAGTAGAAAAGCGAAATAGCAACGACAACAAAGGGCATAACACAATGCAAAATGCAGAGCAGAGCAGAGCAGAGCAGAGCAGGGTATATCGCCAGCTGACAAGTGACACTTTTTCAAATTGAATTTTTCATTGGCCCCCAAACGAAACGGGAGGCGACGGAAATTCAACAACCGGTGACCAGGCAAGTGCTCACGATTGAGTTATGGCTGTGTATGTGGTCCGGGTTATGCTACATATTGGAGCTAGCCGAGGGTTAGCTGTCAGCCCGATCTTTTTGATTGTTATGGAATATCGTATTGAACATATAAATTTTGAGAAATTATTACTAAATCAACATCAAACTGTGCATTTCTTATACATACAGGTGCTCAAATTATACTAGACTCAAATGTGCAATGGAGCCGGACTATAATGTCATATTGTTGCCAATTATATCGGCAGTTATGTTGTCTTACAATCGACCTGTAAGCTTGGATGAAATCGCCGATGGAGTCATGATATTGCTCAAATCGCAACGTGAAAAACACAGCACTCCTCTTTCTTCCAGTCTGGAGGGCACCTCCAATTCTAGCTACGCAAGGATTACACCTGCTAGGAAGAGAAATTGAAGCTGCCCTGCCGTTGGAATGACAAAAGGAAATATAATTAATGAATTCACTAATTGACCCCTCTCTAGCATTATCTAAAAACAAGAAGTTATTCGGCCACCAAATTGCAGGCATATAACAAATAAACCAATAAAACAACCTAAGCCACACTTGTTTTACGACAAGAAAAACGTCCACTTTTTGTGTGGTTAAAACAAATTGGCCCAAATTGGTCAGATGACTTGTTAAATGGTGCAGTTAAATGAAGATATACGTAAAGCAGCATAAGCTCTTCCCTTGATCAAGTTGAAAGTATATATATTCCCTATCAGTTGGTCTGTCCCTATTCAAACTAGTTTTAAAATTTGTATAGTTTCCCTATCCTATACTTTTAAGAAGTTGAAAATTAAGTTTTGAATTAAGCTCAGCAATTATGAACTTCATATCTGCAAAGCCCTAAGCTACAACAAGGGTTTTTAGCCAAGGGTATACAATCTTCGGCGTGCCGTAGGTATACGTTCTTGTTTTTATTAATTTCTTAGAAGACAATCAATTACTCCATGAAAATGTTAGCAAATTATATATTCAATCTTCAAATATAATGCCGCCTCATATCTAGAATGCATTTCCCCTTGAGTACGGTAAAGGGATAAAGCACATTCGCCGCGTATTTCGCAGCTTGCGGCGTGCGTGCTTTGATATGAATAGAAAAGATCTTGTATAAGAAACGCTTAATTTCCCAATATATTTTGACCAAAAGCGGATTTCATTAGCTATATATATCATTTAGCTCTGTAGAAAGAATTGCTTGATAAATCAGTAGGGATAAATATTTAGTTTGAAAAAAATCCGCCTTTCTCTATGCATATCGATGCATATACATATATATGCATTTATAGACGAATGATATTTAAGGTTCACTGCTCTTTTAAATCTATCTCTCAATTAATTTAATAATGTTTAAGATAAAAACTGGCTCGGTATTGTTGATTATTAACATACAAAATATAGCTGAGCTCGAATTAAAATTGCTTTCTTTGTCTTTCTGAGCGGCTCAGCACATTTGAACCAAGTGATCGAGCGAAAAGAAATAGTCGAGCATTGGACACGAGAAGTGAGAGATCGATTTTATTTTCAGCGGGTGAGTATATTTTTCTGTGGCGGCTAAATGTAAACAAAAATATGGCATGTATGTGTATGCGCATGTTTATATGAATATACTTATGAATATTGTTGCTTTTACCCTCTTGTATTTCAGTGCGCAGTAAAATAATGGCTGGCGGCTTCGACTTCAACAAACTATGTAAGACTTTTAGCGAGATTTGTCCCGACTTCAATCAATCGGATCAAGCGGCCACATCGCAGAGCTTGGACTTTGCCAACAAAGTACTATTCGACCTTGGGCCCAAAATGCGGCACATCAAGCAGAGCGGCACGGCGCAGATGTGGCGCCTCATCTTCAGCGGGAACACAAGCGTCTTCATTTACACTTACACCTTTAGGAGCCCGATCAACGTTAATCCGCATCTGCAGGACAAGAAGCTTTACCTAACTCTGAAACAGGCTGGCCTGTTGGCCGCCAGCAAACTATGCTCCCAGCTGGCCAATTTTTATGATCCACGTGACAAGATACTGCTGACACCTTTGGCGCGCGCCGTGTTTCTGCCCCAAAACATTCCCAAAATTGCCGCCGATCTGACTACGGTACTCGGACGCAGAGTGGACAGCAATGAGGTGGTCAAGGCAATCATCTGCAGCTGCCAGACGGACGGCTTCCACCTGCAGCACAGTCAGTGTCACGTTGCCCTTGTGGCCATTGAGGTAACCGTGTCTGTACTCGCCCAACGCCAGAAATTGCGTGAGAAAACAATCCGGCTCTACGCTAAGCACGGCAAATCTTACAATGCTGACCTTTACAAAATATACGCGCAGCACTCTAAGCTGAGCAGTAGACCACCAGATACTCAGCTGCTCGAGCCCAGCACATCCGAGGAGGAGAGCAAAGGTCAGTCCAAGATTAAGAGCATAGATACCGTTCTGCGCAGTATTGCAAGAACTGTCGATGATCCTCTAAGCGGTGGCACCCTGGACATGAAGTTTGTCTCACCTCCAGTTTCCTTTAGCGAAATCGAGCGGAGTCTACCGACGCCCACCGACATACGCGTCGAGGCTACTAATTTGGAGAGCATCAGACACAGACAAACTACCACTGACCATTGAGGACTTATTTGAAAGTGAATTGAATTAAATATAACAGAATATATTCAAGATATTTTGCTCAACAATAAATAACGTAAATAACAAATATTTGTCAATTCGGAATGTCTAAGGACTCCAGTCAGGCAGTCAGTCAGTCAGTAAATCAGATAGTCCAGCAGTTAGTCAGTTCGTCAGTCAGTCAGTCACTCAGTCAGTTAGTCAGTTAGTTAGTCAGTCAGTCAGTCAGTCAATCAACTAGGCAGTCAGTCAGTTAAGACAAATCGTTTTTTATATAGAGATCAACTGGTTACAGGGTATGAACCAGTTGAGAGCCCTTAGCCGCAGCAGTCTTTTTTTATTTAATATTTAGTTGTAAGTGTTTAATGAAATTCGGAAGTGAGCCTGTTAGCAACAATATTATGCATTTCCGAGCGCACATGTTGATATTCTGGCACTTAGCAATTGAATTTGTATGTATGTCATAAAACAACGTTCGTAGGCATACGATTAAATAAATTTATCTATTTATGTTGAAGTAATGCGTTCAGAGCAATATGCGTTGTGCCCCCATTCAATACAATTAGGTTATATATAAAGGAGAGAACGTTGACTTAGCAACCGAAATGGTTAGAGTTTAATCTTTAAAGTTGAACTACCCTTTGTAAACAATAATATTAATAAGATTTTCTGAAAGTTTCGATCTCATTCATGATAAAGTACCAGAGTTTGATACCCTTTGCAAGGGTATAAAAATATATATTTGATGACCGATTTCCGACCGAACATGTGCAGCTAAAACGAGATGTGTGTGTGTGTGTGGGGGCAGTAGTTAAATTTTAAATAAATCAAATGTCCGTATTGTAAAAAGAATTTGCTCTAAAAACATGAAAATTTATGGGGTGCACACACACAAAGATTAAACGATAGACATAATTTATAATAAGTATAATTTCATGCACAGGATAAGTTCAAAACTTACCTAGTTATTAGTTTTTTTGAGATCTATAAAATTTATCATTTTGAGAAGAGAATATCATAAAATCCACATTTGTTGGAGTCGGAAATATTTAATTTTCCTAAAGCCCTGTAAAGTCTACATATGCCTTGGAGATTTTCCTTAAATTTATCCAGAAAAAATGGTCTAAATATTGTAAGGTTAAAATTGGAATCTCTTAGGAAAAGTCTAGATTTCTTTGTTTAATTTTACTATAACTATTCAAATGTTAATTTTAATAAATACATTTTGATGATATATAAAAGATTTACGTAAAACAGGCCCAAGGGACTTGAACAACAAAATGAATAATAAATATGAATATTAAATATTTTTCAACTATTGCTTAAATTTGTGTACAGATAATTTAAAATGTCTGTTAGGTTCGAAGTTGCAAAAGGAATATTTTAAAATAGTCGCAGTAAATTTAATATAACCCATCGTGAATTTTAAATAGACATGACTTTTCTATATAGAATAACATTTCATATTGTGTTTTTAGCATTCTTTTTAATGCGCAAAAGTAATAAATATGAAAGTAAAATAAATAAGAAACAAATAAAATATGCCAAGGCATATATGTATATAAATGTATGTCTGTCGATTTCATTCTCTACATGGCAATACAACATTTAACGTTATATGAAACATTTTCAATTTTAAAGAATAAAGAATAACAACAGAAATGGTTTTTGTTACCCTCTCGGCAAGTACATATGTAAATTTCATATGAAGTGTAAGCAAGTGATCAGAGTGTTAGTTAGTTGGATAGGGTGAGCGCAATTGGGATCGTTCTGATTTCATGTGTAGATGTGCGGCCCGCGTTTTCTATGTTTGGTAGCCATTGGCCGCGGTCAGAACCCTCTCAGTAAATCATTATTAAATTAAATTGTATGTAAAAATGACAGGCAGCCTGCCTTCGCATAAGCACCGCTTAAATTGCTGGCATATCTGCTTTAATAGGCATAAACTTGGGTCTTGTTCATGAATGCTTCCAATGGCCTAAGCTCGGAGACCGAGAGAGATTCAGTTGGAAGTTAGCAAGTGACCCGTTTGGGTGTCGTGGGTGCGTGAAAATACCATACGTTTTACTGTGAAGCTTATGTAATAAATAAATATATATGGTACATCTTCTATATGTGCATCAGACACATTTATGTATTATATATTTGAGAGGGAAAATTGAATTATAATATCCTTTTTCAAGCTTTTCAATGTTTTCCAATGGGATTGACTAAAAAATATATATTATAAAACTTATTTTCAAATATAAAAAAAAATTGTGTTTATATAAACTTAATTTTCGGAGTTAACTGCTTATTATTACACGCGATAATATTTATTGATCTATTTCCGCCATGTGTTGCCAGGTCTAAATTAGTAAACATAGGATACTCGTAAAGCAAGCATCGAAGTACAAATAGAGGAAAGAAAGTTGAAGAAATGTCCAGTAATTGTGGCAACGATGGGGACGGAGGAGAACGACAAAAGCACGATCCCATCGAAATGGGCAAGCTATTGTGCCCAAAAGACTTACCCATATCAGGACAACCAGCATCGGACACAACAGCTACATCCACAAGCCATCAGGTAAGGATTGCTGAAATAACTTAAATACATTTTAGTTTTGGGGGAATCTGTATAAATGGTATGTGGTAAAGGGTAATTATTTATGAACAATCCGATTAGGTTATAAAATATGTGAGTCTTATGTCTTAGAGTTTTAGATTTGTTGATGCCAAAAATGCAAAAATTTGTATGAAACCTCGAACGGACAACGCCGCGTAACACCAGCTACACAGAACACATGCCACACAAAGGCAAAGGCCACCAGCTGCGCACATTTGAGAGCAAACGCAATGATTTTTCCCTCAGCCTTGTACATGGAAAAGTAATTTCTTTATAACGTTCTGTGCTCATTGTCTGCTCATTATATCATATTCAGGGCACAATTATGGCATTTAAATAAGAGGTTTTCTGCTACTTGTGTGGGATTTATCAACAAAATTAAATAAACTAGCTCTGCGAAAAGCATACGAAAGACTTGACACAGATTTGAAGAAATTTCAGCTTGGCGGATTCAACGACTTTCAGATACGAAAGCAAGCTAGTAAATAGATTTTTTGTAGAAGTTTCTTTATTTTATGCAAACATTTAAAGCACCTGAAGCATCTGAAGAACAATGTTAGGATCTGAACTTGAACCAAAACAATTCTTTCAGTTTGGAGCCTTAGTATGAGATGCGAGTCCCACACTTTACCAATTGCGTTTGTCAACTTATATTTCATATAAAAACTTTAAGCTGAAAACATATTTTGTTTTTCAATATATCCTATCGAAAGCCAGCATAAATTTATCAACACCAAGTATATTAAAAATTAATATATTTCTTTTTTATTTTTATTAAATTATTTGCAGCTAACCAAAATTATCCTGCCAGAGCGTGGAAGTTGGAGTTCAAAATTGGATTTTATATTGTCTGTAGTGGGGCTTGCGATCGGCTTAGGAAATGTTTGGCGGTTTCCCTACTTGTGCTACAAGAATGGAGGCGGCGCGTTTATTCTTCCATATATTTTGACACTCTTCTTGGCTGGAATTCCGATGTTTTTTATGGAGCTGGCGCTAGGTCAAATGTTGACTATCGGCGGCTTGGGCGTCTTCAAAATCGCTCCAATTTTCAAAGGTAAGTATATCAGGAAATAATTGGAAATGTAAACAAACTGTTCTCTGCATTATTTTCATGAAAGGAATTGGATATGCTGCTGCCGTCATGTCTTGTTGGATGAATGTTTACTATATTGTGATTCTGGCCTGGGCAGTATTTTACTTCTTCATGTCAATGCGAGCGGGTAAGTTTTTCAATCCATTCCAATGTAAATATAGTTACTTATTTCAATTACAGATGTACCTTGGCGTACGTGTAACAACTGGTGGAACACCATCAACTGTGTCAATCAGTATGAGAGGAAGAATCTGCATTGTTGGGATAAAATGATAAATGGAACAGCAAGCAAGGTTTGCTCAGTGGCAGCCGCAAATATTTCGTCAACAGAGCTTACGGATCCAGTTAAAGAATTTTGGGAGTAAGTTAATAAAAACTATTATAACTTTTTTTAAGTCCCCTACGGCTGAAAAAAATCAATAGCTAACATATAAACTAATGAAAGATTAATTTGTGTAAATATCTGATCTCTTGGTGACAACTAGTTCAATTAGTCATATTTCAACTGAGTTCTTATATGATTTATTAGCTAATAAGATAATCATTTTAATTTTTACAGGCGGCGGGCATTGCAAATATCCTCTGGCATCGATGAAATAGGCAACATTCGCTGGGAGCTAGCGGGCACTTTGCTACTTGTTTGGATACTTTGCTATTTTTGCATCTGGAAAGGAGTTAAATGGACCGGAAAAGTCGTCTATTTCACGGCACTCTTTCCCTATGTTCTACTAACAGTTTTATTGATTCGTGGCATTACCCTGCCTGGTGCCCTCGAGGGTATCAAGTTTTATATTATTCCCAACTTTTCGAAACTTTCTCATTCCGAGGTATGTACTCGAACTATGTCTGAAATTTGTGTAAAATCTTACAAGCAAGTGAATTTAAAAGGTTTGGATCGATGCCGTAACGCAAATTTTCTTTTCGTATGGATTGGGTCTTGGAACTTTGGTGGCGCTTGGAAGTTACAATAAATTCACCAACAATGTGTACAAGTGGGTTCATCTTTGTTTTAAGAAGTGGTATTTGTGTAACAATTGCAAATGATTTAATTTCAGGGATGCGTTAATTGTGTGCACAGTTAACTCCAGTACAAGTATGTTTGCCGGATTTGTAATATTCTCGGTGATTGGATTCATGGCTCACGAGCAACAAAGGCCTGTGGCAGAAGTGGCAGCATCAGGTTCGTATAACTCTTTAAATGTTGATGTAGCCGAGTCAGACACAAAATATACTCTGATTATAGAAAATATCAAAAGTTTTACCATATTAATATAAGTACTTTATTTTGAACAGGTCCTGGCTTAGCGTTTCTTGTATATCCGTCGGCAGTGTTGCAGCTTCCCGGATCTCCGATGTGGTCATGTCTCTTCTTTTTCATGCTTCTTCTTATAGGCTTAGATTCACAGTTCTGTACAATGGAAGGCTTTATCACAGCTATAATCGACGAGTGGCCACAATTACTCCGGAAACGCAAGGAAATCTTTATAGCCATCGTTTGCATGTTAAGCTACTTAGTTGGCTTAACTTGCATAACACAAGTAAGTCAATTACAGTATCTTTATCAACTAAATCAATAAGCCCTTCTCTATCTGCTCGCATTTTAATAACTTTTATACTTTCAGGGTGGCATGTATATCTTCCAAATACTTGATTCCTACGCGGTTAGTGGCTTTTGCTTACTTTGGCTTATATTCTTCGAGTGTGTTTCCATATCCTGGTGCTATGGAGTTGATCGGTTCTACGATGGTATCAAAGACATGATTGGATATTACCCCACGGTATGGTGGAAGTTTTGCTGGTGTGTCACGACACCCGCAATATGTTTGGTAAGTGCTGAGTAGATGGCAACTATTATGCTCGAATTAAGTCTTGGAATTTTTAAATAATGTGTTTCATTGATTTGTCCGCAGGGAGTGTTCTTCTTCAATATAGTGCAATGGACGCCTATTAAATATCTGGACTACAGTTATCCATGGTGGGCCCATGCGTTCGGTTGGTTTACGGCATTGTCTTCGATGCTCTATATTCCAGCATATATGTTTTGGTTGTGGAAACGGACGCCAGGAGACTTATGCGAGGTAGGAGTTATATTTATTTCAAGACACGTTTCTAATAATTGCTGGCTGTACTCTGTTGCCGATTGCTCTAAAATATATTTAATTATTGGTGAAATGTCGTTCCTTCCTTGAAACAACTGCCCTTTTGTACTCCCACCCGTTGACACCTAGACGTCATTGAATATAACAGTTGTCAGCTTTCTTGTTTAATCAGCCTGATTAGTCCAACAGATTGTTCACATATGCCTTATTACGGCTTTCTACCCTTATAACTTTGTTCGTGCATTAAAGCCTGCGGAGTTTTCTATGAAGGGAGAAAAAAAGAGGACTTTTCTTCTATGATAACTATATTAGAAAATCAGAATCTGATCTGTTGGCAAATTTCTTTGTAATTGGCATAATATATACTAGCCTACTTGCAGAGTATCGAAAATGGTCATTTTCCATAGTCGTAGCTTGTAGCAGGGTTGAGGTTTCAAAAATATATATTTTTTTAATTTGAAAAAATATTTTTACTTATCGTAGAGTTTTAAGCTGCAAAGCTGAACTCAAGAGGTTAGTTATGCCATCGAAAAATATGCTTATGGTATAAGAAAAGAGTATTAAGAGGCTTGGCATGCTTTGGTATTGTTCTATGCTAAAATAATTGTCTATAAATATTACAGAAAATACGTTCGATTGTTCGAATTGATGAGGACATTACGCGGTTACGTGAAAAAATGCAGCGCGAAGCATATGCTAAGGAAATTGAGTTTAATTCATAATAGGATTAAAAACATTATCCATAAAGTACTCGCCAATTTTATAAATAATTTAATATGCAATATTTTATATATTTTGATGCAGCTGTAGTTGTAGAGTTCTAATTAAGTAAGATTCTGTTTTTGCTTTAAAAACAACAGCACGAACATTTCAACGTTTATGAACAATTCATGTTTGTTACCTTGCGATACTTTGAATTTCATGAACTCTTAATGTTGAAATATTTTAATTTAATATAGGGTAGTTTTCTGAATGTAAACTATTGTAGAGAATGTGTTTTGAAGCAACTAATTAATAACAATAACAAACGCAATGCAATCAAAATTTCATCGATTGATATAATGTTAGTATTGTGACTAATGATTTGTATCAATTGGGTAATTTTTGCGAATTCTATAATATTTTTTCTAATGCTCAGCGTTGCCTATACTTACAAACATAATTATATAGATGTTATGTACTATTTGTACAATTGTACGTCAGTGGCTTACTATAATTTATTAATTAATATAGTTTTAAATTAATTATACAAATTAGAAATTACTTAGTAATAATATGCCCCATATATTTTAATGTTATAATATACTAGATATCCATAATACAAATACATTGCTCTTCGATATAAAGCTTTATGCAAAAAAAGAATACAAAATAACAGAAAAACACACACAGAAACATGAATGAAAATGTTTTACCACGTTGATTATGTACATAAGAATACATATGAATATACAAAGTATTTGCGGGAATTAGTTGTATTCACTGTTTAAATGTTAAGACGTTAATTGCTTGTGTCAATTAGAGTTATTTCTTATTATTTAATCAAGATAAATAAATGTTACTATTCTATTGCTGTTTGTTGTTCTATACATTTTTTATTATATTTAAATGTTTATTAATTTATTAATTAACTTGATAACGACAAATAGCTATGTCACAGCTTTGTATATAACTAAATGTTTTTAATCTTTTGTATTGTTTTTCAACATATCTTCATCGAAGTCTAAAATGAATTGGGTTTTCTGCTGTTAACGAAGGGCTCATTAACCTTGAACCTCTTATATGGGTCTTTTATGATAATCTGAGAATTGATTTCCATAAGAGCACACTTATATGGATAGGTTCAAGAAATGTGTCATAAATATCTGTAAAGAATTAAAAGTTATTTAATCTTCACGGCTATTAATGTGTACATAGCTTACATCTTTTTCTATGCAGCAAATAACTTGGCAATTAAATTTTAAAGTGTATTGTGGTGTGAAATCGTTGCTGCTGCATCAAGATAAGGTTTTTACTCAACAAAAAAAGTTATAGGGCTATAAAGAAAAATGTAAAGGCCTAGTAAACTGTTTACGCACATCCTTTTTTCGTCGGCACCATAACCAATAATAAGAAAGATGCGAACACAAAAGTCTGGCCACCAAAGCAACATGTGCCACGACAAAGTAACACAAAAGATAAACCTGTGTTGTGAATGGTCGACACAAATATGGGTAAAGAATGTTAAAGTTCAGGGGAACAAAGCAAATTGGTGGCAACAGCGAAAATTCGTATCAGTAAATGTTATTCAGAAGCCTGCCGTCATTTTACGATATGAAGGACACCAGTACACGAAGGCTTATGGCGTCAATTGCGCCATTTGAAAGTTTTGACACTGACAGCTCATCTGTTGTTGCCCGACGGAGTCTGTTAATACAGTGTGCAAAGCTCCTCCATGATCTGTCAGTGGATGTCCCTCTAAAGTCAGCCATTGTTTTCGTATGTTGTGTATTCTGTATTGTGATGGAATATTATTGATTTGTAACACATTTTGTTTTACCTTTAAACAATAGCTAAACCTAGTCTAGAGAGAGTATATGTGAGATATAAAAACGTCTTTTTGAAAGGTGTGTCGTAACTATATCCGATACCCCTCTTCATTCCATCGGAGAGTTAGCCCGGACCCACTGGTGAACAACGTAGAACCAAAACGTGAATGGAATGCGTGAGCTCGGAGTCTAAACGTCGGGCTGACGAACGAAAAGTCGCAGGCTAAAATTCAGCAGCAGTTGTTCTAGACTCAAATATATTCAATATCATAATCATACATTTTGTGACACGTTGACAATCTGTTGCCATACTTGAACAAGTTCATACAGCTGCAACAATAAGTACCATTAGACTTAAGGTACCAATCAAAAGCTCATGAAACAGACTAATGCAACAATTTGCAAGGTTTTATAATTAGTTTTCTGTTACGCAAGTTACGGAGAAATATAGTAACTCCGAAAATAGTTGGAAAATAGAATCAATCGAATAATCAGCATATCATACGCTTCCACTCAAACTATTTGAAATTATTTAAAGATGTCTGCAAGTAAGGAAAACTGCAGTGTTTCCGAGAGGTAAAATTACCAAGTTCTTACTCGCAGACACCTCTGCACCATTACCAAAAGATGTTAAAGGCTCCACATCTAAATGAGTCCCTGGAGCGTATTTTTGGCTAACATATAGCCTTCAATAAAGTGCCCAACAATTATATGTTACAGTTACACAATTTTGTTGCTAGTTTTTCCAGGAATGTACCTGTAATGTCGGCCTATTGTGCTGTCATTTGCAGAAATTTAATTGATTTGTGCTCGCCTGCGTCCTCGTTTCCGTGACTTGCTTTAGGTTTGCCCCATAATTAAGATAAACACAAATGGGAGAAGAAAACAAAAAGTGCGCAGCATCGAATTTTACCTGGTCTCCTGTGATTTGGGGTGGTTCTCGTTGCCTTAGTCCTCGACAAATCGACAAATTCCCTTTAATTGTAATTTGTGTTCCACTTATTGTTGACGATGCTGCCATTAATGACTCTGTATTGTGGACATTTTAATAATTAAAACGTACTTAATCGCAGTCATTCGGGGTCAGATAAATGATTGCCGCCATCAAATGTTCAACCTAATCAAACTATATAAGAATATAGGAAGATATTTTCTTCCTTCGATATTAAGTACATGTTGCTCAATGAAACCTAATATTTATAAATAACTAAATACATTAACCACAAAAATTGAACTAACCTCAACATTATTTTTGTAATTTAAATTGCAAAAAAATTACATCAAATACCAAGGAATCAAAAGAAATATGTTAAGCAGAGGTGTGCATGTGAGAATTTTAATTAATTATTTTCCTCGTGAAGTCTCTATTTACTTAAAGAAACCCAATGCCAATATCTACGTTTAAACTTCTTACGTACCTTGTTCGCTCAAGTGTGTATCAATAAATAAATACACACAAATACATGCTCCAAAGTACAAACCTAATCGTAACTAAAGCTTTCTGTGTATCTTAAAGATTCTCGTGTTCGATTTCTGTATTGCTGCCGTACAAAATAAAACATTCGATGAGTCGAGGGCTTTTCTCGGAATACGCCTACGATAGAAAGCTGTACATTCTTGAGTAAACTAATTTTCTAAAAAATAATATAAACGTGCTTAGGGCTTAGAAGAATGCGTTTTATTGAAAAATATATTTGAAATTGGGAAAGGTACTATCATTTGCCAACTTTTGGTGTATATCTCTCATTGAGTTGTATGCAATTCCACGTTTCGCCTGGTATCTGATAAAGGCACGTGTCTCTCTAAACTCATAAATTGTGCCCATCGCTCGCTGTGCAGAAACCAGGCCAACACAGAACACTCGGTCGGCCAGATTGCAAACACTTGAGAGTCAAAAACCGCCGAGAAAACGTATGAATATTTTACGTGAACGATTTGGCACTGAGAATAACGAACAAAAGGAAGTTGCCTACATTGTGTTGTATCCTGAAACTTCTTCCAATAAATACCCTTGAAAAAACATTGTGGCCTTCCATTGTTGGTCGTAAGCATAGACCTCAAAGTATATTTAGTGTATCGATTTTGAATTTATTAAAATATATTTGGAAAGGTAGCTGAAAAGCGAAAGAAAGTTATTTGGTATATAAATGAATCATTTCGTAATGAATATACGCTGCATCAAAAGTTCCTAACTATTGTTTTAGGAATATTTTATCTAAGTCATAGTCATTTTCGAGGTTGTTGCCTGCGACCGAAGGAAACATAAGAGTGCAGAATTATTTTTACCCAAATTATCCACAAAATATGCAAAAGCGGAAAATAAATTTCACCCAGGGAGAAGTGGAGTTTACAAAATATTCAGTTTGCTTCAGACCGAAGGCAAAGGACGAAGAAGCATGAAACGTGCCATGGAGCGTGTGAGCAACTATGTCAGCACGTACGCATATCCGTCATGTGCGAAGAATGAGGAACGAGGAGTTCCGAGCAATTGGTAAAAAATCGAATTGAAAATATTTTTTTAAGGGCATCCAGAGGCCCTCAAGTCGACTCCGATTTGCCACAACAAAGAATAAAACAAACCGGAAGTGTAAGCAATGAGAACTGAAAACGAATGAGGAGCGAAAACGTCGAAGTGGTCATGCATGAACAGTAAATGAAGAAGCTGTCGGTCTCTGTCTGTGTGTGCGTGTGTGTGTGTGTGTGTCAGTTTCCGGCGGATGTGTCGCGAGTGCGCCAACGCGCGTACTGCGCTTTTCAACTAGAAAAACAAATTAAGTGGCTTTCATGCGAATGAATTTTTGACTTAAAGCAGCCATCTCCGGCCGCGGCATCTATGCCTTCTTCTATCCCGCTGCAATGTACGATATGCTCGCCCATGGCGCTTTGAAAATTGGAAAACTCCAAGTAATCGAACGAAGAATAATATTTGGCTCTGTGTATACCCCTTGTTCACAGTTTATAAGGACTCATAAAGTTGGTTTAAATTCGAGAGCAAAGACAAACAATATTTAAATTAGATTTACTTTTTCAAATCATCATCCCTTACGCCATTCTACATTAACTTAAATTTAAAATTTAACTGAGATCGACGGGACCATGACTAGATTACACAAAAACAATATGCCATACATACATTATCAATGGGTACAGGGAAATCAAAAGAAATTGGCCATTAGATATTAATTTCTTCATGCAGAAGATATGCGTTTGCTTAAAGATAGAAAGAAAATTTAACATTCCCTTCGATTTCCTAGCTAATAACATCTTCACTTTATTAAAATTACATTTTTAACATTCTTAGGGGAATGTATTTTCGTATTCTTCATGTTAGAGGCACAATTGAATTAATTAAAAACATTACGTACCACTCACACGAACAGATACATATATGCATATGGCTGTTGATGTAGAGGTGTGCGAGCACACCTTTGATTCGTGCTAGGAGCATTCGTGTTGGCTTTCGCACATTCTGTAGTACGTGTTTTCTGAAAAACATATATATACATGTATATATATATACATATGCACATGTGTAATTCATCTTTAATATTTTCCTTATGCATATTTGCCAGGACCTGACAGTCCGTGAGCTCTGCATTCAGTGCGTGGTTGTGGATCTAGGCTCCGGGGCTGCCGGCCGAGCAGTGCAAATGTTATTTCGTTTAACTCGAATATGCCATTATACACATCACATACACATATAGTACATATGTGTTGGTATGGAGTCATAGAGTTTGTAACTTTTATGATTGCTGCTGATGCCGTTTTCCCTGCTGCTGCACGCGTTACAGTCTTTCAACAAGCGCCATCGGCTAGATTGTCATATTGCACAAGATAACGACCTGGCAGATGGACAAACCGACAGCTAGACAGCTACATGCATATCCCTTTTCATATATGTCGATGACGACGCTGTACCTGGCCGTGCCGTACCGTGCGTACCTGGCCAAGTGTCTCCTTTGGGGCGGCTGCCATTTATGGAGGAAAGCGTGCGCGCTGCAGCTTCTGCTCTTGCTCGTTTTTACATCTTCCGCTGAGCAGAGCATCCTCTGAGCTGCCGATGTGTACTCAACAGCAAATGCATTTTGCAAGTGCAACTGGCAGCAGCGGTAACAACAAAAACTTGTTGATTGTCGTTCAGCTGCAACTCCGCCCCAAAGCAACCAAACAAAGCTAAAGTAAGTTAAGTGCGAATGCATTTTAGCTGAATTTATGCTTCTTTAAAGAGCAGCATTTCAGGTAAATTAACAGAAACACGCCAGAATGTCAAATGCGGCAACTTCACAAGTGTCCTCTTCTAAGCCCACTCTTGAGCTTGACAGCATGGAAATTGGTTCTGTACTCATATGTGTACATGACCATAGATAGTATGTCTATCAGAGTGTTTCGATGGGAGTGAAGTGGCCAAGTGTGAAATAGCATTGGTATAGAACTTCTGTCTCTTCTGTCATATAAACAAGCCTAACAAGTGTCGATTGTTATTGCTGATAGTACGTTTCAGACAGCTCAGGAAATTATGTGGATATTTTGTGATTTAAAACATTGTGATTTTGTGCTTTACTGCGCTGTCATTGAAAACACAAAAACTCATGTAGAAATGCCTGCACAGCAAAAACGATTTTGTATATGGGCCCTGACACACCTATAAACAATAATACACAATGCTTTACTGAATTGCATTTTAACGTTTACTGTCTGTTATTTGATTTACATCGTTGTGTTCCCGCATTAGAAATTTCGATCCTTTGCCATTTGCATCCGTAAAAAAATTACGAGCTAACAAAACGAAATTTATTCAAATATTTTAGCCTGTGCCGCTTTCCATTGTGTTGGATAAAATATAAAATATATTATATAGAATTTAACTTTTAGTAAACTCTATTCAGGGAAGAAGAGTATATTGGTTGTGTACAATGTTCAAGGTTTCGAGCTTCGAATAATGAAGAAACCATTTTTCGAATGTAGCTCTGAACAGAGTATTGCGGCGTCGGCTGTATCCTCTTAACGCACTTAACTTTTGTTGTTAATGAGAATCATATTGGGAAAAAGCACGCATAAAGTCCTATACAAATAACTAATTAATGGGGCTTTAGTATAACTACACCTTGGGTGCGCAAGAGCGCTTAATTACAAATGTGTTTGCCAACCTTATAGAAGCCATATTCCATGGTCAAATATGCGTGCCAAAATGACCAGCAGCAAGGCTAAATCAATATCATGTTGTAGGCAGACACAACGCTTAAAACCAGATGCAGAAACGCCTTGAATTATGTGCGGGCTCCTTGTGGTGCTCATTTGTGTTCCGCCAAATACTCGTAAACAATTCGCAGCTAAACAGGCCTGTCCCCTCCAGCCGCCATATTGTGCAAGCATTGTGCAAGCATAAGCATTCGGCATAAGCACAAGCACAAGTATATGTAAATACGAACTACAGTGCGCACTGCTATGACAAAAGCCAACAATTCGGGACACTCTTAAAACTGATGCTAGTGAAAAGACAATGCCGCAGTAAGTGGATCAGCATAATCACTTTATAGCCTTAAGGACAAGCTGCACTGCATGAGGAATAACCGGACAAGTATATAATTTGAGACTCCAATAGTTTTTAATCAAATATTGTTATATCCGAGGATAGTTATAATTTAATGAATATAGACTTGGTCACGATGTATAATCATTTAGGATAATCCCATAATTGACTGCTGTTTGCTATGTAAATACAGGGAATTGGAACCTCCAGCGCTTCTTCATTGTCAGTCCATCACCCTTTAACGAGCGTGTGTGTAATATTGTGGGTGGTGTGTGTAGTGTATGGTGTATGGGTGTGTCGGCGTGTGAGGAAGGAAAGACAACAACTCTCGGCAGGAGCACTGATTTGCAATGTCCTGTGGCTAGGGCAATAGACAATTTTGCAAATTTCCTAATTGCACTTGGTTTGGCTTGCTCGGGCTGAAAATGATGTCGTTCGGCTTACCACACTGCCAACAATTTTGGGCTAAATGTCAATTGATGTAGTCGAGGGAGGGGGTGCTAGGACGTGCTGCATCACTTTGAGGGCCAATTTGATTTTGGACTTGTGTGCATTTGTAATGACTGTCCTTGTGGCTTGAAAGTTAGTGCAGCGTCGATGCTAAGAACGAGAAGAATGTAAGGCAAAGCATCTTACATATATATATATTTTTTTATTCAATACTTTTTTTGAGGTCTTAAGCATAATTCTATTGCTACGAAGCCAGTAAAAATATTAAAAATTTTTCAACTAACTTCCGATTGAATAATCGTGGAGAACATGGAACTGCTCAAAAGTAGGCAATGCAATTTTTCAAATGAGTAAAATGCTGATTTAATCTGGCAACTAGCTAAAACAGGTCCAAAGTGTGGTATATATTACGATTCAAGAGTGCCTTAAACAAAATATTTAAGACAGCATGCTTTGTAAAAGTTTTGTTAAATTTACTGCACAAGTCAAAAAAGTATATGGTCCAGCTAAATGTGCCGTTGAAACTAATTCATATCTAATACTTTGGTTATGGTAATGTGTGTTTACCCACATACATATTCAAAAACATAATTCATACGACATTCGAATACGTAATTTATGGACGTGAGCCTGCATATCGTTTAAGAGCTTATATCTGCCAGACAGAATTTACTTGTGTGGTCGCTTTGTTGACTTAGAGGCTTGTCACGTTTTGCAGTCCCAACGAAAATTCAATGTTGGTGACAGGGCCAAACACGACACTCCACCTTTTCATTCGGTGAAAATTGCAATTACAAGGGCCATGCCCGTATTTGAATTTTGAATAACGAGCCTGTTCAATGCTATCAACATCCGTGCTTAGTCTCCCATTGCGTTACTGTACGGCATGGAGCCACATGGGCCAAACGTAATACTACTTAGAGCTCTGACATTTGCAAAATTTCAAAGCACACAATTTTCACGATGCCTACGCATTAAATTAACGTAATCTTCTCTTCTATTCTAACTACAATTATGGGCATTTAATTTGCTAGTTTTATATAGGATGCTGTCGACAATGGGAACCCTTATTGGGAAGCACTTCTTGCCTTGCATCTCTGGAGCAGTTCATAGAATATTTAAAGCCTTTGGGCGAAAATTCGAAATTGATTATTTAAAAATGTTATCATCTCTTGAATAATTGTTAGTTATTGACTGGTCAACATTATAACTGAATCAACAAACCATAATGAACCGGCAGGCTGAAGTGTAGCTTTCAGAATAAACTGCAGAGATTTATGATGACGGCGCTCAAATGAAACGGATGGGAGGGATGCGGTGCATGTCAAATTATCAACAACAACAAGCGTGGCAAGGACAATTCGTACAACATTTTAGTCATTATAAATGTCATCAAGCATTATTTTTTCCATCAACTTGCGCCAGCTCTTCTGGCAAAATGTTTATGGCTTTTTTGGCGCATGCTGGGCATAGAGGGGTGCATGAGGGATCGGATGGGCAGCTCAAACTACTTGACAATGGGCATTATGATGAAACTTGAACACAATGTGCCATAGGGAAAGGCATTTTTAATGAAATAAAATTAAGCGGGAAATTGAAACCGGACAGCGTGTTAATGAGAAAGCTATGTAACGGCGGCCCTGGCGTTAACGAGTGTCTACACTTGGGAGTGGGCGGTATCTGGTATCGCTTAATTAAGAACTTGTCGTAAAGCTGAAGCAAATAACATGTTATTAATTTTAATGGCAGCTGTAATCATAAGCGAAGGTAGTTTAATGACCGCGCCTTGCACCTGACATTAAAATGTATTATCAAAAATTAACTAACTAATGCATAAGATAAGTTAAATGATTTTCTCCATCTTCATAAAAAAACCCTGTATGTTCTGACTAGTTGAATTTGGGCAATCACTGACTGGTGCATCAACGCAGAGTCTAAATTCATTCCACAAGTGTGAAAAACTGGTGGATATAGTATCAGATGGATGGTCGGCAAGGTGGCCTTTCAACAAAATTAATACGGTGACAAATATGTGACTCCAACATTTTCTTGTCATCCGTTAGACTTAAAGTTAATTTTCAAATATAAGCTATATAAGCTATATTAGCTATCCATAATCTTAAGCAAACTTGTTCTGCGTATGTTGCAAAAGAGCCATCATTTCAAATGGATTGGGTTGGCGCGTTCTGCCTGTTGTATACACGTGTCTCCCAATTTTCAATGGGTACAGGAATAAATTTATGAATAATCTTAACTAATTGTTCGTCTATTAGGGTAAGGGTAGGGTAGAAGTCCTTTTAGGCTCTTAAGTAGGTCTTAAAATTTTCTTTCACTTGTATTCAATTTAATTTCAAGAGAAAATACTTTCGAAAATTGTTGCAAAACAAAGGGAGGACAGCCTGGGCACAACAATTAGTGTCTCTATTATGCTACAGCAAAACTAAACAATCGGCAGAAAATGAACAGCAGATAGGTTCGAGAAGCTTAATACTAAATGGAAGCTATCAAGACAAAAACCTTAACTCCTCGTGTAAACAACAAAAACATTGTTATCAGACATTGATGGCGTTGGCGCCATCAAGGCCCATAACAGGCAGCGCAAGGAACGTTAGCGGAGATTGGAATTGGCAATCTTTGTGGGCTACTGGGCGGCTTTTGTATATTCGCGTTAAAATACAAGCAAGTTTCAATGGACTGTAAATGAATAGAACTTACTTGGCCTAAGGACTCTAGGCGTTGGTACTGTTCTTCTCTTCTTGCCTGCCAATATTTGGCTCTATTTGCGCTTTGGTTTCTATGGGAAAGCCAGTTGCATTTTCTTTCTCAAGTGCTAAAAGTAGTTAAAAATAAATAAAAGCGAGGTATAAGGCCAAGCACGAAAAACTACGTTTTCTGCAAAAAAGAACTTGGTGAACTTTCTTTGTGCTAGCTGAATTTTGATTTACGACCACTTAACGTTTTTTATGGCCGCAGACAACAAGAATGCGTTAGTGTGCGCCTCAGCACTTATGCCAACACATATACATAAAATGAATCCCTACGCCTTAGTATAAAGCATTATTTGCAGTAAATTATGGTTGAGAGTTCAGCTTCTATGTACATACGTAGTTTTCTTGCAAGTCACCAGAAACAAATGAGAACGGCGCAGTCGGATGCAAACGACTGCACAATACTCTATTCGCAACTTTACCGATTGTACTTTATAGCCTCTTTGACTTATTGAATGCATCTCTGGAATGTACCTCGTTTTATTATGAGAAGTTACACAATGATACACACGTTTATTGATATTTATTTAAGTTTATTTTATGGAAATGCAATTATTTTATACGATATTTATGTTGCTTTCCTAAATTTAATAAGAACGATTATGCTTGTATTTCTGTTAATTTCAATTAAGTGTGCGTGTTTTTCTTGTGTGCAAACACATAAAACACTTTTAATTTATATATTTTGTGATTTTATTTTAATCCTGTAATATTAAATGCCATTACACATTTCACATTTGTGCGACAATAAATAAATTTTGCGTTCATATTTTTACTTAGTGACATATAATTTTAAGTTCTGGGGATTGAGGGCTGCAAATAACTGTATTTTATTATTATTGTATTATTTATTATGACAAATATATATTGTTATAATATAATACAGTGGCAAATTGCTAGCGGTCCACTCACTTGGCAAATCGCTCGCTTAAAAAACTCGTTGATGCGTTATTTTTGAATGAACTTTAACGGTCAAAACTAAACCAAATACTAATTTACAATTTTATTGTTAGTAATTCTAGCCTTGTTTAGGCAGGCGCAATACAATGCGGCGTTAATTTAATTTTGGAAAAACATACACACACTATATATATATGCATATATACCAAATGTTCGACTGCATGTTGTTTTGGTATATTTTAATTATTTTGGTCATGCCATGGAAACACAAAATATTATAACATGTTTTAGCCACTGGTATTTTAACTCTTTTTTTGTTTTTTTAATATCTTAACAATTAATAATTAATTTAATTATAATTATAAACATAATAAGCACTGATTCCGTACGCCTACGTATCAAATTATTTATTTGCAACCTTTAAATAAAACATGAAACCCACATATATCTCTACTTCAATTAAGTCAGAATATAAACTTGTATTCTACGTATGAACGTACTAATTATATTACATACTTATTTTTACGCTTCTTGATTTTATTTATATCGTCAATTCGTCGTTTTGATTGCTGTGCCAACATAATGTTATTTCAACTTCCATTTGCCTGTGCATTGTCAGAGGATTATTATCGTATGTTAATATATAAATGAAGAGCGATTGAACTCAATTTTCAGCTTACTGGACAGACAGACAGATCGACAGATAGACAGACAGACTGGCAGACAGTTAAGCGCGAGTAATAACTACTGCCTACTGCAAAAGTCCACTGACTGCAAAAGTGGTTGCCATTGTTGTGGCTGTGGCAGCCATTGCCATGCGGCGCAATTCAGTTTGATTTGCGATGGGCTCTAGTTGGTGCCAGAGCTGCGCACCCGTTAACGCCTTCTCGGTGTGATTGGGGTTGACCCTCTCCAGATGGGATACGGTAACGGGCTCATCGCGGCGCGTTCTCACCGCCTGCGGCAGTGGTCACGACGACATGTACGTGCATTGTGTCTTTGGTTGCGGCTCCGTCTGCTCAATTGGTTGAATAGCGGCGCGCTTCCAGTAGTCGCGTACCGTCTCTACAGTTTCCATGATGCGTAAAAAGTTGCGCCCAGCCAGCATGGCAACATCCTCTTCACTCCAGTTGTGATCTTCTAACAGCGCAGCCAGCAGCTCCGGGTACTTAGATACGTCCTCCAAGCCCATCGGGGGCATCTCAATGCCATCGTAACCGGCACCCAGGCCAATGTGTTGAATGCCAGCAATGGCTCGCACATATTTAATATGTTCTATTACATCTTGCAATCGCGCCTGACGTCCGCAGGCCACGTCCTCTGGGTCAAAGCTCAGCATTATGAGACCACCGTTCTCGGCCACCAAACGCAATATATCATCGGGCACGTTCCTCGTCGAGTTGCACAGCTGGCGTGCTGCCGAGTGAGAGAAGATGACGGGTGCTCGTGTCACCTGAAGCACATCACGTGCCGTTGCATCCGAGCTGTGTGAAAGATCGATCATCATGCCCAGACGATTCATTTCCCGCACAATGGCCTTGCCAAAGGGCGATAGGCCCTGCTCCAGTGGAGAGGCACTTGACCCAGCCCAGGACACATCGCAGCGATGCGTCAGGCTGAGGTAGCGTGCACCCAGCGAATAGAAAGAGCGCAGCACGCCAAGTGAAGAGCCGATTGTGTGGCCCCCCTCGATGCCGATCAGCGAGGCCAGGAGGCCACGCCTATGCGTGGCCACTATCTCCTGCGAGGATGTCGCCAACACCGTATCTCTTGCATACATGTCAGACAGCCGCCGCACAATGTCGATTTGCTCCAGTGCCAGCTGGACCGCATCCAAGCCCTGCGCCTCGCATGGCACGTACGCCGACCTGCAATGAAACCCAAAACAAAAAAATATAAACAAAATAGTTTTTAGTTCATAAGGTCTCTCTATAAGGAGAAGGGTCAAGTAATTGAAAAAAACTGCGAAAGTAAAAGGAGAGGAAAAACAAATGACCTCAGAATTTATAAAAATAATATTAAATAATTGGAAAAATGTACAAATATAAATTGGTTGATGATGGACACCTGCCTCCTAATTATACCGATTCATATAGTTACTAGAATAATACATACTATTGAATGTTTGATTTGCTTGAATGTTTTGATTACTTTGAAAAATTTGTAAGTCGATTTTAAGTATGCTGTGAATTTATAAAGTTCAGTTTCAAATGTTTGTTGAAAGTAAGTCCAACACAAAAACACATTAACACGTTTTTAATATGCACAGGACGTGGGCACGCGCTGAACAGTTCAGGTCTTGCAAGGAAAGCCATGAAATCTTTCCCAGGGAGCCGCCACAAGCTCGTCACAATGATTTTGTACCTTCATTTGATAAAGAACAACCATCAATTGGTTTATTGTTGGGCTGGGAATATGGCCGCCTCTGGTTGAAGGAGCATAAGGAAAGTATGGATAAAGAACTTATTGATGCGAAGCCATATTTTATTGAGCCCGACTTTGGTTGGTGGGTAAGCAAGCGCACTACAGTCCTAGACCGTCGGCAGATCTTTTTAAGGAAGAAACAGAATCCACATTTCAAGAACTGCAATTTGTCTGCATTTGCTAAATCGAAAACCCATCGAAAAAAACATACAAGTAGTTCGAATGCTAACAGTTCACCTGCTCCTGGCTCAGAGCAAGCTGGATTAGTTGCTCCAGGATTGGATCTTGCTGGTTCGGTTTCAGAAGGAGCAGCTCGGATGACCAACGCTGAGAAGAGGAAGATATGCAAATGCAAGGACTGCAAGCAACGCCGCTGTGGAGGTCAGGAAAAAAATAAACTTTTAACTGAAATAAGGAAATCCGTTCCGATTCCTTGGTATTGAAATTGTTATTGTTCGTAAAAAAGCTCAACAATACGATTAAGTGGGATTAAAATTAGGACACTTAGATCTATGAGAAATCAATGGCTTGTTCCTGAAGTAAATAATATAAATATTTTAATACATGTCAATTATGTATTAATATAGAATATACTTTAGCATATAAGGAATAGTTTTATTCTCATTAGTTTTGTCATTTATTGAGTGTCTCGACATCATCTATTTCTCCATTTTCCCCCCACTACCCATTCAGATCCTTGCAATAACATTATTATGCAGTTTGCGTGGATCTGAATGGTTAACTAACAGCACATTTGAATTTTAAATGCAATGACATTGCAATAAGGAGGGCCACTGAAAACTACTATAGCTACCAAATGGCTCAATCCTGGTGAGCTTTAGTTTCATCTCCGGCGAATTCGGACGGAGTTTCGGACGGAAATTGAACAATGACGACCACTAAAATTAAGTTCGAAAATGGCCCAGAGTTACACTCTGTTTGGCGGCGGGCAGAGCAACAGACTGAATGTTTGGTGTCAGAGGTCTACCAAATAAAATCGAGTGGATTGCCCATCAGCATTTTTCCCAAACTGCAGCTGTCTGCCGCCTGTCAAGCACCACTCCTCCTTGTGTTCCCAATCCATTCCATTTGTTTTGCTGTTGTTTCTAGTTTGGGTATGGCATGCAGATAGGCATGTTGGCTGGGTGCTAAAGATTGCCTGGAAGCTGAATAAGGTTGGCCGTTTGCCCTGCAGCCACACGGTGGCTGTTGCCAAATTTTATTTTGCAGTCAAATTGCTGGCATCTCTTGCCCGTGGGTGGGCGGCGGTGTGAATGTGGGCATTGCGGCGATTGCTCGTATGTTGCTGATGTGCGCTCGGTGTTAGGTAATTGTTATGGGTGAATGTCAAACATGGTTGAATTCCTATCAGTAAAACATCGACCAAAAAGAAAAAACTATTTTAAAGTTTTTTGCAGAGCGCCAACATGTTGTCAGTTGGGCCGATGAATCTGTTGTTATTTTGCTAGCTGAATGGGCCTCAATTTTATCAGCATTGCATATAGTTATTGTCTAGACAGCTAAGTCTACTGTAAGCTTCAACTAGCCTCGGATTTTCGGGCCTTGGGGCTTTTATTGTTGTTGTAGACCGTTTATTTATTATTCAATTTAAGTTGTTTAGGTATGGTAGATTACTACTTACCAGACCTGCACGCCGACCAGTCCTTGCTTAAGCCGTTCCATATCTGTTTGCGCCCACGTCGGGCGTGCCCACATCGACTTGTGATCAAGGTCGTGGCTTAGATGAACCAGCTCCAGGCTACTGTGCGCGTACTTGCGCACGTTCCAGGCAAAGTTGTTGTGTCCGTCGACAAGCGGTACTTCACGTAGGATGCGCCTAACGATTCGTAATCTTTGCGCGTGAGAGTTTCGACTGGGCGACATGAGAAAGTGTTGGTAGGCCAGTGTAGCTGCTATAGCCAGCAGGCAGATGGCGCTCACCAGGGTCAGAGCCACCATCCAGGAGCCGCGTCGCGTCTTGTGGGCGGCACCTGAAATGTTTCTTGCCTTGCGGGTAGTCTTTCCCTTTGCTTTGCCGGAGCCACCGGCTGTCGCTGCCGCTTCCGTTGCCAAAGAGGTGGGCGACTTTGTTTCGAGAGCGATTCCAGCGATATCGCTGCCAACAACGACTCCGCCCGTCATCGCACTGCCAAAGCCCTTGGACTTCTGGATGCTGGCAATCTCTCCACCTGAGTCACTGTTAGAGATCGAGTTCTGGCGGGAGAGTGTACGGCGTATGTTCGAGTGCTCCGTTACGTCTGGCAGGCCGCCAAACCCGGTTGTCTACAATAAAAGTAAATAGGCAAAAGGGTCGCATTACTTTGCTGCTTTTTATTGGACTTATTACCTGACAGCATAAGGCGCTGCCCCTTATCCCAACCCCACCGTCTGGTTCTAAGTTGCTTCATTAAAAGTACGTCAAAGTTTCTTCGTTGATTTTGCGCTCTAATTAAAACTGTTGCAAACTTTGAACTTTTTGTAATATTCATAGCTGGCATGAAACATCAACAAGGCTCAATCTGAAACTTTTTAATGAACCAAGTGGCCAAATCAAAATCAATGCATTTGGAACCTTTCAATTTGATACATCAGGCGCGGCGGCCCTTTGGCTGTTAGGCTAATCTCGGCCCCAACTTAATTGAGCCCTTGCAATAATTCATATATGCCACTGTGCATGGAACTGGTCGTTCACATTAACATTCATTCGCCAAAACCCCAAAAACTTTCTTTCGCAAAAGTTTGTCATCAATTTTGCCCCGAGCTGTCAATGGTATGATTAGATTGTGACTCTCTGAGGGAATTATGGGAAGATCCGAGGAAAAATCCCAATGAAACATATCAAATTCCTTAACGTGCATTATAGGCATCTCTGATAAACCTAAATTATGTAAAATAAGCTTAACGTTGTGCATTTTTAGAATTCAATTAAATATGCCATTGTATTGATTCTGTGGGATCATTTAATCTATAATTAAATGCGACAACTAAATCCTTACATATTTATTTAACTGCGAATTAATGTCATATGAAACATATTTTATTCCGCAGACCGCAGCCACCCACCCTTCTTTATTTTGTTGCCCTTGCTTCTTTATACGCATTTGCGGTTAATTAGGTGAACCTCAGAGTATGCGAGCAATGAGCATATAATATTTCTTTAGCAAAGATTGCTGAACTAACTAGGAGATACCCTTTACACGGAAAAATCGCATGACAAATTGATTTTTTAATCTTATCCATTCAAATCTTGAATGTTATATTTTTCATATCCTATTTAAATTTCTTTCTTTTTAACTATCAAATGTAACTAAATTTATGAACCCAGCCAAAGGTGAAGAGCCCGAAACTCGTCCTTCTGCACTTACTTGTAGAGTTTTATTTATTCCCATTTTTTCCCTAGCTTTATGCAAACAGAGAATAAAAGAGAAAAGGAATATCTGAAAATGTTTTTGTATGCCAGTGGAAAATTAATTAAATAAAATATACGCGATGCAAAATAGGATGTCGGCCATGCCCGAAGTACAACAGAATGGGACGCCTGATACATTTAAAACTATTTTTAATTATGAATTGCGCCTGCATCCGGCAGCGAAATTAACTTTTATTAATACTGGCGAAACTTTCGACATCGCAATGCAAGTAATAACAAGTGGGAAGTTTGTGCTATAAGGTTCCCGACTACGGGATACGCTATGTTCAGTGTCAACTAGTTGGCAAAGTTTGGGCCCTTCTTATAGGGAAGATATATACTGTGGGCGGGCTTAGTAAAATAATAAAGGTTATTAAAATAAATACGAAATTTGGTTGCACTAGTTTTCGTCAAAGAAATATATTTCGCATATAATTAAATAAGCGGACTTTAGTGCAAGCCCAATATACTCTTTCATCTTTGAAAGCAGAGTAAGGAAATAATAAGGCTGGTTAAACTTGCATAAAAAAAATCAACTCAATTTTTAATAAAAATGCACATATTTTTCATATTTTGCATTGCAACGATGCTTTGCATTCTCTGTATTTCTCTTTCTTTTAAAGGTGGCTAAAAAGCACGTCAAGTTCTTTGGAACAAAGAGCTTATTCGAAGTTGACATATTTGTATAGTAATATAAGCAAATAATTGTATGCTACCTATATATTTATATAGTTTGCATTTATGAGATAGTTACAGGGTATCTTTGTATCCATCACTGATGTCAGGGTGCATTTTTAGCCATTTGGTTGGCCTGTGGGTGGGTGCCAATGCGAAAGTTTGTAATTGGCGCTGCTACCACGAATTTTTATCTGAGTATTGAAAGGATGGGAGGTTGGGAGTGAATCGTCCCATAACCGGAAAGCAGCTATAGCCACATTTTGCACTGAATACCCCTGCGTGGCGAAAGCGTTGGCGCTGTTAACAAATTTATGGGAGGTGCCAGACGATGACCTCACAGCAGGTGGCAGCATTTGGGGCATGTTCAAAGTTTTGGTTGCACTTTGCTGTGGCCGCTGCACCGAGATTATAATAATTTCTAATTAGTTCAATTCGGCTCTAGAGCCAATTTGCCAAAGCTGTCAAAACAGTCATGGTGTAATTTTAAAAGCTGGTTTGCAAATAGTCCATGAAGGAAAGCATATTTCTATTGCACTACTGAATATAACTTAACAGGCTGAATTTACTGCTCAAAACTAGAAATTTTAATATTTTTTATAAGTCTTTTTTGGCTACGGGCAGCAGTTTTATAGATTTATACAAAATACATCATAACACGTCAACGCCAACATGCTGACGGACGAGGACCATCAGGTTGTGTCTAGAGGCCCGGAAGATATTGATGTTTGGTGCGATATACCCATTGATCAACGAACAAAATCTGATATGGATACGATAATGGAGCCAAGCGATGAGAATGACGACTTTTTGGACAATCCCGTGCTTCGATTCCCACACATAAACATAGATGTGTTTAATATTGTTGGAGCCGTTGAAATCGACAGGGAAGTTTCCGCTGAGACGTGGGCGATCATCGAGTCTTTGGTGGAGCAGGAAGTAGCCCAAATGGAAAACCCACAGTAGTTTCAAGTATCTGCTTGAATTCATTTTAAAATTAATGCATTTGCGTTATTTATGTGAAAAAAAGACAAATGTTTGTTATATCTCTAAAGGTGATTTAGAACTTTTAACAGGCCCATATACCGAGAATATGACAACGGAAAATGACTACAATTTTGTTATATCCCGAAGCAGAGCTGGATTATACATACTTTAATGCAAATGACGGGTGACGTCCGATCTTTTAAAGAATATGTATATATTTATACATGAATATATAAACATATCATGATGTGAATCTTACTTAATAAATGCAAACACTAAAACAATAGTTTTAATAGAAATTTATTTAAGTGAAATAAACTTGTTCTGAGTAAGCTATTTGAAATGTTAAATTAAATTGTCAGATTTTATTGTCTTGCAACAGAAGTATTTTATTACAAATAGATTTAGTCTCTTCTGCAAATACTAATACATTTGTTCGTGTTGTTAACCAAACTTGATTCCTTGAGCATTTCGCGGTTCACTTTTAAATAAGACTAAAACATACGATATGGTTCCAACTGCTACTTTCATAGGGCCTGACTAAAATACGCAATTTCAGCAGCATTTTATTTGTAGCTCATCAGAGCAAAGCAAAGCGACAGGCGGCAGTCACATGACACAAAAGGCGGCAAGCAACGGGAGCAAAAAGGCAGGAATAGGAACAAGGACAACAAAAAATGGCAGCTGTAACAAGAAAAGCAAAGGATTTGAGCAAAAAAAAACTAGCGGAAAGCTTTTTAGTTTTCCGTTGTATTTTCTTTTGCTTTTTGTTTCAGGTTCAGTTTTCCGAAAACAAGTTTTGTATACCTTATATGCCAAAAATACCAAAACAATGGGAAACAATTGAGGCATTCATATTCATCTACATGTTTAAATTGGTAAAAGAAACCTTTTGAAAAATCCTATCAGCATCGGATCACTGTATCATATTGTTTCGAGCAATCGGCTAGAAATATAAAAGAGTTGTGAGACTAAGTATGGGAACTTATCGCTAATTTGCTATGAGTCTGCAAGTGTATTTAATTCGTCTTGCTTCTTACTTGATTTGTAAATAACAGCAACAATGCCCAGAAGAAAGAATAATGTGTAGAAAATGAAATAAAAAATATATGCTGCTGTTTAGTGTTGCTGTTAGAACTTGCAGAAAACTGTTGTATAAAACTTTTATGTTCTTTTTCCGAACCGTTTTGAACTTATTTTGGTCTGTGTGAAAATTCGTTGAAGACATGTTTCACAGTTTTCGCAAAACCCACTTCTATAGCGGTTAATGGGGGTCCAAGGTTGTATTGCGAAAGATAAAGTTTTGCCAGAGTGGGTTCAAACTTATTTTCATAATGGCTTAAACTTGAAATGTAGTTGTTCCTATGTGACGCTTGCAATAAGTTTATTTCAAAATACGAATTTCCCTACATTGCACCGCAATCAAAGAAATCGATAAAAATATGCATGGGGTAGGTACAGGGTATCATCTAGAGGTGCATTCTCGACTCTAGCCCACGTGCCTTAAGCGTAACATAGAGCTTTAAAATAGTTTTGAGAAATGATTATGATGAATGCGTTCATAAATATGGAAAGCTGATTTGTGCCCAACTTTGGGAATTTTTCGCCCATTGTGGTCCACTTTTCAACGCTTGCCCATTACAATTTTCATGGCCCCCTGTGGCGCCTGAGGGGGTTATAGTTGGAGTTCTCGACATCGCCCATTGCCGCTGCTGTTTTGCCGGCTGCGGTTCATGTCAACGTCGGCAAGTTTTTAGTTTTTCAAATGTCGTTGGGGCTTTTCACGCTGATGGACATCACCAGCAATAACGACAGCATTCCTCTCGCATCCTCGCATCCCACTACAATTCTTTTTCCACTTTTCGCCTGTACACCCACTAACCGCAATGTTGTTGCTTTGTTATAGCCCGTCCTGGTCTCTAGTCTGAAATGGGCATCAAGAGGAAAAGGAGCAGCTGCCCGGACTGGCGGCGATGGCTGTGCTGGGACTTGGTGTTTGTTTGCTTCTGAGTTTGTCTGTTTCTATGTTTGCGTGTATGTCTATTTGTCTCTGAGTTATCTGGGCGATGACCGGCGATTGTCTAGACCCTGTTCTCTCTGGCTGTCTGGTTGTGTTTGCGTGTGTGTGCGCGCTTAGTTCGCTATTTGTATTGGAAGTTAAGGAATTGCAGCTCTTTAAGTGTTCATTTAACAATTGAAAGTTTTAATCGACTTTCTTTGTACAGCACTCTTGTGCGCCCCAACTGACTTCAAATCGAGTAAGTATATGTGTGCGAATGGCGTCTCCATTAAAAGTGAAAGTTGACAAAACTTGCGTGTTTCGTGTTTATGGCAATTGGCTTTCCACGCTCTGAGGGCTTAGTAGCACAGAATTAAGAAATGTAACCCTAAATAATGTACTATTTGTAAGCAAGACATCTCACTAGTCTGCAAATAAGTTTAATTTGTCTAGTCCTCTGTAATCGAATCCCAGGTAAGTGTATGGATGGATGAAGTCTTAGGCATAGCATGTAAAAGGCCATACTAACTACCAAAGATATATTAAAATTTAGATTGAAAGTAGTTTGCAGGTTTATTTAATACCTATAACAATAATACATAGCTGATTAGTTCATGATTTCCGAATAGGAGCCTGTACAAACATGCTTCTCAATTTCTTGCATTATTTTAAAATTTACTTTTCTGTTGCATGTTGAATATTGCATGCTGCATGTTGCATGTTTTGATTGTATGATTGGAGTGTGTTTGTAAGTCAACAAGTTTATCGATTGTATTTTTAAGCTGACTCGTAAGTATGGCTTGCCATAGTCATGTTTTCTCGGATAATAAGTCATGATTACATAGTATTCCATCATGTTACACTCTTGAAGGGGAGTGGCAACAACTTTCGGTTGAAAAAAGGAAAGCAAAGCCTGAGCTGACATGAACATTGACGGGTACAGAACATAAAAATATGCTAGTCAAGCTCGACAGCTTTGCTCTGCACCCGCACACTCACCCATCAATCAAGAAGCAGTTCGACAACACAAACTTAATTCTAAAATTCCATTTACCCAGCAAATGCATTCCCAGAAGATAAATTGAATAGGATCTTAAGCAGCAAGCTAAGTGGAGCAGCCTGGCATAAAACATAGCACTTGAAATTGGTGGGCAGCAGAACGCATTTGCAGAGTAAACACTTAAATGGAGCGCGTCCTAAGCCAGAGTCAAATCGGAAAACTGAGAAATGTATTCAATCAGGATTAAGTCAAGCTGTAGATGGGTCACTGTGTGTTGGAGGGAGGGCTTTTTATGTTTTTTCTTTTTTAGTATTTGTGAAGAGTGTGCACCGAGTCAATTGGCAAAATAGCTTCTTCGGCACGCCAGCGAATAAATACAGTAGCAGGCATGTGAGTTAAAATTGTGTCTTTATAAGGGAGCTATATTCTCGAAAACATAATGAACATATATACATATTCAGAAACTGTTGCTCGAAAACTACAAGGGCTGAGCGCTGTGTTCAAAATATCTCCTAGTCGGGCACTCCCAACTAGAGTACTTTTCACTTGCTATATCAATATTTTTATTTCGTAAATCTTTATCTATATATATTTTCATGTTTGCACCAAACAAGAATCTAAAGTAATTCTGCAAAGTGAGCCACTGAGGAAAAGTTGTTGATAAAAAGCGTTGAAGCGGCAACAGGCACCGAGCAACGAAAAGATAAGCTACTCGAATTGCTGAAGGGACGGGCACGAGTCCACAGACGGGGAACAACGGAGCATGCAAGCGTGGCAATAATGACTATATTTATGGGCTTGGCGAAACGCATAAAACGCAGGTTCCGACAGCCAAACAAACTCCACGACTGCGAGGATGCAAGCGGTAAGAAAGTGGATAAATGGTCAGGCTGCAGAAAAGAAGCTGCGTCTGAACGACACTTGCAACATTTAATTTATTATGCAAATGTGAACAAATGGCCCGAATGGTCATAGATGACAGGCGACGTCGTGGCTTGAATAATGGCCAAGGACTACAATTTCCCTTCGCTTTGGTTCTATTCATTTGTATTCTTTACAACTTTGGTTTTATTCAGTTCAATGTCCACTGCTGTAAAACTGAGGGAACTGATTTCTTTTTTTTTTTGCAAAGAGATAACACATGACACGGTTTTGGGAATTTAAGATGCAAAGTCCAAACAAATTGAGTTACATGCAGATAATCGTTTATCAGATCCGTTTACAATGTGTTCAAATAAATGTATTTTGATTTGTCCACATAAGTCACGCTCATGTTGCTCTCGGGATTTGGGAGTGTGCGAGTAGCAGTCGCATCGAGAATAGTAACTGCATTTTAAATCAAGTATGAGTGCTTTAGTTGATAGTGTCCGCCACACTTTGTGCTTCTCTCTTCTTAAGAATTTTGCATACTTGTTTAATTATAGGTTTGTGTAGGAGAGTAATAAGTAAAATATTTGATATTTGGCTAAGGTATAAGTGAACTTAAATATTAAGTTTCGTAGCTCTGGGTGGCTTACTAAAAATAACCATCATATAGATATTTATTGGCTTATAAACTTGATCAGCGCATTTGATTACTACAAGCTACATTTAAAATTTGATCGAGACGGACATGGCTAAATCAACTCGGCTCGGCTGCCTTAACGAGTTCTGATGAATTTCGAATGTGAAAAATTAATAGAAAAAACTGAATAGTTGAAATATTTTCTTTAGCTTCCGAAAAGATTTTGACTCCCAAGAATATGCCAATAATTATTGGGGACGTGTTTTATATTCGAATGCGGTCATGGTTGTGTTGTGTAGGGGAAAGTTTAAATCTTGCGGAAGAATCAATTTAAATGCCTATATAAACACACATTGACGCATATATATAAGCTGTTTCTTTTATATATCTCTTTCATATCTGTCAAACAGCCTATAATCTCCACCACATTGCTGCCGCCCTCATTTAAATCGCGGCACGAATCAAATGCGCGTCAATAATCGTAAAAGTGTCTCCATCGCAAAGGCGAAACAGCTCATGAATGCCAATTAGGCGGGCGGCTTAGCAGTTGTCAGTGCCAGAGAGAAGAGGCACATGGGAGACGCACCTGGTAATCCATGTAGTTGTCGAAATGCATGTAGGAGCCGGCGCCAACACCGCCCGGCACAGGCAGGGGTACGGGCAGGCCGTTGCTGTCCAGCTCGACGGCGGGCGGCGGCGGTGGTGATGGCGGCAGATTGTCTCCTTTGAAGGAGACGCGCTTGGTGTGTCCCTCGGGCCGCCGGTTGCGGCCCAGTGTGCCCGCAAATCGGCCGGCGTGCATTGCTCCGCCGGCGGCCAGCGTGCCCATCATGTAGGAGAGCGAACCGCAGCCAACGACAGCATCCTGATGTGGCTGCTGGTGTTGCGCCGACTGCAGGCCGCAGCCGCCGAAGCGAAAGTGTGGCATGCAGGTTGTAGTGGCGCCTCCTGCGCCGCACTCGCTGCCCTCAAAGTCGCTTTCAACATCCGCCACAAAGGCGGCTGGTTGAAAGCCGCGCGGCAGCGTCGCCGCCGCTGACGCAGCCATTGCCGACGCAGCAGCCGACGTTGGCGGCGCGCGGCTTAGTGTGCCCGTACACAGAATGTTAACTGGCTGTGAATGGGAATGTGGATGCTGTTGCAGCTGAATACTGTGTGGAAATTGTTCGCCGCCGCCTTGTAAGAGCGCCAATTCGCCGCTGACTCCGGCGCTGCCCGATGCTGCAGCTCCCTCCACGCCTGCCGTGAGAATATGAGCGGGTTGCAGCTGATAATAGTGCTCGACGCCGCCCTGAGGCTGCGGCTGCGACGCACCGGCTGTTCCCGCTCCTGTCGCCAGCAGTGTTGTTGGTATGACCATGATAGGCAGCATAGTTGGCGCCGAAGATGCCGGCGGTGTGTTTGTGCCGCAGGGCTGCAACAGCTCCATTTGGCACATTTCCTCATAGCTGAGCGGTCGAAGGTGCTCCATGTTGAAGTGTGGGCGTGGCAGCCGCTGTCTATTAGCAATTAATCAAATTTCACCTGACACTGCCGACACTCCGACGCGTCTTTTCTCTGAATTTTCACCTAGACGAACACAGACACACACACACACCCGCACACGCACATGTATGTATACACTGACAACGACGACGACGACTCAGTCTCCGCACAGGAAGCGGGGGTGCAGATTCAAAAGATTTCGCGCGCGTACCTTTCAAACGTTTCTCACATGACGTCTTCGCTCGTGCGCCTGGCCCAACTTTATCTCGCGAAAGTCCTGCAGCAACTGAAGTACAAGCCATCCGACACATCTCGGAATTTTCAATTCGCCGTCGCCATTTTGTGCAGCTATCGCGCATGCGCTTGACATCCAGAGCGACCCTTTCATCGCCGTCGTCATCGCTTGCGCCTTCGTCGACTCCATCGCCATAGCCACTTGGCGTTTTGTTTTGGTTATACTTTATGGGTGTAAGTGTGAGTGCGCCCTGCTCCGGTATGGAACACTGTTGAGTTCTTGCCGCGCCGAGGGAAATTAAAATACTTGAAACTGCAGCGGCCAGACTTGAATGCAAGATTTTAATTGCCGCGCCGCGAGATTCTCATCATGGGAGCATCAACAGGGGCCACAGCAGCTGCGTTCGAGGCGTCCAACCAACTGTTGACGTAACTGCGGTCATTCGCTGGATGGTCAGCTGAATGGCCCTTAATTGCAAGGGGCATGGTCCATAGAAAATGCATAGAATTTTAAAACAAAAAATAAATCAATTTATTTCAATGGAAAATTTACGAAGCGCAAGTTTGCAAATTGTTGAATTGAATTCGCATCGAAGGTGTGCTAAATATCTCAATGCCTAACAATTTGAACTTTAAATGAATTAAAGGGGGCTTTTACTTATATTATTATCGTAATTCTCAGTGTTTTATTATTTAAGTAACATTATTCATATCAGTATATACAAGTTATCAACATAACTTCGGATAATACAATACTACATTTATACACTAGCCGGGAATCAGATGCCGAAATCTTGTTGTTCTCTTGGATGCAATAACTTGGTGATTTGGAACACTTTTCTATAAAAAAAGTACAGCAGCAACAAACGAACAGCTTTTAGCTCTTATACGCAAAATCTCCACGGATGTTGTTAGCTTGATTTGTTTCGTGTGTTGAGAATTTGATTCGTTTTACTTTTTGGGCCACAAGCTTTTTGGTGAATTTGTCTTGCGACTTCAAACATAATCAGGATATGTCAGCTAATGGATCAGAGAATTGACTTGCTGTTATTGGTTTGTGCAAATCTATTCCATTAGTGAAGGTAGCCGACAAGTTTGAACATCGAGTATAAGGTATGCAGTATGTATGTACAAATATTTTATCTGCCCACTTTTTTTGTTTGGTTCCGAGTGAAGAAGCATAGCTGGTGCCCGCGAGGCGGCTTTGCGTTCCATTTGTGAGACAAAGGCAAAAAACACAGTTGGAAATGTCTTCTGCAGGTTTTTGCTTGAACTGTTTCATATTTTGTATATTTTTGTGTACCACTGCGTCTGTAACCGCTGGCAGCGCCATCGTCACCGGTTCTCGGCCTCCTGTGCCTTCTCCAGCATCGTTTACATTTGTTTCATCCTATTATCCCGGTTAACCGGCTCGTTCGCTGTATGTGTGGGTTCCATACTTTCATTCGTTTTGCGTCCGTCGTCCGTCTTTCCCAAAGCCATCGTGCGCCCTTCCATTTGTCAAGCATTGCGCCCAACTCGACTTTTTGTAATTACAAAAGCGCGGAGGAGGCGCTGCCTGGAAAAGGGAAAGCGGCTTAAAAATCAGCGTGTCGGGGTTTTGTGGTGCTCGTTAAAATTTGCTGCTCTCATTTCGATTGTTGTGGCTGTTGTTGTTGTTGTTGCTGCTGCTGCTGCTGCTACTGCTGCTACTTTTGCTGTTTTTGGCATTGCTTTTGGCGGCCTTAGTGTTTTTTCATATCCCTGCGGCGGCAAAGTAAAAAGCTGTATTAAAGGTAAGTATCTTGCTTAAATGTGCGAAACGGACTTAAGGGCAATCTGGATTCCAGTCTCGTTTCCAGTGATTTACTGTGATTGGTGATTTCACTCGTAGGGCACTTTAACGCTCATTCAATTTTCCGCGTAGCGAGCAATTAAAAGTTTTGAATCATTTAATAGCCAACTAAGGCAGGACAGTGTACTGTAAAGTTGCCTAAAAGTATGCAGCAATATATTGGATACATTTTGATGTTGCATCATTTAACGGCTGGTTAACCACACAAACAGTTGAAAAACGGGCCCGTCCAAGGGGCAAGGAGCGTGCATAATTTGAGTGCTGCGGACTGGACTGGCATCAAGTGGAAGCGTTTTGCTGAAAAATCGGACCTGTCAAAAGGACGCCACTCTGAAATAAATTATTCCACAACGACGAACATGCTCGATTACATTTTTTGGGAATGCTATATCATACAACGTCAATGATACAATATCATAGTACAGTGAAAACGACCTAAAGTAACTCAGTAAATGTTCAAGTTGTTCTTTAAAGTGAAAGGATTTATTGGTCTCAAATTTGTTGTGCTTTGATAAAAACATACTTTATCACATTGACTTTGGCGTTGGCTCAGTTTATCTCCTAGTTGGGCGCTCTCGACTAGAGCACTGTAATTTGTTTTTTAACAAATTTAAAAAAAATGACAAAACAGCAGATTGCAAATTTGCCACACACTGTAAATAATCCAATTGATAAAATGATTGGCATTAGGCGTGTGGGCTAGCGTCAAGATAATAAATAAATTTGATTAGACTAAGTTGGATGGGGGATCTATAAAGTGCCAAGGGTACCACACTTTGCACAAGGAAGTCATTAACGATCCGTGAGCTCTGACTAATTTATGGCTTTTAAAAAAAAAAATCTGTCAAAAAAGTTTCAGTCATAAGCCATAAGAAGACTACACCTAAAGCCAAATTAAAGCAAAACACCTTGGCCACGAATAATTCGCTAATTATGCAACATGCTATGAATGCCATATCAGCATAATTGGTTTGTATAGTCGCAAATAGAATTATAGCTGCGGGCATGTTTCATCAGATGCACGGTTAGCTAGCAACTAAAATATGGCTGGCTATGCCATTGATTAAGCAAGCAACAGTAATTGGAATTGAAACATCGTTCGAATTTTTCTTTGATAGCTTCAGGTGTCAATTAAAATGGCAAATCCCAACTCAGATCAAAGACAATATTTTGCAAATTTATAAAGGTTTTACTTTTAGCTCCTCGCGGTGTTCCCTGGGTACCGATTATGCAGCGGTAGCTAATTCGAGCGGCGACTTTTTACTTCCTAATTTGAATTGAATTTATTTGAATTTATTTGAATTTATCAGAATTCGATACGTAAGCAGGGCTCGAAATAAGATATCAATATATTGGTAACATTATTGTTTATGGATATTCGGATATTTATAAAAAAAATGGTTTGCCCTGAAATAATTCGTATATAAACTAATGATGGGGTGGTGAGGTCCATTATGGTCTCCTGTAAAGGTATTTAATGACATTTTTAGATATTCCGGTTGTTTTCACATTGTCTACTAAATTATTTGCATTAAGCTCGCCCTCAACAACAGCTGAACCTAATGACGCAGTGGCTGATTTAAATGCATTAAAAGGTAAGCACAGTCACGGACACGTTTTCTCATTTAAGATACATTAACCACACACATACACAGCCACACAGCCATACACTTACATCCATGTAGAACCTAACCGCACACACGTTAAGGACCTAACACAACTGAGCTACACGTTTCGCCAGCGCCGCCAGCCTTAAAACTTTGCCCGTTCGCATGCCTGGTGAGCTTTTAAATTAAATCACAAAACACAGATAGAGTCAGTAGGGCGACCGGAGCAAGGACTAAACCAAATAAATGAACCCTTTTGGGCATACTCCTTGATGTCCTTGCGAGCGCCCTTCTTGCTTAAGGCAGATAAAAAGCAGGACAGGAAGTCAACTTGCCAGCCGGACGATGACGATGGCGATGACAGCGACGCCTCGTGTTTTGCTTGGCAATTCGGTTGCCAGGACAGCCAGAAAGGATAATGGCATAAAATCCAGCAAAATGAAAAGAAAGCGGCAAATCATGTTAAGAGATTTAAATTGGATTAGGCGACGTGTGTGGTTGTGCGGGTGTCAACTCGCGCTAGCCGTGAAACCATTTCCACTGCGGACCAGAACAGCCGCCCGCTCGTCTTGACATCAATTTTGTCACTTGATGCTTTTTACATTTTTTATGCAGCTGTCTTGTTTTGTTTTCTTCTTTATTTTGTTTTGTTTTGTATGCTTGACACAATTCGTCCTCGTCAAGAGCACATGGCTGAGTGTCTCTCAAGTGTTCGATGGCATTCATCCTATCTGCTCTTTAACAGCCGTCGCAGCATAACGTCATGTATTTAAACGTCTGTCGCTGAATGGAGACACAGAAGTCAGTTTAGCTTTTTGAATCGCACGCCAAGTCTAAGGTTCAGCCCACTATGGTATCAAGTGGCGAGATCTTTATTTAAAATGTATGAATTGTAAGTGCTTTCAAAGACTCACTTTCTCGACGTCAATAATTATATCAGTTAAAATGTATATCAAAAAGCTTGCTTTGAGACAATTCTATAAATTAAAGACGATTCTATAAATTAAAAGTTTACGAAGCGATTACAGCCAAATGCATCTGTTTAGTATGCATAAATACCCCGAATTGGTTTCAATGTTCTACTCTAATAAACTTGTCCATAATATTTAAAATTCTGTATAGTTCGCAGCCTAAGGGTCACACAATGGACCATCAGGGCTTCTCCAATTACCGAGTGATTCTTCAACCCGTCGAATGGAAAACGTATAATATGCTGATTTGCTTTCAGCTATTTCTTTCGTGCTGCTGACATCTTGGAGTAAAACAGCTTAGAACTTTGATTTCTTTGGGTGTCACTGGTGTTGGAGGAACTTCATTTAAGGTAAGACTTTTATTTGCAATCGAATCTAATCTAAATGTAGCCTACATCAATATAAAACATAATTCTGGAACTATGGTTAACAGGTTATTGATTTATTATTATAAATATCTTACAGATTTTGAAAAACCGAAATCAGACAAGATTTATCGATTGGAAAAACTCACTCCGCTCGGTGGCAGTAGGAGCTAAGTGTGGTGCCAGAAAGTTTTCAAATTACGAAGAGAGAAACATGGCCAAAAAAGACTACCCGTCTGGTAAGCTAGTACCATACGTATGCACATGAATAATATAAAAACGCAGACTTTGAAAAAATCTTTTACAATTCTTGTATATTACATTTTTTTTTTTGGGTATTGCCTTGGCTTAGTTTGATTTCTATGCGCCTTATATATTTTCAATGCTGTGCTATTGGAAAGCATCTTTGGTGGTTCCTTCTTTTTGTACTTTACCCTGGAGGTGTAGACGTCGTAGCCCAGACTTACGGTGTTGTCGTACAAAACACGATATTTCGGAGAAATAAAGAAAAAGTTAATCAACTGTGCGACTGGCCATACAGTCCACTCAGCCTTGTAGAGAATCAGAGCCTTGTCCTTGATCTCCTCTTTAACTTCCTCCCAGGTGTTATCTTCCAACAAGCCCATCGTGAGAAAGAATACGCCGATATAGAATGGCGAGCAAATGAATTGATCGAGCAATATTTTGTGGACAACCGTTTTTAAGGTCCTCTTGGGATAATAGTAGTCCAGCCATTGATACCAATAATGACAAACAATGCCCACCGTGAAGCCTGAGATGCCCATTCGTAATGTACGTGTACGATCCCAGCCTTCGATTTGGCCCGTAAACCGCTCGTATGACTGCTCCATAGTATCGCCAAGCATGCTTAAGCTAATAGAGATGCCCAGGTTCGTAAAGAGCAGGAATTTTTTACTGAATGCGATATTGTGCCAGCGGCTGAGAATCATCTGCACTTTCTGCCACCGTTCACGATTTCGCATTGACATGCTGTTCACAAGCTAAATGGGCAACAGCCCATATAGCCAACATGAACAGAGTTAATTTAACAAAATAGTTTAAGCTGTTTTGACATTTTCAGTCTTTATTGCTTTGACGTTTGAAACAAAATTTGAAACAAATTTAATAAGTTCTATTGGTCCTATTTCTATAAACGGGTTAGGAGCGAATCCCTTTTAATCAAAAACCATACTTTTTCGTATTCTGCTTTTAGAGACAATGCATATTATATAAATAAAAATGTAAAATAGTTAAAAGCATTTAATTCCCATTACAATTTCATCCGAACGATTCGCGAATATAAATAATAATCGCATTAATGTGCCTCAGTGGAAAAACGCAAGCAAAAAGACAGAATCCGATTTGTTTTCATTCAGATTTTACTGTATATTATTTATATTTAATTTTAGAAACTTAAATATATTAATAAAATAGGTTTTTTTAAACCAAAAATATGTAAATACTTATTAAATAAGTTACAAGTGTGCTTTTGAGTAGAGTTAATTTCCTTTGCTTAGGTGATTGCACTTTCTGCTAAATGTGCAACTTTTCTTTTAAACAAAGTCGCAAGAAAAGATAAAGAAATCCGAGCTGACGGCATTTATCTTTTTAAAAATCAAAATAAGCAAAGAAATCAATTTAACGCCATCAAAACAAATGAGATTTGCCAGGATTCAGCAAAGTTCGGTCGAGCGACAAATATGGTGTGGAAGAGGAATTTAGTTGGTTGTATATAAAAAGGGTTAAGTTCGCCAGGGGCTATATGAGAGCAGCCTTGTTGGGAATTTGAATAATACCGCATTTGGCACATGTTGCGCCAGCTCGACTGGTTTCCATTTGGCCTGATGGGGGTGCTTTATTTGCGTGTCGCTGAGTTGATTTCGGCAAATCATTTGCACGCGATTCCCAATACTTTTGACAGTCCCAGCAACCGCAGCCCTTCGCCCTGGGGAAATCATCGTTCATACATATGGATGCTACCCGTGCGCTCGACCGAACCAGCAACGGACAGAGCTACTGAATTGAAAAATATTTACGGCATTCTACATTTTACGCTAAAATCCAATTTTATTTTTATATGTCGTCGAAAATCCGCCATAAAACGTACCCACACAGTCGTGATCCGTTTGTCAGACGGTAGCCGCCCGAGCCTGGAGTTCCGTTCTCAGCCCATTTTCCTATCCCCGCCAATTGAAAAGCAGGCGCCGTAAATTCGGCTTTGCATTTTATTTGCATTTGGTGCCGCAGATGAGCTTTAGTTTTTCCAGTTTCCCCGCGCAGGGTAAGGGGAGCCTTCTGTTTCCATAGCGCGGCATTATGACAAATGAATTTATTTCGCCCTATTGTTATTGGCGTTATTTGTGTAGGTTAAATATTCCCAATTTGCGAGGTGCCCAATTGTAAGCGCTCATTTGTACTGGTAATGCAATTATTTAATACGTTTTTATGCGTATTTATTCGAATTTAACATTTATTTTCCTCAGAGGAAATATTTACTAAATAAACTTAAAATAAATAAAAGTTTTCTATTACTTTAATATTTGCAGTGAAAGCGCGCTTTTCCTAAAATGATTACATGCTAGAATTAAGCTGCCAAATATATTGGAAATGCTGCCTAATGTTTCTTTCTAATGGACAGCACAAGTAAGCGGTAATTAAATAATTTATTTATTGATTTTCCTGAAAACGTAAATATAGATTCAACATTTAATTCAACGTTGCTCTACAGCAGTTTATTTGAACAGACGCAATTATTGTTCTCTTGTCAAACATCGTGCTGGATTCTAGCCAAGAATAGAACGCAACAGACTTTATGCTATGGAAACAAATGTAAATATACTCTACTTGTTGGAAAACAATTTAAATTAATTATATAAATACACGTTGATGGACGGTTAACTAGTAACAGTGCTTCAACCAAAAGAACTTGACTGAGCTATATCCTCATTTCCGCATTCGTCCAAGACAATACTACGTCTATACACTCGCCTGCGATATGGAGTGACTGGGTAAATTAGACAATTCACTCTCCAATTACTGCTGTCACAATTAAGTCAGGTGAACATAACCATGCCCTAATTAAAATACCTGTCAGTCTCAAGAATAGAACATTACACATTGAAATAATCAGCATTGAAATAACAATTTATATGCAACTGTTACACGGCAAGGGTATTTATTATTCGGCACTCGAAAGCTTGTAGTCTTTATACCCTGAACCCATTGAAGATGCGTAAAAAGGGTATTATGATTTTGTGCAAATTTAGTATAAAACATCTTCAGCCAAATAAGGTTCATATGCTGCCCAATTAGAGTAAAAGTATGTCTTGAATGCAAGGGTAGCTCACTGCGTGAGTCTCCTGATTTCTTCCAGCACTATACCTCCAGGGATCATGTTCTATCATTATATTTAATCTAATTAGTGCCCAGGAGTAACATAGCTGCATTCTTTTGTATTCCCTTAACGGTTCGCTATTCAGACCTGTGATGAGTTGAATGTTGCGATGCCGGACTCTGATTCCCTCCGATATCAGAGCTAGAGACACAGAACTAAATTAAGAAAGCATTTCCCACAGTAAGGGCTAAGCGAAGAAGCTGTGTATGTGTATATATATGATGTAGGGTATCTCCTAGTTGGGCCCTACCGCATAGAGGACTCTTACTTGTTTTCTGGTTGCTTTTGTTATTGTTTCGACCGTTCCGCTCCAAATATTTTTTGGCACTGAGCTTTGAATGTTGTCCGTGTGTGCATTTTAATTGAATTTTTTATTTCATTCAATGAAAGCAAAAGTTGAATATGCTGGCAACGAAGCGTAAAAAGTGTCATAATCCCATAGTGCTCCCTTTCAACTTCAGTTCGTCCTTCCCCAGAGAGGTCTCACTGCGCAATGGTGCTTCACAACTATGGGAAAACTGTCACAGCCAAGAGTTTATCATTTGAGTCATTTTTGTTGAGTTGTTACATGGACATACATAGCTAAATGGTTCGCTTGATACGTATATTGTAAAATCACTCCCTAATTGCTTTGCAATCGATTTTGAATGATATTCAGTAGATGGCTTTACGACTGTGTCCTTTTTCAACATTTGCAATGACTTCGATTTATGCAAATACAATTGAGATGTGTTTTTAATGATATTTCGACACTCAGAGCCTAAAGACGATACAATTTATATAAACCAAAATAGTTCGCCCAGGGAGAGTCAAACTACCTAAAAGTCCCATCGATTTAACAATTTACTTCATTGGGCTTTCAGTCCGATAGCACAGCTGTAATTTGTTTATGATTACCACCCTCTGTTCTATCTTCTGCTGTTTTCATGTATTCATCTTATTTAAGTTTTATATTCATGCTGCTAGGCAATATACTTTTGAGTATTTTGTTGGTTCGTTGTGTAACATAAAGAAGCATACATATTTCTCTCTATATATGTATATACAAGGTGAAAATGTTTTATGCTCGCCTTGCGAACCTGGAAGTAAACTTTCTAAAATTGGTGCATTCAATTATGTTTTTATGTGGGGCTATGAAAATGATGGATTAGGCTAATAGAATATAAAACCTGGAATAAATTATTTCATTGCTGAAGGTAAAATAAAGAATCAAAAACTCACTAACAATTCTTCCAAATACATGAAAGATTCGCATTAACGGAAGGAATTTTTTTACACTCCACCTTAGTGTTTAGTTACGGGATGTTGTTGCCTTGATTTAAGTGGAGTCGGCGGGGTCAATCAACTTTTGCCACATTTAAATTGCACCGTTGAGGCAAATAAGTCAGTTTACAGTAAACGAACAAATTGTCAACATGACGGCAACGCCATTGCAAGTCGTGGCAATTTCGTTAAGGCAAACAAACAGCCAGTCCCACCCGTCCGACGCCGACTAACCAAATAAACCACAAGCCAGGCACATTGCACCAGGCGCGCCCACATTTTTCCTAGAGCTGTTTGAATGGAAGGTGGCTAAAGGCTACCGGTATGCTGGGCACATAAACAAAGCAGCAACAAAATGGCTAGCGACACGTGGAAAGCGCTGGATTGTGAACACCTGATTACCAGCCGGTGAATGTGGCTGTTTATGAGGCGCAAAAATGTCATACATCATGCGACACGTGCTATGGAGAGGGGAGTGGCAGTTGGTGTTCAAAGCACAGCATCCTACTGCCTGCCCCTCTAATTTAACACATGACAGATGGGAGACGGGATGACGCAACCAGGCAACTGTATTAGATCGGACCGGTACACAGACAGAAAACAGCATTTGAATTTGACGAAAAATCTACAAGCGTCGGGCATCTCCTTGATATCTACCTGTCCTGTCGGACGACGGAAAGGATGCAGCGTCATCCTTGTCACCATCCGGCCATTATCACCATCAGCAGCAGCAGCAGCATCAGCACCACCAGCAGGTGGCGTCTGTATTCACTGTTTGGAGCGTGTTAGCCCAAAGTGAATTAAGCCAAAGCCAGAGCATGTGTGCTGGCAATGATATGCTCAAGATACCTTTGTATATATACTTATGTGCATGTGTGAGTGGGTGTGAGCGTGCATGCCAGCACAAGTTGCACATGAAATGTCAACCCATTAAGCACATTTTTCCGATGTTCGTAAATGTGCAGCCCGAAAACTTTTTAATAAATAGTCATGCAGCGAATGAGAAGATTCAGGAACTTAGATAATTCTAAGAACTTTTAACATTATAAATAAATTATCTAATATATGACAGAGGTTGCATTTAAGAATTTTGGTTCTCGTATATACAAGACGGTAACGCCTGTTCGGCTATTCTCTACTAAATCAGTCCCAAATGTTTATGGTATATTGTACATTACAAACAAATTAAATCATTTATTCTTGTACAAATGTTGTATATTTGTGTGCACCAAGTCCAAAATTACCCAAGTTACCGTAGGGAAGCTCCTTATTATCCGCATGTGAAGTTTTAACTTTTAAGCCACGTATGAGGCTGATTACGTGATTAGGTCCATTCATAAATGGATCCATTCACAGAATCGCATAAAACAAGTAAGAAAAGTTAAATGAGCTCTAAAAAATATTGTATATAAAAGCAAAGCCAACTGGAAAAAGCCTTTCGAAAAAGTTGCTAAAGGATCGGCTGGCGATGTAGGGTGTTCTAATTAGAATAATTTCGCGTTGCGCTGCGTACGCTGTCAATGTTGAACATGTTTTACCATCTGACGGGAGGCGAAGGTGGCACCAGGTGATGCCTGCAGGACATACACTTACTCACACAAATGCAAAGTACAAACAGCCCCGAGTGTATGTTAATGTGTGTGTGTGTGCGTAAGTATTAGAGTGTGTGTGTAGCATATAAGCTGGCCGACTCTACTCTGCATGACGAGCACATGTCAGAGCAAGAGGTCGGTGAACCTGTCGACGAGACACAGCCTGAACATAATGCACAGTAGCCCCAGCAGCGACATAGCTCACATATCACTCACCTAGCACACATAACACACACAAAACACACACAGAGCACATGCATGTGACACATAATATCTATGACATACAGTGAAGCTTTCGGCGTTTATCTTTAAATTATAAAATGTAATTAATTTGTAAAGGATGTTTCATTCCCTGCCGCTTGACTTTGTACTTTTACTGGCGGCTCTTTGAATTTTCGCTTTATTAATTTCCTTCGTCATTATGTTCAGTAAACAGATGCCACGTGTGCAGCCTTCATCATTTTTTCAGCGGCTTAATTTTAATTAATTTCAATGTGTTTTGTTGATTTTGGTACCTCATACCCACATTTTGAAATGTTTACTCTTAAATCAGATTTCGTTAAAATGTGCGCATTGGAAAAAAACAAATTCTTCATCTTTGAAATTGCATTTATTTTACTTTTGAAGTAGCGGGCCAGCTTCTTTGTTGTTTTTTTTCAATAAGAACATACATCCCAAAATAAATTTTAAATAATATTAATTACTATAACTGATTGAACCAAACTAATATTGGTATTGCTCGATCGTCGAAGGTAGGACTCCATTATACAGAAACTTGGATTGATCGATATTAGTCTAGACAAAAATGTCGTTTATTAAACTCAAATCTTATGGCTTATCGTTCCTGTTATTTCTTTTGTAATAGCAATATGCAAACTTTTGCGTTTAGTCAGACGGCTCATAATTCAAATTCTAAAAAAGTAAATACAAAAAATTTGCTTTCGTTATGTCAACTAGAAACCTTTTAGTAAAACTTATTTATTCCTTGGACAATCTTCGACGACCTCAAAATATACGAAACACAGATGACATTTTATCACTCTTGTGCCAATACTTGTTAAATTGTTAAGCTGAATCGCAAATACTTTGTCAGACAATTTTTGTTTATTCCGAAGCAAACACATAAATCAATTTCGAGTTTTTTCAAGTCATACTTCAACATGTTTTGGTTATATCATTGGATTCACAAAAAGCCAAATGTCAACAAAATATGAGCGAAAGCCAAAATTAGAGAAAAGAGCAAAAACCAAATGTGTTGGCAGTTAAAATCTATAAGGACCAACTTGTGTGTGGGTGTTGGGAGTGCAGAAGTCAGGTTATTGAACACAGGTATACACCGGCATAAGAAAGTCAATGTGTAAGGTACACATACACTAGCACACATGCCCAAATGGATTGGCAAAGCGGAGCGGAAACGCCATTTTGTGGCACAAATACTATACAAATTTAATGGGGCAAACATTTTAATGGTTTTTGCTTTAAAACCAAAATTCGATGCTCTTTGTTTGCATTCGCGTTTTATTTGCTTGTTTGTTTGCGTTTTTATTTGTTTTCTTTGCATTTTATGCATATTTCTGATTTAAATTACGCTATTTACTCTGACCACCCTAGTTGTATTTATTTTTTTTACTTAACTGCAGGCGCTTATCTCTATACGTTTAAACAAAGCGTTCTTACAGGGAGTGACCGACTAGGAGACACCCTGAGCCGAGTGCCGGGCATCCTTCACATATATTCAAACTTGTTTCTATGAGAATTACACAAATGCACACACGGTGAGAGATTCGAGATTGTGGGAACATTTAAAAACTAGTGTATCAACAATTTAAAAATAATTATTTTGAATCTATGTATATATATATGCTTCAAACTCTTAGTTTGTTAGATTTGGTCAGGTATAATAATTTATACTTTATACGGTTGGATATGCCTTCTTCAGCCTGTTAATCCCTTGCTGTCATACTGTATTATTAATTGGTACAGGGTATAAAAATGAATCCCGGATTTTCTGGTCAGTGAATAGTAAAAAACTCTCCGTTGTTGTTCGCTTTTCTTTTGTTTGACCCTGTGGCTATCTTTGTTCTTGTGTTAAGACTCTTTAAACAGCTGAAGGACAAGTTGTAATTTGTGTCCTTAGCCACGTTTTCATTTCTGCATTTCTACCTATAATTACGTATACGATGAGCAATGGGAAAAGGATAATTAGACGCAGTGACCGCATTGCCCGTTGAAATAGTTTCCGCTTTGTATAAAACAATGACTAACAATTCTAGGGCGTATGATGTCAATTAAAAAATGTGAGATAGACTATTAAAACAAAGTAGACGAAGGGTTGCGGTTTTTGACCTAGCATTTTTGTTTCGAATGTTCAATAATTGACTGATTAGCTATAAGCTCATTTATAAGCTATAATTTTTTACTAAATATGTTCTCATACACATTTATGAAAACTTTAACGATTACAATCTGTTTTTCAATACGAAAGAATGCAAAAACTAAGTAGTTTTCATTACTGCCTTAAGCTTTTAAGCTCTTACGGCTGGGACGTGTGTTTAGTTATATTACATTTAGTTAGTTTACATTTTAGTCAGTCGGCTAGTAAGTTAGAAGGAAAATAAGGGGGAAGGGAGAAAAATACCTTCACAAAATAAATTTAACTAGCAGCAGCAATGGAAATCTGTCATTGTCATCATAAAAGTAAATTCGTATGATTGATTGTAATGAGCTATACCAAAGACCGCTTGGCCTCTTCGGGAAAATCAATATGTGTTAATAAGTTTTGCTTGTAGCTATATATAATTTTAATGTGCACGAGTATTAAGTAATTTATTACACCAAGCTGCAACATTCTTTATTTTTCATTTTTTTCCCTGGGCACCGAACGACATCATAGTTTTTTAAAACCTTGTGCCTAAGCAATCCAATATAGAAAGCCTATACATATAAATAGTCAACCACAGAAAAAATCCAGAAACAACAACTGTGAGCATTTTTTTTAACTTTTTTTAATCTAGTAGTCAATCATTTGAGGAACAGAATTAATTTAATTTTTTTTTAAATTACAGTGCATTTATTTATTTTTCAGAATGTTGGAAGGTAGCAAGATCTCAACTCGCTGTTTGGATGCACCAAGTCGACGTTTGTTCGATTTCAAAACTAAAGAGCCGCTGCTAAGCCTGGGGCCCATTACCTATCTGAAACCTGTCTACACGTTTGAATTGGCAAGTGATTTGGAAAAGTGCTTAGATCTGAGCACTGGCACAGCTTCGGAAGAGTTCGAAATGGACTTGTCATTGCCTGACTTCAGGCTGAACACATTTGCACCTAACAACAAACTAAAGATATTGCCAGAGACCATTGATTATTCAAAATTGTTGTCGTTTGAGACAGATTCGAGTTTCGATTCAGTGGAACGACTACCCATAGCAGAACAGGCATGTGTAAGCGGCCACCAAAAGGACTGTGAATTGTACTTTATAGCAGACGTGGATGCTGTGTTAAAGGAAGTAATCGTTTCTGATAATATAGAGCCCCAATCACCGGTGCAACCACATTCTGGAATATTCAGTGGCCTATTCAGGAATAGATTACTTTCTTCAACGAGTATGAGAAATTTCCTCGCCAATGCTAATCAAAAGAGAATCAGACTGGCATATGAAGGTTGTAGAAAATGCAAACTATTAACTACCGACGTCGTGAGATTAATTTTGGAACAAATGCACCAAGATTTGCCACGGAATTCATCTGGCATTTGTAGAGGTAAGTTTAATTTGCGTTGAGACTAATGTTTTTTTACCTAAAAGACATTTCCAACACAGACCAAACTACTCCCACAAAAGTGAATTTAGCTTGGAAAACAATGAATAATTTTGCTCTTTCGGTATGTGATGAAAATATTAATTATTGTCAACCATCTCGCAAGTCGGAAGAGTTTAACATTCCTGTTAAAAATGACAATGGGGTGATTGATTCTCTCGTAGATAAAAGTCTTACAAGCTGTGATAATCCAATAGACGATACAGTGCCTGATAACATTGAGATGGGCTTATTTGATAACCTTTTATCCAAGCCTCATGAAGAGGATCAGGAAATAATCTTACGGCCCGTGGAAGTTAACAACGAAATCTCACCTAACGGGGAAGTGAAATTTTCAGTTCACAACGAAGAATCTGGTAATCCAGTATTAAAAGAATCTGAGAGTGAGTCGGATGTTGAACTACAAGACAGCTTGATTGGTAAAACTGAAGGTACGCTAAAATCTTTTCATAAGATGATTGATCCAATAGCTATAAAGGAGACTGGTATGCAGATATTCCGCGAGCCGACGAAGCTTTTTGTTTTCGATCATTTAAAGATATGGAAGAAAATAGGTAAATAATTACTAAGAAATATCGTAAAGTGTTAATTGATTTCTTAGGCGAAGGACGGATTGAAATTTGGAGGCATCCAGATTCTGATAACTGTTACATGCTACTCTGGGACAAGAACACAGGTAACCTACTTGTGCATATGCAGGTGGATGGCAAGTGGAGCGTTAACTATTTGACCAAAAGCAACAACAGCTGCCGTTGGGTGTACTACAATTACGCTAACTGTCCAAAAGGAATTCGCGAACCTTTGGCCTGTCGTTTTCGAGATTCACAAGTAGCATCTCAGTTTGTGCGCACTGTGACTAATTGTTTAGATAAAACCAGGTTTAATTAAGTATATTTTATATTTTGTTGTTTGGTGATCCAATATTATTTTTTTGCACGTTTTCGAAACTCTATTGTACAAATTATGTTAGCTGATTACTGCTGTGGGCTCATGTTGAGACACAAAGAAAAATAAAAACCGTTTGGAGATAATTAAATTAGAATTATTGTGTTAGCGAGAAAGAGCCATGACTACTAGAAATTCTACAGTTGACACAGTAATACCGCAGGAGAGCAGTATCAAAAGTAGTATATATATATATAGAAGTATATCGATATATACCTATCGAAAAGAGAAAATTAAGAGAATTGGAAAGCTTCCAGCTCCCAAGTCCTATATATTCCATGGCAACTCGTAAGCAATTTAAAAAAAAATACAAAAATATTTTTGGATGCACGAAGCATTAAGTGGCAGCCACAACGACTTGTCTGCTAGACAGCTGTTTATTGCGATTGGTGGTTGCAGGCTAGAGCCGGTCTTCAAGTTCGTTGTCATAACAAGTTGTTTGGTGCATTGATTAAACAAACCCACCGGATTGAGTAAAATGTACAATTTTACAAGCCAATTGCTGCCGCCACCATGGAATCTGATAAATTGAATGATTTAAATAGGCAAATAAATGAGATCAAGAAGCGCATTTTGTTGGCCGGTGAGTCTTCCTTGATTTGGGATTTGAGCATTGATTGTATTATGCATTTGCGTAGAGGGCCAAAAGACAGCCAATGCTGCGGAGTGGCAGAAGCAAAATCGTATTAACTGCGATACTATTGGAACACTGAAAAAGGATATTAAGGAGCTTACCATTAAGGTAAGTCGTTTGCGCCATCCGCTGCAGCGGCCTGTGGTCATCAAGGACACCAGCTCTGAGCCACGCAAAAAACAGAGTGCCACGACCTCCATTATTGTGGGCAAGGCTTCTTATCCAATTGGAGCCAAGAATGCCGATGATGCCATATTTCTGACTGATCTCAAGATAACTGAGAGTCGCAAACAGATGGATCTATTGCGTCATCGGTTCAAGACTCGACAGCACCATTTCAGCAGGCTGGTGGAGAAATACCGAGAGCTCCTAGCTAACAAGGAGGCGCAGAGTCAAAACTTAGGTGAGAAGCCACCGGAAACTCTCGAGGAGGACGCCAATCGAAAGGTGAGCATTTCGTTTCTTATAGTAGTACATTATCACTATGGATCTGACAAAGTGGGTTTCCGCAGCTTGTTTGTCAGTTGGAGAACGAGATACATCGCACGAATGTACAGTGGATGGAAGCTGAACATATACGCAAGAAGTACCGCTCAATCGAAGCATCGCTCATGACTGATGCGGAGCGTTTTGAACGGAGTTTGCGCGAACTGGAGCATTCACTTAACGAACAAAAGGCGGAGATTGAGCGCCTGCAACAGGTGCACAATGATGCGATTGAAATGCGTGATGCGGCAAAAGTGATACTGCAACGGCAGGAGCAACAGGCCAATCTCTCACAGAAGACGCGCGAGCGGCAAGCTTTGGACTTTCGAAAGCAGGTGGAGGCACGTAAGCTGGAGCTGGAGCGTATTGGTCGCAAGCTGTTCGCCGAGACTAAGACGCTTGCTCATCAGGATAGTGTGGGTTCTAGCTCGGGTGACCAGCACACGGCCAAGACAGAGAACGGTGAGGAGGAGCCGGTGTCGCAGCTCGAGAGCGTTACGAGCGACATGGAATCCCTATTTAAGCAGCTGATGGCGGCTTCCGGCGCCACTTCACCCTTCGAGGTCTTTGAGCGCTTTAGCGCCCAAAAGGAGTCGGCTGCACGTCTCACTTATTTGCGAAAGGCAGCTGAGGCCGAGAAGGCTAATCTGGAGGCAGAGCGTGAGGCGTTGACTAGCGAGCTGGAGATAGCTAAGTTTTCGGATGTCAAAGAGAGTGAAGTGTAAGTACAACAGCTTTAGGCCAGCGTAGGTTAGTTATTTAATTTCTGTGTGCTATACAGAAATCAGGAGGTAATTGAACAAATCAAAAACAATATCGCTGTCATGGAACAGGAACGTCAGAAGGACACAGATGCCGCTGACAAGTCTATGGGTGTCCTCAAATATCTCAAGGATCGTATTTGCGAGATGATATTCAAGGTGCAGGAGGTGGACGAGACCAACATCGACATGAAAGAACGTAAGCTGTACATCAGGGTAGCAGAGTTGCCCAACTTTTTGACACATGTTGCCCAGGATGAGGACTTAATTGAGGTAAATAGCGAATCTAATAGTACATGCTTAAGCCCTGACGCTTTTGCTTTTATCAGATCCTTAAGTTGAAAATTAAACGTTGTCAAGAGCTCAGCAAACCAGACGATATACCACCACTTGAAATACCTAATCTCGACTTAGAGGAGGATGAGGAAGACGTGTACCCACTGGAGCCACCCAAATCGCCATCAGTGCCCGAGGGCGAGAAGCCGCAGCCCATGCCCATGTGCTACTACAACTTGTTTGCGGGACGTTCACAGCGGGCGGCGGGCACTTCTTCGTCTTCGCCAGAGCAGGTGCCGGCAGTAGGTAAGTGAAAAGGCGAACCAAATCAGAAATTCTTGTTGCTGTAAATGGTATTCTCTAACTTGCAGCGGCCACAGCCGATGATGACAATGAGGTGCCATCTCGCAACTATCTCAAACGCCAATCTGTGCTTATTGTGGACTCGAAGTCACGGCGGAAACCATTCCGACCACCACCCGGTGGCAGGCGCAAGTAGTTTCAGAGAAATAGCGTGGATTAAAATATGTTGCTTGTATCTTTGCTTTTAACTATATTTTTTAAGCTGGAACTCACGTTAATACTTATATTTGATTAACTTTCCCTCTCTAATCAATATATTTTAAATCATTTAGCAAGTAGATAGTCGAAGTCAAAACTATTAGTTTGAATTCGTTTTTTATTCCGCGACTCGAGTCGTACGTTGAACGAAACACCCCTCGGTAGGAGATGGGAGGTGGGATGCAGAACGATGCATCGGTATTAGCGCGAAAAAAAAAACGAAATTTCCTTATCTATCTAATATTCGGCGTGTCGAAAATAGCGTTTTCTATTTATTACGTAAATTTTCAATCAAAATGTTCATTTTGATGGCAAAGTTTTGTTTATTTGAATTTTGATACAATTTTTACGCCTCAGGCGCCGGATATGTGACATCCGCTCATGTGCCATGTCAGCGCTTCAGACGACGGATAGGGTTTCGTCTCAGTAGGTTGTGTGCCAACGAGTTAGCGTGAATGATAATCAAATCATTTTATCAAATAAATAAAACACACATATAATTTTAAATATGTAATGGAATGATAAGACAGTACCAACTAAACTTTAACGCGAATCTCATATAAGGTGTATTGTAAACAAAAATGAATTGTGTGTGCTGTGAATATTACCAGAAGCGGGATGCGATATATGTCTGCAACAAATTGAAGTCCCCTTTGTGCGATAAAATACTTATCGAAGCATGTCTCGACCATATTTCAGGAAGCTGTCTCTCTGGCTGGATGAATGTCAGCGGCTTCAGCCGAACGACATAACAAATAGCTGTCCAGGCGATGCAGCACGACGAGGAAAGTAAACAATATTTATTGCAGCAATGAGGAGGGACGGACTGACGGCAAATGAAGTGCAAAGCGTAACAAAGTACAGACCGCGGCTGTTCCAAGAGAAATAACCTTTCAAAAATTGTCTAAGCCAGTGGAAGTCGGGCTGGACGGGTCGAGCAAGCGTCGACCCAGCCGACTTTCGTTCTAACTTGCAATAATAAAGCGCAGCGCAGCAGCTGACGACGAGCAATCAACGCCAGACTGGCGAAGGCCACGATACAAGGATGCGATGGTGGCAGGGACTGCTGCAGGGTTCAGTGGCGAAGTGCAAACAAAGTCGCCTGATGATCTATTACATGGCCTGTTGGCGGAAATGCACAGCATAGAGTGGGATGAAGGGGTGGTTGGCTAGGGATCGCTGTTGTGTATGTCAACTAAATGTCAACAACGACGGCATCAGGCAAACAGCTATTTGGCAACACAACCACAACCCAGCAACAGTGCCAGTTATAATGGAAGCAAAGAGAGGCGAAACTTCTCAACCATGGACAGCATCTCATTCCCTTGGGTTCGGCAAGGTAACCAAGTAATCCAGCCGGCAGACAGAAAAACAAAAGCCTCGCCGTAAGCCGCAGGGTAGAACCAAAGCTACGGATAAAGAATATTAGGCCCAGTAAGCTGTTGCCTGGTGGCATTGGCCCTGACAACGCAAAGGTTGAAGTATGCGCCCTGAGATGTTCAAGGGTAAATAAGTAAGAGCGTTGGGTCGAGAGTCACCGACAAGCTGATACCCTCTTCTCAGTTTCACCACATACATTTTTAACGAGGCATTATACTATGAATAAATACACATCACACATTTTTGGAGGGTATAGTAGGTAAGGCGTAATCAAATACTTAAATTTTATAGACCTAACCTAAATTTTAAATTTGGATCTTAGCTTTATGGGATCCGAAGTCGTATTATATACTCTCAGGTGACGAAGATGCTTCATTCTAGAGTCAAAACACAGGGAATCTCTCCATCGGGCATTCGGGACTTACTTGTTATACCACGCAGCCATTAATAATACTTAAGAAGGGGTAAATATGTGCAATAGTATACGGTGTTTTTGTAAACTGTGGAAATATTTGAAAACGGTTGTATGACAGCGTTCTCTTTAATTTCTGCGAAAACTCATTGTAGACGTTTTTCACAGTCTTCACAAAATTCACGCAGCTGTGTGGAAATGTGGGTCCTTGATTGTGTTAGCAAATGTTTAATATAGGTCCGATTAGCTTCAAACTCATTTTTAAAGATTTACTAAAAAAAAAACAATACATTTTGGAAACTGTCTGTTGTTTAAAAATTTATTCATAAGCTTTAATCGTACCCTTACTAACCCATCCTGCGATCGTTCCACTCCTCAGAGTAGTACCGACAAGCTCTCTTTTTTTTGGGGCGAACCGATTGAAAAGTTAGAACTGAAAGTGAAGTAATGCCTGCCAGTATATATTTTAAGCGAGATTCAATCCCGTTAAGCTATGCTCAACACACTACAATTCTGAATTAAAGAGCAAACGTGCCAAAAAAAAGTGTTTGGCAGTAAGACGCTTAATTTGTAATTGGATTGCAGTCCCACAGTCAAGCTTAATTCACCTGGTGGCTGGCACTGCGGCCACGCCCAATTTTATAGCAATTAGGCATTTCAATCTTGCAACGGCAGTAAATCAAATGCCCATCGATTGCCAAGCAGCAACTAATTTTAAGCCAACCTACCACCAGGGCACTGATACAGTGAGAGGATGAATACTGGACGGCGATTGAGGTGATGCTGGAGTCGTTCAATAAAACCGCAAAACAATAAATTTAAATTTCTCTGGCGCAAAGTAAAACTTTTTAACAGTGCATAAACTACAACCAACAGAGCGCAGAGCTCCGGAAAAAATGTGCGTTTGTGTATGTGTTTATATATGTGCGCGTGTGTATGTGTGTGTGTGCGCGCTGGTTTGACAGTCAGGCAAATAAATGAGCGGAAACGGAAACGGTTTGGGTTGCTGCTGGGACGGCCGTGTCGCTGTTTCGCTCTCTACCGTTTCGCCTCGGCCGCGGGCTGCACAACACTGCGAATGATAAATAACGTAATTTCTTTATAACTTTTCATTCAAATTTTCGGAATGCTTTTTGGCCACGCTTGTTGCTAGCACGCCTTTGGGCCACGTTTGGTTCGTTTGGCTGCTTGTTGTTAAGTAAAATAAATTGCGATTCCATGTAATAAAAGTCAATCATAATAATTCAATCGCTCATCGTGTTCTTCGCTTCGCCTTCGAGGCCACAATGGTTAGCTGAAACCATTGCCCGCTCCACTTATCTCTACATTTTACGTACTGTCAGGTCTGTTGCTGATGCGGACACAAAGCAGGTTAAGTCGCAAATACTTTCAATTGGGTTGGAGCGAACAAACCTTTGTTTACCCTGTATTCTCAACCTTCTCTCTTTTACCCTACACTTGAAAATTTAAAAGTAATAGCACACCAAATCATGAAGGGTTAATTCTATCTTTAAGCCATTTAATTTCTCGGTACGTTTTTTTATAATGTTATGTTCTTAAAAAATTGCCGGGAAACAGATGTCTTTATATTTAACTTTATAGGTCAGTTAACAAAAGCCCACGTGTGTGGAAATAAATTTCGTAGGTAATTTATTGGGCACTACGACTAATGCAACTTGATTTGTTGGAAAGGAATAAAAGCCTGGGGAAACAGTCGCCTAACAACTCTCGAATATTGTTAAAGTTTTTGTACATCTTCAACACTTCTGGGAACTTGCAAAATTATTAAAACAGAAAATCCTCACAAAAACGTGGTGCACCAGATGTTGCCCGCTCCTTACTAAGTAGCACCGAAAAGGAAGTGTGAAAAAAGCGCCAAAAATGTTGGTTCGGCATAAATTTTGTCTAAACATTTCTTGCCCCTCTGTGTTGATGTGCTTCATTTTTTTCTTGGGTCTTTCTTATGCCAATCGGGTTTTGTGCAAATAAATAAATAAATATACTCTTAAAGCACAACCCAAAACAGTTTATATACACAAATGTATATATTTATACATAAGAGATGTACAATTAGTTGATAATCATAAATCTAACCTAACTTTAATTAAGCTATCCATCGAATATCAACCATCCATAAAGCATACAGTATAGTTCGGAAAATCCCTAATGCAGGCGCCTCTCTTTTCGTCAAAGTATGGTAACTCTTCCGGGCATTTACCTATTTGCTGAGATGTTTGATCTTGACAGTATATATATTCAGAGCAACCTGAGTTTATACCAGCGACTAGGGACGAGTTCAGATTACCACACCGATCGTACGGGCAGCTGTAGGACTCGGGGGTAACACACTTTTGACTCCACCATTGGAAGTGAGTCCCGTGTGGACAGCTGTGCCAAATCCCGAGGACATATTTGGAGCCACACGTGTAGTAACCATGGCAAGTCTGGGCATCTGTAATAAGTTGAATTCCTGAATGGTTATCCTGATAGAAGTCAGTACAAACGGAGGCATCCATAGCAGGAGGCGGATAATTGGCAGGCTTATAGCTATTCTCGTCACTGGGACAATGATTTGGACGTGTTGTCTGGCAGCGCCCGGTGTTGTGGTTGTAGTAACGAGCAGCTGTACAGGCTCGTCGAATGCCTGTTCCACTTTGACACTCCAAGTAAAGGCCACAGTTCAAGGGGTCTCCCAAGGTCGTACCATTCTGCACGTAGCCGCATATGGAAAGAGTCTCCTCTGCACATCCGTTTGCACTTGAAACACATGTCTGCAGCCTGTTGCTAAACACATATCCACCGGCGCAATAATTCTCTTCAATTTTGCCGCCCTCTTCATCACATTGTTTGTATTTTCTGCAATCCAACGGGTCAGAAACATACTCTCCTCTCCGTCTCTGAGCGCATAGTTCCCAATACTGAGGTGCACATCGCACCAGATGCGCCTGCTGGCATGTTCCTGATTGGGCATCGTAAAACAAGCCATTGGGGCATTCTCCTTTAGCCGATAGCTTATTATTTTTACAGTATCCCCAGCTGTGGCAGTCGCTCGGATCACCTATGTAGCCACTACCGGGCCAGTAGCTGCAAATTTGGTTCATGGCAAGTCCGCACGTTTGCCACAGAGGGACAACAAAAACGATGGCGTGTAACCACCGGCTGGAAACTAAAATAAGAGTTATTTAGTTTTACCCGTTCCCACTGTTCATTTAATTTTCTTTACCTCTCATACCGCTGCCACTATTTCATTCGGTATTGCCAACAGAACTAAGCGTAGAGTTGTGAATATTCACTGCGTCCCACACGAAGAAGCAGTCCCAAGAACTAATTACTCGTAACTTGTAACATAAAATTTTGTATTTTTTTCGTCTCCATTGATAAGAACCAAAAACAATTGATAAATGGATTTCCAAATTCATAGAGTTAAATGAATACGCGTAAAAGCATTTGTGAGTATGTATGTCGGCTGATAAGGTCTATACTCAATTGTTTGGGCTACCAACACCATCTCACATGATAACAATGAGTCTGATTTCTTCTCCGGAACTTGAGTATGTCTATACATATATCTATCTGAGCCATTTTAGGAATATTTTAGCCCACTTACCCCATCAAATCTGCATATTTGTGATACTTTAAGAGCTATAAGACTCAAGGAGCCATGTTATCACTAACTCAATTTTTTTTGCCATCTGCTAGTGCCATCCATGTGACATTTTCATGTGCAGACTCTTGCCTGAACTTCACTTCAGTTTCTTACACTAAGCGAGTGGCACAAGCAACGTAATTCAAGCATACCCAAGGAGAACAACAAAAAATTGGAAAAGTACAAAAAAGCGTCGACTAGTCGGCAGTGCTCGATTAGCAGATTCCCTGTGCAAATACATTCGGGCCTTCTTTTATATAATATATATATTTTTATCCTTATTTCACATATCTAGTGTTTTTGAACATATTCCTAAAATTATCCAATCAAATTATCAATAATTTAAAATAAGCTGGAATTTTATGAATTTCATGTCTCTAACTCTTATTATTAGTCTCTGAGTCGCATACACACATGTGGACAGGAACATTCTACCCCTTTGTCCCATTCACAATGGGTATATGGTATAAAAAACGATGCAAAGCTGCACATCTCAAGTGTGTGGAACTGGCGCCTTGTCGCCGACGTGCAGCCAATGTAAACTGCTTAGCTTCGGCCCGTTGCGTTTATTGACATTTTATGCTTAAGGACATGTTTAATATCCTCATCGCGCTTTTAATATTACCGCAAGAACGCGTTGCCATCTTATTCCTTAACTGCTTCATGAGGCTATAAAAAAGTATGCATAAGGTTTCTCCCAATCTGTTCTTTTTTAAAGGCATTTGAAACTTTGATCTCTACAAATTTTAAAAAGACATCTTTGATATATTATACAACTCAATAGTATTCATGTCTGTTTTGGGAAAGCGTCTGTATGTTATTGTATGTGTCCGTGTGCGATTGTGCGTGTATCAAGAAAAATCAGAAACGACAAGGATGTGGATGGCACTGTGCCTACGTACAAATGGGAATGGTACAGGCTTGGGACACTGGGCCCTTTGCTTTTACCACTTCCGCTGCACAATGCTGCCAGTCGCAGTAGCGGCGCCATTTTCTTCTGCTTCCGCTTGCCGTACGACATTTATGGAGCTCATCATACCTTCCATCGCCCGGCTAACTTCTTGTCCTTTACTCGCTATTCAATCAGTGGCTGGCTGCCTTTCACCGGGGTTCCGAGACCTTTCCATACTGCCCGAAATGGCAAATTGCGTGGCTGACTTCGGGCCTCAGGCTCCATATCCTTGTTCGTCCCTGTAATGTCTGTTATGTCCACTCATCCATTCCATTCTTTTATACTGCGTTTTTTTTTTGCGTGCCTGCAATTTGTGTTCTTTGCTTGGTTGCTTTCGTAATTTTTTCCACATGTTCACGGCTTGAATATTTTATGGGCTTAAGTGCTTTCAGTTAGAGTCCTTTGCATAGCTCCTGTGCGTTTTGCACCTAACACGATGCTCTTAGAACGCATATAAATTTGTTTGATTAGTTTTCTGCTTTCTCCCAGACATATACATTGTTTACTGTTTAGTCAAAGGCCAATTGCAGTTGTTTAGTAGTTATACTCCTAAACCAACCTGAGGCTTATCATCAATTCAACAATAGGACTGTCAAATAAAATATTCAATTGTTTTTCATATATAATTCAAGCTAATCGACGTATTTTGTCTACTAAATTATAAGGAGGTCTGAATTGCTTGTTCTATTCAATGTTATTTTTCTTAAACCAAGGTCAAAATAATACGTAAATGTTCAACGAGGCCCGCAAATGTATATTCCAGTTAGAGTGAAGCATACAAATTTATAAGCTATTTGATAAAATATTTCCAAAATGGTTTTATACCTTGTGTATTACAAAAATAATGTATTTGTTTGTTCGAAGAGGATTACTCTGAGTCGGGCATTTCTACTGTGCAAACTTTATCCCGGTCAAAGGTAAACCTAGCAACAGGCAGGAATGAAATGTTCAAGAATAAAGACGTCCCCATCACCTGGCTCGCAGAACTCATTTTAATTAGGTTAAATATGCACTGAAAAGCTAAATGTGCCGCGCAAAGCAAAAAGGATAGCGGCAACTCGGAAAGAGATGAACAGATTGGCCAAAAGAGCATCGGACCCGGTTCGAGCATGGAGGCAAGGGTCGACTAGCCGCCCTCAACAAACCGAGCAAGCAATTCAAACGAGCAAGTGTTCATAAACAGGAACGAGCTCAATGAGATGCAAAGGACGATAAACATGCCCACAAGCGCCGCGAATGTGCCGCCAGTGAAATAAGGTTAAGATCCCTCGACTCGCCAACTTAAAGGACAAAGCTCAGAAAAGAAACGTTGCAGAAAAAGGTTGCCAAGCAGCAAGTGCAAAAGGAGCCACCAAGTCATATTTTTCAGGGCAACCAACACAATGCGGAATCTTGGCCAAGAGAAGCCACGAGTCTGAAAAAAATTATGGGAGCTTTGTTTCAAGCTAAATGCTGTGGTCGGGAGGAGCACACGTTGAAACAGGCGTGGCACGTACTTGGAGTATTTTGGCAAAATTAAAATTTATGAACAGATTAAAAAGCGTTAATGGGCACTCGCTGGGGTCAAGGATGCCACTTGGTGAGAGAACTTGGATGTGCGCGTATAGCAGTTTCTAGATGGTGGCAAATAAACGAGACGAGAAAACGTCCACAACTTGAGCCATAAACGCTGCATTTTTATTTCTTACAGATGGGCATCCAAACCACGTTGGGGCAGGACTTTCTAAGTGCCGCACTTGAGGGCTCCTAACAGTGTAAAACATTAAAAGCACAAGAAATGTGCCAAAATATTCTAACAAAACCCAAAACACTTTAAGTTTTCAAGCTGGTGTCGATGACAACAAGGAATACACCTTGTATAAAGGTAATTAATTACATAGGTAACTTTAAGATTTATGTAAAATTTAGCCGAATTCCTTGAGTTTTCAGCAATCTCTACTACCGTCTCCTGAACCTTGCCTCTATTTGTGATTCCACCACAAGGTGTTTATCTTTTTGGCATATTTTTATTGCTGTTTCCTAAGTGCTATATTTAGTAGATACGTGTTGTGTACAACCACGTGCTGCCATTGCTGTTCTACTTCCAGTTGGCCATTATTCTCTACACTTACAGAGTGCTAAAAAATCATATTTTCGCTCTTGCAACAATGTCAAGTTGTCGAGAATATTTTTAAGTGGGGCCTCCGCGCTGTGCCACGGCCAAAATAACCCGGCACCAAAGACCAAAGACTGCCTAATGGTATTTGCATGTTGTTGTTCAGCTCTCGTCCTTCGCTCAGCTCTCGTTGCCAGTGTCATGCACATGCACAGTGGGCAGAGGCAGACCCGGCCACTTTTCCAGGATGCAAATACCCCTGAGTGGCACTAGGACTGGCCCTGGGCTCGAGTGCCAACATAATGTGCCTGGTTGGCCATCACGAAGCTCAAGCAGGTCGCGTCGCCTATGTCGTTTAATGACCTTTTAAATGTACCTCTAATTATGTTTACGTGCCGTTTCTACCGACGACCAAAAATGTTAGCACGAATGACTGAATTTTAAAGCACATTATTTAGGTTCACTTTGTATCTGGCTGACCCAAATCCATGTGTTGACTCCCTGTTAATTATGTAACTTTTGGGGCACTCTTCGCGTCAGTTTGACGTGCCTGCTGATGTAGGTGCCAGCTTCATATCGCGTTAAAGTTTAATGTCAGGTAAATGGATAACCCAACATAGCAACAGGCTCCTCATGATGCTGCTTTTTGGTCTTCTATTTATAAATTATGTCGGCAAATCCAAATGTGTCCAAGATGTAAAGTTCCCCAAAGGTTTCGAATAGGGAATGAGTGCGTGTGTGAAACACCAATTGAAAGTTTTTGTCATTAAACTTTGTGAGTGTTTCCCATATTAATCGTTTTTGGCATGAGGTCGTCCACATAAGACATTCCCTTGCCGAAATCGATATTACATATTACAGCAATGTCTAGTTATATATTTAGTTCAGCTTGACATCATTATAAATTATTCAGATTAATGGGGCTGTCTGGCACATTTTAATTCGCTTTCCTGTATTAATATTAATTACTTTTAAGGGTTCTCTGCCACATCCTGCACACTGCATTTTTTTTTTAAATAAATTCGCATATAACCCTGAAGGGGTAATTAATACTGCTCTGAACAGCAGCTGCGATGGAGCCAAAGGATGAAGGGCTTATAGCTGGGCGTGCCACGATGATATACAGGGTTTTAATAACACCCAAAGCAATGGACGGTCTAGACGTGCAGCTGGCATGCATTCAATTATCAATCTATAAAAATGGTTTCCACATTTTCATTGAAAATTTCTGAAACTAAAGCGCAAGGCCGTCAAAATGTGGTTGGATTGGATTTGCCCCGACTCATTTCGGATATTTATTGCAAGGACAACAAAATCTTTAATTAAAGTGCAAACTTATTTTGAACTTGCGAATGGAATTTTGAGAGGAGCAAAAGAGGTCTGCTTACGTCCGTTACATGACAGTTTGACGGCTAATTACAAATGTAGGCGGAATGTAGATTAATCATTAAATTGAGTCATACCATGATTATCATCCAATGTTGGATATGAGTGTAATTGCTTACGCAATGTTGGTGATATTTTGTGAAAAAGAGTTATAACAAAGCAGAAGGCTTCGTATTTTTGTCATCTCACCTTCGCTCCCCTAGGCATTATTCAGGGTATACAACCATGTGCAGTACGAAGGCACCCGATATGTTTTTCAAAGAAATGCATGAAAAAGGAAAAGCAGCTTCAAAATGACTGAAAGTGGGCCTGTAATGAGGAAAACTCATTTGGGTAAAAGCAGAGGGGCAAAGGGGTCTACCATTAAAAAGCATTATAATAAATACTTATCACAGTATAGGAGGAGCCACAAAATGCAGCTACGGCGTTGTCGCATATATGTGCCACGCCCCAAATTCGCCCATATGTGTGGGGAGCAAATGTCGTAAAACAAATGTAAAGTGAAATTGCTTTTGCCGCTGCCCGCGACCTGCTGGCTCCATTCCCCACAAATGAACGACACACAGGCTTATATATATATATAAGTATGTGTGTGTGGGCGTGCGTGTGTCTGTGTGTGGGATGTGTGTGCGTGTCGACAGACGGAAGCGGAAACGGATGTGAAAAGTGCAGTCATAAATGCGCTGCCTGCCTTTGTATAAGACTTTAATAATTGTCGGGGCACTTAAAACGATGCCGACGCCAACACGAAAAAGATGAAAATTTCAAATTCGCGTATTTTCTTTTATTTTATGACCATTCTTCTTATGTTTTTTTTTTTTTTTTGTTGGCTCCCGCTTCCTTGACAGCTGTTCCCAAGGGCCTTTGCTTTCTAATTATGACAAATGCTAAAATATTGCGCATGTATATGTGTGTATGCGGGTGTGTGTTTGTTTGTTTGCCCAAAGGAAATATATGTCAGCGTGTGTGTCGTTTGGGGATTTCTGATTTTTTACTGTGCGTGTTTTTTGTTCGTATTTCAATTAAATCCCAAAGTAAATATTTAAATCCGTTTCAAATCCGTACACGTCATCTAAATCAAATCCTTATTGTCGACAATTTTTTGCTCTCCGTAATGTAAGGCAGCTCAGTCATATTATATATATGGGAGTGACAGATAAACGGAGAGGATATTATTATTTTAGCATGAAATGTATGCCAAAGCGTAACGCATTGAAGCAAGCATCTGTTTTATTTCATTAAGTACATGTATTCTTTATCGGCAAGATGAGCTGAGTCGATAAAGTTTTGTCTCTCGGCTTGTCTGTTTATATGTAACCTTTATATGTTCCTTAATCTCTTAAAGAGAAATCTGCCAGACCCGACTAAATCCTTATTCATAATGGTTTAAGAGAAAATTTCCAAGAAGGATGTCCGCCTATTAGAAAAGGTCCGTTAGCCGAGTCTTCACTCTTCAAGCGCAATTTATAAAGGAACGACAGATGCATATGAATGTGTAACGTTGTATATGTGAATAGGAAATAGTTTAAATTTATATTATAGCAGTTGGGAATCTTAAAGACATAAGGGAGAAAATTTCGAGATATGTTCCAGCAGTTTAATGATAAGTTGACATCAAGCGTACTCTAAGAATAATAAGCAGATCTACTGTAAATTGAGTTGCATGAAGTTTTGTCCTTAGTGTTTAATATTTTGAGGTATCCTCGCCTTGGGGTTGTGCTGAACTTTGTGCTCGGGCATAATAAATAAGCTTGACTGCTTCGCAAGCATTCAATAATTTTCAATTATATGCACGTATCCCCCAAGTCCTACCCTGCTGCTTTTTCTCTCCATTTTGGTTATATAGGGGCTTTCGATGCTGTTGTTGTTGTTGTTGTTGTTGGTTCTGTTGGCCAACTTGTGGGCCATTGAAATATAAAGTTTAAATTGAATTTTTGCGGCATGTCATTGTTCACAACCGGCATCTATCGACCATACACATGTTCATACAGAGCATTGGGATCCATATATGTATGTCCGTCTGTCCTTAACTTCTAAACCATTCGTGTCCCATCATCATACCCATTCTCTGCCCCTGTTCAGCTACCCACTGCACTTGCGGTCGCTTTGTGCACGGAAATGCGTTTCTAATTCAATTTTCTGTCAACATGCAAAAAAAAAAAATTTTTAAATTGCGAGCGTATCGTTTTTACTGCCAGAAACACAATGGGCGTGTCACGATACTGTTTCGCAACCGTTCGCACTCAAATACTGTTTGCGTTGCGGAAAATTATTTTACTGTAAGTGATATCTTTTAATTTGTGGAAATTGCCTAGTAAAACGTTGGTGTTAGTTTTGTTGATGCTTTTGATGCGGTGGAAAATACGAATTCAGCCATGTTTATATAAAGAGCGGCGTGACTCTGATTTCAATTGCTTATGGCACTGTGGACATTATTCGCTTCCGTTCATTTCACGCCAGCTCAGTATATTAAAATGCTCTTGCAATTAAAATTTATTTAGCCAAAAAATAATTTGCAAATCAATTGAAGACCGATTCAATTACGAATAAGGATAATGCCACTAATTGCAACTAGCTTTAATTTGGCGCTGAGCCATAGAGAATTTCAGAAAAATTGTAATCAATGAAGCAATGTTATTGTTCAGCGAATCCCCCAATGCTATGCTCTTTTTACAAGTGGCAAAGAAAGTAATAAGTGGTCGGGACAGTTTGAATAAGAGATATTCTAAGTCCAGCGCCGAGTTGCTGTCACAATCAGTCTGGCCTTCTCCTATACATACATACACAAGCACGCCCACCAAGCACTGGCTAGTTGGATAACCTAATGAGCCAGCGAATCTCAAGTCAGTGAATTGGATCACTTTGCGCTTATGAAAGCGTATACATACCTTAATGCAACGAAGGGTAATTATTAATTTTAATTATACAAAAAGTGAGTTATATGCAGACTTAATTAGTTGAACTTACTTTGATAAATCAACTTTTGCTTTTGTTTATACAATCATTGCTTAAGTAGAAGAGTCCAATTAGTGTTGCCAAAAGGCAAGCGACACTTCAGAGCTCAGTGAACCGTGTCTCACAAATCCGAAAACAAATTGAAAAACAGTATTAAAGTTGAAAACACTTTTGCCAGTTGGCAAGTATTTATAAAGCGATTTTCTCAGATTACGCTTTATTTTTCATCTCTTGTCTCTGGGTATGCACAATTTAGCAGACGCTTCGAGTGTCGACTGTTTACAGAGCAATTTGCGCACTCTACCACTGACTTTGCCACGAGCCAAAATCAGTTGAATGCGATTGTTTTCATGGTTCCAAATGTGCAGGAGAGCAATTTGCATGAAAATGGAAAATTATGCAAACGGATTTCGGTTCAATGTCAAATTATCATGCACATTAGACAATACAAGCATTACGAATATTACATTTCATTAATTTTTAGTATAGAGCATTAGATCTTCAGTCGAAATTTAAGCAGTAAATTATAAAGCACACACTTTTTAATATGTGCACAAGCGGTAAAAGAGGTGTGGGTTGAGATGATAACGTTTAAGTAAACTTATTTTATGGGGTTTTTCGTAAATTGTATTAAAAGTCTCGCGAAATCAAAAGCAGAATACAATTTTTTACGGGGCCCTTGTGATAATATAAGTATAGTTGATTTTCCCTTGGATTATTGCGATTTTTACAATCGATTAAGACCTAATTTTCTAAGTTTATATACGTAGCTAAGAAAATTAAGAAAAATAACGATGGTTAAAGTTTTCGATGGCTCCAAATCGTCGAACTATCCCGAATGAAGTGACCACTTGGCTACTTGTGTTGGTCATGTTGTTCGTGTTCTGTGTTGTCTGTCGAGTGTCGTCAATTCGGCTGCCTTATGCAGCTATTTTGGCACTGCGTCCACTTACACACGCATCCCAAATGTTTGTAGAGCGTGTAGCTCGTGTGCTCCCCGCACCTCTTTTTAATTAACCGCTGGCCACCAGTTGCTACGCTACGTGCTAATGTAATCCTCGTCGTTTTAATTACAAAACTCGACAAGCTGATGGCGGCACAGCTAAAGCTTTATGTGAGGGCTGCGAACTGAGGTTTGAAAATCGAAAGCCAAGACTCGGGACCCTTTTGTCCAGTGTTGGGCTCAGCGAGACCGGTCATTTAATTCACTTGCTACGAGTCTCGTAAAATTAACGTAGCATACTCTACGGGGCGCCAAATCCAGCCCTGAGCCGCTTAGCATTGTTTTCCACGCTTCATACCCAGTACTAGTTTTGCCTTGGGCAAGTCATCGCCAACGCGGTTGCGGCTGCGGTGGCCACCTAGTGCCTGAAGCCAGGGTCGAAAATACAACACCAACATCCAGTGTAAAGCGATTTGCTACTCTTTCACGCCGCTTAGTTGGTGGAACTGCTGCCTCGACGCTTTTGACCGGTCCTCGACTGCGGCGGCCTTTGCCTTTGGCAGAAAAGCCTTTTTGAATTTAAATTGATGGCGCTTTTACCAATGCCGCCGGCCAAGCCACTCACAAAGACCGACCCACTCCACGCCTACAGCAACCTGATTGCCTTTGTGACGAACTTCTTTTTCTTGTTTATTGTGCGCCATACACTTAATTATACACTTTAATTGGCATGACATCTACGCCGCATGATATAAGCCACGCCCAAACTGCCAGCAACTAGGCTTCCTGCTGGCCACACACCAGGTTCCATTCGGTATAGCCATACAAATGGCTTTAGACAAATGAAAACTAATTGAAATTCAAATTCCCATTTGTGGCCGTACTGAAGATGCCGATGTGGCCAGCAAAATTTCCCAGCTTTCGTTCAATTTTAATTCAAATTCAAATAAAAGCACAAGTAATATACGCTGCCTTCTTACTAATTTTTCTTCTTAGCTGCCTGACTATTTCGACAATTATACCAGCTTGGAGCTATTAAAAAGTAAGTTTGAAGCTTATATAATATTTTAAGTTAAGCCGACTTCTTCTCTTCTGGTCTGGATGCATTCCAACTACTTAAGAGTTATTATAACCACATTAGTTCCTTTATTCTATTTTAAATATATCCAAGTTTTAATTTGTTCCAAATCTTTGTTATATTTATAACCTGAAGTTGAATATGTATCAAAATATTCAATTTCTAAATCTTTAATGTTTAGAATGTGATGATTAGATTCAATGTTTTTAATTTGATTGGGATAATGCCAACATTATTATCAATTGAGTAGTTCTAGGCCGAAAAGCAACCGTAGTTGTTTTATATGTGTTTGACATTTGAGAGTGTCCCACTTATCAAAGATGTTTTCACATTTCGCAGCTATGACAACAATAATTAATATATGCTACGCATATGCCTCCTTGCAAATGGCATAACGAAACAGAAGCAGGATGTATCTTAGCCGTTTACTCTGAATTTGGCTCTGCACGGCGCCACGTCCCAGAACATATTGCCATATGTGATGATGACAGACAACAACAATAACAGTACAACAAGAGGGTGGAGAGGGGAGAGGGGGGGGGGGGGTAAAAAGGAAGAAATGGCAACCGGCTGGTCGCTTTATTTTTAATAAAAATAAATCACAGCATGTGCGCGACTGTTGGAAGCGGCAACTGGTTTCGTCAATGATTAAGAAGCAAACCACCCAGTGAGGGGCATAGAACTAAGAGGATTTTTTACCTAGGAAAAGTTGCTGGGGAGCACATTTAAAAACAAGTAAAAACGTCGCAGTCGGATGCAGCCGATATTGTGTAAAAACAGCTGAAAACAGGTGAGTGAAATTAAGGCTTGAGACTTTAAAACTATTGCTTAAAGGCGGCGACTTTCAAGCTGTGGCTTAAGACTGTGTCCAGTTTCCCGGAAGATTTTGTTGTCGGTCGCATAGACAGAAGGATGTAAAAATTTTCTTATATTCACTTTAGTATAGTCTCCCAATTTCTAAATTTGAAAACAAGTTTAAAATTCTGTTGTGAACAGCTTTTTCCATATCGAACTTTTTAAATGTTTAATTTATTAATAATGTTAAATAATTACACACATTGTAATCTCCTAACTTTATACGCATACATTTAATACTTTTATATATACTTTTTATACGATCAAGTTTACAATACGATATAATTAATTTGATATAATTATTGTCCCTTTGACCAACTAAGTTTGTCTTTTACATCTTAATCTATATTTTTATAATATTATCTAATGAGAAGGTCTAAAAACATACGTAACTCTGTAAAACTCCTTGCTAATGTCATTTATAAATATTTAAGTAATTTGAAATATTATCAACTTTCTGCAACATCTGCTTACTAAATCAAATGGGCGCTTCAAAGTATGCTACATATTAGGCAATAATCCAGAGGAATGCATCCCTTCTATTCAGTACACCAATGACCAACCATTTGATTGTACTTTGAAATTGAAATAAGTATATCTGACTGCGTCATTTGGGTTAGACACATGTGTGCGTGCGTGTGCGTGACTGAATGTGTGTGTTGCCTGTGCGAGTGTATGTTGTGTGGTCTTGATGTTTTGTAAGTTTAAGTGGTAGATATTATTCAAAAGGAATTAGGACTGAAATGAAATGCTTGTTGTCGGCGATGAGGATAAGACGACATGTGTGGGAAGCAGCTGAGGAATGCCAACCGCAGGACGCACGCTTTTAATAAATATGATGCATGGTGTATGTGTGTGTGAGTGTCTCTATGTGTGTATATGCTTACTGCTTGTTTGCTCTGTTTTTCCTGCTTGTGATGCAAATGTCAAGATAAATGAGCAACTGAGCAGCTGAAGGATGAGGAGGACGTCTCTTGACACAACAGACGAGCATTGAGCTATGGCAACTAGGCACACCCCACTTTACAGCCAGTTGAAGGCGGACTGTGCATAATGCCAAGCAGCTAACTACAAAGATCAACGGTGGCTGCTGCTTTGCGGTAAATGAATGAAGCCAAGTGTCAACATAATAACTTCATTACAACGAGGTCTAGAGGTGACGGAGTCAAAGGCGGAGACTAAGGCGAAAGACGTAAACCAGAGCCAACCGAAGCCATTTCAAACATAAACAGCAACTTTGCATGCACTGCAAGGATGATTGGGATAGTTGGACTGAAGTCACATGGGTGGAAATGTAAATTAGAACAGGGGCGTTTCCTTATGTGTGGCTACCATATTTGCTTGTTTGCGGGCCAAATGAGTCAAGATAGTTGTACATAAATTGCGATGTCCCCGTGCAAACACAGGAGTACCCACGCAAGCAGCAATTAAAGGACCATCATTAGCTAACTACATGAATCTCCGATATACGATAATTTAAGTATTAAGATAGTAAGTATTAAACATCTGTAATGGAATATAACAACTATGAACAAAAGTCCCAACTTTTCCATTCTACAAAAAAAATATTTAAAAAAAAAAAGGTTGAAAAAGTTAAAATAGTAACTATTGCCTAGCATATGTACTTGATTAAACTCTTCAGCAAGAGCCCAAACATCAACATTTGTCATTTTGCGCATGTTGCACAAGTGACGCAACCAAGCGATTCGCAATGGATAGGAAAGAAGATTAATGTGACTTACGCATCTGGATGTTGCCACAATCTGGGCACACGTGCAACACGCCGCAATAACGCCTACACGCACGCATGCCAATTGCATCTAAGCCAACTCATCAGAATGCGAACAGTAGCCACCCAATCAAAAAATCATTTGAAATTGGGTCTGTTGTGGTAGACTACTGTAAATATACCCTGAGCTTTGGTATATATTGACACGCAATGCATATATGTAGGTACGAAAAAGTGTACATACATCTACATACTTATTCTTTTATTTCAAATAGGATAACAGAGTCATTTACAAATTATATAAATCAACATTATTTTCAATTATCTGTGAGAAAACAGCTATTAAGAACAAATATTTAAGAGGCAAGTTAGTTTAACAAACAGAAGTTACATATGTGCTTAGGCCAAATGGTGCATTATAATCGATTTATACTGTTTAAGGATTGCACTTCGACTTCCCGCAACATCAGGGCTTTTGCTAGTTTTTTATGAGTCAACAAACATTATTTTTATTACCGTAATTTAATTATCTTTTTATTGGATGTTTGCTCACAATTTTATGCAACTATCAAAGTCCACATAAAACTCCAATTTATTTATGGATGCAGTGAGTGTGAGAATACATGTGTGTGCGAGTATGTACGTGTTTTTGTGAATATGCAGTTAATCTCTTATATAAGTAGTTTGTCCGTAAACTTTACGATAACTGCTGGGCAAGCTGTGCTGCTATTTGATTACTGGCCAATGGGTCGTATGCGTGATGACCGTCAATCGCGTGTTGGGCTGTCAATTAAATTTGACTGCCAAATGTTCGAGTGCACGTTGAGTATTCGTTAAAATCAATATCCGTACAATGACAGACAATTCGAATCGCACTCTATCAATCATAATCAACCTTCGAGTACTTTCACTCGAAGCCCTATTTAAAATTTGCCCTCTGAACTGTCAGGCGCAAAGGTTGGGTCAGCCTTAGAAGGGTTTGGCAAATACATATAAAAGGCCTGCCGTTCCATGCGAAAAGCAATAAATCTTTGAGTAATAAGATTAAATTGAAACAAATGAGTTCATTTGTTTTGGCGGCCAGTACACAGCACGAAACACGGTGAAGATGGTGAGATTTATGGGAAACAGGCATCAGAATAAGATTTGGTGGCCCTTAGATTAGTCATGAATCTGAGCAATAGTTGCAGAGTAAGAAACCGATATAAATTCTCGAATAATTATTCCCTCATTGGTGTTTACACATAAGAAATGTGCATAGTTTTCTGACTCCAAACAAAACATACATAAATTTATAGTTGCAGTCTCAGCAACTAAATAACTAATTCGACTCGTACAGGAACTGCACTTCTAAGGTTATTTTTCGCATGAATATTTGAATGTTAATTTGAATTCCATCGAATTAAGGCCAAAGGTTGGATTCAACGCGGGATTTCAAAACTAACAATACTCCAACTACTATTTATGATAATTGTAATAATGATAATAAATATAATAATAAAACAAGTAAGAGGCTCTAGTCGAGAGCTCCCGACTAGGGGATTTCCTGAACCCTCTTCTTCCAACATCAAATGCATATATATATTCTATTTTAGAAGCTATATGTCAAGTTTGGTGACTCTAGCTCTTATTATTTACCAAAATTGCCCAAAAAACATGATATCGATATCGATTTTTATCGATTGCTTAGAAACGGAGTAAGTTGTCGATTATCGGAAACAAACTCGATCTGCGCGGGAACTAGGAGCATCTACATCTAAAATTTCAAGTCTCTAGCTCTTATAGGTTCTGAGATCCTTGCGTTCATACATACGGACGGACGGACGGACAGACAGACGTACATGGCTAGATCGACTCCTTCCTTCTGCCTGTTATATACATTGGGATTTTGCACAAATACAATATACCCTTATACCCATTTTTGATGGGTTCAGGGTATAATCATCGAAAAAGTTTTGATTTTCGCACCGACCTCTATTTTGAAAAATAGCGTGATATAACCCCTTGCCATTTTGTCGATTTGGGTCAAAATTTTGAATTTCCTTTTTTTGATGCCAATCGATAGATCGTTTTGGAACGTCATATCTCCGCGAGGAGCTATGTCGTTTTGGAACGTCATATCTCCAAGCGGAGTTATGTCGTTTTGGAACGTCATATCTCCAAGCGGAGTTATGTCGTTTTGGAACGTCATATCTCCGCGCGGAGTTATGTCGTTTTGGAACGTCATATCTCTGCGCGGATCTATTACCCGAATGCTTTTACCCGGGGTAGGTTCGAAATCGAAACTTTTTTATATATTTTTTTGAAAATCTCGGGTAAATATACTCCGATTTTAAAATATTATACATTTTTGAATTCGTACGGATCCCTTCTATCATATGGCATTCAAAGAAATTAAAAATTGATGGGTTGGAAAAAGTTGTTGACCAAAAAACGTTTCGTTGGTATATATACCTTTACCTAATAAACCTTTTTTTTTATTTTTGTAGACTATCTCGGCCAAGTAATCTCAGAGTCGAAGCATTCGCCAACCCATACAAGAGACCTCGCTGAGAGGTGTGTAGTCAGAAGGCTCAAGAAAAGATCCTTTAGAGACCTCCTCCAACCACGACACAGAAGCCCCAGAGCTCACCGTCTACCTACGTGACGGTTCAGCCTTACTCAAAGAAGACGGCTTTGACGTTTGTCCACGATAAAGCCTGAGGAGCCAACCAGGATTGGCGAGATACCACCTAAGTAAACGGTTTTGTAATAAAAATGTATGCTATTTTTTGATTCAATACAATAAACATATATAAGTTAAAAAACAAGCAAACTTTTTTGACGATTTTTTTTTAACTCTCGGGTAAATATATCCTGTTATTGAAATATTATACCTTTTTAAATTCGTACGAATCCCTACTATCACACAGCATTCAAACAAATAAAAAATTGATGGGTTGAAATGAGTTGTTGACCAAAAAACGTTTCGTTTGTAAAATCAAACTTTTTTGATAATTTCTTTGACTATCTCGGCCAAATAATCTCAGATTTTGGAATTTCATATTATATTTGACTCGTAAGGATCAGTACTATCGATTGGTATCAGCAAAATAAAAATCTAAATTTTGACCGAAATCGACCAAAAAGCAAGGGGTTATATCACGTTTTTTTCCAAAATCGGGGTAGGTTCGAATATCTCAACTTGTTTGACGATTTTTTTGAAAATCTCGGGTATATATAATCTCATTTTAAAATGTTATACCTTTTTGAATGCGTACGGATTCCTACTATCATATGGCATTCATTAAAAAAAGTTGTTGGCCAAATAACGTTTCGCTTGCAAAGTCCAACTTTTTTGGAGTATCTCATGTGAGATTCATTAAATTATGCTAAACAAAGTACTGTCCCAATCGAGCTCTCTCCACTGGATTTATTCAAGCTATATAAATAGGTAGCTTTATCTAAATCAATATACTTACTTTGCATACCCAAGCCATTTGCATGAACATAATATTAAACATGTAAGAGGTTCTATTCATTAGCTCCCTTCTCTTTTTCCAACATCAAATGCATATATATATTCTATTTTAGAAGCTATATGTCAAGTTTGGTGACTTTAGCTCTTATTATTTACCAAAATTGCCTAAAAAACATGATATCGATATCGATTTTTATCGATTGCTTAGAAACGGAGTAAGTTATCGATTATCGGAAACAAACTCGATCTGCGCGGGAACTAGGAGCATCTACATCTAAAATTTCAAGTCTCTAGCTCTTATAGGTTCTGAGATCCTTGCGTTCATACATACGGACGGACAGACAGACGGACATGGCTAGATGGACTCGGCTATTGATGCTGATCAAGAATATATATACCTTATGGGGTCGGAGATGCTTCCTTCTGCCTGTAACATTCATTTGGATTTTGCACAAATACAATATACCCTTATACTCATTTTTAACAGGTTCAGGGTATAGTTAATATATTATATATATTACTATATCTAAAAAAAATACCTGATGCAACCACATTATTTAAATTTAATCTTTAGCTAAATGTCTGTGCGAACCTATCTTAACTTTAAACCAACTTTCAGCAGTTGAGGGTAGACAACTTGGGGGCACACATAAATTTATGTGTCTGGTTATGAATAATATGTAGCGTGTGCCTGCTGACACCGTGCAAATTCAAAGCCTGTGGCTAATTTGCTTCATTTTATGCTCATTGAACGACGCTTGCAAATTTTCACAGATTGCATACGTGTTGAATTATGTGTCTCTCCCCACACACCTCAATGCTGACCCAGTGAACGGCCGTCAAGGTTTTAGCTTGTGTGAGTGAGTTTTCTATTCAGAATCATTTGACCGGAAGTGACCAGTCAGCAAAACTGTCCCACTTACCTTTCACCCCCGCTAAGCTACAAGCTCTACGGACAGCCTATAGAATGCGACCTATATATATGTATGTATATGGATGGGAGCTGTGTGGGCTTGCCTAATCATCCATGGATGTGAAAGGCAAATGTCACAAGAGATGTCGTAGTATCCGTAGCCGTAACAAAAAAGAAATCCGTGTGGGTTGAAGTTTTAGTTATTGCCTGAATTTCCCCAAGAGTACATTAAGAAATCGATTCAATTCGATTTTAGGCAATAAAAATTGAGCGTTGCCTCTGCTTTTAACATCTTGCCGCACTTCCATTAACGACGTTTCCATTTAATGCCCTTCCATCCCGTTTACGGCCGGATGTCCGGAAGTAGAAATAGGGGAAACATTTGGGTTGGCGCCCATTTATGATTTTGATTAATGTTTCTGGGCATTAGGTAAATGCTGCTGTCCATCAGCATAAACACAGCCTCCGGCTAATGTGTATTTGCATTTAATGTGTTGTGTTTAATTTGTTGTACCGTTTTTTCCAAAGTTCCACGGCCATATTTCATTTTTCATCGACCCACATAATTCAATCATTCTATTTATTTATTTATTATTAATTTAAGCTGATTGATTGCTTTTGATTTGAAATCGCTTAGCAAGCTACATTTTTATTTTATTAGCATGCAATAAAAACAGTTTTCAAATAATATACTCGCGCATTATAATGACAAGCATTTACTGAATTAAGTTTATCTAAATGAGTATATATCGTTCAATTAAAACAAATTTGCAAATATATCATTTATCCAAATTTGATTTACTATTAAATATAAACCGCCCTATCCTGTTTAAGTTTTTTTCTTTTAGGTATACTTTAATTCAGGCTCAATATTAGGCTACAAATATAAAATATTTGTACGTTTAAGAGGTATAATTTTGGCAAGTTTCCTTAGCCTACGTAATTATCTAAACCCTTTCTGACCCATGACATCACCACTTACTCACACTTTGGCTTCGTGTCCTCCATTAAAAATTGAGTCAAACTGTCTTTTCTTGCATCTACTCAATGACGAACTTGTAACCTAGCCATCAGCTGTAATTTGGCTCAAAAATATCAATGGCAACAAACATGCTGGGCTCCCTTTATTTATATTCTGTATGGGCTGCCCGCGGGCGTTGGTTTTTATCATGTATACGATGTATTGAAGCGTTTGGCAAGTTTTTCGGACTCAGGAAAGGTTCTTGTGGCCGGGACATGGCTATTGTTGCGGAATGTCTTATTTTGTCCTTGCAGCAAATTGCCCTTGTTTTTCTTGCGTATACTTCATCGCATTTTTTGCAATCTGCCATTTCGTCTGTCGGTGCCTCAATTGGCTTTTATTCTCATTCTCATTTGTGTTTATGGGTGAGCCCGCACCGAGAGATGTCGACTTTTCTGTGGGCGTCAGCACGTGATTTACGCAGTCGAAACTGCTGGCACAGCTAAAGGACGCATGCACTTTAAATTCTCGAAAATAAAACTGCATTTAACAGTCAATTGTGTACATAATTGCCAAGCTGAATCCAGCCACTTGCTACAAAATAAACTTCATGAAAGCTGTATTCGCCTAAGTGTTAATAAAATTGAAAGGACAGAGCCAAAGCAAAGCAGCAAGGAATAGCAATAACAATGAGACTGTGCTGCGGATGGAGCTTCCCTTGCACACTTCCTTGATTAATCAAACAAATCAATAATTCAACAAATCAACGTCAAGGACGAGTTTTTGAAACGGACCCTCCACGCCTCGCTCGACTTTGCATAATGCCTTTCGGCCAGTCCTTAGCCAAGCCGTTAGCCATTAGGTCGGGCATGAAAAACAAATCACTTGCATTTTCATATCAATTTGCTCACTTTATTTTCACAGCCATGCACACAATGTGCTGATAATTCTAAAAAGCTTGAAAGTAAAATGTTCTGAGTTAAGTCAACCTTAAAGATTGCATCTTTTAAGGGGCAATGCCTCATTTAAATTAGTTATAAACAACAATAACTTCATTAAGCAAAACATAAACTAGATCCCAAATTTATAATCGGTGCTAAGAAAATGTACATAAATAAATCAAGGTCCCATTGTGAGCAATTAGTTCAATTTACATTTATCAACATAATTTATTCTGCCGACACGGCCAGGACTCCACCAAAAGTTTGGCAACGATAGAATACATTTTCAATACAGTCAAAATCTGTGCTGCGTCCCTGACTTCTTTAATACTATATTTATAGCTTAGACAGTTCTCGGTAGATGAGCAACGAGAGGCCTGACTCGAAACCCAACATGGATTATTCTCTTATCGCAAGGCCACAGTAGCCAGTGCCATTTATTGAAAAAACTGATTCGTGCAAAGCCAAGTAATATCCCAAATTAATATTTTAAAGTGATAGAGCGTGCCGTGGTACTTTAGACCTGAGCACAAGAATGCGAATAACAGATTATACCCATTACCCATTTATTTAAATGGAATAGAATTAGACATTTGCATGTGGTTTTGATGCTTATATCACCCTAAGCCAAAGTGTACTGGAAACGACACGTTACAATCGATTTCCTTATCCAAGTTTATTATTTTGTTTGGCACGTGCAACTATTAAACGGAGAGTCACGTGTCAGATGGTCACTGTGCGCATCCAAAGGCAGCTAATGCACTGCTCTAACAAAATTAAAAAAAAAAAAACGAGAAATCCTTTTGAATGAAGGAGTCGCCTTTTAGTCCAACTGCAACGTTCACCTGAGCTCTGGATTACATATATGCACACTTACATAAATAAAAATATATATATTTATACTTGTTCGGAAGGTGTTAAGTGAATAAAGAATAAGCCTCGCGAGCTCCAGCTGGGAAGATTATAAATCAGCTTTCAGTGGTGAAGCCATTACTTGTTTTCAATATTACGTATACGTCAAGATCAAGACGGTTTATAAGAGTGGTAAAACAATGTTGTTTATGACTAAAAATGTATTCGCGAAGAACATAACGTGAAAACCAATTCTAAATACCATAATTAAATGTAACAGCAAACTAGTTGGCACCAGGTACAACCAATTAAAAATTCTGCAGGTAGTACACGCAAGGTATACATATTCTTGCCCATCGCCGCAGACATTATAAACTCTTCTCTAACCAAAAAATGAATAGAAAGCTCTCATATAAACTTTGTTCGATTTGGTCTCTGTATCTCTCATTGTTTTGGAATTGGAATTGAAAGATTGGGCGTGTTTCATAGAATTTCCACAAATGGTCAAAACGGACCATCCAATTGAATTCACGCTGATGGTGCCACAACGGCCCCAACGGCCACTTTGGCAGTGAAGCTTCGATTTATGGTACAGCGATTTCAATTGGTTAAACATACAGCTGAACCGCCCATCGTGCATTGTTGGCCCGGAGTTTTCCATGGTTTCATTGATTTTCAATTTGTATTGCGGCACGTGAAGTTCTTCCGCTTCATTTGACTTTCCTACCAGACAGCCAGCTGCGTTCGCTGTGCTTGTGTTTACCTAAGCGGATAAACATGGGCCTCAACCTCGAGTGCCTGCACTGCGATATTTATGTAGATGGCGCATATTGCAAGGCGTGTTCACTCAAGCCCCCGGCTCAATCCGAATTGTTGCTTCTGAGTTTTACTGAAAATCCCGTTCATTTAACCACATTCCATGGTATGATTTCAAATACGAATTCCAATTAACAAATTTGAGGTTTAAGACCAGTACAAATGGATGGAATGAAAATTCTTTTGGTATTCATATAAGTTTAAGAGAGTGTGGAATTTATAATCAAAACAGCTTGCTTTTTGTCTGTTTACGCTGAAATGGGTAAGCAATTGCAATGCAATTAAGTGCAAATCTATTCAACAAAGAAAAAGAAACATGTCTGAGCCAATTAAGTTTTTAAATTCCGATTATCGTGTCTGAATGTATGAATGCGTCAATCCTAGTCGCGCACTCACAACCCACAAATGTAATGAAATTTGAACTTGGGCAAGCGTCTTTCAACCAAATGGGATAAAGTAGAAAATGTGTCTTAAATTAATTTTAACAAGTATTATTGAAAATAATTTGCAGCCGTCGCTTTTCACCAGTTGTCCACAATTTCTGCTAGAATTATGGATCCCCAATTCGCCAAAAAGACCAGCTCTAGAGATATATGTCGTTATGTATTTCGTAAGGGTCTGCTGCTGAAACATGTTAATTTACGACGCAATTTAAAAAATGTTTAAATAGTTACATATTTTACACTTGACTGGAGGGGCGTGAATGCTCATTTGCAATTTTTAATTGATTGTCGCATTTAATTTCCGCAGTGCTACTGTTATTGATTTTTCCTTACAAAGTATTGTTTGAAATATTATTAAATTTTCGCCTTTAATATGAATCTGCAAAAAAAAAAAAAAAAACAAAAACAGCAATACCTACTGCAAAAGGCTGCTAATACTGGTTGGATGTTCGTCAATGAATCAATTTAATGCCCGAATCGACTGTTAAAGAATGCATTTCATTTTAATTGAATAATGGGGCGTAGTGGGCATACAGTTAATGCATTCGTGGCCAATGACTGTGGCACTTTGCAGGCTGGCAACAAACTGATAACCGCCAATTAATTACACATAGTATGTAGGAACAACAAAATATTGTTATTAAACTGACAGCTGGATTCGGTGTGTTTCATTCGTTTAAATGTTGTTAAGGATCTATAATCAATTATTTATGGGTCTCCTTTGAAATATTATTATGTTTATGTGCTTAGTTCAACGCGTAAACCTTTTTTGAATAAATTTAATGTAATTGGCAAAATAATTGGCAACAGTTTCTGACATTCCAATTATCTCCCTCACTGGAATGCTTTTTATTGACTTACTTTACTAACGAATCAATATTTGAAATGAGCTGTATAGCATATATATAAAAATACTTTCTTCCTCAATATTTATTCAGGCGAAGTATTCACAAAATACTTGCCAGGGTTAAATAGAAATTTAATTTATCTCGTCCTTGCATCGATCCGTATAACCATAAGAATCAATTGACAATGAACTTTCTACTCCTCTACTTTCAGCTGCAAAATGTATAAAAAGGATTTTTCATTTTTCTTATATTTTTGTTGTTTGCTATTATTTCTTCTTGTTCTTCTTCTGCTGCTGTTTACCCTTCGCTGAGCATACTTCGGTACGATGAAAAGCGCCAACAACTTTTTGTTTCGATAGTTTTCCATATTTTCATTGTGGGTCAAGAGCAAAAAATACGGTCTTTCTGCCCTGCCTAGCTTCAATTACGAGACAACACAAATCATTAAACAAAATAATAATTTCCGCAAAGGGACAAGCGAAATGCCGGAATCAGACCGGAATCGAGGAGTCAGACGTGGCCAGCGATGGGCACGCATACCAGGACAAGCACGACAAATTGTGCAAAACAAAGGACACACAGTGCGAATGCACAAATACACACAGACACATCAGGGAAAACTCTTGATGTGGGTGCACTCAGAAATCGGGCAGGCTGCTCGCTTGGCCAACAAGGACCTGGATCTGAGCAAATACCAAATGTCAAGTGCAGGGCGTTAAATTGTCGCAATGTGTGAGGTTAAAGGGATGCTGGGCTGCTGCCAGCACTGACCTTTTAGTCCTTGCCTTGCTTTGAAATTGCTTTAAAATCTCTGAACATAAATAAACCTAGTTTTCCTTATACGCTCCTTCAGTCTGTCCTACCAAGTGGCCTTAAACACCAGGTTACGCTCCACCAGCATGCAAAGAAAATAGCTAGACTTCAAATTTATAGAGAGTAAAAATTAAAATTGTCAAAAAGCGAAAAGTGTGTGCCGCGTGAAAAATGTGTCTAACTTTGCTAATAATTTGCATACTTTTTGGCACGTCGAGCTCAACTCCACTCCTCGCATCCTCATTTCTCTTCTTCCCATTTGACTGGCTTGCACGCACATTGGCTATCCAGCTGCTGCCAGCTCTTGTACCGCACTATACCGGCCTCAGCAGTTGCTGGTGAAGCAGCACTAGAGCGCAGAAATTAGAACGCGCAATAGCTTCAAATTTTCACACTTTTTGCAAGCGCAAACAAAATAAACGTTCACGCAAACTTTAAGGCGGCCAACTGACACGCCTCGCCCGCCCACACAGTACATCTCTTTTGCGCGATGCCGCGTGCCAACAACCACGAAAGCCACAAAAAGTTGCACGAATGCAAAAACCTTCTGCAAAAATGTCGCAAAAAAGCAGAACCAGCTCAAAGCGAGCATTTTCCTGTGCTTTCGCTTCGTTCCGGACTCTTCCCATTGCATTTCTGGTTGTGTCGCCTGTTTCACGGAGTGGACAACGCCAGGAGCAATCGGATGTTGTCGCTTCAGCAGCGACTCCAGCATCAAAAACTCACCACTCAACCCACTTCGTCGGCTTCCACTTTCCCGGCTTCCCCCTACAAAGCCCCTGTCTTCCCTTTTTGGTAAATACGACAAGTTGAAGTTACAACCCACTCATTTTTTTGCCACGGTAACTTATCCAACTTGTCAGTTTGCTTGCGGACGCGTTGCGAGTGGACCCTTCTGCTTGTTGATTCATTCCAGTGGAGGATATAATTAGCGGCACTCTCGGGGATGTCTTTTTTTTAAGGTAAAATGGATGCATGAAATGATTATATGATCGCCTAAGCCGATTGCTTTAGAAACTAGTTTTTTGTATAGAACATAAAAAACTTGGTAAATTTAACAACTTTAGTTAAATATATTATCAAGTCTTCTTATAGACAGTCGGACGCAAAATCAACCGCAGAAGTATATTTTGAAACATTTGCTTAAAGGAATTCTTCTATTCAGGATTACGATATTCTTTGTTGGATAGAAACACATGTTAATTGAGATTAACGTTGTATAACGCAAAAATCATTGTTTGGTCAAAAATATTGTTTAAGTTAAATCTTTAAAAGGTGCCTGTAAGACATTTTGTGATTTAATTTCCGAACAACAAAATAAGCAACCGTCCAAATGTAAGGCATTAACTTGAATGGAATAGATTCTACATGAAATAGCAGGAGCTGTGCTATGTGCAGCCACCATAGTTTGTCCGTTGAGCATATTCGAGAATATTTATTTTTGTTATTGTTTTGCTGGCTAAATAAAACTCAAAACAAATGAATACAAATGTGAAATAAACTTAGTTCTGGCCAAAACGAAAGGCAACGGACTGTGCAGTCGTGTCCCTAGCCCCAAGTTTAGGGGGCGATGTGGCGAGTCATGCGAAATTGCAAGCGAACTTTGTTGCTGCTGCTGCCATTATTGCTGTTATTGTTTGATACTTTCCATGCTCATCTTTGCTTGCTACCAACAACAATGGAACAGGGAAAACAAAGAGCCGAAACTGAGGGACTCTGCCAAGTCATTAATGGAAATACGCTGCAGTCAGGCAGAGTGGCAGGCAAGCAGCTGTAACCCGCACTCTATGTTCATTTTGGACACACCATTGGTATTACTCATGCGTCGTGTTAGCTATCACGAAATGAAAAAAAAACCCGTTAACGGTAAGCCGCAGAATTGCTAGAATAAGAACGTGGATCCTTAGGCACAGCGCGTTTTTATTTGCGAAAGGGAAACAGCCGGTATGGATTCCAGTCCCAGGTCCAGTACCAAGTTGGCGCTTTAGCAAGTCTTGAATATCCAAAGACCAACATGATAGCAAATGCCAGAACACTTTACTTTCTCAACTTTTTATTGCACTTGATTATGCAATTGCAGGCCAAACATTGTACTGTTCTTGCTGCTGTTGAAGTCGAGGCAATTCCTTGCCTCACATCTTTGCTGTTGCGGAGCCCGTTGTCATTTAGAAGAGATGTCCGTGTGTTTGTTTATGCAAAACTCATTTGTCTACAGCAACAAAAAGTCCAGGTGAGAACCAAGCGAACGCAATGCATTTATAAAAGGCTGTCATCCAACTACCAACCGAGAGAGTTAAAAGGTACTTAACAGCGAAACTTAAAAGTCAGAGAATTTCAATTTTACAAACTATTGTCACTATAAATGTTAAAGCTCTATGTATACGAACTATTGATTTTTATATAAATTAATTTCTTAATGAATTTCTCTATACATTACCTAAATAAAAAGTTCGGTACGATAATCGAATTGAATTTTCTGATACTTCACTGCATTAGCATCATCAAACAGCAATTATTTCCTATTTTTGCAGCACGTTCTATACTACAAATAAACAATTATTTATTTCAGTTTACAATTCACATCATCCGACTCCGTTCAAACTTGAAAACCAAATGGAAAAATTAAAATAATTCACATTCTATTACTCTTGGAATTCCTGAATCACGTACTTGTGCATGTGCGGGAAATAAATTATTTTTTACACACTCGACCCTGGCCGCTACAATCCAGGTAAATAAAGTTCTAGCAGAAACGCAACGTATTTATCTGTAAGCTGATAATTTATTACAAAAACAATTGAATGCCGCAAAAATGTTGTATCATTGTATGGCGGAGTCTATTAGTTTTAGTATTTAGCTTTATTTTTAGATAAATTGAAAATTCTAAAATGCTGTCTTTAATAGGAATAGCAAATTATTTTGCTCTACAATCAGCGACAACCCTTTGTAATTTAAAGTACAGGGTATATAAATGTCAGGTGTAACAAAGCCCTTATCTAAAACCAAGTGCACAACAAAGTAAAACAAACAAAATACAAAATGATTTGCAGTTTCACATAACTGAAATAGTTTGCCGAATCTGGCCAGGATGGACCACAATCAGAATAAAGCAAAAGTTTGAAAATGTGTGCGTTCTGAAATGGACTTTGATTGCGTTTGCTCCAACGCAATGTAAATGAAAACTGTTCCCCCACAATACCAATAATGGATCCGTCGGTGCAGATGATTTGGTTGAACTATCCAAAATCCTTCTATTTTTGCAGACTATTGCATACACATGAGATGAAGAGTAGAAACTAGGAATTAGGAGAGTAGAAACTAGAATAAAGAAAGCCCTTCAAGCACTAAACTAGACAACAAAGATGATAAACCATCAGAAAACAACATGAAAGACCGACTATCTTCAGCACAATGAAGATTTAATACCCTTCAAAACATACAGAATACAGTGCACAAATACACTGTTCATATAGGAAATTAGAATTTGACCGATCACTTCTATTATGTACTCATCTGATAAAGAATATTTATATACTTTGACAAACTGAAAATACCCTTTACCAGGGTATAAAAATACGTTATGTGCATTTACAAAAATAAAACTGAATATGTGCTTCCAATTTTAAAAAATTCCGAGAGTTTATACCGTTTATGTAATTGCACTTTAGTTTTCTTTTGCAACTCGGCTTTAAAGCTTATCAAATTTGATTTCCCCAAATTGATTTCGCAGCACCGTGCATTGAATAAGCCACAAAAAATATTCGGTAAGGCACACAGTGGGATGCATTTCTCTATTGCCAGAAAAAAACAGCCAAGTAACCATACAACGAGCTTTTCGTAGTTTCTGCTTGGGCGCCCACAGTTGCTAGCCAATTTTTTATGGGCTACCGAGGGAAGAGTGGCTGTTGCTGTGAGGTAACACACGTATCAAGGATGGGAGGAATCATAAAAATAAATGAAAAAGGTCACTTTGTATTGGTTGTGAGACAATTTAACACAGGCAAATGTGTGTGCAACTGTAATTTGTGTGCCTTTGCTGCCAGCAGCAACAAACAGCAGCATACTCCTACAGCAACAACTGTGGAACCACACCGCCCGACAGACCACAAAAGGCGCCACACAATGTACATATGTAGTACATAGTAGTAAATAGTTTCTGCTTGGGCTGGGGGAGGGTAAATTGTTGGGGTGGTATCATTCTGGTTGTTAGCTGGATGGGTGTATGTGTGTGAAGTATTTATAAACGAGGAGCTTGTTGTTGTTGTTGGCTTTTCATTTGTTGTCCACACACACATGCACACAAACTGAAGCACGAGTAGAAACACGAACACCAACACTTATGGATTTAATCCTCAACAAAGCCCACACACATGTGGCCAAATGAACATGTTAAGTTTTCAACAGCTATAAATTATTTCTTTAACAGCCTCTGCTCTTTTTCCTATATGTTAAACGATCCTAAATGAATATAATTTATTGTGGTCATTAGGACTGGCACTGGCCGGCCCCGACTGCCAGCAGTTTAATTTAAATGCAATCCAGAGCCGAAACAAACATATTTATATGTACATTCTCATAAACTTTATGCTAATAAGAGTGTTGTTTAAATAAAATAAGTTAGAGTCGAGAGTTCCTGAACAGCTCCGAGTACACGCACATGCACACCCCAAAAGGACCCCCATTAATGAAGGTACTTAAATCTTGCCTTCATAGAAAATCTATTATTTATTTATGACTTTCATTTAACACATAGCTATTTTGATATAAGCGAGAAAAATGGACTTTCTTCGGAACGCCGAAGACTTACCCTTGCAGACCGAGCCTTATCATAATGCTTTGTTCGTATGAAGGAAAATAGTTATTGCTAAGTATTGTTAAGATATTTTGAAAAACAAAAAATTGTTCATTTAAGAACCTCATTTTCGACCGATCGGTCCTATATCAGCTATATGATATAGTCTGATGTTTTTAGGATTTTGCAGATATCTCCTTCTATGCGTTACACATTTCGAGAGAAAATTATAATAGCTTCTGCAAGGGTATAAAAAAAGGCCTTGCAGACCGAGCCTTATCATAATGCTTTGTTCGTATGAAGGAAAATAGTTATTGCTAAGTATTGTTAAGATATTTTGAAAAACAAAAAATTGTTCATTTAAGAACCTCATTTTCGACCGATCGGTCCTATATCAGCTATATGATATAGTCTGATGTTTTTAGGATTTTGCAGATATCTCCTTCTATTCGTTACACATTTCGAGAGAAAATTATAATAGCTTCTGCAAGGGTATAAATAAAGGCTGCAAAAAAGAGTTTATGCTGACTTGTAAACATGGCTCAATGCTCTGCACTCGATTATGTATTGTATTATATGTTTGGATTAATATTTGGAATAATTATTCAGTAGGTACGCGGAGCGGGTGGTATGGAATTTATAGTGTCATCCAAGGTTTTGTCAATGACCTGTCGATATTTGATGACGACGCAGCCCTCGTCGTCCTGAGCAAAGGTCAAGGTGTGTTTGCGCCAGTGTTCCTCTAATGGTTTTATCTTCTGCCCCGAAATGGGAGTGCTATAGTCGTACTCGTCCAAGCGCTTCGGAAAGTCCTCACGAGCATGCGAGCCACGGGATTCCTTGCGATTTTCCATGGCGGTGATGATGTGCACAGCATTGGCCAGCATATTTTGTAACTCCAGCGTCTCAATGAGGTCCGTATTCCACACTAGAGTTCGGTCAAACACCTTTATATCCTTGAATTGATCGCACAGCTGGATGACCTTTTCTAGTCCTTCATTTAACAGCTTGCCCTCGCGGAAGACCGCCGCATGCTTGGTCATGGTCCGCTGCAGCTCAATTCGCAACGCGGCCGTTGGAGTTTTGCCATCGGCATTTCGCAACTTTTTGAAGTTGTCCATGGATTTTTCAGTGGCACTGTCTGACACATCGGGTGGCGTATCTCCTGGGCAGCTATTGGCTGCAATATCGATGGCGCATGAGCGCCCAAAGACAACCAAATCGAGCAAAGAGTTGGCGCCCAAACGATTCGCACCGTGGACCGAAGCGCACGAAGTCTCTCCACAAGAGTAGAGGCCCTGGATAATTTTGTCTTTAGACTCATCGTCAAGTGTGACTACTCTACCCATAAAATCGGTAGGTACACCGCCCATGTTGTAGTGTACGGTGGGCAACACCGGCACGGGTTCCTTGGTTACATCCACTTTAGCGAAAATTTTAGCTGTTGTCACTATTCCAGGCAGACGTTTGTAAATAATTTCAGGATCAATATGGTGTAGTTGTAAGTAGACATGATCTTTGAGGGGGCCGCAGCCATTTCCTTTCAACACCTCCATTGTCATAGCACGCGCTACAACATCGCGCGAGGCTAAGTCCTTGGCCTCTGGTGCATATTGTTCCATAAAACGCTCGCCCTTAGAATTGACAAAGAAGCCGCCCTCGCCGCGAACGCCTTCAGTGATAAGACAGCCGGCTCCGTACATACCGGTAGGATGGAACTGTACAAACTCCATGTCCATAAGCGGAAGTTTGGCGCGTGAAACCCAAGCATTGCCGTCCCCAGTGCAAGTATGGCCAGCGGTGGTTGAAAAATACACGCGTCCACAGCCGCCAGATGCAACCACAGTGTTCTTGGCGATGAACCGATGAAAGGTGCCGTCATCCAAACACCAAGCCAGGCAACCCAAACAACAGGAATCTGCCATTATTAAATCGAGCACAAAATAATCGACATAATAATGGCAAAGATCCCCATATTTCAGAGTCTGGCCATAGAGTGTATGAATAAGTGCGTGCCCGGTGCGATCGGCCACTGCGCAGGAACGCCTAGCTACGCCACCCTTGCCGTAGCCTAGTGTCTGTCCTCCGAATGGCCGCTGATAAATCTTACCATCCTCTCTTCGTGAAAATGGCATGCCATATTGGTCGAGCTCGTGTACGGCTGCCATCGCTTCTCGGCACATGTAGTGGATGGCATTCTGATCCCCCAACCAGTCGCTGCCTTTCACTGTGTCGTAGAAGTGGAACTTCCAATCGTCCTTGTCCATATTGCTCAGAGCAGCATTTACCCCGCCTTGTGCTGCCACCGTGTGAGACCTTGTCGGGAATAGTTTCGACAGCATCGCAGTCTTAAATCCGCTTTTAGCCAACTCGAATCCTGCACGCATTCCAGCGCCACCAGCCCCAATTACAATAGCATCATATTTATGATCTTTTAACTCGTAATCGGAGTCACAATCGCGCATCACCCGGGTCACATGCCAGAACCGACAGAAACTAAAGCGGTTGAACGACTTTGTAGATGCTAATCGTAACAGACATTTAGAGTTTAAAAGAGTCATTTCTTGTAGAGTGTTCAATGTGTTTTCTTACTGTGTTCTAAATTAAACTGTTATTGGCATTTATAATAAAAGCTCAAAGCCTCCTGCTACCTGAAATTTTTTTACGTGAGTCATCTGAGGAATAAGGATTATTATTTTAATCTTATAAACGAAGTAGGTAGAAGCTTCACCTTTCAAACCAACTACCTACTGTTAGTAACATTTCCTAAACTTGGTTTTCTATATGCTTAAAATGTTTTGATTCTAACTTTAATAATTTGCCCGTTTAACTAATTAAATGATAATCCCACTGACTTTAATTTCTACCGGCGGATATGTCGCTTGTGGAATGGCGGAGTTGTGTCGCTTTTAAACGGCATAATCTCGCCTTTTTCAAACGTCTCCGTGCGGAATTATTAATTGCATTATCAAAAATTATAACAATCGATGGATTAAAACTTTTGGCAAAAAATAGTTCGGTGATGATGTATATTTTTTTTGAGATTTTTTGGAATATCGACAAAAAAACAAGGGGTTACATGACGTTTTTTCTCAAAATCGGGGTCGTTTCTAAAATCATTCATCATATGATGGTATTTTGCAAATATCTCGTGGCTATATTGGCAGGCCACGTGGCAGAAAGCGCAAAGCCCAAGAATTTCTGTATACATGTGCATATATACATTCATTTTCTTAATGTCAGCCACTCAAATAAATGTATTTAGGAAATAAATATCTTTTTACAGAATTCTTTTAAAAAAAATGTAGTTATTCGTATGTAATATTTATGAGAACATCTTTCTTCATTACGAAAAATAAATATGTATATTTTAATTATTTCTAATATACAAGCATTTACCTTTCTTATTATTTTTATTTTTTTATTATTGTTATTTTTTATCTAAATATACATATAGTTACTTTAGTTTTGTTAAATAGCCTTTTAAAATCGTGCAAATGTCTAAATAATAATCTAACTAAATTTTTTCCAGCGACTTGAATACATTCTTAGTTACTCTAAATGAACGGTTCTCATTTTTAGTAAATTTGTCAAGATTTTTATGTTTTTTCAGCTGTTATTTGTCAAGTAACACCATTGCTAGTATTACTAGCTATCGATATGTTCGACGTCATATTCTTGCCATTGGGCGAACTAAAAGCTACCCATTTCCACGAAAATCCTCCCAGCGGCAACCAAAACTAACTCAAAGAGGAAGGCAACGGCGACGGTTGCAAACAGTTGATTGGCAAGGCAAACAGCGGACGGGCAGCGGCGAGGGATTGCCGCGAGCGGCCCAGTCCACAGTCGACGGTTAGGCCATGCCCATGTCGGACAGAGTAAACATACTTAAGAGAAACGAAAACACGAATTATACCGCTTTTTAACCTGGCCAGACGAGGGCACAGCCATCATGCAATCTAAACAAGACAGCCTAGCTTATCGCAATATGCAAATGCGGTCTTCTATGGGCAAATAGACTGGTACAAGCCGTCAGGCTATAGGTAGGCAGCGCCAGGGGCAAAGTAAGGTGAGAAACGAAAGACTTGAAACACAAACTCGAACTTAAACTTGAACTTGGGCAAACACATTGCTCTTTAGTGGATATTCCCGAAGGCAGCATCAGCATCAGCTCGGACATGTAATTGCTGTCGGCCTGATGCAAAGGATACTTGCATGTCCTTTTTGTTCCCGCTATCTGGGTGCCTGATTGCCTGCCTACTAGGACGAACGTATGTGCGTATCCGTGTGTTAGGTTTATGAGTTTACAACCTCAGCCTAATTGAGGCGGGGAAATTCGCTTAGGCTATCCATAAACTCGAATTGTTTGCAAACACAAACAGAAAGGATTCATCATAAAACGGCACAAAACGCTCCTACAATACGGTGTGGTAAATATTTAGGGCAAGGTCGCGGCAGAATAGATTGAGGTTGAGTTTCCAAGTAAAATCCGCCACGAGACCGAACTCGAGACCAAGCCTTTTCTTCCAAAGAACTGGTCTCATCAGTTTATTAATGAAAATGCGACAGCCTTGTGTTCATTTATAAACATTCAGGAGCTCCGAAATGAAATACGCATTAACTGTATACTCGATTTAACAGATTAAATTTGCTCGGGAATTTTTCAGATTCATTTCGTCTTGCTATCTATGCCTTTAGATGTGATAAGCTTACAGCACTTTTTCCCATTTGATTTCTTTTTATTTCATTTCATAGTTTGTTGATTCTTCTCATTTACTCGCCTTTATTGCTGTGTTGTAGGCATGTAGCCACAGCCGTGGCTCTGTTTGCCTTTCAGCGCCACAGACTGATCAACATTTTCCCCAATCCCCCAGCCCAACTGTGGCGGTCCATTGACACGCGGCGGTGACTTGAGAAAGAGGAATGCATAGATCGAAACGTTTTGACCAGCAGCTGAAAAGGCGCGTGATCTTCAAAAAACACGAACAAGCTATAAATAATTTTAAAAAGAGAAACAATAGCAACACCAATCAGTATCTCATAGAAACAACAGTGTCCAATATCAATTTTTTTCCATCACTTGGAGTGTGACGCATGCCCAGAACTAGTAATCTACATTAAACTATTTCATCGTATTACTTATATTTGAATAATATTTATGATCAATTTATATAAATTAAATGGCTCTACCAAAATAATATGTCTTCTTGCACACAAATAAATCAATAATCACTCGCTTAAGCATTAGCTATCGAATTGTATAAAAATGCTGAATCATTGTTAATATATAAATATATACACATGGAATCGTGGCTAACCAACATATTAACAGTTCAAAGCTTTCACTTCAAAAAGATTATTTTAGCTTTACAACGCCTAACATGTCATATATGTGAAGAGTTCCCCAGCTTATCAGGAGTATTTTAAAAAATGTAAGTTCGTTACTTGGAAATTAATTTAAATCATATCGAACTAAATCATTAAAATATTTACATCGCAGTCGAATGGAATTGAATGCGCCGATTCTGATGGTGTGTTAACCCCACCGTTCAGCTCCGCCTCGAATTTCGGCCAATATATACATATACATGTGCGCATGCATACTTATATAAATTGACGTTTGCGGTTAAATGTTTACAACTCGAAATTCAGCCGAAAACTTAACAAAAAAATAAAGTGTGTAGAGAAAAATGCTATGAACGGCAAACCAGTTTTAGGTACAGACGAGACGACCCAGGCCAACAACAAACAAGCATCGTGGAAAAAATACAAAGTTTTAATTGGTTGCACAAACAAAAGTACAAAACGAGCGTCTAAACAAATCGAAGTCACTCAGTCGGCGGTCAAAGTAACGAACACTAACTTCAACCGAGCTCTGTGAGTTGGGTGGATGAATATCAGTTTATTTCGTCATTTGCTAAAACACCTTGCACTTAATAACTGGCGCATGTAAAGCTCGCAGAGAGACAACGCGAGAGATTCTCGTTTCTCAGGACTCAGTCCAAGCTCAACTCAACTCTCGACGGCTGTAGGTCACCCAGCCATCACGATTGAGCAAATCGAACAAGCGACTGCTCATACTCATGAATGATTGACAAAATCTGAAACCTGAAATGAGGCTTCTACCTGCTGCCGGCGGGTCCAAAGCGATGGCGGGCTGTAAGATCGAGAGAGAGGTAAGCTGTTTTCGTCCGCTTACCTGTTAGAAGGTGTGGCTAAACGAATTGCGATCAGCGGCGTTGGTGATTGATCGCAAGTGTGAGCGAGACGACAATACGTGGGCACTCGTCGGCAATGGCTAAGAAAGAGTTGAATCAGCCATTGAGCCAAACGTGTAAACAAGATGGCATGGGCGCAACAACTCGGCCAAAGAGAAATAGAGGTAACATCGCACAGCGACTACTAAAAAGCAAGCACGGCTTGTGATGGTTGAAAAAATTAGCACCGACCGTCAATCATTAGCTAGGGAACGGTGGCAACGCAAACAACGCACTCAACGGCGGCCGAAAACTGACGACGGCAATTCGAAGAGTCCAAAAAAAAGATCGGCGCAAGCGTTGAGAGCAATTCCACTTCCTTCTGGGACCTGCTTAATCGGTATCGGTGAACATACAGTGAAGTGTGGACGAACCACGAATTAAAATATAAAACTTCAACAAAGAAAATAACTAATATAGTGATTGTGTTCGGTGTGTGACTTAGTGCGTGATCCAAAAATCTTAGCAAATTAATTCTCATCTGAATTATCCAAAGGATTACAAGAAGTAGCGTCACCGGTGCGAGCCGGAACACACATTTTTGGAATTATGTAAGTTTTTGAATAAACTTAAAAATTAAAATTTTTGACAGAAAATATCACATTGCTTATTTAAAATTAGATGCGCAATTTATATATCTTGCAGATAATGGCTTTTGTTCTTTATACCATAAATCTGCTAATACATATTTATATAGTTACTATAAAAAAGAATTCAGTTATAAATAAGTCAATGGTAATATTATTCCTTCGTTTAGTTAACAATTTGTGTGAAATAAATAGGGACCGAATATTGAGTGTCAGATATATTTATACTAATTCGTTACTATCTAATATCCGACACTTCATATATATAGTAATAATAATATCACAGTAGTTTCTGGCTATCTAAATGGAAGATGGAAAAAATCAATCAGCTGAAAAGATACAATATTGTAACAAGTCAACTACGTGAACATGATTGATTAATTTTATTGAGAAAAAGATAGCAAAATTAATTTTTATTCATGACCTTCGAGCTTATAACTATATAAACTGCGTAATACAGTTTAAGTTTTAACTTCGTAGGGGCTGGCAAAAAAAACATTTAACCAGCCTTACTGCGTACAAAAGTCGGAGTAAATACGTAAAACTTCATAGCATTCTTAGAGGCAACGTATCGTTTAACGTGTTAAAACTAAAATAATAAAACAAAAAGCTCAATATTTTCCACCAAGCTATTTATATAATGTGCTAAAAGGTTATTAGCGAACCCATTAACTGTACCTCTATAGGATTACGCCCCAAATAATGACCCGAATAAAATAAACTTCGAATTTGTTTTATATTTAGCTAGAAAAATAGTTAGCTACTGAGTAGCGGTAGAGTTAATGGGGATATATTTTTAGAAGAAGATCTAATTGACATTTATCTCGCTGTCACTTTCGCACATGGTTCATGACAACATTTTTAGGCCTACAAAATTATGCTGCCCGGCAATGATATATCTTGTATCCATTTGCTTGCTAAAATACAGATGGACAGGCAGATAGAGTTCACATATAACTCTTCCGGTCATAAATATAACAAATCCTCTTTTGATGCTCATCAAGAATAAAATTATAAATCGTCTGAAATGGAATAAAGGCGTTTATAAAAACTCAGTTGCATAAGTCTGTAAGTTATATGCTGACAGCCATATTTATGGTCATTGTTTTGGGCAGCAATGCAAATTTCTTTATGCAAATTTTCAATTGACAAGCCTACTTAAATAAACGTGTGAAAATCAAACATTAAGCCAAACACTATTCCAAGCTCCGAAATTCACAAAACACAAAATTTGACACCCAAAACTCATTCAACACTTCCCAAATGAAACCTACAAGTGACAATAACTCATCTTAATGATCCTAATAATAACTCTAATAATATAAAACAGCAGCGCCAGCGGCCCACGCGACTCTGTTAGGGGCTAGAGGCGCAGCTGTGGACTGGCCAAATGTTCACACGCAAATTAGGAGGGACATAAGAATTTGCTTGTGCCGACACGACCGCAGGCATTTTAATCGGCCCGACAACAACAATAGCAGAGGCCCCCACAGGCCAGTTGAGCTATGCTAACCAATTACGAAGCATGTGAAAATTATCCTATTAAATACAAATCAAAAGAACCAAGGAAATTCCACCCCCGCTATGGTATTTGTCGGCCCGGGCCCCGGGCCCCGTTCCCCAAACCCCAACACCGTACCCGAGGCGTTCAGCTTCCGAGTTTAGTACTTGACAAATGCTTACTAATTAATTACAGTTTGTACAATATTTTAGTATGCGTCTCATAAAGTGCGTTTATCAACGTTGTTGCCCAAGCGAAAAGTGTGCAGAAAACAAAAGTGTGATAATATCTTTAACAGCCACGCCCACCCAACTTTAAAGGAATTGACCTACTGATTCACTCGCCTTAAGCCGGGCGACCACCTGCATGTGACGGTGCAAAATGGACGCGTTATACAGCCAGAGGCTAAATTAAAATTTTGGTTTATTTTCCTGTAAAATGAAGTGTGAAATTTAGCGAATCCGTTTAATCGCAACCGATAAGCGCCAAATGTGTGCAACTGCCACTGTTCATGCCACCCGCCAGCAGCGTCGAGACTAAGCATATCCTTAAAAGGTGCAAGGTGCAACTTGTTAAGCATATGAATGTTATCTTCGAGGTGTTATGGACTAATTGCCCTTGCAAACAAATATCAGATGCACATTATGTTTCTATGCTTATCCAACAATTCATATTCGAAATGTTTTTGCACAAACTAAGTTTCGTTTCGTTTGAATTATCGATCAAAACAAAATAGTTTTTCACACAAAAACTCTGTGATTTAGTGATTGTCTGCAGCAAAAAGAATAATCTTTTAACAGTTTAAAGAAAACTTTGCAACCGGATGACAAGTTAAAGAAACAGACAGTTGGACAGACTGAAAAGCTTGGCCATATTATTTTTTAAGGCGATAAGTACAGCTTGCAGAATGTTTTTACTCATAATGCCACAAAAGTTTCCATAAATTAATTAAATATCTATAAATATAAAAAAAAACATATTTAAGTAGCGATTTCCTGAAGGCTAAATTAAATAATAAATTTAAAAAAAATAGCTTTGCATAGAAGCGAAGTACAAAGCATCTACAAATATGTTTTAAATGGCCAAAAAAGATTTGTACCAAAAATACTTGAACATAAATAATTACTAACACGCAGATTCAAGCCTTTTGCTATGAGTAGAGGATGTATACATTTACACTTTTATGTGTGTGTGTGTATGTATGTGCAGAGGGTATACGAAATGGTCTGAGTAAACATCAAAGTCACGAAATCATTCAAAAATCAACATCGCAAAGTAGATGGGGAAAAAGTCCAACCAAAAGCGTCATGGCAGCCATCAAATGTTAAAGTTAAAGTACATAGACAAACACACACATGCTCGCACACACACACACACGCGCGCACAAACACATAGAGGAACACATATTGTCGTTCACAGACACGTGTTCAGACAGCATACAAAAACGGCTTTTCATTAGGCCCTGAGTTGGAGCGGTGCGAACGGAATACAACCCAAATCTCATACATATGTATACTAGCCATATATATAGTAGAGGCTTAACACAAATGCATTAAACAACTATTAATATTAAATTAAATGTTTTAAAATAACGCATGCAAATTAAGTGTGGTTAACTTTAAACCAGTGAAATAAAGTTGAACACTCTAGAGCTTATAAACAATATAAGATTGGTGTGGCGATATCTCTGTTAGAAAAAACTGCTATATTACAATCTGGAAAACCTCTCATAAAATGACAGCCCCTATATCCTTACATGATTCAATCATATTTTGGGATTAAAGACCTTCGATTATAGGTACATTTAGGGCAAATAAAGGTCATAGACAATTGAAAATAAATATAAAAACAAAATAAATCAAAATTAACCCAAATAAAAAACAGTTAAGACAAGCCAGCTTGGGATAAAATTGAGGAACAATACATTCCTAGCCGAACCCCAAAAGTAAATATATTCCAAAGATCTGAAGTTGGCCCATAAAAATCCTAGCTAAAGAATTGGGGTTGGAGTTCAGCTGTGGCCAGTTGCCCCAACGTCGGCATTCCACCTCCAATTTCGTAGCTCAATAAAAACAAACAAAACAATTAATACATTTTGTTAATTTATGATTACAAAACATTGCGAGAAACACTTTCAGTGCCGGACCAGAATTTAGACATCACCAAGCAGATTTTAAGCGCATTTCTTTTTTTCGCCGCCGCGTTTACAATCCAAGTACTGTCCCGGGCCTTAGCCATAAGAACGGAATGGGCAGCGGCTCTGGCTGCGAGGCCGGAGTAAACAGAGGTGTTTGTTACTGTTGCCACGGCCATAAATAAAAAGGGTGCCCGCTGTTTATGGCCAGTCAGCATCCACGGCTGCGTCCGAGGTTCGAGCTCCGAGACCTGAGCATGAGTCGGAGTCTGAGTTTGAATTGGAGTCTCAGACCTGGGCAAGGCATAGCTAAAGTGTGCAATATAATTAAAAGCCGACAACAGACATGGCCCAGCCATTCTTCTGATGCGCCCGGGACAGTGCTGTAAATGTATAAAGTGCTGGGGTGAGCCGTCGGTCAGGCAGGCCAACTGTCTTTGATGTAATTCCAATGGCACAGCGTCAACAATCGAATAACTCAGATTCTAAAGTTAAAGTTTTAGTAACTGCTTCGAGTACAATTCACAATATTAATATACACAATTAATGTCCACAATATTGATAAATAAATTGCCTTTCTGATTATGATAATAACCAGTCAAACGACTGTAAAAGACAATTTTACTAGTACAGCTCGACAACATAAACATAATCGTATCTGGGCAAACATAATCAAAATAAATTTCATCTGGAAAAAATATTTAATTATAAAATAATAATAAACGTATACAAAACGATTGGAAGTATATTTTTATCTAGGTATTCTGATTTTAGTTATAATTGGTCAAACTATTTAGTCGCATGAAACTTTGCTCTTTATTTAACTTGACATTGAGTGAAATAAAAACGTTTTTTTTTCCTCAAAAAAAAAATGCATATGGAAATATCTTCCATAAAGCTTCGTTTAACATACAAAAAATATTTGTTTACAATAACAATAATAATTAATCATTTTTATCAAGTTAATCTAGTTTTAATTATTCGTGGTCAAACAATTTAGCTGCAAACAAAAAACACTTCAGCTTTCGGATTGAAGAAAGCATTTTTTTCAAAAAACACAAAAAAAAAAATTTGAAATTTTAATATTTGTATGAATCGTTTTATAATAGGAATATTTAAATAACGTATGAAATCAAAATAATATGTTTCTAAAAACTCATTTGAAAACATTTTTAAAAAAATCAAATGCGTCACAATTGCTTTAAAAATTATATCCTAGACATGAGTCTTTTTTCCAAAAGTATTATAATATTGACAAGAAATGTAAAACGTTTGACTGGTTGCATCGAATTTATATACTTGAGGATTGTCTTTGTAACTTTCGGATTAAGATTAATATCTTGAAAATCGTATCACATATTAAAATATAGAAGTCAACCAACTCCAAATCAACATTCATTTTCTTTCGAGTTTTTAAGGAAATTCACTTGTACGAATATTTTTTCTAACCAGTATCTCCTCTCGCTTCCTTTTTGCAGTTGACATGACCACATCGCATATCCTGTCCGCCGTGGATCCCACAACCGGCCTTAATGGAAATGTGGCGGCCGGTGGTAACGGTGCAGCTGGCGGCGAGTCCCCTTCTCCACATCACGCAGCCCACAATGGGCATGGGCACGGACATGGAATGGGTGTTGTCGGTGGTGCTGTTGCATTGGGCTCAGCGGGTGGAGGCGGTGGTCATCGCATTGTCGGCGGCGCTGGCAGCCCCAATGAACTGGATCGCAATCTGCGCGTCTCGCTTGATGACCGAGAGCTGTGGCTACGCTTTCAGAATCTTACCAACGAGATGATCGTCACCAAGAACGGCAGGTGAGTTGTGATCTTACCTGTTGCGCGGCCCTTCTTCTGGCAGTGCAACGTGTTAAATGGAAGTTAACGTGGCCAGCAGCGTCGACTTTGGTTTTGCGGTGCATTTTGTTTTCCTATGCAAATTGGCAATGAGTTTTTTGCGCATTTGTTTTTGCTGCAATGATTTTTCATGTGGGGCTGTTTGCACCTTATAATGAAGCGTTAACGTTTCTATAGCTCTGCTTATACAAATGCACATACATAATACAGACACACACACACACACACACGCATATACTATATGTGCATACTTTTGTTTATAAGTATTTATTTACATGCGAGCGTTCGTGAAAATGACTAAAAAATATTTACCAATGTACCAGAGCATGTATATATTTATATAAACAAAATATATATATAAGTATATATATAAATATAGGTAGACATATGCGTGTGTGTCTGCGTCTGTTCGTATGCAAAACGCGCTTAGAACTTGGACTCAACCGCCCCGGTCTCTGGTCTCCGGTCCCGAACAGGTGCTAATTAACGCGGCCCGGCAACAGCCGCCATCTTGTACTAATTGTTGTGGAACAGTGCGCGGATGGCGCGTTTCAATATTTGTCCGAAACTGACACCGGCACCGACACAGAGGCCGTCGGGGCGATGAAGCCAGAGATGCAAGCCCGTCCAAATGGCAGCAGTACAGGTATCCATAGAACCACGCAACGGCCAACGGCGAAATGATGAAATGAAAACTCTTTGGCATTCAGCTGCCTGTTTGTCGAATAGAATATTCATTGCGTACAAATGCAATATAACTGTGTAGCGCACCCGTTTTAATTGCGATCTTCTACATTGTTTTGCAGGAGAATGTTTCCGGTTGTGAAAATCAGCGCCTCTGGCTTGGATCCGGCTGCCATGTATACGGTTTTACTGGAATTCGTGCAGGTCGACACCCATCGCTGGAAGTACGTCAATGGCGAATGGGTATGTGCATGAAACTATTTGAAAAACTTCTCAGCAAAACAAAACGCCTTTAAGCTAGGCACCACGTTTATAAAGTAATAAGTGCCTTGATAATAATTACTACATAATTATATAAAGCCCGAAGGCATGGGCCGTGGACCGTGTGCCTGGTCCATTGTGTTTTTCTTTTCACTTTTCCAGTCAGTTCACGCCCGCGGTAAAATTTAAAGTTACCTTAAGCCCCCTTTTTTAAATTAGCTTGATGTCGATGGCAGCAAGACAAAAGGCTTCAATATATTTTCTTGTCCTTTACAAAATCAGTGGGAAACGCACTCATTAATTTGTGGTGAAGACTTTATAAAATAATTTTAAAGTTTTATGCAAGAGTGGTAAATATATTTCTTGTTGTGTAATCTAGATTAATTCAGCAATTTATGACCGATGGGATACAAACATTATTTTTCACACACACAACATCTATATGCACTTACGGATTAGGCTGTGCGTTAATCACCAATTAGTTGTTAGGGACAAACAGCTTACGCGCCAGAATAAGTTATTCAATCATGTAGAATTAATCACATCGCAAGTGTTGCGTTTCTATTTGATAACTTGTCAATCGTCTCATTTAGCGTGATATACGCATTGTATATTCGACTCTATTTAATTTCCCTGGGTATTATCAATTTAAAAAAAAACATTGTGTATTTTTCTAAACAGGTACCGGGTGGAAAGGCGGAGGTACCACCCTCGAATCCCATATATGTACATCCCGAGTCACCTAATTTCGGAGCCCATTGGATGAAGGAGCCGATTTCATTTGCCAAAGTCAAGTTGACAAACAAAACCAACGGCAACGGACAGGTCAGTCAGCGATGCATTTTTCGGACATCGTAATGCTTACTCTCTGTTATTACTTTTGTTACAGATAATGCTGAACTCATTACACAAGTACGAGCCTCGGGTACACCTGGTTCGAGTGGGCTCTGAGCAGCGTCACGTGGTCACCTACCCGTTTCCAGAGACTCAGTTCATTGCGGTGACTGCGTACCAAAACGAGGAAGTCACTTCCCTAAAAATCAAGTACAATCCGTTCGCGAAGGCCTTTCTAGATGCTAAGGAGCGTCCAGACACGCTCTACCCTCACGACACCCACTACGGATGGCTTATACCTCCGCCCACCCACTACGCGAGTGCTGCTGCAGTTCAAGCACCGCCACCACCGCTTCCCATGGCCCAGACGCATGCCCTAGTGGCGACTTCTTCAGCCGCCTCCTCGGCTTCCGTATCGGCCAGCTGCGATCGCTATGGTCGCGCTCTGTCCACACGCAGCTCAGCGCCTAATCGCACGACGCCCTACAGTAGGCCTCGCGTTGTCTCGGGCTCCGGCTCCAATGGCAGCGCGGGCAATGCCTCCTCTTCCTCGCCGCAGCCTCCGTCTGCGCCTCAGACACCAACCAGTCTGCAATCGTCAATCGGCTCGGTCAGCACCAGCACCGGTACAAACACAAGCGCCAGCGTGGGCAGCAGTGGTGCCAGTGGCTGTTTCACCAGTTCCTACTCGCAGTCGGGCTTTGTGCCAGTGGAAGCAAGCTCAACGGCATCGGTGTTCTCATATCCAAGTAGCTGGCAGGGGAACAGCAATTACTGGAGTCCGACGAGTGTGCCGGGTCCCATGCCCATGAACGTGTGCAGCAGTCGCAACATATGTATGTGCTTCGCATTCAAATCGATATTACCTTAACCACTTATATCGTTAATCATTGGCCATTTTAGCAACGCATAATTCACCCTCGCCCACAAATGGTTCGCCGAGCTACACGACGCCATCGCCTGGCTATACTATACACCACCTGACGCCGCATAGCCACCAGTACAACATGGCCCAGACGGATCTCTATGCGAGTGGAGCGGCTTCCTCGAGCTCTCCGCAAACCTATGGAGCACCCACACACCAGGTGTATCATCCGACGCCAACCTCTCCCACCCACCAGCTGTACACGAACGTGCTAAACGCGCCCTCTGCGCTGAGCTATCCGGCTAGCGGCTGGCACAACAGCTCCGGCGCCGAGTACGGGCTCTACCAAAATGCGGCTGCGGCCTATTACCAGCCGGAGTATATACCACTAGAGATAGGGTAAGTGATTGGGCAGCCAGTTGAACCGCGAACTCTACACCTATATCGCTAAAGTAGCTATCAATGATTCCACTCTCGAATCGCGATACATGTTACAGCTATGCCACTCATCCGCTGGAGCCCGTAGACGTTACGAAGACGCTTGATGAATCACAGTCCGCCATGTACAAGCCAACTGAAGAGCAGAGCTCCGTCATCACTCTGGAGTGCGCCAGTGCCAGTGCCAGTCTGAAAACCGCCCACAATCACAACGACATCAAGCTAGAATCTCTAGAGCACAGCATGGATCGGAACGCTGTTCCAACCGCAACTGTACCCAGCGCTGTGCCTACGGGAATGCCCACATCCGTGGTCACCGCTGTAAGTGCTGACACTTGGACACCGCTTACACCACCTCAAAGCACTCTGCAGTGATGGTCAGACAAAATAAAAAACAAATTAAAGAACATACAGCCATCACACCGCCCCAGCCTTTAGACGCATGTCTCCTAAGTTAATTGGATGAATCGAATAATTGAGTTAAATTTTAAGACCTTCACTAGTACCACAGCATGCAAAGTACACTGTAGCAAATATTTTCCTAAACTATTATATATATATATACATACTTATAACGTGACTTTCTATAAAGTTTCTATTGTATAACATTAAAATATGCCTGCTATTATCAAAGTCTATAATTAAATTCAAGCACATCATCTAGAATTCGTTAAATAAACGTCGAATTTCCATACGATCCGGTGATTGTTTTATAACGAAACTACACTTAAGCGGAAACCTCTTAACGGAGTGCCTCTTAACTAAAGAAAGTTATTCTCTACATATAAGACTGTTAGTGCTGACCACACTTTTCCACCAGTTCTTGGTAGAGGAACGGGTCAAATGTTCCATGAATGATATTATTTTGTTTCGGCTTTAAGCTTCTCAATATTGGATAAAAATGGACAAATGGGCTTAGGGCACCTTTTAGTTCTTAATTCGATGGATTTCAAACTCATTTTGACATGTATATGTAGCATTAACTTAAGTAGCCAAGTCAAGTCAAGATAGAACGGGCAGATTTAAATTTTCTAATCATATATGTGTGATGACGGGCACGTTGGTCCTTCTGATGAACAATGCCCTTAAGCACATTGGTATTAATTTTCGTTACAAAACCAAAGCAGAAATAAAGTTTGCCCCTAGTTAATTAAACTAAACGAATTGCTTAAATCAAAGGAGCGTTCAATTTTCCACAGAACTTGTTCGCAACTACTTTGGGGCACTCACGTTGAAACAATAGAGCCCTCAAACGCATTGAGACCTGCATGGGAGCAGCCACAGAATGTTATCCGGGCAGCAATCTGCTAGCCTGAGTACCAGAAATCCATGAAGCCATGAACACAAAATGCACCACAAAGAGACGTGATAATAATGAGTTGAATTGCATGTACATACACACGGCATTGTAAACAGGGCACTAGAAGGTTGAAAGTTGAAAGTAACGTCCACTGAATGTGCCACCATTACAAATGTTCCAGCTGTCAGTGAATAGCTGGACGCACCAGCACACCAACGCCCCCACAGCTCCTCTGTGACTGGAGTGTAATTAAAAATACATGCCAGAATCATTTACGAAGGAATGCGCCTCGGAAAGGCGTAACATTACGCCTTTATGGGAGAACTGCGAGCAAGAGAGTGGCCATGGTCAGAAACAGCTGGTGTTAGCACTTACCTGGTAGTCCATTGAATTGCCGTAGCCCATGTGATTGCAGGAGCATGAGCAATGCTTGATATGATGTTCCAGCTCATCTTCAATGGTGGCGCCGGCTAGCGTCGCCTTATGCCCATAGCAGGCAACGCTCAAATCCTGATGATATTTGACTTGCTTACGTCCCAATCCGTGCTCCCAATCGCCTTCTCGTTCCCGTGGCAAATAACGAGCTTCGGTTGTTTGACTCTCAGCCAGCTGATTTGTGGCGGCTGTCATGCCCATCATGGCCAGCGGCTGACCAATAATCTGTTGCTGTTGTTGCTGTTGCTGATAGTCAACAGCACCATCCCCCGTGGCGGCCGCCTCTAGGGAAGTGGACTTTAAAATGCGCTTGCCGCCTGTGGATTGCATTGGCCGATTGCGGCTGGGACTCGGGCCAGGACTGTGACTCTCTTGCGCTGTTAATGTTAAGCTAGCACCACGTAAGAGCGCGTGCTCAAAGCTTTTGGGCCTGTGAAAAGCTTCGTAAGCAACAGTTTCGGCATTGACTTCGTCCTCGCCAACGCCGTGGGCCTGATAGCGCCTGCCTGGCCCACCAGTTGCTGCTGCTGCCGCTGCTGAGGCAGTCACAGTCACAGCCGAGCTGGCTGCGGTTAACATTAGGCTTAGACGCAGCAGCTCATTGGAGTCCGCTGGCGGCAACGGCACACTGCACGAGCCCGTCTCTGTGGCGCTGTCGGCTGCTTCAGATTCAAGTGTCTCTACATTAGGTTCGTCCGAGGTGCTGGACTCCAGTTCGCTCGGCTGCTGTTCTTGCTGCTGCAGTCTCGCACGCTGACCAATAATTGAGGCGGCCGTAGAGTTGGCGCCGTACTTCCAATATGTTTTGTTGGTGCCCATTATGCGCTGCAACTGCGGCGGCGTCGACGCCTGTGTTGCATGACTCTGACGCTTCTGACGCTCCAACTGTTGCAGCGTCTTGAAGGTTTTACGTACCGGTTGCGTGTGATGCAGCGTGGCACAGCGCCGCATTGGCGGTGGAGTATACACGGGTGAGACACTGTAGCTGTGAGAGTGACGCGACGGTGACAGCGATCCACTGGATTTGGCACCCACAAGACGTGCCTTGAGTTTCTTGCCAAAGCCCACACCGCCGCCGCCACCTCCGCCGATGCCACCAACGCTACCGGCTCGTGGTGACAAGGAATGCGCTGAAAGGGAGAGCGCGCGGGAAAACTTTAAACGGGCGCTGCTGGCCACACTACCTGGCGATTGACGCTTGGTGGCTATCAGCTGGCATTCATCGATGGTGGGCAACTTGAGAAGATGTGGATGCAGTTGCGCATAGGTCAGGGCTGGCTTAGCATTGGCATTGGCAAAGCTTACGCTGCCATTTTCGGCACCACCTGTTGGAAGTGGAGCCTCAAAAAGATTCCTCTGGCTTAGCGCCAGAAACTCCTTTTGCTCCTCTTCCTCGAGCGCTTTCAGCGCACACAGATCCCATTCGCCAGATGTCATTTCCTCCTAAGGACTATCCTTAATTTCGCAATTTTACACTCACATCTCTGGGCACGCGTCTGCCGAGCGCGTCACAAACTTCGTAACCGTCAGCAAGCACACGGGGCTATTGGCGCACTGAACACAGTCAGCACGCAGCACCGTTACTTTATAACGGCCACGCGAGCAACAAATGCCTTCCACAAGGTGGAACGTAAGTGACCTAGCTTAACATTTGCGTCAGTGGGTCGCTCTGTTAATGGACAGCACTGAGAAAATCTCTGACTATGGCTGATTTCTTAGGATTGCTGGCGAACAACAATTGAGAGCTCCCCAGCCAAGAGTGTCTGACTGATAGATACCCTATAACCAACTATGCAACACACCTGCATTACACATACAATGCTGCAGTACTTTCTCCTTGCTTTGTTTCGTACTAAGCCAAAAATGTATACTTTGGCGATTAAGAGTGCCCAACTCGAGAGTGCTCAACTCTGAAATGCCCTGTACTCTAATCTGTAATACATCTACATTCTTTTTAGCTACATGCATAGACATATCTAACAATTAAAACGTTTATAATATCCGATGGTATACATTTAAGCCCGTGGAAAAAATAATTTGGTTGAGTAGGTTTACGGTTCAAGCCAATGCCTGCCATTGAGTTCGATCAGGGTTCGTGTACAGGATTCTCTTAAGCCTGGTTTTGGTTCGAGCCTTGGTTAGTCCAATTTCCATCAATTTTTCATTTAACCATTTTTATATATATACATTATAAATAAAATGAATTTAATTTACATACTTTTATTGACAAATATGTGTTTTTCTTATTTATATTATTCGTATATGCTCTAAACTATCGTTAGCCCACTGTTAAAAGCTTAATAGTTGTGCAATAATATTTTCCAATTGCTGCCATTTATCCAACTAATCTGACTTAATTTTTTTTTTTTTTTTTTTTTTTTTTTTTTGGTTTTAAGTTACTTTTATTTTTGCTAATTTTCTGTTACTTTTCACTTTTAGCAACTTTTATCAGCGTGAGAATCTGACTTAAGGTAAATAAAATGTCGATTTTCAGGCTAAGACCGGTGCAGCTTAAGCCCAATTCAAAATAAACTTGTAGGAAACCTAATTTAGAATATGTTTAAATCTAAATTAAGCCATGTTGTTTAACATAATCATCTTCCCAAGTTTAAAAGATATTCCGAAATGAGTATGTAGTTCGTTTTCCTTCCCAGTTGTAAGTGTTAATAATACTGTGACATTGCTAATAGCCGTGTCACAAGGAAAAATGAACGTGCATTTATTTTCGATCCAATTTCGCAGCCAGTAACAAGGCGGCGCTGACATTTTTGAAAACCTCAGCGGTCTTGGCAGTGTCCCCTTTCCACGACATACCTCAGCCGCTCATCAACGAGCTGACAGCAGTGACATCAGTTAACGTAACAATGCGTGGCCATATATTTATATGCATACACACACATGCACACACACGTGCATACTCCTTACACATGAACAGGCGAGGACGTTGCACACACTTGCATACTGTGCATACATTCACAGGAGACCTCATCCTTCATCCTTGATGTATGGCCATCACTTCTAAGCTTCTAAGCTTCTAAACTGCTCTCACCGAATTGTGTTAATGAAATTCAAGTCCGTGCGGCAGATATTACAGTCGTGGTAGATGTGCGAGTATGTGCTATAAACCTGAATATAAAATACAATGCACAAAGCATAGAATTTATAGAACATAATTCGAAGAACACACAAAATGAAATATGTGTTGTTATAATCTGTTCCGTCTGGCCTTCTGTTTATCAATCCGCCTCGGATTAAGTGTTAATATTGATTCATTATGCACATGAATGGACGGCAAAAATGCTATATCTCCTTCAGTTAAATACCCTGAGACAGCAAATTTTAAAGAAAGCCAATTAGAAGCATCATGACAAATAATTTCTGTCACCACAAGTTACAACTATCTATGATCACTAAGGTCAGATTGTGAAAGACTGTTTTGTGGTTTCAGCCATAGTCATATCAACAATCAAGAACACTCTTTTTCGACTCATATTATCATGAAATATACTGTGAACTGTAGAGTCAATGAGTCTCAGTAAGTTTAAGATTATATGCTTGTATGAAAAACCTCTTTAAACTTTAAGATATCTTGATGTTAATATTTATAAACTTTAGTGTGTTTCATTTTTAATATCGAACATAGCTCTATGGGAGAATCGATTCAAAAACAACTTTCTTTATGGAAAATGTTCCGCTTTTCACCAAATCCTGTATTTACGAGCTTCACTATGCCCCTTACATATATACAATATAATTCTACAAAGGGAATTTAATCTTCGGCGTGCCACGTATATCCGTTATTTTCTATTCTATATAGTTTTGATCTATGTATAACTTTAAGGAACGAATGACTCGCGAACATTCTCAGTTTCCATATTTGATTTATTAACATACTTAAAAAAGAGGGAAAGAAAATGCAGCATTTTCCAAAAAATTATGCAACTTAATTTGAGCAAGCCACAAATTTTCGTTGCAATGTACATTGTCACAAGGCTGCTTCTGTTGCCGCTGTAGCTGTCGCTGCCGCCGGCAAGCCATAAATTCAGCAAAACACCCAGCTCAGCCTTCTCTCAGACCCTGCTGTTGCCGATTTTGGTGCATGCTTGTAGGGCTGAGAAACGCCCACACAACTTGGGCAAAGTTTGTGCGGCAGAACCACAGGCACAGCCGCTGCGCTGCAAGTGCCGGATGCCAGAAGTCGGGATCAGAAACAAGCTGCTACTAGGCAAAGCCGAAGTTGCAACAAGCGACCATCAGTGCCCCCATTGGGGCCTGGGTCATGGAACCGGGGTTGAGGTTGAGGTTGAATATGGGGCAGGCGCCTGTTGCGGCGCTGCATATAATTTCATTCATAGGGAAGTTGGAATAAACGAGCCAAAATCGAATCTACTCCGGCGCCGGCATGTGTAACAGTAACAGTAACAGGCCCCATTGCCTGCCCCGTCCTCTGCACGACGGCAACAAAAATCAAAGGATACTTTTCGGCGAGAAGCCAAAGTCCGAGCAAAGCAAACAACAATACAAGCAGAAAGGCAAAAGTTATTGAATTGAAATTCAGCTGGGTTTGAGACAACAACGTAATGTTTCTGTTATTTGTGCCACATGCTGTTTGTTGTTAGTTTTCTCTTCTTAGAACTACTTTTGGCTCTTTTCACTTCACTTATGAACTTCGACATTACGCTTTGCTATCTGTGCACAGCACAGATACAAGTGTATGTAAGTATGTACACATGTATATGCTCGAGTTGGAAGAACATGAGACGATTATACACTTACAGACAGCATGCCTGTGCTCAATTAAGAAACTCCTATTCGCTAGCCGAGACTTTGTTTCTTTAATATTGCCTGCTAAAATTCAATTGAATACTAAAAGGTTTTATAGAGTGCTAGATTTTACCAAAATATATCACAATATTTTACATATTTTACATATTTATGTACCCTTATACCAATTTTTAACGGGATCAAGGTATAAAAACAAAAACAACAGAGCTCTGCAGGAAAAGCTTTAACTTTGTAGGCTAGTGTAAATTCCAAATGATAAGAAATGCCTAGAAGCATGGAAAATCAAACGTTCATATATATTTTGATGTAAACAAATCGAATTGAATTTCTTGATATTGTTTGTAAGCATACTAAAAATGTCGCGCCGTCAGCAGGAAATTCAGCGCATTGAGCGTGAGGTGAGGGCCAAACTACCTTATCGCACCTTTCGTGAGATCACCTTTGATAGGAATGCAATTAAAGCCAGCATTGTGCCACTAAGCTTCATTGAGGCACGTAGGGAACGTGGTCCGATCTACGAAGCTCTGCAGGCTGAGTTACGGCACGAGGGCTGCCGGATGATGCCTGAGTTTGTGCGTTGTTTGGCCGAGAAGGAGCAGGCGCTGTTTGAGTCGGTCAGCATACGGGCCAGGATCATTGACGATCGCCCGCTGCTCTACGAGATGATTGATAAACTGAAACGGGCCGAGCTCGCGGTGATCAAGCGAAAATTCAAGGGGCTCAAAGAGTGCTTCACGCTCTTCTACGAGGCTCTGCTGCTGCTCGAGCCCTACCGTGTAACGTATGAGTATGCCCTGAATGCGGTTATGGAGCACATCGTGTCGTTGTGCCACAACATCGAAGGCCAGGAGCGGGACGCCGCCGAGATGATTGCTCGCATCTACCACAGATATGCACTATTTCTGGAACGTACTGGACAGAGAGCCAATGCCATTACCTATCTGACGGCCACCCTTGAGCTGGTCCGAGGACATATGTGGCTAGCCGAGCCGGACAAGGGATCGGCCAGCCCGATTCTGCATGAGCTGGTTGCTCAACAGCTGGCACGTCAACTGCTTATCTTTGGACGCCAGACTGTGCGCCAGCAGCCTGAGGAAGCGGTCGACATGGCCAGGAGGGCAACTGTGCTGATTGCGGAAAGTAAGTCAGAGGTAGCCGCGGCTTCAGGCAATTTGTAATATATTTCTCTCGTAGTCGGACGGCAAAAGAACTTGGACATATTTTGTGACACATTCTTGGAGAGGGCATTCTTCCTTATGGAGGGCAACAAATACCATGCCGCTCAGCATTGCCTCGAGCAGATCCGACCGGAGTTAACAGCATGCACCGAGTACAAGTTTGTCAAGCTAAACATTAAGTTCTATCTATATCTGGGACAGTGCGCCGAGAAGTGAGTAATGCATCCTGACGCTGTGTGAATCTGTTTGTGACCTCGACCACACCTTCTCTATAGCTTCGATAACATGGACAAGGCCATATCCAGCTTCAAGCGAGCTCTGCGTCTTTCGCGCCTGTACGAACACAAGGATCACGAGGCGGAAATACTGCTGAATCTTGGCAAGCTGTTCGCCAGGGACACCCAAAAGACAGGAATCGCCAAGAAGTGCTATAATCAAGCCAAGAAAATTTACATCGACTTTAACGACACTCACAGCAAGAAGACGGCCGTCTTTCTGATGGGCAAATTAATGGCCGATGAAATCACTCCGCTCTATATGGCCATGTTGAAGGCGTCCAGCTCACGCTATTGTGCCTTCTATAATTTACGTCAGTGGAAGAATCGCTGCCGTCCATTCTGGCTTAAGCTAGGGGATGAAATCCTCAAACAGGAGTCGAACAATATTTACTGCCTACTTGAGGAGGAGAAAGAGGATCCCAAAAACGAACCCGTCTTCGTCGATTTGGACGCCAACACATTCAAGGTCGAGGAAGGTGATATTTGATTCGGCGTATTTTACTTTCACTTGTGCGGGATTACTAAAAATTGTTATTGTTTGTTAAGTCCATGCGGCATCAGACTAAATATATGGCGCTCAGGACTGCACTGAAATCTCAATATTTTCACCAGCTGCTAGCCCTTTTTCCTAGAGCATATTTTCAGGTTTCAGTGCAGTCCTTAGCGCAGCTTTAAACCAGTATAATTTCGGCTTTATTACTTGTCTAATAATACTCAAAAGAACTGTAAGCTTACATTATATTCATTGAGTTAAAGCGAGCAAATATACCTTGAATATTCCGCAACATGGAAAATATTAATTGATCTTCGAAACTTAAACAATACGCATGCAGCCTGCAGCCTGCAGCCTGCAGCCTTTGCGTTGCCCAAAAGGGACAGTTACAAATTGGTGGCACTAACAATAACGAGGCAGCCACCACCCACAGCAACGCCCAGCTGTAAGTTGCATTTCGGAACAAGAATTTCCAGTGTGCCGCAACAAATGTTGCTGTGCATGTGGAAAACGTTTGGCAGCGGGTGGCAGCTTTTGTAAATTGGCAATGTAATGCGAGACGCAATGCAATAAATCCACAAACAACATGTCGGCGAAATGTTCTTTAAATATTTCCAAAATGCATATTTGTTATGTCCATACTGGTCATACACACATATATAACCCACACATAGGTATGAAACACATTGCATGTGCAGTTCCGGTGCAATATGACAGACTGTAACAGACTGTAACATACCGTAAAGTTAACATAGACAGCTGCTGCTAACATACCAGCTGTTAAGCCGAGATCATGCAGGCTAAGTACAAATGTATCTGATATTTTGCTCCGTTGCTGATGAACATTTTGCCATATTTCAGTTATACAACAATCCTGCTTAATAGTTTGCCTCAGCCGACATCCTATATGTTAATATGAGGCTGAGATGAGAGACAGAGGCAGAGAGAGGAAAGAAAGAGAGAGAGAGAGAGAGAGAGAGAGAGATATTGAAAGAGAAAGAGAGAGAGAGATTGAAAGAAATACGCCGAAAGGAAGACATTGAAAGAGAAAGAGAGGGAGTTAGAGAAAGAGTGAGAGCGAGAGAGTGACAGCGTGCAAAATTTTAGAGGATGAGCAAAGATACATTCTATTAGATGGCCAAAAAAAAAAAACAGTTAGTATAACACATATTCAAAGAGTAAGAGTAAGAGTAGAAGACCTCTAGCTGTACTTGAATTTGAATCGCGTAGAAAGGCGATATTTAATAATACTTTCTTTAGTTTAGCCCAGCGGGGGAGATGTAGACAAGTTAAGTAGGCTTAGACTGCTTATGGCATAAAAAACATACCAGTTTTTACAACCTCTACCCTTCAGATAAAAGAGTATGCACGCTTAAAAAAAACGTTATACTTGAAAACAAAGTCGTAAAGGCTAAGCAAATGTTTAAAAATTGTAGGTACAAATTTGTGCGAAACGAGGCTGTGCTAATACCAGCTTGCATTATATATTTATATAGAGTTATAAACCGACAATAATTCGCAGTTAAATAGCCGCAATGTCAACCCTTTCTATTTTGCGACAAAATATTTTTGTGTGCTTTGCCACCCGGCCGAAAAGTTTCTACCGAGCTGTAAAAGTTCGCAAATGAAAATAAATGCCTAAAGTTGCTTAATTAAAATGAAAATAAAAATGAAAACGAAAGGCGCCCCACTCGCCTTTTTTTTGAGGAGGAGAGGGAATACCGCGGCAATTAAATGAAGAATGTGCAACGCAGGATTTCAACCTGTTGTGGCAGGAACGTGATTCATACACATAATCTTATGGAATGTTAATCCCTCCAATCAGGCAAGTTATGTAAGTTACATTTGCAAGCGTTGACTTCCTAATTAAAAGTAAATCATGAACAGAAAATTAGCCTAAACCTATTCGAAATATTCATGTAAACACGCAGCTCCACACATGCCGCTGCACTTAACTTCCTTGTGAAACAGCACATTTAAATCAATTTTGTCTGCTTTGCCCAAATAGCGAACAAGAAGTTTAGAAAACTTTGTCAATTAAAACTTTATTTCTCAAGGCAAACTGTGAATTCTGTATAACTCGCGAAATAGTACAATGCAGCGAATGAATTCGGCTCGGTATTGGAAGAAATGCTTGTTATTACGTCCTTTATAAAAGCTCTCATCCAAAATTTATATTAATTCAATAAAACTATGCTTGGCTACTGTGTTGAAAGGGTTGCAACGATAGCTTGTTGCCTAATTAGGCAAATTGGCCTACACAAACTCTCGGCGAAGTGGAACCTTTTTAGATTCGACCATTCTGGAGATGGCCTTTGTGCTTTTTTATACCCTGGCGGGATGCTCTATGTGAAGCGCATTGAATTCAAACGCAACTTGCGCTTGTAGAGCTTGGTCAAATATTTTAAAGCCCAACAAGTTTTGAAAGTTGTAATCAAATTTGGGCAGCGTTACCAATGTATTAATAAGCTACTCAATAGATGAGTTCTAGTCAAGCTCTCAGAAGCGGACGCCCTTGGTTCCGATATTTTACGCTTTATAAAAATGTTGAAGTAGAAGCATAAATAATACAGTATAGATTCTGTAAACAGCTTATAAAGAATATGTACTCACATTTTCAGTCAAAACTGTATAAGCGTTTCATAATTAGCTCAGTTTTTGCACATTTGGATGGCAACAAAAAATGTAAAGTTTGTAAACTTATGAAATTGAGTAAAAAATCGCGAAAGCTTGATGCCGGATATTTCATTTTTTAGTCACATTTTGTAACAGCTTTTTATCGTTACAAAAGTTGATTGTTCAAGCCAGGGCCAGATTTTTTGCTAAAAAAAAAAAAAGAGTTCTTGTACAAAACATACTGTGTCCGCCACCTGCCAAAAAAAAAGTGTCCGCTCGTCAAAAGCTAACTTTGCTTAAAAAAGAAAGTAACACGATTGCGTCTAGCGCAGTTAGGTAAACAATTGTGCTAGTTTTTCCCATGTTTCATAATAGAAAAAAATACTTTAAAATTGTAAAGGGAATTATATTAAACATTGATTAAAAAATCGGTTTAGCTTTAAGAGAATCATGTCGAGCATGGTCTGACAAACTCCCAAAAATGACCAAAACATAAAATTTAAAAATTTTAACAAATTATAAAACAAAAAATAGATTTACAAATTTTTTTGCAAATCCTAATCTTTACAAAATATTGGTTAAATAAAAATCTTAAACAGTAAATGGAATTCTGTTGCCTTGTATAAAGGTAAAATAATGCGCTTGGGATTAATATTAGAAAAAGAAAAAAAAAAGTGATGTATATGCTATGTACTTACATATTGATAAAAGTAGTCTAAGATTGAATGTAAACATACACTGTAAGAAACTTCGAGGGTCTTAGCACACATATTTAAAAATTTTACTAATGATCGACTCGTATCCTATTAAAACGTCAAAGCGGTTAACAAAACCTGCTATGATTAGAAATTTGTAATATTCTTTAATGGGAAATTTGTATGGGATGACAATTTCCAAAAAAAATATGATCACAGTTAACATAACTTTTTTGTAATATTCAGAGATATTATATTCTTCATTTTGTATTCGGAGAAACTACTTTGGGGCACGCTTGGCCTATAATATTATTTGAGTTTTCTTCAAAACTTTTGAGAATATGTTCTAGGCAATATTTTAAATTTAACTTTAATTGAAATCTGAATATTAAAACATATTTAAGAAATGTATTTCTAAAAATTATAATAATTTAAATTGCAAAACCTTTTTTTAAGGACACTAAATTTTTAAATGAAAGTGTTGTTGTGGTGTGTTATTAGAGATGCGATGCGTTTTATACCAGGATTAGATCATCTAATTTCGATGTCTGCAAAAACAGTATAAGCTGTAGCCGTAGCTACTTCCGTCTAGAAGCCCCCTCGTTCTGTGGGCACAGATGTTTATCCCATCAACAAGTTGAGTCTTGGCAGTTTAAAGAGTCCGGAGGGGAAGACACTTAGGCCCAACGATCCATGTGAATTGGTTCTCATATATGAAATGTTTATGTTGAAATGCTTAGACGCATAACTTAACCAACTGATTATTGTTGCTTATTTGCCGTGGCTGGCATGATCTTAAAGTAGCCGTCTACCATATAAATTCTGGGATCATCCGGCCCACTGCCATCCGGGTTGGTTTTCCAACTGATCGTCAAACATGGCTCTCCGGGCTTAACTTCTTTTGGTATCGTTATTTGATAGTTCTTCGCGTCCTCAGCGTTCACATTGTTTTCAATAAGAAATACGGGTCGTTGGGCCACAGACCCTTCAGTTTCCGGCTGCTTGTTTACTGCAAAGTTGTAAAGATTGAAATATGCGCTCTCTAGAATTCTATCGATTCTACTTACATGGCTGGCTCCATACGCTGGCGAGCATCAGCAGCAGCAGCGGCAGCAGAAACTTGTGCAATGTTTTGTTAGATAGCATAATTTTCATGATTTTAATATATAAACAAAGCGCTAGAACTAAACGAAGCTTCAGCTTTGTTTTATATACTAGATGCTGCACGCGTCTGTCTCTATATAAAATGCGACTCGTATTATCAAGCAACGTCTTGAACCAGAGCAATCTCAGCTCGAACTGTTCGAGGTTCGAGCAACTCAGGCTGAGGGAACTCAAACTGTAGCCGCTCTATCTCTCAGCTATTCTCACATATTCTCTCAATATTACCTCACCTGGCTGAGCAGTTTAGTTAGCTTAGCTTATCGGGTCGTTGGGCTTGAATGAATCAAGCGCTTCTATATGCACATAGTGTGAGTAGAGATTGCCTCCTCAAGTTGTAAACAAAGCCCAGCCGTTGAATGTATCAATATCAATATGAACATGACGCTCAGCCATTGCTGATAGAGCTCCGAACCAAACAAAGGAAAATCTGGATGGCATCCACTGAGGTCATAGGCTGACCACCTACAAACTGGGCAAGCATTTGTGTAATGCGGCAGTTAATAATTGCTCTACTTTGAAATATAATTGAATGCCTTTCTTGCAGATTGATAAAGCTAAAGCTTTGAATGATTTTTGTGACAGGGGCTCAGCATTAACATGTATTAATTCATTTTAAGAGTTGTTGAACTTTATTAAATAATGGGTAAGCTTGGTGAAAGGGGCTTTACTATATGGAAAATTGCTCTACTCATATTCTAACTTGCCACGTAATGCGTAACGCACTTAAAGAATACGTTCCTCAGCTTTCTTGTCGTAACTTTGTATATCTTAAATCTCTGTTCTGTGGATAAATATATTGCACATCTCATATTTGATCGCCAGGGTATTTAAAAGCCGATTCTCCCTTTGCTTTAATCTCTGTTCTGTTTAGAAAATATCCTCATAGCTTAAAAATACTACTAAAGCTCCCAAATAATATTGAGATATTAATTTGAAAAAAATATTTTAAGTTCGAAACTATCATAAATTCAAAATATGTGTCAGCTTAATATAACAGTTACTTTAAGAACTGCTTGCGTGTGTTAACAGCTTGTCTAAAAACACACTGCTTGTCGCTAGTGTACAGAACCGCTTGTTTTTTGTATAGTTAGTATTTATAAAATACAATATTGTCGGATTTGGTATCACAAACTTTTAACGATTAGGTTACACTGCGTTTCAAAGTAAGGCACTATTTTTTAAATGAGAAATTTTATAACGATTTTTCAAATAAACATTTTTGGGAAAAATGTATTTCCCAAAGAATGAAGAAAAGCCTAATATTCTATTCAAAGCGTTATATCTATGTATACATAGGTATGTATAGATATCGTTGTGGCTTCTAATATCCTTTTCTTAAGTACCTAGACTAGTTTATAAAAATTGATCTATGATTGATCTCTGGCTAATTCTATACTCAAAAGCATTTTGTTCTTATTTAAGCGTAAGTGCGAAAGAAAGAAAGCCAAATAATTGCATTATATAAAACCTAATTCATTATTTAAATTTTCAAAATATTTGTTCTAAAAACTGATTATTCAGTTATTACTGGATATGAGTGAAATTATATGGAATAACATGGTAGAAGCACAACTAAGACATACCATTCATTTCTCAAAAGTTTAATTTGCAAAACTCTCAAATCAAGTCAATTTTGGCTTTTTATCTTTATTAACTTTTAATTGTATTAATAGTTTATATTAATTTGCATTTAATTTATTTTATCTGTAACTTACAGTAATAAACATTAAACGTATTTTTAAACAAACAAGCTTAATTGTAGTATGTATTTTTATGTGGTAACTTTAGCAACAATTGTTTATATTTTACATTGCAAATTAATGATCTCTGTATCTTGAATTGATACAAAGTTGTTAAAGTACTCTCTATTTGATTTGTAGCGTGTGGAGGGACTGGGCATATGTCTTAAGGACACTTGAAGAATGGTTAACAATATATTAAATCATATATACCAAACAACATGTCAAATGGAAATTAAATGAACTACTTTGACTTTGCCCTTGGACGGAAACCGTTGCTTACAAAATTCATATACAGAATTTAAATGAAAATAAGGTTCTTCCTTTGTTTAGAAAACATTGCGGCATTGTGCGGAAGACAAATGAAAACAATTTGTTTATGCAAATATTAATTCAATTTCTGGTTATAAAAAGAAAATCTTGAAACTTTTCCATTGGTTTTGTGTTTCTTGAAGTGCCGTTTTGTGTTGTTGCTACATTACACAGTCTTTGTAATTGTTTTTGTTATCGTTCTTATTTCAAATTGATGCTCTTGTCGAAAATCGTAACTGTTTGGGAATAATTGCCCCAAACCCGCCATTAAACCTCCGTGCTGTGCGTTTGAATGCGCACCTTTTTCACACTTCCATTGCGTCGCATAGGCGGTGAACTGCCCGATCCGGAATAGCCTGGATTTTGTATGCCCAGCGTTGGATCGGGCCTTGGACGTGGCTTTTTGAGACTGGAGCGCAGTGGCGAACGGGTAACAGACTCCAGCGTGGAGCCATTCGAAACGCTGGTCACGGTGGTACTCATAGAAGCCACACTGCCGGCAGTTCCAGCTCCATTTCGTATGCCGCTATATGGCTTTCCCGAGGCGTCTGTCACCGAGACGCCATTGCGGCTACGGGGCTCTTTAAAGCCCGGATTGTTGAAGGTGGTGGCACTAGCCGGCGAAGAAGCGTCCAGCGCCATTGTTGGATCGCCACCAGAGCTGCGCGAGAAAATGACGTCATACAAAGCGGCAACAAACAATGCAATGGTCAACACAATCACAACTATCTGCAAGCCAAGAAGAATATATTGTAAGTCAAACAAATCGATCACATATAATATTGCCAAAGTGCTCACCTGTAGATAGAAGGATATGCCACGCGATATTTTGAAACCGAAACGCTCCTGTTCATCGATTTGCAGGGCAAACAGCACTGTGGCTATTATTGCCAGCAAACCTGCCAACGCAATTAAATAAACTATTTAGTTATTCCTGACAGGCACGCCTGGCAATAACTTACCACCCAGCAGGGCCAATATGAGTTTGACAATGACCAGCGATGTGTAGGACATGACAACCTTCTCCCGCGACGATATCATCGCGTGTTGAATGACTGACAATATGCAAAAGATGCCCAGCACCGCTGAGCTGCCAACTGCCAAGAGTCCACTGACAAAAACCGCATCTGGATAGAATGAGATTTTAAATATATTAAATACTCGATGATGCCAGCAAAAGGGGCTCAAGAAATCAGATTGTAGTTAAGCTAGTCCTACTTTAATTGGAATTTATAATACATAATAATCATAGCTAAAATCCGCTTTAATATGATGAGCCTAGGTTTACAACTTGAGTTCAAAGAACTTAAAAAATTGCTTCCTTAGCCGACGCGCTGGTTCAAACCGTGAATCAGGCAAAAGGACAAAAGGGCATTTAATCAGATGTTCGATAGAAGAAAATATACTTTAATAACATTAATAAAGCACTGAGGAACAAATGCAAAAGTTTTTATTGTTTATATATTTTGTTTTTTTTTTTTCAGTTTTCGGTTAAAATCTTTCTCGTACTTAAGTCTCTTTGGGTTCTGATAGTCGCATCTAGGATTGATCAAAAATTGTACTTACTGCTCAGCCTGAACTTGGAGACGTCGTTGCCGCATTTCTCACGATTGTAAGTCAGTTGCTTGCACACTTTGAAGGGGCCAAAATAGCCGCGATCGTAGTCATAGCCACCTGTGGGAAGAGTGTCAGTAATAGAGATAAATGATATTTAAAAGTCAATTGGCACTCACCCGACGGACTGTCGTAGTAACCCCAAATGGGTATGCCGATGGCGACAGATGCCAAGGCAAAGCACACAAACCCCAAACAGGTCACCCCAGCAACATAAAGTGTCGACGTTGCCATATTTTACTGTACAGCATAACGAAGACGATGACTTGCTGGTGTATGCCCGCTAAAGACTGAGATCCAGGGTATCAAAGAGCCAAAGTGCTGCAAAAAATATGACAAAAAACATAATGCGACAATAAGTAAAACCAATTGCTTAAACATTCTTCAGTTTCAGCTGTAGCAAAGTATTTCTAATGCAAACAATATTCTCTGCTTCTTGCGGAACGTGTCAATTAAGCACAATATATCATATATGGCGGTCGGTGCTGTGGGCTGTGCACAATGAGGCTTATTCTCAGCTCATGATGTGTTAACTAACTATCCAATTTGGCTATTTATGCAGCCATTTCCCAGTCGTCGCCTGATTAGCTTTTGGCATTTTCTTGTTTAATGTGGGAGCAAATGCAATCCAATATTTGGCATTGTGATTATATATGTAAGTAGCAGCCAGTGGCCCACTTGGCTCTTCTTTAAATGCACATAAGTCATACAAAGCCCATGAGCCGGTTGTCAGCGTCAAGACGAACAATTAGATCTCATTCATACACAAAGAGCTACTTGCCGCTGACCTTGAAATGCGGAAAAGCTTACGCAGAAGTGGCTCGTTGTGAGATATGGAGATGCCTCGATACACACGTAACTGTGGGACGGTGTGTGCTGTGTGTGTGTGTGTGTATGGGTGGGGTGTGCACCCAACAGATATTTGTACTTAAACTGCCAGAGAATGGCACAGTTGTCGCAATTCTGTGACATTTTAAGATGCATGACAAATATTTGCGCTTTTAAGTAAGCCGTTTAAATAATAAACCGATTTCCTGTCATTAAATGCCAATTACAAGTAACATATGTGTATCACGTTTCAGTGTCAAACTATGTAAGAACAGAAATCTAATAAGCTACAAATTTTACAGAACTTGCAAGCGTTGAACCAACATAGGGCATGCCTCTGGTTCAATTTACTTAGCTAAGAAAGTATGGCCTCTATATATACCCCATCGGTCATGTTATAGCCAAAATTACTGACTAGGGTAAAAAAGAGAAGTTGAAGAACGTTAAAGCTATCGCATTTAACGCTGTGGTGCCGACTTTCTGATTTTAACTACAGTAGCATTAGCCAACTCATTAATGAACTCAGTTAATGTCGATCCAAAGGGGCGTTAAACAAAACATTTTTATTAAGTTCTTCAACTTTCAGTGACATAACGCGGCGAGCATAACGAAAAACTAGTACGAAACTTAAGATGACAGAACCGATACAGCAATAGAGACAGCGCCAAAAACAAACACGAAGCGAAGAGTGCCAAGAAATACTAGTCTTTGCAGCCGGGGCGGGCGGTTTGGGTGTCCAACTTCAAGCCGGCGTCGCTGTTTGTTGCTCTTAGCGGTAAATAGAGAACCTGAACCAGACAGCCAACATCATCAGCGGCAATAAAGTGAATGCAAAAAGTCAGGCGAGCTTCTTAAATTACCCGGCGAAAGACACGCCGTTGGTTCTGCTTCTTGGTTCGCCAGCGTTTGAAAGACCCCCTCCCTCCCGGTCTATGGTCGCTTGAGTGGAACCATGAGCTATAATAACTGTGCGGCGTTCTACTTAGCTGAGGGCAGGCAACAGGTTGTCGAAATTCGAAAGGTTCTCTCTCATGCCACGGAGATTTGTGTATGCCACATGAACATATGACAAGTTGGCCCCCATTCTCATCTGATCGATAGATCAATAGACCCTGCCCTGCGGCCAGCCTTACCTATGGCCCATAGCCCATGGCCAGCCAGCTCTTTCCTGACTCAGTACTCAGTTCCCGCCGAAGTCAGCCAATGAACTTTTCCCAATTGTGTCACGACTTTCAACTTGCATAAATTTCCAAGTCCCCTACCGAAGAGCCCGAACCGTGTTAGCTCCTTCGACTTTGGCTTTGGCTTTGTGTGGGCAACGAGGGCAGTTTATAGCGCTGCTGGCCATTTGATTTTCTTGTTGTTGTTGCTGTTGTTGTTGGTAATCCGCGCGTGATTCAGAGGTGCCGTGCATACATTTATGCCTATATGATTTACACGCGGCGCGTTGGTGTCAAGCCACCAAGCGGCATAGAAGGCAGGGGTATAGGTGGCAAGAGCTGAGTTATGCCAAGTAGATGCTGCTTATTGAGTAGCCAACACGTTTTCAACCGTTTCGGCCAAGTAATTGTCAGCGGGCCGTCGGGCCGTCGGCTACGCTGCCGCCACTTGGCAGCAGCCACATCGTGTGGGTTGTTGCTGTTGGTGTCGTGTCAGGGACAGCATTCGGACGCCCCATAAATTATAGCCTACATTAACACGAGTACATCTCCAAAAATAGTATCTTGAATACACGTATTCTTTTATCCTGATAAGCCTACGTATATGATTTTCCAAGAGTTTTCTTTGCGCTGCCAAAACAAGGGAAAGTCCCTTTTAACTCATTGCTTTAAACAAAAACAGAAAATCAATTGACGTCCATTTTCATCAGATCTTAATTAAGTAGCGCCAAGGCAACAGCCCCAAAAAGCCAGGGAACAAGAAAAATACAGTCGTCACTTAATCAAATGCGCCAAATCTGTTAGCCAAGGCGTACCGAAAGCCGAAGCCTATATAAAAGGTAACTTGGACTAATGAAAAGTCGCTTTTCCGCGGAAATTGGGTCAGCAAATAGAAAAAGGCAGGCAAACAGGAAATTTACTTCAATTTGTCGGTCTGCCTGGGAATCAAATGGCAAAACGTGTCGCGGTCGCGAGACTCGCATTTGGACGCCGACTCCGACTCCAACTCCAACTCGAAGTCGAAGTCGAACTCGGACGCGGGGTTATTACTTGTATAACATTCAAATGGGGCGCAACGTCTAACCTAGAAGGCTTCGCCAGCCGTCGCGGCCCGCCTTATGCCTAATGCATTCAGCCTAAAGCTATTTATTGATTTTCGCCAGAATCGTGCTCTGTTTATTGTTTGGTTTCAGTTGGCAACGCGACTTGGCCATTGTTTATGCCTCCCAGCCCGTGTGCCCAACTGCTTGCACTTGTTGCCATGGCAAAGTGCACAAACTTTTTAGGCCACAACACCCAAAACAACAAAAACAACAACAGCAGCAACAATGGCCACATCCAAGCTTCGCTTGGAAAACTTCGCAAATTGGGAAAATTGCAAAGAGTCAGCTTGCGGTTATTTGGCAAAACACTTTAAGGTTCAAAGAGCGAGCCATAATATGCGGCAGCTGCTTGACAAAAGCTGCTCGTAATTGAGTTACGCAGCAGCCAACTTCATCATTTCACATTACATTATTGTTCATGTTCCTGACCCGTTATTTACTTGAGCAATGTTGCCAAACTTCACATTTAGAATTTGCTCTCTGAGAGGTAGCCTCAGTTGAGATAATGCCTGTATTTCATTTGACATTAATTCATAAATCTCCGACAGCTAATCAGCCGGCATATCTCCAGTTCCAGCGACAATTATAACTGCTTAAGCACTGTTGCCAAACTTCACATTTTGGATTTGTTCTTCAAGAGAAAGCCTTAATTGAGGTGTTGCAAATCTCACAATTCTGCGCTCCATTTAATATTAATTAATAAATCTGTGACCATTTATCAGCAGGCATATCTCTAGTTCCACCAACAATTATAGCTACTTAAGCACTGTTGCCAAAATTCGCATTTCGGATTTATTCAACCGGTATTGCCTTCAGTACCTTGTCTTTACTCGACTCGAGCTGTTAAATGCTCTTGCACAGTTGAAAAACTTGACAAATCGTATTTGTTCTTTGAGAAATAGCTCCAACTGAGGCGTTGCCAAACTTCACTTGGATGTTTCGCTATTATTGTGAACTAATTTATCGTCTTTGACCAATAACTGGCCAATATATTTCCAGTTCCCTCGTCATTTTCATCTGTACCTAGTTTATAGTTGAAACAACCCGTTATATGCTTATGAAATGTTGCCAAACTTCACCTGTCGCTGTTGCACTAAATATTAACTAATAAATCGTCTTAGACCGCTAACCGGCCGGCTTCTCTTCAATTTACCGCCTTTTCCACATGTTTTTAGTTGGGTAGCTCGTTTGCCCCGCACAGACAGCACAAAAAATTATGGCCAGAAAACCGTACGCCGTTCGCACAGCGAGCAGCCGGGAATCATTAGGTATGCATCGACATGGACACGTTCTGCTAATTCTGCGTGTGTTTGTTTGTTTGTTGGTTGTTGTGTTGCCTGCATTTTGCATCAGAGGCAGCCGAAGGGGGGCTAAGCCGTGAAGACGCAACCGCCGCCTCGCTGCACTTTCTATTTGCCAAGCCAGCGAGCCGTGTGCCGGCGAGACTGGAGCCGCACACACGCGTCCCCAATGCATTGGCCACTTTAGCTAATGACTTTATTGAATCGACTGAGCCGAGCCGAGGCCGAGCATCTCTTGACTCTTTGTGTGACTCTTGCCGATCAAGCGCAAAATTAGCGCGGACAAATTAAATGAAAAGACAACGGGCCACCAGCGACATTGTCATCGTCATCACCATTATTATAACCATTATCATCAGCCAGGGGGCCAGCCAGGGTGTTAAGCAAAGCACTTTGGGTGTTCTCAATTTCATAAATTGTGTTAATACGAGCATTTGCAAAACTCACACAGACAAACATAATCGATAGGACTGCCCCATAAAGGGAAATATACTTATATTTGTGAAGTGACAATACTTATTATTAATATTATTAATAATAATATTATTATTATGGAACATAGTTAAAAACAAGCATAAATGAAGCATTCTTCTGGGAACGTTTTAAGCAAATAAATTAAATTTTTTGAGGAATGGAAAACCCATTTCAAGTTAAATTCAACGCATGTTATGTAAATATGAATGAGGCAAAAAAAAACAAGATAGACCATCTAGAAGAAGTAGAGAGAGAGAGAGAGAGCGAGGGGGTTGTTGTCTGAGACAGGCCACATGTGACAGCCACAAAAGCTATTGTCACCAAGAGACTCACCGTTGCCAGCGACACACATATGTGGCATAAACTGGAGGTGGTGGGGCAGATAGTTGTTCAGCCGTACTGGGCCTGTCAATGTGTTCTCGCTGAGGGCGTTGGCAGTTTGATTGTATACACAACTTGCATATTTATTGTCCAAGTTGTCATAATGAAAGATAAATAGTTGCAGCAAAAAGTTTAGACAATCAAGTGACACTATGAAATGCACCTTTCGAGGCACAGGTGGGTGAGGGAAGGGCGGCTTAGTTACTTCTGCAGCTGTTTTAATTTAAAACCTAAAAAGCGCTCAAGAAAAACTTTCACCAAAAACACAACAAATTTACGTCTGACGCTGCAATTGTGAAAACTGTTCGACTAGGAGATGCTCTTTAGGCAAGTTTAAGATGCGCACAGATAAATTTGAATATAGTTAGCTTAAACGTAAGACATATAGACACATGAATGAATTAAACTTGCAGCAAGAGGTTTTGTGTAGTTTTTATTTAGAAAAACTAAAACATGAGCATACCCTTTTCAATATATGCTTACAGTTAACAGGGTATACAAATAAAATATAGTCAGTGTGTTGAAGACATCACAAAGTAAAAGTTTTTCACGATGCAGTCAAACGTGAAAACCAAAGAAGAAAAGAAGCGCTGAATAGCCGCAGCGTCTGCCCGTCAGACGTCAACAGCTTCCGTAACGAAACCAATGTGGTAACTACAAATCAAACAAGAACTCCAACAATTATAAAACAACATAACCGACAACTGTGATGACGACCACGACAGCGACACTGCTGAAGATGGGCTAAGCAACCGCCATAGATTCCCCTACAGCCAAGTAGGCTGTCATGTTTTCTCACTGCCAGCAGCCCATGTTAAGTGACCCAGTTCCACGACATTGTTGCTCCAGCTGCTACCTAAGTTCCCTTTAGAAGCCACAAGCTGAAGCTGGGCTGTAGATTAGCTTGAGAATCTAGCCTGGGCTCTTGGCTTTTGTCGCTGTCACAAGCTGGGACAGGAAGAGAGGTAACACACATCTGATTTCATTTCCAACTCTATCGAGCGGAAGTTGTTGCCATATTTCTAATTAACAGCCAACTGTTGGATGACAATAAGCTCCAAGCTCAGACCAGAGCTTAACGATCGAAACTTGAAATGAAATCGGAAAAAAGTCTGTTGCTTTCCACGCAGCGGAAGTATCGAGACCTGAACAATTAAAATACTCAAAAGCGAGCATGCATTTCGATACTTACAGATGACTCGATACTCCAAGATGAGTATTCAATTTAGATCTAATTGCAAATGCTTTTGTTTTCAAACTAGTTTTTATGACATGTTTTTTACTTGCTGAATTCGGTTTTAGTATCCAATAACTTTATTAAATACTAACTTTATGCTAATCATAAATCGAGTTGCCAGAGTTGTTTTAGCTGGATTTACACCTGGCAACGGCCGAGCACGTGATCTATCTCTGTATCGAAACATTTTGGAGAACCGTCGGCCATTGACTAATTGCCAGGCGATTCCTCAGTATCTTTTTGTTTGTCCGTTTCTCTGTGGGTGTAAAATATCTTGCAGTTTATCAGCTGACACAACACGAACAACAATGTCAGGAGCTGACATTGGGGCGGGCTGAAGACGGGCGGTCCAGCCACCTGCCCTGGCAACGTGTGAAAGATTTCTGCATTGATAAGATTTTTACAGTAGCTTTGCAACGGGCTTGTTTACACTGTTTGTTAATATGTGTAAGTTCAAAGGGGTTTTCTCTTATTGCGAAAAAACAAAAAATTTTTGAATATAATACAAGCTTCAGGGTTAATTTAAATTATAATAAATTATTCATATACATTTTGTTTGGATAGATTTCTTTGACATTAAACATGCTTTTCTTAGAGTGTGGCTTGGGGGTCACCTTTAAAAACTTTCTAAGAAAAACTACCTGACACTAACAACCTGGCAGATGCAGTATGGTAAGGTCCTTAAGCCCACTTGCTTTAAGCTATATATATATAGATATAGGTATATATTTACTCCAACAACTGTTAAGAAATCAAATGTGGATACCTTTCTTGTATGGCTAAGAAAATTTCCGAGTCAACTCTACAAGTCTCGCCAAATATCTGGAACTAACCTGGCCAGATACTTATATTTAAGATACTTATATTTACCACGAAGTAGATGAAGAGCTTTATTCTACCTATTGCTCCCTTCATCGCTTTATTCAAATCTATTATTGTTGCTATTCGTAAGTTAGGCCTTGCTTTCATCATCATAATATAATACGCGTATTTAATAACTCTAACTTGTGCTAGTTTAATTAGCAACTGCTGAATTCAAATGCGGTGCAAAAGTGTGTACAATGGTTAAAGAAACTTTGCATTCATAGAAAAGTCGTCTGGTTAGACTCCCACACAACGGAATTACGACGATCATGATCGAGTTTTGATATGTTTATTTATGTACACTTTCGTCGGGAAACGAGTTTTTCATTGTGTGCCGCAGCGGCAGAGTTCGTGAATGGAAGCAGGCGAACAAGATACTAATGAGACCGCCAGAACTTTAAGATACTTATGTGTATATACAAAATACACAAGTACTACGGAGCCAATACTTTTGACAATTATATCAGCAACAATTTCGCATCATTTGTGGATTTCGGAATGGGGATTGACTCAGCATACGCATCTTCTGGCCGCTGCCCTTTTAATGTAATTCAATTTATGCCTTTCAGTTGTCAGTTATTGAACCGGTTGCTATTGTCTCTGCGTTTTTGTTTTTTTTGCCATATCTTGCATACACACGTATATACATATTTTAATTTTATTATTAATGTGTTTGTTACCCCTTTCGCCTGCTCTTGCCGGCGTCTCACGCTGCGTATACATAATTTGACTTTGCGATTCGTGAGCATAAGAAATTCGTAAAAAGCTGAGCCGCGGTTCAGGTTAATAACCTTGACCGTGAATATCTGAGAAGAGTACGAATATTTTCGAGTTTGTTAAAAGTAAAAGAAGCTGCAAAAACGGACAATATAAGTATAAATATGGCGGGACTTCTTGTTACTCTTTTACAAAGAAAGACCTAACAAAGTGCACTAATTAAAGCTAGAACCTTTTGTGTACAAAGTAAGTGGAAATCTCATTATTATTACAAGCAATTAATTACATTATAATAACATTATAATAAATAGCCTTGTAGAGTTTTAAAAACTGTCTCGCATTTCGCCCAATTAGAACACTTAAATCTACGTTTCTAATTGGATTTGCGACGTTTCATAGTCAGGCCTGATAACTTTTTAAGCCAAGTAATTTCCAATTTCAACATATAGGCTAAAGCATCTACAAGCTGCAGATACCCTGCACTACTTGTCAAGTATCCGACAACAGCACTTACTTGTCTAGCGTAAGATATAAATTTGCATAGAAGTAAACAAAACCGAATAACCTTATTCCAGCAAATAGTATAAATTGATTCCCTCAATTGTTTTATTTTTTTGTTCTATTGCAACATCGATTACTGTAACAAACGCTTGCAACATTTTGTTAGTTATGTTTAGCAGGGTCACAGTTCGAAACTCATTAGTTAAGGCAATCAACGCGATCTTCAAAGGGAGCCATCCAAAAAATGTTTGGTGAGGTCGTGACAAGTCGCAGAACTTGCCCAAAGATATCTATTTGTGCAAACAGAGCAAATTGATGGTCGTGGTCGTATTTGAGTATTCGATTATTCAAAGCACTCAAAGAGTACAAGAGCAAAAAGTGCTGGCACTCACTGTACGCGCATAGCTTCAGCTTTTACTCGTTTAACTAATAGGGTCAATTGTACAATTAATTTATAATTTTTATAAGCTCAAGCTTGTTGGCACATCGCCAAGTCTGATGGCACGGTGGGTTGGTGAAATATTATCTTAAAAATTGTTGACTTATTATCGAGTATAATTATTGAAACCGAAATGGGTTAAAGTAGCTTAGATGCTTTGGGGTTTCAACTAAATAGAGTGTGTATGCAATTATATAAGTTTTAATAGCCTAATGACCTATATATGGTTATACGTTCTATACGTTTCATACGTTCAAATGTTCATTATCGATAATTATCGATAGCAAATCAATAAATATGGACGTCCGGCCCAGGTGTTTGAACATGTCTAGCATATTAAAAGAGTGTGTATTTGTGTATTCTACACAGATCAAGAATATTGAGTATATGTATGTATTAAAGTTCCGAATAATTGGGCTGTCTGACAATTCATTAGCTTAAACAGTAACGACTACCCTTTCATATTTTTAATATATTGTGATTGCAATTGTGTTTTTAACCTTCTCCTCAACGTGTTCCCATTGTCACGCTCTCTTGGGGTCTGCTGTTACGACTATCTGTCGTGATTCACGCAATTTCTAGACTTTCCAACTTGATGACGATAGTGCTCTGCCAATCCCAAGTCTCATAGCTATACTCGTCGTTGCTTCGACGATTGCATACAAATTGCTGTTGTTTATTCTGAATGCATACACTATACTCTCATCTAATTAGGAGTATATACGGCTTGAAAAGGTCATATGACTTTTGTAAATAATAAAATAGCGTGATGTCATTTTTCTTAGCTCAAATTTATATTGATGCTCATTATGCAACTGCGTATAGAGTATCTAGTAGTCGTTTGACAATCCCATTTGATTGCTTCAAGTCAGGCTTGGGTTTTTATGTGAGTTTCTAAGTAATTGACATGCAGTTTTGTTTGTTTCCACGATTGTTAAAAATGTACTCTGTGATTAGTTCCGTCAAAGCATGATATGAGTTGATAAGAGCGTAGTAATTGCTGTGGCTAAGACATTATCATTTGATTAAAGTAAATACATTACGATATTTGGCTGCAAGGCAAGTGAGCTTAGATATTTGCTTACTTTCTATGTTCGATTTTCAATTCTAAATAAAATGTAAAAAGTAAGCTGCGAATGTTTAAAAACCTAATGATTCATGTCACTTGTTAATTCAAATCTGTTTCCATTAACTTTAATAGAACCCAGTTAATTTCCTGTCTACAAATCAATTTCAATTTGCTTTTGTTCCGTTTTGATTTCAAACCAAGTGCAACAAGCTTTCTATCTTTCCCCAAAACAACAAAGCCAAACAACAACAACAACACACGAAATAAATGTGTAGAATCGCTGAGCCGCAGCCTTTCCCTCACTGCTCTCCGCCTCTCACTCTCTCTCTCTCTCTCTCTCTTTCTCTCGCTCGACTCTTTTTCGCAGTGTGTTTAAATAGCTGCATAAATATCAATTAAAAAGCAGAGAACGCAGCAAATAAAGCCAAATAAGCCGAGAGATAGGAACCACACCAGGGGTCTACATAGAGCTCGATGCTTTGAAACTCAATTACCGTTCCCTTAATTACGAAACTTGCACACAAACGAGCGCAACAGCTACGTCTAAAGCTGGAGTTAGAGCGAGAGCGCGATCATGGGAGGGTATACAAAAATTTGCATTCAACTAGTTGCAGTCGCTTCTCATTTTATATGGCCATGAAGCTGCCGCCTAAGCGGGCAATGCATGCGTGCCAATGCTCCTCTCTCTCTCTCTCTCTGCCCCAACTTCTTTTCCCCACACATTCGCACAAAAGCTGGCCACGCAAGTGTGACGCGTTCAGTTGTTGTTGTTGCTGTTACGAGTATTAAGCCAGTCAACCAAAGCTTTTCAACCTTCTCTTCGCTCTCTCAGGTTATGTAAATATCTCAATGTAAACTGTTACTACACACACATGTACGCATGCACGTATGTATGCATGTCGCATGTCGCATGTCGCATGTTGGGAGTGGGCGTGGTAGACTTGAAAAATTCTTTCACTATGCAGCGCAGACAAATTTCGTTTTTTGGGGTCTCTTCATAATTTTGTCGTAGTTTTATTCATTGGAGGAAGCGCAGCGAACAAAACGAACGAAACAAAGGCAAAAAAAAACAACAACCAGTTTGGACTGTATTGTTGTTGGCCTGGCTGCGACGGCGACGGCGACGACGACGGCGACTGTGGCTTTGGCTGCGGCTATAGCAGGGCTAACGGTGCTTAACGTCACCTACTTTTTACTCAGTTTTTGGTAAATAAAATACTTCAACGGCATGCGATCGTGAGTGTGTGTGCGTATGAGTGTGTGTGTGTCTAACAGTTAAACCGGTTCCAACAAATTGTGCATTGAAAACGAAATGATTTTAATACCATATTCCCATTGAAAAAGGCCAAAAATAAAGGGTATACTGGAGTTATGCAAGTTTGTGTAACAGACATTAGAAAGCAGGCAAAGCCGGGCCAATCACGATCTAGAGAAATATTTGGGAAATAGAATTTCGCACATCACGATCTATAAAATGGGAAAACAGATTGAAGAAGCACAGCCGTATGTAGTAAGGCATTTTGCTGGGTATCTACTAGTCGTGCACTGACTAGAACACTTTTACTTACAAAAAGAAGAAGCAAAGCTGAAGTGTAAGTTGAGAGGCCCCGCTGTTTCTTGGCCCAGTTAAGTTGCCCCAAATGCACCTCGTTTTCTAAGACGCGCCAGAATCTGTTAATTGGGTAACATATTTGTCCTCACAAGCTTTTCCATACAACTGCTGGATTAAGAAAAAACACATTTACATATTTTAACCAACGCTGCGAAACATGTTCAGTAATTTGAGCGATAAGACACACAGACGTGCCAATATCTAAAGAACGAAGACTGAAGAACGAAGAACTCGGCTGCTTTACTGTCTGCGGAAGAGCGCGTGTCACGGCCAAAGCTTCAAGTCTTCCCCGTATACAAGTTCCGATACGCTGTTCATTATGTGAAAAAGAGTATATTGGTTTTGTACAATGTCCGTCTAACTGTCTGTCCGTCTGTGTTTCCATATGAAAGCTAGTTTTTAATATTTATTTGAACTAGAACTTTTAAAATTGAAACATTGAAAATCTGAGAATTTTAAAGTCTTAAAATTAGAAGAGTACAATCTTCTCAGATTAGGCTGCCCACTTACTTCCACTTCACATCTTAGATTATAAAGAAGACTAAAGAAAATATTATTAAAAACCTTAGAAAAAAGACTATCTTTAAGGTGCAGAGAATCGGAGATTCAATATAGATCTAATATGCAGATCATAGAACCCAAAAACTTTACAAGCATAAAACAGATAAAATACCTTTAAAAAACACAAAATAACTCAATTTAAGATTGTTCAAATACACGACAGCTATACAAGCTACGTCAGCTATATAGACTTTATACTAAACTGATCCAATCCTGCGGCAATTTTCATAGATTTGGTTAGGAAAGTCCTTTGCTTTATCTCTTTCTATCTTAACTCGGCTAAAGTGGTCAACAGGGCCTGGACAATAAATATATACAAAGCTATATAAAAGTATGATCAATATATGTCGGGATAGAGCTCCAACATTTTGCTATTCCACTTCGATTCGTGCAATGCCCGACCAATTCGAAGGTAATAACCCCCATTCGACCTCTTTTTGCTATATATATACATATACTTAAACCGCCTTATCAGGCGGACTCGTTACACAGGTAGCAAACTCCTTTACTCTGAGAGAGGGTGCGGGGGGAGCGGGGCCTGCACATGCACAAGAGTTGTTAAAAATTTGCATAGCTTTTTCAGCTTGCAGCTGGGAAAACGCCGGGGAAGTCTGAACATTTATAAATAATTATATTATACAGCGCCAGCCACAAACTAAAACATTTTAAATGACTTTCAGTCACGGCAGGTAACAAGTGCACGAACAACAACAACAACAACAACGATAACAAAATTTCATCGGTTTGGGGGAGGGGGGGAGCGAAAGGGGAGCTGAATGCAAAGTTTGCAACTGCTGTGAAAATTTGCACTGTGATAAGAGCCGTAAATTTTCCAACTGTGATTCCTAATGAGCTTCTACGCGAAGCAATTAGAAAACTTAAAATTTGTTGCTGTCGCCAAATGCGGCTAAAGGCAATTGCCAATTTAAATGGGGCAAAGGTGGCAACAACAACAACAACAACAGAAGCATTTTCACATGAAAAACCGCACAGAAAACGCGAAACAGTGAGCTCATGGGAACTCCAGGTGTGGGTGTGCCCAGCTGTTCGAGCGTCATATTGTCATTGTAATCTAACCTTGGCCAAATGCCGCCTAGCCATGGCCATAATTTAGACAACAGAGCAGAATTTGTCTTGTGCCTTGTTATCTTGGCCAAACACGCAAGGGATTCACATTTAATTTCGTTTCCTTTTCATGGCTAAAAGGTCGCATTTAGATACTCGCACTCGCACTTAGCTTTGACCTAAAAGCTAATTAACAACTCGGCTCTTGCCTTTTTGGCCAAAATGGGTGCAGCCCTCGTCATGTGGATGACCTATCCAAACGGTTGACCCACAAAATCGCCGAAATGGGAGCATTTAGAGTGGGAGATGGCGCCCCTTAAAGCTTCACATGTTATCAATTTACCTAATAGACTCCATTTTTATAGAATTCTTAAAACATGAAAAAGAATTGGCGCGAGTTGCACTCAGATTAAGGAAACAAAAATATGTAAAAATTAAACATAAAATATTTAAAATTTAATGTTAAAGCTTCACTTGAGCTTCTCTTTAAAGCTTTAACTGTACATTGAAGTGGGATGTACATAAGTATGAGTCATGTATGTGTTATTTATGCTTTATGCTGCAAGATTGAAATTTGAGCGGGTCAGCAAAAGCTTTTGGGGATAGGAATGGAGACCATAGGATGGCTTGAGATCCAAGAAGAACGTTTGAGACTGAGTCATTTGATAAGTAAAAGCTTTGCAGGTAGAAGAATATTCGATAAGATACGAACAAGATCCGTTTAAAAGCTTGCGCGACGCTTATCGGAATTCTCGGCGAGTTTTCGCAACAATTCTAATTGGCAATGTTAATAAATAAAATGCAAATGCATGCAAAAGTAAACAAAAGAGTCAAGCAATAAAATTCCAACCAACCTGTAGACAAGTCTAACCTGTTGCTGTTGTTGCTGCCAACGCTACGCCGACGCAAGCTAAAGAACTTTAACTTGAAAGCTTGACTCCGCTCGCTTGCCTCTGTCGCTCTCTCACAAAAACGCACACATACAGCAGCTCTCGCGCGCTCTTACACACATGCACAGCCAGGTAAGCTTGGGAGCAACACGTCTCGCAAGAAGAAGCAATATTGAATGATCGTCATGTATGCGTACGACTATGTGTGTATGTGTCAATTTTCTTACGGCTTACACTTTTTCACGGATACTTTTTGCACTTCTTTTAGCTTTTGCTGAAGCAATAAAAAGCGTGTCGTTTAACTCCTTACACTAATCAAATATACCGCTTCACCGGCGACGATATTGAAAAACAACCGCACGAACACAGCCCGGCAAGCTACACTTTTGTATACATACATACATGCATATGTATTTGGCTATGTATTTACAAAAGCCAAGCTTAAATGGCAACTTTTCGAGACGTTTACTGATTTAAGCCCGCTTAAATGTGTATTTACTTGCATGCTGCTCACATTTGTATTGGCGTTGAATTTCTGTTACTGTACGCTGTCGATAAGCATTTCAAATGTAGTTTTTTTAAATTTCGTTATTACTAACTTAAATAAAGTTAACAATTCGTTGTTACGCGCAATGCACGTCCGACGCGGTTGATGTTGTTTATGCTTCTGAAAGCAAACTTTGTCTTACGTTACATACACGTAACATTAACAGGTGGCGCTTTTTATAGACTTTGGCTTGCTGTTAACGCAAAAAAGAGCAAAACGCAATATTGCTCTGTTACGTTAAGACACTATTATTAACAGATCAAACGATATCGATAATCGAATCAAATTCCGTAAACGCGCCAATTTTTCCTTATCTGTATGCTGAAAAAACGCTGAAGCAATGAAACACAAATCGACATATATTACAGTAAAGTAAAGCATTTAAATTTAAATCAAAAATTTTGCGTTTGCTAAACGAGAATATGTACATTTTTGCGGCAACTTGTACCGCAGTTTAATGTAAAGTCGATCTTCGACGACGACTGTTAATGACTTTCGATTACAATGTTGATTACAACATATTAATATAATATCGTTTCGAATTGAGTAAGAAATCCCCGACAATGTTTTGAGGCATTGATAGGTATTGTGAAATTATAAAGTAAGCCCTGGTTTTCTTCTCTACTCGATATTGGACGACTCCATTTAAGCACAAATTCTTATCAATTTTCAAGTCGAACTTGTAAATGAACAGTGCTGTAAAACAAGCAAAAAACGAATTCTTAAACACGCACACAAGTATACTTTGGCTTTCTCAGCATTTTGCTTATAGCTCCTCCTGTGTGCGCAGCTCTATTTGTGTTGCTTGCCTAAGAAAAAAGTCTAATTCTTCTACGAGTTTGGTTTGCTTCGTGAGTACCAGACGAATTAGATTAACTCAATTTGTTTAAGAGTCTCAAAGAGCAGCAGCATGTAAGCATAATGCATGCATGTATTTTCCTATACACACACACACACACAAAAACCAAAACATATTCATCTTGCAGATAACTGTTTTCCTAACAGCACGAGCTTTTTTAAGTCTACTCTTACAGTTTTGCAAATATCTAAAGCAACATTGTAATGCCGCCGAAAAAGCACAATGGATTCATGATGTTTGTCCAGGAATGGCGCAGAAACGACGCGGAAGGCCGAAAAATGTCCATGGCGCAAGCCGTTAGTAAATGCGGCGAATTATGGAAGGTAAGTACGCACAGAACAGACGACGGCAACTATCTGATGTGTTCCTTACAGAAAATGGACGCACAGCAGCGAGGACCGTACAACGGATCCGCAAAGGAAGCGGATGTGGTAATGCGTTGCAAGGTGGAGCGCATGAACTGCCACGGCCAAGCCCTCTCCGCCGTGCAGCGCGAGGAGCGGGAGGCGGCCGATCGCCAAATGGGCATGAAGCGCAAAATTGAGCGCATGGTGCTCGACGGCAAGGCGCAGCATGGTAAGCTTCGATTGCCACATTGCTACTCTTACTGATTTGAGATTCCCTCGCTGCCTAAGATCTGGAGAACACGAAGTTCATTTTCGCGGCTTTCAATTACTTCACCAAGGCAATCACAAATGATATATACATACCTGCTGAGTTTGCGGCATGCGAGTTTTCCTTGAAGTCGGGCAAGACCTCGCTCTACAGCTCGCATATCAATCCAGGTGTGTGAGCTACATCTATGTTGGTCGTTCGATAATTTACAGCTTTGCTCCTCGCACAGGTCAGCTTATTTTTGGACAGGGCAGCGACACGCAGCATCACACGTCGAATACGCATCAGTTGCCGCTGCCGCCGAATGCATTGGGAGAAGCAAACATAGGCAAGCTGTACGTGAGCATTGTAGAGTATTTGCGTGGCTGCCAAGACGGCGCCGGGCATCCCAACGATCCGCTGGTGGTCTTTACAAGCTCCGAGCTTGTGCCTGTGGTGCGAGGCTGCTTCAGATACCTGGAAAGCGACAGCGATGAGGTGCAGGAGAACATTGAGGTCTACGACATACAGTACCTGTTCTATGTGCTCAAGAAGGAGGTCATGGACATTGCAGATCTGCCCAACGATCATATAAACAAGAGCATTACCGACAATTTGTTCGTCAATGATTTTTTTGAGTATCATTCGGGCATATCGTGTCAGGTGAGTTGGCTATATCTGCAGCGAACTACCAACTAATAGTTACGTCTAATCTCAAGTTTCATGAGGACAACGATCGCGGCAAATACTGCACCCAGTCGAAGGTTGCCCGTTGGTGTTACCTGTTCAGCGACTATATGTGCGGCGATCTTGCGATCAAACCGCTGCCTGGCAAGCATATGCCGCCCAAGCAGGAGCCCAGGTTCAGGGTGATCAATCCTGAAGAGACGAGTGAGAACAGCTCCTTCTCCAGAATGACCAGGACTGAAAAGTCGAGTGGCAACATCTCATTCGCCTCAATCAGCTCGCTTCAAACGGAAGTGAAGCACGAGATAGTTGATCATTCGGCCTTTTCTGCCAACCTCAATGCTTCGGAGGACTTTCCCACTCTTGGTGGCCGCCAAGGCAAGCGCAATGCCGAGCCATTGGCCAAAAGTTTCTCTACACGCACTGCAAAAGGCGTCTGGAATGTGCCTGCCTCAAAATGTACTGTTAAGGACTTGGGAGATGCGTTCAACATGCCCCGGCGATAAGCAGAAGTTAATCTTAAACTGACTCGAATGCAAGCTCCAAGATATCGTCTTGAGCGTGAGCATTTGTTAATCTATTTTCTAATAATTCTTAAATAAATCATTTATATTGTTTTTGTTAAATGAAATGGCATATGAAGTTCAAAGAAACAATCTACATTTAAAACCATTTCTTCGCATTGTTTTATTTTAATATAATTTGGTTTCTGCCTTGGGACTAACTCTTGCAGCGGGGGGCGTGGAAATCGTGAACGAGACGAATCAAAAATGGCGGCAGTCTCACCTGTGCGTACAGGTAGGCAGCGCGAGTGAGCAAGAACAACAAACGTGCGACCCAGTTAAATTGCCGGTATGTATGTATGTAAGCAAGTGTCTGTATGTATGTGTGTGTGTGTGAGTGCGTTGCATACTGCCGCCAGAGCAAAGAAATATAACGCACTGATCCATGTACATATGTACGTTAGTATGTGTATACATACATATGTACGTATACGCTCTTTGCTTAAACAATTATGTATGCTTGTACATACATAATTAACATTTATATGCGTATATGAATTATAACATACATTAAAGATTTAAAAGGTATTTAACACTTGCATAAACGCCAAAGCTAATTTACAGTTAACATACATATGTATGTAAGTGTGTGTGTGTTCATTAGTATTTGTTTATCTTGTTTTACAGCACTGCACAATGATAGGTTAAATTTGAACTGAAATTACATAGGAATGTGTTTTGGTTCGTACGAACCGATGAAAAATGGACATCTATCGCATTGGCCAAGTCAAGTCCTTTGAATTTAATGCATTTTCTTATATTGGCTTTGTCTAATTACTAACATAGGTTGGATTTACAGTTGGGGCTTGTAAAAATTTGCTGTGGCAACACTTCCCAAGAGCATCTGTACATATGTAGCTACATCCACTTGCACACAAATGCAAGTGCATGCATGTATGTGTGCATGTGCTCATACATTGAACATGCAACACCGCTATTTGATTTTTTTTAGTTGGAAACCGGCCAAAATGTCCAAGATCAGTAAAAAGCGAACTGATTGTATTCCAGATGTTTTCGAGCTATTGCCAATTCGCGAATATCGCTGCGAATTCGAATGCGGCAAGGTATTCAAGAACCGCAGTCCTTACGAGCTGCACTTGCAAAACAAACATGGCGTGAACATCAAGGAGAATATATATGCATCCTTTCGATGCCCGGTCGAAAATTGCGATTATTTGGGGCGACGTCTAAACCTGGTGCGTCGACATTACCAGAGCCACCATATGGAGAAAAAATACAACTGCGCCGCATGCAATCGAAAGTTCTTAATGGAATCGCAGTTCCTGAAGCACAGATGCGAGGTACAGATCTACTCCTGCCAAAGGTGCCCAAGGACATTCAATTTATTGAGCATGCGGAACAGGCATGTCAAACAGTGCGTCAAAAAAGCAACTGCCCCAACGCCGCTGCCCAATGCCAGCGAGGACGAACTGGAGGATAACGGTACGACTTTATATCCCCCATGTTAGCGGCTTATTGAGGTTAAAGATCAAGAATATCTTTGTTTCTCTCCAGGTGCAGCTGTTGACCCTATTGAAAAAGTGGATTCCGACCCAACGATCGATGAGTTCGAGCAACTGCTACGGAACATTGAAAACAATGTCGTTAAGGATCGCGCATTGATCGAGGAGCTGGCAGCATTAACCCCAATCCTGCAGAGCTTACAAACATAATCCCCGATTCGTACCGAAATATCTAATTGCTGTGAATTAAATGTTAAGTTCTTTTTTATTTTGCACTTTAAGTACATTTATGTTTTAATAATAAGACTAAGGCTCTGGAGAAATTCAATTTTAAATTAAGTACGAATTGTTAGAAAATTGAAGTATGAGAATAAAGTATCTTTATTAAGTGATTGTCATTGTATTGATTGTCATAAAAAGTGCTGCAATTCAACAAGAATTTATTTGTTAAGTTTTTCCTTAGAGTTTAAGCGATCTTTCCCAGAATTAACAAGCCTGGTTCCAACACACAAAAGAAATCTTGCCAGCATTGGAATAGCTTTCTAGGAACGATTGGGGTATGAATAGGAATCAGCTTCATAGAGAACTAGCAAAAGGGCTGCCTAAAGGCAATCTGGATCTCAATGATGGATGACCCCTTCTCTTCCAAGAAGAGCAAGGAATTGTATACACTTTCTTATGATATTACTCGAATAGAAATAACAAGGAATAAAAATGTGTGATCAAAATCTTCATTTTAAATCACACTTTAAATCACTTCCTTTTAATACACGCTTCATACGCGTCATACCCACTTTCAATGGGTACAGGGTATACTTAAAGCTACACTCTTTTGACTTAACTTAAACTCGTCCCCCTCTTATACTTAAAACCCTATCTTATCTTTTTTCATTTGTGAAATCAATACCAGAATGCTCATTATTCTCACTGAAGCATAGCTCTCTTTAAAAACAATTCTATAGGCTCTTAGTTTCTGAGCAAAATGTACACTACATGCTAAGTTATTTAATACACTTAATAGTAGTTATTGGGTAAATAGCTTCCGTATCCACCATGCCATGGGATCAAGCTATGACATCCCCAGGCTGATGCTTGGTACTGATAGGCAAAGTGCTGTTCCCGCGAATAATTGACCATCTGACTTGGGAATTCGCTACGGCCTGGTATGCGATGCCGCAAGTCATTCTCTGGCAAGTAATTGAACTTCGCTATTTCCAAACGGTGTTGGTGTAGTTGGTATTGCGCTTGCTGGAAGCTCATGGGTTCCTGTAATTGATAGTAGGATCCGGGTTCAGGTCCATTATGGTAGCTGTTGTACGTGGTGTGAACGGCAAAAGCTGGAATATGGGATGGAATTGGATGAGAGCTCCCTTCCCCGACGGCATGGCTGTTGTAAGCAGGCAGCATTCGCGAAAAACGTCTCGAAACCGCAGAAATTGAAGAAACCGTTTTGGAAAACTCCACATTTTCTGAGACTGGTCTTGAAAGCTCCACATTTGTTATAGCTGATTTACCAGGAGCTTCATTAAGTGGAACCAAGCCTTTTTGTACATTTTTGTGGTTGTGCGTCGGTTTTCGATGATCAAGTCTCTCCTTGGAGTCATTCAATGCACCTCGATATTTTGGAGGGGAAACGTCTGGAGAACAATCTCGAGTATATGGTTTTTTGCTTAAGTCTTTAACATCGCCTTTATGTGAGGTCCTTGGTGATAATATTGCCTTTTTACTGCCGCCACTGCCGCTTCTGGAATATTTTAAGGTAACGCTCTTTGAATGTGGCTTTGATCTGGAGGGTGACAGCTCCATTTTGTGCCCGCTGGTTTCTCTTTTGCGCCATTCTTGTTTTCTCTCATACTTTACTCTTCGTGGACTACGTGAGGGCATGCGACTCACGTTGTCACGTGAAGCATTTCGGTCCCAGATTGTGCGACTTGAAGAACGAGATCGCCCACGAGCGTTTCTTCTAGGCGAGGAAATTCGTCGATGGCATCGACTATCGCGATTCAAGGACCGTGAACGGGACCGTGAGCTAGAGCGCCAACGTGATTGCGAGTTAATTTCTCGACGATAGAATCTATCCCTTTCCCTGTCATCTGTCACGGACTTGGTTTTTGAATGCGGTCGCAAATTCAGGCATTCTCTTTCTTCCGATTTGTTTTCGAAGGACTCATCTGTTTCATCCACAGATAATTCATTAATACTAAATTGATCGCTATCACAATCAGTCTGTTGTTTTTTAGGTCTTCGCGTAAATATGGCCCAATCCTCTGCGAGGTCTTCAGCTATACTCGGGGGCGGCGGCGGTGCTTTTTCGCAGTCATCCGCCTTATTCCTATCTTCGATCTTTGCACGACCATCATCCATAATACTTTCTCCATCTTTGGAATAGTCATTCTCCCCAACGTTTGTATGCTTTAAAGTAGCTGCATCTAATCCCCAGCTATCGTCGTCTTCAAAAATGTTATCCAAATCAAGACTATTAAGAGCATCCACCGCATCTGGATTTATAAACTCTTCATAATCTATCATAGGTTCTTTTTTTATGTGTGTCACGTCTGATGGCTCAGCGTTTTCACTGCGTCTATGGTCACCTTCTTGCACAAGATCTTTCTGCTTATCATTGTTCGGTGGCTGACCCATGTCTAGACGGTTCTCGGTATGGCTGGGCATGTGACGATTTGGAAGCATTTTTATAGCCAATTCAGAGCACATGTAACCAGCAAAAGCGAAGGCCCAGCGCGTAACATACGATTTGGAGCAATGCGCCGTAAGATCGCGCTGCTGGTGGAATTCGCAGCCGATGTCCGATAGAAATTCATGCGGATCCAGATTGAATTGGGCAGTAGTGATGTGAATGGATGCTGGAGGCGGCAACATGCCAGCCTCACACGTCGCTTTCTTCAATACATAGAAAAGATATTCTATGGGGTAGACGCTGAGCTGGCTAGCCACGCCACCATTAAGAAACTTAAGGGCATTGTTGACAACTGATATTTGGCTTTCCAAAGTAAACATGGGCGAAAGTTCAGCCTCAGGTCCACATTCCAATCGTACGAACTTAAGCAAATCTGCCAGAATACCGTCCAAGTCGTCATTACCCAAAGCATTAGGTGGAAGCGGCAACTGATGCGTGGCCTTCACATGCTCCTGGGTCTCATATTGTGATTCATGGACAGTGGAGCCTGAAAGCAAACACATTTTAGTTAGCCACTGAGCACATGAAGCCGCGTATCTGTACCAGGATTGATCAGGGTATGATATATATTCCGCATGCCATGCTTCAGAGTGAACTGGACAACGGCCAGTTCCGCGGGCGTATAGCTGTCTTTTGTGAAGTAATTAACCATAATAAAGTAATAGCTTTGGGTTTCCAATACTGCTCGCTGGGCACTATATCGCACAATATTCTCTACTTCCATATGCATTTGTTCCTGGTCAGCGTCTCTCTGCAACTGTGCACTGGGAACTGTGCCTGCTTTGAGTTGACGAGCTGCGTCGCGGTATGGCTGGCGTTCCTCTGGACTCATTTTCTAGAGCGCACAAGGGGAGAGTAAAGAATGCATTTTCTACTTATGGTATTTCAAATACCTGCCACGCCGGTCCGGCCAAATGGATGCACTCCTTCCACTGCAGATTGTTTGCTCTCAGTTTGCGCCATTCTTGTACAAACAGCGAAAATGCAGATTGTTTGCTATTCCTCTGGCGCCCCATCGATGGTCCTCGTCATATCCAACTACCTTTCCAGAGCTGGCTGAACTGGGCACAAGAACATGTTCCCTTTCAATTGTTGTGAATGCAACGCGAATCTTTTCTTGAGAATTTCCAAAACTAAAGCACGCACATCGCCCACGCACAAAAACTTTATTGAAATGATATTTGGCAACGCGCATTTATTTATTCATACAAAAATGACTTTTAACTATTTTTAGTTAAAGTGATGCATCAAAATGCAAGCGGCGCAAACGAAAGAAGTAAGTAACAGAGCCATTACAGAACAGCTGGTGCTTTAACATACCTACCGATTAATATCTAAAAACTTAACAGCTGCTAACTGTAAGCAACAGAGCGATAACAGAACAGCTGGAGCTGTAAATAGCTATCGATTATTGCCTATAATGAGCCCTTATTCGTTTGTTCAGCTTTTGCTGTATAATACAGCTATCAATTATTAATATTATCACAATTAACATTGTGCAATAGAGATTAGTACAAATTTAAATATTAGCCGATATTTAAATTACACGATAGTTTATTGGAGATGTTATTCTTCACCTTCCAGTACTTGTGATTAGTAACTCTTAAAAATGGAGAGCTCATCTCTAACGTGAACGTGGAAGGGACTGGAAAGAAAAACACACGTCAAAAATTCTTAACACTAAGAGCAAAAACAATCATTTAAAGCGTTTTTAAATGCACTTGATCCAAAATTTAAAGGGCTTGCAATAGGAACTGTTCAACAAGCTGCCCACGTTCAGCATCAACTGCCAAACAGCACTGCTGGTGACTAAGCGACAAGCAATATAACTTCAGGCGCAGGCATAGGCGGAGCCAGCCACGAAAACATTTTACAATCAATAATAAAAGACAGCAAACCAGGCTCAGCGTCACCAATACCATGTCCATCAATGCAGCGGGACCCACAAAACAGGAAATCGAAGCCGTGTTCAGTCGCCTGCGGGCGCAGCCTGCCAACAAGGTGAGCTCGGGCAAAGTGTTCCCAACTCCAATTTTAGTTAACGTGAGTTTTCAATTTTGCAGTCTTGCTTCGATTGTGCAACAAAAGCGCCCACATGGTCCTCTGTCACGTATGGCATCTTCATATGCATCGACTGTTCCGCCGTGCATCGCAATCTCGGCGTGCATTTGACCTTTGTGCGGAGCACCAATCTGGACACCAACTGGACTTGGCTGCAGCTGCGGCAAATGCAACTGGGCGGCAATGCGAATGCCGCGCAATTCTTTCGCTCTCACAACTGCAGCAGCAGCGACGCCCAGGTCAAATACAATTCCAGGGCGGCTCAGCTGTACCGCGACAAGCTGGCGGCGCAGGCACAGCAGGCGATGAAGGTCTATGGCACCAAGGTGAGCATCTGGCTGCGTTTTCTGCGCTCATGTTGTTTCTTGTTGAGATTTTGTGCTTGAACTATTTAACCCTGAAACCAACTAACACAAAACGTTTGCTGTTCTCGCTTGCGCTTCACTTGTATCTTGTTTCTCCATTCCCACACTCACACGCACACACACGCAAAGCTGCACTTGGACCCGGCGGCGGATAAGAGCGAGGGCAATGATGCCGCCAAGGAGGACCAGGAGGAGGAAGACTTTTTTGCGCAATGCGATAACATTAATGCCAACGCGCACCTGGAGAACAACAACATCAGCCTTGCGGCCAACGATGTAAAGGTGAAGCCAACATAAACACACGCATTTCTTGCTAGAGTTGAAGTTGAAGTTGACGTTGATTTGCTTCCACCGACCAGAACCGAAGAGAACTCTTTACTTATTTGGACTGCCTTTTTTTTCACAGCTGGAGACCAAGCCTGCGGTGGAGGCCAACACAAGTGTTGGAGTCGGTGCGCCCAGCGTCGATCTTCTCAACTCGATTGTGGCCCCCTCAGCGGTGCCTTCGTCTATAGGTGTCCGCAAGATACAGCCCAAGAAAGGAGCAGTAAGTAAACCGTAGAAAGAAATTGAAACGACATAAATCTAAAAACCATCTCTCAGCTGGGCGCACGCAAGGTGGGTGGATTGGGCGCGACGAAGGTAACGACTAACTTCGCGGACATTGAAGCGCGCGCCAATGCGGCAAATGAGAGTAAGACGGCAGCAGCTGCTGCAGGACCTGTTGAGAAGTCACAGACCGCAGAGGAGGAGATGGAAACTGTGGCGAGCATGCGTTTGGCATACCAAGATCTGTCGCTGCAGAAGACGCGCGAGGAGGCCAAGCTAAAGAGCATCGATCCAGCCAAGGCCAAGCAAATGGAACGGCTGGGCATGGGCTTTAACTTGCGCGGCTCTGACGTGGCGCACTCCGCCCTGAGCGACATGGAGACCATACAGCAATCCGCTGCCCCCAAGGCCAGCGCACAAAGCAAACTAGCTGCGCTGGAGAACGAAAACTTTTTCAATGATCACTCGTTGAACTTGTACAGCGGCGGGGGCGACAAGAAGGAGAACTCGAGCAGCACCAGCAAGTTGGACAAATTCGAATTGGATGCGCTGGGATATGAGACAATTGAGCCCATTGGCGGCACGCACAGCAACATCACGTCCATGTTCGCTGCCGGCAGTGATTACGACAAGCCCAATGCGCGTAGCACCGGAACTGCAGCAGCCAACAAGAGCAAAAGCAAAAGCACCATCAACAGCAATGATCCCGTCGTGGCGCAGCAAAAGTTCGGTAACTCTAAGGGCTTCGGCTCTGATCAGTACTTTGCGAGCGAACAATCTTCGGCGGATATTAGCGCCAATCTGAATCGGTTCCAGGGCTCGCGCGCCATATCTTCATCAGACTACTTCGGGGACGGTGCCCCAGGAGGTGGCATGAACAATCGCGGTACTAAATGCACTTATAAGACAACAAATTAATTGTAAATAGCATTGAATATGACTACAATTGTTCGGTTACAGGCAGCGGCGGTTACACGACTGGCGTTAACTTTAATGCACCCGATTTGGACGATGTCAAGGAGAGTGTGCGCCAGGGCGTGCACAAAGTGGCCGGCCGGCTGAGCAACCTGGCCAACGATGTCATGTCCTCGCTGCAGGATAAATACGGTTACTGATAGCGGCAACATCAGCAATAACAGCAACCGAAGTTAACCATGAAATGATTTTTATATAATATATGTCACTCCAATTTAGAATATGTCCAAAAAGTTATAAACAATTCCAAGCCGACAGCTGTGTAGCGTTGAATTTGAGAATCGATTTCAAAAGATTCTTGTATAAACAACACCATAAAGTTAAACGTAGTGTCTTCAGCATCATATTACAGAAATACATTGTACAACTTGTGCATTATATGCAGATGAAAATAAGCAAAGTTATTTTAACGATTGATGATATCGCAATTGTGGAACAACCATTAGCTCTTAAGTCGAATCGATAGCTGCTGTTTTTGTATGGCATTTTGTTTTTTTATTATTATAATTGTATCTGCATAAGGCATTTCTAAGTTTTAATATTTTGTTAATCTTGAAATTTGGTTCCGATTGAAGTTAAAACTGCGGGTATTATTTTTATAAAAGAAAACAAAAGTAATATTATATAATAAATTCAAAATACGTTGCGTAAGGCAAATACGGCTTTCCAATCACTAAACAAAAACGTGTCTTTTTTTTTTTTTTGGTTTAAAACAGAAAGAACTTTTATTAAAATGCGCTCGGAAACGTTTACAATTTGGCTAATAATTACAAAAATCTTTGATTACAGACTCGGCGCAGACTCGAAATGAAAGTATCGTTGCACCCGGCGATGCATTAGCAAGAATTGGTGGTGGACATTCAAGTGGCGTCGCAATGGGAATGAGCATCAGTCATGGAGCAGGTGGTCAGCTGTTTAATGGCGACGCTTGCTGGGACTGGGACGGACGCGAGTGCGTGCGGCTTCCGGCGAGCCGTAGGCAATGGCGTGCGATGTGGCAGAGCCGCCCTCACCGGTGCTGAAAGAGTTGGCAATGGCGATGGCGCCGCCGTTGGTGCCACCAAAGTCAATGGGGAAGAATGTGCCAGCGGGCAGAGGAGCGGGCTTCTTTACGGGCTTGCCAGCAGCGCCAACGGGCTTCTTGACAGCGGGACGGCGAGCGTTGGGCACACGAGCGGGATGCTTAACCACGGGCTTGATGGGCTCGGACAACTCCTCATCATCCTCTTCGACATCATCGGCAACAGCATTCTCGGCCTCTTCATCCTCAAAAGCAGCCACCTGGGCCTCAGCATCTTCGGCAGACTGGTCCAGCTCGACGATGACCTTCTTCTTTGCGGGCAGATAACGGTTGGCAGGTACGACGGCAGCAACGGGCGCTATTGGAGCCGGTGCGGGCAGCTCATCATCATCAACGGCTGGCACTGGTGCTGGCTCCTCGGCGGCAAAGTTGTAGTCGCGAGGCACCTTGGCGGCATCGTCGCTTTCGCCCACAGTCGATTGAGTGTCGGCATCGGCGCTGTTGCTGCTATCGACGGCAATCTGCACCACAGGTGCCTCATCGGGATAGGCTTCGGCGACAGAGCTGGCACCATGAGCGCCGGCAGCGCTCAGGGCATCATCAGCCTGGGCGGTCTCCGCGCTGATGTTATCCACACTGACTGCCACATCGGACTCTGCGTGATCGCAATCTTTGTTAGATAAGCAGGAGAATTGCGGGTAAGTTGGGCTTGTTAGTGGTTAACAGTTGCTGGTCGGGCCACTCTCATGCTTACCCTTGAGATATGTGCCAGTGGCAACGGTTTCGCCGGCCACAAGTGCGCTGGCCGCCTGAGTGGAGCGTGCGTGAGTGCGTCCTGGCTGCACGTACTGCATGTACATTATTCTCTGCTGGGGGGCGGAACCGTACCATTCGGCGGCGACGGGTTGCTGATAATAAGCCATTCCTGGAACAAGGTATTGCCGATCTTCAGTGCGTGCAGTTGAAAGGCATGCGGATGGGTATGGGTTATGGAGATGTTATGGAACGAAAATATGCATGAGAATTATGTACTATGGGAATGGAAATGCAAATCATGTATTTGTCATGAAATTTGTAACGCTTCCTACCCCATAAGGTATATATAATCTAGATCAGGCTTGATATATCCAAGTCCCTCTATGCGAACTAGTCTCTCAGCTATCGTCCTGAAACTTTGCATAGGTCCGTCTTTCTATCGCAGGCAGTACATATATCGAAACTGGCCGGATCAGATTACTATATCATATAGCTACCAAAGGAACCATCGAAAAGTTGACCCTTGTATAAAAAACTTTTTTGTTTATCAATATATCTTGAGCAAGCTCGGCATTTATAAGATTCACTATGCTCTCTACATATATGTATCAATATCGGACCACTATATCATATAGCTACCATATGAATCATAGGTCGAAAAGTAGGTTCTTGTATGGAAAACTTTTATGCTTACTAAGATATTTTAAAGATACTCAACATTTGTTAGTTTTACTATGCTCCCTACACATATATTAAATCTTATCAATATCGGACTACTATATCATGTAGTTGCCATAGGAACGTTAGGTCGAAAAGTTGGTTCTGATATGAGAACCTTTTTTATATTAAGATAACTTGACCCAACTCGCTGTTTATTAGTTTCATTTTGATCCTTATATATATATGCAAAGTCTTATCAACTTCGGACCACTATATCATATAGCTGATATAGGAAAGATCGGCGGAATAGTACGATCTTGTATAGCAAAATATTGTTTTCTTTATGAAATGTTGAAATAAGAAATGCAAGTCGCGATTAACTAACTTAATAAAGCTTATAACTAAAGAGCTTTATTAAGAGGCTAATATTATTGTAGAAAAAACTATGGGCCTAAAACTTCAGAGTTGTTCAAGGTACTTGAAGATTTTGATCAGAAATATAATAAAACAGAATAGAAGTGTAATTGTATACGTGTTTTGTTGCATAGTGTTGTCCTTTAGAACAATTTCACTTGGTTAACTCACTTTTCCTGGCTGGCAAGGCATCGCCGCTGGCCACAAGACCGACGATCACCAGCAAAGCAAACGCAGCACTGAACTTCATGTTGGGACTGTTGTTTGGTTATTTGTGTTACAGTCCTTCGATATGGCAATTTGTGTTATATATGTTTTATATGTTATTTGTAACGCGCACTGGATCACAGCAGGAGCTAAACTTGACACTTAAGTTTCCACCAAAGAAGTGATGACTGCCCAACGCAACGCGTTAGATTTATATACGAAATCAGATTGGCAAAATAACTACAAAATGAGCATAATGAGCTGTGGCTAAAACTCGGATATACCCAAACTGGAGTCTCTCAGCGCCCCTATTTAGTATGCGGCAGGCGTTCTCCCCGGGATCGAGTCGACTCGAGTCCGAACGTGCGAACCGCCCGTTGCCTGGTCGGTTAGCGGCTGCGGCGCGGATCATTGGATGGCCCCAGCTGAATTTGGATTATTAAATTGTATATAGGCGGGTGTAGATGATTGGAGACCGGTTCCATTGTATTCACAATGTTGCACGTTTCAGCTGTCAGTTATGGATCTTCTTATGGGCAATGCGATCAGACAAATATGATAAATTCTTCGAAAGGAATTTTCGATTTGCCATTTATTTTTGGTTGTCTATTAATACCACAAATAAATACAACACGCATGTTGAACGTAACCATTAAATTGCCAATTCGATTTAAGGTCATTTCGTAGACCCTTGGACATTGTACTAGCCCAAAAATCGAGGTTTATGGGTGCGTGTGCGGTTTATCGCCATGGATAAAAGCGAGCCGCTTAGAGAATTCAAATAAAGCCCAAAGACATGCAGTGCATTAATTAGCTGGCGGGACTGGCTCCACAACGGAACAGGAAGCCTGCCTGGTAAGAACTCTGTGATTCATCCTGATACATAAATAAATAAGTAACTCCTCCATTGCCATCATCTAGCCGCTGAATCATCCGTTCAGCTACGTCTTCCCTGGGCGCCAGCTGTTTCCTTTTAAAACTCAATTATTGCAGTCACCATCCCGCCCCACTTCAATATCCCGACGTGCATTCAATCGTTAATCGAGCAGTCTCTTAACGGCTGTTGCCTCCTCCTGAAGGCACCTTTCAGCAGGTTTTTTTTGCTGGCCTCAATATGCAGATGCATTAATCATACGCAATGCCGTAATTTGCCTCGTACGAAGCTGGCTAATCTAGCTATAAGTGGGTCTTTCCTCTTCTCTCAGCAACTATTCACGAGGGTCGCCTCTAATATTGTTCAACTTGTCAGTCAATGGAGTTGATTTTTGAAAACTAGAATGGGTTTTCAGATCGGATCGGACCACTATATCATTTAACTGCCAAAAAGTAGGTTCTTACATGGAAAACTTTTTTCAAGATGTCTTGATTAAACTCATGTTTCGAATGCTGAAAGTTTCCTGATTTTCCTAATTTCAAAAACTATCAAAATGTTCTTTTACTTTATCCAACTAAAACGGTTAATGGTTCAGTTTGTGGTTGATATAACTTCGTAATTCGGGGCTTAAACCGGTTTGGCTTAGGGCTTCTAGCCTTGCAGTTAAGACAATTGTGCGTCGTTTAACTTACTTAAAATGTTGGCAATGTTGTGCTAAAATTGATATTGCGAATGGAAGGTCGACGACACGTGACACAGCACGAAGGTATTGGGACATCCTTGAGTGGGAACAATATGAATTCGATATTACATGAAAAGGTGATTGCCGGGATGTTTTCTGAGTTTTCTTTTTCGAACGGATTCAAGCCTTTAAGCCACTCGCAATGATAACTTAGCCCAATTTCAAATGTAGACACACAAGACAAAGGTCAACCCTCGTTGCAGGAAATCTTTTTCTTACCAAAATGCCTTTGGATAAGCTCTCTATTGCCATCGTATCAAATATCGATTTGATAAAGTTGAGAAAGGAAAGACAAAGAGTTAGTTTTTTTCACAAAGCTCGTGACTTCTGATGTCATATTCAAAATTGCCGGGAAATTTGGCAGCTTATTTTGCATGCGTGTAATGATTTTTTTTTCACTTCGGCAAATGTCCATAAATTAAAAACCGTTTATCAATTGAATATCGGGTTAAATTCTAGGCATGCGGCAATAAACATAATTTAAAATTAGAAAGCTTCACTGACGTGAATAACCAATTGGTACGGGAACTTTGGAAGCTTGGCGCCTAATTGTAAAGCTTCTATGATAAGGGCTCAAGTGTGTCTTACTGAGAAAGATTAAGGCATTTTGGCCATTTTGATATTTTGGGTAGCTTCTCAAATGGGCCACCAAGGCATTTCTATTTATCTGCACCACTTTATGATTTAACCAAAGCACACGCCTAATTGCCGGGTTTTTATGCAAATTGTTAAACAGTTTTCGAACTAAACAAAAAAAAAAAACAAAAGAGCTTGTGCCCGGCATGGTAATGGCCATAGTTAAGAGGGTTCTACGCAATAGTTTGGCCAAAAAAGAAAACAGTCAACAACAAAAAAACAATTTAATATCCTGTTGAACACCTGTTTATTTGTTGCCGCCATTGGCCATTTATGCTAATTGCCAGCTACCTCTGAGGCAGTTGGCAATTTACGTTTCATTTAATTCCCGAATTTAGAACACCCAAGACCATTAAAATAAAATATCCAATGCACTAGATAGCCAGCCCGAGCCACATATAACAACATGTTTTCTGCTCCCCAAAAGCACATACATACATATATATCTATATATATATATTCATTTATATATATGTATTCCAAATAAAACAAAAAAAAAAGCAACTTAATGTACGACATTATTGGCGTTACGCAGGTCGAATTTTAATGATATTTACCCGGTGCTTAAAAAGCAATTTGCCGAACAGTTGGATCGAAACTGGATATTTGGATGCCAAAAATCGAGCACCCGAACCGCATTTCTTTTTGGCCAGATATGTGCTTGGGCATTGCAGTCCGATTTAAATGACATTTGGCTCAAAACTCGCTCGTTGTCTTGATATACAGGTGATATGCAGGTAGAATACTACTCTATCAACATAGAGCCCAAACCATGCGAGTTCGGGGGCTTAAATCTTGGCTAAACCAGCCTTCTGGCTGGAATGTGAGCATTAAGACGGGGTCTTGGTAAATTCCACCTTCAAGTGGGGGGTAAAACTCGGATTTCTATAAAAGAAAGCATCCGGAAAAAAGCAACCTCAAGAGTGGATGCGCATGCGTGGTTTAGGTGCGGCAGGTCGCTGGTTCAAATGTAGCTATAATTTTTTTTATTTTTAATTTTTTTATCGAGCCAGCTAAATCAAGATAAAAAACATTAAAAAAAAAAATAAAAAGAATTTGATTTGTTTAATAATAATAATAATAATAATAATAATAATAATAATAATAATAATAGTAATAATACTGATAATAATAATAATGATAATGAAAATAATAATAATAATAATAATAATAATAATAATAATAATAATAATAAAAATGATAATGATAATGATAATGATAATGATAATGATAATGATAATGATAATGATAATGATAATGATAATGATAATGATAATGATAATGATAATGATAATGATAATGATAATGATAATGATAATGATAATGATAATGATAATGATAATGATAGTGATAATGATAGTGATAATGATAAAGATAATGATAATGATAATGAGAATGATAATGATAATGATAATGATAATGATAATGATAATGATAATGATAATAATAATAATAATAATAATAATAATAATAATAAAATAATAATAATGATAATAATTATAATAATAAAAAAATTATAATACTACCAATACTTATAATAATAATAATAATAGTTATTAATATACTAAAAATTTCCTTGTCACCTTCATTTACAAGATTATTCATTTGATTCGTGCGATGCCGGGTAATTTCAACAACAATACTACAATTCCTTTTATGCTACACATTTTATATTATTTTAATTTACAATTAACACGCACATGCTGTACAATTTGCATTAAATATACATACATATATAAATATATGTATTTAACTGACATTTTACACTTGGTGTGCGGTTTTCGGCGCGCGTAAAGTTCTCGGCCATATGCCACGACCTGGACGACATTTCATCTCGCCTGACAATGCAATTAATCAACGTAAATTAAAATACACTTAATTTTATGCAGCCGTCATTGCGGTGAATGCACTTTTCCAACACTTTTCTTATTTAAAATCCAATTGCAAATTAACCGTTGCAGTTGGTGGAAGGGAGGGGGGGGGGGGGGGTGGCAGCGGTAAAGATGATAAATATGTGATCTGAAACGGGTCGACTTAGTGGGACTTTCTGGGCTCGGATATGCTTTCTTCTGCCTGTTACATACATTTGCACACAACCATCATACCCGTTAAACCAATTTCAATGGGTACAATCGGAAATCAATCAGAGCTGAAACAACAAGAACAAGCAGCTGAATATAGAAAACGACTTTAAAACGGTAATAAAAGAGTGCATTTTCGTCTCCTTGTCTTATTACTCAATGGAGCCAAGCAAAGGCTGAGAAAAGGCGTAAGAGCGCGAGAGTGTCATCTACGCATTACAATATATGTATGCACACACATACTTGCGACCGAGAGAGTCGATGTGCAGCAAAACGAAAACAACAACAACAAGCGGCTTAGCCACAGAGCTGCCAGAGCAAGCGCATGAGACGAAAATGAACCAAATTTACAGTTCACAAGCATTCACTCGCAATAAAACAAAAGTAACGGGGAAGTCAAACAGAATTAGTTAAGACGGCGTCGTCTTATTAAAAATCGAATTAAAAGTGGTTTACAAGTGCATTAAAATCGGTAAATTAAATGTAAATACATCACGCAGGTGTCTTGTTTGTGCATATCAATAAATTTCTATAAAATTACGGTTTAACAACTGACCTCATACTCGACTTTAGCATCAAAGCGAAACTCTGCACAGATGGTCGCAGCAGGGATTAAGTGCATCCTATGGCCAGTTTATGTATGTGATGGCAACGGTTAATAGATTTCTGGCCGAACGGGCAGCCAGCTTAAGCAATAGTCGGATTCCTCGCGGTTTGTCACTTGAAAGTAGAAAACTAAATATGTATAAGTTTTCTTGTTGTCGTTTAAGTTGATTTTCAAGTGTGTACAATTTTTTTTTTTTGTTAAAATTTTTAATGTAGAAATAGAACAAAGCCATTGAGTATAAGTGCGTAGTTAATAATGTAAAACGGTAAAAAGAGTGCCTTTTTTTTTCTTCTTATTGTCTTGTTACTCAATGAAAGAAAGCGATGGATGAGAAACGGCGAGAGAGCGGTAAAGTGTGATCTACGTACATACATACATACATGTGTATGTATTGAGTTATACAACAACAACAACAAGCGGATTGCATACTGAGCTACTAGAACAAGAGCACAAAAGGAAAATGAACAAAGTTTGTTCTGAAGCATTCACTCGCAATTAAACAAAAGTAACGGGAATAGAATCAGTGACGACGGCGTCATATTAAAAATCGGATACAAAAGTGTTTTAAGAAGTGTATAAAAATCGTGAAATTCAATTTAAATACATCACGCAGGTGCCTTGTTTGTGCAATCCAATAAATTTAAATAAAATTACGTTGTAAAAAAGTGCCCTCACGCTCGACTTTAACCGCAAGGCGAAACCCTGCACAGATGGTCGCAGCAGTGATTAAGTGCATCCCATGGCCAGTTTATGTAGTATGTGATGGCAACGGGAAATAGATTTCGGGCCGGACGGGCAGCCAGACTTAGGAATGGTCATTTTTTTCGCTGCTTGTCACTTGAAAGTTGGCAATTAAATATATGTATGTATGTATGTATGAACGAGTTTTCTTATTGTTGTTGTTGTTTTTTTCGTCTATGTAATGTTATAAATTGTTGCAAGAGTGCCTGTGTTCGGGGAAGATCGGCAGTGAGATACCCTATAGCTAAGTTTGTAAAATGAATTTCGTAGTAGTATTATTGAATATTGCTTCCTTAATGCGACTCTAAATGGAATTCATTCTTAATTCACTCATTCATTCATTCACCCAAACACATAAATGTATGTACATACATACATGTGTATATGTAATTATAAGAACAAAAGAAGAAAAGAAAAACTCATGTCTGCTATGTCTGCTTTCTGCACTGAACAGTTACTCCTTTGACAGCCGATTGCTTGTATAAGAGTTATACACTTAATATACATACATACATATGTATATAAAGCCGAATTAGTATTCTTTTTTTTTATATATATATGTATGTATGTATATCTAGCAGTTATTTCTCGTCTTTGATTGGACTAAGATTTTTCTTAAAATTATGTATAGTCTGTGCGTTGAACACAAATCGGTTAATCGGTTATTTTTCAAGGACATGTTTTGGTATTTACATTTTGAAATTAGAATTAAAACAAGAACGGTATTTCTGATAAGTCCGAATAGTTGATAAGAACTTGCAATCCGATCCGAACGACTTCAACATTTGTCTTGCCTGTCAATCTATGCAAAATTTATGGGAGCGAGAGAGACAGAAAGAGAGAGAGAAAGAGAGAGAGTTTGCATAGGAACAGAAGGACAGAAAAAGGGCAAAGGCCTTGTAGTCAAGTGTTTATATATCTTATGGGTTTTGCAATGGTATCAAAATTTCAAATATTATGTCAAATTTGTAGGCTCTTTTGAAAAACTCTTGAATAAAAAGTAATCTTCTAAAGATCGATACAGTAACATATTGAATAGATCCACTGGGGCGTGGCAAATTGATATCATATATTTACTTAATTTATTTTTCAATTATTTAGCATATTCTGCTGCCCATTGCACACAGTTGCCCAATGGTACTATACCCTTTATTTTTTGTAATTTCAAATAGGTGCAGGGTAGCAAAAGAAAAAAAAATGCAACAGATGTTTTTAGCGTTTGGTCGGACTGAAGTTGGAAACGAGGCGAAACATGCAAAGCAGTTGGCATCTCCACCTTATTCAGAATTTATTTTCACACTCTCTAGAGGACAACTTTTGCTGGGTGCCACATGGCCGCAGGTCCTGTATGTGCGTTAGTCTGAGTGTCTGTGTGTGTGTGTGTGTGTGTTTGAGTGTGGCGCAGTCAAGATGTTGCCATGCTCCATGTCTGCTGCAGCTTTAATGGCTTCATATTTCCTGCAAAATTAGAGAAGTTACTTTTGCTTACACTGCGAGTTGGCTACTCGACAGTTGCACTATGCTGCCCGCCAGCCGCCGCCCGCTCCTGTAGATCCTTTTCAGGTTGCGTCTTTGTGCTTTGGCTGCAAGTTTGGTTGCAAGTTGGTCGCTGCTCGCTGCTCATTATGTGCCGCACACAGACACGCACAGAACATACAGCGTCTACTCCATTAAATTGTAATTTCTGGCAACATTTCGGTTTGCATAAATCTTGGCCCGTGGTGTAGTTTCTTGCTTTCCCAAGTGTCCTTCTGCCGCACGCGCTGGCAAACAAAACATTTGCTTATGTTTCAAGTTTATTAAAAAGTACTCAACATATTATGGTTACTTAAACTATTAAAATAACAATGCTCCGACTTGCCATGATTCTCTCTCTCTGTCTCTGGGTGTGTGTCTGGGTGTGACATGCCCTTAGGGAATTTGTGTGCCTGGGCCTGGGCCTGGGCCATCCTTTGGCTGCCTTCTGTAGATAATGTGTAAATAATTTGAATGCAGACAATGAGTTGAACTGTTGGCAGTGTCGCAGCTGCTACTGAAAAGCCGCATTGTGATTGTGCTGCACTGTGTACTATGCACGAGTGTGAGCTGCATACCTTGCCTATTTGAGGCCTATTAACTATTGCAATCACCACTACCTGCCGGCCATATGCTCTTTAATTGCAAAAGAAGAGCACATTACTGCTAATGGCAGGCCACGTACCATTTAAATCCATTTAAAATGCACATTTGCATATGTCAAGTGCGAATGGAGTGCCAGCGATGACACCTACGCTGGCAACCCCACAGCTTTCCAGTCTATCGTCCGGCATCCGGCATCCGGGATCCGGCTTCCAGCATTGCCCACTTTGTTGATGCGTATTAAAAACACACACACACGTATTAAAAACACACTTAAATACTGAAAGCGAAGGCAAAGCTCGTCGCTTCCATCTCAGCTGAATCGGCGGCTGCATTGCTAATTACGTAGCAAGAATTTTCATTACGTGGGCGGAGCAGCCAGCACTAACTGGGGAACGACCCTGTCGACGGGCACAGAAGCGCTCGAGTGCAGCGTAATGAAATCTTAGCCAGCTTGCGGGTCGACCCGTAATGGGAGCGCAAAATTTATTAGAAAATATTTGCGTAGCACTTCAAAAATTGTTTGCGCTTCAAAGTAGGCAATGACATTAAAGTGCAGCAGTCGTCACTCGCTACTGTGGCAAATCGGAGGTTAGAGCTCGTTACTTTAAAGACAATGCTGCAAATATTTTCAAATATGCCTGTTAAAGTTTTACGGCTTCACGAGACGTTAACTCCCGCCAACTCGATTGCTCTTTTTCTTTATCTCTTTGCCTATTTATTTGTGTGCGGCTAAACATTAGTGGTCACATGCGATTGTTGTTGTTGTTGTCGTTGTTGTCGTTGTTGTTGCCGTGTCGTGTCCAGTTTGTTGCTCTCGTTGGTTTTTGCGGCTTTTAGGCAACCTATTTGTTTTGTGTCACTATCGCCGCTCGTTGTTCTTATCGCCTCGCTTTTAACCCGGGGGAGTCGGTCGGCGGGCCTGCATTGACATGTGTCCAGCATAGGGAGGAGCATGCATGCTCTACCCAGAACCCATTTCAGCTGTCCCATTGTATGTCACGCTGCAGTTTGGGTTTTGGTATTCGTTTTTGGTTCGACCTGTTTCAAGCCAAGTTTACCGCTTGTTTTTTGTTGCAACTTCAATTTATTTTATGGTCAATTTTAGGTTCTGCCTAGTGCCTCGTTTGGCCAAAACTTTTCTAATGAGCCCAATACAGAGTTTGGGGCTTGTTTGAGGCTTGCCTGCAGGATGCACCACAATAAGCATACATAATTGCATGTGTTTTACTTCCGGCCAACAGTTGTGATTGTTGTCATGCGCTTGTTGTGAAGAGCTCTGATAAAAGCACGTTTAAAGAGAACTATAAACAAGACATATCTTTAAATTTGAAAAATCTAAAACGTGACATTTATTGAATTGGAGTAAAAGTGGGCAATTATCGAAAATATATGCTTGATCGATGTCCAAATTCTGTATTCTGAATCCCCGAATTTAAGAGGTAGAGTTTGTAGTATGGTATAAGCAGAGCAAGCATATTTTATTTTGTTTATTAAATTATATATTATTAATAAATATAAATTACATCAAAACATGCTTCAGAGATGATACAAATACCCTATGTAAACAATAGAGAAATGTGTGGATATTACAATTAAATTGTATAAATTGTAGAGCCAAGCTTTGATCCAAAAGCTGAGTTCAAAGATGTCTTAATCGCATTTACCAATCGAACCTTGATTCTGAACCGAACCTACGAATAATTTTGTTGGGATTGCAACCTTGATGCTTGGGTATATTCTTCGAGATTTTGAATGTTTTGAGACAGCGGATGCGATCCGAAAAAGGGTTTAGAGATTGCAGAAACCGGCGACATTTCTTTTTAAAGGTCTTAGTTGGACAAGCAATGGGACGACAATTGGGATGACGGGATTGAGAACGAGAATGGAAATGGAAATGGGAATAAGGATGACAGTGGTAATGGGCTGCTGGGGGCGATGAGGAAGCGTTGATGTTGATGACGAAAAAAGGGCAATTGAGAAGGAGCAGCAACTCGTATAAGGCTTTGAATTGATTTCACTTTACTGTGTGGGATTCTTGCCCGCTTCGCACAGACACAGACACACACACACACTCACACACACGAAGCGGAAGCGGAAGTCATGTTGTGCTACAATGGCCGCTGCTTGTGCCGTCATACTGAAGGTAGACAGTTTTTTCTTCTCGACCTCTGTCTCTGACGGGGTCTGCACGTCTGCGCAATTTCAAAGCAATTGCAAACGTTTACCAAGGCGCATACAAAAGTAAAGTACGAGTAAAGCAAAATAAAGCGGAAGTGTTTTTCAAGTATTTTAGCCTCTTTTTGCAGTGGGTGAAAGTCTTTTTAATTGAAGTGGACACACACACACACACACACATACACACACACATATAGACGAGCAGGGTGAGCAACATAGTGGACATAGATACACTCTGTTACTGTATTTTATATTCAATGATGCAGCAAGCGGTCAGCGCCTTTGACTTCTTGCAACGCGCTGCAAAAGGAGTTTTCTTTTCAAAGTGGCCGGCAACAAACAAGAAAGAATGGAGACAAAAAATATTAGTAAAGGCTGAGCACAGTCTGAAAGTGCCGTGCAGAAAAGAACAGCGTCGTCCACTTGTACCCGGCCGTGTATGTCATTAAAATTTACAATCTATTTTGCTTGCTAATTGGCACTTGGCAATGCCAGCTTTGTGCTCGAACCAGTAGCTGCCTAGGTAGCCAGAAAGGCAGACAGCCGACAGCCAGCCAGCCAGCCAGTCGGCCAACTAGCCAGTCCGAAGCTAGATCCTGGCCATAATCATTAGTTGCATCGTGAACAGACTTGGGCCGGCAATTAGTGACAAGCCAAGATGTGGCAGCAAATGTTGCGTGAGCTTTTAATTATGGCCAAGTGTTGATTATGGCGACAACTAAGCGTCTGGCAAATGCCATTGACAATGCGACTAAGTGTGGCAATAAATGCCACAGCAGTAGCTAGTGAAAAGGACAACATGGGGCTGCAATTATTGCTGTCCACTTAAAAGTAAGCAGCATTTAAGCACTTTTTCAATGGCTGTGCAATTTTTAATGTGTGTGCGATCAATTACAAAACTGAAAGGCCACGCATTACCCAGCCAAAAACGGCACAGTTACAAGCAATAACGAGTTGGAAGCCCCACATTCCACATACTCTACATAGTCCACATACATCGTGTTCCCCACAGTCCGTATGCTGCATTCCCCACAGTCAAACCAAACTGAACCACAAAAGTCAAGCCCCATGCACAAGTGCGTGTGTGTGTGTGTGTGTGTGTGTGCGTGTGTGTGTGTGTGGAGGGGGGCTGCGTGAATGTGTGGATGGATGATTTCCACTTTGCCCAGTGAGTCAGTCAGGCTGGCAGCCACAATCCTTCATTGTTGTTGCAGGCAGCAGCAGCAGCAGCGGCAGCAGCAGCAGCGGCGCTGGCGATAAAATAAATTTGCATATGAATTGAGAATTAAGAACATTTTGCACATCGTCCTGCTCTAACCACCCAACCCCTGCACCTGCCAACCAGTTGCCATTTTTTGATTGGGTTGCCTTGGACGGGGCGACGTGTTGCCATTGTGGCTGCTGTTTGGCCTTTGAATTAGAATTCACACACACACACACACTCGCATATATATATATGCAGTCGACCTATCTGAAAGTGTGAATGGCTTATTTCCTTTCTTGTTGCTGTTGTTGTTGTTGTGGCTGCTGCTCATGCTCTTTTGACCGCTTTTTGGCAATTTCCATTTTCATTTGGCCTTTTTGGCGAACAATTTTTTACGCTTTGCTCTTTTGCTGATAGAAATAAAAACAACTCGTTAGCCTATTGAAATTGAAAATGTTTTTGGCTGATGCGATAAGAATGTGCAGGGGATTATAGTGTGTGTGTGTGTATGTGTGTGTGGGTGTGTGGGTGTGTATGTGCATGTATGTGGCATAACTTATTTATGGCTTACAAAGTTATGGGTTTTATAATTGTGACTATGTTGGTGCTCATAATTGAATTTATATTTGGGGATTTTACCTGATAAGCACGGTTTAAAGTCAAGCAAACATATAAAATATAGTTTGTCTATAATAAAAAAGAATGCCCGACTGGGAGATGCCCTCTGCTTAGCTGCGTATTAATTCCTTCTACAGCATACATCCGATCCCGTCCGATCTTTCAGTAATGTTCCGAACATTTTATAAATTGATAATGTGTATCACAATAATGAACTAGACCAAGTTGACTCAAGATCAAGAATAACTGTACTTATGGGGTCGGGGAAACATTCTTTCGGTTGATGCAACATTATGTTAAAAACCTCTTTTGAATATTCTCAATGAAACAGGGTATATCAAAGCCTTGTATAGTTGTTAGTTTATCTATCTGTAAATTTTCGAAAATTTAACTTTATGCAATTTTTTTTTTTTAACAATTCGCTGATTTTGAATGTTAAACACAATTATTTTTGCCTTTTATTCTATAATACGGGAAAAATGCTCAGAAAATAATAAGAATTTTGAAAGATTTATAGATCCTGCGAATACTAATAATTATTAGTTAGACTTAATTAAATGTTCGTTGCTTCACTGCGAAAGATATGCAAAACCATTGATTTCACCTGCGACTCTCGCCTACCTTTGGCCATACAAACTGCATTTACAAACAATTAGACAAGTAAAACTCACGTACAAATTTGAGGCGAGAAGTACAGGGCCCACGGGCTTACAACGGTAACGGTGGCGCTAACGGTAACTGGCACGTGCTAACTGGCAACGGTTCGGAACATCCCACACAATTGGTCGCCTTGTTTTATTGTGGGACATTTGTGAAACTTTCGACATGCTCATAAAATTGCTCGTTTAACTTATTTAACTTTTGTGTTCTTTTTCTTTATTTGCATACCCTGTACCCACTACAAAAAGGCTAGACCGACTGTATGTAACGGCACAAGAAAGCTTATACATTTTTAATTTTTATATATTTTATAGGAAATCAGACACAGCACAAGTTAACATTTCTGCTAGAAATGTTCAATCATTTTTCTCCAATATCGATAATTATCGACAATAAGAGCTGATAATTCCACTCAGTTTTCTTGTTATCGATTTTAGAAAAGACCAGTTGTTTTTCTTGTGTTTTTAATATTGAATATCATCCTTTGATTCTCTTATGGTATGTATACTGGGTATCTCCTAGTCGAGTTCTCTTGACTTAAGCACTCTTTTTTTTTTTTAGAAAGTTTGCATAAATTGTAGCAAAAAAAGAGTTAATAATGCCGGAAGGCATTGGCACTGGCACAGCAGGAGCCATCGTCAAGAGGAGGATTTCGGCTGGGGCGACAATGAAAATAATTCAATTAAAACACTTTTCCAGTTTGCGCCCTCGCATGCCAAGTTACAATAACGCTCAACAAAATTAACACATAGAGCTGGTACATATACCCGCTCTTGCTGCCCGCCCTCATGTGTGCATTGCCCGCGGGCATTTTGCATAAAGTTTGCCGGGTCGCTGTTGCCTTTCATGTGGTCAAAGTTTGGGCGCCCAAGCTGTGCCCTCCTCTCGGCGACATCTATGCCATGTTTACTTTGGTACTTAGCCATTGTTGCTTTTGGCCTAGCTAGCTGTTGCTGTTGCTTAAAGCCACAAAGTAGCTTTTGGTTCCAGAAATTTAAATGTTACCCTGGCTTAGCCATGGAAAACAATTCAACTACAGAGCCCCCCGTTTCAGTTTCAGTTTCTGGTTCTCTGTGTCTGTCTCTGTGGTTAGCTGGTGTTTTGTGTATTATTTCAAGATTTGATTGGTTGGACTGCACTCGTGTTGGTTTCGGCTTGGATTTTGGCTCTGCTCCTGTTCCTGTTCCGGTTTGGCCAGCTTCGCTTCGTCCATGCGCTATTTGCATTTTCAATGGCAGCCTGTGTTCCCATCTCCCGAAACTGATTAACATTTGAATATGATAAACTGCAAGAATGATATCTGCAACAGGAGAGGAAACTGGGTATTACACACGCATACATATTGATTGGCTAAATCGATATGCTAGTAGGGTATCTAATATTTATGTTTGGTGATTTTGCCAATGCTTAGTAATCTTTACTGCCGGCAGTTTTGCTGTCATGGGAACGCCGTGTACAAATCAAGCAAAGCCCTGGGCCATATAAAAACTTTACTCGTTTAATTGGCCACTTCAAAGCCAAAAGCCCATGCGGCAATTTGAACAAAATATTTCCTTCATTTTTATGCGCATTTAACCCTTTAATGCAGACACATGGCTACCATTTTCAACAGTTTAAGTCCATTAAAAATTGTTTTTCCATAATTTTTTACACCACATTCAAGCGGGCAAAACATTCATAGCGCATCGACTGTTTCACTAGCCTCCCCTAACTCCAACCTCCATCCAACGTGGCTGGGGCGCTGTCGCTCGTTAAAAATCAATCCCCAAGCGTCCCATCCGCCCACTTAGGACGACCGCATGGAATGCACAGACAGGCTGGGATCCAAATTGAGAATTGAGTATTGGGGGGCTTGGAGGAGGTCCAGCGTGTTGTAGCGAAGGTGTCGCGGACTCTGCCCCGTCGCGGTCAATATGCGAGACTATAAGTCTATATAAGCGCCGCCGCGGCAGCCATGTAGCTGATATCTTTCGGCATCGTATCTGTGTATGTGTGTGTGACATGTGTCATGGCCGTGTCTGTTTGTGTGTGCGTTTGCTGTGCGTGCATGTGTGTGTGCTGCTGTTGTGAATATATGGGAATTTGTTTTGTCATATCGTTTCGTTCGGAATTTTTTTGCCTTGTTTTTCCTGAACTGTGCGCTACAATTATGACCATCTGAGAATTTAAAGAAGTTTTGCATGCCCGAGAAAAGGTTTGCATCATTAAATGGGCATAAATTAGCAAAAAGCATAAAATAACATTTATTTAAAATAGTCTCATTGTTGCTAGCTTAGAGATACCCAACGGGTTGAGGAGAATATGGAACCTTTAATTATATCGACTTGTATGTCAATTGATTTACCTTATGGTACACCGCCCTAGGTACACCTAATATATATCAGAACTGCGTTTTCCTAGACTTGAATATGACGTGCTTCGGAATGGCATTATTACACAAAAATATTTAATAAGTAAGACTGTATAATTGTAATTGAGGGTAGGAGATACCATTTACATAGCTTCAAAGTGTTATACCATACATTCTTAGTTACTTTAAAATTTTGAGCAGCGACTCTCCCTCCGCTCTTTACAAAATTTGTTGTAGACTTGTTACTTCTTCCATTTTAAATATCTCTAAAGATTGTAAATATCTCTGGCGAATGTAGAAGCTACAGCAGGCGCTTTGGTCTAAAGCTTATATGCTGACGCGCATTGAAGCGCAACATCCAATCTACGTGGGGCTATAGATTTGGCTATGACCGTGGCTCTGTGAGTCCGGTCCGAAAAAGTGTCCAATGTAACGCCACAACAAAGAACGTTAATTGACGCCAAAATGCTGCAGCAGAAAAAGTTGAACAAAAATCCAACAAAAAAATAGAAGAAGAAAATCGCTTGAAAAAATCAGACGAAAAACAAATAAAAAACGAAGCATGTGTAAAAAGAATTTGTCCAGTTGGACACATTTTGTAACAGGCGATACGAGGAGCGATATCGCCAAGCCGCTTTGGGCCTGTCTTGGCTGCACAATTTAAATTCAGCCCAGACTATAGCCCCAAGTGGCTTGATTAACCCAACGATACGAGGGGCGAGTCCAGAGTCCTTGCGAGTGGGCGTTGTTGAATCAGCACACGTGATTAATGGTCTTTAATTATGTCAGAGCGCGACGGCGACGGACTGCCCACGGTTCATTGCTACAGGATCGAGCGATCCTTGGCTATGTGTGCAGCGGTATGCCAGTTAACCGTTTGACATTAAAAAATTGACACCGTTCGGGGTGAAATGTTGCCGACATCTATGGCGTTCCGCCTGACAACTGTCTGGCACACGTAACCGAGTTAAAGTTCTCGCTCCCGCCGCTGACTCTTTGGAAGGGAACGGTAGCGAACGACACGGCGCGGCACAAACAAAATTTTAAGCATACACACACACACACACACACACAAACCTCGGACTCCGTTGGGCAGTTGGAGTTGGGCATTTGTTGCCAGCCGTGATTGTGAGTGGGCGTTTGTCTCGCTTGTCGCTTTTAATGAAAGCGTCATAAATTATGTTGCAGTTGACGAAAGCAATACCGAGCCCGGCTCCTAGACATGGTGGGGTCTGAGTAAAGCATACTTAGCATATGTTTCGGTAACATATGTGCGCCTCGTTGGGCGACTGATACAAATGGAGTTTGTGCCCGAAATATGCTAAAAAGCTGACAACTCAAGCTGAAAATTTTACGGATATTTATGAGCTGATATTTCATACAGTTTATACTATTATTGCGGTATATTCTTCGATTCCTCAAGAAATTCGCTTTATTCAAAATAATTGCATATCTCAGCCGAAAGGCATAGTTACAACAGAACATGAATCAAATAGGTAATATAGACAGTAAAGAATAGTATCCAAATATTATTCATGCAATTGAAGTTCTTCGGCCGCTTCGATTCGCGTCGTTTCTTGACAAACTTCGAAAGCGTTGTGTTGGCCAGATATCGAATTCCTTGAGAGCTAAAAGTTACTGAGCGAAGAGTGCCGAACTTTCCCCTCCCAGTTTCCCTGGGTGAATACCTAATACGCATGGGCAGAAACTGAATCAGATCCTTTGAGTCTTCTTTTATTCTTCTATAACCTGGCAACGTGGCCAAAGCAGTAGATTGTTGGTATCCAAGGTTGACCAAAGCCAAGAGCAGCAGCCACAAATATTTCATTGTGTTACTCTTAATGAGGCAATTGTCTGAGATCAACTGTTTGTATTTGCTGGTGAGAGACCTTAAAACTTTTTCCAACGCTTGGAAGAACACTTCTTATCTGCTCTCATAACAAACATTCATTAATCTAGGTGCTTTTGATGTGACCAAAAGTCTGAGTTTTTTTGTTCGTTCCGAAGAGTTTGTTCAGCCAACAGCTGTATATACATATATACGTTCTATTATCTTAACAAATTTCGTCGTGCTCTCAGCTTTTGTTAAATGAATTGGCTTTTAACTAGACTTATATGGTAATGTGAACTTGCGTAGGAATTTATTTTGTGACTGCTATTTAAGAGCGTATTTTAAAAATGATCATATTTTTATTTCGACAGCTCGTGCCATACAAACCCAGCTACATTCACAAAAAAAAAAAAAAAAAACGCAAAGCTTTCAATAAAAGTTGGAAAAATATTGTAGAAGTAGAAAGGATTTACACACATCCTCCCAAAGAAACTTACACACACACACATGCACAGATGAATGACTCTGTAGCAAATCAAATAATTATAAAAGTTGAGCAACAAGCCGAAGACCAGCCTTTGGCAATGTTTGGGCAAAAACTTGAGGCACACGAACAAACTTTGCTCAAAGGTGCAGGCAAAACTTTTGCCTGCCAACTAACAAAAATTCATTTAGGCGCATTTAGGCGGCTGTTAGGTGAAAGCCCGACCGACCGACAAAATAGCGTTGTGAATGCATGATGGAGCCAAACCAGGCCGAGTCGAGCCGAGCCTAGTCGGGCTGAGCTGAGCTGGTGCAATATGACAAGTCAAAATATTTTTAAAGCCCAACTGCAATTTAAGCAGGCAAATCATATTTTGGACACAAATTTTGTGCAGCCTCAGCGACGCCGGCGAAAGTTTTGCCCAGCAGCGTTGGCAAAAAAGTTTTTGTCGACGCCGCCGCCTCGGTTGAAGCAGGCTTCCTGTGTTGTCCTGGCTGTACTCTCCTTCTCTTCTGTCTGCCAATTTGAGTTACAGAACTCCAGCGAAGCGTGTGAAATGCGCTGCAGCCTTGGAACAGCTACGCTTTGATGGATTTGCTGCCTGAAACGAGAGCGCAGCGAGCCAAGCCATTGACCAGGCCACAACAACAGACTGAGAAACTTTTCGCACCCTTTGGCTTTTAATTCAATCATATTTTGTATTTCTGTACAAGAATGAACTTAAGAACTACAAAAATTTCAAAGTGTATTGCTATCAACTGTTGTGAGCCAACGTTCCCTTCTCAGCCGCGACGCTGAACGGGCTTCTTCCGTTGAACCTGCACCTTCTTCTGGGTCTGGGCTTGCTTCTGCGCACGAGGCTTGGCCTTGTTTTGAGCCGGACGCTTGACCTGCTGCTTAGGCTTAGACTGCTGCTTAGGCTTATTCTGCTGCTTGCGCTTGGCCTGCTGGCTGGGCTTGTTCTGTTTAGCCTGTTGTTTACGCTTTCCTGCTGCGTTCGGCTTGGCAGATGGACTTGATGTACGTAAAGTGGTTGCTTCTTCCTCCTCAGGGCTGGCAACATCACCTTCATTGTCTTCATAATCAGAATATTCTTCATCCCCGGTAGCACTACCTCCCTCTTCGGTATCATATTCAGTTTCGGCTTCATCATTGCTGACGTTGCTGGTGGTATCGGTTGCGTTGGAATCACTGTTGTTGTTATCCTCAGCGCTGGCATTATCACTTTCGTTGCTTTCATCCGCGGTATCTACCGTCGTCTGGCTGCCGTTTGTGGTTCCATCATTGGTGCTTTGGGTGGTGGTATCGGTTGCGTTGGCATTGCTGCTGCTGTTATCCTCAGTGCTAGCACTATCATCCTCGTCGGTTTCGTCACCTGTTGCGTCTACATCGTCGGTATCATCCTCTGCTTCTTTGGAATCATATTCATAGTCATATTCATCATCCTTTTCGATTGCCGCACAGCTGATATGCTGTGCCAGAAGCACGAAGCTTAGAAGTCCGAGTAACAGCAGCGAAGAGGTGCGCATTGCGAAAGTTATAAATGCCCTAACTTAATAAATGGCAGCTTTATATACTGAATGTCACCAAAAATGTTTAATTAGGAATTTTGAAAAACACCTGATGTACTCAGGTGTTATTCTACAATTAAATACTCTCTATGCCGCTTTATGGGGTAAAATAAGGGTATATTGGCGACCCCATTACATATATATTGCCTGTCAGTATCAACGACTATGCTTATCTCTCAGTCCGTCTGCCGATATTTGGAGCTCAGATATTTGTATTAGTTAGTCTAATTGGATATTACGTCAGCTCGGAGCTGGGTGTCTCGAGGTCGGGTACTCTCCACTAGAGAAATTTTATTGGGTTTTATTTAATTTGCGTCGTTGATTTAGCACAGAACTTTTGTGCGTGCGTCTACTCCAAAAAAAAGTATAGTAAATAGACTATTGTTAGTAAGCATTATAAAATAATTACGTAATGCCAGTATTCTGGAAAATACTATAAAACGTAAAAAAAAAACGCTCTAGTTCTTTCATATTTCTGTTAACTTTCTTAGTCGCTTTTCTGGTTTGTTTAATTATGTTTTTTAAACAAACAAATATTTTTACTGATTATTGAAATTGCGCAACAGATTTATGTGTAAGAAAACACATTTGGCTTGCTCGAAAAGCTTTCGCTGTCATTTTGTAAGTGCTTGCATAGTTCGAGGCACTTTATCAGTGCATTAAACAGATCTATTGAAGAATAACCGACATCATTCCCCATTATCAAATCGCATTGGCAGCACATATTCAACAATACACGCACTGATGTGTGGGTAGAGGATTTCAATCTACAAGCAGACAATTGGCCCGCTGCTGGCTCTCCAAGGACTTTATTATGCCAAGGATTGCGCGTTTTTAGCGCGCTTAAAAATGCTTTTCTTGTAGCAGCCCAGCCAAGCAGGAATCAAATCAAATAAAATATTCATTTTGATCTTTGAACTGTGCATAAATATGCACCCGCCAACTGCCACACAGATTTGCTAGCATATAAAAATATATAAAAATGCGGTTTGGTGCCGCACTTTATCATCATCCTGGCAAGGACGACGACTACGTCAACGACAACGCGTCCTCAATATCCTTGTAACAAGGAAAAAATAACAAAAAAAAAATGAATAAAGAAGAAGAGTCGACGCTGAATGAATCCCGCATAAAAATGGTATCCTTCCTGGTGCCAGCTTTCAATTTTTTCTTTTTTTTTGTTGAGAGAATTGAAAAATTGATATGAATAGCTGGGCTTAGGATTAGGGTTAAGTGATTTACTCGAGACATTGACATTTTAAACTGGAAATTGTGGCCCTTAAAGAGGGCTTTGTGTTTGCTAATTGTTCGTCTTTTGCAACTTCATTCATAAGTATACGTATCCGCCCTCGTAAAACTTAATTTCAGCCTAATGCAATCCACTTACAATTGCTTTATCAGATTTACTTGCTACAAAATTGCATTTCCAAGAAACTTCAACTACAGACTGGGCAGTAAAAATGCCTTCAGCCATTCGGTAAAGCACGTAAAATTGACAGCGCAGACGGAGACAGGGGAACAACTTTATTGTTGCCATATTTATTTTTCTGTCCTGCCTGCTGGGTGCTTGTCCTATTGTCCTGCCCTAGACTGACGCAATCTGCCATCAATGTTAACTCTAAATATAATGCCAAAAAGGATACTTACCTTCTTCTGCGCTCGGATTTGTCTTGTTTATCAGCAGTTTACCAGCATCGTTGACTTTTGCATATGTTTTCTCAATGGCGGAGTTTGGGCAATTTTTTTTTGCTTGATTGCGTATTAAACAGAGTTTTTGATTAGGTTTGACATAACTTAAATACGACTCTTGATTAAGAGTCTGCAAGTTACGTGTATTCTTTGAACTTATGCAGACACATTCTGGGTAATTTCTAAGCTATAACTTCACTTTAGGTTTTATTAGGCCAAAGAGTTTTATAATTATAGTTTTATAGTTATATTTATAGCTCATTGGTTAAATCAGGGTTTTTTTTTGTTGAAACAAACATTATTTATAAAAAGGTATCGCAGTCATGTGGTTGTTGCTTAAATTTAAAAAATTCAAAATTCGTTTTCAGTTAATCAAGCATCACAATAAACAACTACCAAATGCGGTATGGAGAAGACATCCTTGAAAAGAGCTTCAATTGCTTCTCCCTACCGCAACATTGGGTTGGCTTTGTTACGGATTTAAATGAGATCTGAAATGTGTAAAATGGCACTGAAAAACAAAAGATTTATTGCCTTGGACAAGCCCCAACTAGAAATGCAGCAGCCTGCTCCTGCTCCTGCTCGAAGGTTTAACTGGGCTGGCGCACATAATCAACTAATTCAATAATCCAACAGGAGTCCTTGGGCGGGGGCAGAATAACATGGAACACTGTGATTTATATCCAGCGGGTGCGAAATACAACAAAACATTTCCGTACATTGCATCGAGGTTGAGGACATGCCTTGTACTCGTATCCTTGTAGCAACAACTTAATGCGCAAAAACAAACAAAAATGCGATGGCCATAAGAAGATGTGTTTGACCAAAAGCAGTGCCAAAACATGCTAAAGAGAAATGTTACGTTAGATTTCTTTCTTTATAAAGCCCAGAGTAAAAATTGTTTAGCATGTCGTTTGCTATTCAAACAATTTGCATATCCTTTTAGTGCAGCGAGCGTACTTAAGAAAGCACAACAAGCACGACAGCACCAACAAAAAGTCCTGGCCAGGCATACCAGCACGACAGGCAACCGAAATCCAATGTCAGCTCAAGAATTTGCAGGCTAGTGAGTGAGCTATAATCAAAAAAAAAAGAGTGGTGTAAACGACTGCGTAATACTCTGTTCACTGTGTAATTACCACCAAAATTAATCGAAAAGAGTCTTCCTGTTTGACTTGGTCGCAATGTTGATATATGGAGATCTTTGTTAATTTGGCTTAAAAAAAGTTGACTGTTTTTTTTTTCGCAATTTGTTTCAAGGCGGACACATCTTCGGATGGACGTATAAAGCCAATATACTCTACTTTACTTCAGAGCGAGCATAAATACAAAAAAAAAAAAAAACGGCGTCGAATTTTATTTAACACGTATGAGGCGGTCAAAGAATGTGATGCTTAAATGCCACAGGGGCACGGCGCATCGGGGCGTTGTTTTAAGGCATTGAAGTGAAAAGTGAATGGAGGCAACTCCTGGTGCTATGGCAGTGTCGCCCTACGTCCTTGTTCTCGGCCAGTTGCCAGCCGTAATATTTATGCGCAGACGTTACTCAATAAGCTGCTCAAGGATTTATTAGCCAAATGGACAGATTTGACTGGCTGACTGGCTGTGCGGCTGTCTGCCTGTGCCATATGTGAAGGTTGTCGCTAGACCGACTCGGTAGTGGTATCTGCCATGTGTTGCCTTAAAGTGCACTGAGAGAAATTGAATTCAAGTCTAGATTGGAATATCTGTTTGTTCTTTGTAATGTATTAAGCCAGTAATAAGCTATGAAATCCTTCACTATACTAGAGAGTAGTACAGAGAGGGTTTTATAATTGTATCTACATTTCCGGTTAATGTTATTTCATCTTGTTTAAATGTCGACATTTATTGATACTACGGAATCTTTAAGATTTTAAGTCTCTTACTCTTTAAGTCTCCTGTATAATAGCTATAAGCTTTTGGCAGTGTAAGAACTTTAACGCCAAATTAGATATTTTCATTGTTTGATACTCAACAAATACTATGTATCGACTGTTCCTGCAGACTTTGAGCCAACTGTTTGATAAATGCTTTCAAAATCTTTGCAATGAATGGCAATTTTTCAAGATTTACAACTTGAAACAGAATGCAAGTGTAAGATAAGCAGTTGCCAACCCGAATATCAGAGTGGGTATTCAGAAACAGTTGGTCAAGTTGAACCATGAACTTTGGTATACTGCAGCTAAAGCCCATTTTCCGTATCCTTGTCTAACGAAGCTTAAGTGGCCACTGGCTTGACCTTTCGAATTGTCACGACAACGAGCATTGCTAAAATTTAAGCAATATCTTATGAATACCTATTATTATATATTGGATGAGAGTCGCACAACTGGTAAAAGGGTACAATGGCTTAATGCTTAAAGGCTGATTAGGTCTAGTCAAAATCATTTCATTCATTCATCATATTGCTAAGCCGCCAGCCTTGTATATACAAATGGATTTAGCTCCACATTTCTATGGCACTCTAACCTGACTATTGACAAAGTTGATGGAACACCAGTTCTTAAATTAGGGTTTTTGATAGTCCGACGAATCTAATTATCTAGTCATTGGTGCTTGACGAGATATAAGCATTAATAAGTATATTTTATTTATTATACAGTGTTCACATTTTTACGTACGAGTGGGTATGGTGTCAAACCAATATCGCTTCAACTGTGCACTCCAACAAAAGTTTTTCGCTATTTTTCCTGTACCTTCCATAGAAAAAGCTGCCTCCAATCCGATAGTCACCCAGGTACAAAAATGATGGAATCAGATTTCCATTCAAATGCCAATCCCGCAGGTAGTAGTAACCCGTCTGTATGGGACAACTGGTGGCAAAGTTTCCAACCTTCAGCATGGTGAGAAACCAGCGACGATAAAGTGATTCTTGCGAGCCTTTGAGTAAAACGCAGTAGTTTATATCATGCTGAAATATGCTTTGATATGATTTGCTTTTGGACACACGAAATTCAAAACTCAAATGTGCCTTAAGGCCAGCAGTCAGTATCTTTACAAGAGTCATATCCATTTTAACTTTACCATTAACGACCTGAAGTGTGAAATTGGAAAAAACATCTCGTTTGTATGTACAGTCTCCGGTTTTGAAAACCATTTTGGTTGCCTGTTGATATTTTGAAATTAGATAATTTAGTGTTTCACCAATGTTTTTTACGGTATATACCAAAATATAAGTTGTTAATCCTAATAAAGCTATTGCCATAAACATTTTAATGGCCTTTGCAAACATTGCGTGTTACGCGACTGTAGACTTTGTTCGTAAACTGTTTCAATAATTTTCACAATGGTTTTGCGAATAGAATAGAGCTAAGTTTACTGATGCGTGAATGCTTTTTAATAGTACACCAATTTTTTTTTATATATAAGTGGCATATTAAGAAGGCTTATTGTTTTTATAAACTAACACAGATAATATGCTAATATTACCAAAACTATACTTCCTACAAATTGATGACAAGATTTTGCTTATGCATTCGTATGAAAGCTTTACTTTGATACTCATTGGTGCCAAGTATGCTAAGCAGTTTTCTCAATAACTAAAAGATGTAGGTATCAGATCGGGTGGAGCCTGACATAAGTATATGTTCGATGCATGTATGAATGTCAACATATATTATTGAATATGAGTATGTGTGTATGAGTATGTTAAATGTATATTTAAGGTCCTTTAAACCAAGGAACATAGTAGCTTTTTAACTTAGTAATCTCTACTGGGATATTTTTTATTAACATGTCATGGCTTAATTATAAATTCTGTCTTTTCATATCGAACAAAAAATAAAAAAAAAATTTTTTATTGTCTTAGGTATTTATTTAAATGTATCTTAAATTTAATGACAATATGTCAATAGTAAATCTTAAGTAAATAGTCTAAGATAATGTAAAGTAAAGAAGATGATACAATTCTATAAACCTTCTCGGCCCCTAGTCGATGGTTACGATAACATTTTGGACACTGTTTTGCCAAAGTATACCCAAAATAAATAAGACACATGTGCCATAGACGGGAAAGTTTTTTAATATAATTTGTATCCTCCATTACTTGACCCGTCTAATGGCTTATGCAGTAATCGTAGCATCCGCGCTGCAGCTCATTATGAAGACTTCATCGGTGCTTTTGTACCTGCCATAGAAATTGTAGGTCTCTAAACGATAGGAGCCGCCCGAAATAAATGGCGGCACCAGACTGTTGCCAAACTGCCAGCCTCGTAGGTAATAATGGCCGGGATTTAAGGGGCACTGTCGCAGAAAGTTACCATATTTAAGAAGGTTCATGTACCACTTCTTGAAAAGATTGTTCTTGTACACATTTACAATATTACACACATTAACACTTGTTGAGAATATGCTCTGAAAACTCTTGGAGTTAGGCACCCGAAGCTGAAAGTCCAGTCTAGCATACCAACCCTTTATTAGTGGTTTCTTTAGAAACATATCTAAATAGACCTTGCCATTGTCTAGTACGAAGGTAAAGTTATCAAAGTAGTCGCGGTTGAAACGGCTCTCTCCTACTGTCAACGTTATGTGCTTCTGGAAAGAGGTGAATAAAACTAAGAATATATTTACATTTAAAAACCTTAAGATGACTCACAGCCTTCACTTTGTTGGCGCGAACAGCTAGCAGGAATATAAAACACCAGACAAGTCTCTTAACGTTGAGAAACATTAAGCTCCACATTGCTGTGGCTCTCTCACCTGACTATTGTTAAAGTTGACGGCAAGTCAGTTCTTAAATTAGTATATTTTTAGAACCAACCGAATTCAATTATCTAGTCATTGGTGCCTGACGATCAATCAGACATAATGTATTTATTAAATATTTTTACGTACGAGTGCGTTTCGTGTCACAACAATATCGCCTCAACTGCGCACTTCACGCACATTTTTTAGCTTCTTATCCTTCCATCCATAAAAAAACTGCTATTCTTGCGAACCTTTGGTGGCTTGTTGACATTTTGATATTAGTTTTTACTGTATATACCAAAATATTATTTGTTAATCTTTATAAGCCTATTGCTATAAATAGTTTAATCTGTAAACGTTACGTGTGACGCCACTGTAGACTTTGTTTGTAAAAATCAATTTTCAGCAATTTTAATAAGGGTTTTCAAATTGGATTCAGTTTGTATATCAATAATTGACTCACTAAAAAGGCTTCTTGTTTTTATACCCAATCGACATAAATCCAGTCGAGTAAGACTGCTATATTCATTATTGTTTTCCGATCTGTATAATATTTTAAGGAATATATGAAATTGCAAGGTTGTTTCGAAACCATACTGTAATACCTTTTAGAAATAAATATTACTATACTGCAGAAAACAATGGGCTAGTATGTTTATTAGTGCATTATTACATTGAGCAAGAATAACTGATGCCCTCTACAATTTTGTTAAAAATTACAACATACACCAATTGTATAGTTAATCTGTTTTCAATATTGCGAAGATAGTCATATCCAATACAAATTCCTCTTGCTTTGTCTTGAGTTTTCCAAAAAAGAAGTGAGTAGAGACACGATAATCGCCCGCGTACAAGTACTGAGGCACCAGTTGTGACTCCAGCTTCCAGTTTCGCAGAAAATAATGACCCTCGGGGACTGGGCAGTTGAGCATGAAGTTGCCATGATTCAGCATGCTCTTGAACCAAGTTTTGAAAATATTATTCTGGAGTGCCGACACAATTCCACAAGTGTCTAAAACATGGGCAAAGACGCGCTGGTAATGCTTTGCTTTGCCCAAACTTATAGAGAAGTCGACAAGCGATTTGAAGCCGCGGTTCAAGGGCTTCTTGATTATCATGTCCAGATTTATCGTGTTATTGATGATGCTCAGGGTAAAGTTTTCGAAATAGTTGGGGCTGTACTTATACTGTCCGTTTTGGATGAGAACGCTAGACTTTACTATATATGAGTAACTAAAAGCCTTTAGATTTAAAACAAGAACTCACGGCTTCGGCGACAGACAGCTGATTGACCAAGAGAAACAAAATTATTTTAATGCCATAAATGTAAATAATGAACATTTTTATTTTAACTACAGTATTATTATGATCTTTCAAATATGTGTTCTGGACATGAGACTGTCGACTAACAACTCTAATAATTGTTTGGACTAAAATAATTTTAATTGCCCTTCGCAATATACTAAATAGGGGTGTAATCAATATTATACAAAATAACTAGCAAAAGGTTTCTAACATGATTGTTTTTATTGTAAATGATAACTAAATTGATTTAATTTCAACTTCAAGCATACAGGCAAGCAAAAAATCCGGATCTCTATTGTCCTTCTTGCTCTGAAACAACTTGGTCGTAATGCGATAGGCGCCGGGAAAAAAGAACGATGGAATATCAAGTTCAGAACTATTGTAATCTCTTATGTAGTAATGATTCTTTGGAAATGGGCAATTACGAAAAAAGTTACCATACAATTTGAATGATGAGATCCATTTTTTAAACATATTGCCTTTTCGATTGCTCAGAATGTTGCACATGTCTAGAGAGTATTCATAAAAGCTTTGATAGGTGTTCGATTTATATTTGCGTGTGAAGAACTCCATATTTAGCCGCAATCCCGAGTACAAGGGCCTTATAACGTCCACATCCAAATTCATCTTGGCATTCGTCAAATCGATCGTCAAATTACGCAGATAGCTTCGATTATATTCATTACAACTAGGCGATTTGGAAAGAACAGCTTTCGTCATCTATAAGAGTTATGAAAGTCGAATAACTGACTGAGTCTTAAAATCAGCATCGATCGATTTGTTTTGAAGAAATGTTATTATTTACCATAGTTGCACGTTGGATGAGGCACAGAAAAATCGAAAGTTCTGCTAAATACTTCATATTTTCAACTTGTTGTGAAGAATTTCATATCAGAAATGAAACGGAATGTCGATTGATAAAGAAAATCAACTTGAACGCACATGTGGCAATTTTTCGCCAATTGAATGGTATAATGATTTTTAGCGAATATGTTGATTATCTAAATAATTGTATTTGTTCGCTTTTATGTATTTATATGATATTTAATAACCCACAGCTGTTTTTTTTTGTGGTGTACATGCTGAACTGTTGATTCTGATCAAGAATATACTTATATGAGGTTGGAAATGTCTCATCTAATGCATTACACATTACCAAAGCCACAAAGTATCCTTCAGAATCTGATTTATTTTTGTGTAAAGTGTAAATTTGTAAGTGTGTTTAATTATTGCTGAATATGTGCTATAATTAGTGAAGGGGGACTCTTATAAAAAGTAAATAGACAAACTTAAAAAGTTTTGCACAGAAACTTTTGAACACTGCGCAATTGCAATTAAGAGTTTATAACTTCCTCAATAAGTTAAATAAATAGCAAACAGTCAATTGCTCAAAACCTGCAGCCCAATAGCATCGGCAGCCCCATAAATCAAATAAAATGCTCACGAAATCAAAGCGGTTGCCACCTCGCAGTCAAAAGCGCATTTAAAATTCGCAAACTGTCAGAGGGAATACAATAAACACGACGCAAGTCAAAAACATTTCATTGCAAATATATTGAATATTAATTTTTTGTTGTCCCGTCTGTGCTGTGATGGCCCATTTGACGGGCCATTTTAATTCAATTTGTGAAATTTGGCAAAAATATGCAAAATTCGAGTGCTAAAAAATATGAACAAAATTGTTCATGACAAATGACATGATAGATATACGTGGAACGACAAAGCTAAGCCATTCGAAGGCAATTGTATTCAATTGTTATATCTAAAAACAGAAGTTTACTTCGAGAATTACGTAGAATTAAAGTTCCCTAAATATTTATAATTTATTAGCTACTATAAAAGTTGTTTATTAACAGAGATAGGAACAGATCATAGTTGTAAACGAATAGAACAAGATTATATTGGTTTTGAGCAGTGACCGACTCGTTATCCGTGTCTGTCTTTCTGTCTGTGTGAACGGAGTTTTTTTTTATGGATATTACAGCTATATGGTCGTGTCTATCTGCCTGAAAGATAGATTTTTATTGATATTTTAAGTGTAAGCCACGATATCCATGTCGAAGAATTTATATACCTGTTGTAGCTTGCGTTTATACAAACGGACAGACAAACGCACATGGCTAAATGTACGCGTCTCTTCGTCCTTATCAGGAATATATACATATTCTTTATTAGGTCGGGCATGCCTACTTTTAGCTAGATGCCAGAGTCTAAAACTGCTGCCGCTGCATTAATATGTTTCTCTCCTACGACTACTCTCACCTTGCACACAATGTATGCATGTATTTATCTATGTCATTTTTAGTATTATTAATTAAATCAAAACCTTACAAATATTTATAAGTACTCATAACCCTTGTCTTTTTTTTTTTTTAGAAAAATCATCAGGATGCATTTTGACTGTGTATAATGCGGTAAGTGTCCGTTTCTCAATTTTACTATTATTCTGTTGTTGACAAAGTGACATAATTAACTTTAAGAGTGAATGTCACCCATCTTGTAAATCTCACACACTAAATAATTATAGTTATAACAATAATAATGATGTCCATAGGTAATAAAATGCCTGCAGACATAAACCCTTTTTGACATGTGTCCTGCTAGCATAAAATTAAAATTTTGAAACATATAGTGTTCCGGGTATCTTTGCCACACTTTCGATAAACAAAAGTTCCAACCATTTTCCTTCAAAGAGGGTTCTGTGTTGCTGAAAGTGTAATATTCATATAGATCCTTTAAGCTGGAGCCCAAAACGACACCCACAAATCATTGGTCTTTATTTCCACCAATAAGAATGGAATTTCGAGGACATGTGAATTAGATTACAACTCCTTGAAAATAATTTTGAGACCTTTCTTTTCCATACTTGCGGGTGGAAATTACTAAGATTCCATCTATGTTGTTCTAAAAAATGCGATGAATTACTTTAGGCTCGATTTAATGGTGAATTAAGAGGCGTGGGAGATGGGGAGATGCTAGAGGTTATACCGTTTTTACCCACTCCATCGGGTGCAGGGTATACAAATTTTGTAGACTGAAATCTTGGACAACTTTCTATAAATGAGGGAACATATTCTGAAGGTGTTGTTTGCGCTTATTAGCAAATGCATTGCTTTTTACTACATTAAGGAAAAAACTGTAAGACAAATTTCAGAAATACCATTGAAACATTGAAAGTGCTTGTTTAAAAAAGAAACTGGTTAAATTTGAGTTCCATGAATTATTTGGTTTAGCTCGTCTTGGGCAGCATGGCGAATATACCGGGCTTTAGGTTGCTGACATCTTGAACATTGAACTCGCCAGAAATGTGATCGTTCATGATGACCGTGCGCTTCTTGTTGGCATCCAGATGCAGGGCCTCAAACTGAATATCGAACTCGAGTTCAGGCAGAATGGCCGTTGTTGGATCTTCTGGCCACCAGAACTTGTTGATGAAGTATGAGCCCTGTAATTTGCGATTAAAGCGTAAGTGACGAATTTTGTATTTACCCTAAAAGAGGCGACTGTATAATATACTGAAGCCTGAACGCACAAAACTGGAACTCACCTTGGCAATCGGACAGCTCTCAACAATGTTGCCGTATTCACGTATGAAACCGTGCACAAAACGGCCCACTGGTGATTTCTTGGCAAAGCCGAGGATTCGGCAAACATTCATGGTGGTGTTCAGAGTGGTTGTGTAGTACGGATCCAGTTTGTTAGATATACGCACTTCCAAGTGCACATCCACATCGTGCAGCTCCTGATGCACTTCCATGGAAAAGTTCAAATGCGGATCCGAATTGTCGTAGGCCACCTTGTGGCTCACTATCTTCTCTTCACTCCAAATCTTGATATCCTTGAACTTGGGCCGCAGCATTTTCTGACGAATGCAAATTGATCTCTTAAAGTGTCATCAGGATACGGTTATATTGATCACTCACCTCAGCCAAGCCGCCATGGCAAAGGGCCAAAAGGATTTGCAGCAAAATGACACTGTTCAAAAACATGACTTATGATGTCTGTCGATTGGCAAAAAGCCTCCCGGCTTTTATAGTAATGGGAATCCATCACCGAAATGACAAATATAATTAGTATCGATGCTATCGGAAATATGGCTTTAAATAAAATGCCTCAATGATTTCCAAATCATTTCAAAGTCAGATAAACGCTTACTCGACTCAATTTGCCATGGCAATGTGCGATCCGATCAGACTTTTTAATGTCCATGACAATTTGTGCTTCATTGACGCTTGACCCCTGATTATTGTTATATTATGACTTATGTCTAATTGAAAAAATGTCAGTAAATAATTGAATCAAGATGCGTGCACAGTTGTACCAATTTTTTTACGTTCTGACAATCGTGCTACTAACGTGCTTTCCTGTGGCTTTGGGTTGGGTAAGTTCAGAGAGTAGACGACACAATTATGAGTTTCCTCCATACAAAGTTGAAGTTTTCGAAATTGATGCGTTTATAAAGATGCACAAACAGACATATTCTGCCTGTCCTTTTTAGCCATCTTCAATGTGTTCAGGGTATAAACAGATTTCTGTTATTATTTTGAAGATACTCTCATTTGTTTTCAGCGCTCGTTCAAGATTGTTTTTATGCGCTTTGACTACGAGGCCAATCCCAGACTGGTGGACGTGAAAATACAATTGCAAAACAATAGTGAAAGTTCATTAAATATTGTTGTCAACACCTTGGAGATCTTGGACGATATTGAGCTGTCAGCTAGTGTTGCGCTAGAGACGCAGCCGGGTAACTTCACCAATCTCATCAGTAAGACCCTGAATTTTTGCAAGATGTTAAAGGAACGTGACGCGGAGCCTTTGGCACGCGCAATATATCAGGATATAATGCGACATGGAAAATGGTTTAAGGAGTGCCCCATACAGAAGGACACCTACACACTGCAGGATTATGCAGTGGATGAGGAATTGCTACCTAGCTATTTGCCAGAGACTAACTTCAAGCTAAAGCTACGTTTAACCCAGCAGAAGGGTGTTCAGATATTCAAGGGTATGCTTTTTGGACGAATTGACAAGTCCAAAGGCTTCAACAACCTTAAAATGTTCAGCATGGGCTAATTGAGCCAGTGTTTGAATGCATCATATTGTGGGTGTTCATGTACTTGATGTTCAATAAAGGTGTCTTGAATGTTATAAATTTGTCAACACTTCGTTCTTCAATTTAAATTATAGTCATCGTGCAATATGCGTACAATATCTCCAGTACTGTCTCTGCCTGCTTTGTTTGTCAGATTTTAGTATGCAAAATGGCTTTTGTCGCACAATTGACGTCATTGTCGGCTATGAGGCGTCATCGTCATTGGGTAGTCGGACGCGTTGTCCTCACCAGGCAGTGGCTTCGGGAGCGGCAGCGGCAATGGCAGTGGTAGAGTCACCTCCATCGTCACGTGTTTGCCTGCTCGACTGCGAAATTCGCATGTTTACCCGACGGTGACAAGCTGTCTGCAGGCAGCGAATTGATGACGCTGATAATAGCCACCAACGGCCGAGGACTGGCGGATGCCGAGACGGAGACGGTGACGGAGACGAAAACGGAGACGGAGGCCAAGACGGTGATGTGCTCCGATGAGAAACAGACGACAATGATTTAGAGCGATTTTGTAGCATGTCATGTGTTTGGGGGTTTGAAGCACTCATGTGTTGATTGGACTGATATCGTTAGGAGCATAAATTAAGGGTTAGCGGCGATGTTTTAGCCACTGTTGTTGTTGTGTACAACAGAGACGATTCCATGTTAAATAACGTCATGCAGCTAGCCAGAATCTGATCTTATGAGCTGCACATTATTCATGGCGCATTACATTGTTAACCAAGCCACGTAATGGAGCCTACGAGTAAGATGTATAGAAATGCTCGTAAAGTTTGCCGACTCTTTTCAAACATAATAAAAACTTGCAAATAGTTGACTACTTTTCCTTCTCTCTTTGCACATTTAAAATGTAATTCAGAAAACAAGCAACAAGACCGAAGAATGTGTTGAGGAGGGTGTGCAGCAGGCTTTCTCGACTATGTTCTATACTTTCTGTAATTAAGGATGCACTGCACATCTTTTTAACCAAAAGTCGTTGACAGCACAGTAATGTCTCGTTAAGTCTCGTGAGTCAGCGGCCGACAGCGCAAAAAAAAGGAAAAATTAATTTATCTAAGCTCACGAGTACCCGCATAAAGTCAGCTATAAATTGTCGCACAGGCTTCGAAAAGTGCAATAACTTAGAAAAGTGCGAATTCTCATGCATATATTCTACATATATATGTCTACAGGTCACTTTTTTTTTATATTTCAAACCTTCTTTTTACAGTTGCGAGCTCATTTCGAGACCTTATTTGAATAATAGACGAGCGGCATTTGTCTCTGATCTATCCCATTGCCCAGACCCGCTTCTGTTCAAATTTTTATTCAAGGCGGCATTGATTGCCTTATATATAGTTTTATTATCTGTACGATGGTTGTTATAATTTTGTCACGAAATGTGTAACGCATGAAAGAAATCAACACGAAAACCATTGAATATATCTACATTATTTGGTTCAGTTTGTTTGATACTATGTTCCTCCGGTTCTGTGCAAAAAAGTAGGACTGTTCCAGAAATTTTGTAGACTTCATTTTTTTCAGACTTTAACTAATTAGCTGAAGCATTATCTTAAGTATAATATGTCTAATTAACTTAAATGAAAAGTGTTTTTTCCTGTTTTGTCCAATATAATAATATTTTATTAATAGTCCTGATTAGCATGTTAATTTGAATTGTAACTGTTTTCCATATTCTAAGATTCGGTCACAACAATCGAAAACTTGCCGACTGGTAAAACCGACATCGTAATATACTGTTTACCTTAATGACCCATAAGTCAGTTAAAAGTAGTCAATAAGATCCTCGAGACGAATATTCTACCTTTCATCTTTGCGTATAATAAATGTGAACAAAATTTGTTTAAAACATTCCCTGCTGCATATATAGACGAGTATATATATTCCGAGTTTCGAAAAATGCTTCCACACGGACGTTGCTGAATTTCGTTAATGGAAAAAAATTAAATTGAACAATTGGTCCGCCAAATGACGCCATTTAAGCTTGGCTTAAATTGAGCAAATTAAATTTGTTACAAAAAAATGTTAATTTTGTCATACCCAGCACATTAACTGCAACAAGCAGAAGGAAGCTTCGCCGATCCGATACCATTTATGTATAACTATTCTTGCAAATATATTATTGTCCATTATTGTTAAAGAATATTTTCAATCCATAATACCTAATTTTTCCGATATAGCTAGCTCTGTGGTTTGCTTTTCATATGTATGTATAGATGTTTCAATTTTTTTCAGCAGCTTGACAGTAGGTACAGGGTATCTCAAAGTAGTCCATTTTCGAGTACTATGCCATATTTAACTTTATTTTCTTATTTTATGCAGTCGAATTTCAAATACTGACATTTAAATGAATTCCATTGAATTTATTTGGCATGCTTAGCGATATGCATTTTTTACAAATCAAACTCATTGGCGAATTTAAAAAAAAAAGGAAAAAAAAAGGTTTTATTGAAATCGACTTAAATTCTATAAGTCCATAATAGAGTTATAAAAATTGCTTAAGATAAGTTTTATCATCTATGATAATTAAATTCATCTCACATACAATCAGATGTCTATCCACTATATTGGTACAAACGGCTGCGCAATACTCTGTTTACAGTGTATTAAAAATGTGAAAAAGAGTATTTGGAATATAAGATTAGTGGGTTTTAACTGAAACCATAATATGTTACAATAGAAAATATTGATGCTTTGCGATTGTGATTAAGGGCGCTGCTTAAATATTTTTGGCTCTATCTAGCTATCTCTAAAAGTCTATGGAAAGTACCGATGGGCAGGCAAGCGACCAGGCATAGCATTAAACAAATATACCATGTTCAGCTTGTGAACAGAGCATCAGTATCTAAAATCCGTCTATAAATTGCGGATAAGCAAGGTTCCACTTGGAATTTCCGAATATAAACTATGTGAGGTAAAACAAAAGCAAAACTAAACTGGAAACAGTGCAATGTGAAACATTTAAGACAACCGGATCAATGGGAGCAAATCGAAATAGATTTGTAAGCAAATGAGTCGTAGACAACTAAATTTACAAACAAACTGAAGCAAAATTTGGGTTATACATGCAAATGGCACGATTTGAGTTGAATGAGAAATTCTATATGTTGGGGCACGTGACAGAAGTGAGGAATTTAATGCTGAGATCTTTTCAATTATGCTTGCCTGCATGGGATCTACTGAAAGCCACGTCCAGTTATTATGAGTTTATTGAACTACTGATACCGTCTGATATGATTATATCATAATTTCTAAATGGTTGGCCAAACCGACGCTAAGCACTAGCAACTCTTAATCGTCTGTTTCGACGACAGCTCTTCCATTTTAATGGAACGCATATCTAGTGTTTAAGACCTTAACCTCGAAAGCGACACGCCAGTCGCTTGGTTCTGTGGGTTATCACAGCTCCGGTCTCTTTCGATTTGCATACACTCCAAAGTTTTGACCGTTTCTTTTAATGCTTCACAGACTGTATCTGCAGTCGAAATCGGAATCGCAATCGCACGGCATATGAAGTTGGTATAATAATTTTTGTCACATAATTGAAGTGCCTGTCAAATGCAAAGTGCCTGGGTCGGCAAAGCAATAAGAAAGGCGAAAGGGTGTTAGCTCTGTTTATACTCAAATTCGTTCGCTATATATGCATCTAAATATATATATATATATATATAAATATATATATATATATATATATATATATATATATATATATATATATATATCTTATCGTTGGGTCTATGAATAGCGCACGAATTTTGATTAAACTTGCGAGTTCAATGGCATTACAAAGTTTCTCTGAAGCGCAGGCAAAATTCAAGTTTTTACTTTTTTTTTTTTTTTTGATTCCGCTCAAGTATGAAAATCCACTTACAAATATTATGTTAATTGGCATAAAAAGACAGCCAGAGAAATGAAATCTTATTACATCAGCCTGGCCAACAGAAAGGATAAGCATAACCGGCAGACAATTGGCAAACAAACAAATTGCCAAAAATAACAGTCGGCAGTGAGAAAAATTCCAACTACGGAATAAGCGAGTCGAAATTTTGATGAAATGAAATGTTGTCTGCCAACTGTTTGTTGCCGTAGCCCTCAAAACCGAGTAGACGGGGAGTCGACTTCGCTCAATATTTGCACTGTGAGGCGTTGCCAGCTGAGAGCTAATTTTGAATCTTTGCTAAAGAGGAAGTAGGGGTGGAGAAAGTAAGGTCGGCTATGCTCTGGATTGGGCTGGGCTGGTGGCCTAGACTTGCATTCCAGTTTGTACATTACTTAAGACGTTTTGTATATGATTGGCTTGGCACTAGCAACAGATTCACAATCAGACTCATGGAGTGCTTGGTAAATACTTGTGGGGAAATTTTAATCAGTTTTTCGTAAAGTTTTTAATGCCATTTTGCATTTAACATTTGCTCGTATATAAGTTAATTGAACTCTATTTCAGTGCACCTTCCCAACTTGATGTATTAGAAAGCTTTCCAAAAATGTTAAATGCATTCCCTTTAAAGATCTTATAACCTGAAAGCATTTCTGTATAATATGCGCATAATATTCGCGTAGAAATCGGGCAAATTATTTGTTCCTATGAAGTTTGCTGCTGGGCGCCCAACTTATTGCAATTGCTACAAATTTTTACATAAATTTGCGCTATGACAAGCCCAAGTCCTCAGGCCACAGTTCCGGCTCCCTCGCCAGTTCATCCTCACCAGACCAGCGTATTATGCAGGCCGTTAGCATTTTTTCGACACCTCCACGTTCGCGTTTTATGAGTTTTAGCATTTGACTGCTTTTGAAACGCCTTCTCTTCTCTCGCCGTTGCCACCTTTTGAGCAATTTTTAAGCCGGAAATCCACTTTCAATTGTTTGGGGCGCTGCCTTGGGCGTCCTGTAGGTTTACATATTGCGCATTTCAGCGTCAGGGGAAGCTTCCCCAGCTTCGTTCGGCGCTGTCTGTTAGAGTGTAAACATTTTCACAGTAGGTGTAAATAAAATCTTGTAAGACGACGCAGCTACCGCTGTCGGGCGTGCTTAGCTTGGTTGGCTTTAAGCGGAAGTCGGTAAAATTCTTATTACGATGGGGTTTGGTTTGATTGTTTGACTTTCTTTTCGAAGAATTCTGTTTACTTGGGTTATTGTCAACAAATTACGCAAACAGTTACAATAATCGTCGAGCCAGACAAGAATTGTTCGCTTTATATTCGTTTCAAGATTCTTGACCAAGTAAACACTAATGTCCCACACACGCAATTAACATTTTCATGACAAGCTTCAGTGCATAACTTAAATATACAAAACCACATACGCATCGAATAGAATATTGTACTCATTTTTATGAGGTTACTGTGTGGATGGATGGAGTGTTTTCTGCCCGCTCTTGAATAATTGAAGCCAAAATTACACCAATGCATAAACTTCGAATAGAAAATTAATGCCAACAACAACTCAATTACTTTTAATAAATGAACCAAACTTTCGTTTTAAATGAAACAAATGCTGTGCAGGTAATTTACAGTGGAATAAAAATAAAAAGGTGACTGCTCAAATGCAGTCACATCGACATAGCAGAGCAAGGTTTCGATCCTCGGACCTCTGGGTTATGGGCCCAGCACGCTTCCACTGCGCCACTCTGCTGCTTGGAAATCTGGTGGGTAAAAGCGTATCTCAATGCAAATAAAGAAATGCGTAGGTTTCTTGGGTTCGAATCTCACTCAAATAAAGGTTTTTAATAGTTTCTTAAAAATATTATTTTTTACTTTTTCATTTTTTTTAATGGAGTAAGATTGTAATAATAATAATAATAATATTAATAGCTAATAATATAAATATATCGTAAATTTCAGCTGCTGAGCTTGTTCCGTCGATTCCTATCGCGGTATTAACCGGCCACTATTTTTGCAAGGCCCGCTCAATTATAAATAACCCTATTCTTTTTCAAAAAGAACCGCTTATTTTAAATTTTAGAAATTTAAAAAAAAAATCTCGTCACGCTGAAAACGGCAAAGGCATCAACAATGCTTTGAACTGTCTCACCACCCCGTACTTTACAGTTTACGTTGCATACTTTTAAAAGCGTCCATTTATAATTACAATTCATAAATCTTAGTAAATTATTTGAATCATAATCCGAAAAGTATGTTAAGCAATTTAATATACAAAAAATGCTCTCGTATACCTCGCGTATGTATATTATGATTAAAATTTTCTTTAGTCGCAAATATTATATTTGGGATTGACATGCGCCTTAAGGTCAATATCATTTAGACGTACCTGCTATTTGTCGAAAACTATAGTCTTACATTAAAAATTGCTTTGGTTTTCCAGTTCACTTGTACATAGATGATATTCGCAAATCTTCGGATAAGGATGGCAGCTTTAGTTTTTCTGTTAGCATTGATTTTGGTAATAAAAATTTGAATGTCGCGGTTGCCCTTAATAATTTTCGGACAGTGAAAAAAAAAATCGGTCAACTAACCGAATTTCGTATATAGCAGAGCAAGGTTTCGATCCTCGGACCTCTGGGTTATGGGCCCAGCACGCTTCCACTGCGCCACTCTGCTTACGTTTAGCCGCTTGCCAAATTGCTAACATCAGCTAGAAGAAAAAAAACGTATAGTCTAACGTTAGATATCCAATCATTCTTTATTGTTGTTTATTAGAATTTTTATAAGATTGTTATTATATATAACAATAATAAAAAAAAATAAATTCTTGAAACAAAAAATATATTTGATTTTCGGAATACTATATTAAATAGCCAAAAAAAAAAAGTAAGAATAGAGAATGTTGCAAATAATAAATGTGTCTACGTAGGTAACCCGAATATAATTCTTTATCCTTGTTACAGGGAACTTTCGTTTTTATTCCACTGTCCGTACAAAATCGGGCCACAAGACACCAGAGTTATCTCATGGAGCCTTGCTGCAGCTCATGTCCGAACATGTCTGACCGCCGCTGTCGATTGTAGCGTATGCATTTTCAGAGGGCAGGAGCGTCGGCCATGTGTGGTGTCTATTTAATTACAATTGTCGCCGCAATCCGTGTCCATGTCCAGGGACAGAATCGGTGCAATTAACGCGCACGGCAACTGGGGACCGACTGGCGGGCAGTTGGGAGTTTCTCGCCATGCGCGGACTTTATCGATGGACGGCCCATTTTGTGCGATTATTTTAAGCTCAATTATTGTTAAATATTTTACAAAATGCGGATACTTATATTTACGCGTCCCCGAATGGCGCTGGCGCTCTACAAATTGGCCGGGCTCGGACTGGTGTCATGTTCATGTTCTGGTTTCGGGGTTGTCCTAATGAGATTGCAATTATTTGGCCATAAATTTTTATTATTTGGGCTTTAAAGTTCATGTACTCTCATTGTACATATTATGCAGCAGACAATTGTGTTTTTTTTTTAATCCACAAAAATGCGTTTACCGTTTGCAATGACATGATTTAATTTGAAAATATTTTATAAATTATTGGACCATAACGCTGAGTGGACAAAATAATTATATAGTTAATTTATGGTCATGAGTCAAAGTAGGCGCTGATCTAATTACGCGTATGTTTTTGGCACCACATTTAAAAATGGATTTCTAGCGACAATAGTTTTGGGATTAACAAGTTAATGACAGCTGCCTTAATAGCTGTCTCAACTATATCTATTTTGAGAGACGCGAAGTTGGTTGGTTTGATTGTTGCTGATTATCTATTCTTAAATATCGTATCAGTAATATCAATAATTGAGTCGATCTAGCTATGCCTATCTGTCAGAACCAGAGCTAGAGACTTGACATTTTGAACGTAGGTAGGTCTCTCTAATCTGATCTAATGGGGCATTGCTTCCCTTTAGACTGATGTGTCAAAAAAACTATCCGGACACGTTGTCAGAAACAAACAGCTCGCAAAGCGGCTTTAGCAAATATTGAGCAACATTCGCTGCGAATATTGAAATCATTTTAACTCTTCCTGTCTGCCTATCCTACTTCAGTATCATGGAAATCATTTGCAGTACGCAGAGTATTTCAGATCATTCACACTGTTCGTAACCAACATTTTCAAAGCTGCTTTAAGTTATCGCTGGCATAGCTCTATCTCTTAAATTTAAGAGCATGTTATATATTGGGATATATGTTTCCTTCGGGAGCTATATGATTAAGTATTACAAATTGACTTCAATAATAAAGCTCCTTCCTTACTGTTTTTAAATATATGTTCATCATCATATGTCTACTAGGGTATTTAACCTTCGGCGTGCTAAATATGGTTTTCGGTTCTTGGTTTTCTTTGGTTTTTCTTCGCTTACTATTTTCTACTGTCTGGAATTACGTATCTCGTTGTTGACTTTTGTGCAACTGCAGTTTGGAGCTTCGCTTGTTACTGGCATCTCCAAATTTATTGCAATCACGCACAGGAATTGTCACTTTGGCAAGCTGCACAATACTCTGCTCAGAGAGCAAAAAGACTTAACAACATGATAGAACAAGTAAGGGTTAGATATTAATATTAAGAATGCTTTTACTTAATGGGAACTAAGTAGTTAGGGCTAATAGAAAAGGAACTTTTTGGGAATGTATATAAAGTTTATATTATAGTAGTGGTTCTTACTAGACTTTGTACAGGCTAGGTGTTTTTCCTTAAAACTCTGGACTTTTCCACCCAAAATCTGACTGTAGTAATTAATACAACAATTGATTACAAATTGTACGCAAATTTATCTCCGTGCGTGTGGACTTAAAAAAGTGTATTTATTAATTTATATTGTAGAGTTTTGAAAATGACTTTGATGGCGATCGGTCAGGACCAACCCTTTCAATATACAATATACATTCAATCTGTGGAAAAGTTAGCAAACGTTTCGCGAGTTAAATTTTTACTTATTGCTTGACATTTGTAATGGCGGCCACTGCGTCAAATGCTTTAAATGCGGTTCTGGTAAATTAAAAACAACAACAATAGTTACGGTAACAACATCAGCAGCCGCTGCTGCATTCACAAATTATTGGCAGACTTCAAAAAGGCAATGCGCAAAAAAGGGCAATGCGCAACAAAAAAATGCCACTAACGAAAGGGCCCGACTGCCTGATACCCATATATTCAAACACATACGTGTATATAATTATTGTAAAATTTAAATTTCTTTCTTATTTTTATATTACTCATAAAAAAGCCGCTCGTGATCTCTGTTCGCGATAATTTCTTTGCTCTGTAAAGTATTAAGTATACAGATATATATAAATTGAACGGGGAAATAAAAATATATATAATTATAATTTATGTATATTTATAATATTATAATTTTGACGATTTTAACATTTGCGTTTCCATTGATTTTTTGCTTACATAATCTAACAAATCGACTCGTTTATAGAACAAGAATTTGCTTTGCTAGGCTATTATTGTTGATCTGAAATACATATTGCGCGTACATATGCAAATACATATGGCTTTTGGGTACAGGGTATAAAATATATGCATTTATTTGGGGTTTGGGTGTGTTTGCGGCAATTAATTTAAACACGCGGGTTTAGCTTTGCACTGTTTGCGGTTAACCTTGCCGACCCCTAACTTCCTTCCATCTGTAGTTGGTTTTCCATGTTTATGGCTCAATTTTCTGAACTGCAGTTGTAATAGCTTTTCCTACGATTTTTAAAATGGTTGCAAATTATAGCTCCAGAACAATTATTGGTTCAACCGACAGATTCTCTTTCCACTATCGTGATAGTGGGTTTGGGGTTTTCTTACTTCACAAATGGCATCCGTTTGAAAAACTGAAGGGAAAGGCATCTAGATAATATTTTATATTTAATTATTTTTATTTATAGTTCAAGTTAAATTTAAATTAGTTAATATCTATACTGTTGTCACAGATGTATGTTGTTCAAATATTGAAAATAGGTATTGAAAACTTTCAAAAATTTAACTATTATGATTCTGGCATTCCAATTTCACTAACTACAAGTTATCCCATTCGCGAAGTGTTCCGCACCGTCGCATTGAGCTGGCAACATGTGGGCGAGTCAAGTATTGTCGCTGGACATCAAGATCTGGGTGACAGGTTGGAGAGAGGAAACAGTTACTCAGCTTGTTCTCCAACTCTTCCTGGGCCACAGCATGTGCACAGTTCCTAGCGATTTTGTAGAGGTGCTCGTACTTTTGCTGCATGTTAAGTAAATTCGATTTGCCGGGGCCTTCGTAGAATTCCTTGGGCGTGAACTTAGTAAAGTCGATAAGTCCCAGTAAATCGGCAATAAAGTCCGTGCTAATTTTACTCTCCCCTTCGGACAAAGCACTGACATTCGTGGGGTTGATTGCTGATGTTGGTATTTCTTCATCTGTATCAGCTTCAGTGGTGATTGAATCTGTGTTAGACTGGTCCAGATCATGAAATTTAATATACATTTCAATCAAATTAAAACGCTCTGCCTCACTGAGTCTGCCCTCGACCACCTGAATGTATAGCTTGAACACGTCTGTGCCGAACTGGTAGATGGCCGAGTGGTTTAGCACCCTCTTTGCATGAGTTTTCAGGTCACGGGACACCTGCTCGATCAATGGCGAGCTATTGAGCGTGTGTGCGCACTGAAAGAGACGCAGCAGCTCATCTGTGTCGTACATGTCCTTGCGGTACAGTAGCTGGCGCACGCAGTCCTCTTTGATGGACTCTACCAGATACTTGTTGCCAAACTCTGACAGTTTCACAAGTGTATCAAAGTCGTAAACCTGAAGTTTTTCAACATCGTAGCTGTACACGTATTCGCGGAACTTCTCAAACACTTTCGGGTCAACATCGGTTAGCTTCACCTCCCCGCTAGTGGACTCATTGTAGCTGCCAAAGAGCATGCGATCAAATACCTCAGAGGCGCAGCTCAATATTAATTTGTGGCAGGGATACACTTTGCTGCCTGTCGATGTTTCTATAATAAACTTGCAGTCTGTGTGACGATGGGAACGCAAAATCTCGCTTAGAGAATCACGCAGCCTGCCATTGGTTAAAAGAAATTAGAAGCTGCTCTAGAGCTGCGCGTCTTCTTAAATACTTACCAGGAATTCATTTCTGTTCTGTTATTTTCCAATTTGTCTAGAGCCAAAATTCTTGTTACTTGTACAAATATCACATTTAAAATAATCTGTTCGCCTACACACAGCAGCCATCACAAAGTTTTTATGTACATTTGCTTGCTTTGTTTGTTTTCCTATGAATATTTAAGACTCTGCTTCTATTTTTGTATTGTTTGATTTTCCATCTTTAATCTCCGCGATTTCAGAAAATGTTATATTGTGTTTGATTTTAACAAAATCAAATCATTCGAATGGCTAGAAATGTGAATGTAAATAAGAGGTACTTGACTTGAACCAATTGTTGGTGTGGTCTGGCCTATTTAAAGCAAACTTAGATTAATAAAATAATTAAGGCGTTGTAGTTTAAATACATTGCCGGACATCTTCTTAGATATATATTTTGTCTGCCCACTTTTCGAGGTGCAAAAATCGTAATTTATGAAAAGAAAATATAAACAACCAAATTGTGCAACCAAATTTTACAATTAGAAAAATCAATTTTTCGTTTTGTCAACACATCTAGAGAAGAATAGACGAACAGGGAAATATCGTGTGAAAGCCCTCAGGAATCATCTTAAATAGTTTTATTTCGCTAGCCAAATCCAATAAATAACACACAAACTCTCAAAATTCAGAACAATATTCACTTTGGCCTTGGCTTTGCTTTCCCATAGAGTTGCTCTGGCGTGGGTATGTCGCTGACAAAGTAATTTGCTGGTATGAAGTGAAATATCTTCTTCAAAACATCTAGCAGAATATCCTCGATGGTCTGTGTGATTACGGTGTAAAGAGCATCGGCCAGCATGCGCCAGTTATCGTTGAAGAATTTGTTGGTGCTGTCCTCTGGAAAGGGATGAGCTTGAGGCTGGGGATGCTGGAGGACAGCTTAGTTACTTACCTAATTGCTTGTTGCCGTTAAAAAGATTGGAGAAATACGATTTTAGGCCATCAATTTTGAAGTCCACGCGACAGTTGGTCACATTGTAAAATGTGAAGTCGCCTTTCGTGTATAGTCGCGTCTTTGTGTGCATGGTGACTGTCATGTTTTCTGTGAGGCGACAGAACGGCTTGACCACTTGACTTCTGGCACGTATTGAGAAGCAAGCTTACCTGCATCCAAAAACACCTGACCACGCCCATTCAGCGGAATGAGCAATATGCGCCCTAATAAACTATAGTCACCTTGGAGCTTCATGACCGGCAACGTAAACGTTGTCTTCCAGCTGTAATCCTTTTTGAAAACTCTGTCAAACAGAACACATGTAACTTGATTGGCATCTGTCCAATATGCTTTAAACAAGTCGTCGATCTTACTTACATGCTTTCTAGCACCTTGGTGTGTCCAAATCCAATAATCTTTACATTGGCCAGCTCGACTTTTAGATTGATCGCATTGCTGTTGCCTTGTGATATTCTGATGCGATTCAAATAGAATGGATCAAAGCTTTTGATGCTTGTCAGTCCCGGAATGCCTTTTAAATGCAGTGGGTGTGGTTAGTCAAATTCGAATACAGCCAGGGGCGTATGCGACTCACCGTCGTTTAGTTTGTCGAAGAGCTGTTGTATGCTTTGCGTGGAACAGTTGATGAAATTCTTATCGGCTATTTTACATTCTTTAATGTAATCTGCTGCGGTTCGATTAAAATTGGTTTTTGAGTTCAGTTTTTTTGAATTTCAAAATAAAAAGACACACATAAATGCAGAGAAACAAATCCGGTTTAGTGGTGCAATATTTGGCATAAACCATTAAGTGGGTTAGTTACATTGCGTGCCGGCTAGGCCAGTATTTGATTTCAATGGTCATTGGGAATTTTTGAATTGAATTAACAGTGAAATCTACTTTTAGTAAATGCACTTCGGACCTTAACCAACTAAAATTAACTTTTAAAATAAGTATTTGAATGTTCAATGTCTGTACTTGAGCATTTATCAGACACAAGGCCGACGGCTTACAATTCACTTGACACTTACGCGGCTCAGTCAAATAAGGATCTTCGCCTCGAACGACGCGAGTAACCCATGCAAGAAGCACAACGCACCCTAGGAGCTCTCTCATCTTAGACAATACCACGATCTCAATAATGTGCAGCTCAGTTTTCCAAGCAGTTGACACGACTAGCTTCAGCAAGCAGTGATTGAAAACTAAATAAAACGCGCGGAAAACATTTTACAAATTTCAAATATTGCACCTCACTTTCGTTGCAGCGCCGCTTGAGGAAAACTTGATTTGAGCGGCTTGCAAATTTCGCAACGTCTTCGCCGTCAGCTCCGGCATCGACGTCGTGCATGCCACACAGTCGAACAGCTGGTCAGTTAGTGGGCCACTGAGCTCACAAGAGAGAACAGATGCAGTTGGCGCTACAATTTCGTCATAGATTTTCTAGTCGGTTTTCTTGTTTTTAGTGGGGAAATAATTCGATGCCAATAAAATTCGCAAGTGTACGCAGGGTGTTGACACTCGGTAGCCGTTCGGATTGCGACATCAGTAACAAGCACAATTAATTCTGTTTTTGATTTTGACACCGAACCGTTGCTCTCTACAATTCAAATTCCCATTTTGGGCTTGAACTTGATGCACTAACAAATCTTGGAGTAGATTATATACCAATCTAAACCTATTATCTATAGTTATCCACTGCCAATTAAATAAATTACAAGTAACACAAGAAGGAACATTGATCTTGGCTCCAAAGATTAAAGACCTCTGCAAACATACTCAATATTTTGGTCAATGCTGATATCAAGCGAAAAATAATATATTGGCTGACTTTAACTATGATGATGATTTGCATTTTTGACATATTAGAATTGTTAAACTCAAATTGGATGAGTTTGGTTAAAATATCTTAAGAGCCTAACGCTTTTATTAGATCTATATGCTTGAGTAGTTCGATATTAATTGGAATTTGCTCATAACAGAAAATGTCGTCGTTAAGACATCTTGAACAATTCAAATACCAGCTTTAATCGCACGTTTTAGGATTGATAAACTGAAGCTAATTGAACAACTATAACTTCTGTAAAATAACTTATTTTTGCGAAACAAAAGCTAATGATCTAGATAGTCTTAAAATTGGAATATCTGTTAACATACCATATACAGACGGACGAAGGGCCATATTTAAATTTGCAGTTTAACAGGTTTATGTATTGAAATTATAATAAATATTTGTAACTTGCTCATTAAATTTTAAGTCTTTATGATAATTTTTGGCCAAAGCTCTGTTTTGTAAAACGGGTTTCCTCTTCATTCATTAAATACAATAAAATATATAAAATAAATAATTTTGTGGTCAAAGTGCTGCAGAAAAGTTAGCTACATGAGTTTAAGGCAAAAGGCACTATAAAAATCCTTCTTGTTTTCCGGTAGGCGCATTAGTGTCCTTCAAGTGGCGTCTTAGTGCATACGCCAAGAAAACTGACCAGAAGCACAGGGCGCACCAAAACAAACGACGCCAACTTTGTCAGACATTGTGCAATGTACAGAAAAAGGAGTTTCATGTATGCTCAGCCATATATCAGGATAGATGTCATACCCACCAGACATCACCTAATCAGTAGCAACTTCACTTGTGGGAGTAAAAAGAGTCATTTTTCGACCACGTTATTTATTATTTTCTTTTTTTTTTTACAGTAAGTCTTGCCAGACCCAGTTGTTTAGACTTTCCCGTGTCCAAGTATTCGTGGTATAGGTCCTTCGTCGTGACCGTCTAAAGTTCTGTGCACTCGGGTAAAGCAAAATTTTGGTATCTCTTATCGTCGGTAGCAACGCCGTTACTTATGTACTTTTTAAATGGATATATGCTGCCGCCCACATTTGTCCTGCTTAAGTATTTCTTGTTGCGCTTGGCTGCTAAGCGTATTTTTCAATTACTCCAATGTAAAAACATTTATCGTGAGTGCAATTACGAAAATTAAATAATTTGCTAGAGTGAATTGCAAGGGACTCTATGATTTCATTTGCGAAAAAAGAGGAAATACTTTTTTTTGATAAAAATAAATCATATGAGTTGCAATATTAAAAATATTTATTAATTGAATTGCTTTTTATGCTCGGTACTCCTTAACAGGGCATAACACGGTTATCTATTTATATTTATTCAGTTAAAAAGCGAATGCTGTCGAGTAGAGATGGGCGCGAGTCACGTTGTCTATCATGATGTGCACGATTCTCAAAAAAAAAAAAAAAAAAAAAAAAACGAAAAAACGAAGTCAGAATGCGATTTCTCATTTAATTTTAACTATGTTATAATCATACAAGAGTATATACTTCAAATGACAGATCTCTGGTTCTTAAAGGCTTAGAGTTCCATATGCAGACAGTTGGCTAGACAGCTGGAATGACTTGACTGTTGTCGGCATCAATAAGAATATATATACTTTATGGGGTCAAAAATGCGCTCTTCTGACTGCAATGTATACCCCTCTTACATATTTTTAAAGTGGCTCAGGCTCGAAAGGCATCAGCAATTGGAGAAGTAAACCTTAACATCTTAACCAGAAACTGAGTAGGGTGAATTTCTTTTTCTACCTTAAACCATTGCAAGCCCTGCAGTTCACAGAGACTTTTTTAGGTAAGCCCACTAAAAGTTGGCCAATTTTGCTAATCTTAATAATAATTTGGCAACACTGAGCAGGGTGACCCAAAACATTATAAAGTTCTAAAACAATGAGAACAGCATTAAAAATAATTATCTTGGGACTCAAATCACAATAACAACCCTTTGTCCAAATACCTTTTTTGAGACACCCTCAGCAGATCTCGGAATTGCTGGGCACACACAAGACTATTAAAAAATATGCGCATGTTAATTTAAATAAAGTGTGGAAACAAACAGAAACTAACGAAAGGATAGGAAAAGCGCAACCGGTCAGGATCCCAGGGTGTAGTCAAGCGGATTGTACAGGAAGAGGGACAGAGACAAAAAGGGATAGGGTAAGGGCTCGGTCCAGGGACAGGGACAGGGACAGAACCAGAGCAAATATTAATCCACAAAAAGGAATTGTCACAAATTGTGTGCTAGCCCAGGTGGCGTCTTCTGCCCGCTGGGCAAACAACAGTTGCAGTAGACCAAAAAGGACAAAAAGACTTTTCTTTTGTGGTCGTGTGCGTGTATGTGTGTGTGTGTGTGAGGGGCTGTAAAATGGTGATGAGGGGGCAGCTCTAACCTTGACAGCGCTGATTGTTTCAAATCGCAAGTTTGGCTTACCTTTTTGGGAATTAATTTGGCAAATAAACGCTGACAAAACGCAGGCAACTGGACAAGGACAAAAGCTGTATTCTGGCCAATGCAAGGCCAACTAATAGGATTTTGATGATAGTTGCTCGGTTTGCCATCTACTCGACCCTCGGGCGTTGCAGCCTTCGCCATAATCAATTTTTGGCCAGGTTTTTTGTGTTGGCCGGTTCTGTTGCTTGCTTGCTGCCCTCTCATATGATTGTACCCTGTGACCCATGAAATGAGTTTTGCCATGTGTGTGTTTGTGTCCGAGTGGTGCGCGGGGGTAAATGAAATGGCCAAATGAAATTACCAACACATTCAGTGGAGAAAGAGATGGCGCTGAGCCGCAAAGCCAAAACCAAAGCCAAAAGCTGCACAGCATTTCGTATTCATAGCATTCTCTTACTCACACTGCTTACAACCCCTCTTCTCTCTCTCTCTCTCTCTCTTCCACCTCTTTCTCTCTTCTTATCTCGTTCTGCCCTTATCTCTCAATGCGGTTTTTGTATGTGGCGGCATTATAATTAATTTCAGTGGCCCAAATATGTAAATTTGATTACGAGCAAAAACAAAAATAAATTCACAAAAATATAACGCATACGCAGCGTATTCACAATTTCTATATACCGGCTTCTAAGCCGCTTAAATTGACCGGTTTCGAAAGACGGACAATGGACCGGCTGCCTCATGTGACCACGTCCATGTCGCAGTTCATCAACTGCCAACTTTGGCTGCCTGCCTTGTTACGAGAACAAAACTTTTGTTTTCCATTGCAATTTTTTTTAGTGACTTTTTTGAATTCAACTTTAAATGAATTCCATAACAGTTTTTGATGGCGCGCTTGCCAACCGCTGTTGGAAGCCAACTTTGCGTGGATTAGCCGTAGCGGAAAAAGTTGCCCCACTGCAGTGACTGCTGCAGTTCACCATTGCATACTTTTGGGGATGTTATAATTAGCGGCTGCGTTCCCCGCGAGTTGAAGATCCTAATTAATGGCCGACCAATTGGGCTCTAAAAAGATTTAAATAATATAGTGCGGACAATGTTGTTACTCAAAAAAAGTTCCTACTATTGCTCGATATTTTTTAATAATTGCATACTGACATATAATTTCTTAATTTTATAAGCTAAATATGCGGTGCTCAAATGGGAATTGCTTCTTAAATTTTCGATCTCCCCGTCAGAGCGCAGACAATGATGGCCCTGAAGCGCATCAGAAATATATTGGTAATATTTAGTAAAACAAAGTTGTTGTATTATAATGTACTTAAAGACAGAAAGATACTGTTCTGTTCTTGTTCTGAATTATCCGTACTGGACTCAAATAAATGTTTGCATATTTTAGACATGTTTTGCAGTCTATAAAGTTTCTTACCACAAATATAAAAAAGACCTATCCGACTATTGAAGTTTACTTCACGAGGAAGCCAAGTAAATTTGAGCAGGCAACCAGAGTAGACACAACAAAAACAATAATAACTACAGCAACAAAGTCCATGCAAAGAAAACCTATTAGTTGTGTGTTATATGAAACCGTCAAGCTAAAGCAGCTAAAACTATAAATTTCAATAGGACGAACTAAGCAAAGTTTGGTATAAACAGCAAAACCTGCTTAAGTTGCCGTCAGCAACATATATAAGGATGGCAGTACTAAGACCTGAGCCATTCGAGCTGCATATTTGCACACAAACAAACCAAAGTCATCAACGCTTCTTGGCTGCTGGCAAAAGTGTGACTCGGTGGCTCGGTGGCTCTGTGGGCTATCATCATTTTGAAAACCTTGGTAAATAATTTGAAAAATCAACAGAGAAATTCAAACGACGTGTCTCGTCGCCCGTCTGCCCAAGGACAACGATTTGTGCCAAATAGTAGACTGCAAATTGCGTCAAAGTTGATGTTGCGCCCATTCTTCTACTACTCCTTGTTGTGTTTAGCCTTGAATATTTGACGCTAAAGTCAGATTTGGAAAACATACTTTTGCCATTTTCGAAAATCACACTTGAATTCGTTCGCCGTTGGTATTGTTATTGTTGTCCTTACATTCGCCTTTTTAGTTGTTTGTGTATTTTGTTGCTACTTGAGCAGTGAAGTAGATGAAAGGCTTTTGGTATTGCCAGTGCGTAGAGCTGAGTGTGGGCAAGGTTCAGGGTTCAGGGTCGAGGGAGTGGTAGCGGGAAACCGCTTGCTTGATGTTTATTTATCGCAGCGTGTGCGGCTTTTTTACTCTAAGCCCGTGTAGCTTCCCAGCTGAAGTATGTTTGTCAATTGAAATGCTAGACAAAGTATCTATAGACCCACACGATGATGATGTTGATGCCTGTGCACAGATAGATACAGGGCATAGACACAGACGACTGTATCGAGAGCTTGGCTGCACTTAAAGGATGTTGTGTTTTGTGGCTTTAAAATGACGCATTGCGCTTTTGAACACGGGCCTCTTTTCTTTTTTTATTTGAGTCTTTTCAGCGAAAGTTTCGAACAAATTGCAAATATAGCGTTATCCAGGAAATTCCAGAAAGTACCAGATATCGATTCTAAAATACTTTCAAGTATTTACAACAATTTGAAAATTGAAGGTAGCAACGGCTTTTGGTTTGATGATTTAAACAGAGGTTAAAGCTTAACATATATAATTAAATAGTGCTTGCAGACAGAAAATTTGCTGATTTCGGCAAAAGTGTAATAATTAAAGTTTTTGTGACACAAAACGAAATGATTGAAAAGTCAATGTATTTTTGCAGTCGGCAGCTTAAATGCGCATAAATGCCAAATGGAAATATTGAACAGCAGCAGCAGTTACAGCAGCAGCAACAACAACAGTGAGAATCGTACGAAATTTACTTTGGCAGCTAACGAAAATTTTGTGCTGAGCGCGTGAAAATTAATTAAAATATTCCTGTAACTGCCAAACGCCGCCGGAGCATAACTGAATTTTAATTGAACGCAATCAATGCGAATTTATGGAGTCCGCTTAACTCTTCCCAAATATCCCTTTGGGCAGCCCATGACAGTTAAGCAGTTTGTCGGTCCTCTAAAGCTTTTTGCAATTGGTGTTAATTTGCCTGCGAGAAAATATTAAATGGAAAAATCAACTTTACCTTTAGCTTCAATTCAATGGCAATATTTAAATGTCTATGGATAAAAAATAGCCCAGACCAAGATGAGGGTCAATAAAAGCGTAATTAAATTTAAGGAATTTAAACGTGACAGCACTTTTGTGAGGTGCATATCGATTTTAATGGGTCTTTATATTCCATAGAGTAGCTTAAACTTGTTCAAGCAATAGCTAGCTCCACAATGTATAAGCCAATGTTAAACTATGGCCACTCAAAATTGATTAATCCGATCATTGATTAACCTTTTACTGTTGTGTGTTTAGAAATTTATAAAAGCTTTAAGCCTTCAATTTTCAAAACTAACTAACTAACTAATTAAATGGAGATATCTGCTCATCATCGCCATTAAATATTCCAAGGTAAAAAAGAAAAAGCTTCTGCTTCTTTTGCCAAGCTTTACGGCTTTTCCTAGTGAGTAAATAAAATGGCGTCCTTATGTGCTTGAGCAATATTATGCATGTAAATGCAATTAAATAGATTACACATTTGTATATCAGATTGCTGCAGTTGCATATTTATTTGGATTTTAAAGCCTGGCAATGCGGTGCAAAAAGAAAAATTCGATTTCAATGAGCAGAAACAACCATGGCATAGGCGAAATGAAATAAATCGGGTAGAGAAAATCAGTGTGACAGGAAGAAACAATTTAAGCACGTTGGACAGGATAAGCCGTTGGGCGTATTAGTGTCTGTAACAATGCAGTAATGCACACAAGCTCACACACACACACACGCATAAGTTTATGTGCATGGTTACACGGATGGCACTGCAGTTTACACAGTTTGAGAGCGACATGGTCGTAGATTCTGCAAAAAGGATTTTAGAAGCAAACGAACCGAAAATTGTACACGTCGACTATGAGAAAGATGAGAGCGAGCAGGATGACAATGAGAATGGCGACATTTTCTAATGCAATTGTTTTTCGACAAGCTGCGATAGAGCGAGTGTGCGTTCTATGTGTGTGTGTATCTGTGTAAAAGGCTGTTGAGTGTGAGTATCTTGCAGATGGCTGTGCCTGCATTTGCATCTCTCTTTCTCTCGATTTGTGTGTGTGTGTGTGTGCGTTTGCGAGTGTGTGTAATTGATTTTATCGGTCATGTTAATTTTGATTAAATATGCAAATCGACGATACAAATTCGCATTTCGCACACACCCACCACATACCGCATTCATTCACACACACACACATACACACGGACACACGTTCAGACACTCCGATGAATGCAAAGCTCAAACGGGAGACACGTTCAACCCAGGCCAGCTGAAAGGTGGATTACCTATGGAGGAGCTCTCAGCCAGCCTTGGCACCCCCCCCATTGACAGTTATTATGTTACGGTATTATCTCGTTATTTATGCAGCAGATGACAAATGCAATTTGTTGTTTGCACACGGGAGCTGCTGCACTGTAAACTGGCAATAGGCAACGGCTGACGGGCGTTGGGCGACGGGCAACGGGCAATGGCCATTGCGCAACTGGCAGCCAAAAATGGATGCAAGGACATGATAATTTCCAATCATTTGAATAATCTCCTCCAGGCAGCAGCCCGTGTCCGTGTCCACCGTGCCCAGTGAAAATATTAGCTTAAGAAAATGTCTAACGAGCTCTACGTGCTGCTGCATGCGAAGGTGTCCCTGTTGCGGCTGTCGCTTGTGGGCGTTTTGCGATGTGGTGGGCATGGTCTATTAGCTGCAGTGGCAATCGGTTGACTTTGCTGCGGTTTTGGGTATTGATTAAAACTTCGGCATTTGCGTTTTGGTCAATGTGCACGAATGACACGAGATGCATCGGTAATTAGCAGTCGTATTTCGGCAACTCATTGCCAGAGGCAGGTATTTGTGCCCTTTTGGAAAATATTTCCTGAGAGTCAATAACATGAATAATTTGTAACGTTAGCAGAACGTTAAAAATTCTAAGTAAATTACGAAATCGTTATCAACATTTATGAAATTATTTTAACTTTGTGGCAGTTTCCCCTAAACTATATGAGCTCACAAGAACCCTAGAAAGAACTTCATTGACGTTGTACTATCTCTACTATGTAAGCTGTTTACCAATGTTCAAATTCTAATCATAAATCGAAATCACTTGTTTAAAGTGGCACACACAAACACCAATATACATGTACATATGTCCAGCGACAACATCGTATATATGTACTTGCTCAGAGTGCGATATATCTTATCTGGGCTATAAACGTCTCTAAATTAAACTAACTTTTTTCGACGAATGCATATAATATAAATGGAATGGGTATATAAATGTGGGTCGCCGACTTGAAAGAACGCCACGTACAGTCCCAGTCAAGTGTCCTAGGTACTTGCTTGAAAATAGTATGTGTATAATTCCAAAAACTAACTAGGGAAATTTTTGGGTGAAAACAAGGGTTAAAGTTGATTGATGAATGGTATTGAATACAAAGCTTACGATTGCGATCGAGCTTATATGTGTATAAGTGTATATAAATATTTCTTAATGTCCAAAATTTTAGTGATTGATAGATTGTATCAATCTAGAATAAAAAGGATTATTTTACTAGCTAAAATAAGTAAAAATACTGTACGAAATGTAGTTTATTTTGTAGGGTATTTAGAATTTTGTTATTTCCAGAATTCGTTCACGTCCCATAATAAAGAACTCGGTTGCACATGGTGTTTAAGAACTGAAATAGAAAGAGTCATAAGGCGGCTCTAATTGCCACAGAGCTTGACAAATGATGTTGGCTATATGACTGCCCTGCACAAAGGTTAGCTGCAGGTCCCTTTTTGATGGCGGCTGGAAAATGTTGCAATTGTTGCCTACAGCTAAAAATGGCACCCAGCCGACCTGCTGACAAAACAGACTGACAGTTGAAACGACTGCAAACGGTTGTTCCGGACAACTCCGAATGCCCGACTGCCTGACTGCATGTGTGTATGTGTGTGTGTCCCCGAGTGTGTGAATGGTGCCATTAAACGATTTTTCATTGCAGGCTGCAGGCTGCCGCAGGTGAAATCTGCCTAGTCTGGGGTTCACGTGCCGCCCCCCTGTTTGACTTTTAGCGGTCTTCGACCTTATGAAATAGCGGTCGACTGTACTTTAAACTGCTGCAATTGAATATTTTTACTTTACCTTGAATCAGTCCGGAAATTGAAAATCATCTTACCTGTGTGCGTTGGTGGGGACAAGAGCGGAAATTATTATTTCTTTATCAATGGCTTTTCACCAGCTCTCACCCAATTTACCAGGTTCTTTGTGAATAGTGAATAGTTAGCTTGGATTTTTGTGCCCCATAGCCTCACACCTTTCTTCAGTTCCACTTCCAGATTTCTGCCCATTACAAAAAGGTAATGAATTGTCCGAGACCCAATCAAGCCCCCACTTTGCAACGTCATTTGTGCATTCATTATGCAATCACAACACGTACTTTTTAATCAATCTTACGTGCAAATATGTTTTCGGAATGCAGCAATACCCAAAAGGGATTCTTGGAAAGGATGGGCGACTGTGTGGCCTGTCATTTGTGGAATTTAAATTAATTTCTTGGAAATGTTAAGGTTTGAATTATTGATTACTCAACTCTAGTTATATAGTCAAAAATCCGGGTTGGACTACCCAGAAATGCTCGATTGCATTTCCAAAAATGGCAAATTTGTTAATAAATTAGCGTGTTAAACGCGGCGTTGCCCGGCGCCTTCCTTCTATAGTCACATTAACACAAAATAACAATAATTGCTGTTGTATTCATACATGGTATTTTATCCTTAAAAAAAAAAACAGTATATTCACCTGATATCCCACTCCAGGCGGTCATCAAAACAAACAAAGTCCTTATTGTCCCACTTTGTTGCTTGTGCATAAAAAAAGTTTGTTTGCTTGATATTAATAATAATTCTATAGAAATAACTGGCATTGCAAAATTATCGCCAATTCACACATTGTTTATTACAAATAACGTCATGTTTGTCCTGACTTTTGCCTTTTGATTGTTTTTAAAACACGTATGCAGTGTGAGTGTACAGTATTGATGATGTGTTTTATTTGAGAAGAATTGAATTTCATATTTAACATGACTAAATATTATACATGATATATACACATGATATTTGGCTAGCGTGTATTGCTCGGTTTAGCCCACGACAAGTTATATGTGTGCAATTTATCTCAAATAAATTTTCACAAACATTTTTAAAATGATAAGAAGCTGAACAAACATACATTTTCCATTCCATTTCAGATATGTAAAAGGTGTATAACTCGAAACCTTATAACATTTTAATTAAATTTTTCATCTTTGTGAGGCGGCATGTTTCGAAAAGTACTAAAATTTCTCAAATGATTTGCACAAAGATCTTTAAAAGGGGGGTTTTCTCTGATCGGAAGGAATACAAATACCTTTCCGTCTTTTCCTAATTTAACGCAGTTCCAGCTGGAATTTTCAAAATGGAAAAACCTGTAAAAATATATATCCAAAAAAGAACTAGCCATCGCCCTTTATGTTGTGCTTTGATCACCATTAGTATGCATGTAAATATGTAAATGTGTACATAAATATGCTCTGAGAGTATCGAGTATAGATAATAATATTCGTATTCATGTTATAAATATGTGATTTGAAGAGTGCAAAAACAAATTACAAGCATGTTTAATAAAATGCTTCACGAACTCTCAAGTGGCTTCAAGTCTATATATTTTGGTCTGGCGCCATTATTAAAACGTTATAAGCGGGGCGAATGTCATAAAAAGATAATATTTTCAATTGGGCGTAGTTTCTCAGAATTATAAATGACCTCAAATCTATTGTTAGTAAATGATTCACCTATTAAATTGTTATAGTCGACCAAAACCTCGTAGTACTCTGTAAATTGGCATAAAATAGACGGACGGACAGATGAATGGACAAACATGGATAGATCGACTCAGATATTGATGCTGAGTGAAAATATTTAATCTTTTTTGGATCGGGTACAATAATAATATGCCATTAAATATACCCATTTTTTTTGTCATTTTAAATAGGCTCAGGGTATTAAAAGTGACATTTAAAAACAATGCCGGCTGCTTGTTACATTTTTTATTGGTGCGGGAAGTTGTTTTCTATTTGAGTTCGAGCCAGATTAAATGGGGACCTGATTAAAAGTAGTTTAAAAGAGGAAACAACAAGAGCAGGTGCCTGACCAAGAAGTACCAAGAGTCGACAGTACGATAAGTCAACACACGCTAACGTTTTACTCGTTCTTTTCGCTTGTTTGCAATTGGCAGGCATATAAAATCTTAAAGTAATACATATCAATAAATATTTTTACCTCGCCTCAAGATAAGATATGCCGCATTATTTTCTACGGCTGAATCGAATGCGAAGAATAATAGGAAATTTTTGTACTTATACACTTAAATTTGGTAACGATGAGGCCAGTCGAGCTAAGTTATATAATCGAACAATTTTAGTTTGGTTAGTTGAAGTTGCTAGCGGAAATACATAGCAAAGCATAAAATTGATAAGACAAGAAATTGGGGTTTATGTTTCTAAGGCATGTGTTGCAACATGTGTGGATTTTTGTCGGTGTATATATATTTGACGACGCTCACTTAGTAAGCTTAAAAAAGTTTTTACCCATTAGCTGTTCGACACAAATTGGTTAAGAAGAATAATAATCTTGTGCAAATGTGTTTTCAAAGAAAAGTGAACTTCCGGCAGCTTGCACAATTTTTGTTTCTTACTATCAATCTGTTCATATGGACAGACAGCTTTTCAAGCTACAGGGTATCGCATAGTTAGGTACATTTGCTTAAAGAACCCCACACATGCACTTGGACAATCGCTGGTCGAAGCCAGCTATCACTATCGCTTGATCTAGCTGATAATATTTCCTTTTTAACCACATTGTCACTATAAGAGGGAAGCTCGTTCAATCTTTTAATTTTAGAATTTACAATATTTGATTATCCCATGAACGGAATAGCCCGATATTGTTTATACCTTCTTAAACCTTCACCTGATTGTCATTTATCAAAGGTAATGTCTATATCTTATCGCACGCAGTTTGGTGGTAACTGCCGCAGTAGAAGCATTTATTGATACCAGGCTGACAAAAAGTATATATACATATAAATATATATATTCCATCTATGTATATATAGTATATACATATGTAGAAATTACGTGGTTTGATTTTGGGTTTTCACTTTTTTTTTTCTTTTTATCTGCAATACGCCGACACGTTTGACGACCTTTTACACCTTTTTGGACTGCTGTTTGCTTCGTGTCAACGATGCAGTCTTCAGTTCGAGCATACTGATAAGTATTCGGTGAAGAGAGCTTCCTTTTATTGTAAATTAACCCCACCAGCAGCCATGTGCAACATATACATATCTGTCGTGATAATACAGAAACTCTCTTTATGTACAACCTGTTAGCCCGATTCATCATATCTATGTGGGGCCTTAGCGTTATTCACTTGGCGCTATATATCCGTGGCACATTCGTCATGAGGTCGTCATATCTCTGTGTATGTATGCGATATGCCATAGTCGATGTTTCCTACTATCGATAAGAGCGGCCAATCCAAATCCAGTTATCTGCTCCTCACACACACACAAACACGCGTGTTTTGCCAGAAAGATATTGCCTGAGTAAAAGGTAAAGTAAATAAAAAACTGTCGTCAGATAAGGCATATCATATAAAAAGCGATATCTATGAAAATATGTCATTATTTCGTTATTGAACTCCGAAGTGTTTAGTTCTCTGTTGCGTGTTGTCTTCCGTCCATATACCTTTTATATGGCATATATATGTTTTTATATATAAACATATATTGACTTCAACCTATATTGGTGATGTTCGGATTATAGTGTAGTGTGTTGAGTGTACGATTTAGAAAATGCACGGTCGAAGTTATTCCTTTAACTATGTGTTTTTTTAATGTTCTCTATATATTTTGATCGGTGTGGATTGGCAAGTAGAATAGCAGGCTTATCACATGTACAATTCAACCTAGTGTGAGATTCTTCTATTCTACTTTCGACAAACACCAGTTAGCGTCTTTTTCATGAATTACCGAACGAATGCTTTGACCCGAACGACAACCACAGTAAGTTTACAATAACAGGCTTTGACTTTGGTATATATGTATATCGCACTTTGTGCGAGTATCTTATGTAAATAGAACATGAAATATTTGCCTTTTGCGGCATATCAGCGAAACGTTTGACTCATGCATTTCGTATGATAATGATGTGGATGGGCGTGGCTGGAATCGGAATTCTGAATAGGGTCGGTACACGAGATTGGCCTTTAATGCAGGTAGATTAATAACTTTATCGTAAATGAGGTATCAAATGTATTTAGCACTCAGGAGAGTAAAATCAAAAGTTGTAAATCAAAAACAAACAGAATATGTGTTAAGAATCGTTGACTGATCGACTTTACGCACTCATAACGCAATATAAACATGTGACATATCCGATCTTATCGATCAAGTGATTTGGGTTAGAAAAACACATAACCAAGTTTTATATAACCATGCTTGTGAAATCAATTTCCCGCCGCACGTATAAAGATAAGAAAATTTTTTGCGGCGCTTCATGTTGTTGGTTGACCTCACTTATTTTATAGATCAATTTATAAGACTTCGATAAGGAAATCCACTTGAAATGTTGGTGGTTTTAAGTATTTGTTATTTTTGTTACTGTGCTGTTAGTATCTTCTAATAGTGGACTGGTTATGTAAGCACATGGCTTTAGGACTATGTACCTAAGTAATACTTATGTTTGCCAATGAATATTATCACCTTATATGACATAATTTATTGCGACCAAGTTTGTAGTGCTGTCACGAAAGAAATATCTATCGTAAGGACAGTTTTGTTATAGATACCAACCCCTCATATTACAAATGTGTAAGTGCCTATATCCCTGTCATTTGTCTGTCTGATGCTGCTGCTGCCGTTGCTGCTGGCTGTCGTACTCCCTTTTACTCTGACTGATTCTGCCAGTCAACATAATGAAAATGCAATTAATTTTTTCCAGCAATTTCTTTTTGCTCCCCCAAGTCAAAGCTGACACCACTCTAACACCAGCTTTGACTGCGATCCCGATGCTGTTGCAATATTATGACTCCTGCTGTTTGCTCTGACAGTCACCCGTGCAGCCGCCGGGGCATAGAAAAAAGCTGATGTTTATTGTGAAGCATTTTCTATGACGGCGGCACAACGATTGCAACGGCAGCCTGCTGCTTTTGCCCCAACTTCCAACCTGCTTCTCCCTTCTCTTCAAACTGCCGCTGCCACTGCCGCTGCCGCTGCTGGCCGACCATTCGCATTAAATGAGGAAACCAATTATTCGCGCTTATAAAGATTTACCGACACACACAGTTAGACAGATACAGCTGCAGCTACAGTTAGATATAGAGATACAGATATAGATACAGTAGCTGCAACAGATACTCATCCAGTCGTCTATATGCCCAGTTAACAGCATTCATCTGACACTGCCAGCCAAGCCGTGCCTTTGTTTTGTTTTTGCTCTGCTTTAATGGGGCTCCCCCTTGCAGGCGGACTCATTAAAGCTGCCAAATTCATCAGCCTGTAATAGTCAGCGAGGCTTGAGGAGTTTGCCAGCTATTCTTTGCGTGGCTAACTCTGATTTGCAATATAGAAGTGAGATATAGAAAAAGAAGAGGAAAACCCTAAGTTTTCAGAGTTTTCTCTCTGTCAGCTGACGAAGCCGTTTCTTGCCTACATTCACATTTACGCCAGGCACTTATCTTTAATGCAACCACAATTTCCGGTTGCCGAAAAGCGTTTTCATTATAATTTTGCACATTTTTTACGTTCCATTGTTAAGCAATTGCCAGCCAGGCAGCCAATTTTTTTGCATTAACGATCCTCACAAAGCCTATTTGATGGCCCACACTACCCGTCTGCTTCGGGCATAACTTGTCATTTGTTCGGGACACCCTGCAGTGGCAAAATCAGAGCGAGAATTTGCGCTAAAATTACCTTTCATTTTGTCATCAAAAACCACTTGAATGGGCGCCAACGACTGGGGCTGACGCAAAGGCAACTGTTGCCGGCTATCCAGGCCCTGTCGTTATGGGGCTTGCCCACAGCCGCAGCAATTACAGACGGTAATGTCCAGCCCCTTTAACCGTAACCCTGGGAGGGAACGTCTTTGCTTTAGCTTAAAGCTTTTTAGTCTTGGCATCCGGCTTGCTTTTTTGGCTTTGGTTTTTCATTTGCCTTTGTATTGCATTTCTTGAAACCGAAAGCGCATTGCCCAAGCACCCATTACCCCATCGCCGTTTACCCATTGCCCGGGACCGAGCCCCAAAAGAAGCGTTAAATTAAAACGTAAATACCACTTAGCCAGCTATAAAGCAAGTGGCCAGCTCCAACGACTGGAGCTGGCTGTAATCAGTGGGTAATTAACCAGACGACGGACGGCGTGCTGGAGCGTGCAGGTGAGATCCAGGCACCTTGAAATTGCTTAATTTGTATGAGATAATTTAATCTGTGTGTCTCTATTTAAAGAGTTTGGGCTACGAAGAACTGCTCCTGCATCAGTCAATTAATCTCAGTGTAGTTGCAAACTTGAAATGACAGCTCCACGCAGCCACCATACGACACTTCAACTATTCCTTATAATCTTTATCTATATCACATAAACTTCATTTCATGCTCTCCCTCTAGCAAGGGCCAAGTTTTTGGCACAGGCTTCCAAAATTGTATACGCCAAACTATAAATAAGTTTCTAAGCGTTCATTTTGACAGTTTCATCCACAGAAAACGTGCAAAAGGGAAAAAAGCGTACAGCCTCCGCCTCATTCTGGTTTTTTATACCCTTGTTTTTTGGCCCTTTTGTTTAGGCAACATGGGGTCGTATCGCAGTTTGACTCTTTTTTCTGTTCCATGTGTTTGGGAAAATTGCAACTGCTGCACATTGGGCAAAAAATTCTAAACTGCAATAAATTCATCAAATGTGCAATGGAACATGCTGTAATGTCACACCCACTAGAGCACACCATCCCATCAACCGAATGCAGGTCCCCGGTCACGTATGTGGCATGCGGCATGTGGCATGCAGAGTCCGCCTGCATCAGCATACTCCATTAAATGTACGCTGCCCTGAATTGGGTGATATTTTGTAGGCAAATGTGCAATAAATTGTAAATGTTTGTGAAGAGCTGGTTGGAGTGCAGATTCTGGCGGAACCGTCGTACTGCTGCGGTGGGCGGCAGCTGTTCCGCTCTAAATTTGTGACGCCCCAACGAGCTGAGTTGCCCGTAAAACTTGTCCGCTGCACGCCTGTCAAGTTTTACAAGTGTTGTGCAGATTGTTTTTCGCTGGGGCTAAGCTAGGGAAAATAACGCGCTTGTTTTAGAGCTGCGATAACGAGACTAAAAATATGCAATTTAGTGCCACTTAAAAGAACAATGAATACTAAAATATATCATGAGTTAAATTGAAAAATGAGGACAGTCATAATATGCCCTTTTATTATTATAGTATCCATTCCAAATTAAAATAGATCAAGACAACGTTTTCTTTCGCCCCAGCTAGTTACGAGTCGAATTAACCTCTACGAGGTGGAAAATCTTGCGAATTTTTTAAAAGTTGACCATTGACTATTGAATTGAAAGGAAACTGAAGAGCTTCTGCAGAGATCGATAATTATATTTTGCCTTTGCCCACTAACAGATGCGATCGTGGCTGTAATTGGGCTGAAAGTGAGCATTTGGAAGTATCCGACTTCAACATTTCGTGTTAAACTTAGTTATACAACTCCATTTTTTATAGATAGTTCTTACAGTCTTCTGAATTTTATTCAGAGCAGGTATAGAAAGGCCCACAAAGTTGAGCGCGTTCCCGCAGATGAACATAGAAATCGATATAGATCAATTTACTTTGGTTCTGGGGAAAATAAATGTTTTCTCTACTTTTAGTAAAGGATAAGAGATCGCGACACAAGGCGTTTACTTTGTGCATTTTCACTTACAGACTTGATTACCTTCCACCCGGTTAGAGGCTGTTCTCAGAATTCCTAACTGATTTAGTAGCAAGTGCTTCAATATTTTGATTGCTCTATTGACTTGGCTCTGTGGGCCACCAGACAATTGCCTTCACATGGCCAACAATTGAAGCCTCATTTATGTTGTTATTTGCAACAATAGTGTGCAACCACGCAGCAAATTTTTACCCACTGCACGTTGGCTGCATTCAATTATGCAATTAATATATGACTTTCGTGTAATGCAATTAAAAGTCAAAAGCGTTGGGTCGCCCAACGATGGCCACGTGGCTTAAAATTCTGCTGCATGTGCAGCTTTTCATCCCACACTTACACTTTTATACACGCAGACACACAGATGCACAGTACAATCAGCCTAGCACGCTGGTTTGATAGGTGGCGCAGAGGAGCACAGTGAGCTTGTGGGATTCATAAAGTTGCCTAACGCAGCAGAAAAGTCGGCAGACAGGCACAGATACACACATATTGAGGGCGTAATTTAGCTATTAAATCGCATTTTTATTTTGGCAGCGGCGCAGCAATTCGCAGTCATCGAATCTCGTCCTCTGGCCTCAAGCATTGCAATCCCTAGACTCACAAGTGGAGAGGCAACCAATCCCTGCCACTTGCTGTGGGTAAGCAAGTGCCCACGTGCTCAGTTGCTTGTGGAAACATTTTTGCAACGTAACGGAAACGGAAAATGTATTCTATTGGTCAGTCCGCAAGTGCACTGCGCCCAAAAGCATGCAATCCAAAAGATTTAAATGCAGATTGCGTCCATTTCATTTTGGGCAGTGTACGAGTACATTCCACAACAGCTTGACACAGTGGAGCGTTAAATTAATCGTGGCAGCTACCCAGCCATTGGGATCAGGCAAGGGACGAGTATTACAATGGGTTCGCCGCCAACATTTTATTTTTTTGGGCCTTGCGGAGTTGTCCATATGACTGCTTGTTTCGTTGAAATTTTTGGTCTTTTGACTGCGATGCGGCACAATGTATTTTTTTCCTATTCAAATTTGATAAAAAAGAGTGTAAAGAAGTTGAGCTTACACAAGTAGGAGGCATGTGGATACTCCGTAGAGTTTATGAATTAGTGATCGCATTCAACAGCCGAGATAATCACGTCAGTTATAATACATGTGTCGTAGTATATCATAAATGCATAGTGTTGCAGACCATACAGGATATCTCACAGTCAGGTAGTCTCGACCAGAGTTTTCTTATTTGTTTTCGTTCGTGCTTTTCCTATGGGTAACATCCGAATTTAAATTATTAACTTAAGCAGACATTAATTTTGGCCAAAAAAGCATCCATTGGGAGATTTTAATTGTAAATAAATGACTGCAGTACAATATGCAAAAAGTACATGTTTTTAACATTTTTTTGCTTGCATTTTTGGCTAATTTTTTTTTTGGTCAAATGTAATTGCAGAAAATTCTTGAAGCTTCGAAGTTTCGATTTAATTCAAATTGTTCAGCCTATTACCTAATTTAGTGGTGAAACCAATTAAAAGCCTTGAAAACTACCCCAACCTGAAGGAAACCGAACCACAGCCTTGACTCTGCTCTGCACCGGCGCATTTTAATCTCAGAGTGCAACCACAGGCACAGACACTGACAATTAATATTCAAATTTATTAGCCACCTATGAACCGAGTGTGTGCATTATCAGCAGGCACTCCACAGCGTTGATGACGACAATGCACAGGGTTGGAGCAGGCAAGAAGGGCAGGAGCATAACCAGGCTGCCTGGCTGTCTATCTGGCACGCACATTGGCGGCACGGCCCAGAGATCGGGGAGCAGAGAGCACAAAAGTATTGGCGACAACTGCACGATGGGACCTAAGGGAAATATTTCAACGGCTGACCGGCTGTCTGGTCCGTGCCGGTCGTGTCACTGCGCTTAATTATTTGCATATGATTAGACTTAATGGTCGAGTGAGCTACTCTGACTGGGGGTAATCACACGAGCCAACGCCGCTGCTGTGTAATTGTTAATGATGATTAGATTCAATTTAGGGCATCATTAGTTAGCTGACGACGCTACAGTTGCCGCTATTGTCGGTGCTCTCTTCTCCGACCGAGTCACTTTAAATTTATGCCAATGCCGCAACGTCAGCAGCTTCATCCACTGACAAATGATGCGGGCAAAGGGCAGCGAACGGTGGGTTGACGTTGACCCAAGTGGCTTACGTGGACGCTGGCTGGTAAATTGCAACGTGACCTGAGGCCGCCGCCGAGTCTGAGGTTAATTTCGCAAAATTGTCGAGTCAACGAGTAGCTGGTAGCTGCCCGAGGCTGTGAAGGTTGGGGAAACTGGGGTGGGGTCTCATGTGAAGCTGCTAAAATAGTTCAAAGTGTATGCAAATGTGAGGCATTGTGTGGTTTTGCCGGAAGGAGACCGAAAGGGAAGGAAGAAGATGCAGTCGCGCTGGTCATCTTGTGGATTGCTGTCCATTGTGCGATTTTAATCACTCTGAAAGCGTCGACGAAAAATTCAATTGACTAGTTGTTCATGCTAATTGCTGTGGGCGTGGTCGAAGCTGAAAACCTCAAGCGGTACAATTAATATAATTGGGAGATGTTGATTCGTCCCCTATCATAAATATTAAGCATGAATTTATTTGTATTATAAAAATAATCTTTTTCATTTGTTCTTACATAAAAATTAAAAAGAAATTCAAGTTGTGAAAATATTTTTAATGAAAAGCCCAAATAATTTTATGCAACTTTCGGTCAAGTGAAATAAGAAGAAATGAAAGCGGTTATCGAATATGAAATACCCTTGCTGAGACCACGCAGATTCTCGATATTTTTCAAAATAAGGCCGATAATAGTTTTTGAATATAAACAAGAAAAATCGTACTTAAAAGATTAAACACAAAAAATCTGCCAGAATGACGGACATGCAGAACGACATGGGTATATAAACTAGAATTGGATTATTCCGATCACGAATATTTATACTTTATATGCTTGGAAATGTGTTCTTCCATTCTGTGCAAAAGTTCTGACAATATTACGACATCCTCTGCCAGGGTATCAAAACAAAAATGTTGCTTTGGTCTAGTCCCAAACCGATTCTGCTCCACTTGGCCAAGGCTGCTGGCAATTTGCCTCAGTTTCAGTTTATTAACGCAAATTTATTGCAATTAGCGCTGGGAAATTGCAGCATCAAGTGGGGAGCATCCAAAAAAAAAAAAAGATGAGAATAAGTTTTGGAGGGTGAAAAGTTTTTAATTTAAGCAGAGCTTATTATCAGCTTTGCGCATAGCTTCGAATAGGTGTGGAAGTGATTAAAAAAGTTCTGCCAAACCGATTAGTAATGCAAAGTTATGCGCAAATTTAATTGCATTTGTTGTTTGCATAGACATCAGAAAAATACTAAAAAAAAAAAATTCGGTTGCTTTCAACGAACAAATGTGCGCGCAATTCTGGCTTTATTCATACCAAACATACCCGTAAAGTGAAGCTGCAATAGCACCTTTCAAGAAAAGAAATTTCTCCTCCGAAAACACTAACCATTCAGCCATGAAATTAACAACGCTCTCAAAAATATTGCAAAATGCAAAAATATTGCTCAGGCTTTCAGGCAGTCACGTTGTCGAAGCTCTAGCGAGGACATTTTCGGTTACTTTTCCTATTACTATATATATATCTATTTGGCGGGCCAGACACAAAGGAGCGACGAGCAACAAATTCTATCGGTATTTAAATGAAAATTATATGCACTTCGGCTCAAGTTAAGTGCAGCACCAAAGATTTATGGTTATTGTGTGTTTGAGAAAAGGCTTCGTCGATGAATTGGAAAATATTTGTAGATAGGATTGACTTGGCGTGCCACTTGGCTGCAATTGACTTAGCGAGGGCAGCGCACCCTTCCACATTTCAAATGAGATTGCTTATCCCAGTTGCTCACAGCTAGACCAATTAAAATCCATACGCAAGCAATGCAATCAGCTTGCAGTAATTTTCAAATCATATTTCATATACTCCATACAACATTTGTATTTGTTGAAGCTTGCCCACCTCTGTGGCCATTGTGCGGCTGACTGGCAGAAAAATAAACTTGTTGGGGCCACACAACAACACACAAATTGCCTTAGGGTGCACAATTGGAAGATTTTCAGACCATGGCAGAGGTCCAGCAAATTTGTAACTCACTGAAGCAGACAGTATTCCTGATCAGGACAATAAACTGTGTTAATATGGACAAGTGCGTCTGTCGGTTTATACTTTCAGTCTAAGAGTAAGAGATATCGGTCGAATGGATTATAAATATTGTATTAAATAAACTCCAGATAATAAAGCTGCAAAATTGTAATGTTTTGTTTCAGGGCATTGAGCATTCGGCGCTTCGAAAATATCTGTTTTCTCTTGTTTTTTTTTACTGGTTTCTCAAGTGCTTTTCATGGCAAATGGAAAATTTGTTCTGCTATTGTGTGTGTGTGTGTGTGTGTGTGTGTGTTGGTCTGCGGATCGCAAGCTGCTGCACTCGAGCTCTTTTCATGGCAACATATGCGCAAAAATTGACCACGACTTGGACACTTCGCCATCGGCACTTGACTTCATAGGTGTACCACCTACATATATTGTATACTTGAGAGCAAGTTATAATGCATTAAATTCAGAATAGCCCAACTAGAAAATAAATGAGTCAATATAGACAGACAGACTGAGCTACAGATTAATCGACTTAACGTTTCCTTAATAAGCATAACATTTAAATGCCTTCAGTTATATACAAGTCTGGCTACTTAACTCTACCAAGCTTGTCTTTTTTGGGCTCGCGGAAGCCAAGTGTAAAAAGAATCTCTGGAACATTCGAGTGTTCAAATTATCATAACAAAAAAATGTTCTTTAATTATTTTCCTTTGTTTTACACTGTGATGCAACACTTTAAGCCTGCTCTTGCTGTAATTCAAGCAACGCAATTCGAAGGCCTTTGAGAACTTGAACAGCTGTCAAAAAACTTGTCTCGCTTCAAATCGAATTAAGTTCAATTACATTTTCTGGGGTCTTTTCAAGCCCCAGTAAGGGGCTAAGCTGCTGCTGACGAGCTGTTTCCAGTATTTTTTCTTTTTTCGTGGAAATGGAAATCAACTCACAGAATAGAGGACATGTTACCGAGCATAGTAGACAACTCATCCATTCACCAATTCACACACAAGCCCACATTTACAGACACAACACACATGTGTGTAGAATAGGGTGCTCGTGAAAAAAGGTGAGCCAAAGTGTGAAAACATTTTTGATTCATTAAAAATTTAAAAAGTTCAAAGTGTTTTCAGACGAGCTGTTAGCGAGCTGTCTATGGAAATGGAACTGCCAACTCGGTTTTTGCACCGACAGTCGAAATATTTGCAACTCTGAAGCTTTAGTCACATTTAAGCAGGCAGGTGTGTGTCAATTTTTAAGGGGCAAAGTAACATGTTGAGAGCATATAGTGGGTGTCATTAAGAGATAAGTATATTATAAGCTGTAAGTTTGTCTTTATCTCTATTTGCCCTTTAATACGAACTCAAGCTCGACGAATCGAAGCATAGCACTGATCACACACAATTAGGGCCTCAGCTCTTAGTCAAAACCACCACAAAACTTGTAAATCACCGACCACTAAACTAAACCCAGATAAAGAACCCCTCACCAACCATTCACTGTGGTGGCACTTGTCACGCAAATGTGACCGGAAATTGCTTGGCATGAAATGCGCTCAGAAAGGATTTCGAGGGCAAAATTATTAAAACGTTGCTTTTCATTTGTGGCCAAGTACTCACAGAAATTCATGCAAAGGCGAAGACAGCTTGAGCAGCAATTGCAAGACGCCTGTGAGTGAGCCAGAAGGGGGCTGGGTCTGGAATAGGGTCTGGGATAGGAACTTGGCTTTGATCTGCTGTCGAGATTTTCGGCTTGCCTTCAAACGAAGTGCAGCCGAGCGGCAATAAGCACACCTGCGTACATCAAGACGATGGACGATGTTCCTGCTTTAGACTCGCCCTGTTGTCCTGTCGGCCTGTCGCTCTGTCGTCTTGTCGTGCTCGATGGGCGTGTAAGCAACGAGTGAGCGAATGAATGGGCGTTGTCACACTCACAGCTCACGGCTCACAGCTCAGCGCCTGCAGCTCGTGTCCTGGAGTTGTCCTTTTTTGGGCTGAATGCTGCCGTCGAATGCATTGAAGCATGTGACAAAACGATAAACACATTGCGGGCGGGTCCTGCCTGCATTGTAATCACTTTGACATTTATGCATATCAAGCAAAAGGCGAAACGACAGTGCCTTCATCAGGCAGACGAGGGACGAGAACGAGGACGACGACAAGGAGTGCTCTGTCCTGCTTTACGCTCATTCAGATGTAGCATTTTTAATGATGTCCAAATATTATAATATACATCGTTTTGCCATATCTGCTTTCAGTTTCTTTTTATTTTTATGCTGGTCTGATTTTCATTTCATTTTAAATGCAAATGAACTAAATACGCATTTATCGTGTATCTTGACGAGGCATCTCAGTCTGTCGTTCTGTTTTCAGTTAGTAAAATGTAACTTCAAAGCGCTTTGAAGGACTTATTTGATTCGCAAGCATTTGTTTAGTCAGTGAAAGTTTTTAATACTTGAAAAAGGTACAAATTTGTTAAGTTTGAAAACTGGGAAAAGGAATATAATATAATCGAATCCAGCGACTCAGATGTTACCTTAATTCCATAAATTATGTGCATACTCTTTATTATACTTCTCCCATTTATTTTTACCATTGTTACTATCATTAAGACCCTGAAGGCAGAGTTCCTGCTACAGTCTCTGCCAAATACAAGCAAGCAATTTGACGCTACCGCCCTCTGACAAAGACCGTGCCTAACATAATAAAAGGGCGCTAAAAACAATGTAATGAAATAATTTCCATTGTTAAAATGATAACAATATATCAAGCAGACACTGCCACCAACTCCGATTAGAACAGAAGCTGCAGCTAAATGACATTAACAATGCTGGCAGCAGCATCAGCGACAACAACCACACCCACATCAACAACAAAAACAGCGTTCAGCGATGTTGGTTGCGGCTGTCTTGACAGTTTTACTGGGCTGTGGTGGGTGTGAGCTGCAGTTAAAGGCTTGTCTGCGTATGCTGAGAATTGTCTGAAGCACATGTTGGAGCTGACAAAAAACCAATTTGTTATGCGCTGTACAATTTAACGGCTTCTGATTCGGTCAAATTGGGTGGCTGCATCTAGAAAGTGCAGCGCAATGTGGAGCGGCACTAATTGCGCGTCTCTCAATGCCAAACACGTGGAACTTCTTTGGCTTTTTATTGCAAAAGTTTTGCACTCAGCTCAACTCAGTTGAGCGCAGAGCACGAGCCAAGAGTTAAGTCCAAGACCATTTGTACTGCTGTTGTCCAAACTCATTTGGTCATGTTTATTCATTAATTCAGCCCTGACCCACACGCAGCCGAACACGCCCACTGACCGCTTAGCGTCTTAGCAGCCAGGCTAATTGCCATTTTCATGGCATTTTACAGTCGCAGCTAGGAGGGCAACGAGTGAACCGGGCATCAAATAAAAGTTAAATTTCTGTATTACGTATACGCCCTGGCTTGTGGTCGGCTATAGAAAACTAATTCTCCGGCGCATTGCTTCCGCAATTAGGCTGGTTGCTTTGTGCTTTTGAAAATCGAGACCCAAACGAACACACACAGCTCAACTTAGATTATACTATTTGCCACTATGGCTGGTCTTCATTGGCTTTGGTAGCGAGTACAGTGGGTGCTCTTGAGTGTGCTCATTTATTATTATTATTAAGATTCACTATAATGCATTCATATTATAAATAATACTATAATTAATTACAACAAAAGAACGCTAGCGTCAAGGCTATCAGCTCGGAGTGTGCTCTTATAATCTCGAAGATGTTGATATACTTTTGAAACCAATAAATAAAATTCATTAAAAATTATTTTAACAAAATAATACGCAAAATGCATATCTATTTGATTAATGTCTGCTTAAAATCCGTTAAGCCAAAAGTCAGTATTTTAAGTAATATATTCTAATCAGTACTATATATTTTCCATAGTATGTTCGGTGTCTGTTTTTGCCAGTGACTGTTTTTGCCCACTGTGCGCCATCTGATTTTCTGCTGATTTTAGCGCTTCTGTAATTGGAAAATCGTATATAAAATGAAATCAATCAAGTGTGCCAATGTGCACTATTGCGGATTGTGCTCCGCTTTATACAGACAACGAGGGTTGGCCTATGCCGCTGCCGTTGCCTTTGCCATTGCCATTGCCATTGGTATGCTCAACGCCATTTTGTCTAGCTGTTGAAATTAAGAGAAAAAGAAAAGTTTGTTTTTTTTTTCGGTTCTTTATCTCTGACCTCAGTTGATTTCCTTTCCCCATGTTTTTTCTGTTGTTAGTTGCAACTGATGGCGATGGCGTTGGCGTTAAATTAATTTGGCCGCTTTGTTCTTTACCGTACCACATACTTTTACACACACACATTCACACAAACACACCCATACAGAGCTGTTGACGCTCTGTTATAAATATTAATGAACTGCTCGTTAAGGCTACATTTTCTTATCCAATTTATTTTGCATAGTTTCGAATGTTCGACAGTTTAAATCAAAATTAAAGCAGTTGCAACTCGGTTCGATTAGTTTCTCTTATAATTTGTAATTGTTATTGAGAGCTCGTTAGCATTTGTACTCGCACTTAATATCAATACTCTTCATATTGATTCGTTAATGGAGAGTATGTTAACTTTGTAGCAAAATATGTAACGCATAGATGAAGATTTATATTTTTTTTCGATTTCAGTAGCTGGCATTTAGATTTCAGATAAAAGTTTCATTTTACTACCCATTTTCCAAACGTGGGGTTTGATTTTTCTTAGGCACGTCACGTAAACGTATTATTTTCCTTCAATGTGGACGATTGAATAAAAGGTCTTTGACAATAGGTTTGAAGACAATCGGATGAAAAAGTGGCATACAATCGTTGTCTATTATTCATCCACTTTTGGACCCCTCCGTAATTATTATTAGATGACCTGTTCTGAGTACGCAATTGCTGAAACGTACGACGAGCTTTGTTCTAGTACTCCGATTATACTTCTAGATCTTACGACCCGGCTGAAAAGTCGATATATATTAATTTTGGAAAAATAATTTGTAGTAGTCTCTAGTTCTTATAGAGCCTAAGATCGACGCCTTCATAGAGACAGACAAACTTTGATCGGCTCGGCTGTTGATGCTGTGGTCGGAGACCAAGCTTAAAAAGTTTTCTTTTAGTCAGTATAAAAAATGTATTCGATTTTTATGTATAAGGAAGCTGCTTGTGTATTACTTATGGCATGCAAGTGTTCTTTACAACATTCTGTCAAGTTGACGCATTTTTAATGAAAACAACCCCTTCAAACAGTGAAACAAGGCCAAAATCAGCAGCTGACGATGGCTGGCAGCTGCCTATGCAAAAAACTGCTAAAATTGTCTGCAAATTGAAAGCGAAATTTGAGCTCATTTTAATAAAACATATGCGACACTCAAGCGGGGCCATGCAGGACCCACACGAGCATACTCACAGAAACCGCATTGCTTGCCAATAATTCTTGCACTATCTTAAGAGACCTCATGAAAGAAGTGCATACAAAGCCGCAGTCGCTTTCGCAGCCACTGTGTCTGAGTAATGTGGAGGCACAGCAGACATAGCAGAGAGTTGGCCTCGCCCGCACTCATGCCCGCGAATAGACCAAGTGTGTCCGCAAAGTACACACAAAATTTACCAAAATGTGCAAACGACAGACAACATTGCCATTGGCACAGTACGAGTATCTGTGTCCTATGCATGTTGCCTGCTTTTAGGCGGCGAGCAGTACTCGACCAGAAACATTTTGCGGCCAACAAGAATAAAATAAAATAACTTGACTAAAATGCGACAAGAAAATTGTATTTTAACAATGGAAAGCGATTGCGGCGAAAAGTACAATAAAATGTCGCTAAATTAGACATGAAGAGAACCGCAGCCACAGCAGCGGGGCGGAGAGGGCCGCAATTGCATGAAATTTGTGGGGTAAGCACTTCCCAATGAGTTCAGGATGAGTTGGATTTTTAAGTACTAACGGAAGCGTTGGCCATATACATAAGTATAGCAGAGATAACTTGCTCTTGTTCCAATTGAAGGTACTTTTCGAGAAGGCTGCCCGGACAATACAATAAAAGATAGTTATAGTTATTAAATCTAACGACTTCCGCCAAATTCAATTCCATTTCAATTTAAAATTTAATTGAAACACATCAAATAAACTCAAAACAGGACCTGTCCCCGCAAATTGTACTCAAAGTCACGTGCACGTTTACAAAACACCATTTAGCAATACACTTTCGACAAATATTATATGTAATAAGAAGCCCCAATTCAATTGTCCTTAGCCCTATTAGCTAGCCGTGGTGTCCACGGGTCTTAAAAATTATGCGATTATCCTTATATTAAAGCGAGCAAATGAAATCCACGCTTGTCCCTTGAAGTAATATCAAAGCTCCGTTGGTCGAGTGGCTCATCCTCGAGCAGCATCACAGTTGTCGCAGTTAGACGTGACAATAACAACGGTGACAACGACGCAGCGCCAGACCAATAGTCGACAGACAACAGAAGAGAGCAACTTTACCCACTTTGTGTGAAATAATGTCTAGGAATTTGCACGGGTATTTCCCGTTCCGTTTCCTTTCCCCCTTAAGTTTAGTGTCAGATAGGAAAGCCCGCCTGCCAGTACAACTTCTCAGATATTTTCAGCTCACCTGCGCGCAAAGCATTTTCACAGTTCGCTCGTTGCGATTTTAACAATTTTATTAAATTGAATTTATATCATTTACACGCTTGTCGACTTCAAGTCTAACGCGGCGCCGCCTTCACCACGTGCCTATTAATTTCGCGCTTACATTTTATGTGGCATTTTGCAGGCTTTCCGACTCGGATATACACGTTCTCGAGTTTTTCCTAGGCATGCGGCCGCTTTGGAAATTTTTGCTTTCATGATTATTGATGCGGGTGAAATTTAATTGGTCGGTTCGAGCCAAATGTATCTGACTGTCATGCTGCCTCTCCGCCTGTTCGTCTGACTGGGCTGGCTGGCTGGCTATCTGGCTGTCTGGCAATCTGGCAGTGTGAATAGAATGAGGTTCAGCCCGGTAAACCTTTGTACTTTTGACTGCCTGTTTATCAGATCAAATTTAAGCTGGCTAACGAGTTGAAGTTGGCTCTAAATGCAAAACACTACTTGGAAAAAGCCTTTGGTTTGATTGGGAACTAGCGATTTCTTTTTGCTACGCTTTAGTAAATCCATATTACTTGCGAAAATTGAGATATATGATCAAAGGAAGTATATTTTACAGATGAGTAAAAGCCCCTTGTGCTGGCTGAATGTTTGTTGAAACCAGCTTTCTGGGCAAAAAAGACTCCTTACAGGTCGAACTGTTGAGTGGAACTTTTCGAATGATCGCCTTATAAGAAGAAGGAAACACTGAAGACCCTACAAAGTATGGCCATGCTTATTCAAAATTAACAGTCCAGTCGATCTACTCCTAAACGAATATCTTTCCGTCACAGTTCATCTTTCTCATCTAAGAACTTCATTCTCATATGGTTCATAATATCAGATTTGTAAAGGATTTCTGTGTCTGACCTTGTACTTGAATTTTGAAATTTGAATGTTACATTGTATATTGTGACCGATATGTTTTAAAGTCCAACCGCTCCGTGCAAGCCGGGCTTTATAAAATAAATATAAACTGAACTGCAAACCAACTAAAGGGGAAACTCGAGGGTTTTGTCCTGGAAGCGAAAACAAACTTTAAACGAAATGCCACGCGTGCCTACGCTAAAAATTTGTTTAAATAAAAAAGTTTTCTTATTTCACGCTAAGCGAAAAAGGAGTAAAACCAAAACAGTAGTCAAACAAATAAGTAAAGGAAAACTTTGACGCCGATACAATTTCGTAAAATGTCGAAAACTGTGATTGCACCGCCTCCACCGCACTCTCCCCATTTACAATTCAGAGTGGGGAGCGGGAAGAGAGAGAGCGAAAAAAAAATACTTTCTTAGCAACCAACTTTGAGTAAAATTTAAATACTTTTTCGGGCAAATATTATCACAATTCCACGCGGCTGCTGCCAGAGATACTAAGTAAACCGTGGGCCACAGAGCTCAGAACGAGAAGTCGCCGGAAATGTCTAAAATTGCAATCAGCGAACCCAAAGCGGATCAGGGAATGGGTATCAATATACTGATGCTCCATAATCTACCCGAAGAGGTTCTCTTTTGTCAAGTGTTTACTGATCAAAAATAGCAGCGAACGAAATTTAAGCAAAACACTTGCCTGATTAAAGAGCCACAACGCCATTTTGGTTTGGTCGATTAGCCAGAAATTCGTTGCATAATTATCTAAAGCCCTACGCGATGCACACGGCTCGCATAAAAATTCATTGGCCCAATATTTCGCATACGCCGCGTGACGCTCGACAAACTGCAATGCGATAAACTTGAAGTGTCTGCAATGAGGACAACGATAATGGTGGCGATGAGGATGACCACATGGCCATTGGCAAGGACAGCTTCATGCGGGAGACTGGCGATGACTAGAACATGCCCGGGATGGACATCGATTACCAATTTGAGAACGGACTGCAGATGCGGCATGGGGCTTCCGGCTGCCATATTGCGCCTGTCCGTGGTAGCGCGAAGCCATATTAATCTGGTTAATGATGAAACTGAATCAGCATTTTAAACGAGCCACTGCACAATGAAGTGCCTGCCAGGATGACGTTCTCTGTGTTCTCTGCGCTGCTGTGTCGCATAGATGGTCGAGCCTGCAAATAAATTAGCTGTGGCTTTGCCTCGCCTCGGCCATTGGCAATAAAGTTGCGAAAAATTCTCCTTTTTTTTTTGCCCATCCATTCAGTTTTCCGTGCTGAACCTTAACGCAACTCCATGCTAGCACATTATGGACGCACAGGATTCGGGCAGTCTTCAACGTTTGGATTTAGTCCTTAGCGACGTTTTTCACACACAACATTTTTTGAATGGTTTCGTTTAGTGGACTCAATTGTGATTTACGGCTATGAGAGGCCCATATAGCTGATGATACAGATGCCATATCTTAATTCGGTTATGGGTCATAATATGTTAATAGTTGTCCCTTTTTTGTGTGTGTATTTTCAATTAAATTTCGCCAAGATCTTTAAAACAAACAGCTTGTTGAGGCTATATGCCCAAATTGTTGTGGCCCCCGCCATGTACAGAAAAATTGCTCAATTATTCAAACGAATTTCACGCATTTAATTGTGTAAATTTAGCCAGGCATGACATGCACGCCGTCTGGTCACCCCCATGGGCAGCTCCATGCCCAGCCCACTTTAGCGCCCGGTTCAGGTTCACATTCAGTTGCAGGGCAACGGCAAACGAGTGGGCTGGCTAACGGTACGTAACGTCATAATCACCCCGAAGCGCACGTAATTGGCCAATCAATTGTGTCATTGTTCGCATTTATAACGCGGCCTAGGCTTGGGCCGGCCGTGATTTATGCGCTGATGTGGGGAATACTGGAACTGAGGCCAGGACTGGCGCTCATATTGCGAGCGCTGCAAGTGTTAGGCCTAACTGGAAGTTAGTAAAAAGGAACGAATAATAAGAATGCACGAGTCGCTTCAGATCTTGCACAACAGAAGTTTTTATGCAGTTGTGGGTGTGTTTCTCTCCCTTTTTACCTTTCTCTCTTTCTCTTGTTTTTTTTTTAATGTAACTTTGTAACAAATGCAGAAAACGAATGACAACTACCGTTTCCGGTACGTGGGGTAGCTGGGTGGCTGGTGGTCTCTCCTCGCCGGCTGTCACATCGAAAAATTACATGCCTAGCGCAAAAGTTTTGCCTCTTCATTATTCTAACATCAAGTCGAGCTGGAGCGGCAAGTCGACACGAGTTGCGGTTTGCAATTTTTCTTTGGCTTCCCTTGCCGCATTTCATCCCGCTGCCGCTCCCGATCCCGATCTCGTCCTGAATTTTAGCACAGTCTGACAAAGTGTGAAACGAGGCAAAAACTTCTTGGGCCGCACATTCCGGCTGTCTCAGACTGGCAAGGCGTGCCAAAAAATTATACACTGCATTTTAATCACAATTCAAATCAACGAAATCATCGTCTTTATTCCAACAGCAGCTGCCGCTTCGAGTTAAAACGCGAACGCCTGTATGTGGAAAATGGAAAAATGCCACTTGAGCAAAACTTTTCTGCAGCTTCACGTAAAGGCGATGCTGCTGTTGTTCCTCATTAACTTGCTGAGCGACAGTTGGTAACAAGGAGTGAGACAAAACTGTCAGCAAAGAGGCGGTTGGTGTGCGACTCTTTGAGCTGTAGAATTAACTGCTTTTTATTTTCCAAACGAAAAATGAAAATATGACCGGTATTTCAAGCGTATTTCCTTTTAAATAATGTCTTAAACAAAAAATAGTTGTCAATAAGATGATTAACAGAGCAGGGCTAAAAACTTCGAATTGGGAAAGTTGATCCTCGCACTTATACATTTTTTATCAGATCATCCCTAGTATGCTAAATACCGATAGATATATGTGCTTAATATACTAAATTTTATGTGGTCTCTCCAATTTCATACGTTTGTAAAGGGAACTACATTTTTTCATTATATGTGTAGAAGAATAAAGTTCTTTTATAAAAACTTTATGGAAATAATCAGGATCTACGGGAATAATCGGTCGAAAAGTAAATTGTTCATAAAAACAACTCATATTCGAGCTCTTGAGAGAAACCCAGTTATTGTGAATATCAACTGTGCTAAGCTCGAATTAATTGTGAAAAAAGCACTTAACACGACATTAAGAAAATGGGCCGAAGGCTATTTTTTTATTTATCTTTGCTACCTCGAAAATAGCTTCGCTGTTGGCTTTTTGATTTGTTATGCATCTAAGATCGACACATACTTATTGACGGACAGATCGGCAGAGACATTCGGAGTTATCTTTAGAACATTCAATTATTATCCATTCATATGAGGACAAAAGTGCAAACTGAATGGAAGGGTAGAATGTACCGGTCTAATAATAATGTTGCTTTTATAGCCATATCTTTTCGCTCTTCGCAGGTAAGTACCTATCAGCGTAATTAAATTGCTCCGGTAAAGTTTACCTTGTAGTTTTCTCACTCTAGCTGCAGCTCGGAGGAGACGGGCGATAGAAATATGATAAATTGCCGCTTTTAGAGGCGCCTGCAGTAGCCGGGCAACCAGGACAGACGCAGACGTAGCCGCTGCCGCTGCCGCCGCAGTCAGGCAACATTTGCCGGCACATAAATTCAAAAAGAGCCGCTATTGCTGCTAACCAAATCTTAATTATAAATCTAAGGAAGCACTTGAAAAAAATTACCGCAAGCGCAGTGCGCTGTCCTGCTACCGAGTTGCAAGGGGAAAATGGAAGCACGACAAAAAAAAAAAATAACAAAAAAAATGAAGCGAGCACAAAATGAAATGATGATTTAATAGAATGGTCTGCGGGCACCGCCAGCTGGTTGGCTGAGCCGAATGAATGGGCAAGACGAGCCAGCGGAAATGACTCCATAAGCTGCTGCAACCATAAACCGGAAGTTAACAGACTTTTGCTGATGTGGCAGTTTTCGTGCTGCTGCTAGGACAGGACGAGCTGGAACTGTGGGACCTGAGCTGCAAAACGAAGCGGACCCCGGACACGCTCGGCGGGCAGTCTGCGAAATTGTGACAGCGCATGGCCGCAGGATAATCAAATAATTTTTTTCTCTTTTTTTTTTTGGACATCGTCTTGCCGCCCTTCGCACAATTGCAGGCATCTTTTTTGTGGCTTCGTCCTAAAGGCTCCCGCTGCGCTGCTCTGGCTGGCTCGTTAAATTATTGTGCAACATTGCCACAAAATGCTAATTGCCGCACGATACGATCAAGGCACTGCACAGCCATCTTCATTCCCCATTTTTCACTCTCTGGCAAAAAAAACTTTTCCAAATTGCAGCTGTCAATGAATTTTCCTTGGTTTTGACAGTTTCATTTTCTGCTCCTCTCCAATTTGCTGTCCTGTTCCCCTTATCGCAATTTGTCAAACTATGCTAAGTTTTATTTGCTCCCTTCCAATATATCCAAATTTTAGTAAACCAAACGTTGATCAATCTTTTTTGTGCTGCACTACCTTATTAACAATATTCTGTCCCATTATACTGCCGCGTTGCATTCAGAAAGCTTTTCAATTTTATTCCGCCATCATAAATTTCTGCTGTAATTTTACGGCTATTAACAATGTTCACGCCATTTATGCAGCAAATAAATGTGCAATTGTTTGCTCAATTTCATTTGTATTTTTTACGCTCGAAAAGTTGTGAAAGCAATAATGAATAAGAAGTAATAATTGTTGACTTTTTAAAGTGTTTTAAAAAAGGACAATAAGTTGAGTTTGCGTTAACAAAATGTTCAAATATGAAACGTTTTTATTATATGCATATATATTTTACAATGAACGAAGAGATCCTGGAAAATATGTTTAAAAGCGAACGGAAAGATCTTAGAGGGAATATATATTTTTTGCCTGAATGGTCGAAAACAAAGTTCTTGTCTAAGAAATATGTTTATTTTTAAATATATTTATGACTATCTCTAGTATGCTTATTTTTTATTATTTGTTATGTGAATATCAATGTCTTCGCTAATATTTCTATGTGGTATCGCAAATCTACTATTTGTCAACATATATTTTATCTTCGTTACCACAACGATATGCCAGGCAAGGTTCTAAGACTAAGTTCTGAGGCACCTTGGTGTGTCCGTAACCGGGCCCAAGAAATGATTTTAAGTTCCCAATATTAGCCCTCACTCTAACATATTTGCGATGGACACTTCGTAGGGTGCGCACCCACGATCTAACCAACTGGGTAATAAACTTGAGTGAAAACGCGCCTCAATATTTGAAAGATACTAAGGAAAACTATCAAAGTCACTTACTTTTAAACATAAACATCGAAGATGGCTTATATTCGCTTATATATTATTACTAAAACTAATATTACTATATTATTACTATATAATACTATACTATGCTACAATAATAATATATATGTAGCAAATTAATTTAATTATTTGAATACCGATTTAGGTATTATTTTCTTATCTATGATCTCACTATTGTTTAGGTAAACAAGTATTTGCAAGTAAATAAAAGTGGGTGCTAAAATTTTTGTAGTGTACAGGCTAATGATTCATGACATTATAATAAAAATAGAAGATCTGTTGTGCGATTGAATTTTATTGGGTTGTCATCAAAAACGTTATGACATTCTGGCGAAACAGAACTCGTTCGGAGCGAAAATATGCCTCGTGAAGCTAGAGTTATCTTAGTTATAGTTTTAATATTCCATGCTACGCAACTAGCCGTTGGGCGTAAGGTAAATCGTATTCAGTTTAATTTGTAAGGATTTATTTTCTTTATTTTACTCACCAGGCCTTTAATTCGCTACACTTTCGCAAGGTTTTCACCAACTTTGGACGCAAATATGCCTCAAATTATGCGGCACGCATTAGTCCAGATCACATGGCAATCAACATGACATTGGATATAATTCGACCCCTAACTGTTGATCTTTGGCTGAAAGTGAGCATCGCGCAGCGTGAAACGAAAAGTAGTTATCGAACGATATTTTCATATAATATGAATCTATGCAATTTGCTTGGCAAGAGCAAGGGCATGAACATCTTCCAAAGTTGGGTGCAGAACATCTATAGGTATACAAATATGCCTCGAAGCTGTCCAATTAAAGAGGTAAGTTGAAAATTTCTTATGCTGAATTATCGCCAATTAAGTTTCGTTAGGGCAACTATTACTGGAAGAACCTGCGACCCGATAAAGACAGCATTCCCGCTTTCATAATGACCGGTTATTTTCGCATTGACTCCTTGTTTTATTTGCGGGACTGGGCCAACGATATGCTAACGAATACCTCAATGTTTGTCGACATTAAAATGAAGTAGCAATACGTTCACATTTCAGATGAAAATATATTTAATTTGGAAAAGACCGTTGGTTATAAATCTTATTTTTCTTACCCTCGTAAAGAGGATAATCATTTTGTTGGCTTTTTCAGGAGCTTGGTGATGGTGTAGGAGCAAATCAATTCACACACGAACTGAATATTTTATTTGTATACTTGGAGTAAAAATTGCAAGACTAGAGTCCAATTGGTTTAGACACTATTGCACATAAACGCATGTTGGCTGCCTAATTTGGCATATTTAAGCCCCATGAATTCTTTATAGCCTCACGGCTATCGCTTCAATCTGATCGCTAACACAATTTTTCACTTCCGATTGAGCAAATCGTTGCACGTGCACTTCGCATAAATAAATTAATGAGCCTCAACCTGGCTCTGGTTGGATTTGTTCCGCACGCGACACGCGCGCCCGTTTTTGCTGGACAAGGATATGGATAAGAATACGGAAACAGACACTAACGGGGACACGGACACGGACAGGGGTACGGGCACGGACATGGACATGGACAAAGACATGGACACGCAATTGAATGGCGGACAAGTGCAGCAGTTGTTGCCACTGCTGCTGTTGGCTGCGATTTATGCGAGTGGCAAACTAAGCGCAAAATAATTTAAACACTGACAATAACAGTTGGCCAAAGTATTTCCCTTAACAACTCGCCAAGTTTACCCGGCTCACGACTTGTGCATTCTGCACACTGCAACCGACCATCCACCCAACCGACTCGCCATGCGGCATCCTGGACCCGCACTCGACACGTTCGCACGCGCTGGCAAGTACGCAACGTTTTCAGTGGCTTATTTTCCTTTTCTGTGCTTTCACATCCCCTGCTTTCATTTTGCTATCATTGCACTTCCGCTGAAATCAAGGCAAAATCAAAGCGTAATTTCTTGTATTTGTCGCCATCGACAAATGTAGGAAGCGTCGAGCACTGCTATTGAAAAAGTCCTGATCCCATGCATTGCAGGGCTTTCGGGAACATCCTTGAGACAAATAATATTGGGTGTGGCAAACGGGGGTACTCAAGGAAATTGCCATCATTATTGTTGTCGTGCTTTGTGTTAAATAACGTTTAGCGTTTGTTTGGCGTGAAATTGATTTACAGTGCGAAACGCTTTTGCGTTGATTTCTTATGTCCTAGCTAAGTAAATGTTAACCGTACTATCAAGCAGAGGTAGTCGCTGCCCTTATACCTTTTATCCAATGAGTGGGTTAATGTTATTCGAAGGTAGCAGAAGCAGCATTCCATATACCATAAAGTTAAATGTGCTTAATCAGAAAGAGGGTCGATTTGTTCCGTTTGTTTCCCTGTGTAAATAAGAGCATTAAATTTTAAGCTTCGGTTTAAAGAGCATATCTTGGATATTGCAGTACTAGAATTTTCGCTGTTTAAATTGTCTAACTTAAACAAGTTCAGATTTTAATGCCAGATTAATCTAGAAGGAAAACCATGAACAAAAAGCCCAACCTCGTAAAAATCAGATGAGATTTGGCCGAGTTATGGGGGTGGTAAGTTTTGACCCATGTCTATATATGAATCTTGGGGCAAGATTTTGACATGAATTTCGACCAAAAAATCGGTGTTCAGATTTTAATGCCAGATTAATCTAGAAGGAAAACCATGAACAAAAAGCCAAACCTCGTAAAAATCAGATGAGATTTGGCCGAGTTATGGGGGTGGTAAGTTTTGACCCATGTCTATATATGAATCTTGGGGCAAGATTTTGATATGAATTTCGACCAAAAAATCGGTGTTCAGATTTTAATGCCAGATTAATCTAGAAGGAAAACCATGGACAAAAAGCTCAACCTCGTAAAAATCGGATGAGATTTGGCCGAGTTATGGGGCTGAGAAGTTTATAACCATGTCTAGAGACGAATCTTGGGGTAAGATTTTGACATGAATTTCGACCAAAAAATCGGTGTTCAGATTTTAATACCAGATTAATCTAGAAGGAAAACCATGGACAAAAAGTCCAACCTCGTAAAAATCGGATGAGATTTGGCCGAGTTATGGGGCTGAGAAGTTTATAACCATGTCTAGAGACGAATCTTGGGGTAAGATTTTGACATGAATTTCGACCAAAAAATCGGTGTTCAGATTTTAATGCCAGATTAATCTAGAAGGAAAACCATGGACAAAAAGTCCAACCTCGTAAAAATCGGATGAGATTTGACCGAGTTATGGGGGTGGTCATATTTGACCCATGTCTATATACGAATCTTGGGTAAGATTTGGACATGAATTTCGACTAAATACGAATCTTAGGGTAAGATTTGGACTTGAATTTCGACTAAAAAATCGGTGTCGATATTTGAATGCCACATTAATCTAGAGGGAAAACCATGAAGAAAAAGCCAAACTTCGTGAAAATAGGATGAGATTTGGCCGAGTTATGGGGGTGGTAAGTTTTGACCCATGTCTATATATGAATCTTGGGGCAAGATTTTGACATGAATTTCGACCAAAAAATCGGTGTTCAGATTTTAATGCCAGATTAATCTAGAAGGAAAACCATGGACAAAAAGCTCAGCCTCGTAAAAATCAGATGAGATTTGGCCGAGTTATGGGGCTGAGAAGTTTATAACCATGTCTAGAGACGAATCTTGGGGTAAGATTTTGACATGAATTTCGACCAAAAAATCGGTGTTCAGATTTTAATACCAGATTAATCTAGAAGGAAAACCATGGACAAAAAGTCCAACCTCGTAAAAATCGGATGAGATTTGGCCGAGTTATGGGGCTGAGAAGTTTATAACCATGTCTAGAGACGAATCTTGGGGTAAGATTTTGACATGAATTTCGACCAAAAAATCGGTGTTCAGATTTTAATGCCAGATTAACCTAGAAGGAAAACCATGAACAAAACGCCCAACCTCGTAAAAATCAGATGAGATTTGGCCGAGTTATGGGGGTGGTAAGTTTTGACCCATGTCTATATATGAATCTTGGGGCAAGATTTTGACATGAATTTCGACCAAAAAATCGGTGTTCAGATTTTAATGCCAGATTAATCTAGAAGGAAAACCATGAACAAAAAGCCCAACCTCGTAAAAATCAGATGAGATTTGGCCGAGTTATGGGGGTGGTAAGTTTTGACCCATGTCTATATATGAATCTTGGGGCAAGATTTTGACATGAATTTCGACCAAAAAATCGGTGTTCAGATTTTAATGCCAGATTAATCTAGAAGGAAAACCATGAACAAAAAGCCAAACCTCGTAAAAATCAGATGAGATTTGGCCGAGTTATGGGGGTGGTAAGTTTTGACCCATGTCTATATATGAATCTTGGGGCAAGATTTTGATATGAATTTCGACCAAAAAATCGGTGTTCAGATTTTAATGCCAGATTAATCAAGAAGGAAAACCATGGACAAAAAGCCCAACCTCGTAAAAATCGGATGAGATTTGGCCGAGTTATGGGGCTGAGAAGTTTATAACCATGTCTAGAGACGAATCTTGGGGTAAGATTTTGACATGAATTTCGACCAAAAAATCGGTGTTCAGATTTTAATACCAGATTAATCTAGAAGGAAAACCATGGACAAAAAGTCCAACCTCGTAAAAATCGGATGAGATTTGGCCGAGTTATGGGGCTGAGAAGTTTATAACCATGTCTAGAGACGAATCTTGGGGTAAGATTTTGACATGAATTTCGACAAAAAAATCGGTGTTCAGATTTTAATGCCAGATTAATCTAGAGGGAAAACCATGAAGAAAAATCCAAACTTCGTGAAAATCGGATGAGATTTGACCGAGTTATGGGGGTGGTCATATTTGACCCATGTCTATATATGAATCTTGGGGCAAGATTTTGACATGAATTTCGACCAAAAAATCGGTGTTCAGATTTTAATGCCAGATTAATCTAGAAGGAAAACCATGAACAAAAAGCCAAACCTCGTAAAAATCAGATGAGATTTGGCCGAGTTATGGGGGTGGTAAGTTTTGACCCATGTCTATATATGAATCTTGGGGCAAGATTTTGATATGAATTTCGACCAAAAAATCGGTGTTCAGATTTTAATGCCAGATTAATCAAGAAGGAAAACCATGGACAAAAAGCCCAACCTCGTAAAAATCGGATGAGATTTGGCCGAGTTATGGGGCTGAGAAGTTTATAACCATGTCTAGAGACGAATCTTGGGGTAAGATTTTGACATGAATTTCGACCAAAAAATCGGTGTTCAGATTTTAATACCAGATTAATCTAGAAGGAAAACCATGGACAAAAAGTCCAACCTCGTAAAAATCGGATGAGATTTGGCCGAGTTATGGGGCTGAGAAGTTTAGAACCATGTCTAGAGACGAATCTTGGGGTAAGATTTTGACATGAATTTCGACAAAAAAATCGGTGTTCAGATTTTAATGCCAGATTAATCTAGAGGGAAAACCATGAAGAAAAATCCAAACTTCGTGAAAATCGGATGAGATTTGACCGAGTTATGGGGGTGGTCATATTTGACCCATGTCTATATATGAATCTTGGGGCAAGATTTTGACATGAATTTCGACCAAAAAATCGGTTTTCAGATTTAAATGCCAGATTATTCTAGAGGGAAAACCATGAAGAAAAAGTCCAACCTCGTAAAAATCGGATGAGATTTGGCCGAGTTATGGGGTTGAGAAGTTTATAACCATGTCTATATATGAATCTTGGGGTAAGATTTTGACATGAATTTCGACCAAAAAATCGGTGTTCAGACTTTAATGCCAGATTAATCTAGAAGGAAAACCATGAACAAAACGCCCAACCTCGTAAAAATCGGATGAGATTTGACCGAGTTATGGGGGTGGTCATATTTGACCCATGTCTATATACGAATCTTGGGTAAGATTTGGACATGAATTTCGACCAAAAAATCGGTGTTCAGATTTAAATGCCAGATTATTCTAGAAGGAAAACCATGGACAAAAAGTCCAACCTCGTAAAAATCGGATGAGATTTGGCCGAGTTATGGCGGTGGTAAGTTTTGACCCATGTCTATATATGAATCTTGGGGCAAGATTTTGACATGAATTTCGACCAAAAAATCGGTGTTCAGATTTAAATGCCAGATTTATCTAGAAGGAAAACCATGAACAAAACGCCCAACCTCGTAAAAATCAGATGAGATTTGGCCGAGTTATGGGGGTGGTAAGTTTTGACCCATGTCTAGAGACGAATCTTGGGGTAAGATTTTGACATGAATTTCGACCAAAAAATCGGTGTTCAGATTTTAATGCCAGATTAATCTAGAGGGAAAACCATGAAGAAAAAGTCCAACCTCGTAAAAATCGGATGAGATTTGGCCGAGCTATGGGGCTGAGAAGTTTATAACCATGTCTATATATGAATCTTGGGGTAAGATTTTGACATGAATTTCGACCAAAAAATCGGTGTTCAGATTTTAATGCCAGATTAATCTAGAGGGAAAATCATGAAGAAAGAGTCCAACCTCGTAAAAATCGGATGAGATTTGGCCGAGTTATGGGGCTGAGAAGTTTATAACCATGTCTATATATGAATCTTGGGGTAAGATTTTGACATGAATTTCGACCAAAAAATCGGTGTTCAGATTTTAATGCCAGATTAATCTAGAGGGAAAACCACGGACAAAAAGTCCAACCTCGTAAAAATCGGATGAGATTTGGCCGAGTTATGGGGCTGAGAAGTTTAGAACCATGTCTAGAGACGAATCTTGGGGTAAGATTTTGACATGAATGTCGACCAAAAAATCGGTGTTCAGATTTTAATACCAGATTAATCTAGAAGGAAAACCATGAACAAAACGCCCAACCTCGTAAAAATCAGATGAGATTTGGCCGAGTTATGGGGGTGGTAAGTTTTGACCCATGTCTATATATGAATCTTGGGGCAAGATTTTGACATGAATTTCGACCAAAAAATCGGTGTTCAGATTTTAATGCCAGATTAATCTAGAAGGAAAACCATGAACAAAAAGCCAAACCTCGTAAAAATCAGATGAGATTTGGCCGAGTTATGGGGGTGGTAAGTTTTGACCCATGTCTATATATGAATCTTGGGGCAAGATTTTGATATGAATTTCGACCAAAAAATCGGTGTTCAGATTTTAATGCCAGATTAATCTAGAAGGAAAACCATGGACAAACAGCTCAACCTCGTAAAAATCGGATGAGATTTGGCCGAGTTATGGGGCTGAGAAGTTTATAACCATGTCTAGAGACGAATCTTGGGGTAAGATTTTGACATGAATTTCGACCAAAAAATCGGTGTTCAGATTTAAATGCCAGATTATTCTAGAAGGAAAACCATGGACAAAAAGTCCAACCTCGTAAAAATCGGATGAGATTTGGCCGAGTTATGGGGCTGAGAAGTTTAGAGCCATGTCTAGAGACGAATCTTGGGGTAAGATTTTGACATGAATTTCGACCAAAAAATCGGTGTTCAGATTTTAATGCCAGATTAATCTAGAGGGAAAACCATGGACAAAAAGTCCAACCTCGTAAAAATCGGATGAGATTTGGCCGAGTTATGGGGCTGAGAAGTTTATAACCATGTCTATATATGAATCTTGACATGAATTTCGACCAAAAAATCGGTGTTCAGATTTTAATGCCAGATTAATCTAGAAGGAAAACCATGAACAAAACGCCCAACCTCGTAAAAATCGGATGAGATTTGGCCGAGTTATGGGGCTGAGAAGTTTATAACCATGTCTAGAGACGAATCTTGGGGTAAGATTTTGACATGAATTTCGACCAAAAAATCGGTGTTCAGATTTTAATACCAGATTAATCTAGAAGGAAAACCATGGACAAAAAGTCCAACCTCGTAAAAATCGGATGAGATTTGGCCGAGTTATGGGGCTGAGAAGTTTATAACCATGTCTAGAGACGAATCTTGGGGTAAGATTTTGACATGAATTTCGACAAAAAAATCGGTGTTCAGATTTTAATGCCAGATTAATCTAGAGGGAAAACCATGAAGAAAAATCCAAACTTCGTGAAAATCGGATGAGATTTGACCGAGTTATGGGGGTGGTCATATTTGACCCATGTCTATATATGAATCTTGGGGCAAGATTTTGACATGAATTTCGACCAAAAAATCGGTGTTCAGATTTTAATGCCAGATTAATCTAGAAGGAAAACCATGAACAAAAAGCCAAACCTCGTAAAAATCAGATGAGATTTGGCCGAGTTATGGGGGTGGTAAGTTTTGACCCATGTCTATATATGAATCTTGGGGCAAGATTTTGATATGAATTTCGACCAAAAAATCGGTGTTCAGATTTTAATGCCAGATTAATCAAGAAGGAAAACCATGGACAAAAAGCCCAACCTCGTAAAAATCGGATGAGATTTGGCCGAGTTATGGGGCTGAGAAGTTTATAACCATGTCTAGAGACGAATCTTGGGGTAAGATTTTGACATGAATTTCGACCAAAAAATCGGTGTTCAGATTTTAATACCAGATTAATCTAGAAGGAAAACCATGGACAAAAAGTCCAACCTCGTAAAAATCGGATGAGATTTGGCCGAGTTATGGGGCTGAGAAGTTTAGAACCATGTCTAGAGACGAATCTTGGGGTAAGATTTTGACATGAATTTCGACAAAAAAATCGGTGTTCAGATTTTAATGCCAGATTAATCTAGAGGGAAAACCATGAAGAAAAATCCAAACTTCGTGAAAATCGGATGAGATTTGACCGAGTTATGGGGGTGGTCATATTTGACCCATGTCTATATATGAATCTTGGGGCAAGATTTTGACATGAATTTCGACCAAAAAATCGGTTTTCAGATTTAAATGCCAGATTATTCTAGAGGGAAAACCATGAAGAAAAAGTCCAACCTCGTAAAAATCGGATGAGATTTGGCCGAGTTATGGGGTTGAGAAGTTTATAACCATGTCTATATATGAATCTTGGGGTAAGATTTTGACATGAATTTCGACCAAAAAATCGGTGTTCAGACTTTAATGCCAGATTAATCTAGAAGGAAAACCATGAACAAAACGCCCAACCTCGTAAAAATCGGATGAGATTTGACCGAGTTATGGGGGTGGTCATATTTGACCCATGTCTATATACGAATCTTGGGTAAGATTTGGACATGAATTTCGACCAAAAAATCGGTGTTCAGATTTAAATGCCAGATTATTCTAGAAGGAAAACCATGGACAAAAAGTCCAACCTCGTAAAAATCGGATGAGATTTGGCCGAGTTATGGCGGTGGTAAGTTTTGACCCATGTCTATATATGAATCTTGGGGCAAGATTTTGACATGAATTTCGACCAAAAAATCGGTGTTCAGATTTAAATGCCAGATTTATCTAGAAGGAAAACCATGAACAAAACGCCCAACCTCGTAAAAATCAGATGAGATTTGGCCGAGTTATGGGGGTGGTAAGTTTTGACCCATGTCTAGAGACGAATCTTGGGGTAAGATTTTGACATGAATTTCGACCAAAAAATCGGTGTTCAGATTTTAATGCCAGATTAATCTAGAGGGAAAACCATGAAGAAAAAGTCCAACCTCGTAAAAATCGGATGAGATTTGGCCGAGCTATGGGGCTGAGAAGTTTATAACCATGTCTATATATGAATCTTGGGGTAAGATTTTGACATGAATTTCGACCAAAAAATCGGTGTTCAGATTTTAATGCCAGATTAATCTAGAGGGAAAATCATGAAGAAAGAGTCCAACCTCGTAAAAATCGGATGAGATTTGGCCGAGTTATGGGGCTGAGAAGTTTATAACCATGTCTATATATGAATCTTGGGGTAAGATTTTGACATGAATTTCGACCAAAAAATCGGTGTTCAGATTTTAATGCCAGATTAATCTAGAGGGAAAACCACGGACAAAAAGTCCAACCTCGTAAAAATCGGATGAGATTTGGCCGAGTTATGGGGCTGAGAAGTTTAGAACCATGTCTAGAGACGAATCTTGGGGTAAGATTTTGACATGAATGTCGACCAAAAAATCGGTGTTCAGATTTTAATACCAGATTAATCTAGAAGGAAAACCATGAACAAAACGCCCAACCTCGTAAAAATCAGATGAGATTTGGCCGAGTTATGGGGGTGGTAAGTTTTGACCCATGTCTATATATGAATCTTGGGGCAAGATTTTGACATGAATTTCGACCAAAAAATCGGTGTTCAGATTTTAATGCCAGATTAATCTAGAAGGAAAACCATGAACAAAACGCCAAACCTCGTAAAAATCAGATGAGATTTGGCCGAGTTATGGGGGTGGTAAGTTTTGACCCATGTCTATATATGAATCTTGGGGCAAGATTTTGATATGAATTTCGACCAAAAAATCGGTGTTCAGATTTTAATGCCAGATTAATCTAGAAGGAAAACCATGGACAAACAGCTCAACCTCGTAAAAATCGGATGAGATTTGGCCGAGTTATGGGGCTGAGAAGTTTATAACCATGTCTAGAGACGAATCTTGGGGTAAGATTTTGACATGAATTTCGACCAAAAAATCGGTGTTCAGATTTAAATGCCAGATTATTCTAGAAGGAAAACCATGGACAAAAAGTCCAACCTCGTAAAAATCGGATGAGATTTGGCCGAGTTATGGGGCTGAGAAGTTTAGAGCCATGTCTAGAGACGAATCTTGGGGTAAGATTTTGACATGAATTTCGACCAAAAAATCGGTGTTCAGATTTTAATGCCAGATTAATCTAGAGGGAAAACCATGGACAAAAAGTCCAACCTCGTAAAAATCGGATGAGATTTGGCCGAGTTATGGGGCTGAGAAGTTTATAACCATGTCTATATATGAATCTTGACATGAATTTCGACCAAAAAATCGGTGTTCAGATTTTAATGCCAGATTAATCTAGAAGGAAAACCATGAACAAAACGCCCAACCTCGTAAAAATCAGATGAGATTTGGCCGAGTTATGGGGGTGGTAAGTTTTGACCCATGTCTATATATGAATCTTGGGGCAAGATTTTGACATGAATTTCGACCAAAAAATCGGTGTTCAGATTTTAATGCCAGATTAATCTAGAAGGAAAACCATGAACAAAAAGCCAAACCTCGTAAAAATCAGATGAGATTTGGCCGAGTTATGGGGGTGGTAAGTTTTGACCCATGTCTATATATGAATCTTGGGGCAAGATTTTGATATGAATTTCGACCAAAAAATCGGTGTTCAGATTTTAATGCCAGATTAATCTAGAAGGAAAACCATGGACAAACAGCTCAACCTCGTAAAAATCGGATGAGATTTGGCCGAGTTATGGGGCTGAGAAGTTTATAACCATGTCTAGAGACGAATCTTGGGGTAAGATTTTGACATGAATTTCGACCAAAAAATCGGTGTTCAGATTTTAATACCAGATTAATCTAGAAGGAAAACCATGGACAAAAAGTCCAACCTCGTAAAAATCGGATGAGATTTGGCCGAGTTATGGGGCTGAGAAGTTTAGAACCATGTCTAGAGACGAATCTTGGGGTAAGATTTTGACATGAATTTCGACCAAAAAATCGGTGTTCAGATTTTAATGCCAGATTAACCTAGAAGGAAAACCATGAACAAAACGCCCAACCTCGTAAAAATCAGATGAGATTTGGCCGAGTTATGGGGGTGGTAAGTTTTGACCCATGTCTATATATGAATCTTGGGGCAAGATTTTGACATGAATTTCGACCAAAAAATCGGTGTTCAGATTTTAATGCCAGATTAATCTAGAAGGAAAACCATGAACAAAAAGCCAAACCTCGTAAAAATCAGATGAGATTTGGCCGAGTTATGGGGGTGGTAAGTTTTGACCCATGTCTATATATGAATCTTGGGGCAAGATTTTGATATGAATTTCGACCAAAAAATCGGTGTTCAGATTTTAATGCCAGATTAATCAAGAAGGAAAACCATGGACAAAAAGCACAACCTCGTAAAAATCGGATGAGATTTGGCCGAGTTATGGGGCTGAGAAGTTATAACCATGTCTAGAGACGAATCTTGGGGTAAGATTTTGACATGAATTTCGACCAAAAAATCGGTGTTCAGATTTTAATACCAGACTAATCTAGAAGGAAAACCATGGACAAAAAGTCCAACCTCGTAAAAATCGGATGAGATTTGGCCGAGTTATGGGGCTGAGAAGTTTAGAACCATGTCTAGAGACGAATCTTGGGGTAAGATTTTGACATGAATTTCGACAAAAAAATCGGTGTTCAGATTTTAATGCCAGATTAATCTAGAGGGAAAACCATGAAGAAAAATCCAAACTTCGTGAAAATCGGATGAGATTTGACCGAGTTATGGGGGTGGTCATATTTGACCCATGTCTATATATGAATCTTGGGGCAAGATTTTGACATGAATTTCGACCAAAAAATCGGTGTTCAGATTTAAATGCCAGATTATTCTAGAGGGAAAACCATGAAGAAAAAGTCCAACCTCGTAAAAATCGGATGAGATTTGGCCGAGTTATGGGGCTGAGAAGTTTATAACCATGTCTATATATGAATCTTGGGGTAAGATTTTGACATGAATTTCGACCAATAAATCGGTGTTCAGACTTTAATGCCAGATTAATCTAGAAGGAAAACCATGAACAAAACGCCCAACCTCGTAAAAATCGGATGAGATTTGGCCGAGTTATGGGGGTGGTAAGTTTTGACCGAGTTATGGGGGTGGTCATATTTGACCCATGTCTATATACGAATCTTGGGTAATATTTGGACATGAATTTCGACCAAAAAATCGGTGTTCAGATTTAAATGCCAGATTATTCTAGAAGGAAAACCATGGACAAAAAGTCCAACCTCGTAAAAATCGGATGAGATTTGGCCGAGTTATGGGGCTGAGAAGTTTATAACCATGTCTAGAGACGAATCTTGGGGTAAGATTTTGACATGAATTTCGACCAAAAAATCGGTGTTCAGATTTTAATACCAGAATAATCTAGAAGGAAAACCATGGACAAAAAGTCCAACCTCGTAAAAATCGGATGAGATTTGACCGAGTTATGGGGGTGGTCATATTTGACCCATGTCTATATACGAATCTTGGGTAAGATTTGGACATGAATTTCGACTAAATACGAATCTTAGGGTAAGATTTGGACTTGAATTTCGACTAAAAAATCGGTGTCGATATTTGAATGCCACATTAATCTAGAGGGAAAACCATGAAGAAAAAGCCAAACTTCGTGAAAATAGGATGAGATTTGGCCGAGTTATGGGGGTGGTAAGTTTTGACCCATGTCTATATATGAATCTTGGGGCAAGATTTTGACATAAATTTCGACCAAAAAATCGGTGTTCAGATTTTAATGCCAGATTAATCTAGAAGGAAAACCATGAACAAAAAGCCAAACCTCGTAAAAATCAGATGAGATTTGGCCGAGTTATGGGGGTGGTAAGTTTTGACCCATGTCTATATATGAATCTTGGGGCAAGATTTTGATATGAATTTCGACCAAAAAATCGGTGTTCAGATCTTAATGCCAGATTAATCTAGAAGGAAAACCATGGACAAAAAGCTCAACCTCGTAAAAATCGGATGAGATTTGGCCGAGTTATGGGGCTGAGAAGTTTATAACCATGTCTAGAGACGAATCTTGGGGTAAGATTTTGACATGAATTTCGACCAAAAAATCGGTGTTCAGATTTTAATACCAGATTAATCTAGAAGGAAAACCATGGACAAAAAGTCCAACCTCGTAAAAATCGGATGAGATTTGGCCGAGTTATGGGGCTGAGAAGTTTAGAACCATGTCTAGAGACGAATCTTGGGGTAAGATTTTGACATGAATTTCGACCAAAAAATCGGTGTTCAGATTTTAATGCCAGATTAACCTAGAAGGAAAACCATGAACAAAACGCCCAACCTCGTAAAAATCAGATGAGATTTGGCCGAGTTATGGGGGTGGTAAGTTTTGACCCATGTCTATATATGAATCTTGGGGCAAGATTTTGACATGAATTTCGACCAAAAAATCGGTGTTCAGATTTTAATGCCAGATTAATCTAGAAGGAAAACCATGAACAAAAAGCCCAACCTCGTAAAAATCAGATGAGATTTGGCCGAGTTATGGGGGTGGTAAGTTTTGACCCATGTCTATATATGAATCTTGGGGCAAGATTTTGACATGAATTTTGACCAAAAAATCGGTGTTCAGATTTTAATGCCAGATTAATCTAGAAGGAAAACCATGAACAAAAAGCCAAACCTCGTAAAAATCAGATGAGATTTGGCCGAGTTATGGGGGTGGTAAGTTTTGACCCATGTCTATATATGAATCTTGGGGCAAGATTTTGATATGAATTTCGACCAAAAAATCGGTGTTCAGATTTTAATGCCAGATTAATCAAGAAGGAAACCATGGACAAAAAGCACAACCTCGTAAAAACCGGATGAGATTTGGCCGAGTTATGGGGCTGAGAAGTTTATAACCATGTCTAGAGACGAATCTTGGGGTAAGATTTTGACATGAATTTCGACCAAAAAATCGGTGTTCAGATTTTAATACCAGATAAATCTAGAAGGAAAACCATGGACAAAAAGTCCAACCTCGTAAAAATCGGATGAGATTTGGCCGAGTTATGGGGCTGAGAAGTTTAGAACCATGTCTAGAGACGAATCTTGGGGTAAGATTTTGACATGAATTTCGACAAAAAAATCGGTGTTCAGATTTTAATGCCAGATTAATCTATAGGGAAAACCATGAAGAAAAATCCAAACTTCGTGAAAATCGGATGAGATTTGACCGAGTTATGGGGGTGGTCATATTTGACCCATGTCTATATATGAATCTTGGGGCAAGATTTTGACATGAATTTCGACCAAAAAATAGGTGTTCAGATTTAAATGCCAGATTATTCTAGAGGGAAAACCATGAAGAAAAAGTCCAACCTCGTAAAAATCGGATGAGATTTGGCCGAGTTATGGGGCTGAGAAGTTTATAACCATGTCTATATATGAATCTTGGGGTAAGATTTTGACATGAATTTCGACCAAAAAATTGGTGTTCAGACTTTAATGCCAGATTAATCTAGAAGGAAAACCATGAACAAAACGCCCAACCTCGTAAAAATCGGATGAGATTTGACCGAGTTATGGGGGTGGTAAGTTTTGACCCATGTCTATATATGAATCTTGGGGCAAGATTTTGACATGAATTTCGACCAAAAAATCGGTGTTCAGATTTTAATGCCAGATTAATCTAGAAGGAAAACCATGGACAAAAAGCTCAACCTCGTAAAAATCGGATGAGATTTGACCGAGTTATGGGGGTGGTCATATTTGACCCATGTCTATATACGAATCTTGGGTAAGATTTGGACATGAATTTCGACTAAATACGAATCTTAGGGTAAGATTTGGACTTGAATTTCGACTAAAAAATCGGTGTCGATATTTGAATGCCACATTAATCTAGAGGGAAAACCATGAAGAAAAAGCCAAACTTCGTGAAAATAGGATGAGATTTGGCCGAGTTATGGGGGTGGTAAGTTTTGACCCATGTCTATATATGAATCTTGGGGCAAGATTTTGACATGAATTTCGACCAAAAAATCGGTGTTCAGATTTTAATGCCAGATTAATCTAGAAGGAAAACCATGAACAAAAAGCCAAACCTCGTAAAAATCAGATGAGATTTGGCCGAGTTATGGGGGTGGTCATATTTGACCCATGTCTATATACGAATCTTGGGTAAGATTTGGACATGAATTTCGACTAAATACGAATCTTAGGGTAAGATTTGGACTTGAATTTCGACTAAAAAATCGGTGTCGATATTTGAATGCCACATTAATCTAGAGGGAAAACCATGAAGAAAAAGCCAAACTTCGTGAAAATAGGATGAGATTTGGCCGAGTTATGGGGGTGGTAAGTTTTGACCCATGTCTATATATGAATCTTGGGGCAAGATTTTGACATGAATTTCGACCAAAAAATCGGTGTTCAGATTTTAATGCCAGATTAATCTAGAAGGAAAACCATGAACAAAAAGCCAAACCTCGTAAAAATCAGATGAGATTTGGCCGAGTTATGGGGGTGGTAAGTTTTGACCCATGTCTATATATGAATCTTGGGGCAAGATTTTGATATGAATTTCGACCAAAAAATCGGTGTTCAGATTTTAATGCCAGATTAATCTAGAAGGAAAACCATGGACAAAAAGTCCAACCTCGTAAAAATCGGATGAGATTTGACCGAGTTATGGGGGTGGTCATATTTGACCCATGTCTATATACGAATCTTGGGTAAGATTTGGACATGAATTTCGACTAAATACGAATCTTAGGGTAAGATTTGGACTTGAATTTCGACTAAAAAATCGGTGTCGATATTTGAATGCCACATTAATCTAGAGGGAAAACCATGAAGAAAAAGCCAAACTTCGTGAAAATAGGATGAGATTTGGCCGAGTTATGGGGGTGGTAAGTTTTGACCCATGTCTATATATGAATCTTGGGGCAAGATTTTGACATGAATTTCGACCAAAAAATCGGTGTTCAGATTTTAATGCCAGATTAATCTAGAAGGAAAACCATGAACAAAAAGCCAAACCTCGTAAAAATCAGATGAGATTTGGCCGAGTTATGGGGGTGGTAAGTTTTGACCCATGTCTATATATGAATCTTGGGGCAAGATTTTGATATGAATTTCGACCAAAAAATCGGTGTTCAGATTTTAATGCCAGATTAATCTAGAAGGAAAACCATGGACAAAAAGCTCAACCTCGTAAAAATCGGATGAGATTTGGCCGAGTTATGGGGCTGAGAAGTTTATAACCATGTCTAGAGACGAATCTTGGGGTAAGATTTTGACATGAATTTCGACCAAAAAATCGGTGTTCAGATTTTAATACCAGATTAATCTAGAAGGAAAACCATGGACAAAAAGTCCAACCTCGTAAAAATCGGATGAGATTTGGCCGAGTTATGGGGCTGAGAAGTTTAGAACCATGTCTAGAGACGAATCTTGGGGTAAGATTTTGACATGAATTTCGACCAAAAAATCGGTGTTCAGATTTTAATGCCAGATTAACCTAGAAGGAAAACCATGAACAAAACGCCCAACCTCGTAAAAATCAGATGAGATTTGGCCGAGTTATGGGGGTGGTAAGTTTTGACCCATGTCTATATATGAATCTTGGGGCAAGATTTTGACATGAATTTCGACCAAAAAATCGGTGTTCAGATTTTAATGCCAGATTAATCTAGAAGGAAAACCATGAACAAAAAGCCCAACCTCGTAAAAATCAGATGAGATTTGGCCGAGTTATGGGGGTGGTAAGTTTTGACCCATGTCTATATATGAATCTTGGGGCAAGATTTTGACATGAATTTTGACCAAAAAATCGGTGTTCAGATTTTAATGCCAGATTAATCTAGAAGGAAAACCATGAACAAAAAGCCAAACCTCGTAAAAATCAGATGAGATTTGGCCGAGTTATGGGGGTGGTAAGTTTTGACCCATGTCTATATATGAATCTTGGGGCAAGATTTTGATATGAATTTCGACCAAAAAATCGGTGTTCAGATTTTAATGCCAGATTAATCAAGAAGGAAACCATGGACAAAAAGCACAACCTCGTAAAAACCGGATGAGATTTGGCCGAGTTATGGGGCTGAGAAGTTTATAACCATGTCTAGAGACGAATCTTGGGGTAAGATTTTGACATGAATTTCGACCAAAAAATCGGTGTTCAGATTTTAATACCAGATAAATCTAGAAGGAAAACCATGGACAAAAAGTCCAACCTCGTAAAAATCGGATGAGATTTGGCCGAGTTATGGGGCTGAGAAGTTTAGAACCATGTCTAGAGACGAATCTTGGGGTAAGATTTTGACATGAATTTCGACAAAAAAATCGGTGTTCAGATTTTAATGCCAGATTAATCTATAGGGAAAACCATGAAGAAAAATCCAAACTTCGTGAAAATCGGATGAGATTTGACCGAGTTATGGGGGTGGTCATATTTGACCCATGTCTATATATGAATCTTGGGGCAAGATTTTGACATGAATTTCGACCAAAAAATAGGTGTTCAGATTTAAATGCCAGATTATTCTAGAGGGAAAACCATGAAGAAAAAGTCCAACCTCGTAAAAATCGGATGAGATTTGGCCGAGTTATGGGGCTGAGAAGTTTATAACCATGTCTATATATGAATCTTGGGGTAAGATTTTGACATGAATTTCGACCAAAAAATTGGTGTTCAGACTTTAATGCCAGATTAATCTAGAAGGAAAACCATGAACAAAACGCCCAACCTCGTAAAAATCGGATGAGATTTGACCGAGTTATGGGGGTGGTAAGTTTTGACCCATGTCTATATATGAATCTTGGGGCAAGATTTTGACATGAATTTCGACCAAAAAATCGGTGTTCAGATTTTAATGCCAGATTAATCTAGAAGGAAAACCATGGACAAAAAGCTCAACCTCGTAAAAATCGGATGAGATTTGACCGAGTTATGGGGGTGGTCATATTTGACCCATGTCTATATACGAATCTTGGGTAAGATTTGGACATGAATTTCGACCAAAAAATCGGTGTTCAGATTTTAATGCCAGATTAATCTAGAGGGAAAACCATGAAGAAAGAGTCCAACCTCGTAAAAATCGGATGAGATTTGGCCGAGTTATGGGGCTGAGAAGTTTATAACCATGTCTATATATGAATCTTGGGGTAAGATTTTGACATGAATTTCGACCAAAAAATCGGTGTTCAGATTTTAATGCCAGATTAATCTAGAGGGAAAACCACGGACAAAAAGTCCAACCTCGTAAAAATCGGATGAGATTTGGCCGAGTTATGGGGCTGAGAAGTTTAGAACCATGTCTAGAGACGAATCTTGGGGCAAGATTTTGACATGAATTTCGACCAAAAAATCGGTGTTCAGATTTAAATGCCAGATTATTCTAGAAGGAAAACCATGGACAAAAAGTCCAACCTCGTAAAAATCGGATGAGATTTGGCCGAGTTATGGGGCTGTGAAGTTTATAACCATGTCTATATATGAATCTTGACATGAATTTCGACCAAAAAATCGGTGTTCAGATTTTAATGCCAGATTAATCTAGAAGGAAAACCATGAACAAAACGCCCAACCTCGTAAAAATCAGATGAGATTTGGCCGAGTTATGGGGGTGGTAAGTTTTGACCCATGTCTATATATGAATCTTGGGGCAAGATTTTGACATGAATTTCGACCAAAAAATCGGTGTTCAGATTTTAATGCCAGATTAATCTAGAAGGAAAACCATGGACAAAAAGCTCAACCTCGTAAAAATCGGATGAGATTTGGCCGAGTTATAGGGCTGAGAAGTTTATAACCATGTCTAGAGACGAATCTTGGGGTAAGATTTTGACATGAATTTCGACCAAAAAATCGGTGTTCAGGTTTTAATACCAGATTAATCTAGAAGGAAAACCATGAACAAAACGCCCAAACTAGTAAAAATCAGATGAGATTTGGCCGAGTTATGGGGGTGGTAAGTTTTGACCCATGTCTATATATGAATCTTGGGGCAAGATTTTGATATGAATTTCGACCAAAAAATCGGTGTTCAGATTTTAATGCCAGATTAATCTAGAAGGAAAACCATGGACAAAAAGCTCAACCTCGTAAAAATCGGATGAGATTTGGCCGAGTTATGGGGCTGAGAAGTTTAGAACCATGTCTAGAGACGAATCTTGGGGTAAGATTTTGACATGAATTTCGACCAAAAAATCGGTGTTCAGATTTAAATGCCAGATTAATCTAGAAGGAAAACCATGAACAAAACGCCCAACCTAAAAATCAGATGAGATTTGGCCGAGTTATGGGGGTGGTAAGTTTTGACCCATGTCTATATATGAATCTTGGGGCAAGATTTTGACATGAATTTCGACCAAAAAATCGGTGTTCAGATTTTAATGCCAGATTAATCTAGAAGGAAAACCATGGACTAAAAGCCCAACCTCGTAAAAATCGGATGAGATTTGGCCGAGTTATGGGGCTGAGAAGTTTATAACCATGTCTAGAGACGAATCTTGGGGTAAGATTTTGACGTGAATTTCGACCAAAAAATCGGTGTTCATGTTTTAATACCAGATTAATCTAGAAGGAAAACCATGAACAAAACGCCCAAACTCGTAAAAATCAGATGAGATTTGGCCGAGTTATGGGGGTGGTAAGTTTTGACCCATGTCTATATATGAATCTTGGGGCAAGATTTTGATATGAATTTCGACCAAAAAATCGGTGTTCAGATTTAAATGCCAGATTATTCTAGAAGGAAAACCATGGACAAAAAGTCCAACCTCGTAAAAATCGGATGAGATTTGGCCGAGTTATGGGGCTGAGAAGTTTATAACCATGTCTAGAGACGAATCTTGGGGTAAGATTTTGACGTGAATTTCGACCAAAAAATCGGTGTTCATGTTTTAATACCAGATTAATCTAGAAGGAAAACCATGAACAAAACGCCCAAACTCGTAAAAATCAGATGAGATTTGGCCGAGTTATGGGGCTGAGAAGTTTAGAGCCATGTCTAGAGACGAATCTTGGGGTAAGATTTTGACATGAATTTCGACCAAAAAATCGGTGTTCAGATTTTAATGCCAGATTAATCTAGAGGGAAAACCATGAAGAAAAATCCAAACTTCGTGAAAATCGGAAGAGATTTGACCGAGTTATGGGGGTGGTCATATTTTACCCATGTCTATATATGAATCTTGGGGCAAGATTTTGACATGAATTTCGACCAAAAAATCGGTGTTCAGATTTTAATGCCAGATTAATCTAGAAGGAAAACCATGAACAAAAAGCCAAACCTCGTAAAAATCAGATGAGATTTGGCCGAGTTATGGGGGTGGTAAGTTTTGACCCATGTCTATATATGAATCTTGGGGCAAGATTTTGATATGAATTTCGACCAAAAAATCGGTGTTCAGATTTTAATGCCAGATTAATCTAGAAGGAAAACCATGGACAAAAAGCTCAACCTCGTAAAAATCAGATGAGATTTGGCCGAGTTATGGGGGTGGTAAGTTTTGACCCATGTCTATATGAATCTTGGGGCAAGATTTTGACATGAATTTCGACCAAAAAATCGGTGTTCAGATTTTAATGCCAGATTAATCTAGAAGGAAAACCATGGACAAAAAGCCCAACCTCGTAAAAATCGGATGAGATTTGGCCGAGTTATGGGGCTGAGAAGTTTAGAGCCATGTCTAGAGACGAATCTTGGGGTAAGATTTTGACATGAATTTCGACCAAAAAATCGGTGTTCAGATTTTAATGCCAGATTAATCTAGAGGGAAAACCATGAAGAAAAATCCAAACTTCGTGAAAATCGGATGAGATTTGACCGAGTTATGGGGGTGGTCATATTTGACCCATGTCTATATACGAATCTTGGGTAAGATTTGGACATGAATTTCGACTAAATACGAATCTTGGGGCAAGATTTCGATATGAATTTCGACCAAAAAATCGGTGTTCAGATTTTAATGCCAGATTAATCTAGAGGGAAAACCATGAAGAAAAATCCAAACTTCGTGAAAATCGGATGAGATTTGACCGAGTTATGGGGCTGAGAAGTTTAGAGCCATGTCTAGAGACGAATCTTGGGGTAAGATTTTGACATGAATTTCGACCAAAAAATCGGTGTTCAGATTTTAGTGGCAGATTAGTCTAGAAGGAAAACCATGAACAAAAAGCCCAACCTCGTAAAAATCAGATGAGATTTGGCCGAGTTATGGGGCTGAGAAGTTTAGAACCACTAGAACACACAGCTGTATAAGAAAATGTTTCTACAACTATAGCTATTTGAGTTTCCGACCTAATTGTGGGAAGTCATTACGTGAGCTGCCAAAGTAGAATACACTCTCTCGCTCTCTTCTTCGCTCTCTCTCTCTCTCCCTCTCTTTCTGCAATAAATGGAACATTAGGCAAATTTTGATTCATGCCGCTTGAATTGAAACAGCCCAATTAGATGCCGCAGTAGGCTTTGAACTAATTAAACAAAGCTTACCTGAATCACTGATTAGCACTAGTCAAGCGGGCAGCTGAGATGGCCGCAGGCGATGTCAGACGCAGGGCGTTAGGGAGGTGCCATCATTACACACACGCTATACATAATTATACCAGCGGGAATCATGGCAAGGCCTCTCTCACACACACACACACATACACAAGCAGCTGTGTGTGTGAGCCTTAGGCGAATCGCTTCTGCGAAAATTATGCCAGGCCGGACCGCCTGCTGAGCCAGTGACAAGTGCAGGTGGGCGGCAATTAGGAAGCGATAAAGTAAAAAGTGAACACGCTATCGAGAGGAGGCGGAAGCAGCTACGACAAGAAGTAAAATGGAGTTAAAGAAGCCGTTAACAGCAGCTCCTTTTGCTGTGTGCGACAGCTGCCAAGCGTAGCAGACGAGGACGTTGATGACATCGAGGACATTGTAGCTAAATTGAATGTTTTATTTTCGATTTCTTTTTTGTTCCATTTTTCTTCCATGTATGTGTCCCATCGATAATCAACGGCGTTGCGTGCCACATGTTGCAGCCTTGTACAGGATATTATTATTTCTCGTGAGGCTCCTGGCTGCAACGTCGCCGGGACTTGGGTGGATAATAATAATGTGCGACCTGTAATGATTGCGATAGCAGAAGCGTCTGTTAAAGCCATCTCTTGATTTATTCAGTGTACTCGTTCAGTTGTACAGTATAGAATCAATTATGAGGGTGATCACTCGATCTTCTGTTTTGGTTTTGTACTTCCCATAGAACAAATAGAGCTGGCCACGGTACTCGCCAGGATATAAAAACTGGTGCGTCATCGTGGAGCCCAATTTCCAATTGTGTAGATAGTAGTAGCCCACCTCCACCGGGCAGTTGTGCATGAAGTTGCTGTACTCTAGCATGCTCTTGAACCAGCTCTTAAGCAGTCCATCCTTGACATTACTCACTATGGCACATACATCGAAATGATGGCTAAAAATAGTTTGAAAGTTCTTGGCATTGGCCACTCGCAGTTGGTAGTCGACGTGGGCTTTGAAGCCTCGCTGAATAGGTCTGGCCAATTCCATATCCATGTTAAGGGTTTTATTCGCAATTGAAACAGTAAAGTTCTTGAAATATTTCGTATTGAAAGTATAGTTGGTGGCAAGAAACTCGACATGACGTTCCTGCAGAAACATAAAATTGGTGGTATTTCCAGTAACTGGCTGTGCAAGACTCACCGCTCGACTGGGATACACATTTACACACAGCACCAGGCCAATTATTAGCAATGCTGAACAACAATAAAAGCGCGTCTTTAGCATTTCGACATGTACAGCGACCAAATTGTAATAATACGAACAATTTAAAAATTACTCAATAGATTTACCCATCTGTTTAAATAACCAAAAAATCAATTAGATACACGCGGCTTCAAATAATTATTTATTCAGCTCTCTACCAAATTGTTGCTTGGATAAGCATCAGCTCGTTATGAAACGATCATTAATGCACTTGTTCCCGTCATTGAATTTTGATGACCTCCACACGCTAATAGCCGGCATGTGAGGTACAGTCATAATCAAATTAATGTTTCACTTTTTAAACTGATTGACCTTTCTTAGCTAAAACATATCCTAAGGAACATAATGCTAAAAAAACTTATCATGTATACTTAAAATCTAACCGAGCATTCCAACTCTTTATCAAAACATTCTGTAGAATCATGGCTTAAAGCTAGTTTGCTCTTCCCCGCTCTGGGCTTCTATCCTAACTAGTTTTAGTTTTATAACTAACTTAATGGAAAAATTGCTCGAAAATAAATATTTTAATTTTATTTATTCTAAACACAACAAAGAACTGACCAGAATCTTAGTATTATCGGATTACTTCACCATTATCCTTCAAAGGAATTGGTTGAAAATTGTGTTTGGCATAAAAAAATCCAGTTTCGCATACAAATTATATTTTTATAAGAGTAAGGATTAATCAGAAACTTTAGAGGCTTGAGATCTTTCTTGCTGTGAAAAGTAACTTTATGCCAAACACAGTTGTTTCATCCTAACCCAATGTTTAGTTAGGTGCTGTTTAGTTCGGGAACTAGGGTTTTGTGAATCGGAAGTTTGAGAGTTAGGATAAGCACTGTTAAGGTTTTAGCAAAGCCAACAGAATGCTGTTTATAATATGAAGTAAAATTGGTTTCAAACGAGAATCTGCTGCATAATTATTACATTGGCTCTTACCGATTCGCGTTGCTTGCCTTCAGGATTTGGTATAGTAAGAATAATAATTAAGAAAAAATTAATTCATTTTTAATATTGCATAAGTGGTTAAGTCTATTACGAATTCCTCCTGCTTCGATTTGAGTTTTCCATAGAAAAAGTGACAAGTGATACGATAATCGCCCGCAGACAAATACTGAGGCACCAGTTGTGGATCCACCTTCCAATTGTGCAGAAAATAATGGCCCTTGGTTACTGGGCAGCTGTGCACGAAGTTGCTACGATCCCACATACTCTGGAACCAGGCCTTGAATATGTTTCTTTTTATCGTCGAAACAACCCCACAAGTGTCCATTGTGTGGGCAAAGACGCGTTGATATTGTTTCGTTCTGCTCAATCTGATCGCAAAGTCGACGTGCACATTATAGCCACGATCAAAAGTCTTTTTGGTGATCATATCGAGGTTGATCGTGTTGTTAACGATGCTCATGGTGAAGTTATCGAAGTACTTTGGGTTGTATTTGCACCCGCCAGAGTGGATAGTTACACTAGACTTCATTGAATGTTCATTCAATAAGAAATGTGATATTTGTGGATATACTATACTCACGGCTACCGCAACTGGCAGATCGCAGATCAAACATAATAAAATTATGTAAAGGCCGATTATGCAGTGTATGAACACTTTCATTTCGATTGCAAAATTCAAATGGCGTTTCAAAAGTTGTTTCTCATTAGTAACAAAATGTGGCGCTAAGCTAATTTTAATTGATATTCACAATAAGCTAATGATTGTTAGTCAGCGACATGGAAAATGTAACAAATTGAATTTGTTTTAAACATAACAAAGCTTTCTTTGCAGTTGAAAATATCTAGATAATGCTATTTGGAGCATATATATTTATGTAATGTTATAGTTTTGTTTATTGATGAAACTGATTCATTTTTAAAGCATTTCAATCAATAGGCTCCATAGGTATACTACACTCAAATTGGATAAACACAAATACCAGAACAATGAATTATACAGTACTAAAATATTTATTTTATTTCAACCTCCACCACACAACCAATTATAAAATCCTTACTTTTGTTTTGACCTTTACTCTGAATCATATTAAATTTGAGCCGATAGAAGCCAGGAAACAAAAATGAAGGAATTTCAAGCTTATGCACTATATAGTCTTTTATATAGTAGTGTTTCGGTTGAACTGGGCAACGTCTTTCGAAATTACCACATGACATAAATGTGGAGAACCATTTTTTCAAAAGGTTGCTATTTTGCTTGGCCAACATGCTGCACAAGTCCAAAGAGAATTGATAAAAGCTTTGAAAGGCTTCCGACTTTAGCTTGCGTGTGAAAAGGAACACATGTACGCGTAAGCCTGAATGTATTGTCCTCAGTAAGTCCATGTCCATGCTTAGCTTATTATTTTTTAAAATCAAAGATATGTTTCCAAAGTAGTTGGGATTATATTCGTCACAAGTTGGTGCTTTTAAAATCGAAAATGTGGATTTCTAGAAATGGTTTCGAATTTTAAAACAGCCTTTTTCATTTTTTATATATTTACCGTATAGATAAACGGAATACAGCTTAAAACCATTATGAATGCTATTTGAGCGTTCATTTTTGTTGGTCTCTTGCTGTTTATGAATACTTTGATACAACAAATGAATTCACTGAAAACAGAGCATTCATTGAAGTGTGTTTTGCGTAATTATGTGGAAGGCAATCTGCGTAATAAGAGTAATAATACTTAAATATATAAGCATTTGTCAATTAAGATAAATGTGTAATAACAGATTTTGTTAAAACAACCAAAAATTGTTTTATATTGGGCTAATTCAGAGTACTTTGAAAAAAAAATGTACTTCAGTAAATAAAATTATGTAAAAACTAGTATAAATTACCGGGAGTAGTCTGTGTATGTGCTTGCCAAGAAACTCATTACTGCTCTCGTTCCTGATATCAATTTATATTTATGGTTTTCTTATTTCTAAATAGCAAAATTTAATTAATAGACATACAAATGTAAAAAAAATCTGCCGTATTTGAACCAGCAACCTCCTGCTCGCTAGTCCGACGCACAGAAACTTTAGCTTCTTGTATGGCCACATCTTATTGCTCACTTTCGACTTCTCGAGCAGCTCATGCCACAGAGGGCCACAGAGAAAACCACGGCCCATGCCTATCTCCTTTTAGGTATAAGTACACACAAAGTAAGTAATTTACAAATGCATTTATTTTACTTCGATTTCCACCATACAACCAATTACAAAGTCCATACTTTTATTTTTGCCCTGACCTTGAAACATATTAAATGTTAAACGATAAATGCCAGGAAACAAAAATGAGGGAATTTCGAATTCATGAATTTTAAAGTCTTTCATAAAGTAATAATTTGGTTGGACTGGGCAATGTTTCTTAAAATTTCCATATGCGTAAAATGTCGAAAACCACTTTTTGAAAATATTGCTCTTCTGTTTGGCTAACATATTGCACATGTCTAAGGAATACTGATAGAAGCTTCGAAATGCTTCCGAATCTAGCATGCGTGTAAAGAAATACATATTTATGCGCAAGCCCGAATGCAACGCTCTGATTAAATCCATGTCTATGCTTAGTTTATCATTTCTTAAAAGCAAAGAGAAGTTTCCAAAAAAGTTCGGACTATATTCGTCGCAAGTTGGTGATTTTAAAAGTGAAAATGTGGATTTCTAAAAATAGTTGGGAATTATACAGTTGACCCGTTTTTATTTGTGTATAGTTACCATATTGGTGTACGGCATTAAGCTTAAAAGAATGATAAGTACTTTTGGAACGTTCATTTTTTTTGCACTTTTGCTGTGTATGTATACTTTGATACAAAAAATGAACTCACCAAAAAACACAGCACTCATTGAAGTGTGTGCTGCCCATATATCTAGTTGGAAATTATTTAGGTAACTTAATGGATTAGTAATTATAATATTTAAGTACTGGCCAATTCAGACAAAAATGCTGCAAAATTAGTTCGTAATTGCCCAAATGGTAGTTTCAGTAATGTCGATATGAAAACAAACTAATTTTAGTAAATAAAATATGTACAATGGAAAATTCTCCCGGTTTCAGTTATAAAGTACGTTTCACCTTCCTTTATGTACATTTTTTGACTCAATAGCATAAGCCAAAAACGTCTGCTTTATGTTATTAAAAAATACATATACATATACATATTATTTTTACTAAAAATATTTTTTAGCTAGTTCGCAAAAGAGAAACAGAAAAAAGTTGTTCATAAAGGAATCTATATGGACGGACCTCTTCCAAGTTTCATAGACATAGCTTTAAGACTAGTCTGCAATAGAAACAGACAGGCGACAATGAGTATATAATGTCGTCTATTGATACACTTCTAGAATATTTTTATTTTCAGGGGACGGTAGTTTCTTCTCTGATGAAAAAATTAAAAAAATATATTAAACACTTTTGAATGTTCAGTTTAATTCGGAACCTCGTCATTAAAAAGTGTGATGCAGTGTGTGAAGAAATGTGAAGCCTCCCAGCAACAGTTTCATTAGATGAATGATACAATTTTTAAATGAATCTCTCAAAAATACACATTCTTTTTCTTTATCTCTTTATCGCGATGTAGCCAAAAAACAGGCGTAAAAGTATTTTTTTTTTTACTTCAAAAAGAGTAAATGTGAATTAGTCCAATCATGTTATCTGTCCGTCTGTACGCATCTGTTTTCGAAAATGATGCCAAGACCTAGCAAGCCTGAGAATTTAATAGCGTCATATCGATCGAAAAGATTGTTAACAATACCTGCAAGGCTTTTAAACGAAATACTTCATGACGGTAAGGGTTTTCCTGGATGATCAGATACCCGAGCAGGCATAAAGCCGTGTATGCAGATTCGGTATTTGTAACGTAGAAACTAATCGCAGTTTTCGTACAAAATATTGACTTTTGATTGACTGATCTCTCCGATTGTTGTGTATTATAAAGGTGAGCTAGGTTTTGGCTGTTGAGCTCCTTTAAATGTTAAAGCCTAATCGTGAGCGTCATAGTCAAACGCGGCTGCAAGTATGCGGCATTTATTTGCTCAAATGGGCAAACAGAGAGTCAGTCAGTCAGTCGGCTGGCAACGTTCATCCAAAATGCAGTCAACGTGTCTTTGTTTATTTAGCGTAGCACGTTGGAGCCGCATCTCGTATTTATGTACACGAGCCGCACTGCAGAGAACAAATGCACGTAATTCTGCTTACTTCGTAACATTGCAACAATGCACGGGACCCCCGAAGTATTTTTTAGGATTTTTTTCTCCTGCGGTTGCGGTAGTCTGCTGGTCAGACAGCTAGACAGATAGACAGACAGAGAGACAGACAGACAGAGATGATGCGCCGGCGAGCGACCTCTGGCCTTAATCAGAATCGGTCCCGTAAAACTAAGGCGCCATTTTCAATTGTAGTTGCGTCGACATTGACGTCGGGCGTATCCTTTTGAGCAAAACAAAAAATAAAAAAATGTCCTGCTGGGTATTTTTGCTAGGTCTGCTTTGCTTTCACTCTGCGCCTGCATATTGCATTTATTTACATAGGCCTGGCTGGCTGCCTGGCTGGATGCCTGACTGGCTGACTTTTGATTTAAAGCTCTTGGCTCCTAACTCAATTCCCTTTCGACTTTGCAGCTGTCATTCCACCAGGTGCTTACGAGTATGTTTGTAGCGCGTGTGTGTGTGTGTGTACGTACGTGTGTGCGTTGCTCTTCCCTTCACATATATTTGCACATGCATTTACGTGCTCTGCCCCTTTGTGCTGTGCAAATAGGCACAGCGGTTGCAGCTTTTAGCCTCCAACATAATCCGTGACCATCATCCAATGTGCGCCCCAGCTTCAGAGTCTGTTCCATGTGACCTTTCTGACTTGAAGCTGAAATTATGTGGGCTGTAGCAAAAAGCAGCAAATGTATGTGGTTCATTTTGAGTTAAAGTAGTCAAGTGTTAAAGCATTTATAAAATGTAGGTTTCATAACAAGTGCAAAAAAACTGTTGAAGAATACAGCAATATTTTAATATTCGTAATGTTTTCTTTAATCAATCAATTGAGAATTTTATAGTTTACCCTGAAGGAAAATGGCTTATTACAGTTTAGTATGCATATAATAGAAAACAATTACTGAGATGTATAATATATTATTTATTTTACGTAATTAATTATTATACAAAAAAATAATATAATAACTAACGGGAGGGAGTGCTAGCTACTGAGGGTGTATAATATAAAAACCAATATTTTGATGACGCTTTTATCAAGTATTCACTGGCAAACTGATTAAGATGGATTGAGCATACTCAACTGCTCTCAAATAGGAACTGAGGCATCAATTGAATTCTCAAGCACTTGTCAACACTGCTTGTCAAACGCAGAGGTAAATTTTCATCAAAAAAAAATAAAAATTGTGTACCATTAAATTTATAATTTTCGTGAAAAATTAATAAGAAAAAAACAACATTGAGCCAAACAACATTGGGCATGGATGTTAGTGCATCCACGCCCTCTCAACCGAGAGAGCTGCGACCAGAATTCGCTAAAATGATGAGAATTGCTGGCGCTACACCTGCGGAAATTCGTGAAATGATTTCCCTAAATACTGTAAGTGCTTCAAATACTGCAATTAAGTGCAGTAGTAGCAATTTTGCAGCAACGACATGCACATTGACGTCGACAAACTCCATCTACGCGTCTACCTACACTGTCACAACTTCAAGTGGAGGAGTGTGCACCATCCCAAAAATTAACTACAAAAGTGTAGTTGCAGGCGCACCAGAAAATAATATCAATGAACTAGGAAAGTCACCAGTGAAATCACTCAGCTGGATGACGACCAAAATAAAACGTAAGCTGCCTTCAAGCTTTCCAAAAGCAAATGGTAAAAAAGGGAGGTTAATTGCATCTCAGATATCGATGGACAGACGTCTAAAGGAGATCCCAATAAACTCAAAAAACCAATTTGCAATACTGGATAATGAAGAGAACGATGATCCTACAGAGGAGGAAATAGCCCATGCCGAGGCACTGGCAGAAGAGATGGAAGTAGAGCTGAATGCGGAAAAAGAAGCCAGAGTACCCAGATCCAGGAAGCCACCCCCCATCTTCATTGAAAATGTAAATAATGTGACCCAGATGGAGGCAGAGCTTGATACAGTCATTGGGTCAGATAGTTATACCCTCCACGTTGGAACACAAGGAAAAGTAAGAGTTCACGTTGAAAACTCGAATTCATATCGAAGCCTAGTGCAGTTTCTCAAAGAAAATAATGCACATCACTTTACATACCAACTGAAGGAAGACAAGGCCTTCAGGATTATCGTCCGCAATTTGGCTAGCACCACCCCTGAAGATAGCATTAAAGAGGAGTTTATGCGATATGGACACAATGTCCTTCGTATCCACAATCCTCGTCCTCGTAAGGCCCAACAACAGGAAAACGGTGAAGCTATTGAGGAACTAAAACAAAATAATTTCTTTTTCATTGATTTGGCTCGCGAGCCTAATAATAAGGATGCGCTGAAAATCAAGCAAATAGGGCGACAAAGAGTCTTGGTTGAAATACCAAAGAAAAATTTGAATGCCATCCTGTGCCACAGATGCCAAGGATTTGGACATACAAAAAACTACTGTATGAGGCCTTATACCTGTGGAAAGTGTGCTCAAAATCATCCAACAGCTCAATGCAAAGAAACCTTGGTTGAGAATCTTTGCTGTATCAACTGCGGTGGAAACCATGAGGCTTGGCATAAGGGGTGCAATGTGTTCAAAGCTAGAACGCAAGAAAGAAGACCAAAAGTAAGTCTAGGACTTAAAAGTAATGTCAGTGGCAAAAAAGACCGTCAGCAACACATTCCAGCAACCTTAGTGCGAGGAAATATTTCGTACGCCGATACTCTGCGTACTGGGCTGGAAAAGTTCAATAAAGAGACGTCAATTAGGAACCCTACCCCCAAGCACCAAGATACCCCACCCCACAATAGTTCAAGGCTGGAGGCTGCAATAGAAGCACTCACTGTGAAAGTCGACACTCTACAAGCTATGTTTAAGGAACTTCAGGAGACGAATCAGTTCCTAAAACAAATGTGTCTGAGTCTATTGAACGCCAAAAAATGATGCACAATTCACTAAGCCTCGGATTGTGGAATGCCCGTGGTATCTCTGGGCATGTGGAGGAGCTTAAGCACTTCCTAACTGAACATAATATTGACGTGATGCTAATTACAGAGACCTGGCTTCAGACCGGTGTATCCATCTTTATTCCAGGCTACAAAATTCACAAAGCGGATCATCCTAGCGATAGAGCAAGAGGAGGAGCGGCGGTGCTTATTAAGCAGGAGATCGAATATTTCCAAAATGAACCGGTAAGGATGGAGAAATTGCAAATGGCCAGCATCCAGATTGCAACTAGCAGGGGTGAATTAACCATTGCTTCGGCATATCTCCCGCCGCAACTGTCGTGGTCAGCAATGGAATTCCAGCAACTTTTTAGCGGACTAGGAAGAATGTTCCTTATAGGAGGCGATTTTAACGCAAAAAACAGATGCTGGGGTTGCTTTAGAGCTAACGCAAGAGGCACCTGCTTACTGGACGCGGTGCAAAACTCATCATCTGAAATACTAGCGACTGGGCAAGCCACTCATTTCCCGTTTGCCCAAAGTTACACGCCGAGTGCCATTGACTTCTTTATTTATAACGGACTTCACCCAGATGGCTTAAGTATAAGGCCTGAGTTTCAGCTATCCTCTGATCATATCCCACTAGTAGTTGGTTACGACTGTATTCCAAAGGGCAAAACAATTAAAGGTCGTCTGCTGCCTCCTGGAGCCAACATTGCTGCTTTTCGACGAGATCTAGAGGAAACTCTAGACCTAAACTTGGAAATACTTGCACCAGAAGACATCGAAGATGTATATGCGCTATTCCTGAACAAGGTTCACTCGGCAGCCCTCATTTCTGCGCCAGTAAGCCGATCAGAAAGCTCACGACCACAAGTGAGACTTCCGCCAGCAATCCATACACTACTGCTGATTAAGAGAAGGATTAGAAGGCAGTACTGTCGAACCGGAGATCCAATTGTGGACAGGATCTACCGTAGAGTGTCGAACCGTGTCAAAAAGCTGCTGCAGCTGAATAGACAAAGGGAAACCGACCGTTTTTTGGAAAATGTTTCTCCAGATGAATCCTCAAGTCACTCCCTATGGAGACTGACGAGAAGGCACAAACAGCAAGTGTCCCCCAAATTTCCGATCAGAAAGGAACGGGCTGATGCATTTGCCGAAGACTTGGAGGATCGCTTCAAGCCTTTTAATACAAGTTCGGCAAGCATGAACAGAAGGGTTCAACTCACACTGGAGAGCCCAGGCCAGCTAAGCCTCCCAGTTGCTCCAATCACTGTCAACGAAGTATCAGACCACATAGCAGCACTTAAGACAAGAAAAGCTCCTGGCGATGATGGCATCGACAACATAACACTAAAGGCATTGCCGGTCAGAGCAGTCCTATTTTTAGTGTTAATCTTTAATGCGGTATTGAGATTGGGGCATGTTCCAAGCCAATGGAAAAAGGCGAGAATATGCATGATCTATAAGGCTGGAATGAGCCCCTCGTCCCTAGACTCATACAGGCCTATTAGTTTGTTGCCCACGATCGGAAAACTATTCGAACGTTGTCTGCTTACGAGACTGCTGTCTTTGGACAGAATTAAAGAAAAAATTCCCCCCTTTCAGTTTGGGTTCCGAAAATCTCATGGCACACCGGAACAGCTAAATAGGGTGGTGAATTTTATCCTCGAGGGTTTCGAAGCCAAAGAGTACGTAGTGGCAGCGTACTTAGACATAAAACAAGCCTTCGACAGAGTCTGGCATGATGGGCTACTCTGCAAAATTAAGCCCTTACTGCCACCTCAACTATATTTAATTGTGCAGAATTATTTGACAAACCGGTCATTTTCGGTAGTACTCGATGGAGTTGAGTCAAACATGAAGGCCATCGGGGCTGGCGTTCCTCAAGGGAGTGTGCTAGGGCCCACGCTCTACACCCTCTTTACCTACGATATGCCCACTGGCTCTACAATTGAAGTCGCGGACCCCCACGACCTTACAATCGCCACTTTTGCAGATGACACAGCCATCTTGTCAAGAAACGATTGTGTCTACGAAGCTACCGACGTCCTGCAGCAATATCTCCACCAATTTGAAATGTGGGCCAAGCGCTGGAATATTGGCATTAATTTAAATAAATGCGCCAATGTGACCTATGCGCTACGGAGGGACATGTGTCCGGGAGTTTTCTTGCGCGGCCAATTGGTGACGCACTTCAACAGCCACAAATACTTAGGTGTGCACCTAGACAGACGCTTGAACTTTAACAAGCACATCACAAGTGTTTCAGTAACCCTAAAGAACAGAATAAGAAAACTAAGATGGCTTCTGAACAGTAGAAATGCGCTATCTTTGAAAAATAAAGTCACCATTTATAAATCCTGCATAGCTCCCGCCTGGCGTTATGGTATCCAGGTATATGGCATTGCTGCAAAGTCCAGTCTTTCAAAAATCAGGGTGCTCCAAGCAAAAACGCTCCGATATCTGTCTGGTGCCCCCTGGTATATGAGAACCTCCGACTTGGAAAAAGACTTAGGAGTGCCCAAAGTCGGGGACATAATAAATATACAGGCCGCAAATTATATAGCGCGACTGAGAAGTCATCCTAATCGACTGGCTAGGCGTCTTCTGAATAGGCGCAGAATTGGAGGACTCCGAACGCGGAGGAGACTACGAAGGTCTCACCCAATAGATCTCCCAGATCGATTTATATAGTTGACACTGTAAATTTGTATATAAGACTTACCAGTAGAATAAGTAGATTGTAAATATTCATACAAATTTAATTTAAGTTGTTCCAGATAATAACAGAAAAATTAAAATAAAGCTAAACTTAATAATAAAAAAAAAAATTAACCTCAAGCACTTGGTGTCCACTGATTGCCCACGCCCCCCTCCCCTCCACACACAATTTAAAAAATAAAATGCCTATTCGACAATTTTGACCACATTTTTTATTTATCCAGATGGCAGACAGTTGGTTTTATAGATTGCAATATTTTGTGCTCTTTGCTTTATCACTTTTTGCGGCACTCCAATTTCGACGGCAATCAGAAGTGCAAGGAAGGAAAATGTTTTCACACTTGGCTCTCTGGCACTGGAGAAATATTTTGCTGGTAAACATGATGACCCCAAAAATAAACAAGAAGAATACAACCAAGCGAAGCCGGTCGGGGCACTCGTGCGCGCCAAAGAAGACGTCATAATAATGCCCTAAGTGTTGCCTGGAGTTTGTTGCAGGAGGCAACAGCAGCTGCCTCGCAATCAGAGGCAGGCACCAATGCAGAGCCTCCTAGAAATATGCAATGCGAAAAATCAACACAGCAAAAGACGACAATGACTATGGCTATGGCGCTGTCGACCTCAATTACCCTCGTTTTGCAATGCGAAAAGGGCTGTACGAAAAAATTAGTACATATTTACAGGCGTTGGCATGAAAATTTGTCACCTAGACGCCTGGGCCTGAGCCTGAGCAGGCAGCAGTGCGAATGGCACTGAGCAAACAAGACCCCTTTGTCTGTGTGCGTGTGTCTGCTTCTCTGTGTGCTGCTGTGTGTGAGTATGTGTGCGTTTGTGTGTGTGTCTGCATGTAATTGAGCCTACAGATATGCAACGAATGCAGGTTGTTGCTGTTGTTGTAATCGACACTTGGGCGGCGCCCATCGAGGCAAACGCTTGCCGCATCTCGACGTTGCGTCTGCGCGCTCTTCGGGGTGCCTCCACCACGGTGCATGCATATTTGTAGGGGCAATGTTGCAGCGTGTCGCTCGGCTGCCTGGAAATATGCAAAGCTGTGATTGGCCCATCCGAATCGTGCTCATAAAGCTTACATGAATGCTGCTGATTGGTCGAGCTCGGCTTAAGGGCAGCTTCCAGTGCGCATGCGGTGAGAGAGAGAGAGCCTCAGGGATTTGCTCAGCAAATAGTAAGAGCTGCCCCCTCAGTTATATTACATTTTGTTTATCCTCTTTTGGTCAAGTCTGCCTGGCTGGCTGGCTGGCTGGCTGTCTCTCTTATTGTATTTGTGTGTGTGTGTGCGTGTGTGTGTGTGTGTGTGTGTGTGTGTGTGTGTGTGTGTGTGCGTGTGTGTGTGTGTGTTTATATATGTTACTGTCAGTGATTAAAGTTAAGCGCGTGGTGAAAAACTGTTGGGGAATCCATCCCAGCTTAAGTGGTGGTGGTTTTATTTATGTAAATATGTTTGTGTGTGTGCGTGCATGCCCGTGTGCACTAACTGCAGTGGAATGCTGGTATCAGTCTGTTTGTATTCGCATTTTAGCTACGGACTGGGAATTTTTATAATGCGTATCAATGCGTTAAATGCTTAAGCCCTACAAGAAATGCATTCCATTTTAAACAATTATTTCAAAGCTTAGCCGTATTTTGGTTTTAGTTTTATATGTTGTTTTATCTATTCATTAAACATAGTTTGATTTTGTTTTGCTTTGGACAAATAAGCGTTCAATTCGATTTACTTTGGCATCTCATTTGTATACTGACAATTCAACCCTTAAACTTCTCTTAGGCTTTCGTGTAGACTTTGCTGTCTCGCTCTCACTAAATATTTACTCTTTGAGAGATGCTTCAGAAAGTCTACACAAACTAAATTGGAATTCGGCGCATCTCACCTGAACCCGATAGCTTTTATACACTGCAACAAATTGCTTAAGCTACACACTAAAAGTTAGCTGTCAAGTCAATATCCTTATGATTTTTATTAAAATCCTTATGAATTTATTTAAAATGTTTTTAAAGTGTAGGTAAGCATTGGAAGGCTAAATTGCAAAACATTGATGTACAAATGTTAAGAGCACAAATTAATTTCAGTGTATTGTGTGCGGCAAAATGAAAGCTTTCAAGCGAAATGCTGATAGGTTACTGTAGGCGTGTAGAAAATCTTATAGGGATGTTTGCACTTGTTGCCATTACTTGTATTGTAGAGGAGAGCTTAACTTGCGGCGAATTCAACCGGACAACATATTTGAACTTGCCTCTTCAAGGATGCGCCAAACTATTGCTGTTACAAATGGTTTTTAAAAACGTAACATCTAACAATATTATATAAAATGGACATAAAAATATTAGTAAAAATATAAATATTAATATATTTCGAATAATAAATCTAAATTGAGACATGAAAATAGCTCAATTGATTTGAGGAATTGCTCCTCTCATGCGCTACATGTTGCATCCGTGAATGCACCACATCTTCATTATTGGTCCAGGCCACCTCGGCTGGTTGCAATCCTCGTCAACTCTTCGTTATTTGCCGAGATTTGCACTTGGCCAAAAACAGTAAGGACAAGCGTAGAGTTGTTGGTAACAAAAGCCGCTGTCTGCTGTCCCCTACAACTTGGCCGTCGTCATTTGCCGGCAGCGGCTCGTTGTTGCGCCTCGTGTGCCGACCTACTCTTCGGCGTTGTTCTCTGTCGGCCGTCTCGCGTGTGTCCTCGTGCATTTTGTAGGGTTCGGGCTCGTTGCACATTCGACTGGCGATGCCAAGCAGCAGATTTTTTCGGAATGCGTTAAGGATCAGTTTTGCGCGAAATACGGTTACGAAAGGTTGCTGACGACAAAGAGCCGGCGTCTAAGCAAACATTTTCTAATCTTTCTTTGTGCTTCTGTCTGTATATGAGTGTCTGTTTGCTGGTGTTTCGTGCGTTTGGGAACTTTGTGCTGAATACTTGCGGGCGAATACCATTAGATTGTGAAAGAAATGTAATATCGGCTAAGCTAACTGAGAACTGACCTAAGTCAAGGCACTTAGCGTGTTTCTAATAATGTAACTGACCTATGAGAAACATAACATGTGTATGGAAGAACTAAATGGAAATACCGAACACAATTAAGAAATATTTGCATATTAGTGGGCGTTTCAAAACGAAGTTTAACAAAAAATAAATTTAATTTGACGCAAAACAATTTAAACTTCGTTCGAAGATAGTTCGAAACAACGAGGCTGGGTTGAGAATTTAAAAAAAGATTGTCGTAAATTTAAGTAATTAAAGTAAAAGCCGCATAGAGAAGCGTAGAACTCTTTAATATCATCACAAAAAAAAAAAACAAATAGTCTATTAGTCGAACTAGTCAAACTTATAATCATAGTGCGCATAACTATAACTATTCCCTTAAGAATATCATTTGAGTTTCAAGTAATTGTATAAAAAATAAACCTAAGCTGTTCTTGAATTTTTTCTACATAGCCATTCGAAATGACGCAAAGTTTTTGAATCGCTCGCTTAACTGATTATGGTTGTGAACATTTTCGAAGAGAGAGGAAAAAAGAAAAACTCGAATGGAAAGATTTTACATCAGTAACCATTTATGCTTCCCTAATAATTGTAACACTTGAACTATGCTGTAGATCAATAATTACTCTTGCACTACACAAATTAATGTAAATGAATGCTATTTAACGAGTATATACAAATATTTTCATATCAATATCTTATTAGAGAAACTTAACTTATTTTGACAACAGTTCGTGGTGTTTGCGATATTTGTATTAGAATTGTGTAAACTAAGAAAACAAGTTAAAGTGTAAATGGCGCGCCTCTTAAATAACCCGAAAGTTGATTTAGTCGTAAAGTGTTAAAACAAGTGAAAATATGTTGATTTTAAATTGATTGCAAATTCTCAAGCATATATATTGCAAAAAGATAGCGCTAATGGTAAGTTTAAAGACACAAATTGGCAAGAATATAGAAGATAAATTGAAGTATACTTCAGATTTAATGCACATCTTGAAGCTATGATCATATTCGACATAAATTCAATACACATATTTTTCAGTATTCTAAGCATTCTTTGCATGATGTCCTACCAAAATCTCTTCGTAAAAAAGTCAAAAGCAATGTAACTGTGTTGAATACAATTTCAAGACCCTAAATTGCAACAATATTGATGTTTCGTGTTGTGATATAGATTGCAAGCCTTTGACACTTCAGTGTCAATTAAAATTTGGCAAAATTGCTTTTTGGCCCTCGATTGCAACGTCAGCAAATATATCAGTCTTGCGACAGTTGCTAAGCAAACGTCAATATCAGCAATTTTAGAGTTGACTGCACAGCACATGCTCGACGAGTGAAACTATTTTCCAGGCCGAGTAAGTGATTTTTGCATTGATCCGCCTAAATCGTTGTCGCCCGAGTTATGCATGTGGCAATGTGGCATATGTGTGTGTGAATGTGAGTGTGTCTGTGTGAAGTGAATTGCATGAATGTGCAAGCTTTTCAAGTGTTTTCGAGTGAGACGCATAAATCGCAGACTAAATGACATGCATACTCCGTTCTGGCATTATGTAGCATACTTTGCTGCGTCATTAGTTCAATTGATGAGCCTGCAGATGTTTATTAAATCTTTGCTGGCGAACAAAGCTCATTGACATTTGGCAGCATATTTGAAAATCAAATCAATTGCAAACTAATGCAGGTAATTTGAAGTGCATTTGAATCCTTTTGATTAGACTGCCAAATGCTTCAATCTTAGTGACAATATGATGGGTAACGTTAAGTGTCATAAAACCAATTTTCAATATTCAAAATCGAATCTGTTAAACCAATTCTTTGGCACATGTCCCATGGCTAAATGTAACAAAAGAGCCCTGGAAGCTGTGGCTGAGGAAATAATCAAAACATTTCATTAAAACCAACGGCCCAAAGCGAACAGTCCAGCTTAAAAAGCAAACAAGTCCGACAACAAAATGTTGACAAAAAGCGTAAAAATACGAACAGCTCAATAGTGTACAAAATGAAAATCACACAACATGCAACAACACTGAAAAAAGAACAAAAAAAACTCCCCGCCTAGCCATACAAATAAATATGCAGTCAAAGGCAATCAAGGCATGTCGCTTCGCTCCTCAGTCCGGCCGCAGTTGTCGATATTTGATTTGAAAACATTTCAAAAAATGCAACGAAAATGATTTTGTTTTTTTGGATTTTTTTGTTTTTAATGGTCGCAACATTGCTCTAGGCATCCCTCGCAAATAAATAACGCCAGCAGCCCCAACAATTACTATTCGAGTAGACATTTTGTGCCATTGAAAAGATATTTTGTTTCTATGCCCTGTACACATAAAATTATCAAAAGGGGTTGCTTGATATTCGTGATCAGCAACAGAGGGTGTTCAATCTATATCCGACCATTTATTTTGATATTTCATTTTTTGTCATAAATTCTCAATTTGTTTGGAAATTCTTTTATAATTTATTTTAAAAGCAAAAGGTTGTTTTTTATGTTTTTTAATAAAATATATTTTTGATGAACAATTGATAAGTAGTTGCCTTTGGGTTTGGAAAGATTATTAGTTATAAAAAAATGCTAGATTTAATAAGTGACTTTTGGATATTCTATATAATACTTTTTTGCATTTTGTAATTTAAAGGGTATTCCCTATTCAAATATTCTTCGCAAAGTATTCTGTTAGTTCGTAAATATATATTTATATTGGAAGGTGAAATCTAGTTATTTTAGCAGGAAACAAAATATACATGGATTGGTATTCAAATTATTTTTACAACAGAGCGCTTAGACATGGAAGAAAACATTTTTGATCTAAAGTAATTTATGCATAATATATTTATTCTTATATATAGTATATATTTAATATATTTGTGTTATAATTCGTCCATTTATTTAATTAAAATACAACTAAGCATTGAATCAAAAATAGATTTGTTTTCAGTGAATTTAATTCAAAGAGTGCATTTCGCGTGTATATTAAAAAAAAAAATAAAACCTCGTGCCTTAAATTTCGTTCCACTTGGAAAGTATTTTGCTCTCTTATACCCTGAACCCAGTGTAAAAAGATTAAATGGGAAAGTGTGTAAATGTATGAGCTCAATAAAGCTCAATGATTTGTGATCAGGAAGACAAACTGAGTCGATCTAGCAATGTTCTTCCGTCCTTTAGTCTGTCTGTCTGTGTAAGCGCATCTTCAAAACTACGAAAGCTAAAGGGATTTTAACAATATTGTGTGTGTATCGTGTAGTTCAGACAGAACGAGCTAATTATATTTTTATCGATAAATATCCATGTTTAGACTTGATTTTCTGATGGCTATACTATAAGAAAAGTCCACAACAAAAAATATAATAATTATTAATCCGAACACTCCACCAGAGTGAATCGAACATATTTTTTATATTATAAATAAAAGCAAAACATTAATATTCTTAGATCGCTATAAATAGTTTGATACAAATTGACAAAATTGTAATTCTAGAAACTGTTTTCTTATTTTCTTTTTATCACAACATTAACTTTCAACTCTTAAGTTCCACTCAGTGCAGCCGCCCAAAAATTAATAAGTTTCGAAACTCCTAGACTTGAATTTTTTCCTTTATTTTAATTCCTGTAATCTATAGAAAACAAGGTATCCAGAAGGTATTTCTGATTTGTCATTCCCCGTTGGCTCATCAATATCTCAAATAGCAAATCTATTTACTTATTCAGATTATACATATGTACCTTCTGACTTATAATTCTTTATTTTTCTTCGTAACTCTTAACTTAAAATGTTAGATTTGTATTCTTTCGAGTTTAGTTTTTTACATAAATAATTTGAATATAATTAATGATATTTACAAGTTGTGCTATACACACTGAATACAAACATATCTAGATCAGAATTAAGATTAACAACTTTTACTTTAGATTTAAGTTAAATTAAATTTAAATCAAATGAAAATTAATTTAATAAATGCTTCATTATTTTTTGAAAACAATTTTGTTTAAACATCCAGAATTCTCCAACGTGCTCTGATGGAGATTTTTATGCTCCGCGATCTATATGAATACAAATATATTTAGTTGTTCTTATGAAGTAGGTTTAGTTGTGAAATACATGTGAGCTTTGGTCAATTTACGTAGTGTTAACTTTTAATATGCACACTTGTCGTAATTTTGCTGGCTACTCAAACGAGTGTTAGTCATACGTATTGCGAACATAAAAACTAAAATAAAATTGTAAGGAAAACTCTCTCTGAAGCAAAACTCAGACCGATCAAGAGTGCCCGTCTCGTTCAGTTGAGCTTGTTTTGCCATTGGTAAAATAAATTGAAGGCGGCGTGGTGTGAGCAGTTTTGGCACTGAAATCGTTTAAGCTTCTGCAGCCATATAAAGTTTAATGAGCCGCAATTAATCGTACATGACAACACTATAAAAACGTTTACGTAAAATTATATCCTTTTTTCACCGTCGACGACGTACTCGTTTTTTTCCCCTATCTTTTCATCATTTCTGTATGGTTGCCTCGATTTTGGAATTGTTGTAATTGCTGGTGTCTTTGTTTGGCAGCGTTAGTTCTTGTTGGCATTGTGCGAGTCCTGCCGACTGTGAATGTCCTGTCGGAGCGCAAGTGCTGCCGAATAACTGTAGTAATTTAGTGAGGGCTGCATGGAATTTATTTAAAAGTACGTTAAGTACATACTTAGTGTACAGTTGCCCTCAACTCTCTTTTATTTGCATATTTAGGATTTTTTGCAAACACTTTTGTGATCAATAAATTTGTTTAATTTGTCATCGTCGCATTGCAATTGCTTTTCCTAATTAACAATTTAAATAAATCGCGTAACGTTTGCAACGTTTGTTGCACAGTGAATGCAATTTAATTGGAAATTTAATTGCTTTTGTGGTTGGAATGTGTAGCGAGCGCCCTTTTAGCCATCCACCTGGGCAGGGATATTTTTTTCTTGTTGTCGTTGTTGTCCTTCTTGTTGCTGTTGTTGTTGTTGTCATCCATTCATATTTGTCGAGCTTTTAATTTAGACGTGTCGTCCATTGAAATGTTGCCACCGGTTGCTGCCTGGTTTGGCTTTGTTGTTTTAATTATTTGCGGTTATATTTATTTAAATATTTACCAATTCAATTAGGGTTCCAGGTTTTTTATTCTATGGACAGTCGTATCGTATAATTTATTATTATATTGACGGGCTATTGGCGACACATTTGATGACTTTAATTGACTTTCGGATAGAGATTTTTATTACAATTTTAAAGGTCGTGTCGTTTGAGCGTCGATCCCATACTGACATATGATTTCAATTAATATAATGTCATATCTGACAAATAGTATCTGCAGACATCGCTGAAGGATCTAAGGACGCGACGAGCCAGGCAATAAGTTTACTGAAAGCCTCACAGACGTAAAAGTTTCTTTTTTTTTGTTTCTTTTTTGTTAACTTTTTTTATTTTACCATCATGAAGCTTCTTTTGGCTGGCTGCGTGCCAATTATAAAAGTGATTTTGCTGTAAGCTACACGTCCCAGGCAGACATAGGACCCAACATACATACGCACACACATCCCACACTCACACACACTTCCGTCAACGGGAAGTCATAAGACGTATGAACTTGTCGCCAGCCAGAGCCAAAGCCAACGCCAACGTCAGCGCCAAAGTCGAAGTTACTGACGGTTTCTCTGTTTGCTTTTGGGCCAAGAAATGCGATAAATTGAATGACTGACGATGCCGTAAATACTTTTTAGACATGTCCCCGATTGTGGAGAGAAACTCTGCGACCGACTCTTCGGCGTTGCAAAATCGCTTGGATCAATTTCCTCGTGCACTAGACAAATTGCGCGTGGTTAGATTTTTCTTTTATAGTTGTCATTCATTGACAAGGTGCGAATACATATATAAGCTAAGCTTTAACTAAATGCGAATAGCCCAATGCCAAGTAAATTGCCAAACTCTTGACAGAGTTAAGCGAAACCCAATACTGAAATTCATTTCGCAAGCTTACTACACTAGTCGGAGTTGGTTTACAAACTAAATACAAAAATGTTATAATCTGGTAGACATGTGTCGACCCCAATTTGGCACCTTAAATGTTTATCATTGTTCAGTTCAGATTTAAAAAATGAGCACATAAATGTTTTCTCTTACAATATTTTCTATCGGCTCTATGAATGCAACAATTTGTCCTGACAGACTTACTGACTGACTGATTGGTGCGTAGTGATATTTGAATTTAAATCGTTAGATATATATAATCCAATCAATTTATGTTATATTTTGTCCTAAAAAAAGATAACAAGCTGATCGTTTCCACGAACTGAAAGTTTGTAACGCTTCGTTTTTAACGGTCATTCCAAATTTGACGTTTCAAAAATGTTTTTGTTATTCAAAATGTGACGTTATTCTTAAAATTATATGATCATGGGATCCCTTAATCTTCACCCTTTAGTTAAGTCCATATATGCCTGTCTATAATTCTAGTCAACTAGCGCGGAAACCATTTGAATTATGGAAAATCCGTTGCATTTACTCGCTTTAGTCGCCAATCCCCAATGGACAGCATTGCGATACGCTTTCCCCCTGACGTGGGCAGTGAATCATTGAAATGCATGAAAACTTACTCGAGCGTTGTTTGTGTTTGCTTAAAGTCTCGTTTCATAATTTTTGCACAAATTGCGGGTTTTTAGCATCGGGTGCCAACAGGAGCTACACTAACGTGTGCTGGCAACATCAACAGATTTCAAACGCTTTGGCAACTAATAAAAATTGAGCGCGCTGCATATGTGTAAAAATTTACACCACGTCCAATGCGAAAAGGCTGGCGGAGTGTTTTGTAGGGAGTTGGTAGGCACGGAGTCTGGCCTGGCCCAGAGCAACGCGCAAACGTTGCGCCAATTCGTTAGCCAGACACGGGCCAGGGATGGTCAGTGATGTGCGGAGGGGCAACGAGCAACGGGGGGCATTCGGTGGCCATTTTGTTGCCAACTCGACATATTTCAATCACGTAAATTTATTACGTAAACATTTGCTTTGCTTTTTGCACACAATTATGATGGCCAACTGCAGGAGAAAGCCACAGAAGAGCAGGGCTCCGTTCTCAGACTGCAGCAGCACAATTTCCAATTTTAATCTTTTTACAACCGGGCCGGCAACTGCCTCCTATTGCCTCCACTACGAGGGCCGTGGACTTTGGGGCTCATCGCTTCGATGCGAAGCTGGCTTTTACTCTCCCGTAATATTCATAATGGATTTACCAATATGGTGAACAGTTTTTATTAATGCAGCCAGCCAGGGTTTGGGTGTGGCGAATGGTCAGTCATTTTTCTGCCGGCTTCTTTTCTCTGTGTCTATCAACAGCGGGCGGCAGCTGTTTTTGTGGTCCATGGCCGGAATGTTCAAATGTGTAGTGTGTATGTACATACATATGTCTGTGTCCTTTTTGACCATTTTGCCCAGCGGGTCAAATGGGCCTTTGGCTTTTTGATCTTTAAATGTTTGCACAACGCTTTGATGTTCGTTTGGTGCCCTGCAATCTGCAGCTGGTTTTGATTTTTTTTCTACTTCTCATATTGCCGAGTTTTTTACTGCGGCCAATTTGTAACATTTTGCGTATTCCTTGGGAATGTAAAAGATGCGTGAAGGGTCAGTGGAAAATGCTAATGAAATTGGCAGTTGTTATTAACTACTTGCAGTGTAAAGAAGAATTCATAATTTATTGGATAGCTTATTAAAATTTATACCCTGAACCCATTATAAATGGGAGAAGAGTGTATAAAAGGATGTAAATTTATTCAAACTCCTTAACGCCTGATAATGCCAGCCAGGGCAATAAGTTATCGCGAACTAGTCTGTTCAACGTATAAACAAGACCTTTTATTCAATAAAAAAAAAGTTATAATGGGGTAGTCGACTACGAAATCGCCTGTACCTTAATAATGGAGGAATGGGCGGAGTTACCTACAAATTACGAAAATGCCAAATCTGGGTACACTATACGAGAGCTAATATACGAATCACTTCAGCTCATTTAGAAATCAATGTAAAATATCAGCTTAAACATGTTTCGTGTACGTACCAGTTGAATAAATTCTTCTGCTTGGGTTGAAATGCCATTTTATAAGCATAGTTACATTTGGATAAAGGATATCCTTTAGGCATTCTCAACGTTCTCCAGTTAAATGTTTATCAATATTCTGGAGTATACCGTCATCAGCAATCACAATTTAAACATTGAATAATGATCAATGGATGGCGCTAAACTTCATCTCTGGCAACTGATAAGACAACTGGGGGAGTCGGGTGAAAGATTCAGTGCCTGCTTTTGAAATTAAGTGGATTTCTGGCTCGTTGACAGGCAAACTTCGTAATAATCATGTTGAGGTAGAACCGACAGCGATAACGCCGTAATAAGTCAGCCATGACGCGGATGGGATAAACACCTGGCCGCAGGACCAAGGACTTCGCCTTGACAGGGGATGGCAGCACCTGCAGACAGCGTGCTGAAAGTTCTGTGAACGCATTAAAGTGGAATAGGAAATTGGGAGATTGACACTCATGAATGAAAATATTTCTTGTCCCTGCAAATTTGCATAATTATTTTGTCCGCTTAAAGAATTTAATTAAAATATGAACAGAGCGCGAATTAAATTATTGAATTGTTAAACGCCCAGCTGAAGCATTAACGCCATATATTTAAGAAAGTTTTTAGCACTTAAATACTCTGTGAAATACAACTATACAATAAAGAGCCATTGCACACGCCTAAAAGCACACCACGCAAAACTTTGCGTGGTAGTTGCTGCTTACTCGACTCGTAGTCCTGGGCGAAGTCGAAACCGGAGTCAGCGTCGGAGTTGGAGTCGGAGTCGGAGTCAAAAGCGTCGGCGTAGCCGGCAAGCCATATGAACATACAAAATATTCCCTACAAAGGAGTTGATTACACAAAGGAAAATTACGACGAATCATTTCCGCTGCTTGGCTGCTTACACGACCAGCGACTGCTCCACGACGCCGAGGTGCTGGCGGGGCGGGCCAGTTGGTAAACGGCTGCAGAAACAAAGCGTTCCATGCGAGACGGCGTTAGTAAAAATCACAAGAGATATGCCAGAAAAAAGGGCAGCCCATATATATATATATTTTTTGCGTTTTGTTTTTGTTTTTGAGCTCAAAATTACTAACGAGCAACAAACGACGCGGGCATTGCATACTTTTAGGCGTCGAATGTGCAGTTGACGCTCTTGGTTGCCATTCTTAAAGCCCACGCGTGACACAGACTTAAATACTCACAGTTATTAAATTGCTTTCATTTCTTTAAGTGATTTATTTATAACTCTATTTTTACTCCTCCGTTTGATCAGAATCCCCAACTGACAACTGTAGGATTTCAGGCCAGATCTTTAAGGTTAATTGGAGGGTAGACAGAGAATTCGATTCCGACAGTTTTCCTTCTATAGTCCATGCATAAATCAAAGATATTCTCTATGAAAAACGTCATCAAGGAATTGTTATAGATACTTACAACTGGATTGAATGAAGAACAAATTTTGTTGCAAAAGTTTTTCGCACATTTGCCAACCTTGGTTTAAATAGCTTGGCACAAATTTACCCTTCTTTAAAAACGAAATTAAAACTTAACTTCTTCGTCAATTTTATTCTTATCGATGCTTTTTATCATAAAATCGAGCTATTGCTGCTTTATTTCTATGCTCAAATCGTCACCTATATAAAGCAGTCTGATGCTTTGGTCACATAAATTATAATTAATTGAAATTCTTTTTCGTGGTGCCTAACAAAAAAATTAGCGAGCATACGCGAAAACAGACAGCACACAACTTTTGCGTGGCCCATAAATTGCTGGTGTCAGGACATTAGCATACGCCAAGGCGCAGACCCGCGACAGCCATCGCAGCCCATTTCAAGGGAAGAAAGCAACGCGGACTTGTAAACGTCAACGATCGTCTAATGTTTCCATGCGTCATAAATTTCATTGAAAAGCGCTTCCGTTGCGCCATTTTGTGGCGGGTAGGTGGGGCCCATTCGTTGGTCGTTTGAGTCGTTGGGTCTTTGGGTCGGTCTAGCAGGTCTACAAGTAGCTTCGCTTCCACCTGGTAGCTGCTGCTTTTGCCGTTGCCTTTAGCTGCTACAAAATGCATAAGGGAAATGAATTGCTTTACGGCCACCGCAGTCCCAGAAGGTTCGAGCGCCGACGGGATACGCTTAAGAAATGTGCAACTGTAAATCAACACCACAACTGACACACACATACACAAACACACAGGCACACACACACATTGAAATAGTTGTGGGACGGCCATTTTGTAGGCGTTTATAAGCTGTCGAAAGTAGTTAAGCGTTTTTCATAATTTATTTATGGACGATGTTGAATCACATTTAAGCATGTTTCATTTTAAGTGCGCAGTTTATGGCCCAAGCGGCCATAAAGAGGAATTAAGTAGTTGTATTAGTTGTGGGTGAGTGTCTGTGTGTGTGTGAGCGGCATACTTTTAGGGTTCTTGGTTATGCAAATTGGGGTTTTCAAGTGTTTAATGTTGGGTCAGAGATAATACGCTCCACTATATGTATTCGCTTTGCGTTACACTGAACTTTAAATTTGGTACTTCAGGTCGTGCCGCAAAAGTTTCCCTGTTGGAGCTAGCCTCTTAATTGCCACAATGGTAAACTTCATTTACAATTAGAGCCATGTACTTCATCGTAAAGCACTTACTCACCCATTGGTAAACATTTATCCACAACTTTGGTTACTAACACGATTATAACATTTAGTGAAATAAAACTTGCCGAACAACTATGAGAAAGTGCAGCACAGCAGAGCGTAGCAACACAGAGAAGAGGATCAAACTCACATACCTAACGACTACCAATTGAAGTTGTTAATGAAATAATTTCTTATAACGGGCGAAAAGTTTTTGAGAGTGCAGACTAAAAACCAAGAAAGTGAAACTCGGCAATTCAGTTCATTTAAGTTCTGTGGCTGCTGATAATTTGGCATAGATTTTACTCACCTGCAGCAACAACACAAAGAAATAACGGCCACTTCTTGACTGAGCGACTTGCCACATTCAAAAGGCTTGCTTGAGGAGTGCACAAATTGAAGGAGTGGGAACTTGCAACGCTTTGTGCCTTGCTTCATTATGCGCAACTCGTTTTGTTTGACTTGGCTGCAAAAAGTCTAAACAAATTCTGTGTCTGTGCTCCTCGTCCTCTGGTCCTCTGGCTTGCACTTAACTTGTGTTTTATTGCCACTCAGCCTTCCGCTGTCCATTCGCACTCATCAAAGGGGCGCCCAAGTCTACCCCTGCCCACTCGCTCATTGTGGCCATTGTGCGCTTTGTTTAATGTTATGTAAACTTTTGCCTTGGCTACTTTTTGCCAGTATCTTTTTTTGGGGGGTCGCTGCTGCTGCTGCTTTGTGCATTTCTTGGCCCTGGCCGCACTTCAACTTGTGTTTCTATCTATTCAGCCATTCATTTGGCTGTGTTTTTGCGCCCATTCGTTATGCTTTGTTGTGTTTGCTTAAAGAGCTGCTTAAAGCTGCTTAAAGCTGGCCCCAAATTGAGACAGAAAATGCCAGCGAATGTTCTGTAGCCTAAGTAATATAGGCCCAGCAACTTTCATATCACGATTTTCCCCGAGATACTGGGATAATTCTGCTACGCTGACAAATTTCGCGGTCTGCTAACTTCCCAGCCTCATGATTGATGACTTTTCAATATAGACAGTGATTTTTATATGCTACCAGCCATAACGTGTGCCAAAATGTAAATAAAGTATGCGTATGTGTGTGCGTTGAATGCCTGTGTGGGCTTGGGAAAGCAGACACATCGGCGTATCGCTTGGCCAGGCAACGTCCCCCCTTGGAAATCAACTTAAGCACTCAATCGTGGATTACATGCATTTTATTTATGATTTTCCACGCTGGTTTTACAAAATGTTTTGCCATGGTTTCATTTTATTTGCCGTAGATGTTGTTATTGTGCCGGGAGTGGAGTTTATTTGCAGAGTGTTGTTGCCTTCGATTCTGGCTTTTGCTTCCTGTTGCCCAATTTTGGCTTGACAATTTTATAAAATTTTTGCCTCAACTTTGTGCTCTCAAACTTTTCTATGCGCAACTTTTTTGCACAACTGGCAACATTTAATTGCTCAGAAAAATACTTTCAAAAAGAGAATAAAATAAATAAATAATAAAAACGAGAAAATATTGTGAATTGTTGTATTTTATTATGTTGCTTAAAAGCAACCATAGACTGCGTGGACTGCAGTTTGAGGGTATGGCGAACACTTCAACAATTTGCAGTATTTTATATTTTGTTGTCATCGAGTTTCAGTTTAAAACTTTTGGTCATCTATTTGAGGCGAAAGCAAGTGTTGCAGCCCACAATGAGCTTAAAGTTAAGGGAAATAAACTTCGGGGAAACGTTAACAGCAAATTAAATAATAGAATAATGAGAAAGTATTTGAAACGACTGCCAAAAATTAACTGTAATATAATAATAAAAAAATACTACAAAATTTATTTATTTATGTCATAGAGTTTCCTGAAAACTGAGATACTTGTTTAGAATTACCTCGATATTTAAATCATTAGTTCATTATTGATTACAAATTTACTTATTTAATTCCTTATCTTCTTGTGAACATACATGAATTGATGTCCTATAACTATTATTATATCATTATATATCAATGTACATACTATATACTAGCCTGGGCATACACATCCGCAAAGTTTAGTTGAAGATAATTTGTACATTTATTCAAGCACTGCCGAAGGCACATCTCGGTCAACACTTTAAGCGCTTTTTTCGCTGAAAAAATCAAATGCCGTTGGAATATGTGTTTATTTTAGCAGTAATTCTGCCTCAAATGCGTCTATCTCACAAAAAGAGTTATACTTAAAGCTCATTTAACCTCACACGCAGCCAGGCTGCAAGCTGAACTCAGTTATATATATGAACGCTGCTTTGTGGGTGCTTTGTGTTTAGAATGATTCCTTCTTTTGCTCGCCTGCCGATTGCTGATTCTGCTCGGCTCTGGTCTAGTCTGGTGTGTGTTGCTTGCTGTTTGTTGATGCACTTAATGTAATTAATTTTAATTAAAATCCAACATAATGAGGCGGTCCGAACTGACGCGAACATAGAAAAAATTGCCACAGTAATGAGCAAGTCGCCCGAACAGAATTTTTTTATTTTTCGGTGCATATCTCTTCGCGCCTGGAGATGCATAGAAAAAATTGTAGCACGCTTTTTAGCGCTGCTGTCCATGGATTAAGCGCAAATAGAAAGCACAGACGAACCACAGGCGAGCACACACACACACACACACACACACACACAATTGCATGCCGGCTAGTGTGTGTGTGTGTGTGTGTGTGTGTGTTTGTACGTGAAAGTGTGTTTCCGTGTTTGTTTAGCTGCTGGCCCGTAAATTTACGTTACAACTAGGATGAAGCGTTCGGTAAACATTTTAAAGTTGGCATTTAAATTATGTTGCCGATGTGGCCGCTCTGCTGGTAGCCTTGCTCAGATTCTGCAAGAGTGGGCAGTTGTCCAAAGCTGGGGCGGATGGAAAGGAAGAAACTAGAAGGACCTCTTGTATGTGCGCATATGAAAAGGATAGACAACTTTAAAATGTAAACAATGTGAAGTGTAACAAATAAAAGGCTCTCGCTATGACTAAAGTACACTTCATAGTTATAGAAACTACCGATTGATAGACATTCGGATTATTAGGAAGGACAGAATTCTATCGCTGAGAGTCTTCAATGAGCATATTCGTAAAAATATTTGTGAATTCATTTGAATGTAAAAAATCAAATGAAAACATTTAACTTGAGTTTACCAACAACTGGAAATTCCAGTGTGAGAAGTGCCTTATTTTCGATAGATTATTCCTATAGAAGCCACCTAATGCAATTGTCGATTCAACTGCACATTTCATGACAATGGAATGTACTCTCTATGAGTACTCGATTTATTGGGCGAGAGCTAAAATAATTATTATATCCATGTCTGTCCGTCTGCCTGCATGCGTCGAACTGAGAGCCAGAGACCACAGTTGCTTCGATTATAATAAATTAAAACAAAATATCATTAAATTTCTTTTGAAACTCCCGCTAAAGTATCGTACTTAAAAGATTCTCACCATTATCACATGCCATTTTACTTGTAGGCAGAATAAAGCGCAACAAATTCTTTTCATTTTTTACACAATTTACGGCAAGGCAAACTGATTACGACTGCTCGTGCAACACATGACAGACAGACAATAGACAAGACTTATATATACTTAAGCACACAACCATACGCACACGCACACCTTTACAAATCATTCCCCTTAAGCTGCATTGGATGCCATGGCAAACTTTGCACGCCCCACAAGAGTATTGACAATGAGAGCTACAACACAGAAGACTCCGGGCAGGAGGTTTGCTCTTTGGCTGAATTTGCTGCCTTTTAGCCGGCAGCTGTGTTGCACTTTTTGTGCCGCCATTTGCGCTATAAACAAATAAAGTGTTCCGGCTGCACGTATTTTTCTGTGTGGGCCTTCTGCCTAGACGTTGCATTTCTGCCTCCCACACCGATTCACGCGCTGCTGCACAAAGTAAAGTCGGCATTTGTTTGGGTCCCTTTGCCCGCCACCAACTATACCACAAATGCGGAGGCTCTCGGCTCGGCTAAGCCCAGTGAAATGCGACGCACCAGATGAATAGAAAAATGCAGCAAGTGTTTTTTGTGCAAATTTAAACAGCTTTGGGCTTGCAGACAATTTAATATGGTTTCGCTTACGACTAAATCTCTCAACTGCCTTTAAATTGATCCCAAGAAAGCGTGAACTTTTCGAACCCCAGCTTGCGGCAGCTATCGCTAATCGTCAAGCTCAACTAGCTGCCAAAGCAGCCACAGGCTAAGCAAATAAGCAACCAAAACCCCAAAACAAACAGAGCCATAGCCAAGCGGTGATTATGCCAATATGGATAATGCTGTCAATGCGATTTTGCCAAACGTCAACAGAAACACAAAATTTTCGAAAGCTGAGCACCATATTTGTGACATACACACACGCACACCACAGACAGTCACACACACACACACACACAATGGCCAAGAGCGGACTCAACTTCAGCATCCAGGGAAACACCAGCACAGACGCCGCCTAATCACATGCAAAACGCCAGCCCGAAATGGGAACGGGAATGGAAACGGGTTGGTGTACGAAGTCGGGGACGCAGTATGGAGCACAAACACCAAACGTCAGCTGAAACTGACAGTGGCGCAGTGTCAACCGGCTGCAGTTTTTGCGGCGCTTGACAAAAGTCAAGAGCCTGGAGGACAAGGGCAGCCCTGGCACTGGCGAGTGCCGTCAGAGGCGGTGGCGGTGGCGGTGGCAGCAGCATAACATTAATTAAGTTTGTAACGACAAATGCCAACACGACAGAGACGTAAACACACACACTCGCACACACAGCCACACACACATCGTCACACATAAATCAGGCAAGCAAAACGCATACAAATGCACAGCGACAGCTCAAAGGATGTTTTGGAGCGTGACAAGTGTTTAGGGACGAGAAGTAGGCGGTTAGTTTGATGAGCCAGACGAGGCAACGGCAACGATGGCTGCTTGAATGTCATGACGACGTTAATTTTATAAACTCTTCAGCTTTGGTCCCCCTAAATATCTACCAGGTTCTGCGTGGAAATGAGGCTAAAACTATTTTGGATTTTGTGTGTGCATCTGTGTGTGTGTTCACAGTTTGTGTAGGCGCCCTTGCTGCTGAATCATTAACACTATTTACTGTCACTTGGTTAAAACTGTTTTATAGCTGAATTTGCGTTTTGTTGCCCAGCTTGAAATCTGGAAATCACACATACAACATTTTTCTGAAAGGTTTGTTATGACAGTAGCCAGGCGAGGCTTTGCCGTAGGAGTCCTGACTGACTGGCTAACTGCCTGATTGGTGATCAACGCACAATAAGACCTTTAAGCCCCCCTTCCGCCTAATGGGGTGCATTTTGGGAAAAAGGTGGAAAATGGTGATCAAAGCACAGTTTGATTCTGCGCGTGTTTCCAAGATTTATTCAAAAAATAAAGAACGTATTTAATAACTTTTCATTTAGAGCTTCAAACATAACTTTGAAGTCGTTCAGCATTAAACTTAGCTTTATCCCATAGAACCTTTAAGACCTCTTTTCCACCCAATGTGGCGATAACTAACTAATACTATTGTGTATAAAAAGCTTTTAACACAAGCCGTGAGACTGATCAAAGCTGATAAAAGCTACTTGCAAATGTTTTCCACCAAATTTTCCACATCTTGCAGGGCTAACTGACAGTCACTTAGGACAAACAGTCTTATGCTTATAGCTGACAATAAGCTATCTAAATTTACTTTTAAAATCTGACAATTTGTTAAAGTCAACTGCTTAGTCAATTATACTTAAACAAGAGCAATCTTGAAAGCGGCTTGATTATTTACCCAGTTTATTCGACGCCGTGGCTGCTGTTTGTTGTTTGACTCAATTTAATGAAAATGTTGCAATCTGCAATTTACAAAACTAACACCGGTAAGACTTGAGCATATTTACACGACACACCTTCGCCATTCGCTTACTTCAGTTCCAACTTCAGCTTCAGATTGAACTTGATGCGGGCTCAGTTTTAAGTACACATAAACATTTCCTTCTTACTGAAAGTAAAACAAACGAATGCAAAAGGTTTTTTTTTTTCGCTGAAGTAGCTAGAAAAAGTAAAAATTGTGCCACAGTAGCAGACATTGAAGAGCGAAAATAAACAAGAGAAATCTGATGACGATGACGTATAGTCTTGGCTGTTTTTTATATAACAAACTTTTAACAAATTGCGTAAGTAATTTTATTAAGTATATATCCTGGACTCATTGTGTCTACTTTTTGTGCAAACCAATGTTTCGGCAGAAGGCGTCTTCTCCAACCCCAGAAAGTAGATATTTATTCTTGACGACCATTAACAGCCGAATATATCAATCATTACCATAGAATCGATAAAGTCTATAGAGATCAGACGCGTGGCATAGAGTATCTCCCAGTCGGGTACTTCTTAGCTTCAATAAGAATATAGGTCAGATGGTGTCCTATAACAAAATAAATAAATAGCACCCATTATTGGCATAAGTTTATTGTATTTTGTGTAAAAAACCTGATATTATGATCAATTTTTACAATTATCATATCATATTTTATCATTTCAGATCTTATTGGACATTGAACTGCTTTAAGCAAACTTCAATTTGTCTTTATGCGCATATCACTAATTTGAAATGATGAGTTATCAGAAGGGTAAGTAGAAAGAAAGCATTTTTATGAATATGGCTCACTAAATCATCTACCTTTCTGAGTATGACATCTACCAAATTGCCTATTTGGAGTCAATCAAAAAACCTTCAGGTCACCCACAAATCATACAAATCAACTGCCAAATAACATCTAAGCAAAAATCAAATGCAAACGAAATCAACAAATTAGTTCGCCATTTTGGGAGCCCCATCAACCCATGACCCAATCAATTTATAAAAGTCTACTACAGTTGGTAGCTATTTTTATGGTATGCCCAGTTTATCTTTCGTTTTCTGTTGTCCCTGCAATACAATTTACAGTAAATCAACTAGAAATGAAATTTACGCGGGTCATTCTCAAACAATTTGCTAGCGCATTAACCAACGACAGCAACAAAAGATAAAATGCGTTGAAGCATTAAACGAAAACTTGGCCAGAAAGACGATAGACGACTTGCAGTCTAGAGTATTAACTGTCGAGTGGAGTATCCGACTCTGAATATATCCCGTAATACAGTAATGGGGAACAACAATAGCAGAAAAGAATCTTTTGGGGGATGGTTATTCATACGACCTTTTGCCTAATGAGCTTGCATGAGTCTGCGATTTGTTGCTGCGCTCCATTGAGCTGCCCGGGCATATGATTGAAGGGAGGGGGAGGGTTTTCCCAACTAGTTTCGTATATAATTGCCGCCATTTGGAACCAAAATGGCGGCACAGTGGCTTAGGCCGTGGCTTTCGTTGCAGCCATGCTGTGCCGCGGCGTTCAATTAACTTGTGCGACAATCCAATCAAAAGTGTATTAAAGGCCCGTTTACAGCTGGCACAACGAGGCCATTTGGGCGCTTGTCGATAACAGCAATTACATAAATGTTTTTATGGGCGTCAGCTTAAGGGCGTGGTGACAGTGGCCGCGCCTAACGCAGCGGGCCAGCACCAACAGCGATGCGCTTTAATGGCCTCGCCAGCTGCAGCTGCTGCATTGAAGATGATTTTTTGTTTCACAAAATATCCATGGAGCCTGTCCTTCCAATTAAAGCTTAAATTCAAATTAACACGTATACGCCATGTGGAGCAGAGCTGCATTACTGTGGATTGGCTTAATAGTGATATGAGAGAGAAAAGGATAGGGAGATAAAGGGGCAGCGAAAGGAAAACGCATGTGGCTCTATAAAGCGTTTCAATGTGGGAGAAGAATGTAGTCCAAACGGAAGATATTAGGTATATTAAGTTGGAACAATCAAATGAATTATTCGATCTATTGATATTTTATAATACAATATGCACAAAACAGACCTGAGAGTAATACAGAAACGCAGTAAAGTATTAATAATTAATACAATTTGTAGCTAGAAAATTAAACAAAAAATATAAACAAATATCAAATGACTAGAATACAAGTGTATACCATATTTGTTTTTCTAAACAAAAATCTAGTTGAGTCAGAACTATTTCCAAAGCTGTTGAGAACCCAATACCTCGCTACACTCTATAGCTTGGACATTATTATTTACTTGCAACAATTAAAACAAAGCTGCCCAAGCTAGCTAATGGCAATAAGTTTTAGGAAACTTAGCCCAATTCGTATTCCAATCTGAATAATGCTAAATAAATTAAGACGTATAGAAAAACAATCATTACAGTTGGAGCACATCCCAATTTCGATTAGAGATCCGCACTCCTTCAGCGCAGAAACAAAAGTAAAACTAACTTTTACTTACTGATTCATAAAGTAAATGGACAACGGGTGGACTTTGGGAGGCGGGGCTAATATATATGGCAGGTCTAGGCTGAATACGCACGTATGAGATTTCTTATTTACGGTAAAGAGACACACAAAAAATAGCTAAATAGCAAAAACAAGAAAAGAAATTGCAGACAAATGCCCCACTCCCAGAGCACTAACTGCTGCCCCAGCTACACACTTGGGAGCTAGTCAAGCAGAAAAAGGGCAGGCAACGGGGACACAAAACAAGCGCCAGTAAAAAGGCCAAATATTGAATTGTGCGTAATTTACGATAAAAAGGGGAAAATTGGAAAAGTTTCTGCGCCTCCATCCACCGTCGATCCATACGGATGTGAGGAAGGCCTCAGGAGCATCTTTTGTCGTTCCCTTATTTATGTAGTTCGTGTCGAGAGGGCAACGCACGTGTAGAGTAAAATCAGGTGAGGGGGCCACGGGGACGGCAGTTTGAGTTTGGGTGCCAACCAAAATATAAATTGTGATTGCCTGAATTTAGGAGCATAAGTATTGTTATGTGCGTGGCTGTGTGTGTGTGTGTGTGCGTGTGTGTCTTCCAAACCAATTGAGGCATTCTTATTAAATATTACAAGTAGCCAAATAAATAAGATGGGTGCGTAAGCTGTTGCCTGGGATTCTTACATGTAAAACGATAATACAGAAATCGCTTAAACGAGCAGAAGTACGGCGGGGGGAATTCATTTATTCTGTTGGCTTGTTTGAGCCTGGGAGATAAATATGATAATAATTTATATTAATTTAAAAAACAACTGATTATTTTGTTATATTTTTGTCGATATTTAACTGAATTAATAGCCTCTACTTCAATGTGGTTATTGTCACAATACAAGAAATTACTTTAAGAACTGCAAAACCTAACAGATACCCTGTAGATAACACAATCAATTTTAGTTAAACATAAATACAAACAAACACACGCCGCAAAATGCACATTTTTCACAGCGCTGAAACATTTTTCACAAACAATTTCTGTATTTATTTTGTAGTCGAAAAAAGTCAAGCTTTTTGCACTCTATAATTTGGAAGCCGTTTACCAAAGTTGACACTATATTATTATGTCTGGTTGCATTTGATGCAGACTGATGAAGAAATTGGGCTTCTTAGATTGAGCTATTTATACCTAATAGAGTCAGAGAATCTTTTGGCCGTATGTTACATACATGTGCAGGAATGCAGTATACTTTCCTTTTTTTAGCCATTTTTAATGGGTACTGGGTATAAAGCATGTATTAAAATGGTTGTTTCTGCTGCATACAAAATCATTGTATGACAACGACCTCAACACGTCGCCTGTTGGGTAGCCCTATGCCTCGTCTGGCCATACTCAAACAAATGTCATGGGCCGCGGCTGCTGCTGTACACACACATGCACATATGTATTAAACGGTGTGTGTGTGTGTGTGTGTGTGTACGCGCCCAATTGTATGCAACGGCTTTTGTGTCAAATTTTTATGCCATGCATAGCACGCAAACGTGTGCGAATAACGTAGACCCGAAACTACAGACACTCTGCAGCAACAGCAAAAGCAACAACAGCAACAACAACAGCAGCAACAACAGCAGCAACAACAGCAACAACAACAGCAGCAACAACATCATCAGCAGTAGCTTGCGTAGTAAATTGAAAGACCGAAGACAAAAATGGTAGACATGGTAGGTAGGGCATAGAAGAGTAGCATAGCAGAGCATGTGGACTCGGCAGAGGAGCACACTGATTCAATTAAATCAGTCCAATTGAAGCAACTGACGAAATGTGTGTGTTGCGTGTGCATGGAATATTTAAGCTGGATGACGTCCTGCAAAAGGACATTTACCACTTTGGTGCTGCAGTGCCAGTGTTTAAATTTGAGCTTAAAGTCTGATACTAGCCCCCGCTCTCTGTTATGGCCACGAAACGGTCATTAGCAACAACTTCATTATCAGAGCAGGGAGGGCTCTGGCCAAATGTTGTCCCGAAAAAGTTGTCGCTTGTCGCATTTTATACAAATAACTGCACATTATGTTTGCGCAACACTTGTGCAATATTTTTTAATGTCTCGACACTTTTTGCCACATGTTGAAATCAGCGAACCGGCCAACAACAACAACAACAAACTGGTCCCATCGGCTGTGACTTCTGTCGGCTATCGTATTAATATCTCAATTTATAGCAATTTATAAAAATATGAAAAACGCCGATAGGCTTCAAAAATGCTGGACGGGGCGTGCGCGCCAACAAACGTCAGAATGATGCAAATAACATTTAAATGCATACACATATATTTTTTTTTACTTTCCGCTGTTTGCATCGCCAGTTGGAGCTAACGAAGCCAATGGAACCGCCATTGGGAATCGGAATAAAATAATTTAAATGCGGCTGTGTCTGCTGCTTGTTGTTCGCTTTAAACGTTTTGAGTTTAAAAATTTATTTAACAATAGAATTTAGATTTGAAAATAGGGTTTTATGCACATAAATAAATTTAAATTTAAATCTCTCGAACTTTTGCTCAATTCCAATTATGATGTGTTTACAATTTAAGCAAGTTGTATTGGGGTACTCGAATAGTTCGTTTTTTCAAGATTCAATAATTCGTATATTAGCTGTTTAATTTGAATTATGTTGTACATTTTTGTAAATATTCGGTCCCACTGTGCGCTGCTTTCTGCCTTTTGCCTTCGGGCAAGGCAAAACTTTTTAGCATCGAGCATTTTCTGTGTGAAAATCACTCAAAATTGTGTTTAACTAAGCGTAAAAATTATAAGCAAATTAATTTGCAAAATCACAACAACAGCAACAACAATAATAGTTAGTTGGGCGGTTCCAGCAAAACTTTACTGAAACAATCAGGCGAGCAGCCGACACTCCGCTTAGGTCCGTTTGGATCCATCCTTCGTTCTCCCTTCCTTTGGCCTTCCAGCCCACACATACAACTGACGCGGCGTCTGCAAAGCCAACCAAACGAAACAGAACGCCAACGAGTGGGACGATGGCAGCAGAGGTGTGGGCTGTGGGTTGGAAATAACCGACAATTTATCTGCATAAAAGCGCAGTGTGCAACTTTGATGTAGCCTTCATGGGATTGATGGGCGGACCAAACTTTGCTGGCAATTAGTAAAAATTTAAGGCTGACCTCGTGATTTATAAGGTTTTCCATGTTAAAGTGCATAAAAACGATATGTATCATCAGCAATCCTTCCATACTTTATTTAGTTTTATTTAATACTAATTATCTTTTCAAGATTGGAATCAGAATTTATTTACGAAAACATAAGATCTGATGTTGATAAGATTTTGCTTATATCCCAGAGGCATAGCGAAGCTCAGAATTGAAAGTATTGTGAATGTTGTTAAAAATAATATATTAAATGTTTATTTGCGACTAATTATAATATGTATGGTAGCTATATGATAATGTGGCCCGATGCGGATATTACACATTAAAGATGAATTTTTTAGACTACTTTTTTACTAACTGTTTTACGAACATTTTCTTTGTTTAATTCAGAAAATTTAGAAAAAAGCATATAATACTGTAAATGGTAGAGTATTCCGATGAGATATGGGTCTTATACAAGCAATATAGTAAAACGACAATATATATATTACTAATAAAAAATGCTAGGGTTGGTCAGGTTCCCGTTAGGTTATGCCGTGTAAGTTGAAGGACGGGGTTTTTGACGAAGTATTAAGGTACAACGGGAAATGTTTGTAAGAAATTATTGGTAAAAAATGAGCACAAACAAAACCTTATAATGCCTGCCAATCCGTTATACAACTAAATACGAATTTATAGAATTTATATATAGCTTAGCTTACTGATTTGTACAGAATTTCTTGAATAGATCACCTGTCCCACATCAGACCCTTGACAACTGCAATTAAAAGTTAGAAACATTAATTTGAGTTCCAAAATAAATGAACCCACACCTTGATGCCCCGCGGTCGACCTACAAATCATTGCCATCATTAATTTGCATGCATAACAAAAGGCGTGGAATGTCACAGCCTGTCTAAAAGGGACTGACAGCTAGCGGCCGTAAAGAAGGGAAAGGGGGTTAATGAACTCCCCCAAAAAGTGCTTGGTTAATGTTTAATTGGTGTGTAGCAAAAAAGGTCCGAGAATATTAAGGAAAAATTTCCTATTTTTGGCAAATGTTTTTCAATTTCCAAAAATAAACACGTAATCACGAAGCTTAGCGCTCAGCTCAGGAAATATTTTGAGCCACATGTGGCAACTGCCAACCCAGAAAAATAGTCAATTATTTGGTGGGTCGTCAAATGCCTGCGGCCAAGCGGCAAACAATTTCAAATTTATGCTTTAACTTCTCGGCAGGCTCGTTAAAAGCGAGCTGCGAGTAGAGAGCGTACCCCATTTGCATTTATAAATTGTTACCAAAGCAGCTGAAATATTTGACAAGTCAAGGGGCGCGTCTCTTGATGAGACGCCTGCCTCCGCCCGGCTCGCCTGGCCTGGCTGGAAGGCGGCATTGTCTGCGCTTAATTATGGGCACAAATAAATGTCTTTCATTTGGGTTATGTGGTCCAGTAGAGCGATCCAGTTGTTGCCGACTTTTAATGAGCTATTGACATTGCTGTGGGGAAGATGCAGACAAGGGGCGAAGAAAGCAGCAAGTCAATAAATAACATCGAAAGGCCGTTATAAAGAACTCTTAACGCTCTGCAGCAATGCAGAATAAATACACTGAGGGCTTTTGTGAGTGGTTTGTGTCCCTGGTAACCCCGATTTTCTCACTTTGCCACATGCCTCGTCTCTAAACCTTACACTCTGAACTTCACACCACTCCATTGGGGCACATTTAACGCCCCAATAATTAAACTCAATTAATGACCAAGTGACCAGTCAACTGCACATCAAAGTTGTTGCATTGCAACGGCAATCAAAGCGACAGCCGATAAAACCCAAACTCCGAGCCAGCCGTTGACTCTGTCAGTCGCTAACAGCTTCATTTGTCTTTGTTAAGTCCTTGCGACAAACTCGTTTTGGAAATCCACTGCACCCACACCCTTAACAGGGCAGTATACCCGCCGAGTCAAAGCAAATAAAACCACATGCTGTGTGGTGCTTATCTTGACAGCAAACATTTACAAAAATACGAAGCCAGGGACCGAGCAGAAACACGTCTTTATCGCAACCAAACACAACAATTTCCAATTTTCCCATTGGCTTGCTCATCGTGGCTCCAAGCGCCCCTTGCCCTTGAGGCGCATCTTTCTTTTTAAATACTCCAGAGGTAGATTAATCATTGGCTTGCACGACTTTTGCGCCATCTAATAAGCTACCTGCTCTGGCCGTTCCTGAGGAGCAACTTCTCCCAAATCCAATTATAATTGCGCTTATCAAAAATAAGTTTTCGATACTTGCTCCCTTTCTGGAGTTTGGCAACCGTTAGAGTCCTTGTTGTCTCCACTTTGACACCGTCGCTGCCAATTTCGCCAATATGGCAATTTAATCCACACAATCGGTTTAAGGCATCGCCATTTATCTTTTTGGGGGAGCCTTTTGTGTAGATATACCTGGGTATATTCGAGCTGTGGTTTAAGCTTTTGTGCTGGGGTTTTTCCTTTCCATCGCTGTCAATTAACTCAAGTTTAATTGAAGGTGAAATTGTGTAAAAGAAAAGTTGATGTGGTCATGAAAAAGAGACGATATTTTCGAGTATATGCAGGATTAGATCTTATATTAAGCAAAGTAAATTAAATGTAAAAATCAGTTGAAAATAAATGCTAGCAAATATGATATCAAATCCGTTAGAGCTTGTCACATTCCACTAATCGAGTTGCAGCTTGTTGCATTTCAATTAAAAATCCTCATCAGCCAGCTTTGGCTCGTGTAGGTCATACCCGAGGCTTTGCTTAATTGGTACTTTCCTCATCTAGTCAAGTACCGTCTGCACCAACGTCCCCGAAACAGTTCAATGACAAGCCTTGGTTTAATTATACTTAAAATGTACATCCGGACTTTCACGCAGCAAACCACCTACCCCGAAATTGTTAAATAAATGGGAGGACTTCACTTTTCATTTCATTTTAGGCAAATAATAAATTTTCTCTTAAAATTCATTTCATTAAACAATTTCCATGAGCTGCGACATGGACACAAAAGCTGAGGGCCAGCTACGGAAATCTTTTGTTTATGCGCCTGTGCTCCGGTCCTCCTTTCCTCCGTTCCTCCGGTTCTCGTGCCCGTACTCCACCAAATTAAGCAGGCTGACAATTTTCTCTCTAAACTGTATAACAACTTAATGAGCCTGCATAACTCTGCGACAGCACTGAGCGTAAAAGTCTGTCTCGCATTTTTGGGGCGCGGGACTGATAACGAAAACAAAAAAAAAAGCTCGTAAACTTGGCCCGAAGGCATCGCAGCTCGACAACGATGACTACGACGATGCGTCGCAACGGTAAAAGTCATTATTCAGTGTACTAGAAACTGACTGCAGGCCCCGCCGTTTTGGCCCTACACTGCGTGCAAAAAATAATCAACTTTTCCAGGACTGTGACACGTTGTTACAGCCTGGTGGCAAGTTTCGCGCAAAGTTTTGTGCTCGTCGTGGAGACAACTTCCGTTTGGAAGGAGCAGGAGCATTTGCCTTGGGGCTATGTCGGTCGCATATGGCGTATGCCGTATGGCAATGGCCATGTCCTGGCCATGTACTGACTATATCCTGGCCATGCTCCCTTACAAATGACGCATTAATGAAGTGATTTCGCCTTCGTCCTGGGGATTGAATTTTTAGATTTTCTTTTGCCAGCCCACTCCAGCGCTCATTAACTTCCGTTTGAGGGCACCCACTAAACCAACTCCACACTCCACACTCCAACACCAACATCAACCCCAACACTGCCTAAACCTGGGAGCTGTTTGTTGCCTTATGCAAATGCTATTCTTGTTGTTATTTCCCGCGCTGCTGCTGCTGTTGCTGCCGTTTTTGTTGTTTTTGGTTTTATAGAAAAACACGCAAAGTAAACAAACTTTTGGCCCTCCGCGCTCCTTGTACTCGTGCGTCTTATACGGCCAGAGCTTGCCAGCTTCCCGGCTTGTTTGTACATATTTTAATTACGCGTTTCTGATTGGAGTAACATTTGACTGAGGCAAGTCCGGAAAGCGTGGAACGCGTGCAAGGCGTTGACAATTGTGCCCAGCTGTCGTCGGTCGTCTGAAGCCCGCAATTTTGGTTGTTCCAAGTGGTTGCCCAAAATTGATATTTGGATTGTGCTGAACGGGGGCCTAAAAGGGAGTACTCGCATATATATGCTTTATTATTATTCTCAAAATGTGTTTGTTTTGTGTGCATAGTTTTAATTTTTTTCAAATGGTTATTTGTTCTTTTGTTCCCACTTTAAAAACAAGCATAAAAGAAAATATATAACTACATTGCGCACCCTTTACGCCCATTTTTCACCACGCAGGGGTGGATTATACTCAGAGTGTGAAACATGACGCGAATGAATTCTCATAATGATCTTTGAAAATGAGCTCAAAGCGGATCGGATGGCAAAAAAAAGTTACATAAAACAGTTTTTCGCCAATTTTGCGCAGTTGACAATGGCTTAACACGCTTTCACTTCGAGAGGGTGGATTCGCCGGAAAGTGTGAAATGAAGTTTCATAAAGATTTTTATGAATCCGTTTTTCACTGTGTTTTCACAACTGTGGATGGATTTTTGCTAATTCCCATCTGGGCATATGCATTCACATCACATAAGAAAATACGGACAAGCTTTTTCATATAAATTTTTTTTTGTATCGATCTACATTACGGCATGCGATGTCTAAGTGCAGAATATTACGGCACTTGAGCACACTTGTTGCCAAGAAATTAGCATTGATTAGGGACTAGTATGTTACATATCTTGGTGGATGGCAATAAACAACATAATAAATAAATTTCTTGGCGCAGAGCTCCATAAAAACCGAGAGTGGCCACCCAATAAGCAAAACTGTCGATGTATTCATGCGAGCTTGAAATTCCAAAGAGCAAACAAATATAAGTTAGCTTTTGCACAGTGTGCTTCAGTTTTGTACTGAAATTCATATTTTTTTTGGCAGCTGCAGCAGCAAAATGGAAATCAACATTGGCAACATGTTGACTTGACAGACGGAGAGTGAAATTTCCAAGCAATTGACACCCTTTTTCAATCTGCCACTTCAAGCTGAAGTCAACCCTCGACGGCCTCATGGCTTATGAGGGCAATTTCAATAAATTTGAGGACGCCCACACCGCCCGCTACAATAGCTGTATACATATAAGAATTTTTGCATAACTCGAAATCAGATTATATATTTTTATATTCATTTTTTTATTTCGCCAATGTGAGTGAGTGATGGGTTATCTTGGGCTAGGGTGGTTTTTATGGGCCCGTGCGAAAAACTGACTTTTGCAATCAATAAATCGATGTGAAAAGTCATTAACATAAATTACAGCAACAGACAATTAACAATCGACCTCCAATCATCATCAACAATTGGCATAATCCACTCAATGCCAGCGAACTGGCTGCGAAAATTGCCTCGTTTTAAATTGTAAATAAATTTTGATGGCATTAAATATTATAAAGCGCATACATAAGCCAGGAACGTGCACTGTAATGGCATCAGTCCTGTTAATTGTGCGCTTAATTAAATTTTCATGCAGGTGTAATAAATGATTTTCGCCCCTGATGTCTAATTAGATTTCCGTTTTTATGAGCTCCTGTCGCTCCCGTCGCATTGTCATTGACCATTGACTGACATTGTCCCCCATTGTGTCAAATGCCTAAGGCCGTAATTATGTCCGCGCAACTGAACAATTGAACGACTGAATAACTGAAAAGCGAGTGACTGAGACCCGTAGACTTTAATATGGGAACACGCCCAGATTTTAAATACATATTTTGATTCATTTGTAGACTGAACCTTTTAATTTAGAGGTTTGATCGCTGTGGACTGTGGTGCTAGTCCCATTGGTGCAACTTTCCCGGAGTGGGAATTTTATTTTTTGGTTTTTGCCGCCCATCTTTGCTTTCTTTGTCAGACTTCGTTTCTGGTTTCTTAGGCTGACTTGGCGGAGCAGCCTTGGCAGGCCCCGCTGGACCCGCTGGCGTCGGAGCAGGTCTTGGAGTCGATCCAGCCTGAGGAGCTTTCTTTGCAGCTTCTGCTTCTTTGGCAGCCGCTTCGGCAGCTGCCGCTTCTTTAGCGGCTTCGGCGGCTGCAATAGCTGCGATTTCGTCTATCTTTTGCTGAACTAAATCAATGGGTGGCCTCATCTGACGGCGTGCATCCCTTAGATAGTATTGATTTCCGAATAGTCGAGCTAAAGCGCCTGCAGGAATGTCGGGGTTTGCCTGGCTACGAGGACTAACAGTGTCCGCGTAGCGATGGTGAGTAACATGTTTACGGCCCAAAAGAAAGTCGCGCACGAGTTTTAAAAAGGGCGAAATTTCACGGTGATTAGGCATATCCAAATAAAAGATAATGTTTAACTTAAATATATAAAATGTTTTCTTGAAATAGGTGTGGACTACGACTAAAAGATTTACAATCAATCTAAAAATTAATGGTTCGGCGAAATTTTTGTTTATTGTAACCCCAGAACCTCAAAACTGATAAAGCCACAAACGGATTGCCTACTATATCCAGTTAATACGCTTATCGCCTACTAATGCTATTCAATTTGAAGCGCATATTTTGTGCTGAAACTTGACGAACCATCCTGCCCCAGTCCGCAGTCTTCCAGTTATGTCAATTCAATAAGCAGCAATCGCATTTGACTGTCAATCAATTGCGCAACAAATCTGGCGAACCGCGTCAATGAATTTTAATAATGCCACAGAAAAAAAAAGAAACAAAAGGCACGCAACGGAAATCCAAGGGGAAATGAAGATTGCTGAATGCGAACTTGACTAAATGAAATTTTTGCAGTTTTGTGAGACAAGGCGCAAATGTCCAATTGGCATTAATAAAAACACTTCAATTTCCGATGCCAATCAGTGAGTGCAAAATGAAGACCCCACGACAAGGGCGCTTCTGACGCTTCTGACAGCCGCACGCGCCAAGCTTTACTGTACTTTGTTTTCCACGTTTGGTCGTTGACGCCCTCGCATCGCCTAAGCTGTCACTTTGACAGCCCCATGGCCGGAAGTCTGCGAGCCGAACGTGTGAGATGTTTATCAACTGCGCGAGATCCTTGGAACACTGCTCACATTTCATCAGATAAGCAGCTTGTCGAGATTTACGAAATCGAGCAGATTATGTCTTTCTGATTGGCACAGACCGGGGCCTGGTCGCGTGTTAAAGGGTGGCCCAGCCCGATACAGCCTGTTTACCTTTTGGATTTTCAATAGCCTGGAGCTGTCGGACGATACATGGCCACGTGGGCGGGGGTTGTTTTTCTGAGCGCTTAGCTCGTGTACTACAAGCGGTACTGGCTATGGGAAAAACATAAATCAGCTTGACTCCTCTCTATATTTGATTCTAATTTACGGCGCACGTTGCGCTGAAATCATTTGCGATAAGCTCGCGAATGTAAATATCAGGTTAACAACATTAACATTTCGAGAGCTGCAACTGATTTTCATGAGAACAAAACGGGGACTGAAAGTGCTCAAATCTTGAGTGTGGCTAGGCGAAATACTGGGTCACTAAGAGATGGTGATCAAGTACAGTTCGTATGGGAACTGTAAATATATTTAATGGTGCATTATATGCTGACGCTCGTAATTCTCAAGTTTGGGCAAGTTGCTCAGACAAGGATTTCGTTTACAATCGATCAGCTATACGGTAGATGCGGCTGACTCCAACTTTTTCTCTAAATTTCCCTACCTCTAAAGCCATTGCGTGTGGACATATATCGAGCTGCTAAACTTAGTTGATGTAATTTTATTAAGAAGGCAAAATCAATGTTGCTTGCATTTCTCGGTCTTAAACGAGCCCACACATTTTTCAAAGCGCATCATGTTGCAGCATTCAAGTTAACGTGAATAAAGACGCAATGCTATAAATTAATAAATATAATTTTTTTAACAAACCAAAACGCTGAAATCCCTGGGGGGTTGTTTCGAGCGCTGAAAACTGAACTGAGTTTTCTGTATATTATTTTTGTATTTTATGAAAAACGGCACGCACGAGCGGGAAAACATTAGAGATGACATTCGATGCGCGGCTGTCGAATTCTTTGGAAGGGGTGTGTGGATTATAGGGTGGTGGTGTTGGTGGCACACATGCGGTTGACGTGTTCTCGAGTTCTGATTTAACTAATTGACACATGTAGCCAAGCATCTGTCTGAAATCAATTCGGGAATTCGGTAATTCGATCCACGATTGGGCAGCAGAGCAGACTGTGCCTTCAACATGAGGGCAGAGAAACAGCTATGAAAAGTTCAAGCCAAGCTTTCCGCTGTGTGCTCGAGCGTAATTCGATATGTCAACAGTGTCGGAAGGTTGCTGCAAATTTAAAGAAGCAAAGATACTTTGCGAAAAGTAAAAGTAGCGAAGGTCAACATCATCAAAATGTCTGGCTAAACTTGCGGGCAGGACAAACACACATGCCACATGCCACACGCCCCGAGCAGGCCGAGGAGTTGCTGCCCGCTGCTGGTAGCCGAAGGCCAAAGAAGCTGCGTCGAAAGAAGCTTGTAGTGAAAATGATAATGTTAAAGTTTACAACTTAAGTCGTCAAAGTCAAACACACTCTAGGGAAATTACAAACACATTCGTGACAAGGATGTGAGGTCGCCCCTGGTCTGGCTCTGCCGCCGGCACTGGCTTCCAGCTGCATGGGGAGGTCAAGAGCTGAGGGTGGCGCCTCGAACGAACTTTTCTCTTATGTGATGAAATGGACTCGCACTAAGTTTACCTGTTCAAATCTTAAGCTCACAATCCGATGCTGGGTTTGTTGTTCTTGCAATAACTGCCTTTGCTGCTGCTGCTCTTATGCTTTTACAGCGCTTCGGGGTGGTATTAGTGTAAAGCTCGCCTAGACGCCACTTTTGGTGGCTCAACTTTGAGATACAACAACACTGCGGCCCCGCTTGTTCTGCTTGGCCATTAGCATAAATAAACGCTCTAAGTACGTCCCATAAAGGTGTAAATGCTTGATATTATTAGCCATGCTGCCAGCCGAGAGATTCTGGGCGTTGGACGAGAGTCTGACAAAACCGCCAACGGCCTCAGACGGGGGACTTTTGCTAGCGCTAAAATTTTATGCTGCTCCAACACATAAAATTTGCTCTCAAGTATTTCATAAAATTTTGTTACGCATCAAAATGAGTTGCATGCCGGGATGGACTTGACTTTTGTTGTCTCATCAAATGAAATTTTATTAAATGGCCCCTCCAAGTTTAACTCAACTGACGATAATGAAGCTATCCCATTTGCCTGACAGCGCAAATAGGTCAGCTTTAAGCAATTTAATGAATTGCACACATACATACATAAAGACAAGCGAAAGAGTATAGATTCCATGGGGACAACGCTTCCATCCAAAGTTATATTAACACATAATCGTGCTACATAAATAATAAATGCCCAATTTGTTGCCTCTAGCTTCTGTTTTCCCTAAGATCGAAGTGTTAATGCTGTAACATACATTCGCTCAATTGCGATATTCCCTGTTTTCTTACAACCGATTTTCAATAGGTAAGAAGTATTAATAATAGCCTCATTAAAATGCGCAAACGTTCTGTTTATGCACCGAAATTGCGTTTGAGTTTCTCTCCATTCAAGTGGCGCTCTATTCAGTTCAGTGCTAAATGCGCAGCCTTTATTCATTTCATTGCCACGTTTATTGTTTTTCAAGTCATTTTCGGCATCTTATCAATTTTACTCACAAAGGCAGCAGCTGGCTGGCACATCTCCCGCTCCTGCTCCTGGTCCTCCTCCGCCTCCTTCTGCTGCTGCTGCTGGTTGTGGCAATAAAAGAGTAACCATTGTTTCCGTTCGGCTGTCATTGATAATGGAGACACCAGGAACATTGTCTTTAGGGAACGCCTCCCAGTTGATGGTGGAATACTTGAACTGGCTTCCGTGAAACGTGACTCTCTTATCAATGCGACTTACTTATTTTGAAGACGCAGCCGCCGTCGTGCCCCGACCAGCTGCCCGTTCCGGGCGCTATCGCAGCGGCAATTAAAATTTGTAGCTATTGGTAAATGGAGACTACAATGGGGAGTTCCAATTCGATTTCGATTGCGCATCGTTTGCAAATCATTTCACAATTGCCCAGAATTGGAATGGCTTTGGGGCAACTACTTCCGCCTCTGCCCGTCACTCTATTTTCTTTGTTCCAATGCCTTAGGTCTTCCACTCCCCGTCTGCGCCAACGACACAGCCTCATTTTTCACAGCGACAGCGCAATGGGCGTTAATTGCGAGGGTTTGGTAAGGTTAAGATAAGCGCGCGTGATTTTCCTCCGAATTTTGCACCCAGCGGGCACAAACGCCCATCGTTTGGAGGGGTTGCTCAAATTTTGACTTGTTACCACCAGCATGGCGGAATTCTTTCTTTTTTTTTATCTGCATCTTCAACCATTCAAATGAGTTTTGCCTTTTGGGCGTGCCGCTCGTCCTGCGATAAGAGCGCATAGGGCAGGAGGTCAAAGTATATTTTTTGAATTGGCAAAACGTGCTGCAAATGGCTTAATTACGTTTGAAGAGCCAACTTTGATCTTGACTTTTGCAAGGTAAAAAAAAAAAAAACTCAAGCCGTTGCTTGGTCTCAGCTGCGTTCTGAGATAGAACAGATTGATTTTAAAATGAGCAACAATTTTGCCTGACTTTCTTTAAATGTTTAGGAAATATAATCTAGGGTATAGGCTATAAAAAGAATGGCAGTGTTAACAAAATGGTCATAGGAAAAACTTAACATCTAACACTTTTACCCTTAACAAATCCTCTTTCGAATATCAAGAAAGCTGCGTTGACCTAAATCGATTTTATTTCGAATTATTTTCATTCATTTTTTTTTTTTTGGCTAGGATCAATTATTCTTATACCACAAATAATAGTTGACTTTATGCCCAGGTGTCCGCATGCAGATCCACATTGCACCATACCTTGGAGGTATGCATGGAAGGGGGCCAGCATTTAAATGCACATATTTCACAGTAAACATGACTTGACAACATGTCTGCCTTTTTCGCATGGTCTAAATATGTAAACAAATAGTTTCGGCAATTGCCAAGTGGGGCATGTCAGGAGCACATGCGAAGGCCTCACCTCCACATAGGCATACAGGTCAGGTCCAGACCCGGACCCAGACCCAAGTGCATGCCCATCCCACCCGGCGACTGGCTGCATGTTGTGGCATGCGGTTGTGCAACGGCAACAACTTTTGCAACATGCAACCAACGAACCAGACGACTCGACTGCCTCTGCTTGGCTGGCTAAATAAACGAGGCCTTAAATCGAACTTTGTACATGGCTCGGGTCGTTCTGGATTGTTGTGGGTTGTTCCGGGCCAGGGATCGGCACTCGCCGGGCCACAGGCAGGACCAAAGCCAGAGCAAGGCAGGTAGCTACAGGGCTGCCGTCTCGTTTGAGGTTAACATATTTCAAGCCGCCACCCAAGCGACTCTAACGACAGCCTGCGAGCCCGGCTAACTGCCTGGCCATTTAACATGTTGCCAACATGCGTGGCAATTTTGCAAATTATAAATTTTCCACCTGCGCAATATGCTGCATGCCTGGCCAATTGCGCGCAGACTGGCGCGGGGATGCACAGCCCACATAACTGTTGTTTAAACTTTTAAGCGCACACGCTTCCTGCCCGCAACAATAGGAGTAACAACGACGACAACTATCTGACAATTGATCGTTGTTTCCGCTACTGCTCGACCCAACTAGATTCAACTTGGCTTCTTGCCGCTGTCAGCTGAAATAAAGTCGACACCGGCGCGGCTCGGCGCAGCGTGTTGATAGTATTTAAACACAACACTACAACGCTCGAATATCCTGATACATGGGCTCTGTAAATACTCCTGGAGCTGTCTGTTGTTTCCGTATTCAAATAGTTGGCAGCACTTTTCCGTGTAAAACACAGCGTATAACGCATGTTTGCCCTCATTCACCACAAGTTGTGGCCAAAGTTATTGCACGAGCAAGCTCAAAACTGTTCTGTGATGTTAGACATTGTTTAAATAAAATGTTATACAATATCATAAATAAAAGAGTTTTATGTGATAATTAATGCTGGGATGTCAGCCATGTGATAGTCATATAGGCCGACACTGAGCAGGAAGATCAGATCCCCATGATGACAAAAACTTTTAAGAATATTATTTCTTCTTTTATATTATAATTTAATATTATATCAGTTCCTTATAATATTATATCATTTTATCGTTTCATTAATTTAAATAAGTTCATGATAAACGATTGAATGCGGATTCAATCCCAGCTGCATATTATCGCCTAGATAAATCAATTTGTACATATTTATTTAAATGTTCAATTTGAAATAAATTTAGTGAGAACAAGGTCCATCAATAATTCAACTGGGGCAACTGACCCCAGTGCAAGAAATTTGCATTGAACAAAACGGAAAATGCGAGCAATTTGCGTAAGAGCAAATTAAATATTGTAACTGTAAAATAAATCTGATATGTATCGAAGCCAAAGTGCAAAGGACAACAGACAACAGGACAAGAGGACAACAGACAGCACACAACAGGATAGCAGGACAACAAGACAACAAGACAAGAGTCGGGTCGAGTCGAGGATGCTTCCGTCTACCGACTGCATAAACAAGACTGCAGAAAAATATAAACAATATGCAAAACATGATGAAAACGTACAGTAAACGAGCAGGCAAGCTCGGCAGGCGGACTCAAAGACTGGGATCTCAGGCGACTGTACCAAATATCGAGTATACGCACTGTGGCTCCACTCTGGCTACATGACTTTGCATCCCAATAGGAGGCAGAGCGTTGCAACTGAGTGGGCGGGCTGCGGTGGCAATTTGTAACAAGGTCAACATCTTGAAATATGCTGCCATCAATTTAACATCAAATGGCCATAAATCTTGGGCAGCAGGATATGTATTGAATAACAACATCGAAATAAATATTTAAATACATAAGCTATATGTCGCATCAACAACAAGCTGTACGACAAATATTGAAATAAACGCGAGCCAATAAAATTTCGTACCATTCAAAACGAGCTCCGAGCGGTTATGTCCCGATTGCGACATCAATTTGCATTAAATGAACGTAACAGCAGCTAAATTAGAGCAAAAGTCCCTTTTCAGTTTGATTGACGTTGCATCAATATCAATCGAAAGTCAACAGTGTATCAGACAGTGTATTTTTTATATAAATGTATATCGCATTTAAAAGCATTTTTCCGCTTCTTCTTTTAAGTGAGTTTTTCGATTGTTTGTCTTTGGCTTCTGTTTGCCTTCGTTGAGACACAAAGACAACGGCAACGAATTTAAAATATTGGTCTGAGAATGGAATTCATTAAAAATATCGAAACAATATTTTAATGTTGGAGCAGGACGCCAGGGTAAACAGATTGTCGGTTGATAAGTTATTTTAAAAGTAAAAGGCTTTAAATTCTGGCCATGTAAACGTATTTATTTTAAGCTTTAAATTTCTACAAATAATTCCTATAAACATTTAAAAACAAGACTGCTCAAGATGGGAGTGCTTGACTAGGAGACAGCCTAAAATGAAATGTACCTCATGCCAGCCCTAAGATAACCCCAAAAAATAGAATTTTAATATTGGATGTTTCAATAAGACTCAAAGGAACTTGGCAAGTTTTTGATGATATAAAGTAAAACTTGATTTGCACGGGCCATAGTGGGACCTACGTTCAAAATGTCTTTAGCGTTCATATGGACAAATGAACAGACGGGAGTGCAAGCATTGCTTGCTTAACTCACCTGTTGATGCAATATATCCGTTTTTGGGGTGAGAAAAGACTCATACTACTTATGTGCCTTCTACCCAAAACCATTTTACCATTTTTGTCTGCTTCAATGGGTACATGGAATAATAAGTGTAATATATTATATTTTATGTATGTTTATTAGTAATTAGCTAAGATCATTAACAGCTGACTTGACCTATATGGACCCTTATACAGTACTGCATGTACCAGCCTGTTACATAATCATGTCGTGAAAATATTGGTTAGATGTTTAGGGCAGGTAATTGTCCAGCTCCTAAAATAAGCTAGATATAGTATTAGACCATTCGCTTTGTGCATAGAGTAGAAAATTCCCATACTCTCAATTAAATTCTCGAAGTGCGGCGCATTTATTTGACACATAGTGCGGTCAATACATCACATGCCGACATTTTCTCTCTTCATGGAAATCGGAAATTTCCAACGCACTTCTCCACTTAAATCCATTCACCAATCCCAGACCAAACATTTTTGCGGATCCTTCAGCAATCCGCACACTTAAAATATTTACGCAATCAAAATTAATGCAACTGTCATGTTTTGGCCCCCTCGAAGCGTTAAATGCAAATACACTTTAGAATTGTAGCCGACCGCATCAGGAAGCTGCACGCACCCTTGCTCCTTCTCACACGTATGCCAGCTACATTCCCCTGGCTAATGCATGTTTAAATTTAAACAGTAAAACCAAACGCATTACCAACAACAGGCTGAGTGTCCTCTGTGCTGTGCTGTGTGTCTGTCCGTCGTTGTCAAATTACCAAACTGTCCTTTTGCGTAATTTTGTGGACATTGAAAATCGCTTTGATTGAACCGCATGCCATGCAGGCAACAACAGCAGCAACAACGGCAGCAACAACGACTGGCGCACTACAATGGCCGCACATAAAACAAACAGACCACGTCCTGGCAGTGTCCTGGCCACATCCAAATCCACTCGCAGTTGCAGCTGTAAATGCGCTCCGCTGCACTTACACGCATCCCAGCTTCAGTTCGATGTGTAAACTGTCGATGCGGATGCCATGCGGATTGGATATTGGAGAATTACCGTATTGGAGGATTGGTGGGTTGGGGTATCGGTTTTATGCCGCTTGCGCCCGAATGGAGACGCATTTTACTGCCCTGCTAATCTCCGAGCGATATGTTTCATTCTGCATTAAAAGCGAAACCAAACTCGGCCAACTGCCACCCAGCGCACCAGGAGGCAGGGAGGTTTGCCGGCCCAGCAAGTTGACTTTGAAAATCAATTAACAACATCAAACAGACACTGGATGCTGACGTGGACAGCTGTTGGGTGAGGCTCAGGGAACTGCCACCCGCCTCCAATGGACTGCAACAGCCTCTTGCCGCCTCGCAAGTGTGTAAATTGCAACTGTAAATCAAATATGACAGCGCAGGCGATGCAAAATTTCCATGTGTGTCAGTCACATTAATTGTCCGCGCCAAGTGGGCGGGTCATATGCCCGGCGAAGGGGGCGTATTTTATTGTTGCGTTAATGAGTGTGCATAGCATCGCCGTGGGCTCAGTCGGCTGGGTGTGAGGCAGGCATAAGCCATGGTTTGGTTCCTTCCACAGAAACTGACTGCAGTGTGCTGATGTGGCATAAAAATATGTTGCCATACGGCATGTGGCGCAAATTTTAATTAATTATATGTGCAAGTCGCTAGAATAAAGGACATTAATTGGATATTAATTGCATAAATGACAAATAGTTGGCAACATTGATTTGATCAGCACATCTGACAATTAAATATTTAAGAAATATGCCAAGCTTTGCTATCAAAACTCAACACTTCAAATCAAAAGCTCCGACAGTCGGATAGTCTTGTCGTAGACGGCACAAAGCATTTCCGGTCAATGACCACTCGTTAATGAAAACCATTTGCAACTTTACTAATTAAACAAGCAACAACTTTGTTTAATCAACGTAATCAACTTGAAACGACAAGCTCACACACACATACAAACACACAAAGATACCCGACAAGTATCCATTCCCTTTGCTAAATTCAGACACAAACTAATAAAATTATTTACCCAACAAAAAGTCAACCCACAACTGCACAATGCACCAACAAAAAAACGCATGGAAAGTTATGAGCACGTAGATGACATAAAATGTGTTGGATCTGAGATGAGCAGCAGCTGAGCTGGGTTCGCATCATCGCATTTGCATGCAGCTCGCAGCGAACATGACGTGATAATTAACCCAACTGCCTATATCCTCAGCAATGCCCCCAGTCAGGTTTATTTTCAGCCCCTTTGCTCAAATCAGAGACAATTTACAAGATGCAAACATCAAATTTTATGACGTCTACGCCATAATTATGCGCGATTTGTTACGTACGCAATGCTTGGGGATGGATAGGCCCATATATTTGGAAAGTTGGCTTACCAGCGACAATTTTAATGGGCAATTTATGGGTAGATCTTAAGCAGAGAACTGTCAGGGGTGTAGGCAAAATAGTTGTGGGGTTTGAATATTAATGTTCTACCCAGCTCATGTCAATAAAAGTTTATGAATTCGTGCGAGATAAGCATCTGATACGAGCTTTAATGGTTTATGGTCGAAGCTAGATATATTGAGGCCAATAATAAGCACTAGTTGTATACTCAGCCAATTCGATCTGAGTATGAGCTGACTTTAATATGCCTTATTTCAAAAAACGAGTATTAAAGCTCTTGCTGTCGTCTCATTGGATTCTTTATCCTTAGCCGGGTCTTTGTTGTCGAAAAAATGCCTGATGAACAGTGTCAGACTGAAACGCAAACCGCATTATCTCATTCTCTTTCCGCTTATCGCACTGTTTATGTGACTTGGGGCCATCCCGACATGTCTGCGGTATGTGAAAGCATTTCCCATAAGACCTTTCATTGGTGCAATCTTGCCTGGTCGGCTAGACGCCATTAGATGCCACAAGAAGCTAAGCGCCGAGCTGTTGACTGCTCTGTGGTGATAGCTGAGAATTAATTAAACGCCGAATTAAATTAAAATAAAACCGCAAAGTCGCAAACTGCTTTCAAGTGGGGAGATACCCGGACTATTGCGGCTATTAATAATGGCATAAGCGACTCGAAGATATATTCAGATATACTGTTAAACAGTCAAAGCCCTTTGAGGAAAACTTACTCCTCAGCCCCGTCGGCTTTTTTTGCTTGAGCGTTTTGATGGCTCTGTCTCTCCGGCCTCTCTGACCACCATAGCCTTTGACGTCTGCTTCCTCTGCTTTTTTTTTTTGCACTCATTGAAAAAGGCACAACAATAAATGAGCCCAACCACGACGACAAGAGAAAAAAACAAAGCGAAAACTCCTCGGGTGAAAGGCTCGTGGCGAATGGTCCGATGGGCAAAAGGGTCTATGGGTCGGGCGGAAGCACGAAACGAAACAACTGCAGCAAATGCAACTCTGGCTGGGACTTTCCACTTCCGCCTGCCCTAAAAGTTTAAATTCATTTCCGTTAGGGCATAGATTTTTGCGAAAAATTAATTAGAAGTTGCACAAACACGCGACTGGATTGAATACAGTGCTTTTTTCATTGCGTTCGATCCCAAAAGGATTCGTTTGTTTTGCCTTTTATTTTCGTCTTTTATTTCATGCCATTTATGTAGCATTTGCTCCATTTAGCAGCACCTAAATAATCTGCGACAATTTGTCGAATACTTCGCAGAGATCAGCTCTTGCAGGTTTCGCCATGATTCTTAGCGGGCAAACTGATTAGTGTAGTTGCCTTTAAAGTGTTTGCGCCAACAAACTGTTTACCCAAAACGTTTTCCAATTGCTTCTCTTTTTAAGCTCACCTCGCACTTCTCAACTAGTTCTAAAGACACGTTCCTCTTGTCGTTTTGTAGTATGTAATTAGTAGCAATTAATTAAGATTAACATTTGATAGCTTCTATTACGAGGGGGCAACAATGAACGTGTCCAAGCCTTGGCGTCGGGCAGACCAATGTCTACGAGTCTAATGTGTCGACCAGACAGACTAATTTCCCACATAGGTTGCTTCCACCTGACAGAGATAAATGACTCAGTTTGCACTAAGTACACTACGATTAAATAGAGGGGAAAAAAGGGAAAAGTATTCTGGGTACCCACTTCCAGAATGCCGTTTTATATACTCGAACAAGCTTCTACTAATATTTATATGAACTCTTCACGCTGCGCTTCTTTTTTTAATATTTGTTTTTTTATGGTTCGCGGTAGGTATCCAACAAGTTCTTTGCGCAGTAGTAGAAAGTTCCTAAGATATGCCCTTTAACCTTTTCATTCAAAGAGTTCTTTGGTGCAATTGTGCGATATATTTCCATACGTAACATTGTTTTCATGCATAAAATAAATTTTACACCGTTTGTGGGTTTCGAGGTATAAAATAAAGGAATTTTTATAAGAGTTTGATTGTATCCAAGGCGCATATAAAACGTTTAGTTGAAAGGCTGATTGCAATATGTGAAAAAAGAAACAGAGATAGAAACACAGATGCTCCCTTACCTAATATAGTAGTCCAATGTTGTCAAGATTATAATTATTTAGTTGCTTCTCTGCTTAGTCAATAATTTTTTGAAACAGAAAGATTTACACAAAATACTTTGACTTCTTATCGTTAGTTCCTGTTACAGTTATAGTCGTTCCAATCTAGTAGCTACTGAGCTTGAACTAAATTAGTGCACTTTAAGATGTACTTAAACCTTTTTCGTTTCATTTCAGGCCTGAAAGATCCGAATTTGGATAGGCATACCACTAAAGGTAAGCAGGCTGTGTTTTTAATTGTATTTATTTCTTACGTTAAGCCAGGGAAAATCAAAAATATATTAGGGCCCCTACTTAAACCCAAATTGTCTAAATAATTGCAAACCAAAATTTGTTGCTCGGCACAAAGTCAAAGGGCACCACAATAACCCAAGCGAAACCCACACACTCAACCACAATAACTATAAATTCCCAGGCCCCAGTGTTCAGATGGAGAAGCTGACGAAGACACCAACCAGCAGCCTCTTTAAAACGCAATCAAGCTGAAAATTAATTAAAATTTTAAGCGGGATATGAAAATAATGTGCAGCCGAAAGAAATTACACTGGCAAACACGCAAACAAAACAGGAGCAAGATCTCACTGCAGCTCACCCAAAAACGCCCCAGCTCCAAAGCCTGAACCACCCTTCACCTCACTTGAAGCAGCGTTTAATTTAAAACTCACTTGTTACATTTTTAGACGCTGACTTCGACTTGTACATTCTCTGGATTCCCGCCACAGTCCCGATCCCTGCCTTAGACCCCGTCGTTGTCCCAGTTGGAAGTCGTCTCGATTTCATTAAAAATGTTTTTATGCTCACATTATCCTTTTACTTTAGCGTCGACTTCACGTCTCGCTGTTTTAGTGAGCAATTTAATTTGACTATGAAACGGCAGCCGCATCCTTGACACTTTCGCTTTTCCGCCGCACCCCACCCACCCTTTTTCGTAGCCCTGCCTACCCCTTGCCAATGGCTTGTTTTAAGCAGCTTAAGCTTGTCGTTGACGTCCTCGTTATCCACGGTTGCTGTTGCTGTTAAAGGGCTCATAATTTCACGCTCCGCGCACACACGCGCCCCCCTCATCGTGCACAGGTGCACCTGTGACTGCCACTCGTTCGTGGCCTTTAAGTGAAGAGTTCCCACTGAATTCTGTGTGCGTGTGCCGACACAATTTTCACCAACAATTTTGCTTCTTTTAGCTTTGAGTTTTCCTGCTTGAGTTGGAGAAGACCTCACTTCAAATCCAATAAACTTAAGTGCGCCGCCGCTGGCGTTGGCTTGGCCTGGCCTGGTCTGGATCCGATGTTGGTCTGTCGCATTGCCACCATTCTGGCTTGTTGGTATTGCATGCCACACGATCCCTTTCTTAGGAGTTGCCACTGTTTGAACTACTCTAGCATTGAACTAAATGTTGTATAGGTGACTGTGAATTATAAAGTGTACGAAGCAACCTCTCAATAGCTCATTGAAAATTTTACTTGTACTTACCCTTTTTGTTCTACTCTTTTTACTTTTCTCGCCATTTATGTTGTCCTTCGAAGCCTTGTTTCGATTCGACTTTGACTTCTGTTGACCCTCCTCCAGTACTCGTAGAATTAAATGAAACTTTCAATTGCAAGCAGGAAAAAATCAAGGAAACTTATTGCATGCCTTTTAGATATTGAAATGGTCGACATTAGCATCTACATACGTTTGCTTGTATTTATGGGCTTTTAAATGGATTGGCCTGTCCGGATAATGTGATGAATGGCTGTGTCATTGCACCCAGCAAAAAAGGGCCGTAATTATTCTGTAGTGACAAGACTGGCTTCTTCACCTTTCAGTACTCAGGACCTATACTTCAGCTGCATAATATGCCATAGCTAAAAATAAACTCATCTGCTGCTCCCACTCGTATTCCCGGCTACATCACTTTAATTCCATAAATCAAATGGCAAGAACACGTTAAGAAGACCATACGAGCAGCAGGGGGAATAGCAGGCTTAAGGTAGACTGCAGACCGCACATATCATAATATTTAACATATTTCACTTAGTCAAACATTTAATCCTGTAACTTGTCTGGTCCTCGACCTGGCCCTGGCCCTGGCCCTGGCCCTGGCCCTGGGCCTGGGCCTGAGCCTGGCTGGTATCCGCGTTTACCTTCTGGTTGCATGCAGGCCGTGGCGGCAACATTTTCATTTCCGTTGGCGTTTTATTTTTATTTCTTATTACACGTTATCAAATAATGAATATCAAATGTAATGCTTATCATTTATTTGCCAAGGCGAGACCCAAATGGATTCGATGGCAGGAACTTCTGCTGAAGCTGACCCAGCCCCAGCTCCTGCCCTAGCTCCAGCCCCATCTCCAGCCAGGTGGCAACATATATATTATAATATTTACTTAATTTTCATTTCTAATTTTTCGCCTTGGCATGAGGCATATGAAATTGCTGCCAGACCTTGGCCATGGATAGACAAAGTGGAGAAAAGAAATGCTGCATAATAAGCGAGGCTCATAGCGAAAGTTGTTGTTGGTAAAAGTCAATTGGGGTGTGCGAAGCGAGCATGATACCTGATGTGCTTTGCAGGTGGTTTAAACCGGCATCTAAAGCGATAAGCACAGTATTTGAATTTATAATAAAATGAAATGCGAATCCCTACAAGTTTGGCTCGCCCCATTCTTTAATGCATTTGCCACTTGTGCAGATGCTGCCACCACGAACAAAAAAATTATTCAAATTCAGTTCGTGGCTGCCGCCATTTTCCTGTCACTGGCTGTGAAAACTCACAGCTTCCCCAGCTGCTTCTTGGCATATTTCAGCTAATCTTTTGGTCAGCAAGCACTGACACTCACATACCATTGCCTTTTCCGTTCTCGTTCCCATTCTTATTGCCCATGACCGTCTGTCTGTTGCCTTGTTGTCTATTCGCTTTTTGAAATTCCAATTTGAATGCTTCGTGGTTTTTCCAGCGACCGCCCCGCCCGTTGTGGCTGTCCCTACGATTCAGTGGCTCGAACCAATATTATTTTATTCATGCCATCGTCATCTTATTTGTCTTTTTCGCACTGCTGCCGTTTTAGTCGTCGTCGTTTTCTTTATTGCACTTGAAAAATCGTAATTAGAATTGGTAATGTATTCAAATTAACTTTCATTTCCGTGTATTTGTTTTGCCTTCGCTATTCCTCATCAAGATTTTGCGCTTTTTGTGGAGGCGGACATCACTCCCACCATCTACCTGTGCAGCGAAAGCTTTAACTTGACACTTAAGCGATAAGCGAGAAATGATATTATCTGAATATTGAGTACAAGAAGAATTTGAGCACCCTCATTCCATTTGGCTTCAAACTAAAATTGATTCTTCCTGCTAACATTGGCGTAACCTCTAAGCGAAGAACTTCGAGACAAAATGATCTACTGCAGCAGGTAGGCAGAGAAGGAATTACTCGTACCATCTAGCACATACTTTTGCTACAATATTTCAAAATCTTTGTTTGCCCTGCTACGGAAGGAAAAGTTTTGTCGAACAAAAAGAAACTGAACGTGCGGCGGCATTGAAAAAGGGGAAAAGCTAAGGAAAATGTGAAAGCAAGAAACTGAAACTTTCGCAGGCGTAAAGAATTCAACTAATAAAAATCAGCCACTCAAGTGCGAAAAAATCGCGAAAAGCATCATCAAATAATGTGCCACTCAAGCCGAATGCCAAGCGTGTCCAGCTCCATCCCCAGCTCCAGTCCTTATCCAACCGAAAGACAAATAGAAAACAAAAGTAAAATGTAAAAGTGAGTTGAAATAAAACTATGCTACGGGTAGCTGGCGAAAAGTTGCGCCGCCAGCCCAAAACCCCAAAATAATACAAAATTGGCAGAGAATGCAGCCACACGCCCACCAGAACGCCCCCTTTGGATATACGTCATCAGGCAAACTTCGATGGGTTAGCCGAAGCACTGAAGCGCCATCTGTCTCTCCTTTTGGATGAGGCGGTGGGATGGGTGGGGCGATGGGAAGCGTTGGCCACATATTTCCGCCGCCACGAAGCGTGCTAGGTATTTACCCAGCTGGTGGAAGCGTGTGTGCGTAGCGGAAAAGCAATTTTCCTTTGTGTCGTGCTCAGGTTTCAGCTCGGATTGTTTTCATCGTCTACGTTTTCCGAAAGAGTTTTTCGTACGCGCTGCACTGAGCTGGCAAATTTGTTGCAACAGAAATAAACACTTTATTAAATGCATTGGAATAAACGCAGCCGAAAGAAACTCCTCTTGAGCGTTTGTTTTTGTCTACACGGCACATGTGGATAAGCTGTGGGGATAAAAAGTTGGCGGGCTCTTGGCACAAAGTGAATTTGGTGCTAAGCTTTGCTAGAAGATTCAACTGTGCAACGCAGCAAAATATAAAAGCAGGGAGACTAAAGAGTCGAGTCAAGTTTTGTAAATATTTAATTTTAATTTTTTACATATCTATAAAAGAAATGTTCCTTCAGTTTCGTATAATGCCCGAGTACATGCCTCAATTCAATCATTTCATCAATTTCACCGAGTATACAAATTATGATTTAAATATTTATTTACTTTTTGCATGAGCCCCAACCCAAAGCGCCAGCCTCTCTAATCCCGCACACTTAGGCACACAACTCACACATCTACACATAATCGAAGCCAGGAATCAAATTATGCTAGAATTGAGATTGATTTTTTATTCAATTTTAATGCGACAAACGAAGGCAGATAAACAGACACCGACACCAACAACAGAATCAACTCTGATGCACACACACACACACGCACGCACACTCTCACACATGTCCCATGGCTCTTGGCCTGTGGGCCGATGGCGTCAGATTCGTTCCTGGGCCCTATATACCCAGTTACAGGGTGCTTCAAATCAGAGTCAAACACGTGGCCATGGCCTCAGCAGCTCCGCATCGGTGGCTGGGGAGAAATTATTGCAACGATGGGACACGGGGGAGTGCCACTGGATTAGGTCGCTGCCGGCTGTCCTCATCGTCCTTATGGGGAACTTTTTGAATATTACAACATAAATCGATTAGCTTCCAGCAGTCTGCATCACATGTGAGTGTGTGTGCGTATGTTTGTGCTTCTCTTCACTTTGTGAGTGTGACTGTATGTGCGCGTGTGTGTGTCTTCTCACTGATTGACACTTGAAGTAAAATTTTTTGCTCTCCACTTTTTGCTGTTTGCTGTCGTCCATTGATATGCGTCTGCCACTTGACTTGACAACAGCCAACGATGGCACCGGCGCTTCATCTTCATCAATAGCTCCAGTTCCAGTTCCAGCTCCGTTTTCAGTGTGTTCTGCCAGCGAACTTGTTTGAAAGTGTATTCTGCTACCCCAAACCCTCCCAAGCTTTTATCCCACTCTTTATTTTAGATGCCATGCGACGATGGCAGCTCATCAATAGCTCTTCATAATCATACTGGCAAATTGGCTTTCAGTTGGTGCCTTCGGCTTCGGCTCTCAGTTTTTGGCGTGTGTGGTGCAGTGCAGCAACGACCTCGATTTATAGCATAAATTGGTAGGAAATTAAACATTGAGTGCAACTCGAAGGGAATTAAGGTCCATATCCAGCTAGGCTTATTAATCGCTTAACTGCCGGAAAAAATTGCTATATGATAATTGTATTATTTCTTGGTCAGGCCCAAATTGAATATTGATTTCTGGTGTCAGTGGGTCAAGTTAGTTAACACTGGAAATATCTCGTTAAGACAGGTGCGAATAAAATGCGAAAAAACACCAAGGCTTCAAAGCTAGTTTGAACACTTTCTGTGAATCGGATCATTAGTTAAGCGCGGGATCCGAAGCGAATGGCTTAGCTTAATAGAGTCATGAGCATAAAGCCTTAACTATTGTTTGTTTCTAATAAAGTATAATATATATATAATTTTTTTAGAAGAGGTTAAAATTGAGCCAAAACCAGGATTCACGAACCCAATAAAAGCTGGTTTGAGCCTTGAACCGAAACAGAGGTAGCTTCCGTTTTCGCAGGCCCGGTAGAAACAGCACTGAAATCATTTGAACAAACATTTAATATTTGTCCAACAGATTATCCCATTTCTGGCAGTCGCAAAATTACATTTCAATTTAGATCTGTTCACATCAGTATTCGCAACATGAAGACATCAACTCATCAACACGTCAGCCGAAACTCTCCAATCCAGCCCAAAAAGCATCCAAACAAATCTACTGAGCAAATATACGCCCAATGGGCTCAACCTCAAAGCAGTCAACAGACAAACTGCAATTAGTGCACACAAAGAGCAAATACGAGCAAATTATTAGGAGAATACGAGCTAAGGGTGGCTTCGTGTTCTATTCTGCAGTTCTCCATCTGTAATTTTACACAAATCAATAGCAATGCGTCGCGAATTCAGTACCGAAAAGGTGTGCGAGTATGTGTGTGTGTGACAGACAAATGGAGGGTCTACCTGGGAACAGGGAATGAGCTAACCGTCGAAATCAATTGTCTTGACAACAGACATCAGTCCAAATCCTATTGTACAATATTCAGTCAATTTTTGCACTTTAAAGAAGAAGAAGCCACAGCTCTTTCGGCTTTCTAGTCCAATTAAATGCACAGAAGGGTTCGCCGGGAGATCCATTGCAATTCCGCTTGATTGTTGTAGTCCTTTCGCTTTTTTTTTGTTTAATTTTTTTGTGGCACGCTCTGCTGCGCTACCTGGCCAAGAATTGAGTTTCATGCTTCGTTGAGCAGCAATTTGTTGTCGCAGCAGTTAGCTTTGACTTTATCTCCAAGCCCATCGCCATCTCGATCTCCATCTCCATTTCCATCTTTGTTTCCACATCCATGTCCCTTTTCTGTTATATTTCCATTTGCACTTTCGCTTGGCACATGGCTTTAAGCTTTAACTGAGCACACTCTCTAGGCATCGTGCAAATTGTTGACATTATTTTCGGCCTCATCATGACCAAGTGTTTTGGCTTTTGTTCTCCCTTTGTGCTCTCCGTTCTCTACGCTGCGTGGGAAACTTTCTAAGCCAAGTCAAGTTCTCATCTGCAGCATCCTTGTCGGCCTGCTTGCCCTTCGGCTGGTCGTAATTATCACGCTAATGAATCAAGTGTACTCGCTTGTAACTAATTGATATGAGAAAGTGACATGGCTTTTTATTGTTCCTGGGGGTTGAATCTCCTAAACAACCAGCTCATCTAGTTTTTGGGACCCGCTGGTCATGTGTGTGTACTGAGCCGTACGCATCTACACGGGAAACTGTGCACGGTTGTTTTTTTTAGAGTTATTTGCATGTGAATCATTTTCTTTAGAGCAGCCCCTGCGTGTAAGGTTTCCCCAGCCAAAAATTCTGTTCATATCATACCCATTCGATGCCACAACATCAATATTTATGCAGCTAATCAAGAGCACGCAAAATTAGACTAAAAGGCGTTGCGCAAAATGGAAAGAACAACAAACCAAAATCCAATCAAATCAAAGAGTATTCAGCGGCCATGCGGCTGAAGAAGGGCAAAAGGAGTGATTCATTGTGAGGGTGGCAATTGGGGAAACTTCATTTGAAATACAAACGTGAATTTGCTTCTGACATTTTCATGGAAATGATGCTTAACTTTTTACTCGTGTAAACTTTGCCTAAATGAATTTTCACGATCTTCTGGCGTTGTTTTTTTTTTTTTTTTTTTTTTTACGCTTTCAACTTTTGGGGTGCTTTATTTTTATTTTTGTAGCTCATTTTTGGCATATGGCCCTAGGGAGTTAAGAGCTTGTTAAGCGACTTTCTTTCAGGTGTTGGCAATGATTATGACGATGATGACGATGAGTTTGTGCTCAGCGCCCGCTGTTGATTCCAGTTCCCTGGAGAATTTTGCCAGCAATAAATGTGATTGTTTTCGCCAAAGGCGCCGCAGTCAAGCCTCGTTATTTATATAAACGTTATTTAGCATAAACAACTTTGCTTAAATTGCACAAACTTTGCATAAGCCAGGCGATCTCTACATAGCTGCAATCAATTTCAATTTTAAGCCTTTTACGGCAGGGGCAGCGTTTTTAATTAATCGTCGGATTACCAGGAGCTGCCCAACGGCCACAACGTGGACGTGGCCGCAGTCCTCGAGAGCGATTTACGCTCTATACTCCAGCTGTCCATTTTTTTCATTATCTGTGCCATTTATTCTATTTTTGTCGCACAACTCAACTAAACGAGCGACAAATTGCCAGAGCCTGTGGCTGCAGTGCGCGCTCGCCCGTTCTTCATCCTCAGCGATGATGAACTTTTATTGTTCCTGGCCGCGCTTAATCCTTTCACGCTTTGTGTCATCAATGCGACGGGTGCGGCAGCAGCAATGGCAATAGCAACAGCAACGGCGCCGACCGCACTTCTGATGGATTTTCCGAGCCCACGAATATTTTGAATCCTCGAATCATGCCATATGGTCCAAGTTGGCACTCTAAAGCCATGGTGATGTGTTGTCCATGGCAAAGAACGCAAAAAAAAAGAAGAAAATTGAACTCATTTCGTTTTACTCGCATTGTGGTTTGGTATTTTGCACAGAAAATCTGTTTTGAAAACCAATAAATCTGATTTATTGGCTGCCTGCCAGATATCATATCTACCCATCAGCCGGACCGATAGGTCCTACTCTCTAGCTGCCAATCGGGGCCGTCTTCATTTGTGAGCTGAGCGGCGACTGTTTTTCTGTTATGATGAAGTGTTTCGATTTACAATGAGGTTAGATCTATTGTGTGCTTCCGAATGTATATGAGTGGATCAGAATTGGCCACAGAAATTATGATGAATCGCCGGGTGTTAATAGTGTCACAGTTGTTCCTTTGTCTCTTCATCGGTTGCATTTGATGTATTTGCTAATCATCAGCCACGAATTTCTATGCTATTAGGCCCCACTTCAGATCCCAGCCCCTGCCTGCAGCTGTACCCAATTATAATCAGAGTCCATCAGGGATAGCCAGAAGCAAAAGTCGTAAATTACAGAAGGTGCTAAAAGCCACACAAACACAAAAATTGTTAAAAATAATGACACATTTGCCACATCTCCGTTGGGTCATCAGCGAAACCTGCACATAAAAGGCAAGGATGGGTTCGATGGGAGATTGCTGTTGGGGTTGAGGCTGGGATACATGATGTTGCTGTCCATTGGGCAGTAGCCCGACGTCATCATCATCATCATCCTCGGCGCTCTCGCAGTCTCGTTAGAGGCGTAAATCTGCGCTGTGGGCGACGTTATTGTAACAATCAACACCCGACGCGTTAAACACATACGAAATGATTACCAGGGAGCGACGAGCAGGCCGACGCAGAATCAGAATCAGAGTCCGCATCAGGGTTAGAGGCAGAGGCAAGGGGTGGGAACTAGGCATCGCCTGTAGCGTTTCGATTTTGACCACAGCCGAGACCCATCGGGGTGTTGACAATTCAAATGCAATAATTGCGACTATGAACCGCACGAGGCTCGACGGGATTCAGAAAAGGTGTGCCCAAATCCCTCGTCCAGGTCGCGTGTGCGTCTCGCCTTTGGCTCGTTATTTCGTGTTTGACACAATGTCAACTTTGTAATAAGTTTTGCTTTTACTGGCTTCGCGTAGTAGTACGCATAAAAAATTTCTGTAATGGCAGTTGCAGTTGCTTTGATCTCCCCCCAGCCAGGGGTAGTTTTTGCACCCCGGTTAACGAATGGTCGCAACGCAGTTTTAATGAACCCTCCACGTTTCCTTCGTCAGTGCTTGTTACTGATTTTTGATCCTGTTGCCATTGTGGCCATTGTTCTCGCACTCTCGCATTCATCATTTGCCTTTGAATTCGCTTTTTGTCGGGTGTTTATTATTAGCCTGGCAAACACATCCGCACTCGCAGCCGGCGATCTCGAGCTGCCTTTCTCCCCACTGCCTACCATTGTTGGGCATCTTTCAATGTTGGTTTAATGAGTTGAATATGTCAAATGTCGCCCTGTGCATAAACCATTTGGTATACCCATTGTTGGGTCTGCTGGCAGGGGCAGGCAAATGTAGTCATTAGCATTGGAAATTACGCAAAACATTTTGAGAGCAAATCGAGAATATATTTTACACTTTAACGTGAAGTATTACAGCTCAAAGACTTCTCGCAATAATAAAAAGGTATTAACAGTTGGACGCTTCCTCTAATCATCACACTTCTCATTTAAAGTGCTATCTAATCGCTGTATCTTAGATAAAGTCATGTGGAAAACTGCGGGGTAGAATGCTGGTTAGCGGGAAATTCGCATAAAACGCATTAGCATTGGGATACTTGAACAGATGTTGCTGCATTTGAAATTCACAAAACTAAAAGCGAGGCGCAAACAAATCCGCAAAAGCAAAACTTGAAAAGACAAAGAGGATTGCTGGGTTGGCCAACACCTTGCCTTGCTGTATCTAGTATTCGTATCTAAGCATTCTGCATGCTGCCAATGACAGTTGGTTGTTGTCACCCTCTGGACAGAAATTCGCACAGCTGAGCGCTGTTAGTGGGCTGAATAATTCCATAGAATGCGACGAATGCAAAGTGCGACAATGCTCCCCAAACGGCTTAGAGGTGCGAGTCGAGGAAGAAGTTAGCAAAGTCTGTCGCGTCTCTAATGCACATTGGCATTTACATAATTCCCCAGACACGCTGCGGGGCCGAGGGGCACTTGACTTAAGGCAAGCACCCAGAACCAAAATCAGAACCAGAACCAAAACCAGACCCAGACCCAAAATCAAAATTAGAGCCAACCCAGCAGTGAACCAAGCCAAATATCAATTACAATCACGCAAACCAAAACACAACACGGACCACTTTAGCTCGGGGACAGCGGCCAGCAATAGAACAACAAGCAAATTAATTGAAATCAATGCAAATGTCCTGGCCCAACCAAGCAACCCTCAAGGGTTGTGTTGTGCTTCGTTCTGGTTTTTCAATTTCAATAGGCAATCGCATTTGTCAGCGGCTTAAGTCCGCGCTCTGGTTTCCACTTTCCGCTCGCGAGATTTCACAACCCCCTACCTCGCCATAGAAGCCCTGCCACAGTGCCATTGTTGTCAAACATGTCAAAGCAATGGCAAACATTTGGGCTGCTTTTAATTTATCAATGCAAGTTGATTCAGTCTTCTATTTTTTTTTCTCGCTGCCCGCTTGATCTATGGAATCCATTTCGCGGTTTGCTGAGCACATGCAACTCGGCGGCGTTCCTCGCATCATCAGCAGCAGCAACAGCAGATAACGCGCCGATAATCAATGACAGTGTCCTTTGCACAGCTCATCCTTTCTGGCACTCAGCGGCCTCTTTGTGTGATAAGTAACTCATTAGCTCGCTGTGTTGCTGGCGGCGGGCTTTAGCATTATGTCATTCTGCTTTTGGTGAATCCGCGTTGGCTTTTGTGGCCATCGACCGCTGCGGGGCATATGGTTTTTGCATTTCCCCGCTGTGCTCTTCAACATATGCCACAAAATGTGCGCATTTAAATCGTAAACGAACAGACTGTAAATTAATGTGCCAATGCATAGATTAAAACGAGGCTTATAGTGGACTTGTTTTCGGTTTTGAGAAGGTGGCAGTGCCTTAACAAATTCACTGAACTTAGCAACACAACTGAACTCAGGCATTAAATTACGGCAGATACAGTACGAACCCAAAGATTGTCTGTACCAGCTTGCATTCACAGCATTTAGTAATATCTCAGCATGTATTGAAAACGTTTTGATATGCTCAATTTTCATATCGAGTTGACTCTTGCTGCTAAGCATTTAAGATATTTCTTTAAAGGTCAGTTATGCCACAACTCAATGCCAATTTCTGATACATCAGGAGCCATAAAATCGTTTGCCAGCACGCGTCGCGGTTTAAAAAGCAATGTCAATAAATTTTCACTAGAATGAATTTATTGGTAAATCCTCCAAATGGCAGCGAGGGCTTTTTGACAGGGCTTCAGGCCACGATTCAACTCGTTGACGTTACGCAAATCGGCGTCGCCTCTAAATGTCAATAAAGAACACATTTTGTTGGAAACGCTTTTTATGTCCAGGCCACACAGTCAAGGAAATCAGGCCCAAATAAGAGCATAAAAGTCTGGCAATTGCCAAGTGAGGCGCGCGTCGTTTGGCGACAGAATAATGACACGAAATCGCATAATTTGTGCAACAGACGAGCTACGGGCCACGAGCCACGAGTAACCCCAAAAGGTTAGCCAAGGGTTAGCGCCAACAAAAATAATATCAACAACAACAATAACAAAATGAAAGTCAAGGAAGCGCCTTTCAAATTGCCTGATTTACTAGTCGCTTGGGGCCAACGATTTTCCAGTTCAGAATAAAAGGAATAAAGTATGCTCCAAGGATATGCGAATACATATAGCAATTGCCCACATGTGGTGGCCCGGCCAACTAGCAACAACAAAGAAACAAAAACAAAAATATATATGTATATACAACAAAACAAGGAAATAAATATAAAAGTGCTTGGCAATAAAATTTGCGTAAATAGTCCAATTTGCATTGAATGTTGCCTTATTTATTTTTCGACTTTCTGGCCGAGCCCCTCTCCAGAAACGGAACCAAAAATGAATCACACTTTGCCCATTGTTATGCTTTGAAATTCTTGTTGTTGTTATTGTTAGTTGTGCGATTGTGTGTGTGGGTGAGTGTGTGTGCGGGTGAGTGTGTGTGTGTGTGTGTGGGTGAGTGTGTGTGTGTAGCTGTGGGTGTTAGTAAAGTGTAAATTTGGCAAATTTTGTTAAAAGCAAAATATAAAAAAATAGCCCAGAGCCCATATACAGTAAAATGACGGGAAATGGAAATGTGCAGACATTTTTCTCATTTTAAATTATCAACGCCCCATTTTGTGTAAGCAAATGGGCTGAGTCGTCTTCATAGATTGGCCGATAGAGCCAGAGCCAAGCATTGTGTTAAAATTATTTGGCAAGACTTCGAGGCGCAGAATGCTCCCAAGCTAATTATGCGGCCCCCTCTTAGAGTTTTAATTCTTTACGTGGTATGCATGTATTCCAATTGTTCTATTGTTTTTATTCGAAACTTTTGCCAGACGAAAGTGCTTCAAACTTTTCACTTCAAGCCGAATCCAATGAAGCTCAGCAATTAACAATCGGTGCTTAAATTGCTGCCAATTAACAATTAACAAGCTCCCAGCCCCAAAACGCAGCCAACAAAACTTTATTCCCTTTTTGTTTTTTTTTTTTTTTTATATTAAATGCGCATTCAATGAGTCTATTTTTATATATATAAGTCTTGTTAGTTATTAATGGATTCCAATATGTAAATGATATGCTATAATTTTAGGCCAACACGCAATCGCCGCACAATCGATTGATGACCACAGAAATTCCTCTCTCTATTAGGCATTTAAATAAAGCGACAAAACAATTTAATTTCACACGCACAAAACGCAATTTAATATTGCCCACGAAAATGTTAAGCTAATTACACACACACTTGATGTACATAAATTAAGTGCTCCCATTGAAAATAGTTTTTATACAGTATTTAAATTGATCTAATTAAACGTGATTATGTACTTGGTCTCTAATTGCTCGGCACAGAGATCGTCAAATTCCGATTATTTTAGTTTGATGTAGAATCCCAATATTGATTGTCTTTTTCATGAAGTATTCCGGTTATTAAGCGTTCTCTAAAGCCATCGTACTCTTAAAAAAAAGCAGTACCATTTAAAGCTAACACCCACCCACACACACGCCCGAACACATTAACTCATCAAAATTAACTAAGTTATTAGCTCGTTATCTTTCACACTTAATATTTACACAGTTGGCTGCTGAATAGCCGTAGCACATCAGCTTGTAACCAGGAAAAGCCAATGACAATAGGTCAGAATGCTCTGCGTGAGCATGCACAACTGGAAAATACCCTCAAAATTACAAAAACACATATATTCCATTCGAATCGAAATTACAAAGTCTAAAGACCTTCAAATGCGTAATCCTAGACTTAAATTCTTAAAGAACTTAGGTGATTCAGGGGTTGAATAGTCGGGATTGTTGAATGCTTTTCTAGAGTCGATGTGCCAATAGCAACACATTCAACAACATTCAACAAAATCCACGAATTGATCGACTCGAACCTTGATGCTGATAAATGGAAAGATTGCTCGTTTTGTCTATTACATACATCGTGACAACTTTATTATACCCTTTGTTTGCATTTTCAATGGGTAAAGAGCATAAAATGAGCCTTGACAAAGTCATAGAAAGGAGGCGTAGGGGGCAGTAGGTGGGCTCAGACTGTTGCTGCTTGTTGCTTAAAATTCAAACAATGTGTTGATGCCTTCACACCAACAACACATGCATAATTAATATGCAAAAGAAACAAAAAACAACAACAACAGCAACAGTTAAGGCAGTGGCAGCAGCAGCGGCAGCGGCAGAAGGGTAAAACTTTTTGGCCGAGCTGGAAAATTGAAAGGGTTAGCATACTTTTCGGGGCGGGATGCGGGCATCGTTAGACGACATTTTGCAGCTCTGCTGCTGCTTCATTATTACAGCTTCCGCGTCAACATCATTTCCGCAAACAGCAACAACTACATTCAAGCACACACATACACACACACACACACAGACACAGTCACACACACCCATGCAGTTGTTGGCTCTTTCAACGTTTGCTGTTGTTGTTCTTATTGTTGTTATTATTGCCATGCATAATTCATATGTGAAACGCAACAATAGGTGGCAAAGCAAACGAAGCAAAAACATAACCTCAAACCTCGTGAATGGCAGTGAAAATGGTTTAATTGAGGCTCACATAAACACACTCACAACCACACTCACACACACTCACCCACACTCTCTACTCGCAGCCCCTCGAAAATTTAAACTCAGACTCATGCTGCTGCCCTCTCAGGGCATTTACATATTTCAATGCATGCAATTAAGCGTGTAAGGGGGTTGAGTGAAGGAGGGGTAGGGGTAGTGATGGCGCCCTCGAGGAGCGGGTGGCGCTGCCAACTGTCATGACATGGCAAAAAGTTTAATTTTTTGTTCAAACTTTTTCGACGTTTGTTGTTTTTTTCATTCTATTTTCCAGATAAATATAGCTTCTAACTTTTGAGTTGGCCTGCTTTTTAGCGTAGAAGAGACAGGTTACCCGTTTTCTTAATCTTTTTTCTCCTTTTGCCCTGTCTTGCAGGAAAATCACGCCATTTTACGGTGAATGGTCTGAGCGCTAATAACACGCTTCAGCAGCAACAGTATAACCTGCAACAACAGCAGCAGCTGCAGCCAGCGACTGACACACGCAACATCTACAACAATCCTTACAACCCACAGCCACAACAGCAACAACAGCAGCAACAACAACAACAACAACAACCACAACAACAACAGCAACAACGCACCGCACACCTTTTTAAAGCGCTGGCTGCCTCTGCTGCTGTGAGCGGTAACAATAGCTTGAACCATCCGTATGACTTCTCTAACTCATCCTCATCGTCGAATGCCAACAACGAGCAGCAAGGATCATCATCTTCGGAAGCAGATAATGCGTTCTTAACTCATAATAACGGTGAGTTATCAGTTTCATATATTATGCTATATACAGTAAGAAGATCCTTTAAGCCTTTAAGCGCAATTATAGAAATCAAAGCTGCCAAAGCAACTTCACGGGAGAGATAACTTTAAAAGCAGTGCTACAAATGCATAAGAAAATTGTTTTGGTTCGTTTGAGGGAATTTTCGATTCGATGCGGCGGATTTTGTTTAGCAACTAGTTTGGTTTAAGGTTCGGCTATAAGTGAATAAATGAAATTCCGACTTTCAGCTGTTTTAGTTAAAACCCGGTCCGCAGACTGAGCAACACGATTTAATTTGATTAGGATCCTAACAGTTTTATGACTGCTGTTTTATGGCGCATCTTTGACGTTAACTCCCTAGTTACAAATTGAATTGAAGCTGGAGCAATTAAAAGGAAAACTTTCGAGCCTTAAGTAATATTTCCACTCTTGCATAATTTTTACCTCTGCTGGCACAACAAATCAAAAAACTTGCTCACCTGCCTGTTTGGTTGGCAGTTTGCCATAATTTGCACGCAATTTGCATTTCAAGTGGCCAATCCCCCAGACCCCCCGATCTCCGTTCCGGATCCTGCAGGAAGCTCCTCTCAATGCTCAAGTTGGCCACTAGCCTTTCCTTAACTTGCGACTGCCTTCTAATTACAGCACAATAATGTACTTATGGCTCAGCCTCAACCCAAGTCTCAGTCCCAGCTCCAGATCCAGGCTGGCAAACTTGGCACCCAACGTGGCGGTGGCGGCAGCGTGAAATTAATGTGAGAGCTCATAATTTGTTAAGGGAAGCGGATAGAAGACCGAGAGTCTCTCGTTGAGGGTATGGGAGAGTTTGTTTAGCAGCAAAAAAAGCAGCTACAAATTACAGGTTAAAACGCTTGGCAAAGGTGTGGCAAATTGTGGCTATGATTTATGTGGGTGCTGCACCTTGTTATGGCCGAGCATAATAATGGAGGGCATGCTGAGCATGAAACAGTTAAACTAACTTCTATATTTGATTCAATTTCAACTTGGAACTGCAATATTGTAAATATTAACATGGTGTCACTTGTGATTCAAATCAGATTTTGACTTCTTTAAACGTAAGATTGTCCCATTGGGCCTGGGAAAGCTGGAAATCTCATATTCAAGTCGCCAGTTGGTACAGCCAGTTTAATGTGCGTGGCCTGAGTAAAGTTTCGTTTGGCTTTCTCCTGTTTGGATGCATTATCAACAAATCATTGGATGGCCGCCCGTTTGGGGCAGCTATAAAATGTGGCAAAGTGCAAATGCCGCACAGGACAATGGCAGACAGGCAAAGACGCCGCCAGTTATGTAATAAAAATCATTAAAAATATAAAAATGAAAGGGGCAAGCTAACAAGGCGCTTGGACCCACGTTGCCCTGCCTTCAATGTTGATGAAGCCATGAAAAAAATTGAAAATCCTTGCCAAGCAACGCGTCGGGTAACAAGAAACTAAACGAGCACCCAGCGCCATAAACTTAAATCACGATTAAAAGTGTGATTATCCTTGTGGCGCTACAAATCGCCGCTGCAGCTGACAGAGCACAGGGCAGGCCAGACGTCGGCCACTAGACTGGGACAACAGCGTCCTGGCTGCTAGCTTGTTGTAGCTTGTTTGTTGTTGCAGTTGTCTGATTTTATATCTTTACAACCAGGCGCGGCTGTGGATGAGTAGTCAGAACAATCTCAATCCCCGAGCTAAGGTTGGAGTCTGGGCTCGAGTCCTTGGTTAGCTGCTGCTCTGTTGCCTTTGTTATTCTGCTGTGCTTATTATACCCTGCACCCATTTATAACTATGTTAGAAAGGGTATAACGTTTTTGTGAACAAGTATGTTATATAGTTTCGTTTATAAAATTATTTAAATATTATCCTTTAACAGAAGTTATTCCCGGCATTACTTTCTTTAGGCTTGTTAAAGGAACTTACTATATATCTAACTAATTACGACAAGACTAACAATAATGTACGTGGCTGACATAGGGTATATACTGCGCTGAAACTTTCAGTTAGAGGCAACCCATACTTGTTTTGGCTTCTGAATAGCCCGAGCATACAGCTCAGCTCCAAGACCGTCAGCATGTGTACACGCACACCACACAACATGTCCAAGTATCAACAGCCAACTATGAGACACATATGCACATATGCATAATTGTAGATATGTTTTGCAAAAGAGATAGTTGGCGGCACTGAGAGTGTTAGACTTTGCCATAACAAGTTGAATTTAAAGAGAAATCTGGGTAGCTCGTGTGCCTAGTATTATAAAAATAGGTAATCATTTACTTTTTTCTCTGTTTCCTTAGTCGAAGTAAAGAAAAGCTTTTTACGCAATCAAAAGTTAGGGAAAGTATTATAAGGATTCGAAGCGATTTGGAACCCTTTTATGCCCTTATACATTTACTTAACAATGGCAGCTGGAAGCCGAAAAATAAAACTACATTTAAACCGGAATTAAATTCTTGGCCATTGTCCCTTTCTGGGCTGTGTAGAATAAAGCATTATTAGCAGTCGCATTTTAAATAAGTACGAAAAATCAAAGCTCCGTGCATATGTCCAGAAAGTCCATCAATTGTTTCGCAAGTCCGGCCGCCGTTACCCTAAGCTGTCAATTGCTGCAGACTTTTGCCAATTTAACGAAACCGAAGCCATCGTGCTGTTCCTGCCTCGATTTCAGTGCAAATACAAACAGGCAAATGCAAATAAACAAGGCGTAGAAGGCCTATAAACAAAGGAGCAATCGGTGGTGGACACTCAACCCCAGACCTTACTGTCCTGTCGGACGGTCGGCTTATCACAATTCACCCATCACACGACCAAGTGGCTGCCCCTCTCTCTCTCTCTCTCGTTCTGCATGTCTGTCTGCCTGCCCGTTGGATTTAACCCCCCAACATATTCTGCCATTGGACAATTGACTCTCGTATTTCAGTGATGAACTTAACTTATGTCAAAATATGCGATAAGTAATCCTTTTTGGCTGCGACAGTCAGCTGCCTGTCCATCCGGCCTGCTCCACTTGTCCATGCACAGTCAATTCGAGCCTAGACCTGGGCCTGTGTAAATATTTTGCTTCTAGTAATAATATCGTCGGGGGGTAAGTTGATGGCCTTACCATTTTTGTACATTTTGTACATTTGTCACGAAATCTAAAACAAAAACTTTATATATATTTTCCTGAGTGTCCGTAATGAATTGTGACAGAACGGACGGATGGACATATTGACAAGGGGAGTGCAGGAAAGTAGTCAAGGCATCTTTTGTTTGTCCTTCATTTGGTGCCTGCTGTCAGGAAGTGGATCCAAATATACCCAATTGATTTATTTTTGTAGTGAAACACTAAAAAGATTCGCAAATATGAGACTCAATGGTGTATTTTCTATTAAATAATTTTGTTATTTAGACATCATTTATCCACCTTGCTATAAATTCAACCATACACATAATTTTTGCTATCGTCATTTCGATATAATTGCGACAATTTCATGCTTCCGCCTTCCGCTTTACACATATCCTGCATCCTTGCACTGCGTCCTGAGAGACATGTATCTATATATTTGACCTGTCTTATCGGTGGCCATCAGCCCCTTGGGCCGTAAAACTAAGCCAACCCTAAGGGTTCTGGAAAACCCCAGTTTTACGCCGAGATTCTCAATTAGGATAATCTCCGAATGACTACGCAAATATTGGCAAAATTCGAAAATTCGCTGCAGACATTTTGTCAGACGTTTCGGGCAATGCATTCGACACGAAGTAAGTCACTAAACGACAGGGTCCTGGTTTCTGGTCCTGTTTGGTTTAGTCTGCGTCCTCCCAACTGTTTACATTGCCTTGTAACTGTTATTGTTGTTGTTGTTGCTGTTTTTGTTTTTGCATTTGTAGAGGCATTGCCGCTTTTCAGATTCGGAGTTTCCAGGCAAATAACATTTTCCGTATTTTCAGATGAAATGCGTCTCTTGGGGGCGGCCTGCATGATTGGGCATGGTTGGGTTTTATGCGAAGGGGCGTGCGGTTGGGTCAGCTGTCCTCTATTATATGCACATAAAAATAAATTCCAAGACTTTATTATGCCCATGTACTTGTCATTGTCGATGTGTGTGCAATGGACTGTGCTTTCATGGGGGAAGAGTGAAGCCTGCAACAGCAATTGCTGTTGTTTTTGTTCGGCGCCCGGACATGGGTACTGGGGATTCGGATGTGGGTAATGCAACTGTGAGTACGCGTTTAACATTTGTGCAAGTGTACGTGTATGCTGCAGTCATATGTTTAATTTTTTGCCAATGCCCAATTGAATAACAATCGAACGCTTCATTGAGTAACATCGGTCCTGTAAACTGTGGAAAGTGCATAACTTTTATTTGGTAAGCCGTTTGATAAAATCCTTGAAGATTATTCCAGCTATTGAATTGAGTTGTGTTGTGTTTTCTTAGTTGCGCATGAACAATTCAAGTAAAAATGGACGCCCAGAACCCAGCGTCAAGCTGTCGCTATAAATATTCCGACTTTCTTTTATAATTGGACCCTCTCAGCCACACATACTATATGAAATTTAGTCTTCGTTAGCTTTGGTATTAATCGTTCGATCTTTATTATTTTCTCAAGGATTATATATTGCAGACAAAAAAGTCATTATAGCAAAGCTCAAGTTTTTACCTCTAGTACTGACTTTTTTTCGAATTTGAAAATTGATTTTTGTCGATCTGCATGTGTCAACTTTGAAGTCTGCAGCTCGGTTATAAAAACGGTCAAACGAACAGATGGGGGAACATGTCTCAATGCTGCCCAAGAATATAGATACTTTACGGGGTCGGATATGCTTTCCACGAATTCTTACGTGCATTTGCATAAAACCATTTGAACCCATTTTAAATGGGTTGACAGAATAAAAAAACACGTAATCTTCGCTGCACTTTAGCTGACTTATATTGACCCGATTCGCTTCGAGCTGCCCAATCGTGTATGACTTGCCAAATCAACAGAGTTCATTGAAGCACAACGAAACGCCTACTCAAATCTTACACACTCAAGAACCCACTTATTGACACAAACAAAATGCCAGTTTGATGCACTAAAAAGCCTCAAATGGTGGCCGACTTTCGGGCGCTGCTGTACTGGATACTTTCCGACAGGTAACACAAACGTGCCGCCAAGATGGCTGGAGGAAACAAGTTTATCCGCGCAAAAAAACAAAGTTAGATACGAGCCAGTAAGCCAAAGATGCTCATTGATAAGCCTAGTAAGTTTTCAAGAAAGTGCGCCTGAGTGTCTGCCTGAAGTTTAGCCCATTTGTGTAGAATGCAATTGTAATTTGGTAATGTCGAGTGCGGACTCACAAAGCTCGAGCTTAAGCGCGCCATCTCATCTTCAATTCACATGAATACAATTTGCTCTTAAGTATCCAAGCACTTGAGCATGCCTTTTGGCCGCTGTCAAGTGGGAAGTTGTGGTCAGGCCATTATAACTTATAAGTCGGTCTGCCCACACTCTGGCCGCTCTTGCTGTCGCTCCATCCTGTCGCTCAAGTGGCGGTTGGCAAATTTTTGGGCATGCCATTTTCTAAATGAAATTCAAACTGACATCGTATCAATTTAAATCAAATGAAGTGCACTTTTTGTTCTGCCCGGCTGCGCTCGAAATCTGCTGAAATATTGAGTGCATCAGAGCCACAGTTCAGGACAGGCCGGAAAGCAATCGAGCGTGTCCTTTAAGTGCTGAACCAAAAGTGGCATAAACTTTAACATAGTTTTGGGCGGCATACAAGCTGCAGTTGACATAGTTTTCAGTAGTTGCCTGTAAGCCAGCACGTGCGAATGCCAGCTCTAGCTTTAGCTGAAGTTCGAGTCGTGTTGCCCAGTTAAGGTTGGCTCTGGTTGAGCTGCAGCTCATTACGTGGCCAGCAGCTTAAATGATGTGACAACTTGCAGACCAAATTAGAATTTGGTGCCAGAAAAGGTGCGCACAGAAGTATGCAACAGTACGAGAGCTACCGGCCGGGGGGCTTAAGCGAGTAGGGGCTGCAAACACCTGACCAATTTACGACCCCAACTACAGCCGGAAACGATGCCAGCAATTTAATGAGCTGCCATTTATATAAAAAGCAGCAAAGTGGCCAAAGGTGGCCAAATATTTAGCAACATTGCGGATGCAGACAGGGACAGAGACAGACAGAGAGGGAGAGAGAGAGAGAGAGTTAGAGTGAGAGTGTGTGAAAGAGACACAGAGATGGAGAGAGTGAAAGACTCCTAAGGGCACTTGGGGCACGGGTGCTCACATGAGTGCTGCTGCGAGTAGCGGTTCCGTGATTCATGCAATTCGCACAGCAGTTGGCCATAAAAATGGCTTAAAATGATCATCATAAACGTTGAGTGAGCAAATATTGCAATAAAAGTAAATGACTGAAGGACGTCGTAAAATATTTATACGTGATGCACACTCTCACACAAGCACACACTCAGACACACACACACACGTTGAGGAGCAGTCAAGTCTCATGAATATCATAAAAACGGCGAGCAATGCTACAAAATTGAGGCAACAACTGGAACAAGTTGAGCAAAATGTGCCAAGCAAGCAGAAAAGGTATCTTCAGGGGGAGAAACCGAGTGAAATTTTGACCTAATGATGAGTTTTTACTAGCAGATGAGCAAATTGGAATTAACTTCGAGCGATGTACCTGCAAGTATGCTATTAATAAAGCGCTATAAGTAGAAAGTGTACAGTCCATTTTATAGTTGTGTTTATAGTAGACTCGCTGTTATAAACTGAACTTTAAGATAGTTGCAGTTAACTCACACCAAAGCTCGTTCACTGAGAAAAGCTGAACTATAACAGCCGGAAAGTATTTGATGCCATAAAACTGTTTACAACAGGGCACGCTTAAATATAATAAACGACTTTCAATGTTTTCCAAATTGAAAAAATCAGGATTTTGTAATATTTAGGTATCGATGAAAATTTAAATCTATATATTGGCAAAATTCTGGATAAATCACAGAAGGCTCTACATGTTTGAAATTCCATCGCTCAGCTTACAGTCATTCGGTCGCTTCTATTTTGAACTTCCTTACATGTTACATGTTATTGAAAGTCGCTTTCTGTCTGCTACCCCAATTACTAGCAGGGGTTGACTGCTGTGCTCCCGCTCACAGTTAGTGCTCTCTCATTTACTACCGCTCCTGAACTCTTATCTCTGCTATTTTGAAGAAGTATCGTTAAGTTATAAACTACCCCTTTCGTGACAGGGGCGGTTAGATAATGTTAAATAACATAAGCATATCTGTAAACGGCTTGATGCTATTAATGTTATAGTAATGCTATAATAGTGCAGAGCTCAAACTGTTATTACGCAAGCTACAATATTAAGCTTCCAACAGTTTTGTTTTAAGTTAAGCTACAGGTTTAGCTGAATTTGATTTGTGTATAATTCCATACATATAGCTTTAACTCCATTAACAAAAGAAGTTTATAGCTTGCTTGCACTATAAATGTTATTTAACATATTTATGTTAAGAGCTTTTAGCTATAGCTTTAAGCTTTCGATGTACAGTCTTAACTTTGCCATAAACTCGTAAGGGGAAACTGACCCTATATTCTGCCGCTATAAATGAAAGCTTTGTGTAAGCTCTTCGAAGAAAGTTTTGCTCCTAAAAGCTTGCTGCAAGCGGGGCGACTTACAAAGTTTGTTGCTCATTAGAGGCATCGGCAGCCATTTACTCGTACACACACGCACACAAACACAGACTCGCGCGCACACATACAGGATAACGAATTCTCATGCTGCTGCCGCCATTCGGGCTGCATTAGGTGCTGTCCGCTGCTATTTTGGCCTTTGCATAACTTTTATTGTGTGCGGCAGCCAGCCAAACACAGCTGGCGAATTTCGGTTTTGAGAGCAACAGCGAGAGCATTCGATTCGGTACTAAATTCTCGTCTCTGCCGCTGCCAGCGTCGACTGTTGCTCATCTCCGAGTGTATCTTTGCATGTGTGTGCGTGTGTGTGTGGGCGCGATTGCTTGTCGGCAACGGTAGCCTCGACAGCGGAGACGACGAAGCTGATGCTGAAATGTGGCCGGTAGTCGCATCGTCGCATCAGGCTAACGCCGCCATAACGCATCGCATTCAATGTGGCAAGCGCAACAATGAGCTGCTGCTGCTGTTTCTGCTGCTGCGCCTCTTCGCCAACGCCATCGACGTCGTCGCCATCGTCGTCGTCATCATCGTCGTCGTCGTCGTCGTCGTCGTCGTCGTCGTCGTCGTCGTCAGCGTCGTCGTTGCTGTTGTCGTTGTCGTAGTCGTCATTCTCGTGTCGTGTGTATACAATTTTGCATTAATTTTTGTTGCTGCGGCCAAGTCTTAACTGCAGTTTAGCGTACATTTTCAAACGACGTGCTTCGAAATGCCGTCCAAATGGCCAATATTGCAAGTGCAGTGAATATCAAGTATACGCCGTCAGTTGCAAGCGAACATTGTGTGCTGTCCAAGTGTCTATAGTTGCTAAATCATAAAGTCATTTGGCGCCAAAAAACTCTTTTCAAGTTGCCCTCACAGTGCAGTAGGCTTGTGTGTGCTTCAGTGACTGTAACAAGTTGGCAAACATAACGCTCCAAGGAAAACCACAATTTTCACTGGTGTCAGTATGCAACAAGAATTTGGGCCTTTTTCCTAAGCGTTTTACTGGCTACTTACTGCACATTTGACTAGGGCTTAGGGGTGTGTGAGTTTGTGTCTGTGTTGTGTGTGCGACTTTTGACATTGAAGCTTTCCAGCTATCGCAGTAATTCATTTTCGTTTTCTATACTACTGTTGTTTGATTTTCGTTCCTGTTTTACGTAGCGTATACTGAACATTAAGTTTCCCAGTTATATTTTGGTTTTAAATCAGAAGTTTGTATATAAAATTGTAATTATAAAAGGCAGCGATTTCTAGGAGATAAATGTTGCAAAGTATTCGCTAGAAACTTTAATAATTAATTTAATTATTTTATAAATCAGCTAAGTTATCAATATTTCAAGCTCGCATCTCTATTTGTTAATAAGCATATATCGCTCTGCTCTCTTAAAATACAACACTTTCCATAATATAAGCAGCCGGAGGCGGGTGATAAAGTTGACTACGCGCCGATTCGACAGCTGCCACACACATAATTCGCGGGCAAATAAGACAAACCCTCAAAACTAAAACTAAACAGAGAAACTTTCTCAAATAGCCGGCAGCGCCTTTTGTTGCTTGCCTCAACATATCTAAAATTTAAATTAGCAATCAAACAGATAAACAAATAAGCAAATAAACAATGAGCGCCTGCTTTTAATGTGAAGACAAATAGGGCGAGGTCGTGGTTGTAGTTTATATGCCAAAAACTGATCGGGTTCAGTATAATAACATAAACAAAATCAAATTTGTACGAGAACCACTTTAAATTTTACTGGCCACGCGTGCGGATTTAATCACCCGAAACTAAATGAAAATGTCGCCTGTGGTTCGGTTTTTGTTTTCTCGTTGGCTGCTGCTACTAAATGTACAATGAAATTGATTGTCCCAAAGGTAAGTGGCTGCAAGTTAATGCAAAGCCTAAGATCATTTAACTGTTTATATTTATGAGCTAAATCTACTCCCTCAGATGTGTTTTTGTATATAGCCCCCGATGCACCCACACTTGTTGCACAAATTTATATCCCACTCATACATATTTATATATCTACATTCGCACGGCCTCAGAAAATGAGTTATTTTGTGGGAGATTCTAGCCAGGCACTCGTTAAGGCGTTGAATGCAGGCTTTTAACGCATTTGCGAGACCACAAAATGTACGCAGCCCTGAAGCCTGCCTGCTGCATTACTTATCAAATGAAATAAATACGAGAAAATGCTGGAAAATATTTAATCAATAATTCGTGCACATATTTATAAAAACTTTAAAGAGCAGTTAGCTCTAGAGTCCCGACGATTAGTTGCCCTTACACTCATGCCACTTTCTCTTAAACACGATCAAAATTGTAGAATGTCTGAGAGAAGAAGGAAGGTACTTACAGTAGAAGATGCCTACGAAAGAGTCTAAAACATTAATCTAATTTATAAAACAAGATTGTAATACTTCTTGGAAGGGTATAAAAAAGGGACCATAGAGTTTCCCATTTTGTCTTTTCCTGTGTGTCTTTGTGTTTTAAACGCTTTCTGTTGTGCTGTAAATACTTACACAATAAATTCGTGAAACCATGCAGGAGAGGAACGTAGGGACCCGATATATGATAATACACATTCAGATTTTCATACGCACATACATATGCTGAAATGTTTGTGTTTGTGTCTATACCCAAGTTTCTTGTCCATTTCGTATGCAATTTACATATTTTCATTTCTTGTTTAGAAAGGCCTCATGGCATGAATCATGTATCTATTAGTCCGCCCCAACAGAAGCTATGGCTACTCACTTTAGCACCTCACACAGTTCGGGTGTTAAAACTATTTGAGCTGATTTGGCACATCTTGTCAGTTTATTGAAGATTTAAACTCCACAGATGAGATATACACTTATCTCTGGGAGAAAGGCTGACACTGATTAAAGAGTTAAAACAGGAAGAAAGTGTTTTTTTCAAGTTAAAAATTAAATAAAGTAGTGAGGCATATTGGCAGATAGACAGGGCAAGGGCGAATCCCCTGTAGATGGTGTTCAGTATAATATTCTTAATAAGGATCGGATACGCATCTTTCGGCCGGTTGAATAGATTTTGAAACAACTTCTTTATACCCCTTCGACCACTTATTAATGCTTCGCAAATATGAAGCATTGTATCCGATAGTATCTTTACTTCTTTTGGTTCGGCTTAGGGCACTGCTGGCTCTTCTCCAATTTTAAATTCTTACTCATATTGCTTCTTTCTTTTCTGTAAATGCTTTGAATTCAATAATAAACGTTGCATACTTGCAGACAAGTGGAGGGGGAACAGTGTCTCTTGGAATTTTTCAATTTCATTTATAGATGTATTTATTTACACACCTACGTGCATATATCTATATATGTATATATATAAATACAAAAATATATGTAGCTGCAAGGCATTTGTTGAGCTGCTGAGCTTCTACTTCATTCGCTTTACATAGCATATACCTCATATGTGTATATTTATATGTACAACTAGGCATTTATATACATTATTACATACATACGCTTATAAAAAGATGTATTCATACGCACGCCTAGTGCTAGTCAGGCAAACGAGCAGGAACCACATGCGATTTGCATAGGGAAAAATATCATCAAGTCGCTGGCGGCTAGTTTGCCTGTCTATGTGTGTATGTGCACACTTAAATATATGTGTGCGTGTGCGCGTGTGTGTCTGTGCACGAATGCGATGTTGCTCTAGTGATTGTCTCTCCTTGTTGCTCGATTCGCCTTTCTTTTGTTTGCTGCTTGCACTCAGCCTGCCGAATGGGCAACAACATTAAAAAAGAATTGTCTAGTTAAACACGCTCGACTGCGAAATACCCTGTACCCAGTTGACTATAAGATTCACGAATATAGTATTTTCTGCTTTTCTGAGTTATAACCCCTATTTATTTGTAAGAATTTCTTGTAACGTCGATCTCAGCTAAGAATAAAGGATATTAGAAGCTTATTCGAGGTGCACATAAAGGAAAAATTTTAACAAACATTGAAAGTGTTAAAAGCTGTAAATGAGAAGTTTGGAGCTCACCTCCAAAAAGAGATCCGGGTTTTTGTATAGCAGATCAAGTTTATCGAAGGTGATCAATATTTAGGATAATTATGAAAACTAAGAACATCAAATTATACACATTTAAGGAATATTTTAAATTTTTTCAAGCTTTGTAAATCTATTTCACAAGCCAGCATTCTGATAACTCCCACGACCCTGCCTCCAGTGTATACCACACAAGCTCAAAGCTAGGTCAGGGTATCTATTAGTCAGTCATACTAAGAGAGATACTAACAGGGGACAGCAAATGCAAAAGCCAACGCAAATGTGCTTTGCGTATGTGTGCTTGTCTGTTCTGTGTGTGAGTAACTCAGACACACACATACACACGCACACAGTTAAATATACATTTGAATTCCGTTTCAAGTTAGCGGCAACTGCGCAACAAAATAAGCCAACAAAATGTTGAGTGCGGCGACGAGGGGAAGCAGCTTGGAAATTATTTTTAAAGGTAAGAAAAATATGTAAAAATTTATCCTTTCGCACATTGTGCACGTGTAAGTATAAATGTGTGTGTGTGTGTGTGGTCGTGTGTGTGTGAAGAAAACGAAAAATAAAAATTGAAAAGCTGGCGGCATAGCCGGCAAGCCGTGGTGGAGGCCAAAGATGCTTACAAAAGGCGCCGTGGAAATAAAATAAAAATGTTAAAATAAAAAGCAGCCACAGCAGCAGCTGCCGCCAGCAAAAGGATTTGCATGCGTGTATCTGCACGTGTGTGTGTAGGTGCGGACGTTTGCATGAGGACGTGTGCGTGTGTGTGTGTACGCCATTTGCCTTTTTGCCAAAACGGGACGCGGCAATCGGCGCTGGCGACTCTCCCCGGGGAACTATTGTTCTTATTGTTGCCTTGGATATTTTCTACGCTGTTAAGTTGACGTAAAAGGATCTGAGGATCTGCCTGCACTTGCGAGTGGCCCTGCCCCTGTGTCTGTGTGAGTGTGTGGAAAGGTACTAAGCCGGAACAAAGCTCAAAATTATGCAACATATTTTTTATTTTCTTTCCGTGCTCCGAGCGGCTTTCTTGCCCTCCATTTTCACTCCTTCCCTCGTTTTCTTTTTTTCTTACATATTTATAACGTATTAACGCAGAAGTTGAAGTGAGGAGGCATTTGCCTTGAGGTCTGCCTCGCCACGCACATAATTTAATTACGTACTTTTCATTGAGATGGAATTGAACTGATTATGGAAACGGAATGCGATTTTATATTTTAATGCCGCTTGCTCAAATGTGTATTCACACAATTCTCAATTATGAAAAACGCAAAAGCAGTCATTTATTGGGCCGTAAAAAGCCTTTTACATTTGTAACTTAAGTATTTCAGTTTATTTCTTCTCTTAAAAGGGCTACATAGAAATGAAAAGAATCAAAAAAAAAGCTTATACATAATTTTCGAATTCTGTTGCGATTCATGAACAGCTTAACTAAGAGAGGGATGGGTGGGAGAAGAGTCGCAAGATGCAACTCAATTTAACTTTTAAGCTTAATAAGTTGATTAACCGTTGAGAATTGACTGAATCTCTAGCGATTACCTTTTTTTTAATATTTATTTTCACTTTAATTTGCTAGTTTGTGGTCTGTTTGCCATGATGAAACTTTAAAGTTAATGTCTCGAATTCCAAAACTTCTTTATATTCCTTACAACGTCCGGCTAAAATTGTTCTGTTATGTAGCTAAAACCAAAATGTCCAAAAATTTAATTAAAATTGCCAAAGTTAATTTTGCTGGCACAACAAACACAAAATATTTGCAACTGCAACAGCAACGGCAACAACTGCAACAACAAGTGAAAGAAGCGTAAAATATCTAAATATTCATCCATATACAACAAGAACCCCAGCAAAGAGCCAAGCTCTGCAATTTTTCACTGTTCCTTTTGGAACAGACACACACCCACACTCACACACACACTCACACACACACTGAGACACACACAGTAAACATGAGAGGGCAAAGCCGGCAAGAAGACGAAAACTTTAGTTTCAGACTCTGCACTGCGTTTTAAAATAAATTTAATTCAATGTCCTTTCATTCATTCATACAATGGACAACGGCACACGTTGCCTGGCATTGTCCTGCATTTCGTTGGTTGCAAGGTGGAACTTTCTATGCGATCCATTCAAGCATCAGTTTTTGACATTGGCTATTCAATGCTTATTTTTGCAGCTTTCAAAGCCTGCAAAATGAGTGAAAGGAGCCCCGCAACCCACACCACCGAAAACTTCTCGATGTATGCAAATTGTTGGCGCCAAAGAAATGACCAAAAGCAAAACTTTTTGACACTTAATGAATTGCCGTAGCAGAGTGGGCCTTTACGCCGAAGGAACTGTGTCTGGGATTTCAGATTAGCTGCCAGAAAGTGGAAGTGCTTGGCCAAGTCGCATGTTTAGTATGCACGAATACATATACATATTTGCTTTGACATACTTTTAATTGGGCTTTCCTTAGTGAATGGACCAATGGTAATTTCGACTAAAATGTTGAATCTCAAATGATTTTACACATAAATTATCATGGCCTTCCAGTATTTAATTCATTTATATTAAAAATTTACTTTGCGAAACTACCCCATAAATCGAGTTCGAGCCTGGCTTTTCAGTCTCTAACTTTTATTTTACATTAAATTAAATTTATATTTTTGTTAAATAAGTAGCTTAATTGTGCATTCTTGTCATAAGTTCAGTTAAGGTTAAGACTCGTCAGTTTCTATTCACCTATTCTGTATACACATTCGATTATTTTCTCCTGCAATAATTTATTGTAAAGATCTTACACCTGTTAAAAAAAAAACCCTTTTTTTGCTCGTACTTTACAGTAACACATTTTTAAGTCCGATGCAAAGTTAGAGCCAACCAACTAGCTAGCAATCAGGTTCACATTCATGCTCGGACCCCGCCCGGCTGAAAAACTAACAAAATGTTTGAAGGCATATGGCCGGTCTTGTATGAGGCAATAAAAGACAAAGCGGCGCTCAAGTTGCCAAGCTGCTTAGCATGGAGAGACGAACTTGGCATTCGTTTCGTACAGTTCGTCCCACTTGGCATATGGTCATGCATATTAACAACCTATTTTTATAATGCCAGACGACGCTGGCTGCCTTCTCCTGCCCTTGTGTCCTGCTGGCCACAGCACCCGTCTAACTGACCAGAACGGCTTTCACAAATGCCCAGCGCCCATTAGCATGCGATGGGTCCATAGAAGGGGGTTATGGGGCGTGGAGCAGAGAAATCTTAGCAACAGGCCCTCATGACTTACTCAAATGCACATTGGCAGGCGTTGTCGAAAGAAGTTCCAAAAAGGAAATGGGCTTTGCTCGTCGTCACCCTCGCAACTGACATTTTGGCCATGGACTTTGACTTTGGGTCTAAACTGAAAATCGAAGTCGCAGTCGCATTTGTTGGCCGAGGCGGGGGTGGAGGCGAGGATAGAGGCGTAGTCTAAGCCAAAGTAGCTTGGCATTTAAATTCAATCGTCGCATTTCTTATGAGTTTCCTTTTCTTTTTAATTTGCTTTTTCGATTTTTCTTCCTCTCTCCCTCTCATTCTTTCTCATAGATTTTTTTTGCGATGGGTGTGTCCACATTATCCAAAACCTTACACACACACACACACGTCACATGTTTTACTAAAATGCTATTTTTCTCTGCTTTAACTTCCGTTTCTGTCGCATTACATATACATTATATGTGTATGAATGCGTGTGTATCCCTGTGTATGTGTGTGTGTAAGCTCCATATGTATATGTTCTGCGGATGTAATAATTGTCAGCAACACTTTGCGTAGTTTAAAGGCAGGCCACACCAAAAGTCAGCAGGCAGGAAATGCCAAAGTGAATTTTATGCTAACACCAGCACGAAACTGCCACCCTCTTCCTCCGACGCCTCTCGCCACCTTTTTCCTGTTTGTGTGGCCATATGCAAATCGTTTGCCCAATTGAATTTTAAATGTTTTTGTGATGCTTTTTACTGCATAGTGTTGCATAGATTGCGGCGATTGGCATATGAAATTTAGCTGGCCATCAATTATTTACCATTACTGATTTAAACTATCCATTATTAGAAGGTGCGAATAAAGCGTTATTAAATCAGTTAGCTTAATTATAGATAATATCCCTTAATGTGGCTTTGAGAGAACTATCTTTTTTCTTGCGATTATTACATCTTTACTTGTTAGTTCCGCGGAGATCAGATAAACGATTTTATTTATTAAACCTTTTAAACTTTGCTAAGCTTTCAATTGTTACTTAGAGTGCACTTAAAAAAACTCCTTAAGGAAACTCCTTTGGCCAGCTACACTTATACCTCACATTAAAATCTCCTATAATTTGCTGTTCTTTATATAATTAGAAATTAATACTTTGCTCGCATTTGTAAATGTGGAGTGTTTAGTTGATGTAATGGAAAAATTAATAGTTGCAGTTCAAACCCAACAAAACATTTTTAGGGGTTCGGTTCACGAGCTTTCTTACCTTAAGGATAGCTTCGCGAAGCTGGCTTTCCTCAGTTTTGCGCTCATGCTAGCTATATTTCTATAATTTCTAAAATAATTAGGTAAACATATTTTGATTTATTTTCAATTACAATTTGTTAGAAAAACTATCGCCAGCGCAATGTTTTACCAAATAACCCAAGAGCTTCAGCAAACACTTTAACAAATATATAGTTGGGTTTGCATGACCAGAAGATTGCCCTGTTCTCAGCTCCCCAATGCCAAAACATTTAAACCCTACGGGCGTGCTTTTTCTTGCCCTAATTAAAAAAAATGCATTCTTGAAACACTTTGGCTCGAGCATTTAAATATGTTTAGGTCTGAAATAGAAATATGGAGATCAATGATTTGAAAGAACAGATCAGTGATTGCATTAGATAGACTCCGGCTCTTAAAGTATATGAGACAGTCGGACAGACAAACATAATTTTTATTGAAAATGAATTGAAAATTCGCTATAAAGTTTAATAAGCTACAGTCTATTGGACTATTGGACCCCCTTTATACGGGGTATAACATCATCGACTAAAATATTTTTTTATATACGTTGCTCTGTCCCAATTAAATCGCAAATGTGCTGCTCCTCTGGGGCGTACATCGAATTACCGACTGCCAAGTACCCGAAGCACACCAGCATGTCGCACACACAGGCCAGCACACATACACAAATGAGCGCATTCAAAAAGCATAAACGCCCGCCGCGCCACGAAATCATCAAAGGGGGCTAAAAAAACAGGAGAGTGAATAATAATAAAAATAATGGGCAGGTTGGGGGCTGGGGCTGGGTGTAGATAAAAATTGCGCAACATGACAGTAAAATGCATATTATGCATAATTAACTGTTTATGCGAATGAGTGACAAGCGAAAGGACATGGACCCGGCAATGCCGACGTGCCAAAGCGCACAGTGCAACGGCAGAAGAGCAAGTAGTGGGGCCTATGGCAATGCTTATGCTAATGATAATCGAGATAATAACGATGGTAATGATGATTACGTTCGTTACTGAAAGTGAAACAATGCAAAAGCTGTCGCTCGGCCCTGACTGTCGTCCTGATTGTCCTTTCGTGCCGGGCTTCTGCTAATTTAGACGTTGGCTGCTCTAGCTACCATGCCTTTTAATAATTCACACCCTACAGCCACACGAGGCGAAGAAAAAAAGTGGTTTAAAAAAGGAAAGCATGCCAAAAATGTGAGCAGGAGGTGGGGCGTGGCTGTCAGTGATTTTGTCATTTGGCCAACGTCGCTTTCACTCTGCACACTGTCAATGTGACATGTTTACCATCTGTCTGGGCCTGGTCCTCGCTCCGATCTCATATAACAAAAGGCTTGTTAGAGAAACAGCCAATGCATACACTCCCATACAGACGGACTGACAAGACGCATTTCGGTATTGGGATTCAAGGGACGAGCAAAACTTTTATGCTCCTCTGATATTTTTGTGACTTTGATGAGAGCAGCTCCCCGCAACGAGTCGAGTAAACAGCAGCAACAGCAGAGTCTAGAGGCCACCACACATCCATGTAGTTGCATTGTGTGTATGTGATGGACCACGTTTGATGACACGACAGCAGTCATTATTGTCTACGCTGCGTGCGACTTAATAGGTTGACTTTGATAAGCAAGGGCGACAGGTGAGCTCACCTTGACAAATACCAGCTGACAGACAGGTTTCAATTTGCTAATGCGTTATATTAGTGCTCAGATACCGGCTTGTATATAGGTAACATAATATATACACACACACACGCGGAAAATATTTAGCCAAACACTGAAATTCACATAATCTGTGTAAAGGAATGTGTTATTCTAGCTGTTTACATTTATTAGCTTTAGTATTTGGCCTTACAAAAGGATAAATAGCCTTACATTCCCTAGCTGAGCGCCGATTGAAACATTAATTTCATATTAACTCTGATGCTTAAATTGATTTCTTCACTCAAACTAAACAGGCTGCATCTCAGGCACAGATTAAAGCTGTCATTTAAGCTAGAAGCTGCATTATGAAATCCTGTTAAAGAATTTTCTTCTAAAGCTGGCCTACACCTTCGACATCTGGACTCGTGGAAGCCAATCCCACATTGATATAATCTACAATTTTTATAAGAATGGCATCAAAAATCATCTCTAATGCACATCTACTTCAGAAAGCTTGACAATTGTTGCAAGTATAGACTCTTAGACCAACCCGAGAAGCTGAAACTGTAGCAGCAGACTAAAGAGACAGCATCCATACATGAATCGCATTTATTTCTTCCCAAAAAATCACTGATTTAATTCAATTCATTTAATTCACCTCTCTTCAATGGCATTAGCAAATCTTCGTTCAGTATAGAAATAAATAACAAAGGAAGAAACATCTGATAACAAATACGACAGTCGGATAGAGCCAACAGCATGAGTGTATTTATTTTCCAAATAATTACAATTTCTGGCACAGATGCTTTAAAATTATGATCTTTTCTTGTACACAAAACTCTGGAGCATTTAACTCAAAGTCAGTTAGTAGATAGAAAGAGTACCTGAGTTAAAGCTAAGAATTTTGTCGAATGGCCACGACTCTTCTGGCTGGCCCTTCCCCTCAATCAGGGTCGATGCATAATTAACTAAATGATTCCATGGCAATTGCAAATTGTGCACAACTGCAGCAAACTATTCAATTTCAGTCATGCGCAAATATTTTATTACCCGGACTGGCGCTCAGCCCAAAAAGAGGCAGATACAAAGCAGACAGACACACATACACATGAGCAGATGCACTCATGCACCCACACATTTATAACGAAAGATAGGCAGCCGCAGCAAATTAATTAATAACGAGACCAACAATGACAATTTTCCGCATGGAAAGCGTTGACTTTACAAAATCAACAATAACAACAATATCAAACAGAGACCCAAAAGTGAACAAAAGCTAAAATAAAGCAATAACAACGAAAGTGCTGCGAATCCATTAGATAATGATCAATAGCTGGGCGTTGCGATGCGGGTCGGGGTGATGCTCACATTGATGAATTTATGGTAGAAGCGTATATGAAGATATATATGTATATGTCTATATATTCAACACCAGGCTTTACAGATTGACTGCTTGGAGCCAGTTCGACTTTTGTATCACTTTATAACACTTGACTTGTCTCTGGCTTCTAAAAACTCCACAGCGAGACGAATCTCTGGCATGTTGTCTTTGTTGTTGTTGCTGATTATGAATCTTTGAAAATCAGGCACACGTGAGTGTTTTTCTCTCATATTTGAAAAAGTGCACGAGTCTCAACAAAATGTTGCATATCAACAGGGGTTGAAGTATTCATATTTAAAATATGAGGAAATAATTTCAACTGTCTCATCTCATCTCTGCCTTAACGAGCAGCCCATGTTTTAACCATTATGTATAAATGTAATGAATTCTGCTTCTCTTCAGCAGTGCGTATATCCCATTCACGGAAACATTCTTGGATCTAGTGAGACAACTGTGCTAAGCAGTTCTTTTCAATCAGCGTAACTTTAAGTGCCCAAGAATCTGACAACTGCGAGAGCCGCTTCTCTTAACCGCAAACCCACCCAAAACGCATTGCGGCGATGGCATTTTGCTTTCTTTTGGCAGCTCTTTGGCGCTATCTTTGGAGTTACAGCTGCCGTTTTCAACTGTTGGTTGCAATTTTAATTTAAATTCAAAATGCTTAAAACGCGCCTTTCTTTTGTCTTTTGTTTGTAGAATACCATTGCATATGGAATATGAGTGTGTCTGTGTGTGCAACTTTGTGTGTATGTGTGTGCGTAAATTCCTTTTTTGTGGTTAGGCTGAGCTCACTAACTGGAGAAGCTTCAGTCGTTTCTTCCCGTCCTACAGTAGGTCTTTGCAGCAGAAAAACTGAGCAGAGCAGACGAATAAAAAGGCAGTCGGCGACTTTGTTGCATTTGTAAGCAGAGTTGGCAACGTTTGTGCATAAATGATGACTAGAGCGTGTGCGAGGCAGCCGCTCTCATTGTATTTGCCACACGTTGCGCATACGACGCGTTGTCTGAGGAACAACAGAAAAAAATCAACGCACACACAAAGTAAACATGCACAATTATATGTTATGTGTGTAAGTGTATGTATATATATATATATATATATATATATATATGTATGTGTGTGTGTCTGTGAAAGTGTGTGTACCGGTCGTCCGGCATGGCAAGCTACTGTTGCCAACCATTGTGATATTTTGGCTGGCACGCTATCAGAGCACACAAGTCCAATGTCAAATATGCGGCTCTCGACGCCGACGTCGACGTCGACGCCGCTGTTGGCAAACAAGACAATGAAAATGCTTTTCGTCTGCGTTGACTCTCGGTGTTGGCATTAAAAAAAAAAAAAAACAAGAAAATAATAAAATAAATGCGCCACACACTCTCACTGGCAGCTCCAGCTCAGAGTTGCTGGCAACGTCATTTTGTCATTCCAGCAAATGCCAGCGAAGTTTGTCGAGGCTTTCGGTTTGTGCCAATCCCCGACGAACTTAGTCGCCACATGGCAGGAATACAATTGCTTTTATGAAATTAAATTACGACACACATATTTAAACACTCCCAGGGGGTGGGAATGAGCAAGATTGGGCGTAAGAGTGTGTGTGAGAGAGCGAGAGTGAGGGCTAGGAGAATTATCTACTGCAGTCAACAATATAGCTGCAGAGGCTTGAAAGGCTTTCGGAAGTTTCTGCCAGCTGCTGACGAGAGATTCTTTAATGCGTTAATGTTGATTAAAAAAGAATCCTTGAAAGTCTATCAGAAAGTCAGAATCGTCCACTCAAAATGTAAGCAATCTTCATGAGCCATATGCAAGGCAATGCAAAAAAACCAAGGACACTTGAAAGAAAACTATATTTGACTGAAAGTTGCAAGTTTGCACAAAAATTACGTTTTTCATGTTATAAAAATAAAAATAATTTTTTTTAAATATTTACTCAGAATGCAATTCATGTTCTTGTGCCCAGTTCATTTTCACACCCTATACGCATAAGATAGTCATGTTCAAAATTTGTATAATACATCCCAGACGCCATAGAGTATATATTTACTAGCGCGTAACTCCGGGCTTGCCCGTGGCTTGCATTAAATAAATTCTTAGAAACCAATCGTACGGTAAAAATAAAAAATAAACCAGTTAACCAGTGTTGCGGGTGAAAATTCCAAATCGCTGAAGCTAGTATTCATTAAGTTCTTATGTAGACCATTGAAAATAAGTTTGAAGCAAATCGAACAAAACTTAAAACTTAAAAACCGAATTTTCCACCGTCCACGTCTCAAATGATGTTTGATATAGATTCTTGGAAATGAACGGTTTGGGCTTTGCGTTGATCACCAATCATTGAGTCAGTCAGTCAAGGTAAACAGTTTTATATATAGAGATACCCGACGACGAGGTGTTTCAATATTCTTCTGTCTGACTGCACGACCTACTTTAAAGATCGAGCGGAAAATATATACACTGAGAGTAGAGGTGTTTGCAGTCGGATACTTATTTTATTTGTTCATTTTAAGGAATCGCTTTCTTCAGCTCGTGAAAAACTGAAAAATAATATTAAAAAAATCAAATTTAATGACGATGTCTTAAAAATAGAATCAGTGCAAATAACTTACACGGGCAACCTGTTACTCATCCTTTGCAAACCTCTGCTATAGCATATGATAAATGTAATTTAAATTAATCCCCACTAGTGACTGCCACGCCACACCCCACCGCCCACTCGTTACCCACCCTCCTTGAGATTCACATCGTCGTCGCCGTCAACGTCATCAGCGCATTACAAACAATTCCACTTAAGCACGCAGCCACAGCAGCTTGTGGTTACACGGCAGGCACACATAACGAGATTGTGACTACTGGACAATGGGCGTGGCATCTACATGCCGACTTTCATACACACACACACTAACACACCTAGCAAACTGGACAAACTGTTTGCTAGCTTAGGACTTGTTTAGCAATTTGGAATTTTTAAATCCCATTTAATTTGCAATCAGCGGTTGATTTGTTTACCAAGGACTTGGCCTTGTACATAATATAAAATGCGTCCCTGGTCTTCGCAATATGTGTACAGCGTCTAGACAATAGGCATTCAATGATTCAATAGTTTAATTTCAAATTTCCACACAAATAAACAAACACTCAGTCAGAGAGGCAAGAGCTCAAGCATGGACAACAATAAAAGCTTTCTGTTTAGTTTAGTTATTAAATATATCAATTTCCATTTGTAAAATTACGCCACATTCCGGCCTGGCCTTCCGTGCTTATCTGTGTGGGTTTTGTTTATCCAACTAGCAAAGGTGTTTCTACTTACATATGTCATATCTATAGCAGCCTTTATTTCTGCATCTAAATCTGTATCTGCAACTGTGTCTGGATCTGCACAGCGTGCGTAATTAAACAAAAGTTGTTAATGTGTTGATTATTTGAAGTATTTATGTAATATCCTGTTTTCTCTGCCATTCCTTATGAATGTGCGAACAACGATAAATGATTTTAATGCCGTCTACTGCTAATAGTAATTATTTAATTACTTTCACATATGCAGCATACTGCACAAGCATTTCAACCCTACTTAGATTTGGTACGTGTCTCGTGAGGAGACAAGAAAAGCCAGAAAGATATTCCCATTAAACAGACACGCAGCTTAAAATTGCAGGCATAACTATATTTGACATTAACAAATGCTTAGGTTGACAAAAATTTTAATTTAACTCATTTTAAAATGATGTCTAAAACCAAAAATAAAAAGTCTTTTGTACTTACATCAACTATCTGACCAACAAAGCTCATTTTATGAATCATTAAGTCAAAGGTGTCCTGCAACTGACATTTTATAAGTTATTTGTAAGTTTGACTATATTTCCTACATATATGCGAAATCTTATCGGCTATATCGGGTCACTATATCATAGGCTGCAATGGGAAAAAGTAGGCCAAAAGAAGGTTCTTTCTTATATTGCAAAATATTCTGTTTTCCAAGATAATGCATCTTCTCAAATATATGCAAAATATATATGCAAAATGAAATTTCTATAGATAGCAGTTGGGCTGGAAGCTGATATCGCGAGGAACAGAATTTATTTGAAATAAAATCAATTAATTTAATTCTATTTTTTTGGCTGTACTAAATCGTGGCGTGTGGATAAGGCAAACCTAGAAATGACTCAATATTTTCAGCCAGTTGCAAGCACGCAATCAGTTTAGCTTTTCAGATGCCAGCCACGAATTTCGAGGTGCATTGTATTGTAATTCAAACCCCCTTTACACAGGTCAACTGACAGCAATTGGCGTCAGAAAACAAAAACGGAACGAAAGCTGCAACAACAGCAATAACGAATGCAATTTTCAAATGCCAGAAGAAAATAGTTTAAGTGCAAAATTTTACGCTTTATCGAATTACCCGCGGGTGCTTTAACTTACTGCCGAACTTTTCGGGGGCAAAAGTTGTGCGGCGCACGCGTTGCACGAACTCTTTGGGGCAAGGGCTGGGGCTGGGGCTGGTGGGTGCGGTTGCAATTTATGATTGTAAGGTGTTGCAGTGGAAACTAAAAGCAGTTTTTCGTTTTCTCTGGTAAATTTGTTATATTTTCTTACTGTCAGCCAGACCATTTGTTAAATGAGTTGGCAAAGCTAATCGAAGAGTTATGGACCGGGATGTCGTGCGAACTGGCGAAACTGTGAAACGTTTGAGTCGTTGCATCCACGAACTGCCTTGACCTGCATCCCAGGATGCCGGTTTACCTTTTTACAGCTGCTGCGCTTTGTTTGCTTTTCCCGGCAACGGGCACAAAACTTATAAATAACGCTAGGCTTTGGGCAAACAATTTACTCATGAAGCATACGGCCATGGACCAAGCCTCGGACTGGACCAATAAAAAAATAATTTATAACAAGCGGCCGAACAGCACAAAAAATCGTAAGACGGGCGGACGCGAGCAGCAAAAACGTGCACCTAAAATTGCCCAAAATGCTAAAGTAAGATTTATGCAAATCGGATGTAAACATTAATCAAACTTTTTTCCCTGCGAAACTCCCCCAGCAGTTACTGCTGCCGCTGCTGCTGTTGTTATTGTGGTGTGCGACTGGCAGGCCTAGGAAAAACACGGCATACTTTGTGGCGCCAGCAGCCAGATTGCACGCTTAGGATTGTGGGTCAGAGATACTCGTGCAATGAGCGGAAACGAATAGCAAAAAGGAAACTTTCTGTTGCCCGTACGCAAGCCAAAGCCCTTCTTAGGGCACTTTTTTTGGCGTGAACTTCATAAATTACGACGTCATATGCCAAAAATAGTCACACAGCGGAATCTCGCCGTCATTTATATTGAAACGTCAAATCAACAAAACGTGTGTGTTAGCTACTTGGCAGGGAATGCTTCGCATAAAAATGTTGCAACTTAATGCCAATGGAGATCGTATTCTATATACTGTGGCAAGCAATTCTTACTTCGCCTCATGCCAAATTGTCAGAGCATGGAGAACTTTTGGATTTTAGTTTAGTTAGCCTCCCCACAGGCACTTCATTAACAATCACTCATGAAGATGAGAATGAAATGATACACATTGAGAGTTTGTTTCGCAGGTTGCCGCACTTTGCGCCAAGCAGTGTAGTTATTTGTTAGGGCAATGGTCCTTATAATATATTTCAACTCGAACGGTAACGGTTTCGGCTCCAAGCCATTTAAGCCATTTAACTACAACACGAAGCTGGCGTCGGATCTCGACCAGAACGCTTTGTTATAGATAGTCTAGTGAACTCTTCGGCGGTAGTGGGATGAATGCCAACAGTGTTCAGCAACGTCTTCACAGTGAGCCCCGACTTCAGAGCGGCAGCAAATCCTTGAATAACCTCTCCAGCCACGGGGCCTATGTAGTGTAAGCCCAAGATCTTCTGATCGCCGGACACTTCGGCCACCGCCTTGAGGTAACAATGACGCACGCTCTTCTGCGGTATAAAGAACTCGGTGGGCTTGTAATATGCGTGGAAAACCTCGATATTCTCAGCGCCAAGCTTTTCGATAGCCATCTCCTCGGACATGCCAACGCAAGAGTATTCCAGGGGTGTAAAAACTGTGGTAGCCACGTCAGTATAATCCATTAGCTGCGTGGAGCCGGCAAAAAGGCGTCGCGCCAGCAGACGACCCGATAGAATGGCTACTGGGGTAAGCTCAGGCCGACCGTAAATGATGTCGCCAACAGCAAAGATATGGGGCACGTTGGTGGCCTCTGTATGATCAACAATGATTTTGTCGTTATATGTCTGGACGCCAGCTGCACCAAGATTCAGATCCTCCGTGAGGCCCTTTCGTCCGATGGCCCACAGGACCGTATCAAAGACATCGCTATCATCCATTTTGGTTGTCGTATTTTGATACTTAACGAGCAGTTTTCCATCAGCCCGCCGCTCTACCGCCTTGGGAATGGTGGTGTTCAGAAAGCGAATACCACGCTCTATCATCATCGCAGCCAGAAACTCGGACATCTGACGATCGAAGCCGCGCAGAACAATGGAACGCACCATTACGGTGGGATCGTAGCCAAGACCCTTTAGAAAGCAAGCGCACTCCAGGCCCACATACCCAGCGCCCACGACTAGGGTGCGACCGGGCTCCTTCTCATAGCTAAAGATGTCATCGCTGGTGATGCCAAACTCTGTAGCTCCCGGTATGGACGGATATCGCGGACGTCCGCCCACAGCAACCACGACGTACTTTGCGGTCAGCTGTTTTCGCTCTCCCTGTTTTTGAATATACTCAATGGTATGTGGATTCACAAACCTTCCAATGGAGTTAACATACTCCACTTTTTTGTCGCGCAAATCGACGCGCGTCACCCAATTCACTGACTTAATATGATCCTGCACGGACTTGACTAGCTTCTTCCAGTCGGGCTTAATGTTCTGATCGTTGACATTCCAGCCATAGGCCACAGCCTCGTGCACAGCCTCACCCAGCAGCGATGCCTGGTGCATCAGTTTCTTGGGTATGCATCCCACATTTACACAGGTTCCACCCACACCCCACTTGGTGCCCGCGGGCGTAGGTTTGACAAAGTCAAAGCATAGAACGTGGGCCCCATATTCTACGGCCTCCTTGGCGCATGCCAGCCCGCCAGAGCCCCCGCCGAGGACCACTAAGTCGTAATCGTATTTGCAATTGGCTGCGCTTGTAGCCGATCTGGCAAAGCGAAGAAGAAGCACAGAACGCGGAAGCCTCGAGTTCGTTAGTGCCTTGAACATCAGCATTTTCAGCGGCAGTATATACTTGTGTTAAAACTGTATAATTTGTAGCAATAAAGCTTGGAAACTGCCAACTTGACTGGTTTAATTCAGACTGCCCAGAGTCAAGCTTCGCTGCCAACTTGATAGAGTTGCAATCGCTTTCTATAACTTGTTGCTAGGGCTGGTCGATCTATCGAGTGGCTACGCGATTCTTTCGATAAGAGCAGCTAAAAATTATCGGAGCTGTTAGCCTGATTCATTCAACGTGTTCCAGTTCCGAACATGCAAAATCGTTTTAGAATGTCAAAAAAGCTACGCGTCGAAACTTTATCAGTTGTTAAATGTGAAGAGTTTCTTTTGATGTACGTAATTCTTGATTTGCTCTGAATCTTTTAAATCAATTATTGAGTTGCTCGAAATCTTTAAAATGTTGTTAAACTTTTTCCAATCGATTTGTTGAAATGTAAGAGAGAACATTTGCTCAGAAGCATGATTTGTCATCATCGTCTTATATCTTCCGTTTTGAATTTGTTTTTGTAATTCGTGTGCCAAGGTGCAATGGGAACAAATAAATTATACATTTATTTGCCAAAGCTTTCTATTTTCTCATCCATTAGGACAGAAGTAATATGTATATTTAATATATTTTATTATATTTTATATATATTTTTTATTTTAAAGCATTTTCAATTTATTGCCGATAGAATTGGGCCAAAAACAATATAATGTGTTGTATGTTGTATGTCGGAAACAGCAAAAGATTATTTATTTGCAGTTTTAATTAAGGCCAAGTAACTTATCTCATCAGTGAATAAAGCTAGCTTAAGATTTTATTAAGTTTTGCAGTCTCATATGCAAGCAATTCCGTCATAGTGGACGAGCCTATATCTAAATCCACCTGTCAATAAGGACAAGAAACTGAAGAAAGCAAAAAGTTCTTCGCAGTAGTGACCCAGTTGAAGACATATTTTTAAGTACTATCAACTCCGCAAGGGTCTTACTAAAACTCCTGGCTGCCTCGGCACCGGACTCTACTGTCCAAAACGGTGCCAGTCACTGACAAAGTCCCAAATTCCAATGCTACTTAGAGAGTGTGTGTGGCCGTCAGTCAGTCTTGTCCGCATTCAATTGCAAAATGATTTATATAAGTTGACTTTGTTGGGGCAGACCTTCCGATATTGGGTATAAAAAATGTGGCACACTGAAGAGCCGTTGATTTACCTCTTTAATGTGCACGCACATTGCGTGGGCTTGTCCTGAAAATATCAGTTAATGGCATATTGGTCACCTTCACTTGAGGTTTTTCATTTGAAGCAGTTTCAAGAAAATCAAGATATCTTAAGCGAATTCTTTGCCCACATGTACATAAAGGCAAAACCTTTGCTATATACATATCCAGCAAAATGGCGAAATGTCAGTTCCAATGATTTATGTTTCACCATGGACCATTTAGAATTTCGGCTGGACGTTGGTAAGCAGTGCTCCTTTTGCCAGCATACCCCTTACCGAAAGGCCCGAACCCATCTCCAATCAAGTAAATGGCGCTATGCTCTGCTGCCTGCCGGCCTGCCGGCCTGACCGACTGCCCTTTGGCTGTCCATAGCTGTCCTAATTTCTAATCTAATATTTTTGCGTACGAGAAAAAAATGAGACAGAAACAAGCACAGAGAAATTCTTGGCCATGCTCGGTGTCTACTTTGGGTATGATTTACTTTTGCGGTTTGTTTTTGGTGCGTTTAACCGCAAATATTTAATGGATTTATTTCAGGGCTAGGAGCCCTCAGCTGCGATTCATTTGTAAATGTCTGTGGGCCTTTGTGCGTCTGTGTGTGTGGGATGTGTGTGTGGGGTGTGTGTGCGTGAGTGTCTGTGCTGTGCGTTCGAGTATTTTCGTATTTTTGGCATATTTATTAGTTGAACCAAACGACCTACAGTTTGTAGTTGTAGTTGCAACGTGTAGTGTAGTATATTGTCGTCGTATTCCCAAGGTTAGAGGCAAAGCCTGTTTGTAATTTGTGTGTGGGCCGAACGACCCAGTTAAGTGGACAAACAATATTTTAAGGCGAATGCCCGTCACCCCGTCCATCGTGGAGCGGAACATCTGCTGCCACCTCGTCCTCATTCGCATTTGGCACTGTGGTGCGCAAGCAGCCGTGTTGCATCTTTATCGAGTCAACGATGAGAATTAGGTGAAAGGTGTTCATAAACGCAATGAAACTTATGATAATGGCATACGTTAAGGAGCTTATGTCTTTCAACCACAGCGACCACATCAGCGTCAACTGAAAAGCGAGCACCCGCTCAAATACGAATAGATTCCATATGACTATTAGGGCCACCAAAAAGGCTAGCCACCGATGCTGTAGGGGATGCATTCCGGAAGTCGGATCATTTTAATGAGGCAATTGGTAGTTTAAGTCACCTGCACAAGACCTGGCAACAGCGCCAACGCGTTGATCAAGTAATTCAGATTCAACAGGGCTTTCGGAAACTCATTGTACTCCATGGACGGATCGAGATTCGTTTCCTTAGGTACCAGGTAATCGCCTATAATCGGTACATAGTGCCAAAGGCTAGCTTGCCCGTGGTGCCCTGAACAGGATTGGGTAACTGGGTTTATCTGATTGATGTACTTCCTTCACACGCTTACCATCTATACAGCGAACCACGTATTTGATCATATGACAGAGGAGTGCATTGTAGAGAAACAGATTAAATGCAGGCGGATAGAGCATTTTATCCGCTTGATACAAAAAAACAATTCGTAGAAATTTTTACAATAGCACGGAGAATAAAATTGCTTGGTCTACTAAATCCCTTTCTCGATTTCATATATATTATTTTTTCTTTTATTTCCAGGTAAGTGGCAACTTAAGCAAAATTGACATGCACAACCTAAGCAAACTGAGGACTTGTAAGTAAAGTAAATCGCATCATTTCGCTCACAGAAAGAAAATGTCTGAAGTGTATTTACATAATCGCAAGCAGAACAGTACACAGCCAGACTGACTGAGGTAAATTTAAATAAACGAATTAATAGCAGAAATTCAACAACAATGATTATTGCCAATAGCAACAGGGCTCAAAAGTTTTATTATGAATTGTGAATGCGCCCTCTCATCCACTCTACCCACTACAGAGCATCTCCTTCGAGTTACCTCAAGGAGACAGTTCGTTGTTGTTGGCGTAATGTGCTGACAATCGTTGGATTGCAAACTCTTAGACAAACAAAACTTGGGCTATCTGGATAATTTAAACTTTAAAATGACCAGCCGGGCCAGCTCGCATCGAGCCTAGGAAACAAATATTACTCCCCGTCCAACTTTGAAAAAGCTGTAAAAATGCAAAAGTTTGCCCAATAAACATTAGGCATAACTTTCCTTGCAAATCTTTTTGCCGACGCACCTTATAATTTTGTATTCTCCCAACCTGGCGTAGGCATAAACTGCCTATTTTTTTCGCCCTACCTGTCAAGCGACAAGCTTCTCAAATTTTTTACAACTTTTTTCGTGTTTTTCCTTTTCGAAATAAAAAAAACACGAAACACATAAAGTTAAATATTGTGGTGGTGGGCTTGTAATTTCGAAAAAATAGAAAATGTTGTAATATTTTAAATGTTGTAATATCTGCAAAATCTGTAGCATTCATTTGAGAATTGCTTAAAGATGTTGTGCCAAAATTTACAATTGGCCAAAAAATAAACGAATCATTAATTAAATTGCCCCCAATTAGTTTGATTCACTCAACGCCCAGGCCATCAGCCAGTCGGCCAACATCAAAAAGGTGTTGGCTTCGTGCCAGCGGCGATGCTTAGCAAAAGTTAAACAAAGGTCAAGTGCTACAAATGCCTAATTAACGCCTAATGAGCGTCGGCGTCAGCGCTGATGACAAACTTTCTTAGCCAGGGTACAAGGACCTCGGGCACGGAGTTTAAGTCAAAAGTCAAACAATATAACGAATCAAAATACTCATCGAAATCCATATGACTGCTGCAAGTGTGAGGCAAAATGTATTTCAATTGTGAGCCTGCACAATGGCTTTTTAATGGTGAATTTAAGACTTAAGAAATTTTCAATGAACAATATTTTATATAAATACAAAATACCTGCTTAATTGCCAAAAGACTTCTGCTTGTAAGAAAAGGTTCAAAAATGTGTATGAATAACCAGATCATATCAATAATTTGATGAAATTACCGGACTGTTTGTCGTTGCCCTTAGAATTTATATTTCATGCACAAATATTTAATTAAGTTTCCTTTTAAGCCAGCTTTTCATTAGTTTATGTGTGGCGCGTGTGGTTTGTGTGGTTGTGCGGAAACTGCTCCAACCACACACAAGTGACGTGTGCATACAACTTCTTGACCAAATTGTAAAAAGTCTCCTCAGAGAATTGGCTTCGGTTTGTTTGTCAAGGCATTTCTTTACCTAAATGTATTTGTTCTTTACCCTCACGGCCGTTCATTTTATTAATTAATTTCAAATAAGTCGATCCCTGGCTGCTGCCTTAAAGCCAATAAATTCCACGAAATTATTTTTTGTTGGCCCAAGACTTTGCTTATTGGCTTTTACTATGTACATTGAGAACTGTTTGCGTTGACTTACTATTTGGTTATCAGCGTACATCACAACTTTTTACAAATCTGTTATAGTTTCTCTAATGTAGACATACACTACAACTTGCACACACGTTTTCCACCATGGGGGTGAATTTTAAAGTAAAAATTTGAGTTTTATTAGAAGGAAATAAAACTCTTGCACACAGTAACTAATTAGAGTTGAAATTTGCCGATTCCGCTCTACAGCCGACGCCCCAGGCAGCCCTTTGGGGCAGAGCAGCCAATAAAAATGCCAATAATTTGAAATTTGGTCAGCAATGGCCAGAGGCAATGTTTTATGGTCTGCAGCGAACATCTCGAATCTAAGCGTAAACAGCTCGAAAATGCTTTTAATTGTTGATGAACATTCTGCCAAATTACATGACTTGCCAAACGATCTGAGGCAATGGCCCCATGCTCGAATATACGCTCAATAATGCTCTAAAAACGATTTGGAGCCTGCATATTTTTCAGTTATGAGGCAACGGTGATAACCATAATTAAAACCAAAGCAACCAACAAAATTTGTGCACAGACAACGAAACAGACATATCCGCCCCCGCTGTGTCCCCACCACCCTACAACAACTGTTCAAAAACATGGCCGGCGTTTAATATTCCGCAATCATGCGTTAGACACGTTAAACGGTATGTGGTGCGTATGACTGTGTGCGTGTGTGTACAATGTGTGTGTATACGTGCGTGCGTGTAAAAGTGTGTGGTGAAGTGCGAATTACAACACTTCCTGCTGGGCTTGGTTTGGCTTTCTATTATAAGCACAAAACTTAACTATGTGAACATTTCTGGTCGATTTTCTAGAGCTCTTCGTTCTATGCTCTACACTCTACGGCTGCGACTATGTTCATCCTTATTTTATGTGCTGCAGCTGCTTCATACATTGACATTGCCTACCCGCACACAAATCGTTGTATGGAGAAAAACAAACATTTTCGATGAATTTTTGTGCATGTGCACTGCAAAATTGAAATCTAATCAAGTTGAAAAGCCGTACAATGCGTTTAATTGCTCGCAGCTGGCCGGAAACTGTGAGATATTGGGTCAAAGGATTCCTGAGGATTCCTTCGACCGACTGCGAATATCCAATCATGTACAATTATTTGCACAAGCCAAACTCAACATTTTCGCATGCTTGATTCAACTTTGGTTACGACCTTTTAATGCAAATTCTCATAAGCAACTCAGGCCGGCCGCACAGTGGCTGGAAATGTTTTTGTTCTTGTTGGTTGATTGATGTGACTGAAGTAGATAGCTAGAGTAGTATGCTCCACTTGTTGATGTCTCGTAAATGTTGGCCTAATCGTTTTGCATCTAGTTCGAATTCCAGAAAAATATTTCACCTGCCAGGGCCGTTTAAAAATGTTATAGCATTCTGTTAGCAGCGTTACAGTGCTTCAAAAGTTTTATTGCATAAATGTGTACAGTCAAAAAGATTTTACATGTTTTCATCACCAACCAGTAAAACTTTTCCATGTACTCGCCCCCCGCTCGTGCACTCGTATTTTAGTGGAGAATTTCGGAGCACAGTTTTGGTAAACATCTTAGGTTACAGCACTCACGCTGGTAGAGCTCAAATGCGTTTTACATGTACCTGTGGCTTTCCAATTCCTACAAAGTAATACCAACCTGTTCGACACCTGGAAATATGCAAACGTAGAAGCGCGCGCTGGAGTGCCAGCATTTTAGCACGAATGAAGGAAATGCGAATATTTTCTGCATAAGTCTATATCGAATAGATGTATACAGCACGATCCTTTTAAAATCCATAAGCTTATCTTGTTCATTCGATTAATTCCTACCTCATGCCCGTTATTTACAAGATTGAAATGCTGTCTAAGAGCTCAACTTCAACGTCGGCTTTTGGCTGATGCGGGCCACAAAATAATAAATCTTATTAGATGCACAAAATTTGCTTTAAGATCCATAAATGTATTTTACCAGCGCAGCAAAGTCCCAAAGAAAAGGGCTTAACTGCCACACACACACACACAAACACACATATACACACGTGGAAATGTCGATAAATGTGTGTAGACACATACGACACATACACGCACAGACATAAATATGAAATACGTATACAATAAATCTAAGCCGATTTAATAAAAGGCATTAAAAAATATCTATTTTTCAAATGAAAAATATTAAATCGGCACGAAGTCAGCAGGAAAATGGCCAGCAGCTTGGCAAAGGACACACACACTCAAGTTGATTGGAAAAGTGCCTGCTCCTGGTCGTAAAGGAGGCCAGAAAAGAACCCTATAAGCGTCAGTCGCCCAAAATGAACACCCGAACACCCAATGAATGGAGCAAAAGGATAAAATGAAGCCAAGTCCCTGTCCCTACATCAAACAGCAAAATGAAAACGGAGACAAGGCTAGTACTGACCGCTCACGCATGATTAAAAAGACCGAGTTGTGTCAGGATCGGTTCTAGGGCTGGGCTCTGGAGTGCTTAGATACTTGGCCGCTCGGGCTTCCTTTCAAGTTGAGTAAATGAGCATTCAAGCGTTTCAGATTATCAATATGCATGAATGGGAAGGGACAGCACAACGAACCGAATGACCGAATTGTACTTAAGTTCAACTTTACAGCCCAACACAGATGCTCTGGTATAGCCATAGATATGGGCCAGTATTGGGGGACATGCGGTGATTATGTGAGGTGGTTGCGTATCGCGTTCTTCGAATGCGAAGCTTGCCAGCCAAATGAAGCAATCTCTTGCTTATTTGAGAAGCAGTGCGAAGGCGGGGCACAACGGAACTTCGTTTGATTGCAAAACCCCGTTAGCTATCTGTCGTCGACTGTTCTGTAGCCCACTGTCGTTATGCAACACTGCCAATACCAACGAGCATGTCGCAAAAAAGACGACAAGCTGGTGCGTCCTCCTCTGGATCTGCATCTGCATTTGCAACTGTGGCGGCTGCATCTGTTTGACCCCCTGTGACAGAGCTGAGCAGCTCATAGTTGAAATATTTTTGCTGCTTCTTCCGGCCATGTTGGCGGTATGTGGATGTGCTGGATGTTCGCTTGACTGCGCTAATACGCGCCACTTGCAGAATGCTTAAAAACTCAATTAAGTGATGAAGGGCGACGGCAATTGAGCAAAGCTACCAACAGCAACTCACAAGTGGCAACTGGATAGCAACGCAGCAGGCGCAACACGAAGTCGTCGAGCCTTGGCTGCAGCAGCCCCTGCTTAAGCAGCGCCAGAATCCGAGTAAAATACTTAGTTTAGCTACAAGTGGATATGCTTTGCTCGACGGTAGTACACTGGTCAATACCCAATGCTCAGGCTGAAATGCGTAGATACTAAATGTGCGTGGAATCGGGTTTTAATTTTAATTTGATTTGTAGATGAGTAAATGCAAATGCAAATATTTACATGCACTCAGCTTGAAGTAAAATATTTAATTAATTAACTGATTTTCATGAGATTTTCAGCATAAATTAATTCAATATATTTTTGCTGACAGTTTTTAATACCACATTAGGTGTGTGTAATGAAACCTTTTTGGGTTTTACAAATTTCTTGCCCAAGCTAAGCTAAATCGGTCTACTCTACATATGAGAGAAATCTCTTCAACATCGGACTAATATGTCATCATGCTGCAATTGTTATACCCTGAACCCATTAAAAATGGGTATAAGGGTTTATTGTATATGTGCAAAATCCAAATGTATGTAACAGGTAGAAGGAAGCATCTCCGACCCCATAAAGTGCAAAAGTATTCCTGATCAGCATTAATAGCCGAGTTGATCTAGCCATTTCCATCTGTCTGTCCGTCCGTCCGTCCGTCCGTCCGTCCGTCCGTCCGTCCGTCCGTCCGTCCGTATGTATGAACGCAAATTTTAGATGTAGGTGCTCCTACTGCCTGCGCAGATCGAGTTTGTTTCCGATAATCGATAACTTACTCGATATCGATATCGACATCCTGTTTTTTGGTAAATTTTGGTAAATAATAAGAGCTAGAGTCACCAAACTTGACATATAGCTTCTAAAATAGAATATATATATGCATTTGATGTTGGAAGGAGAGGGTTCAGGGTATCCCCTTGTCGGGAGCTCCCGACTAGAACCTCTTACTTGTTTATAGTTATCAATTATGTATTACAATATATGCAATACATATAGATGCAAGAATACATATTCTTCCGCACCATGTTTCAGGCTCGCATAATTTGTGAAACAATTTTGCAGTTTGACACAGTTTCCAAGCGTTTGGCAATTGGTCAATTTCATTTTCATATTGGCGCTGTTTGCGCAAGCCCGTATGCAAATACACAGCCTCGACCACATAGCAATCAAGCCGGTCACTAATTATGATTGATGCACTTTAAAGTTGTTGGCAAATTATTATTTCCAAAAAGGCGAAAGGAGAACACCCAACGCGATTCCTGTTTCCCCGCGCTTAACTCAATTAGTCAACCTGGACAGGCTTCTGCTGCTATTGCTGCTACTGATGCTGCTGACGTTGACGTTGCCATCGGTCCTTCATCCTTTCGTTCGGGCCAACTGTTGCAACGAAATTACCGCAAAGTTTTCTGTTTGCTGCATAATTAAAAAGTTTGAAAAGCTTTTGCCGAAACCAGGCAACAGCCAATGTAGAGTTGCTGCGCACGCCGTGCCGAACACTCCTCGAGCTTGCCAGCACTTGTTCTGGTCCTGGCCGACAAGCTATTATAAACCAGCGGTTATGCGGCGGTTGCAGTTTTTGCATGATTGACAACCCAACAGCCCGTACCGAGTCAGGAAGCAGCTTCTGCTTCTGCTTCTGCTCCTGCTCCTGTGACTAATTCCTCTAGCCCAGAACCCGCCATAAAAAGTTTGTCAAGGACATGCCAACGCATGTGCCTTCTCTCAGTTCTCTGTGGATGTGTACGTATGTGTGAACCTGTTTCCGTGCGCGCTCTTCCGTTGGATTCTTCATATATATATAAATATACAACATTTAACCAGGCTTCTATATTTATTATTTTTTTGCACGAAATGTTTATATGTTTTCATCCAACGTTTTTGATGATTAATTTCGCTGCCAAATGAGTGCAAAAATGCTTCATAAAAGTGCAATTAAAACTGGTATTTTGTTTTTTTATATTTTCCTTAACAGTAAGCGTGCCAAGGACGCTGCTAGTATAAAAATTATAATTCACACATAATTAAATATAGGAGCTGGTATTTGTTTAATGTTCTTTATTTATAACTAACCAATTATTAACAACTTTTTTGTAATTTTTTTTTTGTTTATTTTTATAATTATCATCAAATTCCTTTTTATTGGAAGTTTTCTAACTATATATAAGCTTATTTAAACTCTTTATGCTGACTAAATGCAAACCTTTTTCTATTTTTCGTCCGATCAGCTCCAAAGATCCAAAGCCTCAGCTGTTTAAGGATATCTTGGAGATCATCCATACTAGGATATCATATTTTAGTCCTAAAGATTTTTATCTTTTGGGCAACCACAAAAACTTAATTCGACAATGAGTTTTCTATAACGCGTTGCACTGTTTAGGTTTTCATTGTGCAGGTTTTCAAAGCAACTACGCAACTGTTTACTTGGACTTCTCACCTGCGAATCTGCTAGTAGCATTTCCCTAATGACAACACATTAGTGTTTTGTTTTGTCTAAAAGTTGTGCCACTATTTATGCTGGTCGCCGCAATAGTTGCTCTTGTTGGTGTTGTGGGAAGCGAAAGCCCCAAGTGTCAAGTTACGTAGCAATAACACAAACAAAAAAAAAACAGGTTCCACCTCTAATTCGAGGTGCGCCAGCCACCTGGCTCATTAATCATTAAAAATACACACAAACAAACGCAAGTGGAATGCAATTTGTTTTATCGTCAGTACAAGCACCACCCCTGTCTGCCAGTGAGGCAGATGTACCTCATAAGGCACCCTGCACAGATTTTTTAGACACAAGCACAGATACATTTTCACATGAACATCCATGCCCACACTGTCAGAGACCTGACCGACCGCATGACATTAAACAATTAAAATAATTACGCAAATCTCTCATAGGATTAGTCTCACTTTGGCATGAGAGTGTTCACTTTCCTGAATACACACTGTAGCTGGTATTATGACTTTACCATCGAGTTAGCCTGTATATGAGAAACGCTCATAAGGGAACAATCATTCTATTATGGCTCCATCGAGTTTTACCTATATATAAAATGTGGAAAACCTTTTTTTTTTCAATTCCCTTTTGGTTCAAATCCGTAAACGTAAAAACTCAGGTACTTAGGAACTACTGAAACAAACAAAAAAAAGAGCTCCGCAAATGGAATGAAGTTGTCTAGCTTTTGGAAAAACAAATTGTCAGACATTATTAAAGGGTATACAATTAGGATGCTAGTTATGCCAATGTTTACTCTATGTCCTTCTTTTCTCTTTTTGATATCGCCTGTAACATTTGTTTGTTTGATTGCCTGCCTGTCTGCACATTGCGCTATTTGTTTGTATGTGGTTAGCTTTGGTTGTGTCTGCTCGTGTGTGTATCAAATTAATTAAACTTTTAATTGACACGGTATTTGTTAGGTCATTTTCTCTGTGCGTGTCGCTTTTTGGTATTCTATGTTTTGTATTTTCAACATATTTTATACAGCCTATTTTTTTTTTAAATTTGTAAAATATTTTTTTGCAAAACAATTGAAATGACGATGTGCTAGATACAAGGACAAGGGCTTGCTGAGTAACCAGGCAGAGTTTGTGAAGATATTTTACGCACTTTTCCATGTTATCCTTATGAATTCTTCATGGGGGCATTTTTAATTGTTGAGGCTCATGTTTTTTGATCACAACTCTGAAATCTTTTCAAGAAAAGGAGTCATCTTATGGTATCTTAATCCTTGAATAGGTTAGCTAGGGCAAATTAATCTGGCGAGTCCAGCCACTTTTAAAACTAAAGCCAACGGCTTAACTGCCCTGCGCTCGTATATGTGGTAGAGTTGCGGCCTTGTCTGCGTGCATTATTCGCCTAGGCAACCTGCAAAATGCCTGATAATGGATTATTTCAAGTCATAAATGTAAATGCGGACCCGCATACTACGACTCCAACTGAAGACCCAGCCAGGCAACCAGCCAAAAGCCCAGCAACAAGCAGCCAGTCTACCAACGGCGGTAAGCAATGCGATGACGCCATTTTGTTGCAACAGTAGCAACAGTTATGGACGCCATAAAAAAGGCAAAGAGCAATGCGGAAACCAGCCAAGGGGTGCGGGCCAGGTGGCTGGTCCGCAAAAGCGGCAGGTTTTTATGGCCACGGCAAAGTCGCAACAGCGCAACGGCAACAACTGCAGTCAACAAAGACGCGTAAATTATTTTAGATTTACATTTCTGCATTTCATTTGCTCAGCTCGCACACTTAGCCATCCACATTCCTCCTCCACTCTCACCACTGAGCCGGGCACTGGGCCCGCCGGTGGCTGCCGTTTGCCACCGGAGGCGTTAAGCAAGACGGCGTGGCACATAATTTATGCAATTTTTATGATTATTCATTATGAGCGCGGATACGCCTGGGAAGCACCATGGGTAACGGGCCATTATAGAAATTCAAAAAAAAAAATCTATATAGTATTAGTATGTTTTTCCGACAAAAATAATGATTTAATGTTACTTCAAATTAATCCGAGCGTGCGAAATGAATCCCTGATTAATTATAGAGAAAAAAACCACATTACGTTAGTTTTTTTTCTGTATTTAAAGAATGTGCAACATTTTTTAATGCAGTTGAAGCCCACTGTTCCGGATTGGTGGTTGGGCTTGGCCGTCAGGTCCGCACCGCATTTGTTTCATATTTTACGCATATTTCTTTCGCCCGACGGATATGCAACAAAACGTTTGCGGGGCACTAGCATACTCCCACCCACACCCAAACCAGGCGTCGCTCATATATTTTTCAAGTAATTAGCATTAATTTTGCCAACTGATAATCCCCGCGGCTTATGGCAACCATTGCATTATGAGTCGGTCGTCGCTTTGCGGATTCTCTTTCTGTTGCTTCGCCAATGCCGGCTCACGTGCTGGCCATGTGGGCGACGAACAAACCGACTCTTGGGCATCCTGGTCCTGGCGTCTGGTGCCTGGCGTCTGGTGCCTCGTGCCTGGTGCCTGGTCCTTGGTGCTTGCTGCCTGAGCCTGGGCTTGCTATTGGTGCTGGGCTTTATCGCTTGGCATTTGCAAGTTGTTGATTGCGTTATGGCTAAAGTTAATAAAGTCATTTGCATCTTGCATTAAGTGGCTCAGTTGCTGCTATTTCTGGTTCCTGGTTAACTGTTGTTGGCACGGGGCCAGCGGAGGCTTTCAGTTTGCTCTACTTTAAGGTAAATTATGATTAAGCCTGTATAATTAACTTACGATTATTTGGAAATGTTTGGCATGTGGGTCAGGGAGATAACTTTGCTAATACAGATAAAATGTTAGTATAAACGCTCTCAACATAAACCCAAAAACAAAATACCGTGAAAGTTATCTTTTTCGAACAGCGAAAGTCAGCTATCCTCAAGAGGAGTGGGGGCGGAATGGATATGGCTTGATTTACTGTACAGTAAAAGCTTTCCTCGTGCCAGATGGGCGGGAATATTCTATGAGCAAAGTGAAAACTCTTCCGCCAGATAATCCTATACCCGTCTTGGCTGGATATTTTCCTACCAGCCATTTTTTGCTGTGTTTTCAATGAATAAAACAGTCCACGCTCGTTTGGCGAAACCCATATAATTTATTTTTCCATGAGTTCAGTGTTTTACTAATTCAAACCAATTAATTACACAACTTGAGAAGCAAGCATAAAAAAGAAGAAAATTATATCCCTTCAAGTGATTTTTCCGGAGCAGCAACTATCAGCCCGAAGCTGAAGATTTCTTTCGCTTTTCCCCAAACATAAAATATTCTCTTAACTTCGTACGTGTTGCACCATACAGCGAAGGGGCATTGAAGTAAAACGTCAATCTAATTGAAATTCTAGACAAAATCTTCCGCAAATTACCTTCATTGACAAAAATCTCTAATCCCAGGACGCTGGCGAAGCGAAACCTTGAAGACAAACACGAAGGCCACCCAGCGAACATACAATCCCATGGCAAACCGACAAAGTATTGGGTAGAGTGAGAAGGTAGCGACTCTTCCTCGATAAGTTATTGTTTAAAAAGGGCCGAGGAGGGTTTGGCAAGCGGCAAACATACTTGAAATGAAGAGCAGACGACAGCAACCGAAAAAGCAAAACCAGCGTCAAAGAGCCAAAGACGCAGGAAACGGAAGTGCGGCAAAAATGACGCTTGCATTGTGTGTACAATATATGTGTGTACATGTGTTTGTGTGACAATTGGGAGCTCCACCTGCATCCCAATTGGCACACTGCTGCCGAAGACGATTTCGAATGACAGGCAAGTAGCTGAGAAGAAAAAGTAAAATAAAATAAAATAAAATAGGTAAATGCCTTGCGGTTATCGTCTTCATCTTTTTCGTTGCGTCTTTGTCGCTATTGCGCTGAGTATATTGCCCCCAGCCACGCCCTCACGGGCCAGCTCCCCAGGGGCAGAATACATTTTTCATAGCTGCAGCTTTGGCTGCTTTAGCGATTTAATTTAATCAGCTGAAAGCGCATTTGCAGCTTTTCCAACCACACACACACACAAACACACTGACACACATGAGACCTGCACTTTCATCCCATTTACTACTGCTGATTCCTGAAATATCTTGGATTTTGGGCAACGCTTTCATTCAACTTATTGCGAACTCTTTCAGCTAAACCCGCCCAGCACCTCTTTCCAATTCCACAGCTTATCGCCGCTGTCGCACTCTTGGCTGCCTCTTTAATATCTTTGCGGCTGGTTCTTGAAAAAATTTTATATTAATACTTGTGCATCTTATGCAGTGATTATGTACTCAAATCTTTATTGTATAGAACAAATAGAACTATTTCATCTTTGTATATATATATTAATTAGTTTACAAGAGAGTATAATAAGCATAAAAATGTACATGCGAAATGCGAACTTAATAAGCCCACTACGAAAGTGGAGGTCTAATCCAAATCCGTGTCTGTAAAGAGTACGCCATGGGCTTAATCAAAGCACAGCCAGCAAAAACACCGAGCAGACCTGTATGTAAAATTGTGAAACATGCGTCACACGACGCTTAGATTCACGTTTCAATTCGCTGCAGGGACAGGAACAGATTCCATACCAATGACAAGAGCTTTACCCTTTCCACCTTCCCACACACGCACACCGGCACCAAACCTAGATGACAGCTCTGTTGTTGACAGTAATAAGCGACTTTCATATCGCTAGACACGCGGAAAACACCAAAAGGTAACACTTTAAAGCGACAAAGAAATGTGGCCTGCTCTCTTAATGGGGACCGCAATGCATGGTGCAATTCTTCCTGGGAGTTGAGAGCACGAAATCTAGCCCTAGGCTACCAAAGGGTAGAGGAATTATAAGGGTAGACAAGCACTTTATATCATCTCCCTGTTATGCTTGTGGGCTTAATACGCGTCTGCTGTACATACTTGTTTATGGAATAAAATTTCTGTTTGTAGCCGGGCGTGAGAATTACACGCATTTTGAAGTCTAATTTGACATTAATTCAATACCCTCAGGATAGTAGGCATTAAACTCTTGTTCTTCCTGTTTGTTAGGGTGGTGTCGTGTGAGTGTGTCTGGCTGTGTATGTGCATTTAATTGTGGTTGGTTCACTCAGCGCAAAGTTTCTCTTAGACGGTGCTAACTTTTTGTTAAACAATTAATTAGCATCGATACGTTCGTCGGCTAGTAATTGGCAATTGACTCTTAATTCTCATCGGTGTATAAGCTATAATTCTGGAGTTTACTGACCCAAAAGTTTACGTTGCAGTTACGGCTACAGCTGATTGCCACCTTGATCGCAATGAAAGCCTTAATTAGTTAATTTGGCACTTAGATTATTTATTTGTGAGAATGAGAAGAGATTTAATTTTAAAATTGGATCATAGATGGACCATGAATACTTATAATGCAATCAAATTTACATATTGTATTAAAGTTTGCTAGATTTTCATTTAAAAGAATAATACGTTTCAATCGGATTTAATCAGCTTGGTAATATTTGAATCTCAGTGTTGATTATGAGCTAGGAATATTAAAATTAGTTTTCAAATTGAATATAGTTATAGATATCTGCGATTGAAACACAGATTCCCGGAATTTTTTTATCTTATATCTGTCAAGATGTTTCTGTATTCCTTTTAGTGGACAGATGTCTTATTATTTGAAACGTGTGTTATTGCTATTCAGTCCGATTCGTTTCGCTTAAGAAATTTTCATTTCTGTCCATTTTTCTTGGTTTGTTTGCATAACTGTAACCTAATTTGTTAAATCTCAACCATAAATTTGTCCAAATGCTGGCAATTTTGGCCAAACACCAAACTAACTGGCCAAAGAACAAACTTGAAGCGATGAAGCTTACTTTGGTCAAAGGCAAATACCACTGATTGTGACAATCAGCGTGACAATAAAATTGGCGGCCAGTTGCAGACGATTGGTATCCGGCCGGAATTTCAGATTAAGATTGAGTCTGGGATCGCTGGGAGACAAGAGCCTGGGCACAGCTTGTAGCTTTTGAAGAAAAACGATGGGCAGTCAGCTTTAAACTTTGACCATTTCCATGCCAACGAAATGCCAAAAGAATTTTAAAATTCCGACATGTCAACGACAATATGGAGGCGCTGAAGGGGCGTGGCAACCAAAATGACAGGCTTGTGACACGCACAGACCAACTGTCACACCCGCTGCATATGTGTTTGCGTGTGTGAGTGTGGGTATGTGTGAGATGGAGGGTGTGTATGGGTGGGTGTTTGCGTGGCTAACCCTTGCCAAAGCGAATTTTATAAAATTGTCATGGTAAAAAAAAGCCAAAGAAAGCTAAACAAAAACAAAACAAAGCAAAGTAGAGCAAAGCTAAAGGCACGCTACGATGATGACTTTCTTTTTGTCCCTTTTTATTTATTTTTTATTTTTATATATACATATATATATATTGTGTTGTTGCTCCCAGTTGCTTGAGGCGTTATTGTTGCTGATGTTGTTGTTCTCGTTGTTGTAGCAGTAACATTATCTAAGCTAACAAATTGTCAACACGTACAAATGCGTTCACTCAAACGTAAACGGGGTAATAACCATTTTTCGTAATAATTTTATGTCATAACAAATCTGGGCTATGCCCGTACATATAAGCGTTATTTTCTTCTTTCCCTTTTCCCTTTTTTTACCTATGCAAGTACAGCGCTGAGGTCCCAGCTGTAAGCGCTGCAAAGACCGAGAGAGAAGACCCAAATAAAAGATGCGATGATGTGTCTAGCATGACTATTCAGTGGGATATCTAATTCCCAGCGGCTTAGGCCGAGACGATACGATCATCAAGGCCGACTTCTTATTGCCGGAAATAGTTGTTTTCTTGAATTGCATTCGATTGTAAGTGATGAATTTTCATGTGTATTTGGCCTCCTTCAAAACATTTACTCACATATATGCATTTTCATTTCCGAAATGGAGCATATCCTTATTATCTCCATTAAGATCCCTACAATACAAATGCCTTCAGTATCCCTTCAGTATCTTTTGAGTCTCGCTTGAGTCTACATACAGATCTAGCTGCTCATATATACTGCAGTCAAGTAAAGTCGGCTGCAAATACTCTTTCCACAGTTAATTAATGGCTTAACACATTGTATCGACTTGATCGACTTAATATTTAAAGATCATAAGCAAAGAAACTTCAAAATTTTATTAAACTTTCCTGTGAAATTACGAAGGAATCCTAGGATCATATAATGCTACTTTTCCTTTTTTATAATTTGTGAAATGCACAGAAATAATCAATAGAATATGCAGTAAGTAAAAACTGAGTACAAACGCTTTCTAAAGTACATATACGCGAAAAATCATATATGTAAAGCTATAAGATGGACAGCCATGCGGGCATTACGTAAACCCAATACTTTACTATTGAAATACAGAATACGAATACGAATACGAATGATACTCTACATCCCGTAAAATACAGCATGACTAGGGTGCATACTTGTCTACAGAAAATTACACGGCATGTCGTAGTCGGCTATATACGGCCATTTAGTAAATTTATCATTCTTCAAGGCGAAAACTATGACTAACATTTCAACGCCAAAAGCGTCAGCCTGCTGCCAGCCAATTCAGGCAGTCGAGCGGCAGTCCCGGCTGGTGTCTTTGGCCCACCGCCTCCCAGCAGAGTCCTGGAATACAAAACGCGCCGCTCAACTTAAGAAATAAACTAAACTTGTCACGTAAGCAAAGTTTATGAGCAAAAAGCAAAAGAAAAACCCAGTGATGCCAACAATTTCGCCAGCTCGCCAGCAGCAGTTGCACAGTGGAAACATCTCGTTGGACACGCGCCATGCCCCCAAATCATTTGCACAGTTGCCTACTTGCCCCGCTGCCTGCTGTTGTCGCAAAACTGGAGCAATTGGACGCTTTGACTGCGTTTAACTTTTAGCTGGCTGGATAACTGCAGTCCGGGAGTCTGCTGGCAGCAGTGTTGGGGCGTGGCAATGTCACTGATTGACCAAATGATAGACAGGCGAATAGATGGCGCTGTTCCAGCTTCAGAGTGCTTACATCTTGCAGTTTTGGCTTTGATTGCAACTTTCTTTTGCCCATTTAGCACGTCTTAGCATTCGTCGATTTCAATTCTTACACTCATTCTCATATCAAAGTCCCTGCCACAACCCTGTCGGTTTTTTAAATATGTATAAAATTTGTATCCTTTGCAGTGCACATATCGATTCTTTTCGCAATTCGCCGGAATATATAATGTATGCAGCTCTTGCTTATGTTTTTGGAGTTGTTGCAATTGGCAGAATAGTTAATAATTTCGTAATGATTCAGCAAAATTGAAAGCTGATTTGACATAAGCAGATTAATGACAATTGGCTTGTCAATTAAGTTTTCATTGGAATAGGCTTAATATCTTGAAAGCCGAAGGAAACTGCACTTGCCATTAGACAAAGCATCCTCATAAAGTACCCTTATGAATTTACAAACAAGTTGACAAAACTTTATATATTAATTATTTGATGTTTATGCCTTGGCGATTTTTTCAATCTATAATATCTCAGATCCCCGAAAATCATTCCTTTTAATAATTGCAGAGATGTTCTTCACGATATAAACTCGATATCCGCTTAACTCTTTGTTCTTTATTCAAATAAATGGAATGTTTAGGTGCCTCCAAGTCAAGCACAAAGCTACAATTGCGTAACACTTTCTAATTGGGACGGGCATGTTTGCGGTGCCTGTTCAAACCCCTATGGGCCGCCCACCAGCTGCCTTCCATCTCATTAGGGCACGCACAATTTGTCAGTGCAAATGCCAAAAGCGGCGCCTAATTAGATTTTTGATAAGTGTCAAATAGCGACAGCTTGGACAGGGCTTTTAGAAATGTTAATCGGATATATGCATATTATTTGCGAAATGAGCTTGAAATTTGCGCTTATACATGAAATTAACCAAAGCAGTTTTGCGTATTAAATGTTTATGCAATAATACCTGATTGACAAGCCGGACAGCTGGACGTTGAGTCCCCCATTGGGATGACCAATGCCGGTTGCACTGGTCCCTTATGTCTTGCGCATGTGTCAAAATAAAATCCGCCAGCAGTCCAGTAAGTTTACAGCGATTTGGCTCTAAGGATTCGGGGGTTGCCATGATTTTAATCAAAGGTGCCATCATTAAAGAAACATTTTGTTTTTGTTTTTGTGGCCTTGAAGGTTTCTGGTTATTTTGCAGTGCCAACGATTTGTGCAAGTAGATTTTTAATCCCTGGGATGTGGAACACGATCATTGCCGAAACATGTACTTTATAAGTACACACATGCACATGTATATGTTTACCTAACAACACGTGTCGCTGTTTGGATTTCCTTTACAATGCAGCAAGCATTTGGTGCGAGGATGATTCATTTGGATAGCTAACAAAATACTTGGCCCTGATTATATTTACTTAGCGTTATATGTATATATTAGCTCAACAAAAAGTTATGTGCACGCTTGATAAATTTGTTTCTAACTTTATGCAACGTCAAGCCAACCACTTGGCGGTATCCAGCAAAAAGTGACTAAATTGAAAAATTAATTATGAAACAGGTCAATTTCAGAGCCGATCAATTAAAAACCTATATAAAAACGTTCGCAAGCTATTTCCATATTTAACGCAAAATGAATTTCTGAAGTTACTGTTAGCAACATAAAAAAAAAAAAATAACGTTATACTTTGCAATACAAGTTGATCGCATCTATTTGTACGATTTCATCAAAATTAATATATAAGCCTCGTAACGTACAAATAGTTTGTTTTTTATGTTAACGGTCGATGTCATCTATATCATCGTTGTCCTGCCGCTTTCTCGTGACAATATTCACAGTTGGCCTGTTATAGAACTCGGGTGTGTTCCTGAACTCGTAGTCCTCATCGATTCCAACAAAATAGGTCGGTAGTACCCCACGTCCTTTCACAAAGGTCATGCCACGGTAGTTACATTCTATGCCGTATCCGCGCAATATTACGGCAGTTTCTTGGGTTATATGTATGTGGCCAGATACACCGGTGGAATCCATACGTGAGGCCATATTGACTGGATTCCCCCAAATATCATAGTGTACCTGCGAAGCGCCCACAACACCAGCCATTACCTCACCACAGGATATTCCTATGCTCATATCTGCACTGAAAACCCCGCGATCGATAGGAAGTTTATTATAGACACTGCTGCACATCCAAAGGGTTCGCAGTAGATCCAGTGCAAAAGTAGTAAGAATAAATACCACTTCATTTCGAACACCCTCCACATTGCTCTGATTTTGAAAGGCCGCAAGAAAGCGTTGTGCACGGGCAACTACAATATTCATTTAAATTCAAATATTATTGCAGTTGCTAATGGGATTGCTTACCCTCCTTGATAATAGAGTTATTATTGTGCCCGTCGATGTGTCCAGAGAAACGTGGATCCAAGCCACAGGCCGCCATATATGTGCAGCCCACAATTTTGATTTTTTCGACTAAATAGTCCTTCCTATAATAATACAACTACAGCAAAGATAAAGGGCGTTTGCACTAAAAAATTGAACAGGTTTTAAGGCTCTTACTATTTTATCAAATTCGGTTATTATCTCGTTGAGTACCCGTAAGTTGGCCAAGTCCAGTACAAAGTTTTGCAGAGAAGCGAACATGACCGCCACCATTTGGTAGTCCTCATAATAAAGCTCGTGTCTTGCTATTGAGGTCAGGTAGACACTGACTGCATAGTAATAATACAATTTAAAAAATGTGAAGATATTATAATTTTTATAGCAGTCGTACCGACATGGGCAGGCAAAATATTTTGCAGGAGAATAGTTATCGATTTATTGGTAATGACCGCATCCTGCTGTTTTTTGAGCAGCTCTACTCTCCAGCTAAATGCAACGACAAAATAATTTGGCACAGAACATCGGAGTAGGTCAATTACTCACTTGTAGTTGACCTTGCTATTAAACTCGGCCTGTCGCTCCATCAGGTAGAAACTTACTATCGTTATTGCAATTATGTAGCTGTGTGCGTATTCCGATAAAAAGTAGGGATTGGTTGTCTTACTATGATGTATTACGTATTCAAATTGAAAAAACATGATGATCACATAAGTAAGCCCTTCCAATACGCTAACTATTATCTTCACCATCCAGGGAATGCGTGTAAATATTACACTCATACCGATCATAAGGCACGCCATGTTGGTGAGCACCCAGGGATGAAAACACATGAATAGATCCGGCTCATAGTGATATAATTTGTCCTCTATGTGCCGCACCTGGAACTCCTCTTGATCGCAGTCCACCTGTAGAGGGCATGGATTAGGCTACAAGGCTACAAAACACAAATATACTCACCAGCACCACACTGATAACACCGAAATAACCTATTATCGTGGACATGTAAATACACAATCGGCTGATAAGATTACCCTGCATAAACTCCGCAATTCGGAATATGGTACAGGCCCATTTTGAAAAATTGTGTGAATCTTTCTTGTATCTCCAATAGCACATCTTTTTGAACCACGTTATAAAGAGCGGCACAGTCATCGTTGTAAAAACGATGATGTTAACATAATAGCACAAATTGCCGCTATCATGATAGACTAATTGTATGTAGATCAAGGAGATGCCAACAAACCAAGCTAATAGTATACTGTATTTTAACATGTAATCGGGCTGCCGCATATAGTTATACTCGAGTCTAGGATCGCGAAAGTGCAAAAAGAAAAAATCGACAATTGGGCGAGATGCATTATCCATATTATGTGGTTTATTCTTTGTTTTCTTCCAGAATCGTATAAAATCCCTAATGCTGTGGAAATAACGGCAACATTAGCCCAACTATCAGATTAGTTGATGTAGACTTACTTAAAAGTACCAACCGGCAACTTTGCATATTCATCTTGTAATTCTCTTTCAATTGTTGAGGTCCGTTCTGCGGCTAAGTGTTTAAAAGAGTTGGCGTCATCGCCTTTAAGATCATAGTCCTCTAATTTAATATCGATTGCCGCAATAAGGAAAGTGTGAATATTATGACTTGACAAATATGGATCATTCACGGCCTCCTCTGTGCCGGGAAGAATCTCATATGTATTATCTAGGATCGATCCGAGCGTTCTTTCGCTGATATGAATATGGCCCGGACGGCCGGTCGATTCCAATTTGCCAGCAATCATCACATCATTTCCTAATGTAGAACAGAAATAAAGTTAATTAATGTATAAACATGAGAAACTTTATAAGATGCCCACCCCAAATGTCATACTGCAGCTTCGCAGCTCCAATTACGCCAGCTAGTAGACTGCCCGAATTCACACCAATTCGCATGTCGATGTTTAAATGACGATTCGATCTTAAAAATATCAGTTATGCCACATTTGGGTGAAGTAGGAATCTTAGGCTACTAACCGAACTTCGCGAATATGCGCGATCATACAGTGGCCCAGGTCTATGCAACATTTGGCGTGATCCGGGTTGGGTCTTGACAGACCTGCTACACAATAATAGCAGTCACCTAAGAATTTGATGCGTTGTACCTTAAAGTGAGCGGCAGCAACATCAAATCTGCCATACAGATCATGCAGCAATGTCACCAGTTCATTAACAGTGAGTGTTGTAGTCAGATAGGTGTAGTTGACAACATCTGCATAGAGGATGCTGACCTCGGGATGATTTTGAATGGCCATGATGCGCTCCTTTATGTTGTGACTACGATGGCCTCGACGCTTTCCAGCCAACGCAACACGGCTGCGTATGTCTTCTTGGAAGGGCCGTGCAATTTGAGGCGGCAAAATGCTGTGAAGCAAACGCTGCTCCTGCTTACGGGCGCTTCTCAGCCAAATTTCCTCCATCACATACTGCTGCCGGTCGAGGAACGATGATCGCACAATGATGTCATTCATTAATCGAAAAAACAAGCCCAACATGTTAAAGCAAATATAATGTAGCACATCCACAACCATTTGGTTAAATTGGACAACATTATTCATGTGGTAAAGATGTTTAGAATCTAAATACGCAAAAAAATAAGTAATATACGATAAAGATACGAAAACTCCAAGAATAAGCGGCCCCTTAATAAAGGGAATAGGCATAAACAAATATATACTATATATAACGTATGTGTCATAAAAAGAACCGACATCCCAGTTGTCCGTGGACTTATGGTATACATGAAGAATTAGATCTGGGGGAACATTAACATCAGCCTCAATTAGTAGATTGCACATAGTTTGATACGAACCCACCGAAACCATAAGTGACGCAGCAACCACCGAGCTTGCGTACATTATCCAAGAATGCTTTCTTATGATCTCTTCTTTAAAGTTGATACTCAGCACTGTAATGATGAGCAATGCAGCTCCTATATAAAAGCCAATATCGATTTGAATTATAGATAGGTACTGTATGCGCAAAGGGATGATAAGTGTTGTCACAAGTAACTAAAAGTAATCAAACCTGACATGTCATTATCAACAGAAAACAGTGAATCAGGGTCACAGCCGAGTGTAAAAATATAAACACTCCGATTGAGTTGCAGCGAAGACGCTTTTCGTACAAAATATACTCTTTCTCCACACCAACCTCCTTGCATTTTTTCTAATATTTGTATGCGTAAAACTGTATAAGAATAAATATGGACTATAGGAGCGGCGTGCAAATACTTTACTTTCAAATATATACGCTCCCAGACGACTTCTTGGGTAAAATCCAATTTGCAACTTTTTCTGTTTCTCGGTATCATTTTCCTTTTCGAAATGTACGCACTAAATATTCAAGGAGTGTGTGATTTAATAAAATTTTAACTATTCAATACAACAACTGTTTGAAAAGGAACTCATCGCAATCTATAAAAGTATTTGTCCTGACGGACAGACTAAATGATTGGCGACCAACACAAATCGTAAGAGCTAGGAAGCAGAATTTCCTCCTAAGGTTATCTTATATGGTTTGTCTGTGTACTATTGAGGTTATCGGCCTTAAATATCATAAAGCTCCCATAGGAATAATCGGTCGGAAATATTGCGTTTGCACATAAACACTTAAGACATAGCCCAGCAACGGTAAGCAATCTTCGTCGTGCTGAATGTAGCCGTTTTATCTTGTTTATAATTACGATCCAATTTGTGCTAACTTAACGCGTTCGTCTTGCGATTCACAACGTGCCACACCCACCACTTTTCCTAAGTGGGAGACAAAAGTATATTCCTTGGCCTATTCTGATCCAGGACAGAAGATGCATATTTTTGTACGCAAGTATTTATCTGGGCATGACGAAGGGAATGAAGAGATTGAGGAAGAGAGAGAGAGAGAGAGAGAGAGATAATATGAGAACTAATTGAAACGCCTTGGCAAAAGTTGGGAGCGACAAGCACTTAATGCATTTAATATAAGTCGAAGTGTTGCCTTACCGTTAAGTATGGCGAAAGAGTAGTGTTGGAAAACAGAAGAACGAAGGCAGAGGAAAGCAATTTAAATCTCACTAATTACTTGGGCGACAAATTACGCAGCGAGACAGCAGCCCCCACCCCCACCGAACACCCACACACACATATACACAAGACGGCGTATTTATAAAGATTTTTGCACTTAAAAACAATGAACAGGTGTCGGACTGTTCGCCCCACTAGTCTTCAACCGGCGTCTTGTTGTTGAAGTTGTCCTCTTATTTGAAAAATTAAGTGTCATTTGGTTGTCTCATGGGTTCGCTGTTTTCAGTGTATCCTCCAGACGCTGCCTAGACATATTCTAGGCAGCTGCTACGTAACGCAACTGATTTTGTTGCTTTTTGCCTTAGCTTGAGGTTATCTGGCGGGCGTAGTTTTATTCCGTCTCCGTGCCAGCCTGTGCTTGAGACAATGAGCTAGTTGGGCGCAATTACCTAGGTGGCAAATGAATAAAGATAGATTGAGCGAACGCAAGATATGAGAGGGTGATTAACTAGTGACTAGTTTTTTTTTTTCCATATATGGTAATTCATGGTCTTCCCCAATCAAAGCTTACTGCTTTAAATATGAGACAACCACTCGATTTGACGTGGAAATTTAGATCCAAATTTTTTAACTATATTTAAGATAGATATTTGAAAACGAGTTTGGAGTCCAGTAAATGAAGAATTATAACTTGGAACACTTCCACCCATTTTAGTTCCGTGGGGTAAGGAAGCCGAAAAATAACTTTAACTTAATTTTCATTAGTCTTCTTTTATATTCATACTCTCGGAGAACATATATACCAAATTTTACACTGGGCAGTCCTCCTCCTAAAGAATTTGTACACACTTGAGCTGCATCAATATATAGGTTTATGGGAATTTTCTAGTCTTATCGAGCATACTCCACCACGCAGTCGAGTATGCAGACTCGTTGTTCTGTGCAGGAAATTACCTACATAATATGAAAGGTGGGGAATGCACTATTTAATTCGTAACATATTTCGTGACTGAATTATAATACTCTTTTGAAAGCGAGAAATAAAACAGCCATAATGTTGCATTACGTGTGGAAATTACTTAAAAAGATTTTCCATTGTTCGCTGGCTGCACGTACTCTTTGGTATTCTTGAATGTGTGTGTGTGTGTATATGTTGAGATGTGTTTCTTTAATTGTTTTTCATTGGTTGGCAAACGGGTAACGGCTGCTGTTTATTTTCTGCAGGAAAAGTTATCCGTCTCCAGCCATGTGGCAAGTGCCATGGTGTGATACCGACCAAAAGCCAAGAATGCAGCTCCACAGTAAAAATAATGAACTTTTGTGGCGACAACTCCAAATTTATGGCCAATTCCAGCTGGCCAGACCGATCCTGCTTCGAGAAGTTTCCTCGCTGCGCTTTGTCCCAAAAGATACTCAGCACTTGTATAAATCGTGTCCGAATGGTTTTTGTACCCTGTTAATAAATAGAAAACGAGTAAATTGCCTATGGTAAATATTATTCTAGTTGCCTGTTCGAATATAGATAGATAATCCAAACTTTGGATAAATTCTCGTGTGGACCCACGTTCGATTTCATTACTAAGCTTATGCTTCCTTCTTATATTTGCATTTGTAGTTAATAACCTATAAAGGTGCAGATTATCACTCATATCTAAATTGCAGTATTTTCATTGTCCCCGTATTGACCAAGGAGAGTAGACATTACTAATCCAGTCTGATTAGAATACTATATAATATATTAGGTTTCAATTAAAGGTTGCAATTTTTAGTTTATAATAATCTATTTATTTATTCTCAACTTGATGAAGTAAGATCTATACGTGTATTTCACGGCAGCTAGGAGCTGGGTATAAAGTATATCCTGGGCACCGTCTACTGGCAATACAAACATGATTGGCATATAAAAGAAATTATGAGAAGTTAATGTAATTTCTATTTAAATGCTTCTAAAAAGCGTATTCTTTTATGTTTCTTAATTACTGTGGCAAATCTGCCATCTAAACGGATTTAATTTTTAATTATGCGCGAAAATTAAAACATAAATCTATGGAAAAACACTAGATAAAACTGTTGTTAAGCTGCGCCATACTAGAGAAAAAATGATGAAAATTATGATAGCAAGAGCACGAGAATGTGATGCTCCGAGGGCGAAAGTCGAGTCCTGGGGGTCGGGCAGTTCAAGGAATAAAAGCGGTTGCAACGCCAACTCATTTTGGCCAAGCTAAGCTGTATTCATTATATCTAAACTACGCTTTTTATTTGCGCAGCTTTTGTTGTTGTTGTTGTTGCTGTTGCTGCTAACTGAGCATAAATGTCGAAAGTTGCTGTTTTCCTTGTTGGTGGAGGGATTACTGTAGCTGCTGTTGCTGTTGGCTTGTTGTTTGGCATTGTACAACATTTATTGATGCTTGGACAGGCATAATAACAACTAGGAGTAAAAGCAACGCTGGTAAGGACGATACAGTTGCCACGATTTACATTGGGATTAATAAGCAATGACGAGGGCAACGCTGCATTTTATAATAAAATAGGAGACCTAGCAGAGGAGCTCAACAAAAATGCCAACCTCAGCCAGACGATCGAGATGAGGATGCTGACGACCACTTGCAACATTATTAACTACGCTTATACCTTTATAATGCGGATTGGGCGGCGTTTTCCGGGCCGGTTTGCTGTTGACTGTTGCCTGTTGGTGGGCGGAGCTCTGCTTTGGGCTTGCCAAACGCCAAATGCAGTTCTCTGCGTTGGCTTATTAGTATTTAGTATTTTATATGGTCACTGCCTTTAAGTTGCCTTTAAATGCAGTCAACGTTCGACTGCAGTTTCGAGTGCCCCAGCAGCACGACCACCAAGTTATTCTTAAGTCCGTCTTCGCTGCCTGTGACCACTCTGCCCCGCCCACTCTCGCATTTGTCAGCGGCAGTTTTTGTAAGTTGCAGGGAATTCGAGTTGCCTCAAAAAACTTAGCCGCTTGTTTGTTTGCTGTCGTCGTTTATTATTATTATGTATTTTTCGGTTTCAGTCCTGGTTCGCGTTCTCGATTTATACGGTCGGCGAGCGCAGCGCTTGCCGCGCTTTATTTAACTTTGGGCAGTTTGATGGCAGGAAATAGAATTTTAATGGATTTTGTAATATCCTCGTCGACGACAGCGTTGGCAACGGGAAAGGCAATGGCAATGGCAAAAAACTTTACGTTTCTTTGGAGCACTTTATTTTTATATTTTCGGGAACGATTTTTATGCCATTTGCTTGGAAAGTCGCGAGTTTTGTGCTATTGACATTTTTTGGCTGAGGTTTTCCGCAAAGTGGATGGACTAATTAAGTTTATTTTTTCGCTTGTTATGTGTGTGTGTGCCTGGCAGGTTAGTTTCATGTCGTCATAGTCCAATATATATCTAGTTCCATGATAACTTCTTGAATTTAGGTGTGGGGCTCAGTATTAAAGCTTATCCGTTATCTTATAGCCGGATTAGTAACACTTAAATTCAGATAGTCCAATCTTCCAACTAGTTCACAGTTCACAACTGATGTCAACTTGACAGCAGAAAGAATCTGATGACAATGTCTGCGTCGATGACCAGGCTGCGGCGTCTGTCAATAAACAGTTAATATTTTTGTGATGACTCGCAATATGTCAATGACAGGCAGGTCCTCGAAGGGGATCTCAGAGTCACCCAGCCCACACTTGGAATTCAACACAATTTATTCAAATGTTATAAATTACACGATTCGTTCATGTCAAATGTTGAAGCTTCTTCTTTCGCGATGGGCAGGCAGATATCGGCTTGTGATTGTGTGTGTGTGTGGGTGCGTGTCTAGAGCGCCCGTTCACTAATCGTCTCAATTAGACATGGATTTTTGCACAGTTCTTTTTTTTCCTGAAAAGTTCTCAATAAATGCGTTGATGGGAAATGGGCGAAGAGAACTCAGGCGTATAAATTGCCAAAGACCCGCAGCTATTTTCCGGTTTCAATGTCGCCATTGACATTGTCATCGTCACCTCACAGCCAACGTCTGTCGTTACTCGTCAGAGTGGCTGAGATAGTCCTACCTACTCCAACCATGTCGCCTCCATACCCGCAGCTCGGCTGCCTTTGATCGTTTGGCATTTCTGCGGCTCATATTTTTTTGTGCTCAGACGAATTGTCGGCATCCCCCTAAAAATTGTTGCTACTGTTTTTATTATTTCTTTTTTTCTTTTCATAAAACACCCTGTGAAGCTGTGGGGGATGGTTGTGTATCCACCGCTTGGAGTGTGTATGGGGCTGACGTTGATGATTTTTCATTGCTCGAGTTTTAATTTTACACTTGAGTTGAGTCTGGGGCTCCACTAAAAGCGCCAACAATTGCGTATTGTGGCCATAATTGTACAGCTACTGGGTACAATCGACTCCCAACAGGAGATACCCTTTTCACAGCCAAATTTAAGTACTTGTCAAAAGAATATTTTGTTTTGTATGTTATCTTTCTGTTATGCAACATAGTTTGCATACACAGAGAAACACATGTAATTTATGACTAAACCTTACATCCTGATCCAGATTATGTCCTTGATGTGTGTCGTGCTTCCCCTACAAATTAAAATACATGTCTTTGAGTTCATTGGACTTTAAAGCTGGGCATCCTTTCCATAGATTAACTTTAAAGAGCGCACAACTTTTTGCTTCAATCTGCATTGTGTGAACCCTGGCCCCATTTTGCTTTGGACATTCGCTGGCCCGCCTGTGATTTATGGCCACGACGCGCGTTGCTTTGACATCGGCCGACATTTGACAAAAGCTCGACGAGCAGACATCGCCCCCAGCCGCCGCCTCGATTATGGCCAGAAGGGGGCTCGACCGCCCGCTTGGCCGGCTTGTTTAGCAGGTTGCAGATAATTCATCGCTGACATTGCGTACCAATTTAAGGGTTGACTGATTCGCCCAGCCGGCTGGCATGCCGGGCAGCCAGTCTTTTAGAGAGTTGGGCAGCACTGGAGCGTCTATTCAGTCTAACAAGGTGCGGCGTCTGGCCTATGGCCCTGGCAGTGGCCCTGATCTGCCGCAGCCATGGCTTGTGGCTAGTGATTCAGAAAGAAGGTCGGCCAGCAAGTTGCGCAGCGAGCAGCTTCACGTGTGGAAAATTTACGGAGGGGAGCTCGCGTAACCCTTTGCTACACTCTCTTCCCTTAGCTCGTTAATTAGATATGTGAGATGGAAACTTTTTGTCTTCAGTCCTGTTGGTTTTTTAAAGTGACCAAGTTTTTAAGCACACATAAAGAGTGGTCCGTTTATTACCCCGTTTCGAAAGGTTCATGGTTGTCTGAAAAGAATATCATTTGACACTGGGATTACTGTTGGACAGCTGACCTTTTTTGATAGTTTCAGCAGAAGTAATAGATTGGAATAGTTTTCAGGCAGCCATGTTTCCAACTTAGTTACCATTCTCAAACTTTCCCAATTCCCCGGTTGGGGAATAAATTGCAATATTACTAGAGCACAAGTATAGCCAGCTGAGCAGCAGCTATTTCCTTGACTAACTAACCAAAGAGCTGTTAACGCTGAACTCAGAGTACCTAAGGCAACCACCTGATGACCCATTGAGCAAAATGCCAACACTTAAGACCGGTAATTTAATGCCCAACAGCAATTCGCAACTGTTAGCACTAAGTCAGACCCTAGCATTATATTAGTTTATTCAACTGTCGTCATTGTATGCAGGAAACAAAGTTTTGAGCCAAAGAAATAGATAGGCAGCCCGAGGGGCAGGGACAGAAAGCTTTTCACTGGCAATGCACAAGTTTAATGCACTTTGACAGCTTCACTTGGCAAGCCACCCCAAGACGCAGCCATGTTATGTGGGTGGGTGGTGGATGGGACAATAAAGATTGACACGTGACCGTGCAATGATTTTCAGTTTAACGTTGTCACATGCGTTGCTTACAGCCCTCCCACTTCCAAAACTCTGTACTGTCTATGCGACGTAAGCGAGCATCTCATTTGAGAGCCTTTCACTTGCTCTTTGGTCAGCAGATGTCCCGAGCCTGGTATGGTTTCTTTATGCCGGTCCTGGCCTGGTCCTGGCTGCCTGTATTTGGTTTCGTCAAACGTGCAAAGCTGCCGTTGATCCTATTTTCTTTACATTTTTCTTGCTTGCTCTCGTTCAGTTTGTCCTGCTCGGCTTATCTGGGCTCTCACCTCAGTTTCCCTTCCTAAGACATTTGTTGTGTGGCTCAGATTACGCGCTTCACTTAAGTGTGCTCAGTTGCTTCCGTTTCCTTTATTTCTACTGAGTGGTGGAAGCATGAATGAAGCTATCTGGAAGGGTGCTTTATGGAGTTCTGGGCTGTGCATTCTTGCGTTTTTCTCCAGTGCGTGTGGATTACAGCAGCCGTAACGCCAGCATCAGGAATGTCTTCATTAATGACAGGTTTCATATGTATTTTTCAAAGTTGAAGCGGTAACCTTAACTGAAGCTGATCCAAGATGGAAGCGGAAAAATCGACGACGACGATTGTCCCCTTCATAATAATGCTAGCGGCCAATTGTATATGATATATATAGACAGAAAATTAAAAGACAATACGCATGATACAAGCGGATAGTGTTAAGCTCTGATTTTGGCTATTTAAAGGCGAAACATCCTGAACACAGCTGTCTACCCTTGGCTTTCTCGGCACCCGTCAAATCCCCGAACGCATGCCAGTCTAATCACTGGCGGCATGATGCCACACGCCTTCTTGCTGCTCCGATGACCAAACGCACAAACGCATGAAATGCTTAACGAGGCCAACACCCAATCGATGTTCGGCTGGACATGTGCGGCTCATTAAAATGTTGCCAACAAAAAAAAAAGGAAAAAAAAAAATGAGCGAAGCTGCCGAATTAGCCGGGTCCAATGAAGGCCATTGCAGAGCATTCCGCTTCACATGCAACATTTACAAAGAATGGGGTTGCAATGTCAATTTCAGCAGAGAAAGAAAACTAATTTCAGCGCAAATTCGTTTCGCACCTCACAGCGAACGGCAAAGCAATTGAATGGACAACTAAATGCCATTGCGCTGATGTTGGCCTGGCTGTGGGTGGCATGTCCATTGGGTCGCTCCATGCGTGTGTGTGCACTTAATAAGCTGATCGAATGGCAACACACAAAAACCCATTGAAATGCCAAAATCAACAAGGCAGCACCGGGCGAGCTGGTGGCAACTGGATGCTGCTGCAGGCGACTCTACGGATAACTGAGTAAAAGGCGTATAGCGCAAAAGAGCAAAATCAGTGAATCACAATAATGCCTCAATTTCCGCTGGGCCAGATTCAACAACGATCCGATTCCGAGCGGCAACCCGTTCAATGGCGAAGGCGCACAGCTGCCATTGCAGTTAGTGGGAAGTACGGAGTGTTCAGCGGGTAGGCTAGGCAACAGTCTGAGCGTCGCGTCGTAATGAAATCTCATTCAATTAAACATAACACAAGCGGGATGGAGTGCACTGTGGGAGAGTACATTCGGCAATAGTCAGAAAACAGAACGGCCAGCTTGGGGCTGAGTTCAAGCCCTTGGCCAGGCCATCATCAACAGCAAAGGCAACAGCAAAGGCAGCAGCAACAGAAGCACAAATATTCCTCCCGAGCTCCTCTGTGCTTGTTGCTCATGCCTGGCGTGCATTTCTTGCATATTTTTACTTTTTTTTCTCTTTTTTTTTTGGCCGGGCGATGAAGCATTAAAGGGAAATGAACGATGCGATTGGCACGAGACACAAAAATGACTTTTTATTATCGCACGTTTACTTTCAATGTGAATGTTGACAACGTGCACTCGCCCACACATGCACACCTTCAGTCCAGCACAGACAGCTTTGGCCGCCTACAAAAAGAGGAAAAAGTAAGAGTGCTGCAGTCGGGAGTATTCGACTAGCAGATAACATTACCCGAGCATTCGGACCTTCATCTTTAAAAAGATATTCAATGTTAAGAGTCCGGTCCTTTTAAAAATATCAGGGCAACAGATTGGAAATTCCAATGACCAAGATATATTTGAGTTATGCACGATATCGAATATATAAAACACTTTCTGCGTTTGGCTTACAAGCATACATATTTCAAATTTAAGATCGACTCAGCTTGTTGTCCTGATCCAGGCTTTATACATATATATATATATATATATATATATTCTCTACGGGGTCGGGTTGACACTCTTCTGCTTATTACATACATTTAAACGCAACTATCATTCCCTTTTTAAGCACTTCAATGGGTTCAGGGTATAAAAAAGCTTTTGAAAAGAAGGCAGTCAAATTTGTTGGAACGTCAGTTGTTTTGGCTATTCGAAGGCAAGCTGGCTGGGCAGGTGTTGCGCAAATAGCTGGAATTGTCAACCTGCTTGTATGCGTTGACAGTCTTAAGTGGACTAGCTGAGTGAGTTGACAGGATTTGTCCTGGTTGATCAGTGCTCCCAGCAGTTGTGTGGGCGTTTATTGGGCATTGGATTTAGCTTTTAACTTAAACTGCCAGCTTGTCAATTGTAATTAAATATGCATGCATATATACTTATTGTTTCTTCTGTTGGCCGTTTGCCAATATTGTATTTTATACATAACTCATTCCAAAAATCTAATTTGCTAAAGAGTAACTGATTGTTAATCTAACAACAATGCAAAATGGTTTCATTCGCAACTAAAGCCTGTTAAAACTTGCCATGCCTCTCTTTGCTGTGAGAAATGTAGTTAATCGTCTGAAAGATGGAGGCTCGTCGCTGCGACATCCGCTTGTCGCGCGAACATTCCTGGGATTTCGTTTCCGCAGCTAACTTTGGGTTGAGGTGTGAGCAGAATTTCGTTGGGACATGGGCGAAGCGTAGCGGCGTTTCGCGAAAACTCATAAATATTAAAATGGAAAATTTTTCGTCTTATTAATTTAACGGTGGCAATATAGCTCTAACGGTAGTTTGGCAGCCCGATCTACAGCCCTGGCTGCAAATTATGCAGAACAATGTCACAAAATCGTATTGCCACTGGCAACTGTACAGTGCTGGCTGGCCACTGAGCTGGCCGAGTCTGGTCGCAGGCTGCTTGAATGTTGCTTAGTTTTCGGCCAAAGATTTGCATAAATTTGCATTTCGCTGGCTTAATTGAAAAACAGTCCCGTTCCGACAAGTGACATTTTAAAGAGACGCATAAATTATGCGCCCTTAGACAGCTGAAAGCGTGAAGGCAAAAATCTTTGGTCTTGACTCCCCCCGTAGTTTATGATTTACTTGACGCCTGAATGCAACTAAATCACTGGCAAATCTGTTGCCTGAGCAAATCCAGCAGAAACCAACTAGTGGGAAACTTAAATCATTCTCATACTCAATCTATAAATAGCCAATGAGCCCTGCTGCTGGGAATCCGAGCAACTGACACTTGAAATTTTCAGACCCGCCGTCCTATACGGCATTTAACTTGCGACTGTCGCATCGATGCCATAACACTAATGAGCTGCTGTTGCGATTTCTGCTTTTCCTCGTTTCTGAATTCAATTTTAGTTAACCAGCCCGGGGCCTTCACCCTTCCCACCTAGCGTGCGATTCACTCTGAGAAATTGCAGTTTTCACACGTGCTTCCCATTAAATGAAACGATTACAACGCGATTTCAACTTATATGTAAGTGAAATTTATTTGCAACGGAGTCTGCCAGCATTAAAATATACGAGTACATAGTCGTATGATTTAAGTCGACTGAGACGCATCGCAATGGCAGCGGTATTGGGATTCAGACTGGGACTTGGAATGGGGCTGTCTATGGGGCTGGCATGTTATTTGTGGGGCGGCTGTTGGTGTCGCTCTTCCAGATGCTGCTTGTGGCATGCCTTGCGGTCTGATGGAACTTCACATAAAGAAGTTTGACATAAATTATGGATACTAATGAGCTCTGTGTGCGCACATAAAGCATTTCATCATCTGGTTAACAGGATTAAAGCGGTGGTCGGGGCAATATAGTCCGTATTCTTCTTATAATATATTTCTATGCCATGCAATTGGTTCAAAATCTCTTATCATGAGGGTATTGTATGCGTTTCAGGTGATTTTGCATTCTGTGATCCTTTCGTTGCGACTAAAATGCCCGATCCAAACTAATTAACAAGGAATGTTCAAGTATTAATCGAATGAGCATGCCAAAATAGTTGAATGTGAGAATTAAGTTCAGCTCGAATCGATTGGTCAAAGAGACGCCCGCACAAATACTCGCTTGTGTTTACGCACGGAAAGCCAAATTAATTATGCATTTATGTCGTTGCAATATGTTGGCCGCAAACTTAAAGTACACACATTTGCGGCCGGGCACCATTACAACAATAGACCAGAGCAAGAGCAAAGACAATGACCGAAAGTCAGATGAACCTGTCGTCCTGCCGAGCACATTTGACCGCAAACAATAAATGCTTGCAACTAAATGCACTTTGGGGGGTACCTAAATACACCTAAGTATGTGTTAGGTTGGGTGTGTGTATGTATATGTATGCATGTGGGTGTTTGTGTTGGACGCAAATTAAGCACGACAAGCACACAAAATGGATGCCTGCCTCGTTCTCATCGCAACCCAGCCAAAACGTGTCATGAGTGATGTTGTTTCAATTGCTGATTTAATGCACCCCTCCGACTGCTTCTTGGAGACTTTGGACGGAACAGCGCAGGCGATGGCCGCCAAGACGTGAAGGGGCCTGCCCTGTTGGCAAGACAAGCCACATGCATCTTCTTGACAATGCGACAAACGATGACGACGACGACAACGACAAGCAACATTGCCCCGACCCTGGCCCCCTAGCCTTAGACCAGGCCCCAAACAAACAAACAAGCAAGCCAAGCGACATATATCAGCAGCCCCCAGCAGCCGTACATCAGAGCATTTGCTCGTCTGTCATTGTTGACTGCACTCGTTGTGCACCAGAGTTACCTTACAGTGGAACAGTTTCGATGTATATTTGGGGAAACTAGGCAATCAACAGCTTTTGTATATATTGTAGAGGTGTCGGGAGCTCTTATAGTCCCCGAGATGTAACTATTTCAAAGCCAAACTAACGCTGCAAATCGTTATTTAGCTATTTTCTTAAACAATAGTAGTTATCGATTTGGTTTTTTGTGGCGTATTTTATAAAAATGATTTTATTTGCAGTTAAAATAATCTAGTTCTTGTCAACTTTGAGATAGTTGCGTTCTTTTGATGAAAAGACAGAGTTGAGAGATAGCCAATATAAAATTGTCGATTATTCATATACTATAATAATAATACTAATATAAAAACTTGCAAAATGAAGATCGATATATATTGGGATGGGAGAACTGTCAGGTACACGTTTGAAATTTGTCTTTAATTATCGATTTCTTGGCTATTTCCGTTGGAATAGTTCCACTGTGCGTGGCTCAGCTCTTAAAGCTAGCCAAAACTTAACGAAGGCGTTACTGATGCCGGAAAGGGTTAACCTGATGTTTATGTTTTAGTTGTTGTTTTCACAAGAGCTCTGTAGTAGTTGTTGTTGTTGTTGTTGTGGTACTCGCTGCTGCTGCTGCCGCTTGTTGCCTGTCTTTTGTTTAAAGATGATTAATAGCCAATGTCGCTGGCTGCAGCACTCAATGCAATTCCATTATCATCAGCAGCAGCGCAACCCCTTCCTGTCATCATGGTCGTCGCCATCATCATAATCACCATCTTTATCATTATCATCGTTGCAATTTTGGCCAAATTACTCAACGTTCAGTAAAAAGTGCCACCTTGGCTGGCATAGAAAGAGAGTTGTGGGCTGGGATCTATGCTGTACTGTTGGGGTTGCCCACTCGCTTGCGAAGTCAAAGTCGTTTGCTATTCATTAATACTCTTAGTTTTTGCTGTTGTTGTAGTTGCCCTCGTCTTGTTTTCCTGAGAAGTTGCACAGTTCTTCTTACTGATAATTAGCTGCTCTGTCTGTTGGTTTTGCCCCAACACTTTTCAGTGTTTTCTCTGATTCCCGTTGTTGTTGCTCCTGCTGTCGCTTGTTTTATGTATTTTGTGGCTGCATTACTTCCGTTGATGTTTATTCTTAGCTGTTTGCATTTGACAAATGACATTTTTGGCATTGTGCAACTGGCAAGCAACGCAGCAAACTTGCCATTGCCACAGCGGCAACTTTTTTTCTGGTTCAGTGTTTGTGTTTCAGTGTTTTTGTGCTCGCCCTTCTGCAATTTCTAAAGGAAATCTAAATTATTTTTTAGAGTTATTGCAGTTGCCTTCAAAGTTTTTCTGCCTTGCTTGATGTTTGCCCCAGTAATTTGTTTTGCCCTGACATCGGACACGTGTAGTGATTAATAATTCCATAAACAAGACGGAGCTGTGAGCAGAATACAAATTCTGCAACCAATTCAATCTGTTTTATTTCATTAAATCGGTTCAATCAAGTTCAATTAAATAACTTTAAATTAATAAAAGGTTGTGGCACAAACTAGCATTGTTTTATGAACACATCGGAATTGAGAACATGGTTAAAAATACTGATACCAATTCATTTCGTTGCGTAACATTTTACTGTTCGATTAAATTGAATCAAATAACTATAAAATAACTATTAAATACTAAAATAAATAAAGATCGGCAGGAATCAATCAATTAAAGCGAGAAATTCAACGAAATTGTTGACAAATGTCATTAAGCAAAAATACAGTTGCCCGCTGCCCGAGGGACAGAACATGCCCTGAAGAAAAACAAGCAAATAAGCATGCAAAGGACCAAAGGATAATTATAACGTTGTCTGCAGCTATTGGACATCGTTACATCCAATTGGCTTTTCTCCTTACAACCTTTCTCTGTAGTCTATCAGTAAAATTAGACAAGATTCGATTTTTATATTAACCCAATCATTGCTCATTGTCAATGACACAAATAGAAGTACTCTAGTCGGGAGTGTCTGACTAGAATATACCATTTGTTCATTAACATGCTATTTGTTCCCAGACACACACAAAATTTGAAATCATTTTAAGCTGAAGTGTGGGTGTCTCTCATAAAAAATAATTTGAATTTGTTTATATTGATACTTATCGTTGTAGTCGAAATAGGGGGAGATATTGCAACAGAAATAGAATTGTCCTCGATACACGAAAAAAAAAGAGTTTTTGCGTACGTAAAGAGTTAATAGTTGGAAAAACTTCCGAAAATTGGATTTCCCTAGAGAAGCTATCGGTACGTAAATCCGTGGTTGTTACTGATGCATCAATGTTATAATTATATAAACAGGCAAAATGCGCTCAAAAGTCGTCATTAAGTTGTCCAAAACTTTGCCATGTCCACTGCACTTGCAAGTGTCGACAGATAGAAAAAGAGAGAGATGAGAAAGAGAGAGTCAGAGTAAGAGATAGAAAGAGAGAGAGAGGTACAGACAATGTGGCGGAATCTGTATAGGGGGCTTGTGTACACGCACTACAAAGTATTTATACTTATATTTCTTCCTCGAGCCGATGCTAATAACTTTGCAGTCATCAAGGAAATTAAAAATTATTAATAAGGCTTCGCAAAATAATCGGACTTGCGGCCATTTTATAATTTACAGTAGTTGCTATTTACTGTTGCTGTCTCGCCCAGCTTCTACCCGTTGCTCCCCCATAGCACATCCCTTTGCCACTTTTCAGTCTCGGTAAACTTTGGTAGATACTATAATTTAACAGTTATAGCTTTTTAGTGTGCAACTATTTTCGTGTAAAACTTTTAATGGATTTCACAGGACCCAAGACTTGGTTCGATAGTGGCGAGAGCAACCGCGTCAAAAAATAGACACCCTTCTGCGTAGTGCCGCGGCATGGGAGCGGTAGAGCGGTGGCAGGGGGAGGCGCTCGCTGGGGGACAGTTGCACGAGTAGTAAAATGAGCGGAAATGAATGGTTTTAAATAACAGCAAATTATGAGTTAAGTTTTCAAGAAATGGGAAATAAGTTGATGGGAGCGAAAACTTTTCCACTGAACTTGAATGGCTTTATAAATAATTTTTGCGGATGCTCTGATATTTTGCCTTAAAGATATAAAGTGCTAATTGTCTGATAAAGAACTTGCCATTAATATGGTATCTTCATAATCAAGGCAACTAAGTATAAACTTTGTCTTAAAGGCAAGCACAGAAATTCTCGGTTTCGCTACAAATTTTCTTTGTTTAGGACTGAAAATCGTGTTGTTCGCCGCAATAGCACGGGTTCACATTGTGGAAGCCCGGCAAAGAACCGTTAATTCATCGGCAACATCTGTAGGTGAAAAACAACCCACAGCTCGCGGCTAAAGTGAAGAAATAAACAAAATGCAGTTAATAAATAAACAAATAAATTTAAACTACGTAAACGAGATCTTATTTCCTGAATATTTGACCTAGCTTCCACCAAAAAAAAGTGAAGGGAAAACAGAAAATTGAGGGTGAGGTTGCCTTTAAAGCTTGGGGCTATGTTTATTTTTGCAAAATATGTTGAGCACATATTTACACAAATATATATGTAAACTTATCAATACACACATAAGCGCGGGCATACACTTACGGCCAACCTGGGTGGGTCGGCAGCCTTTTCCTCGTTTACTCTTTTGCACCCACCCACTCCCGGTTCGCCTCGCTCTTACTGCTCAACCAAAAATCGTTTTTGCGTTTTGGCCTCGCTTTAAATTGCTTTGGCACTTAAGTGGTTTGTGCCAAGCCTCCGCCCCTGAGAGGCTACCACGTGTCGTCGTTTTGCCGTTAAACTGAAATTACAAAATGTTTGTTTAATTAGAAGTTGTGCGTGCCTCCAACCGTCGTTTGATTACACTAGTTCACAAAATTTCTGAATCCCACCACCTGTTAAATACTCATTGCATTACATGATGTACTCTAAGAGCATTTACGAGCAGCTAGTGCCCAACTAGGAGATACCCTGTCTTATTGTCCGATCTTTATGAATATATTATGGCATAAGTACGGCATCCATGTATGTACATGCACTATACACAAATAAGATTCTTTAGTGCTATTTTTGTGAAACGGGTATTAAAAATTTGGGTGTCTTAGGTACTTTATTCCATGTTATATGCTCAAGAAAGCAAAATCGATATTTATCGATATAAAGCAGATTGGAAATATCGCAAAAAGAAACTCTCGCCTATAAATTTTAAGTATCAAGAGGTAGACAGCTCTTTAAACCAATATATCATCAAATATCAAACATTTTATTGCTGAATGATTGATAAAAAATGAATTTACAACAATTAACAATCTTGTAGGACAGTGTCTTTTTAAGCCATTGAAAATATGACCAGGCAAGTGGACTATGCCACATCTCAATCAAAAAGCTGAGCGTGCACCACACTCTCCCACTCACAGCCATACACATACACAAACACGCACACAACACACAGACACGCTCACTTGTTTGCATGCTGTACGTGTGTCTCTCCTGAGTGGTTCGCTTGGCCCACCCTTGCGCCCGATTAAATACGGTCAACTTATCTAAGAAGTGCCCTCTTTTGTGGTTTTATTCTGGCTGTTTCGTGCGTATTTCAGTTGTATTCCATGAAGCTCTCTGTGTAATTCAATTCGTGTATTAATTTTATCCGTTTAGTCGGCATGCTTCAAGTGTTTTATGGCTTTTTAAGTACTGTGAATCTTGTTGAGAATGAATTTTACCTGCTGACATAGTTGACTAACTGTGGCACTACAAATAGACACCCACTTAACCATTTTATCACTGCAAATGCCACGTACACCTTTTAATTAAACATTTTTTGAGAAATAACTTATTGTCATATGTAAGGTTTATTATTTTACAATGAAATTATGTGTTTTATTAACTAATAATCATATTTGTATGCTTACTTTCAGGTGAGTGAATCTTCATTTATACCTTAAGAAAGGTCGAACTATCATTTAGAGGTAAGCAGCATGCCAAGCCAGTCAATCTATTTCTAACGTGAAAAATCATTTTGGAGTGGTTTAATCAAATCATTGTGAGTAAGAGTGAAAAAAAAGAGAAAAATTTAGAAAATATTTAATTGGTTATCATATTTCCTAATTAGGTAATGCCCACAATGGTTCTTAGTTTTAGACGTGTTTTGGTGTGCTTGAAGTTTTGTTTCGATTGAAACCGTCCAAAACTGAGGCCAATTGTGAGGTAAAAGCGTCCAAATACAAAAACGAAATAGGTTAACGATAATATTATACAAAAACGTGCTCACAAGAATTACGATCAAAGGTAATTTTTCATGCGAAAACAAATAAATAAATAAAAATCAAAAATCCGGAAAAAAAAATAAATTAGTTGTTAAAAATATTTAATTTTTATTAACTGAAACTATAAAAAAATAACGAAGATTCGTATAAATATAAACAAAACATGTAAGCATCAAACTCTTAACCATTCTTTACTTATTTTCTTCTTTTTAATAGCTTTTGTGAGTTTTAATGATTTATTAACATTATTTCAACTTAGGACCATTTACTTTGTTTACCAACATTTAATATAACGTGTCAACAGTGTGAAAAAAAAACCAAAAAAAAAAAAAAAAACATGTGTCAGGAAAAAGTGTTTCGGGTTTTATATAAAGTGATAAATTTGTGGTGCACAATGAAAGTGTCTAAAAAACACGTATAAACAAATAATACAGGACAATGCTGAATGCACAAACCATTAACAATATGATTTATGCTTTTTACAAGCTATTTACTTTTCTTTATATGCATATTGTGTAGAGCTTTTCTCCTTTCAACTTTTGATGCACTATTTGTTTATGAAAATGTGTAAAAATATATAACAACAACAGGCATAAGGCTTCTCGCACGATATAAATGATATGTGTTTCTGATCAGCAGCGAAATCAAGCTAGTCTTTTCTGTTCGTTCGTCTGTTGATCCGCCTCTATGTTATCTGTTAGCTATAGCATGAGCTGTATATTATCGAACTCGATAGATAAATATTAATTTCCGGAAATTGAACAATATATTTGATCAGAAGATTGTCGAAGGGTATTGCCAGATTAAATAGAAACGCACACTTGAATGTCACCTTTAGGCTATACATATTTCACATCGATCGCACATTGGAACATAAGTTTGCCAAATTGCTTAGCCTGCGGTATTTGTGGTTGTAGATGGAAATATGAGATGTATGTATGTTATATCAATTCGAAACTGAGTACAGAATAAATTTTTGTCGGGCAGAGTCGAATCACTTTTATCACTTTTACTTATGTTGTTCGCCTTTTTTCAATATTTAAAATAAAAAATACACCTTAAATTTGGATTATATCCTCCTTTTTTATTAGTATCATATATATATTATTACAAATTAAATTAAATTAAATTAAAATTATTATTTTTTAACTCCGAATATCGCAAGTTTATCTCAATTCGGAAATTTCCTTTGCACAATTGACTCAGAGTCGACTTTAGATGGAGTTAATAATAAGAAAAGAAGAGAGTGAGAATACATATTGTAAATGGCTGCGCGCGCGCGTGTGTGTGTGTGTGTGTGTGTGTGTTGCTAGTGACCGTTAGCTTTAAACACAAACGCACACAGAGAAAATACCGTAAGCGACATATACAAAAAGAGATTGAAATTATGGCACAAGGGGAAAAAAATTTAATGCATTTTTCTTGCAAAATTTATTGCCCAAATAAATTATCGTAATAATATCAAATAAAAAGGAGCGCATTCGAACGCAGCGCAGTGTACGAAGGACGAAGGACGACCCAGAGCTGAGCAGCAACACATCGAGACAGAGAGTGAGAGACTGAGAGAGATAGCATGCGTGCATAAACATGCACTGATGCCAACGCTCTCGGTTATTAACATATGCACGAGCCAGGAGAAAGAGACAAGCAACGTGCGTTGCTTGGGTTGGCTTGAGCAAGAGGCATGAGGAAAGAGGCAAGAGGCAGAGGGAAGGACCAGAGAGTTGAGCACTGTGGAATTCACTGTCAGCTAAGTGGCAAAGAGTGTGGAGCATGAGCAGGGTGCGGACTGAAGGGCAGCAGGTTGGTGGGTTGGATTGCGTTTGGGGGCACCGTTCTGGAACAAAAATCCTTTGCATGCACAATTTAAGCAGGATTTATGACTGGCAATATTGCCGTGCTGGGTAAGAAGAAGACTTTTGCCCTGTGTGTGTGTGTGGAGGGGGCGTGGCGCCAAGGCTTAGATCGTCGATTGTGCGTGCAAGAAATTAAATTGCCAAATGCCCATAACATTGCAAGGGTTAAGGACGGTTGAGGTTATGAAAATTGCTAAATTATGTTAATCCCTTCGGTGAATATTGAAAAATTGCAAGCACATTCGCAGACGAACCTCCATACGCATCACTTCCGTCCATTGACACTTACATACTTATTCTCTATGCATGAAAGCATTACGAGGCTATTATCATCCCACACATATGCATATGCGAGCCGGTGAATGCTTGCAGATTTTTCTTCGGTTCACGTATAACCCCATTTGCGAATTTCTCTTGTGCGTTGGCCCTTATTACATTTTACGCATCGCTCACAACAATGGCAACCCTGGTCATACGTACGTCAATATGTGTGGGTAAAAAATATTAAATATGTATTACGACCATAGTGTGCGGGTAAAAGTAGCATAATGGAGTCATGTTAAAGTGGGTAAATGGAAGTGGATGTTTCAAGTTTATTTTAAATTAACGAAACTTCATCGCGATTTTCTTGACATCGATAAATTTCGAACGAAGTTATTTCGATGGCTTAAAATTACTTCACCTTTTGAGATTTATTCAGCAAATGAGGTACTTTAATTTTTCATCGTCAGCTTATGTTGTTCAGAGTTGGTACGCTCAATCTTATAAAGACGTTTGGTAAGCGTAGTGCATACTTGGGCATGAAATATTGCGTCCAGCACCCTGTTTTCGAATGTTCGAGGTGCTTGCAGAATTTCTACTTTTTCGTTGTACATTAACTCTTAAATGCGTTTCACTGCCCATTCTTTGATAATCCGCAGTCAAATCAATACCTATTAAAATACATTAGCAAAAGTCTTAAAAAAACGCCAACAAGAACGACAACAATAAAAGAGGCAATAACGTTGACTCTTTGATCAATTATTCTATAGAGAAGGTAGGCAGCTGAATTTGCCAGACAACTAACCGACAGTCAATCCCAGCTCCATTATTACCATAAACATAAAAGGCGTGGTCCCCGGTCCAACCGCCTGCTCCTCTTAACCCGAACTTTTGCCGGTTGCCTGTCTGCTGTCTGCCTGTCGCTGAGCTATTGGAAAGTTAAGTCGCGTAATCGATTGATTTGCCGGGCACTTCTTTTCAAGGTGTGTCTAGGGGGTATAAAGTTTTTGCCTCTGCCTGGGCCTCTTTGTCCCCTGCAACCGGCCCCGCTTCAGCCCCAGCCAACGCCCCATTGTCGTCCTTTCGTCTTTGTACTGAAATTGAGATTTATTGCAAAATTTGAATTATAATGCAATTTATAATGTATAATAGCAGACAAGAGACGAAATAGCAGCAGCCGCCTCTGAGATATTGAGCATCATAATGATGATGAAGCTGTGCGTCGTCGGCAAGGGTTCAACAGGAAGGAGGTAAAGCAGGGCGTGCTCTTTGTTGCGAGTATTGTTGATTCAATTTGACTACTTGGGTCGAAGCGATCATACAAAAGACTGAAAGTCGTTATTTAAAGAAGTCTTTTTCTAACAAACACTTGGAATTAATTTTGCCAGCGAACGCTATTTGCATGATGATAATCTAACTAATATTTGTTTGTAGCCTCAATGCAATTCAAAAATTGAGATTTAAACATCGATTTCCCGTAGGAAATTGCAAATTTAAAAACATTTTGCCGGTAACAACAACAGTAAGACAAAGTTCTTGGCTCTTAAAAACAAAATGCAAAAAAAAAAACAACTTCGAAATTTAGAAGTTGAAGTTTATGTTGAAGTTTATGCTCCTGTTCCCATTTGCAGCTTTTCGGTGCTACATCGATATGTAATTTTGATTGAAATATGCCTGTTTACGATATAAAAGAAAACACAAGCACTGCAAGTTAGCAGGAGAGCGATAAAACAGGTGAGACAAGTGCCTGTGCTTTCAAATGAGTAACTTTTTATACCCTGTACTCATTGAAAATGGTTAAAAGGGGTATAATGATTTTATGCAAATGCATGTAGCAGCCAGAAGGGGCATCCCCGATCCTATATTGCTGGATTAGTAGACTCGATCCAGCTATGTCTGTCTGTCAGTATGCATGAATGTGTCGCTCTCGTACATTTCAAGGGCTAGATAGCGTCGGTTATTATAGCCTAAGAGCCGCACGTATTTATACGCAATCATCGATAACTTATCCCACGCCATAAAATCTTCAGAAATCGAAATCGAAATCCTAACTAAGGAAGCTTATAAGAGTTGGACATTATGTAGAGATATAATATTTGTTGGATATTTTTGGGCTTTAGTTTTAAAACTCATTAGGTGGTCATATTTATGCTCTGCAGCAAATCAGGAAGGCATTTTCCGTACCTGTAGAGGAAAGAAGAAGTACTGGGCTTGCGTCTGACTGTCTATGGATATATGGAAGAAAGCTAGAATGATGACCGCTCGACACAGTGTTCAGGGTATTTTCTAGTTGTGTACTCCCCACTGAAACCATCTTGTTAGTTTTGCTCATGCCTGAATACAGCTTTCAGAGAAAAAGTCAAAAACTACTTCTGTATATTTCAATTCTTTGGGAAAGTTTTTGCAAAGTGAATTTTAATTGTTTCAATATGTGGATAAATTAATTTGAGTCTTCACATTTGAACTATACCTTAAATTTTCTACAGTGCAATGCTGTTTAGTGAAGGGTGTGCGTATGTCAGACAGGCCGTCACTCCAACTGAAGGCAGCAGCCAGGCGACCAAACTTCCAGCCGAGAGCCTATGCTGCGTATTTGCTAAGCCTTGTCGTACCCTATATACCACAGGCCGAGCTTCAGCCCTCGACTGTGTGTGTGCGTGTCCTTTTGCTTGTAAAGCAATATTTCAATCAAAACAAGAAATAAATTACAGGCTTCACGAGCAGATAGCGCAGGCACGAGCACAGCAGCAGCGAACTAATGCAAAACTAAAGTGAGAGCTGCAGAGACGGCACATGCCAGACAGGGTAGGGAAGTACGTAGGCCTTGATGATGTTTCGGGGGGTTACATACCCGGCGAATGCAGTCAAAAACAGGACGGGCAAAAAAGTTGCCGCAACTCTTTTACGTGCAAGCATAAGAAAGCTAGCTGTAGAGTTCAAGTAAAAGTAAGTACATAACTATTTCGTAAACACGCACACACTCACACCCATAGACACTAACATGCAACCCTCGAAAGTTGCAAGTTGGCAAATGAAGTGTTACGTAGGTGAAGCACAGTTGCAACAGGACAAGAAATGCCTAGAAACAAAAGCGAGTCTGACAGCAGGCGGCAGTTGCAGGCAACCCAAAGTGTCAGTCGCTTTTTAAATGTGATGGAAGGGTAAACTTAGTTTTTTAAGCAACTAAGAAGAAGTCGGCTTCATCCGGCTACCCAATGCTCTGTGTATAGGGTGCATTTGGCGACTCTAGATTTTCAACTGTGTACCGTGAACTCTGAATGTTAGGCAGTTGTGTTAACTAGTTCCTCTGATTTCTCGCCTGCAAAGTTCAGTTAATAAATCAATATAATCAACTTTTAAACACTCAAATAATAAATTCCGTTTACATACTTATAAAGGTACAAATATTGCCGTTGTTAATGTAAATGGATAGCAAATAATTCATTTTAATAAGCAAAGTGGGCTGCATCGAATGCGGACCCGGTCAGAGTGAACGGGTGTAATCCGTATTGAAATATCATTTAATTCAGTTATGTTCAACTGTGGACTCTTTTTCCTTGAGGCTGACTTGTTAATGATTTGGAAAAATATTCGCTCAGGCATAAAGGCCAATGCAGAAGCCAATATAACAGCCCACAAGCATTGCGGCTGCTAACAAAGAGTTGTCTGCTGTGTTATATTTTCATTATGTCTGTCCATGGGCATAATCAGAGTCTTTAATTTCGGTTCAGTCAACTGAATCTCAACAAATAGTCAATTGTTTGCGTATAATTTTCATATTCAAGTGATGTTTCTGCAGCATATAAAAGGCTGACATTTTGTTGCTTACCTTAAATGGTAAAAGCGTAAATTTAAGTTGAGCGTCATCAGACGTGTTGATCTAGGCGTGATCCTCTAGTTTTGGTTTGTCTAGATTTAAAGACAGCTATAAGAACAAGCCAATCATTTTATTATAATTCATAAAACGTGTAGATGAGACACAAAAGAGTCTGACATGTGACAGCCGAGCCAGCTGCCGAGCAGCGTCCTGCCATCCGTGTTCTGTGCCCGGCAAATGAAGTCGAAAAAACCAAACTTTTTATCAAGTCAATATTTTACGTTGACTGCAAACCACAACAGCAACTGCGACGATGATGATGGCGGCGACTGCGAAGCTGACAGTCTTGCAGACAGGCCAGTCAGTGGCATGGCTAAGAAAAGTGCAGAAAGTTATGCCTTGCCTTCTCATCTCCTAATAGTGTTATCGACGACGTCATCGTTGTCCTGGCCCAGACCAGACGGCGGCGTTAACCTTTGCTGCTTTATTTTTGTGCTGGCTGCTGCGCCTTTTCAACATTTTATTCAATTTGTGTGCTTCTAAGTAAGTCCCGATTGCAGTTCAATAAGCTGGCCAAGGACTCCACACCAAGGATTAGAGCACTGGGAATTCGTTGCCCCATGTATCAAATTATTATTCATTGCAGCCAGAGCGCACGTAAATTATGTAGCAACCGTCTATTGTCCAATCGATTAACCTTTTAAGCTAACAAGACCTTTGTTGAATGTTGCTTGAAATAAAATGTATTTCATTTGCCAACAGCCCCAGAAGGCAGCTGCAGGTCTGCTAGAACTGCAGCTGACGTCTTTGTTCAGTTGGTTGGATTGCCTGAATGCCTGTCAGGTGTTCAGTGACCAGCTTCTAACCAACCAGTTAGTCACTGCCCTTCAGGGTCCTTCTTGTCAGCTGAGGTGTTGGACTGCTTTGCGACGGACCTGTTAACTTGTGGGAAAAGTCAAACCATTCGCATGTTTCTGCTCATCGTAAAATCGCAATAAGAACGTTTTTCTTTTCTTCAGTCCTGGATTGAAAAAATATGAAAGGTGCCTACAGTCCATCACGAATGGATTGGTTTTCTTCACTTTTAAGCATTCACATATCTGACCGTGAATACTTAAATATAAATCGTTAGGCATAATTATAAAGTATAATTAATTTGATATTAGAATTAGAAAGCTTTTCTTATCTCGAATGTTTTTTCTGTGAATTTGGGAAGAACCCAATAATATTACAGACAGAGGGTGACACTGAAAACCCACTTTAGAAGAACGTGTTCTGGCGAATCAAAAGATGCTGTGCACATAGAAAGTCGAAATCAATTAGACAATATGGACAAATGTCTGAGACAGAAGCTCCACATAAAACATTTCGCTAACAAAAGACACGTAGCCTATGCAACAGCAGACGGGGCGGATAAGAGTCAATACACATAACGTATACGTATATGAAATCGTTACAAAAGTAACGTGCCCTGAAACCGATGAGCTCTGACAAACGAATCAAATCTCGGGGCACACGTAGACAAGCAAAAACAGGCAAGAGTGGGGATACGACAACACTAACTATTCAGAGCGAATAATGGGAGGGCATCAAATATTTCCATTAGTTAAATAAATAATCAACAGCGAAATGAATGATTGAGCAGGTCCATGGGCTCAGAGAAGACTTTAATTTCTCTGTCACGAGCAGGCGACACAGATACACCCTCCGATTGCCACACGGCACACCTGGCAAAGGTCATCAGAGATCGGCGGTGGCATTGGCGTCGACGCTGCGTACACAAACCAAATGCATACCAAAAACCAACACGCCTGCAATCCGTGTGAGGGCACAAAAGATGTCACTCGATGCTGTCCATGTGAATATTACATGAGTATCTCGGCGTCCCCAGGCAGCGGCAGGCAGAGCCACATATTGACCCATTTCAGCATCGTCAAACAATCCCCCAAGTGCACAACCAAGCACTGAGCCAAGCACGGAGTAGAGCACATCACCGGAGACCAGACAGACGGGTGGGCGGGCGGCAGCCTGCCAACCAGACTATCCACATGGACAAGCGCGTTACTTCTTTCGCTTAATAAACCCAAATGCCACCAAATTCAAAAGGAAATGCCACTTACGCCTAATGGCATCACGGAGCGCTGTGGCTGACAGCTGAATCGCCCGAAACAAAACCCAAAAGCTACTCGCACAAACACTACCTGACAACGACGACAACAAAAGCAATAACTACAACATACGAAAGACTATGTAGTCGTAGTGTAATTGGTTATACGTATACCATGTACTCCTTGAAAACGGAGAGAAAAGAGTTGAATAGTTTTGGACAAGAATAAGTAACAGACATTGGGCAGCATCATCATCAGCTCAGTCGATCTTCGCGTGTCTATACGTCCATTCGCCTACCCGTCTATATATATATCTGTCCATAAAAACATTCGATCTCGAATGATCCAGCAACTAGAGACGTGACATCCTTGACATATATTCTGTGATATCATATGCACGTCTCCTTAAGCCTGATATGTATATTCAATTAGAATTCTTATCCTTTCTCTAGCCATCTTATCCTGTAGACACTATTTAAAAACTACTCAAAACCTTCTTTGAATGTGTTGCCATGGTCAATATGTAAAATGGAAACTGGTCCGCTTAAACTCACCAGACACAACAATGAGAGTAGCTAACATAATATTAAAACAATGCAATTGATTTTTATTAAAAACCATATATTTCTCGCTCACTCTAGAGGGTAACGCAGAAAGGATGCTGCGGGGTCAACTTGGTCAACCAACGTTCCAATTCAAAGTGAAGCATCCAAGCTGTGCAGTAGCAGTAGCCACGACAACAGCGACTGCAGCAGCAACCGCAATCAAACCAAGCCAAACCCTTTCAAGTTACATTATGAAAACGCACCCACATATGCTTGTAATACCCAGTGAAAAGCTCAGAGGCCGCTTCCCATTTTACATCGAAGCCATATGACTCCAAGAAGGACATATTGCATGTGTGCAGTGGTTGGTTTTTGGTCTCTTGGTGATGCAGGGTGCTTTGCCCGCAACGTTGTGCTGGTTAAATGCTCAAAGAGCAATCCAAAAGTTTTTTTTAATTAGCAGGTTGACCAGGGTGGTCCTCGGATAAATTAATTAATGCATAGATTTTAACAAATCATGTCGCAGATATGAAATAAACTTTGCTTCGCAAGTCTTGATCGAGCAGGCAAGATAAATCGTAGCAGTCGATGTTAACCAAGAGCGCAATACTTTGTTTACTAAGTTAACCTTTTAAATTTGTATTAAATTAAAAAATCGTCTTATCCCTTTACTCAATAATAGGTAATAGAGTGTGTATTTATGTTTATACATGTTAGCGAGTTGTATCTGTTTATTTTTTGAGCGTCCTATATCTTCCATATATTGTAGTGAAATAAATTTTAAATTGTTGTAAAGTCAACTTACTGATCCACCGCCTTGGGCTTGACGAATTGTTTGACATAATTCAGGACACTGTGTCGAAGTCCTTGCCGGCAGCAATCAAAAGCGCATTTTCAACCTACCCGATGCAGGTCCCAGGACAATGAACAGTTGCTCATTAGGGCTGAAGCGTTTTCCCAGGCGCCTGAAGCAATTCAGAGCTGGAGAAGGCCGAAGGGCTGAACAGACTCGCAGCTTTTGTATTTTTAATGCTTAAAACAAATAATTGCAGATAAATGGGTGTTCATTGGAGAACACAATGACATGCATTGACATTGGCATCTTCATCATCTTTATCACCCAGCGCACTGTTAAAATTTAAATTATAAAATGTAAAATTGCAGTCCACTCAAGTGCAGCGAAAATCATATTAATAAAAATAATGAGTTGTTGCTGCAGAGAAGCAGCTCGAAACCCGATTTAAAATTGAATTGCTCTGCGCCGATTGTTAAGTAGAAATGTCAATTTGCCAGCTGCTGCTGCTGGGGCCAGGGTGGAAATTACGTCGTGGCGACGACGCGACCCTTGACTTCAACTCAATGTCAACCGAATTTTCATGATATGTCAGTATTTCATTTAATTCAACTCCATTTGCTTGCAAATACATCAAAAGCCCCGTGAGAACGAGTCTCTACTGCTACTGCTCGGCTTGTGTTCTTGCTTTGCCTATTTTACGTTGTGTTTTAAAGGCATAGAGAAAAATGTATTGTAATTTCTTTTCGTATTAAACGATTTAGTTTCTTTCATTAGATCTGCACTATGGAAAATGCCTTAAAGTTCAAAATTAATAAAATGTGCACGGCTTAAATGTAGCATCCGAATGTGTGCCTATTACAAGGCTCAACGCTTTTTCTTTTAAATTTCTATTGTTGAGTTTCGGTGATTTATCATAGAAACATAATTTGATTTATACTGACGAACATTTGGAAGTAAAATTTTAAAAGCGTTGACCAAAGATAGTAAAGTTACCATTGTTGACATCGCAGCGCCAGGAGCTGCCGGCACTCCTTTATGCAGCACATGTCTCTAGAAATTTATGGCCGCGGATTACAAGCAACAAAGCAAATTATTTTCTAATTTCTCCTAATCACGCGCTCGTCTGCTCACTGGATAGCCAACCCGACGGCTCAAATTGTTGCAGTCAAGCTCGCGGGCGGTGCTTTGCTCAGTTCGTGTTGTCGCTTGTCGTAAGGCGCCATCGTCGGTTCGACACAATCAAAATACATTTGACATTGATTAGTTTTCCAAGAATTTTTAACACACATTTCACGTAAGCTGGGGTCATATGGACTCAGGGTGGGGCCATTGCCTGTGAAATGTGAAATGTGGGCTCCCAACGACTGCAATCAGGCAGTCCATTAGACGGGCGTGTTTATTTTTACGCTTCATTTAAACATTTCATGCAATTTCTTAATATCAATTTCCCCTAATTTTTGCTCTTCACTTTGGAAACACGCAATGCATTTCGTAGCTGGTTCATCGGTTGTCGCCTTTGTCCTGGGAAATTTTGAAAAACGCTCACAAATACTTTGCTACATATTATTATTTCTTGTCATACTTGTATGATATTTTAACACCCTGTTGCCATTGAAATGGGACATAAAGTAGGTATATTAGTTATTTTAAAATGTATGTAACAGGCAGAAGCAGGCGTCTCTGACCCTCCCATGTACATAACATCGTTATATGTGTAGCGTTTGGGACAAGCAAGCAGCAACTCTTTTCTTTTTATTGCGACAGCTTGACACTGGCTACAGAGTATCTCCAAGTCGTTTATCCCTAGAACACTTACTGGTTTTCGTTGGTGCTATTCGTCTTTGTTGTGGCACGTGAGTTCGAAACATTCTGAGACTTGAATTTGATTGGGGTGCCGGTTGGGTGCGTCCTGTTTTGGTTGGCGTGTCGTTAAAATGACAAACTAAATTATTGACCTGATTTTGAGCTACGGGTTTGTTAAATTGACTTACCAGCGTTGCTTTTTCTTATATACACTATTTCATTTCAAAATGTGTAAAACACGAAACACGAAAACCCTGTTTCGGTTTGTTTTTTAGGTATAATTAAAATCGAGGCTCCAAATTCAACATGTGAGTTCTCAGATTAAAAATATTTATATTTTTATTATTATTAATTCAATACCTTTCCATTTCATACCCCAAATTGGGAAAAGCTATCTGCCCAAACTTTGCCCTTTCACTTTTGTGTGCCCACATTTTAAATCGAATCATTCCAAACTTCACAAGGTTGTGCAAGTTTGAAATGTCCAAATATGGTAGGTAATTAGTATTTACGACGCATGAAGGCTTACTTTTTGTTTCCACATGTATTTGACATCGGTTTCATCAGCAAAGTGATGCTAGTGTGAGCTACTATAGCACGGTGAGATTAACGTTATGTTCGAGAAATCTGTCAATAGCAGAGTACAGAGGCCCCTAAGAACCTTGGCTGGGCACAAAGAGAGCGCCACGAGCGTCAGCTGTAAGTCATGTGACATTTATTAAAATTAAAATAAGCTTCGTCACCGTGTTACGACCGTATTTGTTAGCCCCCATAATAGCAACATCAACATATGACGCAGTAGCAACGAGTGTTGCCACCGGCAAAGTGCGTGTAGCCAACGAGAAACAGCATATGATTTGGCTTTCAATAGTTGCTGAAGGGTTTGCATTGGCACGGAATGTCAAACTCTGAATGTTTACTGGTTTTCAATTTTCTTCTATGTTATTTTTTTTCGCAATTTTTGACTTAATTCAATTTTGCCTTTCATGTGCTAGTGCAGTACACCTGGGGTCAGTGTTGGATATACTTCATTTTTGTCGCTCCATTGTCGCAATAGAATCAATGCATTTTGTAAATATGAATTTGTGCCAAAATAACGAATAAAAGGAACGAATATACACGAGAGGAATCGTAATATAATCTTGATTAAAAGTCGGTTATATATGCTCGTTTTTATTTATATTTACACCATACTCTCTTCGGTATTAATTCTGCAATCCTTTTCTCTTACTGGAATTTTTTTGAACTCGCCCCCCGATTGAGCTATCGGAACCGCTACAGTTTTAGCTTAGGCCAACCACATAGATCTGTTGTTGCCCTTCATCTGTAACCTGTGGACGTGAGATCAATCAAAATAGGTTGGCTGCAATCTTATAATTTATACGTACATCAAAGATACTTTTTTTTAGCTGGCAGTCCCTTCTATGTACATTGAGCATCTCTATTCCGATACCCTATGGAAAGATTTCACATAGCAGGCTTTATTTCAACCTTAGCTTATTTGAAATCGTTCGAAATGTAATCGTCATCGTCATCGTCCAAATGCTAAACGGGCCTCAGAATGGCTATCGCCGTAATGAGCAGTAGCCACCACCTAGCTGTTTCCGATCTACTCACACATGGAGCATCCGCATATTGCAAAATAGATTGGTCTATGGCACGATGTCCAAAGTTCTTTGCTTTCATGCAGTTGTCTCTGAGTGCCGCCGTATAAGTCAGGGGCTTGTCGTAGCAGAACATCCTAGAGAGCGCCAATTTAAATTTGTCATTCGAATCGCATTCGAAGTTGTTAGAGTCTAGCACTCTAAGAGTGCTACAGTTCATGATTGGCGAGTAGTACATTGTAACGAAAACAAACAGCATTAAATGGTTTGGCGCAAAGATTGCATACGGAATATCGGTGTCTGCATATCCGTCCGGATACTTGAGTACCAGTTGCTTTGTTAACCGTCCAGTGCACTGCATCTCAAGGCGAGTTCCAAAGTAGCGAGAGCAATTGCCAAATGAGCCACGAATAGCCACAGAATAATGCAGGCTACTTAAAAATATCACCTGCAGTAATTTTGAAGCCTTTATAAACATGCTATATATTTCAAAGTGAATGGAAATTAAAAGTTGACTTGCCAAAATATATTCACGGGGTTAGAGAATATATATTTTAAATACAAATGAAAAGTTCTTTAACTCAGGTAAATTCAGTTTTATTAAAATGTATGGTATATAGAAAGATATCGATTCGTTAATTCAGTCATATGGACACGAAGACTCTATCAACTTGCTTATTGATCATCGTGAGTTCAGAGATATATTATTCTTCCGGTTAAATACAATTGCATAAAGGTTCTGAACCCATGTGGATTCTGTAATAGGAACATTTTTTGTCGCTGCAATTAAAACTAATTAAGAATATTAGCTTAGAAAGTCTTTCCGGCTCATTCAAATTGTTGCCTTACGCTGAACGGAGCCCTTCGCCTAGCACTGAAGTGCCAAGAACTACAAGATATTTTCCAGCTATTTGCTATTAAGTGGCATGAGTTGTTAATATGAGCAGCATGATGAGCTATTCCAAATGGCTATGCTATGCTTCTTGAGAAATTTGGTGATGACAATCCCAGAAAGTGAACGGTCTGTCGTTCTTCCCCTAGCTTCATGCTATATAAACTGCGTTCTTGCACAATAGTTCCATATTAGATAAGTTGAAATCTAACTTTTATCTAAAGCTGATTGTCAGGTTAATAATTGTCAGTTTTAGTGAAGCAGGCTAGTAAATCAAAATTCCAAATTTACAATGAAAAGCGAGATTTTAAATTTGCTTATTTTGAGTATGCTGCAGAGCCAATTAAAAGGAGAAACCCGTCATGACAACAGTTTGACACCGCCCTATAACACAGGAAACTGTTCCTTATTTAATGACATCATATTCACCAAGGTTTGCAAAAATACTATTACCAAGTCATTGGCTAAGCAATGGAAAGATCTAAGAGCTCCAGAGGGTACTCCGTACACAGTGTGGCAAACCTCAGAAACTGGAAAGCTTGTTTTATTGGTGTCATTTCACAAATCGCCCCTCTTCGACTGTGGCTTGCTAATGTTAAAATTGAAGGGGGGGGAATTCACAATCACAGCTAAAACTTTACAGGAGGCAAAAAACTTTTACGTTTACCAGTCTGATTTGAAACACTCAGATATACACTGCCTCCACATTGATTTGGTCTATCCAGCAGCTTTACGCGCCCATTGCGAGAACAGGAAGGGTGACAATTTCGAGGAGGCTAATACACCGATACTGCATTACAGCCGCTACGATTATCAAGTAAATATTGGGGATATGCCTATTATACCGGAAATGTTGGTTCTTCTATCAGCTGTTGTTCTTATATCAGTTTAAATGCATTTAATCAAGTATAAACGTATCAAATAAAGTTCATAAAAGCGCACATTTTGTGATGCTATGGTATTCCATTAACAGAGGTGGAATATCGGATGAACGATATTTTGGATATCCTTTGAATTGGATTTTCCTTAATTTTTATTGTTCGGAGATATAGATAAACCTTCTAGTCCAACTTGAATTGAATGCAATTAAAGAGTGCTCGAGGCTAGAATGCCCGACTACCAGATATCTCGAATTCAATTCGACCACAAAATCATATGAATTGTTTTCACCATATTCTTTAAAACTAAAAACACGCCACTTGCTTCTCACTCTATGGAGGGAAATTCATTCTAATTCAAGAGCTTTGGTGCTTATAGTCCGTACCTCTTACAATCTTTAGGGCATCCGAATTTAAGTAAAAACTCAGACAGTTATACAACTAGACAAGCGGCTTGTTCAATTTTGGGGGATACGTGAATAGCTCCAAAAATCATGATCTCTATATAACAAACAAAAAGTTTGAATTTTCGTTGTATGCTTAAAAATTTGTAAATAAGATAATTGAAAGGAGAGTTAAAACCAGGAACCTATGTTAAGTTCCACTTTTTAAGTTGCAAACTAAGGCTCAAAGACTTAGCTAAAAAAATTGAGATATCTTTGTCAACTGGAAGAGGAGTTGTTAAGTTCAGAGGGACCTCATCAATTTCAGATGCTAAACACACTATCGGCCTAAAAGCAAGTCGATTTTTTAATATCGGAATAGTGCGTAAGTGTACTGAAAGTTTAAGAATATCAATTTGGCGTCGTGCATAAGATCTGTAAAAGACCATTGGATTTATTTAATGGGCTTATTCAGTGTCAAGGGTCTACTCTAACAATCCACAACCAGAAATCCAAAGCTGTATCAACGAAATCCAGACACCTATTTGCAAAATAGTCATGAAAAATATCGACCGGAGAATGCGTCCTTTCAATCTGCTTTTTCTTACATAACCCTATCTTTCATATTTAAAATCAAAACTGTGTCTAAAGTCAAATCTTGCGTGGAATGTGCAACACGATAAGTGTTCACAACAAACCGTTTTCTTTGAGAGATTACTCGCTTGGACAATTGCTGCGTGGTGCTATAAATGAAAGACTTCTCTTTTACTAGCAGTGCCTAGTTGTCTTTTATTTCCATGATTGATAAAGGGTAAGAAGGAGGTGTTTTTATACCCTGAAACCATTAAATAGTGGCTTGTATGTGTATGTAATAGACAGAAGGCACTATCGTCTTGGAAAGTACATATATTTTTGATAAAAGCGGCGAGCCGACTGGATCTAGACATGTTCGCTTCTCTGTAGATCTGAAAAATATTCGTTAAAGTCGCGCGCAGAGCAAGTTTTTCTGTTTAGGTAAATCCTTTCTCCCCTTTTTTCGATTAGTGTTGACAGAAGGCAGTGGCGAGGTATGTTACGACAGGTCGGCGCTGGCCATAGGGTATCTTTTAGTCGGGAACTCCCGACTAGAGCAGTTTTATTTGTTTACATTGATTTTGGTGTCTCATTACTGAAAAAATAGTCAAAAATGCCTTCAGAATTATTTGCTGGAATATTGTAGGCCATGCCAGTAAGTCCCCAATGCGCAGGAGCTTACAATATCAACTTGATTGCTTGCTGGCTGCTGCTACTTCTTTATCCCGCGAAAACATATTCGGTAGGCTTGAACAACTGTTCCTTCATAGACGGTAAAATAATGGAGTTCGTCTGTCATGGATCGTATGAACGATACTTGCGGCTGCTTTATAAGGATCGACATCCCGCCTTACACACGCCCTACTCTATCTGGCAGCGGGCTGATCATTTTGGACCCTCAATGCTGCTCATCGTTTTCTACGAGGGTCCGTTGACTAACTGTTACAATATTGTGCTAAATGAGGGCAAGATCTACTGTAATGGTCGGAACTATCCTTTGGAGATTGAAAGTTCCATCCTAATGTTTTGTATGCCCTTTCAATTTTCCTACGCCGACGAACTGCACAAACAGTGCAAAAAAGGTAAAAAGAAGAAGCATTATTCAACAACCATTTCTTCAGTCATCATCTACATGGAGTCAAATTTAGTAGTTACTTCAAGATCTTCCAAGTCTTTGTATTGTTCGAATCTTCTCGTTTTAATTGTTTTGCTTTTACGATTTAAAATTAAAATAAAATGAATAAATTCAGTTGGTAAAGAATAAAAACAAAAGGATCCTGCGCGTTCATGGTATCATGGTTCATGGTTCATGGTCCAATGTATTTGGCGCGATCTTGTATTTCGGATGAGATTTGGGGAGATAAGTGTACTACCTACCATATTTTGGTTCTTGATATCTAAAATTACGTTCATCGGCAGGGCCAACGAATACTTTGATATTTTCTTTTCACTTCTTGAATAGACAAGTTTAGATTGCGCTAGTCGGGAGTGGCTCACTATGATGAATCCTGTGTCAGGGATCTATACGAACAAATATTTTCATACATTCAAATTCAAAAGAATATCATGATAAAATATATATAATAGGCAGAAGGAAGATTCTCCGACCCCGTAAAGCATTATCTTGCTCAGCAACAATAATCCAGTCGATCGAGACTAAAATATCGATTGGAACCACATCATTCTTCATTCATATGCGTGAATTTTTGAAGCCTTTAAAAATAATTGCAGATTTTAGTGCTTATTTAGCAGGTTGGAAAGGCGTTAGGGTATGAGGTGGTGTGTATTGGAATTCACCAAACAAAATTACCCAAATCATCAGTGAGAAATGTATTTTTGACTAAGCCTTTATAGAGAAAGGTTCAGGGTATCTTATAGTCGGGGACTCTTGTCTCTAATTCAGTTATATCGTGTATTGACTGAAATTTTAATATGGCGCTTAAGTATGAGTATGACGAGGGCGCGAGTTTTTTATTTTTAATAATTCAAGTGATTACTTTTACTATTAAATGAGCGTGTTTCTTGTCTACGATTCCTTAGCTTTGGTAGAAGGTTCAGGGAATCTTCTGGCCTCACACACCCTTGACCCTCTAAATCACTGTCACTCATATAAACACATAAAGAGGAGATGAAAAGCTTCACAAAGTTTGGGATCAATTGAACTACTCGAATATCCCTCTCCCCCTTTCCATTTTCACATTCATACGACAACTTTAAAAAGACCCCAAAATACTTCCACTATTTCTAGATAATCCTTTCTATTGATTTCTTGCAGAGAGAAGTTATTAAATGATTTTTTATACAATAAATTTATATTTAGGCAGAAAATTTTTCAACACACTCATTTGAGTAAATTTTGAAGCACGCGTTGATAAATTTGAAGAGGTCGACGCTTTCCCAAAATTTGAAGAGCTCCATAGATGGCATAGCGGCGAAAATCGAATGTAGCCTTAATGTCTGCTTCATGTATTCCCCGATCGCACTTTTTAACAATATAGAGCAAAACAAACATGGAGCAAATCGACATTTTTTTCAAAATAGAACGCGTCATTTTGAATTTGATAGAATGACGTTTATCGCAAGACTTCCCACTATCTGAATCGGATTGAGAGCTACGAACTAAAGAAAAACTAAAGGATTTGTCTAGTAAGTTTTACCTATATTCGATTCTCCAAATTAACTGTTTAAATGAGGTTAAAAAGTTTGATTCTCAACAAGTTCCGATGTGAACTAGTGTTAACTGTTGAGCTTAAGCTTGAATATGTCAAAGATCTGTTTGTGTGTTTGTGCATTTATATTTTCAAATTCTTATCTTAACATTCACACTCAAATGGCGATGCACAAAATGTGCGATTTCTTTCTTTCTGACCAAATACTACACCCACAAATACAATCGCAAGCTACGCGGAGATTATCATGATTAGTTTAGTGTGCTGTGTGAAAAATGCTAAATATGGACAATAGCTTTTGCTCGTCCTGATTTTTACGCATGGCTGATAATGCATATACATGCCCGAGAAGGACATTTAAAAGTACAGCAAAGGAAATGCGACTCTTACTGAGCTATATTTTAAGTGAGCCTTTCACTTTTCAAACGTTTGTTCATACACGTGCTTGACGACGTTTCTAAAAATACAAAAAGGCATACAAGTGTGTGCTCAATGTGCTAGCAAGGACGCACAAAATGGTAAGATTCTGCACATGGATATTTGGCAAGCGATTTGTGAATAAACACAAACAAGATGATACTGGCAACGACATTAAAGGCTTGATAGATATTTTGAATGTTCTCAGGGATCAGCCAGTTGTATTCAAGCTTCTAAAAGGTACGAAGTAGTTTATGTTTTAAGTGCATAGTCTATTTTTAATCCTATCAACTCTACAGCTGTGGTCCATTTGAGCCCATTAATAATATTTTTTATTCAAAGCAAAAACAGTCAAAGCCTTTGATTAAATTTACTTTGATTGAATAAAATTTTGTATAAGAACGCAGAAATGGGCTGCTAACATAACGCAGGCCAATTTAGTTTTTCATCCCATTTTATGCAATTTAACTCTGCCTACTCGGTCTCTTTTCAACAGTTGCTGCTGACGCTGAATGCTTTTTAGCGACTAATCCTTTGGCTTTTGGCTTGTAAAATAAAAATTATGTATACGCCAACAACTTCAAATGGGCCCACATGGCGTTTGCGTATTCTCGTTGTTCTATTGATGCTGGTATTGTTGTTGGGCTCTGCATATTTCACTGCACACCGGTTGCCATTTTCGCACCAAACAAATGCTAAAAGCCAGCGGTCACAGAAAATACAACTACACTCCATCGCATTCACGTAGGTCGCCGCTGCTGCTGCTGTGTACTGGTGTATCTATAAAATACGCAATTAAAAATGTTTCTAGAGTCCACATAGCCTCCTCGCTTTATGAACTTTTATGTAGCCTACCGCAGTTACCCATCTTTCGCCAATTGCTGCTTCTGCCCTATGGCATCCAGACTCTGGATTTGCATCCTTGTATCTTTCGACCCACGCTTTGTTGCATCCACTCAGCGCTAGCCATTAGTGCAGGGTCACGGAAAAAATATTGTCTCTGATGCTAGAGCCCACTAAAGCTGGCATACACTCGATTTATAAAATATATACCAACAAGCGGGATTTACCGTAGTATCTCTTTACCCTCATATGTAAAATAAGTAATTTATATTCTGCTCACTCAGCGGAACGAGCACATTGTTTTGCTGCAATGCTCCTCCCTGTCTATACAATTGTCCGTAACAACTTATTTTTTCCACCTATTTGAAGCTTTGAATAAAGAATCGTACGTTAAAGAAAGTGTATCAATTTTATCGTAATGTCCAGCAGTCTTAAAGCTCTGATCTTTTTAAAGATGCGTAAAAAACAGTCGCAATCGGCGACAGAACAATATGAACAAAATTCATTGTACTTTGTCAATATTCTTACACTATTTGCTTTAATGAGATCGACGCGGTCAGAGCTTAGACAGATTACAAAACGGACAGACTGACAGACAGACTCCACTGTATTTGCTGATCAATAGGGTCGGAAACCTCTTGGTCGAAAACCTACTGTTATACACCCTATTTCATTACCGATTTTCCAGGGTATTTCAAATTACAAATCAAAATTGTGAATAAAGCTGTTGTTGTTATACTTGTTTGCTCGACAGCAGTCAACAGCTGGCAACCAGCCAGCAATTTACGCCGAGCCTTGTAACTTGCAACAGTTCTGTTGCATTGCTGCAAAACCTGATGCACAATGCAAGTACGCATCTATGCCACACTGGTTGGCCCTGGCAGTCACACACAAGTTTGATATTGTTAAAAATTGCAAATATTGCCAGAGCAAGCTGCCGAGTCTGTCCTTGCAAAATGTGGCACTTGATTTACGTTTGCAATTGCTCGAAGCTGTTAAAAAGGACGCAGTTCGTGACTCCTTAGTTTAGAATAGAGTTTGGCGCTGGCCTCACATTCGCAGCCTTGTTCTGCACGATTATGAAACATGCGCTTGAAACAAAGAACGACACTTTTTTGAAATACCCAGCCAGGCTCGATTATCCAGCTAGGCGTATGCATATTTACGAGGAGCTGCTTCTTGAAACGCTTTATTTTTGTTGGCTTTTTTTTTTTAAATATATACATTTGGGCAAAAGACGATCCTTTCAATTATTTAAAAAGTTGGTTGATTTGAACTTAATATATAACGTTGTTTAAGTTTAGTATGATCATTTTTACAATTTGGGCTGTTTTGATCAGGTATCCAGCAACTGGATCAAAGGTTGTGGGCAACGAAGCGTTTATGTACTACAAGCAAGGTATTGTTGGAAACGAACTATTGCAAAACCTTTTTGGCATCTGCAGCTCTTAAAACGCTATTAAGAATGCAGTAGAGTGCGACAACGACGCGACTGTCGTGCGTTTTGCATAATTCAAATGAGATTTTAAGTCGGCACCTACCATGCTCTCCTACGAACAGAGCAAGAGTAAGCGTGCCCGACTAGAAGATATTCTGTATTAAAGAATAAACATACAATTTTTGCACGTAACACTGTGGGCCTCCTCTTTGTTGCCTCTACACTATGTCACTATAAGAAATGCATTATTTGATAATGCTGCACATTAATATGATATATATTTATATATATTAAAGTGCAAAGCTATACTTCTAAGAATCTCACTTTTTCTACTTTACATAATTTGCCTTCTGGCCTTCATCCGAAGCTGGGAGTACACAAATAAATCTTGTAGTCTCTAAATCCGACGACATATACTTTATAGGCCCAGGGGTGCCTTCTTCTACCTGTTATATACATTTGCACAAATCCAAGTTATGCCTTCCATAGCCCATGGGTGCAGGGTATAAAAAGCAAGTGGCGTTGATGGCCGCCTTCAGCCGCAAAGTATGCAACGATTTATTTAAATAATCGAGGCAACGTCTTTCTTTACTGCTGCATTTCCACAAATTTACGTAAGCACCCGCACTTGCACACCGACCATACCACAAGAAAAGAAAGACAACGTACCAATGGAGGATTTGCGGCGTGTTAACGCGCCGAGTAGAGCGTATGCAAAATAAACAAAGCGGAACTGTTCCCAGTAGTAGCTAGATACCACTCTCTAAGCTACAAACAATGTGTTGCAGCTGCTTCTTGTAGATTATACGCTGGTAGCCAGGTTGGAGATTTTAAACTGTGCTTAGATATGCTTTTGTCTGGGAAGCTTGTGTATATCACTGCTGACAATAAGAATAATGACAATTGGTAGTATATTTTGTGGAAATAATATTGTATGTGGCAATTATATTTATAAATATTAGGTGATGGACCACCAGATTATATAACTATATGCCAAAGACTTAGGCAGATGATTAATTTTAATAGATTTTGATTTCCCTTCCAAACGATCGTTAGTTCGTTCGTTTTTGTGATTCACATTAAATCGAGAAAACTATTGCCCTAGACCAGACGGTGAGCAATAGTGTGTGTTCCCGAGCTATAATACAACAGATCGAACTTATCTTCGTTTTTATAAAACTTCAAAGAACACAGCGTTAAAATGAACAACCAAAAATTCAAAACACAACGAACCAGAATAAAGCGGACTAATATAAGCTGCTTACGTGTAAGCTCATGCCACCCATTTAGATACCTGTCCAGAGCGTGGGGGAAATGACATTGCACCATCGAATCTGACCCATTGCAAAACTTACGGTCGAAGCAACAGCGACAAAACATGGAATATACCACAATTAATGCGGAAAAAAAAAAAAATATTAAAAATCCGGACTGTCCTACTGTAAATTGACATACTAACTGAAGTAAAGTTCTTAAACCGCGACTCAGCATTTTCTTTGTGTAAGAAGGTAGACACTGTCAAATATTGCTCATAAGCTCTAAGAATTACAGCTGTGCTTCTATAATCAGTCATTAAGTTAGTCAGTAAGTCAACCAGTCAGTTTTAATATTTTTATAAATGCAAAAAAGTATCATATAGGATTATATATGTCCCTTTCGTGTATAAAAAAATTAAGGACAGTCTACAAATTAAAATTTCATATTTATATGATTATGAACAGAGGCGATTAACATAATTCTGCACTAGATAAAAAACGTTATTTTTTATTTTCTCATTTAATTCCGAAATCTGTAAGCCAAGCTCTTTGAATTTTCTCCGTCAATGGTGTTTATGCTTGTCTTTCCCCGGCGTAGATTTTATTGATGTTTGCGACCGTTTTGCATCCTGCACTCCATTACAATGTTTCCTAATCATTTTTGGTTCGTGGATGCGGCGCGAGGCAATGTAAAGTCTGCACGTTTCTGGTCATCGATTTAAAACTAATTAGAAGTATTTTGTATTCTTATGGGCAGAGCACATTGCACAGCAGTATACAGTGGGCCAAGTATGCTATATCGACCTAATATATGTATTTCAGTGTCCGCCAAATTGTGTTATAGATACAACATAAGCCTTTACGTGGGAATCTGCCCGAAAAGATGCCATTTTGAAGGGCCTTGTTCAGAATACTTCCTTCACTTGCTTCGTATACTTCCATGAAGTATAAAAGTCGCAATCTTGTTGCTGTCGTCCCACTGTGGCACTCAACTAGTTTCCGCTTTAATTGCAGCAGACACATAAATAGTAAGTTGCAGTAAGAGTAAAAATAACAAGGATAGCAGGTAGGGAGAGGGAGAAGAGATATGTACAAAAAATTGCGGAACAGCGAGTCGGGTCCTGGCAAGGAGTTGGCTATCAAAAGCTTGCCAGCGACGCTCTGGCATAAAATAAAAGCAAAATGTTGTAAAACGATTGCAAAGTGAGATTGGAAATTACCGACACATAAACACAGTGCACACAGTGTGGTGCCAGGGCTGTGGCATATGAACGTGCAAAAATAACAGGAGCCAAGCGTATAAACCAAGTGGAAAGGTCAAAAGTTGCTGTACGGCTTGGGGCCTCCACTGGGTGGCAGCTATTTCGCATTACAATGCAATTATTTAGGGCTGCTTCAACTTTACAGGCCAACAGGCAGGCCGGCAGCCAGGCAGGCAGGCAGGCAGGCGAACTGCAGCAGCAACAAAATGACGCGCTCTGATTGCCAGCTGAAGTTGCAGCAGCACCTCAAGCAGCACCACCAGCTGCACCACCAGCTGCAGCACCAGCAGCAGCGTTGCCAATAGAAAAGTCAACCCCAAAAGCGAGTGGCAAAGGGTTAACGATCGACCAAATTAAAACGAAATGAAAATGTTTTTCACGACGCCCGTCACGTGACTGGCCTCTTCTGGCTGCCTGCCGCCAATTCTCCATAGAAGCCAATCGCGTTCGCACACTAACAACAGCCACTGTAGGCTACACGATTCCACTTTGAACTTGACTGACGTGCTGAAGAGCCAGCTGACTTAAACATGCCAGAACTTATTTACTCGGTAGTTGCTTGGCTGGTAGCTTGGTGGCTTCGTGGATAGGTGTATTGGTGGGTTAGTGGGGTTCGTCGGTTGGCTCGTTGGTTGGTGTCGCGTGCTTGAAATAATTTTCGAAAAATGCCTCGTTAATGTTTCTATTAACGGATTAGAGAGGCGACTGTTGGCCGCGTCAATCAGACGTCCTGCTCTAACCTGGTTTACCCTGACTAGCCGTGCCCTGGCACAGTTTCACAGCTCCCAGTTGACTTTGCACGTTCGCCGGCGCCTAGGTTTGGGATTATTTTTCATTTTTAAGTTTTAGTCGCACGTTTGCCGGCAGTCGGTATATATGTATATATTTTTTTTGTTTTGCTCTTTTGTTAGCACATTGACACGTTTTGCATAAATTTGCATTCAAATGTGTCATGAAAAACAAGTTTGACATGCCATACTTCAAATATCTTTTACCAACCGTCGATTAGTTATTATTATTGTTAAAATTAATGTTATTATTATTATTACTTGCTTCTTATTATTAACTTATCATTATCATTATTCTTATTGTTTATTTTTTTGCTCTTTAAAATAATGATGTTTTGCTCGTGACATTTTATTCTCTCTTTTGCTTTGCAAGCAAAACCAGGGCAACGCTTAAAATCCTTGCTCATTAGCACAGCAAGATTTTTACGAAGCTGACAAAAAAAAAGTGCTATGACATTTTCCCTGAATAATCTTGCACAGGTGGTTCTTGCAACCAGAAAAAATATATGGGTGGTAGGAACATTTTGTAGAACGAACCACATTTACATTCTTTTTGGCTGTATTAAATTATTCAGAGAGTGCACACAAAAGCCGAACGCGGCAAAAAAAGAAGAGATGAACAAAAAATAGAGTACCCTCATAGTTGGAACAGCGCTCCGTTTCCCGCGCATCCAGTGACAATTAAGCTGCAACTAAAATTGCTCGTGGCGCCTCCACACATTCACCCAAGCGCTTGTAAATATGCAACAAGGTTTTTATTTAAATACCACTCCATTTTTAAATCAAATCCTTACACAGCCTGTGTGTTTTTTTTTTTTTTTGCTTCTGCTTGGCACTGCGCCGAGTCGCCTGCTTTTAATTTTCATCTTGTTTACTTTAACGTCATTTTTAACTCTTCGGTGTTTTCTTGAGCGCTTTTCGCGCGCTTTGTTTATGCATAGCCCCAGCTCTCTGAACGGTTACCTCTAAGATCCATTGTCATACTCGTCCTGGGGCTGCTCTTCGTCCTCGTCATTGTCGCGTGTGTCGTCTTCGTCGGTTTGCTCCTTGTGCTGCTCATGAAGTGGCACTCATCCGCACTTTTAAGCCCTACTGAATTCCTTTTATCCCTAACACAAATATATTCATCCATAGAAGCAGCAGCAGCAACGCCGTTGTCTTCGTCTTGGCTGTATTTGCTGCAGCGCCATTGTTGTTGCTGCTGGGCGCAAGGTTTATATAGCCAAGGCGACAACTTTGGGACTCAACCCTATTGTGCACGGCTGCCTCCTGTTCGAGTTGGTGCTACTGCATCTACTCCATCATCGGCTTTGTACTTCAGAGCTCTAAAAGATTTTTAATAGAGTTCTTAGAGACATTTTCGATTGTCTTTGTGTGCAGGTTGTGTGAAAATTAAGCTTGAAGTGAATCACACTGCTTTCGAGCCAAGCTTTAAGGTCCGCTGAGAGCAGCGAAGTAAATGTAATAAATATGCGAAATCGTGTGCTTCCATTGCTTAGTATATTCTTCAATTTCCAAATAATGCGAGCATTAGTCTCAAATAAAATCCTACTGTTCTTTTGGGTAGCAATCGGGCACAATATTATATATTCGACCAACATACAACCGCAGCATTTGTCTTGCCACTAACAAGAGCCAAGGGCAAGGACGAATTCTTGAGTTAAACTCCTTCGATTGCCATTAATTTTGACCTTCAGTTGGTTGGCACTTTATTGACGACATCTGACAACGAAAACCGAAAAGTATTCGCTCGACTTCGACTCCTTTCTGGGCAGTTAAAAGTCCAACATGTCGCCGGAAGAAACAATGTGAGTGCTGAGCAAAAGTGCAAAACAAATGTACCGCAAAACTGAATGAAGTCAACAAAGGACCGACAACTGACTAATGGTCTGAGGAACTGCCACCCTGACGGGCGGACTTTCGCAGGAAATGGGGGCCCACAGCCATAAGGCTCTCCCTAGCCATCGCCCGAGGGTGGTGGCCAGAGTGGCGCATAAATTGGCGATTCCCATGGGTACTGCTGCAGCAGAGCTCATCGTATCTATCGGGGATGGCGCTGCATTGTCAAATGTTCACTTTCATTGTTCTTGTATCTGTGTGCTCGTGTCTGTGTTTCTGTGTATGCGGGTGTGTGTGTGTATGTTCGTGTTAAGCACATAAGTTGAAATATTCCAATTGAGTAACTTTCATTATTGCAGCAACAACAATGTACACATTTTGTATAAATAAAACAATGACAACGATTTCAACTCATTTAAATTCTGTGTTGTAATAAATTTGCCTGCATAATTTCTATAGATGCCAATAGAAATAATCCAACCACTGACAACGTACATTAAATTGGGGAAGGCTCTTTGGTTTGTTTAGCAGTTGCACAACACAAAATTTCAATATATTTTAAGCATTTTACATTTTAAATGCACAACTTATACAAATTTAAATTGGTATCCAATGCATATTGAATACCAAATGGTTAAAGAGCGAATGTTCTTGGAAAAATGGTAAACAATTCGTCTTTCTCGTTGGATGTCCATATCGACCAAATACAATACTCAATACAAATACAAATACTCAAAAAGCATACATGTTATTTTTCATCGGTTTTATTTTTCTGATTTACCAAGAGTCCTAAAGCTTTGACTTGCTGTGTATTTCTATTTAATAGTAAGAGTGCTGTATTCTTATACTCAAAAAGTAAAATATTAAAGATTTGTATGTTCTGTACGAGAGCCTACATACCAAATCTAGTGTATGTCGCTCTAATAGCTTTGGAGTTATACTTAAAATGGCAACTCTCAAAATGGATATATTTAGATTTTTGGAAATGAGACGAGATGTCGATACAAAATGGTTAAATTATTTTTCGTTTGGCTCAGAAGAATATGCGTTTTTCTAGTTTCCATGATCAACATATTCATATAGACGGACAGACAGATGAAAGAACATCGCTAGATCGGCGTCGGATATGCTTCTTTCTGCAAGTTACATAAAACGAACCCAAAAGCATTATCTGCTTCTTACCTTATTTCAAAGGATTCAGGATATAATAACTAGAAGTCGATAGAGAAGGGGAACCTGCTGCCCGTGTCAACCCCTGCGACTGATACCCTCACCAATAGCGGCTCACCCCTGGATATGCAAAAATGCTAATTGAAGTCAAAACGCAATGTTGCGGAAAAATGTTTACAGCAAGCGCCAGGAAAAAGAAAACTTTAAGGTTTTTGATGACGTTGTTGTTGTTGTTTTGTGCTCTGAATTTTACACTAGTCCAACTGGCAGGATTTCTCTATCTAAATTCTTTTCTACTTCACTCATCATTGTCATCCCTGGGCTCGCCTTTATTTATAGCGTAGACTTTAAAGCAAAAAGTCACACAAAATTATACTCGATTTAATTTTCCAGTCCAGTTGCCGGCTGCCCTAACGCTCCTGTCCTGTCGCTGCGCCGGCTAGTTGAGGCTCTCTTTCGGGCACGGTTTTCGGTGTCAAGTTTGACTGCGCCGGCTATGGGCTCCGGTTTGGGCTTGGGTTCAGACACTGGCTTGGGCTCAGTCTCTGGTTCCGGTTTCACAGTTGACGTTATGCATTGAAATTAATTAAATCACAGCAAACTGCGCCGCAGTCGCCTCTCTGTTTGTTTGTTGCCTTTCCCATTGTTTGCCCATTGTTTTTGTTGCTGTTGCCATCTTCCTGTTGTTGTCAACCAAACACCAAAGCACCAGAGCCAGCCGCGTTTGTAGCCTTTTAATTAGTTGGCAGGACCACGAGCACAGAACCAGAAGGCGGACTAAAGTTGCAACTAGTTATTTCGAATCGTTGACTTATTGTCTATGGATCGTTTGCTAGTCGCTCGAGACGCCTGTGAAGTGCGTGTGGTGTGTGCGATGTGGCTTACATTCGTGTACTTCAACGTTTGAAAACTTCATTGGTTTAAACCAAATTGAATGTGTCTCTTTAAATGCGACACACTCATATCATACTCACTATATTTTTCTACATTTACTAACCTATAACAACCTTTTTATCTATGCACTCAATACAGCTCTTTACAAAAGCCGACATTAAAAACCACCCTTAAAAACCAGAATAATTTTTAAATTACGTGAATTAAAATGAAATCAGATCAATGTAATCAAATAAATCTATGCATCCAATCTTTTTCTACCTTTAATGCATTTGATTCCTTAACCTAAGGCCTTTATCAACCTGTCAAAAAATAAACTTAAAAAAAATAATTCTTATTTCATTTCAGGTATGTTTAATAATTTATCAAGACCTGCACTCATGTATTCATATAAGTAAGTTAATTTATTCAATATTGATGTTTTCTACTTCTGCGCCAACTTTTAATCCCAAACAAAAAACTGCCAAATCAACGCTTTATGAAACTGATTGCTGCTCACTCCTACTCATCAGCATTAGGGCTTGGGGCTGAGGGCTTGGGGCAAGGCGGATAATTTATTTTAAGCAAAAAAGTACTTTTCATGTAAATTAACATTTTTCTACGTTGATAATTTTATTTTTTTATTATCTCCGCGCAACATAGGCAGACAAATTTGAGGCGCAGTCGTCGCTTTAGTGCCAACCGCAGCCCGACGAGCGGCTATGAAATTCATTAAAGTATATTTTGTCGAGAATTTCTGACTTTGTGTCATTTAAGCACCAAATTTATCACCTTTTTTTCTGTGCCAAGGCGTTGATTTCATTATTTTGAGGTTGAGAAGAGGAAGCAACTGAACCGCACTGGAGCCGGGTCGCTTTGCTGGTTTGCTTGGTCAGCGATTAAAGGCAAATCGTGGGGCCAGGGTCATTAGCGAAGGTTGCCTAAGTCATCAACGCAATTTAGACTTTCTCCAATTTTATTTTGTGCCTTTGTCATCTCTGAGCGAGAGGAATTGAAAGTGTTTTTGCTCCGATGTGAAACGCAACTTTAAGAAACTTCTTGAAATCAACCTTTTTCTTGTATAAATCTTTAAGAATGCTTTTAAAGAAAGACAGAAGGATGGAAAGCTTTTAATTAATTAAATACCCAACGCTTGTATTCCTGAGTAGTTTCGGAGCTTCTTGTCCGATCTGTTTAGATCTGATGAACTATTAAACATAAAAAAATGTTTCCAAACCTGCTTTGCGTACCAGCTTGTCGTCCTGACTAAGTTGTGGAGTTAATTTCTCTCGATTTCAAACATTCCCCTGATTGCAATATACCATACCCACTATGAAAGACTAAAGTAAAGGATAGTTCAATCCATAATATATAAATTAGGAAAACCTGTCACAATAATTTACCCCATATATAAAATGCAAAACGAATTAAACTGCCACCTCCCACGGCGAACCACGCAGTTTATGAGACTTGTTCTTGCGCTTGGGATGTCCTTTAATTACGACAAAGCCAAAACCGTAACAAATCGCATTTAAATTTACCTGCTCCAGATGGTGGACCGAGGGGAGGAGAGCTAAGAGGCGAGAACAACACAACAACAACCACCAAAAAGGATGCGATAATTTATAGCGTTTCATTTGGCTCTTGGTGTTGTTCTGCTTCTGAATTCTAATTTAAATTTTCCACCGCGGCAACAATAAAATTCGGCAAGGGGGCGCAAATTCGAATAGAGGTGTAGTTGGGTTAGGGAGAACATAAATAGTCTGCGTGCACACAATAAAAAATACTCGCTTTTCATATACATGCATATATATTTTTATTTATGCTGCTTAATTTGTAAAGCGTGCCGAACAACTACAGCAATAAAACGTTACATTGATCTGGGTGAGAGTGGCCCACTAAGAGATACTCTGTACCTGACGTAACATGCATTCGGACATACTTTAACCTGGCTATGCCTGCCTTTAGATAGACATATAAATTTATCCCGTACTATCTAAAACCTTAATTACACCCAGTTTCTTCAATTGGGGAATCACACAAGAATTTTAATTTTACATGGATGTTTAAAAATGGACTTTAAGGGATTTAAAAGTAAATTTGAACTATCAGACGAAACTTAAAACTTCGAGGAAAAAGTCGTCCCTTTTCCACCCAGGCAGGATGAAATATTTCGAAAAGTGTCAAACACGTTTGAAATGAATTTGTATTAAGACTCGTTGAAATTAATCACACTCGGAAACCTCACAAACTAAATCTTTGAACGCCACTTCAACCAAGGAGGAAGGATTTCGAGAAATATGTTAAACACCTCTCAAATAAATTCGTTCACAGATCCTTGTAAAGCGATCAAAGGGAATGGGAGCGACTCTTTAGGGGATTGCCGCTGTTTTCTCGTGACACCTTTCTTTTTTAAGTTATCACTTTAAATATTCACTGCGTACAGGGTATAAAAACAATACTAACAAGACTAAGGTTGCCTTTTGAAGCGACGCCTCGTTCCTTGTCCTGCGCCCTGCGTCCTGTTAAGTTTTCATTCAAGCAGTCATAGTTCATGTGGTTGTTGTTGTTGCTGCTGTTGCTGTTGTCACCAAGTGCAATTGCCCCTTACGGGAATTTTTCAAATGTTTTACACAGAAAATATTTGTTGTACTTTTTGCTGCGTACAATTAGTTTGGCAGCTACAATGGAACAACAACAATGACAACTACAACAACAGCAACAACAACTGGCATAAAACAGGAAGAATGACAATTTGAAAAGGACAGCCAGGGCGGACAACGAGAGTGTGGTGCACGTCCCCTGGCAGCAAAGGTGACTTTTTAATGCCTGTTTTGTTGTTGTTGTTGTTGTTGTTGTTGCAGCTGTTGTTGTTGTTGTTGCTGCTGCTGCTGTTGTGATTATTGCTGGTTTGTCACAGGCTGAAGGGTTATTGGGCGTGTATGCCCCAACCCAGTCCAGGCTAAGCCACCATCCCCGCGCCAGGCAGGGCTGCAACTTGCAGTCGTTGTTTTGTCATGGCCTCATTTGGTTTTTTTTTCCTTACACTTTAATTGTTAAAATTATTGCATGCAACAACAAAAACAAAAAGGGATGAAAAATGAACTATAAATATTAACTGTAAAAAGTTGTTGAATGCACTCAAAGGTGAAGTGCTCCTCAAATGTGTCAGTAATAAAAAATGCAAACAAACAAATGTGAGTTCTCTAGTCAAGAGTGTCCGACTGTGAGATGCCCCGTACAGTTTGTCGGGCTAATATAACATATTTCGTTTCTACATCCTTAATTCCCACAGTATTCGACCGCTGAATAAATTATTGGTTTTCAGTCCGATCTTGACGAAATTTTCAGGAATTGAATATATTATCCGAAAGTTCGCAAATAGTATACAAGTATCTCCAACTCTCTTCCATTTATCGGTTAAAACTATATGCATATATATACCTTCATTCAAAAGGTCTCTAGTTAATTTAGTTTTTGAAACGTCAGCAATTCGCTTTTTTATGCCGATAAAAATAGAAACACACTAATTTTCTAGATTTGGGCTGCGTCCTTATGCCTGTTACATACATGACATGACTAATATACCTTATTGGTTAGACAATTCAATGGGTATAGGGAGATTTTATGTATCGCGTTGTGGAGCGATCTCGTTAGGAAATGTTTGAGTTGAGATTGGAATTATATGCTAAAAGTGTAACGATACAAAAGTACATTCCAGAACATGACTAAACCAGATACAGCACGTCGTTTTCAACACCCTCGAGAACATTTAAATAGCTGACAGTTTGTTGTAATCTAACGATTATAAGAATAGCTACATGCTTTTGTGCTCAAACAGTTGTAAAACTTATACAAAAAGCAACTTTTCTAATCAACACGCATGCGGCTGGGAGCTCCATGGATAGAGGGGTGGAAAGAGCTCTAATACCATGTTAGTAAGTTTTTTAAAATTATGTCCTGCAGGTATTTGCCGAATGGGCAGAAGGTGCCGGCGACTAATGTCCAAGTTAACAAAGCAGCCGGCCCAGCCTGAAGGTAAAATGCTGCGAAGGCAAACAAAAGCCGGAAGCTCTAATGGAAATTTGAACAAGAGTGGCGGGCAGATAAGAAGGCCCGGGTTGAATTGAGTCGAGCTGAGCTGAACTGTTTTGAATGAGGAGCGTGAAGCTGACAAATCAGGGGGTGGGCTTCGAGTGTTTCATGTGTGGGCGTGGCATGCAAATGAAAATGCATTTATTTATAAAGCAAACGACAAAAGTCCCAAGTGCCAGGCATTGGCATAAACGTGAGAAAACCAACTCTGTGTCGAGCAACAGGATGTGTCTGTATCTCTGTAGCTGTCTCTGAATGTATCTTTATCCGTATCGCTACATGGCAGCCATGGAGCGAAATGCAAATCTGCACTTGTCTGCTGTGTGCTGCCTAACTACCTATTGGCAGTGCACACTCGGATGGATACCCATCCGCATGTTGCCTGCCCACGCCCGAACCACTTGGATCTGTTGGCAATTTTATTGACAAGCATTTGTGAGGGCGACGTTCTAGCTGGTGGGTATGGTATTCGCTAACCCTTTTTGCTCTGGAATGCCACCGGAGCTGAGGGGCAGCATGTTGGACCTGGTTCGCAGTAAGTTGCTTGCATTTTGTGACAATGTTTATTTAGATTTTGCTTTGCTGCCAATTGCTGACATTGCAATTTCTATTCCTGGCATATACAGTCCAATGTGCAAACACACACACACATTCACATACACACCCCCTTCCATGTACACATTTGTCCGGTGAAATGTGCTGCGTTTGCAATGCGCAGCGTAGCATTCTATTTATCTCAATCTGTATCTGAACCTGTATGTGCGTATGTATCTCTATCTATATCTGTATCTGTAGCTGTATCTGTGTAGCTGCAATTGCATCTGCATCTGTTTCGTTAGCTCGTTTTGTTTTTGCGGTCATGTGCTGTACTTTTCGGCATTTTAATTTCAAATTGTCAATTGGATTTAAGTACACTCGACAGCAACACGACCAGATAATACTAATGTGGGTGTGTGTGTGTCTGAGTATATGTGTTGAGGGGGGGTTCCTTCATGCTCGGATTTCCCAAAACATATATGGTTGCTGCTAATGCTGTTGTTGTTCTTGTTTTCTCCATTTTCTCAGCCAGTCTTTGGTACTGTGATTGTCTTCATCGCTCCCTTAACGCAAATTTTTGCCAAATTTCTGCCTATTATTATCATCACATTGCGCTTGGCTTTATTGCCGAACGTTTTCTGGTCATAAAATCTGATTTTAAAATGTGTCAAAAGTGCTTTAAATGTGACAGAATTTGATTATAGCTACTGTTGTTGTCGTCAGCAGCAGCCCTGGGACATAGCCCGTCCAGGCAGCAATGGCATTTTGATTGCTAGGCGCCACTGAGACACATGCAGAGCATTACAAGCATGTTGCAAGAGCTTACAGAGATTTGCCACGCCAATTGTTTAGGGACTGCCATTGGAAATTACTTCCAGACATTTGACAAATTAATGCAGAAACAGCAATTTAGGCCAACACGGCAGCATAGCCTGCCCTATTCTAGCTTAATTGCTTCGATATGAAATTTTAATAAAACCTTTTATGCGGCTGCAACAATTTCAATTAACCTAATGTAATATTGCTCACTAATCAATCAATGGCAAAAAACATTTCGTCTATAATCAAAACAAAAATCCATAAATTGTTCACTGCGAAAATTTCAAATGTGCATTGGCCAACGAATCGAAAATCAACACACACACACACTTTTCCTGTGCATATGAGAGCACAATTTCCACACAGACAGAAATGCATTCACACACATTTATTGTATATAAGAATGTAGGCTTGATAAATAATGATAACAGCACACTTAAAGCAATTGATAGACAATTTTGAATTATTGCATCTGCGCCAGACTTTGAGCAACTTTTGAGGGTCCTGCGGCTGCACGGCCGCCTGTCTGCGGCTCGTGTGGCGAGCATTCACAATGCACCGTATTTCCCCATTCAGCTTTTACACATTGGGCATTCGATTTGGATGCACCTATTGCACATCCATTTGCCGCATTATCAGTCAGTTTGTCTGTCCGACCGACTGAACTGGCATTGGTTCGATTTCTATTTCTATTGACGACTTTATTGCAATTACTCGCACCAAATATTTTTCAGCTATTCATTTGCTGTCTGTGCCCTCTGTAATTGTTGTTGCTTCGGATTTCGTAATTGTTGTTGGCCCGATAATCAGGCACTGGCATAAGCCAGAAATAACAACAGAGTGGAGAGCTCATGCAACTAACTCCACTGGCAATTGTTGTTCGTAGTATTTGCAATTAGTGTCAATTAACTGGCGGCTTTTGCCTGTGTGTGTAGTTGCTAAACAACAGCAACAACTACTAAAAGAATAAATGTATTTCTGGCTAATTATAAAATATATATACAAATGCATGTCGATTGCCAAATGCCTGATTCACTAAATAAACTTATGAAAGCGTAATTCAGGTTTTATAATAACTTTTCTAAGCTGCCAGCTCTCAACCCTCATGCAGGACAATCCCCGAGCCCAACCCGAAAACGCACTCATTACAAATGCCAAGCGCATGCTTAACAGCTGACGCACTACAGGGGAATTATCTGAGGATTGGGACTGGGTCGGGGACGGTGAGCACAAAAGTGAGTAGCAAAATCGCATTATAAAGGTTTTAAGGGGCGAACCCCTTGAAAAATTGCGCAAAATATGCGAACTAGACTGGGATGTTGATGTACGCTTATCCCCTCTTACCGGTCCGGGCTGCCGCAGCCTGCCGATTAAATTTGAAAACTTGCCAAAAGGCAGAGAAGGACAACAGCGAAGGATATTTTGCAAACAAATAATAAAAATCCAATTTTACATTTAATCACGCGCTCAGTCAAACAAAAGGAAAAAAAATGAATAAAAGAGCAGAAATAAACTTTCCAGGCAACGCCTGCTGTCGCACAGAACACGCTGGCATCTCTTCGGGTCCAACCCCCGAACCAGCAGCCATCAAGTTGGAACGCGCCTCAAGGATCAAGACTCAAGGTGACTCAAGTATTTTGCTTAATTTATTGCATTTTCTACGCTAAAATGCGCAAAAACTTTGAACAGCTCTCGTTGAAAATTAGGCTGCTTATTGTGGACCGCCTTCTTGCTTGCCACTCCTGCCCCCTCTCACCCTCCCTTGCATGAACCTTGCATACGGCACACTGAAAAAAATGTCATTATAAGTTTCAAAAGCGTGTTAAATGTGCCAGCCAAAAGGGGTTTAGACCTGCACCGTGTCTCAACCCTGGTCGCCGTGCTGCTTTCACACAATAAATTTATTTTTTCATCATTGCAATTTTTAAGCGTAATTTTTCGTACATGTCGCACATAATTCATTCGCCCTTACAACCGAGTCCTGCATCCTGAGCATCGCTGCGACATATGGATTAAGTGCCGTGAAATGCTTCCATATCCACATCCCTGCACTTGCCACCATTCCCGTGTAGCATTCTCGTGTAGCACCATTGAAAAATTAACATTGAATGCTTGTGTGCACGCCTTTAAAGCGAATTTCCTGTGTTCTCAGCACTGCGTCTGGTGTGGATTATTTCCCCCGTGACACCCAATTTATTAGAAGTTTTTTTTACTTGTTTTCTATTAGGATGTAGTTTATAATTGTATAATTATAGAGACTTCAGAAGAAGAAGATTCCAGAAGTTACCTATATTTATACCAATGCCAAAAATGGGATATCTTCTATTCGTTTACGATGAGAAGTTTCTTACTCGGGTTGCCCTTTGAAAATGTATGCAGCAGTCGGGCAGTCACCGGTTCAAATTTAGCAGCAGTTAGCAATTTTTCAATTCGTTAATTTAATTTGTTGCTATTCACAAGGAAGAAAACAATAATTATAAACCTACAATGTTTCCTTTTTTTGATAAGTATTTAGAGAAAGTGCTTTTTGTTTATCCCCTGATCGATAAAAACATTCAGGTAAATAAAACATTAGAGTAGAGCCACAAAAACTTCTATATATACGCAGCTTATTGTGTTATACAGGGAGTCAGCTCGTCGGTTACCCTAAACTAAAGCATTGATTTCTTTCTACTGCCCTGTTATTTACAAATGCTTGCTATTGAGGCAATCCATGGCGTCCGCGACTCTGAGCCATGGGCTAGCTATGCGGCGCCCAGACTGATTTTGAAAGACAGAATCAAAAATCATGACGCATATGATAATGACAATGATTGCACTACTGCCAACGACGGAACGATGAGCATGGTAATGCCTGCTTCCCCTTCGATCAGCTGTGGATGCTCCTAGTTGCTGATGCTGATGACAACTGCCTTGGTGGGGCAACCAGCCAAGCAAGAAACGGAGAGAAACATGTGTGACGACGGCAATGGCCGGACGGAGTTGGGGCAGCAGCAGAAGAAGGCCAAACGAGACATGTATGTTTCTTTATACTGCCCCCGCCTACTAGCTGTTGTTGTTGCTATTATTTTCGTTGGTGCAGCTGCGTCTGTGTGTCTATCTGGCCCGTCTGTGTCTCAGTGACAGTTGTACAAGAAATACAAATTTGCAAAATAAGCAGAGGGCGGCGAGCATTGTTGGATAAATGGCGACATGTTCAGGGAAGTGTCAACTGATAGCGCTGAGCTAGGCAGGCGTAAAAAAGCATGGGAGCCGGCTTACAAAAAGCCCGGAACCCTGCGAACCTGCACGTGACGTATACGACGTATACAAATGACGAACAACTTGGTGAGTCTATGGCAACTCCGGTTTTTGTCCTGACAATAAAACACAATAAAAAGAAATTATGAATAAATAATGCGCAAAGTAGTAATGGCATTGCCAATGCCAGCAGGAGCATACAAAGCGTTACAAAAAACGCGTCATCTGTTTATGATTTATATATATTTTTTAATATGTGACGGCCAGGGTAGACAGACAGACAGGCAAAGACTCTGCTTTAGGGCCATTTACATTTGAGTTTTTAATTTTTCTGTGCCGAAATCAACACCAAACAAAATCAGTGACCATTTGACGGCCATTTGTTTGCCAGCCAGTCAGACTTGGCTCCACGTTGCTCGCTCACTTCTTTTTTTTTCGCTATGATACTTTTGCATACCCTCTGCATAATGTTTTCGCGAAATCTTGAACGCATAGTGGAGCCCATACATTAAATACAGCCGAGACGACATAGTCGTGTTCGTCCGACCATTTTTCTGTTTCCGTGCTAGTTTTTTTCTTCCCATTTTTATGCTATTGCTTATTATTTTGTATAGGTCAGTCGAATTCGGGCAAATCAGTCGAAAGTTAAGCCTCAAAAAAACCTTTTCAATGCGTCTCATTTCAGTTCCAATACACTTGGATGAAAAGCTTCATAAAATCTATTTACGAAACTCAGCAGACACAGAGCTCATATTGGAACCATCGGAAATTGACTTTATGTGCACAAACATATCCGAGTTTTGATAGAAATAATCTGTTCTATGTCTGCAGATACCCTATCTAATTATTGGCCTGCCACAGTTAGCGGTTCTTTCTTCTGTTTTTTATCTTTATTTTTGGGGTAAATTTAATTAATTTTCACGCCATTTCCGCTCGCTATGAAACGTTCAATTGGGAATAGCGTGCAACGCGACCCTCCTTTGCGCTTCGCACCTTGAAAAGGATTCGCGCAGACACAAATTTCTCATTAGCAGATGCTGTGAAAAGAAAGCACACAAAATTTGGTCCTAATGAAATGTTTGCTCGACACTTGTGACATTCGCGCATTCGTTTGGACATTGGAGAAGCTGTCCCAGCAGCCAGCCCGGAAGCTCTGCAAAATGAATCCCATTCAGCTGGCAACTCCACGTCCGGTCGAAGCTGGCCCTTGATTAGTGTTAATTAGATTTGACCTGCTGCAGACTCAAATCCACTTTTTGTGTTTCTACACGAAAAAAAACCAAACTTAACAAAGACCAAAAGAAACTTTCGCTGAGTTACTCAAAGGCAACCTTTATTACTCCACTCGCTACATTTTCTACAGCTTATCAGCTACCATTCATTATGGAGTTCATCCAAGCCATATATGACGTGATTCTCGTATATCCAAGCGGCGTATTCGACTTGCAGCCGTATTGATTGCCAAATGAGGCGATGGCAATTAGGGTAGCATTTATCTGTAGCTCCATAGGACTGCCCGAGTCTAGGTGACAGCTCGTCTCCCTGTTGGGCAGCTGGCCGCACAGCATCTTTGAGCGAAACCTCTTTCCGTAGCCAAGCTCAATGCAATCGGTATTCCTTAACACCTGTATTTGCAGAACGTGCAAGAAGTTTTTAGTCTCGTTGCTGCCTCTGTGCTGTCCCCAGCCAGCAGTAAAAGCCCAAGCGTTTTTGAACAGTGAAGAAGAGTGGGGCAGAGGCACAGATAGCACCCCGTCCATGTACTCCACATACGGCGTTTTTATCAGAGCGATATCATTCCTGTAATACTTATCAAAGTCAGGATGTGGGTAAAAACATTTGCTTGAAACGCGCATCTGGAAGTGTGGCTCCTGACGGTTAGCTGCACTGTAGCTTATTTTCACCAGTTTTGCCGCATTGGTGCAAGATGCAACTGTTACAATCCACCGATTTGCTATGATTGATCCTGCACAGAACCATATAGAATGCTTGCCAACAAAATCCAAGGCCACAATGTAGGACACCTCGTTCGGCCTTGCTTTGTAACCGCTGTCGTATTGCACTGTCGCTTCAGGCATAGAAGGAATAGTGCGCACAAGCTTCGGCTCCAGGACCTCACTAGCATATTCAACACTGCTAAGGCCAGGAACAAAGAACAGCAGCAAGGCATTGAGAACAGCCTTCATATTATTTTGAAGTTCCCAATGTGAACAGCAACTGAACAGAATTATTATTGAATGGGCTTTTATATTACGAACAGCCATCAAACATATGCGAATAAAAAAGTTTTCGCAAAGTTTTAAAAAAGCTAATTAGTATAAGTGCTTACTATTTAGCCATAGTCTAAATACACTTTCAGACCTAGTTTTTTTATGAATTTTATGTTAGCCAGTATCTGATCTTCATCGGATTTTTATTCAGCAATTTGTTGACAACAAAATGATAATAGTCCAAGCTCAAACTTATTATTATTTTGCAACTTAAAAGCTAAGAAAATATTTTGAAAATATTGCAATTTTAAAAAGCTGTATCCAAAATAAGAATTTTGGAGAAATCTATATTTCTATAGCCACATTTCTTTATTAAAATTATTTTATGAGCTATAACAAAATTCGAAATAAAATTATATTGCCATCCATAAGGGCAGGGTATAAGACTGAAAAGTAAAAGTAAAAAGTAAGTTCTACAGCCGGTTTCTAACACGCATATGGTTTGAAATACTTTGACTAGATGCTGATTTCGTTGCTTTCAAGCTGCTTACTTAAAGAAACCCCTAATATCTCTAGCTCCATAAGAACATTATTTTTGAACCTATAAGCATGTGACGCATGTCTTCAAACTCAGTAACTGTTTAACAACGAATTTTCGACAGCTGAGAAATTAATTCGCGGCATATAATAGGTTCAAATGTATATTACGCCAAACCGGCTGGATACAGGGTGTTTCCCTGACATGACAGCCGCCTCGTCCATCTGACTGAGTGGACTCCGCCCACTGCAGTGCAGAATGAGCAAAGAGGAATCATTCTAGTGGAGCCTGTGGCCTTAACTGTTTTAGCCTGACGTCAGGAGCAATGCCCAAGCTCCTAATGAGTGGATGTGTTAACTATGTCTTGTGGTCTGTCACGTTAAGCCTGCTATCTGTCAATCAGTTAATGACTCAGTTGCCAGCTGTGCTGCATTTCGAAGTGACTTCATCAAACCTGTTTGCCAACGCTGAAAATAGCATTCCAAAGTGATATTCCGAAGTATATGCATTAATATTAATGCAAGTGCATGCTATGCCCCTCTCCAAGCTCTCTTGTGCATGAAGGTGGGCTCTCGCCTTTTTTGGCGGAAAAGGAAAAAGAAACAATTTGTGCAGCTGTTGCCTGAAGCGCGTTAAACGGAAATTATGAGTTGCAAATTAAATTTGGCTGCATTTTACACCACATTCGCTGGTTGTGCTTTTATGGTTTATGAAGTGTTGCAAAAATATCTGCAGATATGCGCCAAAATAAAACAAAAAGACCCATAATAAAAATAAAAAAAAAGGGGGAAGCGCCAAGACAAGAACTTGGAGCCGTCCTACATGGTGGCTGCTGAATCAGCAAGCGATGGCAACGTACAGCAAACGGATGAAGAGGCAGCCAAAAGTGCCACTATTTGGGTTTTTGGTGGCACGGATTGAAATTTGCCGGTATGGGTGGCGGCAACGTGAGGGGCTGGCTGACTGCGTCCTGGCCACTTGTAACAACATGCAAAAGGATTTTCGTCGATTTTCGAATGCATCCCCTTGGCCACATGTGCTCGCTTTTCTTCTGCTTGTATAAAAATTGCCACAGCTCTTTCTTCGCTCCTGGCTCTTTATTTTTCTTTGGACAGCCATTTGGCGCTTCTGCTGTTCTGTATCCTTTGTAAATGTTGTGCTTGTCGCTTGCTGCTGCTGCTGTGTAGTGTTCAGTGCCATTTATTGTTTTGGCGTCAGTTGTTTCATTTGTTGTCACTTTTTTCCAGCTTTTCCTTTTCCCGTGCCCTCGTAAAATTGCGCATACTCAGCATTTTTAACAGTTTATTTGGCCACGGAAAGAAACTATTCAGTACCAATTCCTGCCAACTGCTGCGAATGCCATTCGACTGGACCTGGTTGCTAGCGACTAGCGGTTGGGGAGTATTTTCGGCATTCGAATAAGTGCTGAAGTCTGCGATGGATCTATTGATGACACTCTAACATCGACGATCCTTATGACATTCTGTTCTAAACCCATACGCCTTGTTCTTTAAGCTACAATTTCAGTCCCTACATTTCTCTCTTTTTTGCTTTTATTCCTTTGTACACAATCATCTGATGCAATCCAGCATAAATCTCAACAATCCCTGTCATAAATTAACCAACTGACAAATCAAATTCCTATCAATGTATGCACACAACTTTTCAAGGGCTAAAACAACAAACCCAAAGCACAAAGCATGCAACAATAAATCCGCACGAAATCCTTTAACAATTACATGTATCTAAGTGTGCCTGTGTGTGTGCAGTCAGGGAGACAAGCCGACAGACAGCCAAATAAAACAAAGCAGCATCCAAACAGAGACCAGAGCTGCCATAAAAAAGCCAATGGGCAAAAGAGTCGCAAAAGCCAAACTGCAAGCGCAGCAAAGCAAAGAATCGCACAATTAACAAAAAGACGACCAGAGGATGAGATACAGCCGAAGAGTACGGCCGCTGGCTGCCTGATCCCCTTTTTTTATGGAATGTGTGCTTTATTTTATGTGAAATTGGTATGCAGCTTATGCCATTGCTGGGGTAGCAGACAGCACATTTGGATGACCCATAAACAGTCAAACAGCACTTTACAATAAACAAATAAGCACAGCTTGCAAATACCCTGTAGCCGGAACGGATGTGCACTGTCTTCGTTACCTAATTTTTTAGGCAACTGAACAAGCAGGTGTCTGGTTCGAGTCCCAGGCTTGTGTATGTGTGTAGTATGTCTTTAGCCAAAGGCCTGTTGGGTTGATTGCTTGTAACTATTTTCCTAACTATCAAAAGCTATAATAGCAACAATATTTATAATTATAATAATAATAATAAGGTATTATTATATCTAATTGTAGGGTATACAAATTTGAACCTGAACCATGTCCGGTAGAGTTAAACAGTCCAAATTGGCTTCGCACTACGCGCGGCTGCCAATTTTGCACATTTGTAGCATAATTTCTGCTGCATTTGGCTTTTGTGTGTGCATGTATGCAGCATGTATGGACATATGTGCATATCTCTGACTGCATTGCCTACTTATGCAATCTTTTCCAGCTTGGTTTTTTTTTTTTTTGGGGCTTGGCAAAATATTTTATATGCGCTGCAGTGCCCGTTGGGAGAGAGACAGAGAGGGTCAGTACCGCCCCCTTGGCAAGTTTTATTGCCTTTGCAGATGATGGGCAGCAGCTGGCAGGCGGTGGCCGACGAACGGACTTTCGAGCCGCTGCTGGCTTGTCCGTTTTATTTGGGCCAGGCGCGTGCTGCTCCGGCGGCTGCAGACGATGTTGATTGCACGTCGGCATCTTCACTAGCGTCTTTGAATGTGCTTCGAGTGGGGATAAGTGTGAGAGCGAGCGTGTGTTTAGCCAACATGAACATGATGCCATAAACTGGGCTCAGTTTCTGGAAGTGGCGCTCCTCTGTTGCAGCCAGCAGAAAATTGATGAATGCTTTGGGTGATGATTGCAATATTTCTTCATTTATTTTGGCACGTGCACGTTGCGATTTCTTTAGTGGACAGTTGAGGGTGAGCTTGATCTCTCAACTATATGAGTATGCATCTATGCATGCACATTTACGCTAACATACGTGATGTATCTAATTATATAGCCTGCTTGATTATGACCAAAACGTCAGATGTATTTAAAACCTGCATTCGAATGTGTATTCAAAATGTTGTCGATATTCGCAATTTCATTTCCATTTGTAGTGAAACATCTCACCTGAAAATTGGGCAGTCAACTGAAACTTGACTGCTTCATAGCCAAGTCGTACTGTGCAACAGTAATCGCATTCGCGCCCCACTCAATCCCAGCGGCAGCAGCTCGTTTTCACTCTTTCCATCTAAAAAGGGTTGGCTCTAATTGTGTCACCACTAGCGCCAATATGTTGGTCCTGTCACAAAACCAAACGGGCGACTACTGACCGTTTGACATAGGCATCCAGCAGCAGCAGCAGCAGCAGCAGCAGAAACAGCAGCCATGTCATTTTCGGTAATCCAAAACGTTGGCAGCTGTTGACCCAATCGCGTAACCAATTTTGGCGGGCGCTTGCAATGTCACAGTGTCCTGCGGCCACTTCGGTGTTGGATGCTGCACCTCTTCATTACCCAGTCGTTATCGCTTTTTTGCATTTAAATGATGGCATGACTGCGTGTGCTCGTCTGCTCCTATGTGTGTGCGTGGGTGCGTGTGTGTTAGCGAATGCGCAACTGATTTGAAATTTGCCTCCAACACGTTTGCCGTCAATTTTGCCAAAGTTTCCGTTGCCCCACGTTAGCGCTCACTCGAAATGCTCTGGGGGCTTGTATCACACATACGACGCGTGTGCCGCGGTCACATGCATAATTTTCAACTCCACGCACAGCTGCCATGCAAATGCCAACCAAAATTCGCGAAAATGTAGGCAAAATGTTTTCGGTTTGTTTAAAAAAAATCATTTCTCGTTGTGTTCTCCTGTTTATGGCTGCATATGAAGAATATCTTTCAGCGTCTTTCATTACGCATCGACTTTGCATAAATAATTTTGTATTCGTGGACCTCATCGAGGCTTAAAGCGCAGTGTTGTGCAACAATGTCTATGCTTCTTAATAATGCCGTTTTTGGTATATGCATATTGGATACCATTTAAGAGGCTTCGAATATTGAACAGAAGTTATAATAGGAAGTTTTTCAATAATGTAGCTTGCGAAAAAGGTGCATGACTCCTGCCTTACTTACCATAGTTGACCTTAAAAACCACCTCGATCCCGCTTTTAATTACTTTGGCGTAACCACGAAAATAGTTTAAAATATGTTCGCAAAGCCAACGCGCTCGATGTTAACCCGCTGATGTCAAATAAATAACAGATTTAGTGGTCCCGGCCTGGCCTGTTGGCCATTATGTTTGTTTTGGACCTTTCGGACGGCGCAAACAGCAGCGTCAGATAACGGCAGCTTTGTCCTAAACCGGGCAACCGGTCGAAACAACCAGTCGGGCTAGCAAAAGCTCAGCCGGCCCGATTTTAGGTGTCCGAGCCATGAAGGCCCTGGCGAGCACTGCAATTGTTTGGCGACTGCGGCGACGACAGCGGCAATGGCGGCTTTTAATGGCCGGGCAAACGCTGGATGAGTTGGATGGAGGCAAACAATAGCCTCGACTTCATTGACTGCGTTAATTGCTGTCATTCGTTAGAAAAGTCATACGCGCGATTTTTCGAACAAGGACAACGGGTGCTGGCCGTGGCCTCCCACTGGCGGCCAGTGGACTCAAGAGCCGTTAAAACTGATGATGATGCGTTTACCCCTTTGCTTTTATTGTGATGGGGCTTGGTCTACAACATTTAAGATTGGGCTTCCATAACATTTTAGAGCCACACTTTTATGTCGTCGTCATCATCGTTGGTTGCAGCAGCAGCATCTGCGAACCTTAATCCCCTCCGTTGGGAAAAAAAAAACAATCTGTGTTCTTGCTTTTGCACAACGCAGCCCTCAACCAATCATTTATGTCATATTATCTACTTATTTACCCGCCCCCTACCATATTGAACCCATCTGAATGGGACTACTCTTTTTTTCTATTCTCACAAATCCAATTTAGTTGGTAAGCCGAAGAAATGTTTTGTATTCAGTTATTGATTTTTTCCCACTCACATAGCCAGCACCTTCGGGCAGTCGCATTGTCACAATTGCATTGGGAAAGACGACAGGGCGAAGGAGAGGGTCAACGGGATAAGAGCTCCTCAGACGACATGTATAGCACATATTCTGGATTTATTGCGATTTTCAGTTAAAAGTAAAGAAGGGTTAATGGCTGAATAACATTGAAAAGTGTTAGCCCTTAATGCTTGCTTAGAATACGATACCACGTAAATGCTAACAGTTTTTCCAACTCTTTTTAATCATTCATTTTGGATTTCTTATGCATTAAACGCAAAAGGATTGTGTACTATTCGCATGTGCACAAATTCTATATGCTTTCTGTATATAGGAACTGGTTTAACTTTTTTAAAAAGATCTTCTAAATATTCCCTAACAAGAGGAGGCCAAATGAGGGTATCTTGTCGTTGATCAATTGTATATAACAGGCAAAAAAAGATTTTTCTGACCTCTTATAGTAAATTGTATTCTTCATCATCATGTTTAGCCGAACCGTAAAAGTATAATTTCTTCACTTATTTCGGTATTTGTAGTCTGATCTAAAAAAAGTTTACACGACACAAAAAAAACATAAGAAAATACCATTTAAAATTTATTTTATATACTTTATTTCATACGAATTTAAATGTCCCTAGCTCTTTCTGTAGTTTCCGAGATCAACACCTTCATATAGACGGATAGGGATAGATCAAGATATTTAATTTAATCATTCAGCTATATACATTTTGATCAAACGTATATATCCCTTTTCGCCCAATTTAAGAATATATTTCCAAGGCTTCCTATAAAAAATTAATTGCTCAATTGTTTTTTTTTCCACCTGCAAGGTTTGCATAGCTTAAAATAGAATTAATCTGTAGTTAAACGAGAGGCCACATGCCAATGTTTCAGCCCTTAAGTCCTTCTGCAGTTCTGCTAGTTTAAATTATGAATTTAATTTTTATCAGAAATACTGCAATTTTAATGGGTACACTCAAACGCAGCGACTAGTGGGCCCTTCCGCAGCTGCCCAGCGGATGCACATAAATTCCGCTCGTGTGGGTTTTGAAATGCATTACGACCACCCCCTCGAGCTGCAGCTGGGGTAAGCTAATCAAGGACTTTGCCAACAATTTACTTACCCAGCACTCTTGACTCCACTTGGTTGGCTGCCGACCTGTTGCGGGGATGCATCCCATCTGGTGTTTCCATCATATTGGCTCCTTTCGTGTGAATTTCCTTGCATGCAGGCGTTCGTTGGAAGCTTTTCGAGTACGTCCGTTTGTCTGTCCGTTTGGGCACCTCATGCATAAACCAATTTGCTTTGCATAAGTTCAGGCGCACTAGGGTCAAATAAGTTAAGGGAACGAATTCCAGGATGACGCGTCTAACTCCGAATTCAGCAAGTTTTGCCGTTCGCCGCCCACTTTATGCATTTATGCTCCTTTGTCTGCGGTTTTTTGTGCTCCTCGTCTGCGGCGCCGGGTCATTAATTTGGAAGCGAGCGCGCTCCCCCTTCTAGCTACCATTCCCAGTTAAACACCAGCTGGCTCAATCAGCCGGGCAGTCGGACAAGTGGACTGGGTCTTAACAGCATTTCCCCAGTGAGAAATTAGGAAATTGCATTTGCTGGCAGAACGAAGCGAGCCAAATGCAGCCAAACCAAGCGAATGGACGCAAGGACCCACGGTCGAAATAAAGCGACGTGGTAACGGAATTTACGCGTTGCACTCCGATGAAGATTTGCAATCGAGGATAGGCAAATGCAGCCGACCAATTGAACTGCGGATTCTAAGCGCGACGGAGCCGGGGACGCCACGAAGAAGACTCTTTCAAAGCTGGAAATTGCCAAAATGTAAATTTTCATATGCTCATGGCGGCTCCCATCCGAATTTCGGTGCCGGTCATACAAATTTATTGCTCATTCGCGGCGTATGCGGTCAACGTCATCAACATCAACACGATGGGGGGCTCGGTTTTTGGCAGAGGCCGCTGAATTATTCATAATCAACGCGGCATTAGAAACGGCTGCGTTTGAATTTCGTTTCGTTTCATGGCCCCAACCCCCTTGGATGCAGCCTGAAATGAATCAGCGCTTGGGGCAAGTGAGGAGCTGTGCCTGTGTATGCAACTTCTAGATGTACAATCTGTATTATTTTGATACCGATATTGCAGCTTAAACATTTTTCACACAGATGCTTCTAATTGTTTTCTCACTTGCTGTTTTCTTGCATTCCAGTAAATGCAACAATCCCTTCTGTTCATATGGCTATCCTACTAAGTTTATATCCCTGGCTGCTGGCTATTGGCTGCTGGCCGCTGTCTATCTGTCCGCCGTGTCGGGAAAAGCGACAATAACAGCCATTAAGTCTGACCAACACGTAACCGGGCAATAAACAAGCGTGACAAATGATGCTGCTAAATGAAAGTTGATTGCCAGTTGACGGCCACACCTGTTTTGACTGCCCGGGCAGGAGCTGCGCCAGCTGGCTACCAGTTGGGCAGCCACCGGGCAGCCACCGGGCAACAATCAAAATTGTCAGAGTGCCAAGCTGAAAGAGTACTTCCAGTGCAGGAGGCGGAGCGCGCAAAAAATCACAGCACGAACGCCACGCAACGGAAGTTAGTGCAGAAGCAAATGCCGCTCACATCGTTATAGCCCTTCCGGATACGGATCCGTCGTACGGACTTGTCCAGTTCCATCGTGGCCGTATTAATAATGATGGCGGCAGCGGCAAAACGCAAAATGGCTGACGCTTTTGCTGTCGACGTCACGTGTCGAGACCCTCGTGTGATTTCTACGACAGGACACAAAACGGCTGCGAATGTAGCACGGCCAGTACAAAGGACCGATAGGAAGCAGAAATTGCAATCGCATCTTGTTTTCTTTTTGGCTGCTAGGGATGCTCAGAGATCGACAACATCCCGCTGTCGCCTTCAGACTGCATTGCTTGCATGCAACGCCGATGGCTATGGCGATGGCCATGTCTGCGGGGGTCAGCAGCAATGTCCATTATTATGGCCGCCACTGTTGGCGGCATTCTTGTTGCTGCTGTTGTTGTTATTGTTCATCTGTCGCATTGTCACATTGAGCTCGCTCGTCTTGTCAGTCGATAAAAATTGAATAAGTTAACAGCATGGGGCGAGAAGAGCTGTTGAATCTGGTTGGAGCTGCCCGCCTGTAGGGGCAGAGCAGACAGCTTCTGATAAATGCATTGTAATGTGTCAAGTAGAGCTTCCCTTAAAATAAATTTAAACAAATTGAAAATGAATGGCAGACAAGCACTGCGGAATGTGCACAGTTTGAGTTCCTATTGTTATTGTTGCTTATCCACAGCTGCTTTTCGAAATAGCTTTGATCTTAGGTCTTAGCTGATGTACAATATGATCTGTTTCTTTAATCCTACCCAAATATTAACTTCATTTAAAATGGCAGCTACTCGTCTGGCAACCCAAATTGGCGAAACCTTGCATATTAAGGTTATGCTACGGAAATCGTCATGACATTTAACCAAACTAAGCTAGTCGCAACTGCAGTACCTGGCCCTGACTCGACGGTGTTTTAGGAGAATCTCAGGCTGTCAGGCACAGTCGCCCCTCTGTAGCCATCATTCTGCAGTTCTTCCTTAAGTCAACCAGGCGGCAAACAAATTACTAATTGGCAAGCAAAACGCTCTGCTTGTTTTCCAACAAACAACACAACGACCAGCAGTTCTCTGGGTTGGCGTGGTGTTGTGTGGTCTGGTCTTGTCTGGTCTGGTCTGCCAGCACGAATTTCGAAAGGATACGAAGGTACATAGCACAAGCTTCATTAACTCAAACTATGCTGCATATTGCGATTATCAAATTGTCTTTACACACATGAAGCCAATGAGGGGCTGCAGTGTGGCCCCCACTCCAAGCTGCCAGCCATCATAGAGCGCAGACTACCGCCTGCCATCTGCTGACTGCTGATGGCAAATAGCAAGTGCAAAAGTTGCCAGGAGGGACTCCCGAGCCAGGCAAATTCAATGGACAAACTGGCAACCGCAGAAATATGAAGCGCACGGTGCGACGATGACAGCGTTAACAACAACAACAAGAGCAACAAGAATGTAATTCTAAGCGATACCGCAGATTAGATACTCTTCCTGAAATTTGGCACACGGATAGTATACTTGACTTATATTGCGACTCACTCAAACATTAACTCAATATTGGAACAATTGTTCTTGGTTGACCCAATGATATAGTTTTTCCGTTGATTTATTCATATATTCAGTAAGCCAGACTTCGGAAGTCACTGACCCGATGGAAGGATATTTCTTATGACAAGTCAGTTAATATCGAAAAGTATCCTGAAAGGAAATTTTGATTAGAGTAAGAGCGAGAGAGGCAGAGTTCAGTAATCTTTTGTGTAGTCAAGTATAGTTTCTGGTACATCTTGATCGACCTGAGAATTAAAAAATCTCATTCTCCTCACTTTTCTTGAAATTCTTTGAAATTATTTTGAATGTTTGTAAAACTGTGAACTAACAGATTATATCATTTTATTTATTTTACTCAAAAGCAGAAAAAATTGTATTCACACATATATAGACTAGACGGATATGACATTTTCAACACACAATCCGTGACAATTTTACTATACCCTCTACAAGGGTATACAGACAACAGCACCAGAGGTGTGGTCTCTTTAAAGCTGTAAAGGGGTGGAAAACTGCAAAACGCTTCGGGATATTTTGTAGAGCAGACGGCAGGCAATGGTAACGATGGCAGAGTGACAAACTGACTCAACTGGACGCAGACTGGAAAGGAACTGGACACATGCCGCATTATTACACCTGACTGTGATTAGGGAGACGGCGCTGCACCAAAACATGTACCGATTGTGCATTGGAAGAGGCGGAGGTGTCTGAAATAGTATGAGTAAAGCGACCTGCTGATTGATGGTTACGACTTTTCTGGGAGTGTCACGGGATTGAGGAGTTGCAGGGTTACTTTAAGCAAATCGAGAGGCTGTCAATCAAACCGTCCATCAGTTTAATACTGAGAGATAGCCAGATCGCAAGGAGTATATAGAAGGAAAGTGTGTCTTTAAAAGGGATTTTACAAGCCCCTTTATTCCATGCAACTTCTTTATAAGCTGCATACTCGACTTCTGTACATACAGTTGCACGTTGTGGTATCGGTTTCGTGACAGGCGGTGTCATTCTTCATACTCGGTAGCTTTAACCGTACCATAGGGAGGATCTGCACCAATTTGAATGGCCTTCTGAGTTGCTAATTGTTGTTTTTGCCACGAGGAAAAACAAAACTTTCGCTAATGCAAAATGTAGGTCACTGTGTAGGATTGCAGCAAAACTTTAGAGGCAACCGCTTTCCGTTTGCTCCCCGGGACTCCTGCCACTCACTTTGTTGTTATGTGCAAATATTTTCCATTTAATTAACGCATGGAAACTAGCTGCAAAGATAGTTTAGACGGGAGAGGGTTACGGTGGGTCTCTGTCGCAGCAGATTAAAATAAATTGCATAGAAATTTATCATTCGAATCTCGGGCCAGACAACAACAACAACAATAACTACAACAACCGCAATAAAAGCAACAACAACAACAACTTGACACAGTTGCGAAACTTGGCAAGAAACTGGAGCTTAGGGTCACTTTCTCTGTGTGTGTGCATTGTGTGTGTGTATGTAATTGTGTGCTTGTGCCATAATTAATCATAATAAAACCAGAGGCAACAGCGAACCAGGTAAATGCGAGAGCTATGCGGAAAAAAAAGCCGCCACACTTTTCCAACATATTCTTTGCCATCAAAATAAATGAGCCAATTAAGCGGGCCACAAGTGAAAATGGCTGGCAAAAGCTTCCGTGTCCTGATGAGGGTAGACCTTAATCGTCCGAGTCCCGAGTCCTGTACCGCACGAATCTCAGGCTCAGGTGTTGCGCATCATCATCAGCTTCTCGGATTGCCGCTGATTTCCTTTGCTGTGCCAATTTATGCGCCTGCTGCTGAAATTTATTTATTTCTCTTAGCGATTCCTCTTCACTCGTCCTCCGCTGGACGTGCCGGCGGTGGGTGTTGACTGAGGTTAAGTCGTTTGAAAATTTGCTTCTAATGAAACTAAAAGAGCCGCTAATTGTTGCACCGTTGTCAACGTCGCGACGGTGGCTTTCAATGGGTTTTTGGTTTGTTACATTTCCAGGGATCGCTAATTGAAATCAATTTGGATTGGTCGCAAAGTTTTTCAACTAGTTCGGTTGCCCCCATCAAGCTATCTGTGGCTTCTAAGAATGAGTCAACTTGGCAAAAGAGCTCAGACTACACCCTGCATAAAGACACTTAAGAATTGAATGCCAGTTGTCAAGATATTTAAGTTTTTAAACATGCTGTTTCTTATGCTGACAGTTTCTAATATTCTCATTCTTTTTATTTTGGTTTCTTTTCAAGTACGTAATGATCATTAATAAGTCAGGCACTTCCGGGGGTAAGAAAAATAGAAAAAATCCCCAAAATTGTATACAAAATTGTATACAATTCCCTCAGCGCACCCAGCTACTGAGCAAATATTATGAATACTGATATCATTCCTAAATATATGTGCACAGTTCCACGTATTATTGCTCAAGTACGCTAAGCTAAGCGGGATCATGAAAATAAATATATAGAGTCATTTTTAGTTTGAAAACGCAATTTTACAAAGTCTGGCCAACTATTAACTACAGTTGTGTTAAAACTTTATTGCATTGTATAATCGAATTTCTGGGTTAATTACAAACCCAACCCAACAGCTGGCACAGTTGAAGTCTTTGTTTTACTTCGACTCCAATGTGCCTCGGGTTCTATTTTGTTATTCTTGAAAACGCAACGCAATTATCCTTTTATTTGTCTATCTTTAATGTCACTTATCTTAACAAGCTAAGGCTAAAACACAACTAAAACTAATTAGAGCTATGGAACGTAATTTGACACAAATCATGTGCCAGCTGTTCCGCTCCTGGGCCCACTTCATCACCAGCTCCAGCTTTTGCGACAGCAGCTGCTTGGGGCTCCATTGTATTTGCATGTTGCTGCATGCTTTTTAGACGGAATTGCTGCTCCTGCCCCGCCGCACGAACGACCGCAAAAGCAATGGAGGCGCCCAGCAGCGAGCCGGCCACAACATCCGACCAATGGTGTTTGTAATCCATGACACGGCTCAGTCCGACAAATGAGGCGAACCCGACACAGAGCAGCTGGCACGATGGACGCACTAAACTGCCAGGCAACGGCCAGCGGATGCGCTGCAAGTGGAGCGCCATGAACACAAGCCCATAGAAGGCCATACTCGAGTGACCACTAGGAAAGGATACGTGCACATCGCGCAGAACCTCCGCTGTGGCGCCCGACAGTTCCGGTTGGCAGGTGTAAGTCATGTGGTAGACGCCGCCCTGCCGATGAGCATCATCCGCACAGAAGCCTCCATCGAACAGCTGTGGCCGGCAAACCTCAAAGAAATGAGGACGCAGCCTGCCTATAACTTGCTTGCCCATGTCCTTGATCAGGGTCTCCGCAGCATGGCCAAACACGAACCAGCGTAGAGTATTGTACACAGGCCAAAACTTTTGCCAGCCCACGCCTGCTGTTCGCCAGCATCGACTCGTCTCTAGGATTAGCAACGCCATCAGCGGCAAATGCAAGCTTGTCCAATGGAGCACGGTGGGCGACACGGTGTTCTCCTGATAGGGATACATTAATGTCTCATCGTCACAGAAGAATCCACGTTTTGTTGTAGGCCCCCACATGTTTTTGACGTTCGCGCCCAGGACGAGCAGCACACCCAACAACACCACATCTAGCAGCAGACGCAGGTGCCCCTGATAGATGGAGAGCCAGTTAATCCTTAGATCGAAGCTCATGTTGGTTCGCTCGGTTGGGTGTTTCACGCGTCACTGATCGCACCGAGAGTCGAGCCCGACGTTGAAGCCGAGACTGAGGTTTCGCTGTTATAAAATTTTGTTCCAGCCACTTTAGCAATTTAATCTTTTCATGAGCTAAATTTATATTAATAACAAACAAAGTCACTTGGCAACTTAGGCATACCAAATACTGAATACCCTAACATGGCTGCAATCCGCTTGCTTGTTCAGTTCTTGAACCTGGCTTTTTCTATATGCTTATCTCGCTTCTGCAGATTTTGAAAGGTTTCAATAAAATTGATTTATCGAAATTTGAGGATATTTGAATTACCTTTATATTTGAACGCCTAACATAACTGAAGCTTCAAGTGAATCGTTCCAAGTTAATGTTAATATTTTCAAAGTTAATGCATTAGTCGTTCTAGCCTGTGTGAGCGTAAGTTGACCATATTTAGTATGTGTTTCCAAACCCACCCAACAAAGCTCTGACGTAGTCTACTTGGAAAACGACGAAAGCCACCAAGGGGACGTGCTCATTGCGGAATGGGCTTAGTAATGATTGCCCGAGCTGGTTGGTAATCACGTCAGTCCCTGAATATTCGCACTTGCTTCGGTGAGTTGCTGGGCTTATCTGATAAGAACCAGCTGCAAGGGGGCACGTGTTGGGGACTCTATTTTGCTTCGATGTTTTTTATTTTTTTATGTGTCTGCTCTTGAAGGTTCACAAAACACGCGAGTTTGTGTTTTTTTCGCCGCTCGCAATTGGAACTGTCTAATCATAATATTATTCAATTCGAGCGCTTGACAACCAAATTATGGATTTCTGTTGAGCTTTAGGCGAGGTCTATTTGCATTTATATTATTCTAAAAAGGCTCTTTTTATGTAGTCAATGGGATTCAAATTAAATATTCGGAACACACGTGATTCACTATCCCGATATTGGATATGATCAAAGCTTGTTCCTTCCCAGAAGCATACGAATTCCCACGATCATTCAAAGGTTAACCGAAAACGAATTTATCATTAAGCTTACTCCGTTTGTAAGTGTGACTCAGCAGAAAAAAGGTCGAAAGCCATACATTTTAAAAGATCGAATAGAAAATACCCTGTTTAGGGGAATATCTATTACAGTTTGCAGCCATCAATAATCAATTTCATGTTTGCTGGAAATATATATTAAAATGATAAATTAAAGATCAATTTTATAAAACATTAAGTATGTATGATTTAAGAGATGAATGCTCGCGCAATACATATTGGCAACTCGCTTCTACCCTGCTTTAGAGATAACATAAGTACAGGGTACAACTAACTTCTGCCTCTATGTTAAAAATATCATTCGTGACTCATACAGGTAGCAAACTCTGCTGTTAACGATGTTATGAAAAAAGTAAACAATTGAAGAATTTTGATTAGACAAGGAGAAATTTGTAGATAATTTTAAAATAAATGGAAGCAAATATAAAAGAAATAGCGCAAGACAATAAGCGCGTGTACACACAGCGTAATCATAATAATAGAAGCACCTACGCAAAATATGTGACATTGGAAAAGTAAATATGGATCGCAACAATCGACAGTAATGGAATTCAACGAAGCGTAAACTGGGTAAATATTACTCATCACCATAGGCACCATTGTTTTCATGATAGTTCTCATAATAAAAAGAGTATTTTGATTCGGTATTGGGCTAATCACAAAAAAACTACAAACTTTTAGCGTTGGACTATTTTTGGATGTAGAATGTATCTTAATAAATTTGACTGTGAGCTTTTTATACCCTTGAGTAGGGTATTATAGTTTGGTTTTAAAATATGCAACGGACACTTATCCGGCCTAAAAAAACTAATATAATTTCTTGATTAGCTTCAACAGAGGTCTGTGTGTTTCTACGCAAACTAGTCGGTCAGTTTCTATCGCTTGAAACTTTTTAGACAGTGCATATATCGAATAAGGCTGTGTCATATATATCGTATCCTATAGCTAGCCTGGAAGATGGCAAACTTTCTTGCTCATAAATATTATGCACAGATCTAAATCCCATAGAAAGTGCACATTTTATATCAATCGGACTCGATCGAATTTATGTTGCGGGTCTTGCCTATTCGGACACTCTCAACAGAAACACTCATATATGATTTTCTTCTTAAATTTATTATATAGATACAAAAAGAAAAAATGATGACAGTGTTATGAATCTTATTTCTAGCGGAACAAATATATATATTGAATGAAATCTTTACAAATGTATATGAACGATTTGACTGTAGACTACGAAAAAAAACTAGTTTAATACCACAAAAGATGCACGATTTATAGACTACTTATGAATACTACAAGTGCCTACAATGCTTGACAAGTATATATATATATTGAACTTTTGCACAGGACGCGTTTTGCGTGTATATTTTATTTGGTTTGGAATGTTTAATTACAATTTTGCACTTTTCTTCCATTCGACGATCTCCGATCGTGGAAGGGTGGTCCTCTGTCTAAACTTTGGTACAATACTGATCTTCGTTGTAGCTGCTATTAACACAGTAGGGGGGTGGCGTGCTGGGGCACACCTCCTCCTGCAGCGTGGCCGAGGTGTCCTCCCTCCTTAGCCCACCGCCCAGAGGGACGTCGCTGAACGGCGACTGAAAAAACTTGGCTATGTAGCGGGCGGTTATCAAGGCTCCAGTCACGCCTATCAGCGAGCCGACGAGAACATCCGACCAGTGATGCCAGCTGTCCATGACGCGGCTCAGCGCAGTGTACCATGCCAGCATGATGAGCACGAACTGCAGAAAGTGGCGCGTAAAGTTGGAACTGCGCCAAGTCAGCTTGCGTTGCAGATAGAGCGCCACGTAGAGGAGCGAGTAGAAGGCGATGCTGGAGTGGCCGCTGGGGAAGCTAAGGCGCGTCTGCCGGACATCCGCAATAGTATAGCCCTCTCCGGCGCACTCGTAGTTCTCTACATAGCGATGCAGGTTGATCGGATCGGTGCATAGAGTGCCGTCGTTCAGCTGCGGCTGGCACACAGCAATGAAATGGGGCCGCAGGCGTCCAATCGTGTACTTTCCCACCTCGGTGGCATCGAAGGTCAGCAGCAGACCGAAGCCAAAATAAGTTAACTGACGGCCCAGCTCCACATACCAGGTTGACATCTGCCAGCCGAGCAGCTCCACAGTCGACGTCAGCTCACCGGCGCGCAGAGCGTGCACATACTCCACCACAACAAAGATTATGAACGGCAGGGCGCCGGACAGCAGGCCCAACATCACGGGCGTGACAGTGTTGTCACTGAACGGGTACCGAATGCTCTCATCGTCGCAGAAGAAGCCGCGCCGCGCCGGCTCCACGGCAAACTCAAAGATGCATATGGGTATTGTTAGCACCACTATGATCAACAGTTCGATGAGCAGGCGGCGCGCCGCTCGGCGCTGGGCGGCGGAGGCACGCCGCACTTCTCTGTCCGTCGGGGCGGCGGGAGCTGTGCTATTTTCATTGGCGGCGTCGCGCATTTTGTCGGTAGTTGGCGTCGGCGTCGGCGTCGGTCTCAATGCGTTTTTAATTAGTTAATATTCCAATTTTTTATGCTGTCTAATTAAGTTTGGGTTCGTTGGATTTTTGTACCCGTCGGATTCGTTGGCGTCGTTTCGGGTTCGTTGTCAGTAACTGACTGATCCGGTCTCGAGTGGGTAACGTTCTTTTAATTTAACGATCATTTCATGCACGACGGCGCGCTTCTCATATTGTTTTTTGTGTCTCTCTTCCTCTCTGAACCTCCGCCCGGATCGCCCTCTCACTCGCCGGCTGCGTCAGAGCAAGTTTATTACGGAGCTTAGCAATGTAGCTGAGTTCTGCATTTGTCTAGATTAGACAACAACCAATTCACCTTGTATTTGCATTTGTCGGGAGCACTGCAAGAAAAATTGACCGATGTGAGAAATTAAAGTAAACACAAGAAAGTAGAATTAAGGCATTGCAAAGCAAGAGCGCTCGACTACAAAAGCCCCTATACCCCACAGTTATAAAGGTACTTATAGATGCATTTACATATGTTAAACAGACAATCTCATGTGCTGATGTTATGCTTAAAAACCAAGTTTGGCAATCTATTTATTGGAAATGTTAAGAGATGTCGATAAAAAAAAACATGTACATACAGACAGACATGCCTAAATCGAATAAGCTAATTTTTTCTTACTTCTGCGCAAACCCAAATACCCATTATTACGCATTTTCGATGCGCATATAGTATAAAAATTCGCAAGTCTGCGGCCTTTTGCACAGTGTAGATTGTGCCACACTTGATAAACTTGAGTAAAATACCGCCTCAAGATCGGTTTGATAAGATAAACAAGCCCGTGTTCCAGATAAGAACGCACCTCAGGCACGCCTGCTCTGTCCGATTCGCCAGCCGCGTCACCTGCCCCAACAGTTTTTTGTGCAAGTTCATTGATGCTCAGCTAATTTTAAAACAAAACGGGCGCCTCAGACATTGTTCGTTTTTTATATTGCTTTCACCTACTGCGACGTTCGATAAGAGCATGGCATTTTCTGGCCAATATCTTGGGTCAATAAGCTGTTGGAGAGTGACTCACTTGATTTGTACATCAGTTCGCTAAGTAGTCGTCTATTGTTCTGGGCAAATGATGCATAAAATAGGCGCGTCGCACGCACCCAATTGCAGATTTGCATTATCATCTGCTGGCGGCAGCTGAAAGTGCAACGCAGACGCGCTCGACAACGGGAGCATGGAGCGCACGCTAATCTGTTGCTCTTCTTGCTCAAGAATGGCCCCCATTGTGTGCTTTGATCTTTGGCTGATCTCTGCGCTCGTCAACGCCGTCTGGCTGAGGGAGTTGCAGTTGTCCTCAAAACACATGCAACATACCCATGCATTCACAAAGTTGAAACAGTCAATTTTATTAAAAAACAAATAATAGTACTCTGTTCGGACGTGACTGACTAGCAGATACCCTGACTAAGCTATCTATCTACCTACTTGCAAGCAGGCTAATTTCCCTCACATGCACTCACTTTATGTATGGACAATGCATTTAAAGCTAACTTCGGTGCTTATAGATCAAACTTTTAATATGAGTTCTAAAAGTGTGTTTATACCAAAGCACATAAAAAATCCGTTTGTTTTAAAATTTTGGCCAAATATCTAGACCGACTCAGTTTGTCGTCCTGATCCAGAATATATATAGACACTATTCCCTGTCCCACACACTTGCACGAAAACATTATACCCTCTTTAGCCTTTTCAAATGGGTTCAGGGTATAAAAAACATACGCTCATATGTCACTGAGTTCACCTCCCCTCCAAGTGAGTACTCATACTCGCACTCGCACTCGTACTCGTATTCGTTTGGTGGGACGTCAAATGGCGCGACCTTTAATTGAATGAATAAGCGACATTTGATTGAATTAAGGCTCTCGTCTGTGTATGTTTCTCTTTTTAGCATATGTATCTACATATATTACATACACGAATGCGGCAGCTGGCGCTTATTTTGCCTCTGTTTGACTTTGTGTTGTGCGGGTTAACCGTTGGCATTTTAAAATGCACTTTGAACTTAATGCACTAAATGCATTATTATTACGATTTTTGTTTTTTGTGCATACATGTGAAATGTGAAAACTTTAAACCTAAAAGCATTTTATCATGTCTAAATTCAGGCGCATGTGCATGTGTATGCATATGTACATATATTTTATTTATAGTACAAGTACGTTGTATTTTCATTCCGTTTTTTAAGGGAATTTACGCTTTTTCTCTTAACTCTTTTTAAAATATTTTTAACAGTTAAATTTGGTAGTTTTCATTTTAGGGTCAAACATTCTCTTATTCTGGTAAATTTCTGATACATATATTTCTACTCACTTTTGTGGCTTTCTTAAAGCATTATTTATAATTTCTTATTGATACGCCCCTTCTGTTTAATATCGTACAGCTGCACTACGCATATTAACCATAAAAGTTAACTTTACGATCGTTTATTTGCTTTACGATTATTGCCACTGCACCGAACCGAATTTAAACATCGAAGCGCCGCTCGCCGATCGCAACTGAATCGTCGTCGAGCGCTGTTTGTTGTTGACTTTGTAAACAAAACGCTTTTGTCCACTTGTTGATGTTGCACTTGTTGTTGTGATCGTTGCCCAACGCTGGTTGTGCCATTGACAGATGGGAAAGAGTATATAGAGAGCGAGAGCGGAGAGCAAGCTTAGCGTGGACTGCGAGTGTGAAGTGGTCTTTCACTTGTTGTGTGGATCGTAAGCTGGCCAGTCATAAAAATTGGTTTGTAACTTTGCTAAAGGTGTGTGTTGATCAGTAAGCTTAATTTTGGGAACCTTAATAAAAAGACCTTCAATAGCATAACTGTTAGATTAATTTATTGACTCGAGTCGATTGTAACTGAACTATTTGACATTTAATAGCCATATGTGGCCCGATTATAGTAGCCCGCATAGCCATAGATCTGCTCATTCCTTGGCCACTGGCGGCGCTTGACTCTCACCTGCCTGAACAGATGCACCACAAAGACAGCCATGAAGGAGGCCAGCAGAACGCCCAAAGCCAAACCAGCGGCAACATCCGACAAATGGTTTTGGTAGGTGGAGATGCGCTCCAGACACACCAGCATGGCAACCGCACCGCAGGCCAGCTGCAGCGTTGAACGCAGCACTCGCAGCCAGGGCGCAAAAAGACGTGCCTGGGCATAGAAGACTAGGAAGCACATGGCGTAGCTTGTGGTGGCCACAAAGCCGCTGGGAAACGAGTGACGCACCAGTGCGAGCAGCTCCAGCGAAGCAGCAAACTCGGTGCAGCTGTAGTCGTCAATGTAGCGGGAAGCGTTGCGCGGCGAGAGCAACTCGCAGCTCTCTTTGGACTCAGCCTCACCCCAGCTGGGCTGGCACACGTCAAAGAAGTACGGACGCAGGCGGCCAGTCGAGAACTTGGTGACTCTGATGACCAACAGGGCCAGACCCAATCCGAACAGATAAACGCCAATGATCTTGTAGCACTCGCTGACAAAGCTGGGAATGCGTGCGCCGACGAAGACAAAACGCTGCTTCAGTTCTGCAGAGCTGGGCACAAATGCAGCTCTCAGCAACTCCACGACAAGAATGAAAGCCGCGGGCAGCGCCACCACCGCCATGGTCAGGTGCACCTTGGTCAGCCAAGGCTGGCGATACGGATACCGCAGACTGGCATCACTGCAGTGGAAGCCGCGGTGGACTGTCACCAGCTGCTGCGGCAGCACCACCAGCGCGACGCAGTAGACACCCAGCAGCAGCAGAAAGTCAATGATAAGCCGCGCGAGCAGTCGGGTGTTCGGATTGCCGCACATTTTGACACTGGCTCAAAGATTTGGATGCTAAAGTGGTATGGCTTGCAGCTGTGTTCGCGGCTAATTTGCATGTTTATCGTAGTTACGGGGGGCCAAGCTAGTTGCCACCATGAAAACTTGTTTCAAAGCCCCCTCCACTCGGCTCAGCACGTTCTTTGTTGTCGGAAACTCAGAAACAATGCACAGCCCAAGTCTCAGCCCAAGTCGCCGTGGGCAGCATTCCCAGGCTGTTTATCGATTGCTCAAGTATGCAAATCTTTATTAATTTATTCTCCTCGTCGCTCGGCTAGCTAAGGTCCATTTCGCTGTAGGCTTTGCTAACGTCTAATTTGGGCCATAGAAATGCTGTTGATTATTTGCAGCTCCACAGTATTTTGTGGCATTTTAAGTTCTTTTCAACTGGCTGGCCATATTGTGTATTTCTAAAGAAAATTCAAAGTAACTGTAAAACTATACGGCACATTCTAAGACATTATTTAATCATCAATTATTTGATTTATATGAAATCGCAACAATGCCCTGAATATTTTTTTGGTTGGCTGGAATGCCAATCTTTCAATTGCAAAGATTTAGCTATGCGTGCAGCCTTTCGACTCGTCTATTGCTGAACATTCAGAGGTTCCACTTAGCTAACTTTCAGTGAAACATGCGCCAAGTCTTCTCATATTTATGCCCACAGCTCGATAGATCCAATTGATTGCGCACTTTCTACTTTGAATTTACTCGTGGGCGCCAATCAATCAACTTCTCATCTCATTGCCGAATTCTCGAAAGTGAAACACTTTTCTATATTATAATTAATATCGAATGTTTATTACGCTAAACTACAAAAACAAAACAGGGATTACGTCTGTGAGGCTCCAGAAGCACCTGCCTCATGCACTACATAGTCGGCTCAGGGAACGTAGCCATAGTTGTGATAAGTTTGGGCATACTGCGCTTGAGCCGGATGCGCCGCCAGATAGGGCAGCGTGCCAAAGGTGTAGGCGGGCAGTGCGGGTGGAACACCGTTGCCAGCAACTGACACCGCTGCGGCATTGGATTGAGATTTGGTAGAGCTCTTCGGGGAGACCTGGGCCTTCTTCAGCGTATTGGCCGAGTAGCCAGTGCGATTCCAGCGCCTGAAGGCAAACAGATCAGCCACATAGACGCTGGTTAGCCAAGCGAAGAGCACGCCGAACAGCACGCCGGCCAAGACGTCGGACCAATGATGCCAGTAGTCGGTTATCCTGGTCAGGGACACGTACCAGCCGAACATGACGAACAGAAACTGCAGCAGATGCTTCAGCAGCTTTGAGATGCGCGTGCTGAGTGCCGCCTGCAGGTAGATGGCCAGGTAGAGCATCGAGTACATCATCATGCTGGCATGCCCACTGGGAAAGGACTGGTTTAGCTGCTGGAACAGAAAGTCCGTCACATTGGCATTGCTGCAGGTGTAGGTATCTATATAGCGTCCCTCGTTTTGTGCATCCTGGCAGGTGGAGCCATCTGGCAGCATCGGCTGACATACAGCATAGAAATGCGGACGCAGACGTCCAATGCACAGCTTGGTCAGTATCGTGGTGAACGTTAGCATGGCCAGCCCAAACAGATAGTATCCGGCCTGCTTGTACAGCTGCGCCAGCCGATGCACCAAACGGCAGCCGTCCCGCTTGTCCCGTGCCGCCAAATCCCGGCCGCCAGCACTAGCGGGCAACTGTTTAAACAGCTCGACAACAATGATCACGGACGTGGGAACCGCCAGCGTCACTCCGATGAGCAACGCACTTCCGATTGTGCTCTCCCTCAGTGGATAGCCCAGTGACTCATCGCCGCAAAAGAATCCGCGCCTGAAGGGTCGCACCAGTTTGTAGAGCAGCAAGCTGGCCGCTGTGAGGGCTGCCCATAGCAGTAGATCGCATATTCCGCGGGCCAGCTTTGTGTACTTGGACATGGCGCACTATCAGCCAACTCCCAAACGAAGATGCGATTAAACAGAGGTCTCTACCGAATGCCAAACCGCGCTTAACTAACCGAGCGACGCTGCTTGAATATCTTGTCTGGCTCTGAGCCCAATTTGGCCGTGATTTTCTCTCTCTCCCTCGCCGTCTGTCTTGCTCACATGCTCGCTCAGTTCTCACTGCCAGCTGGAACGTTGGCAGCTCTTTGCGGTCTGTCAGTCACATGAGAGTGTGAGTAGTCGGATTGCTACCGCTCTACGCGTGCTACATTTGCACCCACTAGCCCCCGGCATTCCCCGGCTCAGCTATTGGGTCTACAGTTGCCTGGTAACGGGTAAACTTGCCCATCAACAAGCTATAAATAATTATACTTTACTTTGTTTATTTTCATTTGAATGAAAATTAAAACTGCGTTTTGCAGTAATTTTTTTTATGTGGCCAATATAATTGGAGCACAACACGATATCCCATGGGATGTCAAAAGCTGGGCCAGCCTTCTACCAGCCAGTGCGGCTTGAATTCGGTTTGCCAAATGCGTTAGTTTGCATAGTACAAAGAGTTTGGGGACCTAATCATATACTATCATCAAAATTATTTGGAACGGGGCCCCACACAGCAATGAAATATGGAGAAACTGGTTTCACTTACAGCCCAAGAAATTATTAAGCACAGCTTAAGCTGGCCCATGGCACATCATGGGGGGACTTGGCTGCTCAAACGAAAACTTGTTTACCAGCAGTATATGCGGGGGTGTTAGGGGGGAGGTCCTGGCTCATTGTGGTTCTCTTTTGCTGGCATCTTTGGCTGCAACTTCACTTTTGATGCGTGTGCATAATTTTTGAGTGGATATGAAGTGGAACCGCATCGCGGTGAGCCAAGCCATGAGCCACTGAAGTGTTAAGAAGAGGACGCGGCAGATGGGGCTAATTGCTGCTTGGACCGATACGAAAATGAGTTCGTCTTGGGATTTTCTCTTTGGGGGACTTTCATATGAGTCATAACCACAGATTCAACGCACACTGACCCAATCAATGACCAAGCTATGCCGGGTGAATCCGCACCTGTGCCGCGATGTCGAATGACTGTGACGTCACTTGCATTCCTCCGCAGTCAGCTGTCGGAATGTTATGACGTCTTGATTGGATTGCATTCAGAAGCTTTCAAGCTATAGGAACGGGTTCCCATTTACGCATATCGGCGATATTTACTCATATAATATTACTAACTGAATACGCAAACGACGGCGTCTGTGGCTCGTTAATTTGTAAAATTGGCATTTATAATTTTTGTTTGTCATTCATTTATATTTATTTTTGTATCTCTTTTCATGTTTAAGTGTTAATTCAGTCGTTATGTTAATTAAATTTGTTTTGGGCCTTGCGGATTAGAATGCTCATATTGTTTATACCTGGGATGATTGTCATGATTGCTGCTAGTTAATCAATTATTAGTTGGTTAACAAAGATTTTCGACCAATGCTTTTTTTTTGCTATCCACTTTATCTAGCTGACGTCACTTGAACTATTAATAAATCGTTATCATTACTTTTCTACTTGTTTATTGTATTATGAATAAAAATCGCCTATGATTAGCTGGCTTCCTTTTAATGACTAATTGCTTAATGTTTATAAAAGATTTGCATTCTAGACAGCCGATGATAAAGTCTTAACTAGGCTGAGCGAGTGCATTGCACGTGCATGGAATTGAAATCAATTTATTTTGATTTGGCTTTAATTGGTCAACCCAAAGAGTGTTAATTCTTGTAGTAGGTCCGGATTTTTCCAAGCTCTCAGTGTCCATATTGAAATATCAATAGTTGTTTGCATATTCACATGCACGAATTAATAGTTTTTTTTTTTGCAATTTGGCAACTTTCGCTTATCACAAAGATTCATAAGTATTTAGTCACTTCCCGTCAAAATTGCTCACTACACAACATTTCAAATAGCCTTATACACCCTCTCACATAAAAAAGTAATCAGTAATCAGCCTGACAGCACCCGCCACTTGAGGAAGCGAACTAAGCCAACAAAAAATGCACACAAATAAACATGCCGCGAAATTGCAATTACCCCTCGCAAGAGTATAAACAAAATGTTTTCGCGACGCAAACAGGTGCCTCGTATTCCCCTCAATGTTGGGCTGGCTGGGCGAGGCACTTTGGGAGCTCGAGCTTGGGGCTCCTAGGGGCTGCCCAGCCTCAGTCGGGAGGAGGTGTTGCGCGTTCTCCGCTGGGTATCAGCATTCGCAATCGTAATCGCACTATTTTACACCTTTCGCTAATCATCCACACCTGTTGAACCTTGCGAGCATCGGAATGTGTGACGGGTCTCAGGCGTTAACTCTCCAACACCATTTCAATTTCACCATTTGGAAAACTAAACTAAAACTTTATTGTTTTTAAAGTGTTCTAGAAACTTGATATAATTAACAAGTAACAGTTTGTCCCTAAAAGCGGACAAGGCTTGAATCGACTCTGCTGTTCATGCTGAGCAAGAATTTGTATTTGGAATGCTTTCGTCTGCATGTTACATGCATTTGCATTACCTTATCTGTTTCCATAATTTTAATAGATAAACAGTTTTAACACATAGACTAATTTTGCATGGTCAGATATGTTTTACAAGTATTATTATGTGCATGAAAATGTATGCTCCGCCTGGCTAGGCCACACAGTCTCAGTATCTTTTACGCTGACTGAGCGTATTTAATAAATTGTGTAAGAAATTAATTAGAATTCATATATATTTGTTAATTGAATGGCAGCAACATTTCCACGATAAAAAGGTATTGATCCAGTTTTTCTCCCTCCTTCTCTCTCTCTCTCTCTCGCTCTCTCGCTCTGGCTCTCTCTATCTCTCTCGCTCTCTTAGGTCATCATTGATCGTTTTTATGGCGCGTGCTGCGGTTGCTCATTGATATGGCTTGCGGATTATTTCGAAGTGGGGCGTATTTATGTGGTTATGTGATGTGGTTGTATTTAATCCAATGCTATCGGCTTACAATCAGGCACATGCCTGAAAGAGCTGTAAGAGCTTTTTGCCCCACATAAATATAAAACAAATATTTCATTCAACTGTTATATTGTGAAACGGATTTTGAATGATAAAATTGCGTATGATTTCAGTCAGTCTATGGTTCACTCACGCAGATCTTAATAAATTTCGCCTATTAATGATACCCTGAAACCCATTGAATAGGGTTAACAGGCACAAGCAGACTTCTCCAACCCCATAAAGCATGTGCGTAGACTTCATGTATAGACTTCAAAATTTGAACTTATCGAGGCAAGTGATAAGAATTTGTAAGAAACCGATGGTTCCATAAAGTCCATGTCAATTGAAATGGATCAGCATCGCTTTGGTCGAGAGCTTTCCGAAATTAACATAAATTAACAGCGCATGGCCAGCAATGCGACAATTTCTATGTAAATTGAGCAGTTGAAAACTGCCATAAAGAAGCTCCATTGGCTGTAAAAATACAAAGTGGCCATAAACTTGCAACAGTTTATGAACTGCATTTGCAGTGTACAAGCCCAGACCCACTATCATTCGGAGTATTTGTCGAAGTCGCAGTTGCAGTCACCATCGTCGTCGCCGTCTCCATTACAGCGCACAGCTTGGCTTCCAGATGAGGCTGGACCGACGACCTACATCAACAAACGCTATAAAGTCATCGATCCGAGCAGAGCCCAGCAGCCAACTTAGTCACGTTACAATGGCCTACTCCGATGCGCATTGGGATGCGGCGGGTCGTCGCTCGCAGGCTAGGGCAGCGGCACTCCTTCATTCCGTGGTATTCGTCGAGTAAATGCAACTCTTTCATTATGCGCAAATGCCAACCAAGTCTCTGGCAAACAGGCCTAAGCAAACTGTGCAAAAGCAAACCTTGAAACAATTCAACAGTTTCCTCATTAGCGTCTACACCGAAGCAAAGAAATACGAGTGCAGCAGTCGTAAGCCCCGTCGAAAGCGCTGACGACTCTACCGACGCCGACGCAGCTAAATTGATAAGAAAACAAAAACAAAAAAAACATAGCATTGAAATTCAATATCAGTGCGAACCACACAACAACACATAGGAAACCCTCCTCCACAGCACTTTGTGGTGGGTTTTGTGGGTTCTGCGCCTCGACACTCGCTATTGGCAGCTCGGCAGCAGCGCAGCCCACCGCACGATCGTCGCCGCCGTCGCAGTCGCACTCACAGTCGTAGTCACAGTCAGATTCGGTCTCCCAGAGAAAACGACAGCCTCGTCGCTTAGCTCCGGATAGACCACGAAGTGATCGCGACCAGCGAGGTTGGTGGAAGCCCAGGAAGCCAGCCCACAGCCTACAGGCAAAGAGCCAAACAGTCAGCCAACTGACGGATACGTACAACTGACAGATGGTTTATCTGGCCAATAGAGTTAATTGATATAATTTGAATTCCGAAAGAAACTCCGAAAAAGCGCGCGAGTGCTGTAAAAGCAATTACGACTGTGACTGCACTCCGTCCAGAGACAATGGACAATGAAAAATTGCCTTTGACGTGAACGTGAAAAGTCGTGTAGCAGATTTAGAAAGCAAATCGAATTGTTAAATCTACGAGTATAAATAAATGCGCAGTTTTCGTATGTCAAGTGCCGAAAAAGTGAATGAACAAGACACACGGCTGTGTGAAAATTTGTTGATTAAAAACCTCAACCCGCAAAAATTGTTGTTCTTGTAGCAGATGCTTCGAAATTTCACCGTGTGGCTAGCTCAGTTCAAGCTGAGCGATAAGGATTTTAAAAACAAAACAATAATTGTTTTACGTCGCGCAATTCAAAATAATTTGCTACGAAATAATAGGAATTAACTGTGGATTATTCGCATAATACTAACTCCGAACTCAATTACATAGCAGTATTTTCTTACGTTGGATTTCCAACTGAACCCCGTAATATAAAAGGACAATTCCTTGGAAAATCTAGAAAACTCCGAATTTGCTCCAAAACCCGCGCCTAATACATAATAAAAAGCCAACTCCGAATTTACTCTGAAACACTAATCAATCAACATGCGCACATTCAAGCGCGGCTTCTTCTGCTCGGATCTATCCCTACGTTACCCGTACCACGAGTGCACCATCACGGTGCCCATGCTGCTGGTAATGATGCTGCTGCTACCCATGCTTTTCATCTGCGTCGTGGAGATAATGCGGAGCTGTCGGCATTTGCGCATGCGGCAATATTTGCGGAATCTGTGGCGCGCGCAGGCAACGTTCAGCTTTGGCTTCATCGCCACCTTCTTGACCACGGAGCTGGCCAAGCACGTGGTGGGTCGACTACGTCCGCATTTTTACAATGCCTGCCAGCCGCGGCTGCCCGATGGCACCGGCTGTGCGGACGCCCAAAATGCGGAAATCTACATGCAGCAGTTTTACTGCAGCAATCGCAATCTCTCCGCACAGCAAATACGCGAGCTGCACGTGAGCTTTCCCAGCGCGCACAGCAGCCTTAGTTTCTACTCCATGTGCCTGCTGGCGTTCTACGTGCACAGCGTGTGGCAGGGGCGTGGCAGCATGCGCGTCATGCGGCACATTCTCCAGTTCCTGCTGCTCATGGCCGCCTGGTACATCTCGCTGAGCCGCGTCGCCGACTACTGGCACCACTGGTCCGACGTGCTGGCGGGCGCTTTTCTGGGCGTTGTCTATGCCACAATCACGGCTATTTATGTGGGCGATCTGTTGCATGCGCGGCCCCACGCGGCCAGCCCGGTTGCGCTGGGCTACATGTGCGCGCCTACCAGCTGCAGCGGTTGCCACCATCGCCACCATCATCTACACCATCAGCTTCTGGCCGAGAATAATAATTCGACGTCTTCAACAAAGGTGCATTTTCTGGCTGCGGCTGCGGTTGCGACCTCCTCCAACACAACTGCACTGGACTGTGGACCCCACAATGTTGACGATCACGATGACGACGAGGCCGACGACGTCGATAGCTACAAGCCGCCTACATCACGTGCCCCAACGCCACCGCCCGCTGGAACTGGGCCGCCAGAGCTGCCGCTTGCCGCATGCTTGCCAAATGTGGTCTAAGCCGACAGCCGGCAGAGACTTATCTATGGGATGGGGCCGGTCCGCTGCTGACAATGCAATGCGGCAGCTACTTCGACTATTTTTCCATTAGAAATCGACGCAAACGAAATATGTGATAAGCGCGCCACGCACTGTTTACCTGATATGCACATACTGCTTTAAGCTAAATGATTTACGAAATCCAAGGCGACGGCGACGGAGACGGCGACATTGTGCAATGGCTATACGTCCATCTGGCAACGCTGCGGCCGCACAGTGGGACGTCCAGGCAAAATTGTCCACGATTGAAGATTTGTTTCAAAATTCATGGCGTGTTAGCGATTCATTGTACACTCTGTATTTATTTGCACAGCGTTTTCCTAGAGTTTCGATTTAGCCCGCATTATCGCAATTTCGCAATCGCACCCATTGTACTTGCCGAGCCAGCGATATTATGGTGTCGTTGCAATTACCCCGTCTGGTAAAGGCGGCTACTTTTCGGCTGCAGCATGTTTGTTTTGCAAACAATGCCGCAGTCATGTCGCAGCCGCCACTTTGAAGTGGGCAGATGGCCAGCGGCAGCATGTGGCATGCGGCATGAGGCATGCAGCTTGCTTCCCAATCAGCTGATACAATCTTCTGGCAGCGACGCTGACTGCCGCCGGCGTCGAATAGTTTTGAATGCTCTGCGATAGTCGTACAGTTGATAAGGCATTAAAAATAGTGTACAAAAAATAGAAATAAATAAATTATAAACAAGAAAAATGTGCTAGGCCACATTTAAGATTTATAAGCCGCACGATTTATGAACAGAACTATTTACAATTATTTGTTTTATGTTAATTATGTTTAGCTTTTGTCAGATTTTGTTTGCTTTAGTTGTCGAGTGTCCACTGTTTGTGCTTTAAAATAAATTAACCAATTATTGTTAAATTGATTTATTAAATTCCATTTTTCAAGCTCAAAAATCTACCAAGAGTTAATAGATATTTATATTGTCTCTACTGGGAGGTCAGACTTACTTCTTAAGTATTTCAAATATTTCCACATGTCTGTTAATAATAATTTCTTGGAAACTTATCTTGTGCCTGATCGCAATTTCTTATAAGCCAGCCACAGATAAAAGAGCGCCAGATAAGGCAAAGACCAGGCGCATTTCTGATAGCTGTTGTCGATAAAACCAATATGTAATTGTAGTTCTAATATACTCTGTAGACACACGACAAACAGGTACACTTTGTATGAGTATCTAGAAGTGTTTCCTATCTAATCACTTGATAAGGACGCATAGTACACATTTGTGTACACTAAGCAGGCGTCTAGTCGTAGCAGCATAGTATGCTTGAAAACAATGGAAGCGTGTTTCATTTCGCATAACTCTACTGATAAGTAAATCAAAATAAACAAAGCTCTATTGTGATTCGACAATTTCAATATTTGGCGCCAGAAACCTTAACTGTGTAGTAAACAAAAGTTCCAGCTGGAATTTTTAATTGAAAAGACAGCAGGTGCATGTATCTAATTTTATTTATTTTTAAATATTCCATTTTGTTATTTGAGTATTGGAATCTTTCGTTTGAAGTCAATTTCCTGGCATGCTCTGCTTGAGTTCCATCAATTCGCTTTCCACTAATTTATTTTGGTACTGGCATAATCAAGAGAATTGCCAATTTATATTGATTTTAGCCCCATCCCATTTTTTAGCTTGTCAGCCAGCGATTGATGTTTAAATTTGCGCAATTGAGGCGCATTACCTAGTCACCTAGATATGAATACACTAAGCTAGATGCGGATACATTACGGATATCTGCCGTTTTGAACGACCTACAAGTACAACAAAAGTCCATTGTGGTTTAGCGGAGCGCATAAAATATGGGACCGAAACGGAACCGCACAGAAAAGCCATAGAAATAACACGCAAAACTGAAGCCAAGCAATTTATTTTCAAGCACAAAAATCGTAGCTACTCTTAGATACTGGTATAGCAGCAGAAATATCTCCCTCTCCACAAATACAAAACAATTGAGTGCAATCTTGCAGATAAATTTCGACTGTGGGTGGGTCCCCAAAAGTATTCAGTGCAGTGCACTGCAGCTGCTGCAATTTTCCTCCCTTTTTTCCAATTACAATATCTGTTTTCTTGCCTTTTTACCTTTTGCCACTCATGATATTTATAAATGGCAAATATGTTGAACAGTGGGCAAATTCAATTCTGATATCAAATATTATTTTTTTTTCCGATTCCGGAGAGTACTTTCTGTGTACCATACAGACTTTAATTAAATAAAATACGTAAATAAAATAAAAAAATAAATTTTTAATCAATATTTCGATGATTGATCGATGTTCTGGCGTACTGTTGAATTCAAGAATGGGAAAGAACGTCTTTATATAAATGATATGCGGCTGTAGATTAACTTATTTTATCGCAAGTTGGTAAATATTTATCGAGTAGCCGACTTATCATCACCTTTTAATATCAATTGCGATCTTTACTCTATGAATACGAAATATATTTTGTGTAATCTCTTCTCATTTTACCACTGTGACACAGACTTCTCCTTACATCGACGCATAGTTTGTCTCTGCTACTCTATTGACATTTCCTCAAAAACTTTTCTCATCAATTCATGTCAGAGTGCTGATGTGTGTGTAGAAAATGTGTGTACGTGTGTTGGTACTTGTAAATACGACAACGTTTATTGTCATTGGAATTATTACTGCCACATGCGAGGCAGCCAGCTAGTCTGCCAGTTTTGCAGCCCGTCTCCAGCGTCAGCTTCATTGTAGGTAGACATCACAATGGTTGCTAGGGGAAAAACCTGTTTTTCAGTTTGGATTTTCTTTGCCCACCAGCAGAGCAGCCGGGAAGTGGTGGAGGGCAAGCTGTGGGTCCCTGGCAATGTCTTGCGTATTTTTTGGCGTATGCGAAAATTTAACGAATCATGAAATACGATAATTGAACCATGCACAAGACTTCGTCGTCGACGTTGACGTCGACGTCGACGTCGTCAGGCAGTAGAGGAGGCATCTTCAACTTTCAGCATCGGTGGCTGCTTTGTTTGCCCCTCTATTTGTGTGTATATGTGTGCGTGGCCACGTATGTGTCTGGCATAATAAAATTTTATTGTAGCCAAAAGTTGCTACCACTCATTCAGGGGAGTGCGGGGTAGTTTTTTGGCATGTGCAGCACTCGTAATTGTTTGTGGTGTGTGTGTGTGTGTGTGTGTGTGTGTGTGCTTGCCTCCGGGAGCCATTGGATAGATAGATTGAGAGAATGGCAAACTAAACACCCACATGCTAAGAAATTAACGCTTTGTGTGTGGGAATGGGTGTGCCTAACTGTGTCGCACGCAACAATGTCATGGTTATCATCGTCAATGTCTTTGATTTCATTTCCACTAATTTAAGCTGCGGCTTGCGGGTGGCTCAAAGTTGTGGGGCATACTTTCAGGCGGCGGTTTAAAATGCCGACTAATATCGAGTTACGGGAGAGCTTATTAAATGCCACACAACGAGAACCTTCAATTTCATTACATCAATTCAAGCTCAAATGCATGTTCAAGCCTTGTCTGCAATCGAAATCAAGTATTTAAGCACAGGCGCCTTTATTAAAAATTTTGTCATGATTGTATAATTTTCGTAATTTGTGTAAATCAGCCAAAATGCTGATTTAGGTATCTTAACTGATGATTTATTAAACAACATTGCATAGTTAAGGGCGGTGTTCAATATCTGAAATTTGTGTCCAATGCCAGAAGGCAACGCCCAAAGCTATGCAGTGCACGTCTATTATGGGAGTCAACGAATTCTATTGCGAGTGCCTTGGATGTTCTTGAGCTGCTTCTCGACTTCCTTCAAGTACTTTTCGGGCAGACAATTGTCGCGCATGGCTGCAATTTTGGAGCTGATTACCTGCTTGATATTGGCATCCCGCAGTCGGTCCTCCTCCAACCACTTCTGCATGCGCTCATGTTCGATGTCCGCTAGCCGGCGGCGTTCCTCCTGCCTGTCCGTCATTTGTTGCTTCAGGTCACGCCGATATGTCTGGGTGCGCAGGTCGCGTTCGCGGTCTAGTCTTTTCTGCTTTTCCTCCTCATCGCGCATGCGTGCCAGCAACTTGTTGAAATCTTGCTCGGCGTGAGCTATCTCCTGGGCCAGGCGCTGCTTCATTTCCTGTGCTTGCTGGGCACGCGACTCTAACAGATCGCGTTCGGCCTCCCGCTTTGCCATAGCCACTTCCTTCTCCCGTTGGCGATACTCGCGCTCCACTCGATTGCGTTCTTTGAGATACTTGAGCTCTTCGTTGGTCTGACGTGTCTCCTGGGCCTCGGCGGCTATTGTGAAGATGCGCTGCTGTCTCCGCTCAAACTCCTTTTTCACCACCTTCTGCATGTCCTTCAGCTGGCGTTCCTTCTCCTGCTTCTCGCGCATATAAGCTGCCACCCGCAGGTCCGCCAGTCGCTCCTGCTCGCAGAGCATCGTCTTGAAGATGTGGGACATATCGCGAATGCGCTGCAGCTCTTCGCGAAATCGAAGCTTGCGCATCTGTACAAAGTTGCGCTGGCGTTCCTCCTCTTCTCGCAGCAGTTCGGTGGCCTTGCGCAGGTGTTTGGCCTCTTCGGCCACCCGCTGGGCCTCCAAGAAGCGTTTGTTTTCGCGCTCAGTCAACTGCTGGCGAATCTCCTGTGCATATTTGGCTCGCTTTTCGATTTCGAGCCGCTCTCGCTCGTCCTCAGCATTGAGAGCCTCTTTTGCTCGCTGGTTGACCATCTTGGCCAGGCGTTCGTCGTCCTCGCGCAGTGCTCTAGCCATGAGCTGTTTCTCCTGGATTTGTGCTTCCCGCACTGCCTTGCACTTGGCGTCGAGAATCATCCGGTTGACTTGCTTCACCTCCTCCTCCTGCTCCTGTTTGGCCAGTATGGCTCGACTTAGCACCGTGTTTTGCTCCTCTAGCGCCTCCTCGACCATGCTACTCTCTTCGGGCTCCTTAGGTAATGTCGCCTTGCGAGCGGCGTCGATCTCCTTAAAGCGTTGCTTTGTTTCCTTCACCAGCTGCAACTGTTTACGGTGTTCCGCCTCGTTCTGCTCAATGGCTTGCAACTTCTCATGAATGCTGACAACCCTGCACTTTTCCTTCAGTCGCTTTAGATCGCTGGGTCGCAGTACAAGCTCCTTGGCGCCCTGATTGCGTCTTCGTTCCCGTTCATTGCGCTTTAGCTGCTTTTGATCGAAGGCAGCAAACTGCTCGCTGCGTCTACGAAAAGGCGCAAAGCTTGGATTAGGAGCCACAGAAGTAAATGGTCTATATCCTCTAGGTGCCGTCCGATATGCGGCAGTCTGGGCGCGGGCCCGCAGCTCCTGGCACTTCTGCTTGATTTGCGCTTCGGCACTCACAAATCGCACATTACAGGCCGACAGACAAGGCATTGTAGACCCAAAGCAGCTTCACATAGACCAAAAATCTGCTTCAAGTTGCGATCCGCACAATGCTACGCAGTTGGTGTCAATGCCAAGAAATGCGGTTAGAAAAAACATAACTTCGTGCTGTCCAGTTGCTATGCGTCCATTAGCTTGTTTATGCAGCAAGCGAAGGTCGCCTTGGCAGCAAGCTTGTTGCCCTGCCAGTGCACCAGGCGCCAAACTGTTTGCACCTCGCGTGGATATAGAAACCCAACAAAGGCAATGGCATAGGAAACGGGGTGTTTCGGGATTGCCGATTGAAAACCAATTGATTTTGTAGTGCGTCGTGGCATTTGATGGAGTGCGAGCAACATTAGTCACTCAGCTGAGTTACTACTGTGGCACATTTGTTTCCCTGGGGAGTTGCCTTTGCTCAGCAAAGGCCCGCCTGGGGGCTGTTTCGCTTGTTATCTATTTTAGCCACTGGCCAAAGGCTAACGCTACTCTGGCATCCTTCGACGTGGGCATTGGATATGCAGCGAAGCATAAATCGGGAGCTCTTCAGTCTTATGAATTATGCGCAATGCTCAAGGACAAAACGTCTAGCAGACATACACAGAATTCACGCACAGTCATGTGTGAGAATGTGTGAAAGAAGTCAGCAATTATGCGGCATACAAAAGCAATAAGCCAACAAAATTCACACATTGTGTCCATTGGCCACTGGGCATAGGGGACCAGTGGGGAGCAGTGTCTGCTCGCTTGGACTTGGCAGCTGGACATTTGAGATATCAAAAGAGGTTGTCCGAAAGCGGAGAACATCCATTGCCCAGCCGGGCGGTGAGCTCGCCAGTGCCCAGTTGGGCGTGTTGCAAGTCTAAGCTGGCAAAGTTTACGGCCACACATACAAATTAACTTGACCAGAGCAACAGACAGCCCAGCTGCCACGCCCACATTGTCAAACGCACACAGGGAAATAAAGTGGGAGTGCGAGAGAGAGTGACAGAGGGGGGAATGAGAGAAAGAATAAGTCCGCTGGGTGAGTTTTAGAGGCGAAATTTAAAACCGAACCAGGTCCCATAGATTTCTGCTGACTTTAATAAAAAGTTTTCGGTACGAAAACTTTCACTATGAGCATACCGAGTCGCTCTTCGAGTTTTTCAGTGATGCATTCAGGCGTTAAAGTCAACTTAAGCTCGGCTCCCAAGCCCAAGCCCAAGCAGCATCAAGCAGTTAGCCCATGGCCCATTTACCATTTCACTGGGGAGTCAAGCCATGGGGTGGACATCGCCTGCCGCAAATGTAAATTGACATTTTCGAGTGCACGATTGAGCAAATGAACGGTTTTTTGGCCGGCCTTCGCCAAGGGCCTTAGCCAAGTGTAATGGCAGTCAAGTTGTTGGATTAGCAGCAGGCCTCCCAAAGCGAAGCATTAGAGAGACGAGGGAGAGGGTCATGCATGGCCGCTTCGCACATGGGCTTCTTGATTATATGCAAAATGTTATTGGACAGGGCCTGGCTCAGGCTTTGCCCAGCAGGGGTGGCGCGGCATTAGCTCGAGGTCATCATTAGGATATCCTTAGGCACAATGTTATGTGCCCAAGTTGCAAATTTGCCTGCTTGTGGGTTAATTAAAGTTAAGTAGAGACTTACTCTTAGCGTTATTATCTTATCTTATCACAGTTTGCAGGTGAGAATCTATGATGACTCCGCAGAGTGGTTCAACATATTAGGCATAAAAGCATAGACAATAGCTCGAACCTGAACCGAAATCCCGAAAAGGCAGCATTTCCCAGACACATCCAGACACTGAAATTGACAGAGTTGAGCACAAAACTTTGGACGTTTCCACTCTTGAATCGTCAGTGTCGAGTGTCTGGCTGCATTACCCATACGCCGCGTAGACCCACGTGACAGCACCCAACGGGCCTATTACTAAAGCTGCTGCAGTAGCTGTCCAATTCCTTTTGCCATATGATTCATTGGCCAGCCGCTAGGGAAGAGTGTTGGTGCCGTTGCCAGACATGCGTGTGCCGACTTATTTGCATAAATTATGTCGGTGCGGGTGGCATCAGCGCTGGAAGCACTGGACTCTCGGTAGGAGCCGCAGTTGAAATGGCCCAGCGCCAGAGCCTCGGCTTCGGCCAAGCTACTTACTAACTCGCCCTGCTGCTATTTATATAAATTTCTCACTGACAGACATTCGATTTCCGGCTGCAGATTTTCGATGTTTCGTTCGTTTACATTTTCATAAACATGTGCAGGGATTTTGGTCCGTCCTGGCTGACAGCTTTGCATAACTTTGTGTGGAAATTATTGATCGTCGGCAGCTCTCAAGTTCGCTTGCCAGCAACTTTGGGCCCCGTCTGTGACCCCTGCTTTTAGCCGGCAACTTGAGCAATTTCATGCAGTTTCCTGTCGCCGTCGTCGTCGTCGGCGTCTTCGTCCTCGTTTGATGTTCACAGGACTAAGAGCACATCATTTTTACTGTGGCCCTGTTCGCACGCATATTTTTATTTATTTCGAAACATATTTCGTATCCAGTATTCTGGCTAGCACTCCCTGCTTTCCACATACATATTACTCATACGCACCATTGAACTTATGTTTTGGTCAATTTTTTATTGCAAGTGTTGCCCTTTTTTTCGTATGGTTACGCACTCGTAGCACATTTCCACACATTTTCATTGTAAATTAAGTTTTTTTTTTGTGTGTTGTGTGTGTTGTGTGTGCAGCCTTTTTTAACATTTTGATAAATTTCGGGTCGTATGTTAAGGGCCGAAATGTTTTTTGGTAACCTTTCTGTATTCCTTGATTAATTGACCCAAATGACACACTGAATTCGAGCCTGATAATAGCTGCAATTTTGGAACTCATATTTTTGATTAGTCTATTTGATTTTGAGCCCAGTTCGTTTCCAAGCAATAAATCAAAATCGTACAGCAGTTAGTCTAATCATTTTGCTCAACAAAAATTACTATATGGAATATGCTTAATGCCAGCTTTGTTTTCAATTTAATATCAATTAAGCTGACATACTTTGAAGTTTATTGAGATTTATCAATGCAGCAATTGATTGAAAGTAGCACAGGCAAAACACTTTGGGGAATCAACTAAAAATGAATTATGATAGAGGCATTCCCGTATGCGCTGGTCCATAGTCTCTGCAGTACTTTTGTACTGTTTTAATTTGCTTGCAGCTTTTCGGTTCGGGCATGCAAACAAATTTCATTGGAATAAAATTTTAATCATGCTGCAATACGAAACTGGTTCTTGTTACTTATTCTCGCATTTGCCTGCCCTGCCATGCCATGCCGTGCCGTGCCAGCCCCCTCCACCGCCAGACTCGAGCATGCCACAAAAAATATAATTTATATTTAATCCAACACACAAACAAGTCATTAACCATATTTGGCCAGCCAACGGACTGGCGTCCCGGTCGGGGCACTGACATTTTCTGCATGTAAAAATGAAATTTATGAAGACTGCAGCAAAGAGTTACGGTGTCTGCCTGTCCGTTCTTGGCTCTGGATCTGGCTGTTGGCGTTAAAGCTGCGCCAGGAATCCGAATTTACGGAGTCCCTTTGGTTTATTTATGGTGATGTTGATAAGATGCTGGGTCAGGTTAGTCAATTGGTGTCCCATTGTGAGTCAGTCGGTCAAAGCCCGTCATCATAATCGGCGAACAATTTGTCATACGCTGTGCGGCTCTTAATAGGCACTCTACAATTGAACGCCTCGGTCACCCCCCTGATGAGCACAATTTGAATTCCCGGCAATGCTCCAATGCTGAATCAACTGCAAATTCGCAGAACTTTACTTGAATTGATTCAAATTTATATTCATATTATAGCGCACCGAGCTGCTTGTATTATAAGTAGAAGCCACACGCGTACGTGCAACATTCCAGCTTCGTCGAACGCTTCTCGTGTCAGAAGCTCAAACAACTGACGGCGACGTCCGCGTTGATGTTGGCGCCGTTTGACGACTCGGACTCCGGCGACTGCGATTGCGATTACGTGATGTTTTAATCAATTTTTGTTTTCCACATTCGCAAAACGGGCGGACCACTGTCCAGCTGTCCGTGTAAACAAACCGGCTAGCAAGTGGAGAAATTATGACAATGGCGGTGTCGAAATTGTTTATGCAAATTCTCAAATGTTTTTAATTGATTAACGAGCCGCGAAGTGTGCCAGGCCCATCGGTGCATCCGCTTGCGCATTGCATTGTTGTAAATATTATTGTTAACACTGTTATTGTTGTTGCTGCTGTTGCATATATTGTGAAAACATTCAAAATTCTTCGCGAAAATGACTGCAATCACAGCAGCCCCGGCAATCTCTGAAAATTAATGAAATTTTATTAGCTGGTGCAACATCTTCCAAGAGTATTTATCAACATATGCTCGCAATTCTCCCGATCCTTCCAATAGAAGCTGTATCTCTAGTTAGACGTTTCTCTTATTACAGTTTCCGCATGGTTAATTCCAACCAAATGTTTTTAGTGCAATTATTCGCTTAAAAGTCAATCCAAAAATTGGTTTAGCTGATCTAGAAGTAATATATTTCTGAAGTCGGAGAAATTGCACACACTTTAATGAACCTTTTAAGAGAAAGTAATATCCGTGCAAAATTTGTTGAGGTTTTACAAATTTTCAGTATTAAATCCATTTAAACAACAAACAAAATGGAAGTGATAAAAGATCAGGGATTGATTTAAAGGGACTATATTAAAGGCTTGTCTTTCGCGTAATTGGAATTCATTGAATTTCTTGAAACTTTCGACCCTTGCGACCATCATCATTTTTATGCGGCCTTTGGCCACTTACCGAGCAGCCTAACCATTAAAACCGAACCTAGTCCGAGGCAACTACGTTAAGAGAGCTCCAGACTGCAAGCTGCAAAAAAGGAGCAAAGGAAGCAACGCCATCAGCAGAACACATAAAGCACCCAAGTAGAGAGCCCAATAAACAAATACGATGGGCGGTGCAGCCCGGCGTGGACGGTGCCGGGTGCTAGATGCAAAGAAGCAGGTTGGGGACTCCCACGCACTTGGAGCGTTCCTGTCCAGCCGTCAGGCCGTTGAGAAATAAATTACATACAAAATAACTGCAATACATGTAAATAAAAGTGGACACCCACTGGAGAGTCCTGGGCAAGACTAACCCTCGACAAGGGGACCGGTGCGGCTTTTCGTTGTTGGGGACGTCGACGTCGACGCCGACGTCAGCGTCTCGTCAACCGGCAGTCGAGTAAAAAGTCAGCCCAGAGAGCATTCAGCCCATTGTCCTGCGTCCGGGGTTTTGCGTCCTGGCCGATGTGTGTGTGTGCTGTCCAAAGGACTTTTATGCTTGCCACATGGCTGCTGTCCTGCACAGCGACATTTTGACGTCCCCAGCTCTCACATTGGCTCGAGTGTGCCGAAGACCGAGGAGGAGCTAGACCGCCCGAGGCCAGAAGTATCACTTGTCAGATTAATTTACGTATTTGTGCTGCCGCCACAGCACCAGCAAGGACTATAGCTGTGTGTCCTGACAAAGAAATCAGCTGCTGCGGTGCTCCACATGCAAAAACCGGAGCTGAGGCATTTTGCCGTCGTATTTACTTGGAGCAGTCGGGCACCCCTACCTTCGCCGAGCCCCTCCAGGGGCTATGTAAATGTTGCGTTCTCTGTCGCGGCAAAGAGAAGGCACTTTAATGTGCTCAAAGTTAAATGGAGAACGCGCATACACAACATGCTTTAATTTTGTATGACAACTTTCAGCTAACCACACGCCCTCTCCCCTTAATATGACTGCTGTGCCCCATCTGCAGCTCTATCCGTCGAAAATCCGTTTGTCCACCCTACCCAACTTTGTGTTTTGGCACTTTTCAATTTAAATGTCTCTGATATAATTGGGGAAGAATCAACAGTGGGAAAGCTACAACTGTCACTTACTCAATATTTAATCATATCTCTCGATAAAATCGATCGATATGTGAACGTACGATGCTTACGAGATGAAAAGAAGCATTACTTAACTCCTTCTGAAAGTTTAACCACTGATTTAACATAATTTTCAAGTCAGCAAAGAACCGGCTCAGGATCAATGTTGTTTAGCACGACCAGCAGCAAGCTGGTATAAACACCAAAAGTGGGAGGGTTTGACTGGAGAATCAAAAGATTATGTCGAAAAAAAAACCTGCCTCCTATATTATCACTATGAAAGGACTGCTGACCGACTGACTAGATGATCTGCCCAAAACGATAATATATATTAAGAATTTTTGGAAAACGGTTGTAAGGAATATTCTATTTTCTTTGATTCATCTTGTAGTCGTAAGAAACGTGAAATTTGTCAAGCTATTAATTTTTCCTGGAAATAAACAGTACATAAAGTTGGATAGTAAGCTCGCAGCAAAATTCCATTCATAGTTTTTGATTTCTAAGAATATTCGGTTCGGCCCATCGTTGTGGATGCTACCCTTAAATGGACCTGGGCGGAAGGTGAAGGTATTGTGTGTGTCGGCGCCTGATTTAAAGTTTTAATTTATGCAAATTGTTGATATTTGTTGTTGCTGATATTTTTACACATGTGCTGGTCCCTCCGTGTTGTGTCCCCATGCGTCTCTGTATGTCTTTTTGTGTGCGTCAAATTCAGTCTCCTGCCATGCCCCTTTAACGCCCCATGCTAAAAGCCATGCACACGACCTCAGCATCATCGGCAACACTGCCACCGATAAGGATAATGGAAAATTTATTAGTTTAATTGAATTTCTAAGGCGGAAGTTTTACGTTTATGTAATGATATCGTCGTCGTCCTTTGCCAGACCAGGACTGTGTGTTCCTTGCTGTTGTTGTCGGTGGCTGCGTTGGTTTATGCACATTGTTGTACCCCTCCACACCTTAGCCACCCACCACTGCGCTTCTGTGTGTGCGGCTGCTATTTTAGTTTGAGGTTTTGTTTGTCTCGATAATTTATTAATGAATGCATTTGCCTATTACTTACCCTGGCTGAGATTGCTTTTAACTTTGCCCCGCTCGGGGTTGTTTAGATGGCGACTGTCTCCTAACTCGAGGCCCCCGATTCCTCAATTTGTTACCGTCTTATCTACATAGGAGCGAAAAATGACTCCCCCTGACCACTTCCGTTGAAACCACAACCCTGCCAATCTAAGGAATGGGGTAGGCCCCAAAAGTGTACAATTCAAAATTTTCAGTGCCTCGCGCCTTCCTAAATTCTTAAAGGCGGAAAGTTAATCAGTAAACATGACGATAACAAATAGCAATCGGTTCGTAGAAAAGGTGCCAGGCAAACAAGCCAAAAGCAATGGCAAAACAAAGCCAAAGAGACTGAAACAGAGATAGAGAAAAAGTGGTAGAAATTTAGCAAGGCAGAGGGAGAGAGAATGATGTACAGTAGCCAAAACACAACACTTAACAGCTGCCAAAGCCCTGACTGAGTGACCTGAAGCGAGTCCAGAGAGTCGCATGGATGTTGAGTGCAAAGAGGGAGTGGAGTGAAGTGGACTGGAGTGGAGTGGAACGAAGTGGGGCAGTGCAAACGGTAGCAGGAACAACGGCAAATGGTCAAGTGGCAACCCCTTTGGTATTGCCTGAAGTGGTCAAAAGTGGCGCCGGGGTGCAAATGGCAAAAGCCAAATGATGAAAGTGCTGTTGCTGTTGCTGTTGCTGCTGCTGCTGCTGCTGCCATTGCCAAAGTCCTCGCCGACGTGGAGCGCGCACATCAAAGGTGCTAGCTGCGCTGCATGGTTCTAGATTGGGTGCGGGTGCCGGTGCGGGTGCGGGTATTGTGGCAGGTCCTTGCGCGCCACTTTGCATAAATGACGGGTGGAAGCGAAAATAATAAACTAGGAATACGCACGGACTGTAACAGGGATCGATGGCTTGGGCTGGGCAGCTATCGCCGTCATCGGTCCTTTCGTGACCTTTGTGCCTTTTAATGTGGTTTGCCAGGCAGACACCCCTGCAATTTGCAATTAATCAGCAAACAGGCAAACAGCATGGTGCATTCGGGCAGCTCCAACCTGGAGAAACAGACACACGAACAAGCAGAGCGACAGACAGACATACGGACAGAGAGACAAATGGTAAACAGTTCTTGCTGTTCCTCTTGCTGTTGCATATTTCCAGGCGCGTTGCAGTCAATGCAACCGCCGCAGCGACATACATAAATTAACTAGCGTCTGTCTAGCAAAAGGGTTAATTTTGTAAAATATTTTAATAGTCGCCACTGCAACGCCATTTTGCTCCAACCCCTCCTGGCACTCTTCTTCGGACTGCAACCCTTGCCGATTACAGCGTGGGGTGATAATATATTTTGCATTTGCAAGTTTTTAATTGCATTTGTACAACAGAGTCAATATTTGTAGGTAACTGCATGTCCTTTTTAGCAGGGGGCATGCAGCATGGAATTTGAGGCAAGTTACAGAGTGTTTCTTCAGTCAATGCAGCTAGCTTGAACTTCGAATAAAGCTTGATCTTTAAACAGCGCGAATTAAATATGCCATAATATTGTGTGTGTAACGGAAAAAAATAATAAATGACATTTTTATGGAGTGGGAGGAGGCTGGCAAGTCTTGAGCGGCTTGCACTGTAGGTGTTTGTCTACTTGCCACACAGGCAACGGCATAAGACGCAAGCACAGACACAGGCTGCTTCCCCCAACAGGCAGGGCTCAACGAGCACATGTGCCTCCGGCAGATCTGATGCCGCGAATAGCGACTGGCGACTGCCAAAAGGCAAGTCGAGAAAATAAGTCATTAAAATGCGGATTACCCAAAGCGTGGAAGTGAATTTTTGCATGTTATATGCGAGATGCGTCGCAGACTTTAGACTTTGTTAGGCTTCAGATTCATCGGTTATCTGCCGGGCCCGTCAGTGGTCGAGGCTCAGCTTGGTGACTGACAGGACGGCCGGGAGGCACACAAAACGGCGACAGGGCCACGAGAGGACTGGAATAGCGCAAACATGTTAAGCTCCTTTCTGTCTGTCTCTCTGACTGTCTGTATATGTGCATTAGGCCTTTAGATTTGACTGGCAGCCAAGGACCGAAGACCCAGGCAGTCAGCGAGTGAAATATTTATTAATGATCCTTTTGAGATTTTGCGTGGTATGGCCACATAATTCATTTTGCTCATAAACTGCGTGGAAGTAAAGGTACAGTAAATAAAAAAAAGTATATGCCAGTTGAGGCTGATCGACTGCGAGATACTCTGTTGTAGTTGTTATCTCTTCTTACCTGGCTGCTTGCTGGTTGTTCAGGATTGCTTGGCCTTAACATTGAGTGTAAATCGAAAAGCAAGGCTATAATTCACTTAAATAAACTAAAGGAACAGAATTGATCTAATCACTTAGTTGAGCCTAGATCAACTCAGCTGTTTAGTAATGTTGATCAACCACGCATCAGTTTATGTAGCCGGAGATGCCTTCTTCTGTTTTTAACATACAAAGAGTAGAGAGAAGCGGAAACTTTTTGACAAAGTTGATTCCAGGAATCAGTACAGCTGCCAGATTTTACTTTCATGTAAAATTTGAACACAAGTTCTAAGCTTGTATCTGCTAAGCTAAATGGCTTAGAAACTTTGGTCTTCCTCTTTGTCAAAGAAAGGTCTTTAATTCCGAACTGAACCCAAACATAAATTGTTACACACACACACACACACACATAAAATCCAAAAAACGCCAACAACTTATCGCTAAAATTCCGAAGCACGCCTTTAAATACCAATTAATTTTTGACCGCCGCAAACTGTCAAATTGTTTTCAGTTTATTTTCGACGAAAATTCTCAGAATATCCCACACGTTTGTATTCCATGCTTTCTGGATTATTTGGATTTGTTTCTTGTTTTTTTTTATATTTTTTTCAATTTCTGGTGTATTTATTTTTAATATAAAAATGGAAACATTAAAAAATCAAAGCCGCCTAAGCCACTTCACGTCGTTGTCTTCCACTTTGTTTACGATCTTTTAAACCTGGTTTATGACACCGCATCGATCGGTTCATGCGCAAAATTTTGTTGCTTAACCTGCTCGAAATTAGCAATTAATTCACTATAAAGGAGGCGTGTGTTGATTTTTATTACTATCAAGCAACATGCTGACCGCTGACTCAGCCGATGCTTCGGTTCCAGGTTTTGTGAATGAGCAGCTGGGCTCAAACGATGGGAACCCGACGTTTGGGTGTGGTTTGGCGTGTAGGCTAAACTCAAAGCGGAAATTAAATCAAACTCGCCAAACGTTGCGATTAAGCAAAAAATCAGGTGCAACTGCCGAAGGATCTGTGAATCTTGACTAAAATTGGGTATAGAAGTTGCCCTGCAAAAATATTCACACTTAACCGTGGTTAATAAAATAATGATAGCTAATTTTTATGGGACTCGTGCTCAGCGTGCTCAGCATAGGGGCGGGCTTTTTTGAATCCATAGCCAGCCACAGCTCCCAGCTCCAAGCCTAATCCCCATTTAGCATGCATACGCGAATGTGTCGCCTTAAGAATGCAATAAATTTTCATTTTGAATATGTGTAACAGGAATATATATAAATAATTTCTGCAAGTGCGTGGCACAAAGGCAGCGTGAGGCACAGAAATGCGTTCAATAAATTGTGCAGTCAAATCCGTAACATGGTCCCAAAACTGCTATATGGGGGGCTCGTTTTGTTGCTTGTTGTTGCGCCTTTTGTTGATTTAATGTAAAAACATTTCCACATAAGCGATTTTTCACGTAAATCAAACGCCGGCTTGATGATGTTGGCAAGGACGGCAAAGATGATGGCGGACGGAGACGGAGAAAAGCGGAGCCGGAATCAGGGCGCAGTGCTGCTCAACTGTAGCCGCTTTTCAGTCACATGTGCCGCAGCGCCGAATGCCCCACAAGTTATGAGATTAATTCATTTGCTTTTTGCTCGAGTGCAAATTACAAAATTACGCCATTTCCTTTTGACATTTCTCAATTTCTGTTGAATTGTGCGACATGGTTGCATTCGGTCGCCAGTACGTCGCCAATCTCCAGGCCCAGGCCAGCGATAGGCGCTTTTGTTTTTCACATGAATTTAAATTTATAAATATTTAAGCACTATGATAGACGCTGTCGACATTCGAACAGGGACAGCTGCTCGTCGCGACGGTTCTTGGCTGTGGGCGGGTCGCACGTGGTTACGCAAACAGTTAGCCAACAACCAGTCAGAGAGAGAGAGAGAGAGAGAGAGAGAGAGAAAGAGAAAGAGAAAGAGAAAGAGAGACACAGTGAGAGAGTGAGTGAGAGACTCAAAGAGACAATTCACAGTCCTGGGCAGACATAGACCCTGCTCGTTTCATAGGCAAAGACCTAGCCAGACATTCTCGTCTCGACATGATAAATATGAATCTTTGATGTCATTTGGGCTTTGTATGAAAATATTTTTAATGAAAAAAAAGGAAGAGCCAGCCACAACACAATCCAGTTGTTTTTGTTAATGAAATTTGCTGAGGCCGCAAGAAGGTCGCTTTATTTGCCAAAAATATTAAATTCATAAATAAATTACAAGGTAAACTGCCTGAGGTGCGCCGACAGAGGCTTACAGGAGTTGATTGGGCACGTCGAAACGACTTACTAATTCTTTATAAATAGTGTATTTTTCAGGCCTTTTCACGTATATTCAGCAGTCCCTTCATTCTGTTAATCATTTCATCTGTTGGGCTTTCTCTCATCTCATCGCTCTCACAACTCCCACAAACATTTGAAAGCAATCATTAAATGATTATTCAATTATTTTCCCCACACTTTTCGTGTGGCATTATTCATTTTGGCCAGTCTTGCATCTCCTAGCCAGCAATCCAATTAACGTCAAAATAACGCCACATACCACAGACATATTCGTAAGTAGACCCCGAGCGAATGAGAAATCGTTTAATAGGCGCATCAATCAGTTAGGCGAACTCATAAAACACCAGACACCCGAACAGCAACAACTAGCCCAAGCACGAGTGGAAATAAAATATATAAACATGGTTGCATAGCACATCGAGGAACCATAAGATGCACATGCACATTTTTCTTTTGAAGTGGCTGCCTGGCAGCCGCAAGCGAAACAACAACAGCAACAGCTACAACAACTTTCCTGCGCCATGTACACATGTAGCATATGTATCTTAAAGATACAGATAAAAAGTGAACAGCAGATCGAAGAGTCTCTGCTGGCTCTGCTGCGCTGGTACGCTGCGTCTAGCCGAGTCGGCCTGCGCTTAATTGTTAAGACAAATCATACGCTAATGGCCATAAAGCGAAGTGCGCAACGCGCATCCCAAAGATACGCGAAACGTGTGTACGTCTGCCTTCTTGGCCCCGTTAGCCTCGACTCCCAGAGACGCCCGACTCTCGACTCTCGGCTCTTCACTATCGAAACTGTCTCTGCCGCCTCACGGCCCTCCAGTCGCTGTGTCTCTAGTGCACACATTAAAAATTAAATAAACAATTTGCTGCAGTTTCATTGGAAAATGTGTGATTAAATGCGGTTGCCGGTTGGCGGATGGCTGTTGGCTTTTGGCATGGGAGTCGGAGTCGGAGTTGGAGCTGGAACTGTAGTTGGAGCATTACGATGCCTTTTTATGACCGGTAAAGTAGCTGCCTGCTTTTCGTATTTGAAAAGCATTTTCGGTTTTCGGCCATGAATTTTATGGCGAACGGATGTGTTATTGGTTCTCCGTTTGTGAATCGGCGGAATGTTGAGGGCGTACCGTGCAATGACCTGGACGACACGACGTTGCGTCTCAGCGTTATCGAGGTCAGCTTATTTATTTCTACGGCGTGGCAATTGGCCATCTTATTTAAATTGAGAAAACAATTTCCCAAGCAATTTGGCTGCACAAATTAAATTAATACTAGATCGCAGTTTTGTGAAATCATTTTGTCAATCGACCACTAATCGGCACATCGAATGCAGACTCCAAATAAGGGCCACACCAAATTACAGCTGGAGGATACGAATTCCCATTATATACTTCTATCCCTACATTTATCTATATCTCTCTTTTGGGCTGTAACCCTATTCGCACAGACAATTCTGGCCATATCAAAGTTAATGCAAGTGCCAATTGCCATGCTCGACTGTCAATCAGTCGAGAACTGTAACCCGTTTTTTTCTTAAATATATATATATATATCCTTAACTCCGGCCTCAAGTCGTAACTCTCGCAAATTTGTTTCCGCTTCTGGTCCTGCCACAGACACATGGGATCCGGTTCCCTTTCTCAATGTTTCTATCAAGCTGCCTGGCTGATGTGCGTTACCAATTTTAAAGTTGGGCATTTCGGGCGTTCGCCCTTGCAGCAATTACCAAACCACACAACAATCGTTCAATGGTAAAATAAAAGCGACTTAAAAATAGACGAGCCAACTGACAGAACTCACAGACAGAGAACCAGAACCAACGAATTGTCGGCTGATGTTGCCAATGTCTCTCTTGTTGTTGCTGTTGTTGTTGCAGTTGTTGCTGTCGCTCGCTTCAATTTCGAGACAATCGCAAATTGACAATCAAAGTCTTCAAAGACAGTGAAAACTGCTGCGGCTGCACAGCCAAGAAACAACCGAAACGAAACAGCCAGAAGAGCCAAAAACAGCCAACATGGCATCTTTTCGAAAGCCTTTTATGCTCCCATGTGTGTGTGTGTTTGTGTGTGTGTGTGTGTATGTTAGTGTGCGAGTGTTTGCGACGCCAAGCATTTGATTTAAATTGAGTTTGAGAAAATTTTCGTTGACTTGATTGAAGCAACTAAACTTGCACCAAGCGTAACCAACTACAACATCCCGCAACAACTCGTAGCAGCAACAACAACAACAACAACAACAACAGCAACAAACACAACACAATAACAGTCGCTGTGTTATGGGCACAGTCTGTGATTGTTGTGTGTACCTCGCCCACGTCGATTATGCTTAAGTAAAACTGCATGCGATATCTTTAATCAATAGTCAATAGAGAAGCCTAAATTGAATGGCAAACAGAATAGAGCTTCCTCTTCAAAAAAAAAAATTACGATTAAAAAACAAAATCTATTACTAAAAGTTTTCAAAAATCTAGCTTATAAACGAAGAAACTTAGACACGGAACTCATAAACAAAATGCCTGCCACTTTATAAAAGTACTTTTATTTAACATGCAAATAAAATTCAAGACTGTTTTATAACTAACCCTTTACGAGCCCGAGCTTAATCATTTTCACTATCAAACGCACCTTTAACCAATCAAAAATTAGGCTCAGTTTTGTAAACATGATCAATTGGCAATGCCATCAATATGTTTACTTTTAATCAAAAGGTAGCCGCTGTACAACTTTAAGCTTTCAGGCCCTTGCCGTTTATGTCAATCAGTCAGTCTGTCAGTAAAAACGGCTTTATACATAAATGGACGGCTTCCAATATTTTGAGTAGAAGAGCATATTATATAAATTAGCTTGATTACAATTTGAAACCGTATGACAAACCAAGGTTCGAACCATGATCCGAACCATCTCACAACTATTGATAATATAAGGCGATTTTAAGATGTAATATAAGCTATTTAGTCCCCTACCACTAAGTCGCACAAAAAAAAAACCTGTTCTAGCTTCGGGTTGGTTTCTCAATGGTTTTATCTTTTTATTGACTAGACATAAGTACTTGTTTTGCTTTTAGCTGAATCTGGGCAAATGTTGGTCGAAATCTTTTCGCTAATTGCCTTGCAAAAGACATTAAAGCGCTCGCCAGTCCCTGCCCAATCTCTAATGCTCGTGGCACTCATAAACATTTTTATTTTACTAAGATGCTGTCATTTATCTCTAGTCTCGGCTTTCACCGGGCTTGCACGAGTGGGCCTTAATGCCAAGTGTTCTGAGTTGCCGGCAGTTGTGAGTACAGCAATTTTGTCACCTCTATGCGCCACATCATCATTATCATCGTTTTATTGTTTCGGGCTGGGAGCTGGAGCTGTTGCTGTTGCTGTGCTGCCAGAGATGAAGATGCTGCTGGAGCTGAAGCCTGTGGGCAATGTGGCACCCACATGCCTCGCCGGCAAATGGCCGGCGAGTGGCTCATTAAGTCGTAAAATTGTTTTAATCGCCGGCGTCGACGATGAGATCCTCTTGCGAATCCATAAAGAGTTAATAAAAAACACAAAATCACGGCGGTCTCTTAGACAATGCCAAAAGACATGCCGGGCAGCGTTATAAAAACAAGGAAATTTATATGCCTAACTTGTACTCTCGTATATTGAAACCACAATCTGTGCCTGCCTCTGCCCCTCTGTGGCTCGCGCTTGTCAATGGCAATGGCTCTGGCGGTGCTCTGGTTTTTATTTTTAATGCTCACGGTGGTTCATTACTCATACCGAAATCGGGGAACCGCAGCCCCACACCAACTTGTCGCTGTAATATAAAATGTCTCATTATCATTTGTCGGTTTGTTTATTTGTGCGCCTTTTGGCGTTGGGGAGAGCTGGGCAAGTGTTCGGATAGCTCAACCATCGCAATGCTGCATTGCTGGGAGCTGTGGCAGATCTTCCACTGCCGGCACCAATTGCCACACGCGAAGACGGCAGACGGCGAACGTGAAATCTATGGCCCGATAACCTCAAGTTAGCAGTTACCTCCAGAGTTATGTATAACACATATCGCGGCTTTTAATAGCTATTGATTGTCGTTGTTAACATAAGCCCGACTTGTAGACATCTGAAAAACTACAACAGAAATCCATTTAAATCAACAACAAGCGCGGCCCGCAACGAATCAACGAAATCGAAAGACAACGCCTCCAACAGTATCATCCACATGCCCTGTGCCCCCCTCTAGCACGACAATCCAAAGCATGCAGGCACGCAGCTCGCACTATGAGATTGGCTGGCGAGCTGCCCCGACTTGGTCCATCCTTTTTTTCTCGCAGAGCTTCGATTTCTGTCATCGCTTATTGTAGTTTTGTTTTAGTCTTTACTCTTTTCATATAAATTATTGCGACACGAGTTCATTTCGTTAAGACAGACAACATTCAATAGCCGGTTCGCCGTCCAGAGTCCTTCGACACGCCACCCAACTGTATCGGGTCGCTGGTGATCTTTAAATGTTGACTTAAGCCGGTTTATTTATGTTAAATCATGTCGCGGAATGCTTGGTCGCCTTGTTTTCATTTCACCTCCATTTTTATAACAATACGCTTTGCATATCCACTTCTGGAGCAAGACCTGAGAGACGTGTCCCAAAGGTGTATTTGCGGGTACCTAAACCAATTCCAGTTAATTTTCGGAACCATCCCAGCAGCCTCTGTCTACGCGCGTTTGGCATTGTTTGTGCTATTGTCTGGCCGCGTCCTCTGGGCCGGCCGTCTAGACTTTTGGCAACCATGTTAGGGATTCCATTCGCCAAAAAATGTAATTTTTATTGCCTCAGCGTATTTGGGAGCCATTTGAAGTTGTCGCAGACTCGTGCAGCTATTTGGCAAACTAAAAATTGCGAATTGGGAATTTGATCGATGCACTCAAAAAGGACGAAAAGAACTTTTAGCTCAGTAGAGACTGAAGCGATCATATTTAGAGAATTTAACGCATTTATTGCGGGCTCTTTACCTTTTCATCTTTCTCTGTCTTTCTCTGAAAAGTTCATTAGACCTTTGGTCAGCTTCAACCATGGTGCATTTCCTACACGCTGTGCATTTGCCCATCTAATCATAGGCCAGCACACATGTCCATGTCCGTGTTCACGTCCAGTAATCAACTGCAGCCTCAAACCTTCCGCCGAAGCGGCTCAGAGTCAAGCAACCCACACCTTAGCCAATGCCTGGCTGGCTAAAGGAGTTGGGCTAAGCGCATTTGATGGCAAGTGCACCGTCCACAACGACGACGAGACGCTGATTTCAGGCATGTGGTTTATGTTTTTCATGTTGCATGACCAAAGCGCAGATTCGCCGCCAATAAAGATCTCATCAAGTGCAACATGCATCGTGCGTCTTGGCAGTTCCGCTTACCGCGTTTGCCCCCTGCGCTTGTTTTGGGTTACTTGTGTAAACTTGTGGCTGGTCTTTTGACTCTATCTGCGGCCTTTAATTTATTAATAATATTCTCAGGCACTTCCCACTCGGTTTGCTGTTTTCTCTGTATCTCCCGTTTGCCTGCCCATCTTGTATATAAATTTTTCAATTTGCGATCTTTGAACTGCAGACAATGAATTCTTTATAGCTTAACCTTGTCTACTTCTTCTTCTACTTCTACTTCTACTTCTACTTCTGCTCTCGGACAGCGGTGCAATACTTCAGCGACACGCTGCTTCCTCATGTGGTTGTCCACTTCTGCCCCTGCTGCCACCTTGCATTTAATGGCATTTTTGCTGAAGGTGAACGGGCGCAGACCGATCCGACTTGACTCGACTCCAGTCACATCTCCGTCTCCAGAGTGCTTGTGTGTGTGATCGCTGTGCGTTTATAAATAGCCTAGTACCAGCGGCCTTTTCTCCAATTTTCATATATGATTTCCTGTACTTTATAACGGCACTTGCTGCTCTCTTCTGGGAAAGTAATATTCGAAAGCTTTTTCTCAGTGCGCTGTGCTTACTTAAGTCTTTTCACAAATGTGAATTTGTTTTGGCGGAATCCCTCACTTTGAATTTCTTTGAAAACTCGCTGCGACCCATTTCACACCCTTGGACGACGTTGTGGATTTATTAAATAATTCATAACCGTTGAAGGCAAGAAACAAATGCCAAACACGAACTTGGACAGAAAGTAAATTGAAAAGGCTGCAAAGAACAAATCGAATCAAAATGAACTTCTGTGAGTGCCAGTGAAATAAAAACTAATGTCGCCTCAACACAACAACGGACATCAAGCATCAGGCATCAGCCATCAGAGAAAAGCAGAAGAGAGAGAGAAAAATATTTTTGATGTGCTGCGAAATCTTCCCATAGCACTGAGCCGGCGGTCAAAACGATCACGAGTCGAGCAGAGAACCAAAGGCAAACCACAAAAATTGGAGTTCGAATATCGGCAGCCTGACTTTATTGATCATGATTATTGACGCCGCACAAGTCGTGGAAAGGAAAAAAAAAAGAATGAAGATGCCCCCGACGATTGGCAAGTGCAGGCAATGGCTGTGGAGTGGGCAGCCAGCCGCGGGGCATTGGTATCACGAGTGAAGCTACCATGATACTACCTGTTACAGAGATATATACGCCCTCGACAGCTCTCGCCCCTCTTCGTCTGGTTGCAATTGCGCAATGGCCACAGTGTAGGCAAACCAGAGCACAATGCGGTGGTACCTCGGTGCCAGAGAGCAAGGAACCCGATTCGGGAAGCTGGCTGTTGCCTTGTATCTTGTCGAAGTAATTCATACAATTTAAGTCGAATGGGTGGTGGAGTCCTCCTCAAGTGTATCTGTATCTTTGTGGCCTCCGTCTGGGCCGTTGAATTGAAATCGGAAATTCATAAATAAACTTTGCCTTTTATTGATAAATCAAAGTGAAGTGCTGCACTGCACAGCAGCAGCAGGCGGTTTAGCCTGAATTTGAGTTTGCAGTTGAGGTTTCCGCAGCCCCTTCAGCTCCCCAGCTCTCGGTTGCTTTTGAATGTGCCCAGCCACTTGGTGCAACCGAAGACAATCATGGCATGTGGCACATGTGGGCTGGCAGGGGCATTTGTATTCGTACATCCGTGTACTGTTTCCTCATTTGGTATGAGACTGCTTGAAGTTTACAATGTTTGCATATGGAGCACAAGAGAAAATGCATGAAAACAATTTAAGGCTAAAGCAAGTTACCGACTTCTTTAAGAATATGGCTTTGAATATTGTGTATAGAACATAATACCTTTGCTCTGATTAAACTGTTTGAACGCAAAGAGCTGAGTAAAGTCTTTAAGTCGGTATCGGATGACTCACTGCCTTGACACTTATCACAAAACGGCAATCATAACCACATCAAAAGAGCTTCAATTTACGACTTTTCCACTTAACAGCCGAAATCAAAAAAACTACATCCAAATATTTACTTTCAACGACAAAAACCAATTCAAACCGACCATCATTTTATGGCTTATTAGACGCCACAAGTAGACAAATCGAACAAAAGCCCCTTTTGTAATATTTTCATTGGGTTTCGTTGAATGTTTTTTTAATTCCAATAATAAAGTTGCGCTGACTGCATTCAAGCGAAATGATCGTTTTTATGTGTATTCAACAGCCAGCGCTGCGTCTTAACTGCCTCGAAAGCCCATCAAATGTTCACAAATGACATCAAAGTGTCCATAATGAACTGACATTGGTTGGCGCTTTGCTCCACCTATTCTCAACTATTACGTGGAGGTCTAAGACCTTAACACTTTGGGCGTCAATTGACGGATTTGTTTGGACAAAGCTTTGAGCTAAGGTTGTGGCAAAGTTGTTGGATCGCTGAACATTTGGGAAATGGTGACAGCTTTTCTTTGCACTGATGTATATGTTAATTTTCGAAAAGCGGTCTTGATACCCTGTATAACAAGTACAAAGGGTACATTAAGCTCCACAAACTCTTTTGAGTAGGGTAAATAGTGAGTTACTTGTGGTATTTCTCCAATATGCGTAAATTAACATTCATTAAGATTTGTGATCACTTCTGCTCAAAACAAAAAGTTTTTTAACTAAAAAGAAGAAACTGACTTGAATCTATACATTGTGCTCTCTTTTATTATAATATTAAGTTTATATTTCCACACTTTTGACGTCTTATTAAGAGGGTATCCCATGGCGAGTTTTTTAATAAGTTTTTCATACCAATCACTGGGAAAAAACTGCCTAAAGCTTCATTAAAAAGGCGAGAAGTTGTGTAATCTGAAAGGGCTTAAACTGGGGAAAGATTGTCTTTTTTTATTGTAAATGTGTAAGCAGGAAGTGGTTAAATAATCAATCCAACTATGTGTCCCAAAATGAAAGTTATGTGTTAAACTAACTTTCAATCGGGATATTTGCCAACAAACACGAACTGTTCATGAGAAATATTGCAAGCCAAAGATTTGATCAGTACACAGATAAATTTAAAATGTCATTTGCATTTTAGAATTATTTATTAAAGCAACAGAAATGCTCAGTAATCGCATTAGCCAAAGCGTCAAGTTTTGACGAAGATCCAACGCAACCCAAGTTTAACGTTAAATTCATTGTGTTACATTCTGAAAATCCCAAAAATTTCAATTTCAATCTCAGTTTCTAGAGGCTAATGAATAACGCAGACAGTTCGGTTGCCCAGCATTTGGCAGGACGTTGGCAATTGGATTGCGGCCAGGCTGCCAAGACAAGTTTATGGTCTCAAGTTTTGAGCGCGACAACTGCGCAGTGCGCAAAAATCGCAAACACCTACACTGAGACTCGGGGCTATGGATCTGTAGAGAACACGTCCGAAAACAAAAGTCACCGTATAATGAGATTAAGAGCTGAACTTTGCAAACCAAAAAGTTTCGACAGCCAAGCAGCAGGTAAATCATTTTACGCACCCGCAACGAAGAATATGAACTTGAAAAACTTTTGCAATATGGCAGTCAGTACTACTGCGGTTTCTGTTCTTGTTGTTGGAGCTCGTGTTGCTCCTACTGCTACTGCTAATGCTGCTGCTGCTACTGCTGCTGCCGTGAATTATGACTCGCAGTCGCTGTCGTCTCTATCGCCAGTTTGCATTCATTTCTCATTATCGAAATTCAATAAAAATGCACGCAAAGTTTCTTTTCGTTAGGTATTTTTTTAATATTTGGCTTTTTGCCATTAGGACAACGAAATGTGTTTTGGCTTTTGGCTGCTAAGTTTCAGCAGACGCCATAAATAGAGCCAGTCGAGTCGCCCCCGGCGCACGCACCCACGTAGTGAGTCGCCGCCCAGTCATGCCCTGTCCATGGAGGCGGGCGGATAGGATGCCCTACCAGCTAACCAGTCCAACCAACCGTGCTCAATAAAACGTCGCCTTTGTATTTGTTTTGATTGTTTATTACTGCGGTAAAGCGACTCGTTTCAAAACAGGGCAAAAGCCAACGACAGCAACAAAGTCCACTAAAGTGAAAATGGAAATGGTTGTGGAAGTGGAAGTGGAAAAACAATGACGCGCTGAGAAGCAGATACAAAAATGTATCTACAGCCAACGTTAGATGTGTGCATATAATCAAATTTGTTAAAACACGCTTTCGTGTGGGCCACTGTCCAACTTGCCAGCCAAGTCATGCCGTCCCTCGTCCCCGTCTGCTCCTCATGTTACAGACCCACGACTCACTTTCTTTTGGCATTGTTTTCCCATTGACTGTAGCTTGATTTGTGCGATGGTCGCTCACCCATCGACAGGATTGGAGCCGAGTTCGGAGACTGCATCATAAACTAACGCATGGGCCGCTGTATGCGGATATTCCAATTGGGGGTCTTTTGGATTGTTTTCCAAGTGACACTTAACACGTTCCATGTGTGGTAATTGATGTAAATCTTCATTATAATAACTATTGTGTCGAGCTCAGTTTTAACCCAAACGGAAGCTTCAGTAAATAATTCAAATATTGAGGCCATCCTTGTTGGTATATATCCATTTTTCGATCGGGTAAAAAGAAATGTCTCATATATGAAGACAAAATCTCGCCCCGCGCAAAGCCGGGTAATGCCCGCTAGTATATATTTATAAGGCCACTGAATAATAAATATCTATCATCTTATATGAAAAGCAAATGCTTAAATCAAACACCGCAAATTGATTCACAACAAGAACTGCCTTCCAGACCTTGATTTGAGATCTGCGTAAAAGTATATGCAACAACGTAAGCAGTATGCAAAATTAACGTATCCGCGGATGCGTATGTGTGTGTTTGCAAATATGCATGTGTGTGCATGACTATTCCTGATTTAACTGGAAAAGTTGGCGGCTTATGGCTGCACGCATTATGTATGCCATGCTCCTGCATCGATAAATCAGTCAAAACTGTCAAATGCATATAAATTATATGCAAACGCGCTCCACTGCCCACCGGACAGTGGGTGTGTGGCTGTTGCTGGAGCTGGAGCTGGAGCTGTAGCTGGACTGAACTGAACTGGACTGGAGCTAGAGCCTGAGCCCAGAAAGCAGCCAGACAGAACAATAACAAGGCACGTATTGCATAAATGCAATATGCACACTCCCAGCTCGTGGGCAAAGGCAGCGCCGGGGCATTCAGTGGAAGGGTATGTGCGTGGGCCGTGGACGGGCTGCGATGAGATTGGGCCAGGTGAGCTGGTTACGTGTAGGAGGCGAGCGATGAGTGTGTGCCTATTAGAACTTGTTGACTGCCGTTTGAGTGGACGACGATGAGAGGACGTCGTCCCGTATGAAGTTATGTTAATGGGCAATGACTGTTGGGATTTGTATTAGATAGGGTAATGTGAATGGGCCGGCTATAACAGTTAATGCTTGAGATTACAATGGGAACGAGAGTTACATATACTCATATACATATATGAATATAAACATATATATATATATATATAGCCATATACAGAGAGGCGACAAGACTGAATCATTCTTTCAGTCTTTATGCACTATCTATCATTTGACATCTCGAGTATTGCATCTGAACTCGTCCCTACTTCAATCTAATCTCAAAGCCTAATTTACATACACAGCTCCACGTCTGGAGTTTTAATGATGCTGTTGCCCCATTTCGGAGATCAGCTCGCAGCTGATGACCGCGGGATTCCATAAATGCATTTTCAGCTGATTTCAGCGATGATATGCCAAAAGAGAAAAATATAGATAAAATAAAGGTAAACTAAACAAAAGTTCTCTGTTGATGATTTGAAATAATGTTGCACAATGATGTGGCATAAAAGACGCAGTCTGGCAGTGTTGTGGATAAATCAATAACTGGATTTGCCTTTGTTTTGGTCAACTAGACGCGTTGAGCTGAACCGAACCGACCCTTGTTGATCCATCGCGCGCGTTTCGTGTGCGTGATTTGTAAGAAAATTATGTAAATGATTGTTTTACAGCGCCCGACTCTGCGTGCAGAGATATAATACAATATTTTTGTTAAAGCAATTATAGCTGACCAAATATTTACGCAACAATTATGATTTTTATCGAATTTCGTCTTGAAACCTGCCCCACCATCCGTGCCCCAACTATCCGTTCAACTGAACTCTGACCGTCAGGGCATTAATATGCCAAGCTTCACTCGGCTAAACGGCCAAACAATACGAGAAAGTATGCCCCATGCTATGCAAATGACATGGTGCAACTAGTGCATAACGTGTGTAGTGCCTTCTCCTGGGCCACGGCGAGGTGACAGTGCTACAAGCCGAAAGGCTTCTGCACGGAAGCGACAATCGACTAACGACAACTGACAGCTGCTGCAGCTTATGACAACGACAACATGCAGCAGCAGCGGCAGCATCATGAGCGGCGGCAGCAGGCGATCGACGACAGACATAAACGACTGGCAAAAACACAAATGTTGCATGACGCCAGCCTAATGCAAATGAGGCATGCCCCGCGTAGGCGACAAACAGAGACTGACACAATGCTACTGGCGCTGCACAAGAGGATGCTGCGCAGGCGCACTACGAGAATTCCAATTGATGGAAAGAAAGTTGCCAACTACTGCCAACCAAGCGGCTGTTGGCAATTTGTGCCAACTGTCAAAGTAATGTAGTCAAACATCTCGAGTGTTGAGACTCCTCGTCCACCCTTTGCCACGACCCAGCTGCGAATCACGCGCAATGAGCAATTAAATATGCGCAGTCGTGTGCAGCACAGAGCTAGAGAGAGACAGATGGAGAGAGAGAGAATTGAGGATGACTCTGAGGTTGCCAGAGGTTGGCTGACTGTGCAGCGCATTGTCACATCCATGCTTTCTTCAATTCGTTCCAGAGAGAAATGCATTAAAAACCATATGACCCAAATAACTAACAAATAACCACTCAACCTCATTGCTGGTCAATAAAGGAAGCCCCGTTTGATAGTCGCTTAAAGTAGCTGGCGCTAGTTTAAGACCCTTCATTTATTATACAGAGTAACAAATTAAGTTGGTTTTCTTTTTACACCGAAACGGATAGAATTCTTTAATATCAATCAATCTAATCATATTTCCTAGATGATAGTGTTCATTCATTCAAATTTTCTTTAGAATGAATAGTAGTTTTACATATTTTTGAAAATATACGTCGGGATTTGACGGATTTGAACCAGAATCTGGATCAGCTGCACCCCTGTTTAATAGCCCTGTAGAGGGTATTCGACCTATTAACTTGTTTAAAGGATGTATATATATTATATATACTTCTGCTTGCCCATTAAAGGAACTATTAAAGTAGACAAATGAATAATGGAGGAGTTTTGACTGGGATAAGAAATATATCGAGCATCTGTCATATGTTTGCATTGCTATTTAATCTAAGGCTATTGTTATTACTTAATGTACTAAATGTTAATTTAGTTACTAAATGTACTACAATTACTCATTCTTCTTCTTTCAGGTAAGTAAAAACCTTTGCCTTGCACTCAAGTGGTAAGTTCAACGTTCGGACTGTTTGCGAGAGTTTTCAAATCCCTAACGATTTGCGTGTGTGATCCTCACATCGATACGCCTGTTAGCTAGCCGCACTCCCATGATGTTTGAAAAATATTTAAATGAAGCATAACAAACCCAGCGACAGAATGAAACTCGTAATTTCAAGTGTTTATTACGGAGTTTTCCGGGATCCCGCACCCGAACCATGTACTTGTAAGATCTTTAATAAGCGATTCCGTATGCCATCGCATGGCAACGCACTTGGACGGCGGCTTTGTTCTAAGACTCTCCCTCTCTCTCGATGTCTTGAGCTCTCTCTCACTCTCTAGCTTAAGTTTGTCGCTCTGTCTATGAATAAGAAATGCAACTTAAAAACTCAGCAAACGATAAAAGTTTTTGCACATACATCTGAAGGGTTCGGAGAGAGCTCGACGGCGCCAACTTCGCCGGCAATGCACAAAATCAAAACACTAATTTATTGCACATTTGGCACAAACAACACACGGATCAGGAGCCAAGTCTCAAATGCACCACTGGGAGCTGGCGTTCGAGTTGCAAAGTCGCCGCTAAGTAGCTGTGTAGCTGGGCAGGCAGACAAAGACAACAACTGAGACAACGGCGACAAAGTCTCGCCGCATTTCTCTCAGTCATAAATCACTTTCGCTGCGGTGCCTGACAAAAAATGAAAACAACAAAAAAAAAGAAAAAGAAAAGTAGAAGAAGCTCGCAGCTCATACAAAATTTTCAATAGTTCGCCAGTTCAGGAGCAAGAGTAAGGCGCATCTTGCCAAGCGTCTTGGTCTTTTGGCCGTCGTCAAGTAAAAATGTTGCCTGGCGACACAAATATTATTGCAGTTGTGTAAATATGTGGCTGACAGGACGCAGTTCCCAAATGTGTGCTTAAAAATACTTCTATTTATATGCCACATAAACATAACCTCAAACCGGCTAAAGAGCAGTTTTTCAAGTGCACTTTTTGCATACGAGTTTCCTGTGTGTTATTTCCTGGCGCACTTGAAACGCTGCTGCATTGTTGTTGCCCCATGCCAGAAACCCTCATTGGGCCCGCAATCCTAAGCTGCCCGAACCCCTACCCGTACCGAAGTATTCGCAGTGCACATATGTTGTGCGAACGAACCTCCTGCCTTATCCTTACAGCAAACAATCGACAGAGTTCGCCCTGTTCTTTCGCCTCTGCCTGACAGCGTGTGGGCCGCGCTTTAAATACTCGCTCATAAAGTGAAAGGAGCATATCGGTTTTGTGTAATGCCCGTCAATTTGCTTATTCCTAAATCGTTGGATTAATGGTTTTAAGAAAAATTTTAGCAAATACAAAATGCTATACCTATCCTTGGACAAGAGTATGAAACTAGAAATTGCGTATAAAAATACCAGGCTCAAATATGATCCGGTGCTCACTCGCGCCTGCTTCTTTGTCTCTCACTCACTCTTTCTCTTTGTGTCTCTCACTCTATCTATCTCCTTCACTTCCCCTCTCTCTTCCTCTCTTGGTGTCCCATTTTCTCTCAATCTTCCATAAACACTTGTTCCCTCGTGCCCCACTTTTATGTTACATCAAAATGCGGGCTGATATATGAAACTACTATTACTTCCGTTCTATTTACACGTAAATACAGTGAGAACTCTCTTGGACGGACAGCCACCGTCGTGCAATTGGCGTCCAATCAAGAGAGGTGTCCTTATTAATATATTGTACATATACCAATAATAGGGAAGTGATATGATGTCCGCTAAAGAGAGGTGTCCATCTAACAGGAGTGTCCGCGAGGTTTCAGTGTATTCATTTCGCTAGCCTGCACCACTTAAAGTCGAATCGGTTTGTTTTACTGTTCTCGAACCAAATTAATTTACGTTTTGGAAATTTAATCTGTGCTCCCCCTCCGCCCGCTAAACACACGGCTGCAATTAACAATTTAAGTGGTAGCAATAAAAGAAATCGAATCACTTTACCCCCACCAACGCCTGCCATCCACTGGCATATCAAATGCATTTTAAATTGTGTGGAAAATTGAAAATCGGAAAATCGCTGCATGGTTCTCCAGCTGCCATTTGTAGGCTACGCCCCGAGCTGCCGCCCCCATTGGCCTCGCTTGCGCTTATCAATGCATAGTGCAGTCAGCTGCACTTATCGTGGAAAACTGAAGAGCCTCTGCACTATTTTGAGTTTCCAGAGTCTCCAGAGTGCAGCCGCTCCATCAATAATCGTTTGGAAAAGACGTCACCGTTGCGGTTGCCTTGCTCGCTTCCACATTGCATTTCCTTTTCAATTAGTCTTATCGAGAAAAAAAAAAAAACCCTTTCGGCCCCTCAATTATGATTAACGATGCTGCCCGAACCGGGGACATGTTTTCTCTCTAACCAGATCCGGGGCGCTTCCAAAATTAGTTTATGTTTGTCGCCGCGTCATCTACTCAACAATTTTGTACATTAACATTATCTGGGCATAATGTTTTCTTTGGGTTTCCAACATGCCCTTGCAGTTGCCCTAAATGCTAATGCACATTGTGACGACCCCCGCATTTTGTTATGATGGTTCTCATTCTTGTTGTTGTCTTTTATTCATGGTTTTGTCTCGTCAACTGTTGTCAATTGTTGATTGATTTCTTTGGGCTGACACTTGAAATGTTCCAAAATTAGCCCAGCCTAAAGTCTTGTTTGCTTTTCATGGTTTTAAGATTGTGCTGAAAAACAATTCATATGGAGTTTTGGATGCTTCTTGACTGCTCCATTCGACTTGATGCGACCACTTGACGGATATGTGAATTCAACAACTGAAAAATGTGTTCCATGAAAGGCAAACGTTTTATATGCCGCCCTTATTCCACTATTGAGCCATGACAGCTGATTGAAAAGTTAATATTTATACGATATAATAAAACATGATGCGCATTTGATTTGCTAAATCTATGATATTTATATCACTTAAAATAAAAATTAAATATATACCACCAAAGGGTCCAAACTACTTTTAGACTCTGCCACTCTTGCATATTAAAAAAAAAAAACAAAAGCAGGGCAACGCTACAATTATATTTGGCGTTGCCAGACAGTTGAGTTGATTGACAAGTTTTACCAAGCAGATAAGGTGATTGGCAACTTTGTTAACCTGAAGATAAATAAATAAACTCTAATTTTTACTCTAAAGACGAAGACAAGAACGACTTTTAAACCTAGACCAGCCCCAAACCAAGTCAAAGACTAAAATTGAACCTAGATAAGAAAAGTAATGTACTAAGACGAAGCAGCTTGTGCAGGGAAAGAGCAGTCCGAGTAATTAGACCGGGGCATAACGGTATGAGGGATGAAGGATGGAGTTCTTGCGACCCTCAAAATCGTATTTACAGTTGTGCTTAATGCATTTCACACTCCGCCTGGTGATAAAAACCAGGCGGCTTGCCAGACTCTTGGGTTGCTCGGTGGTCGGTGGTCGAAGGGCCTCGAGACAGATCCCCACACTCCATAGCCCAAAACCTTTGTGTTCCTGGGAGTGTCTTATTGCATTACCATGCTCGTTGTTTTGTTCAACGGCTGTCAATCGTGCGTTGCATGCATTTGAAATTCATTTGGGTCTTTTTTTTTGTACTTATGACATTCCTTCCTCTGAAATTCTCATTCATTTCTTGACACTTTTCGTGGCGCTCCTCCGTTCTGTATGTGTTTAGCTTAACTCTTTTGACAATTTATTAGAATCGCATTAACATTTCGAATGCGTGCGGCTTTCTTTGGCTTTGACTCTGGTTTTTCTTTGTTGTTCATTTAATTCAATTGAAAAAAATTGGAAAATGTCTTTTTTTGTGTAATTTTTTATTGCTTAGTCACGCGTCATTCGCATTTATATTTTTTCGGTACATTTTATTGTGTACTTTTTTACAGTTCTTTTTTTTATGACAACAATTCTTTGAAATGTTACCGCCAAATTAGTCATTATAAATCTGAATCGATTGTGAAAACTATTTTGCATAAATTGTTACTTTTATGAAACGCGATGCAGACTATAAATGTTGAACAGCTGGCGGCACGATTTAATGGACATATTCGAAAAGATTTCGCAGCTTGTATTTAAATCACATACGATTTGGCTATAAGAGGTCTCTGGTGGGGAGTGCCTGACTAGGGGATACCCTAGTCTGCTGCTACCAACACCAAATACAGCTAAGGCTAGGGGATGGTATCCATAAAATAAAACATATGTCATTTGTAATTACAATTCTAGCATATGTCATTTGTAATTACAATTATAGCAGCTACCTGTCAAATTTAGTGACTAGCCAAAAAAACTTTTTTTTTGCTGAAAAAGATAGACAAAATTAAAAGACTCTAGCTGGTAAAGGTACAGACTGAAAGACAGGTGGGCATAGCTAGATCGACTCGACTATTGAGGCTGATCAAGAATATATATACTTTATGCAGTCTGAAACGCTTTCTTCTGCCTGTTACATACATCTGCACAAACCCATTATACCCTTTTTACACATGTTCAATGGATTCGGGGTATAAAAAAGAGAATTTTGTTGACTCACCAGCAGCAGTAAACAATCGTGTATTTGCTGAAAATAAGAAAATTAAATTTGATGATATAATTTTATAGGGTTTCACTTGTACTTATATTCGAATCAGTTTATTGCATATTGCCACTATACAAAATTTAATTATAATACATGTTTTAAACCATTTAAAAGTGCGTCCAGAGCATATCAGGAAATTTACAGACTGCGACTGCGAGTACAATAAATTCAATTTAATTTACAAGCCGTACTTACTTTGTCGGTAGAAAATGCCAACAACAATAATTCACAAACAAATTGTGTAAACTGCTGACAAAGGAAATAAAATTTATTGCATTATGTTTGCATTTAAACAAGTTTATTTTGTGCCAGGAACAAATGGGAGAAGAGAGAGTGAGAAAAGCGATATAGAGAAAGGATGAGATATGTTTTATATATGGGAAAAGAAGAACTTTTAAGCTTGGCCAAAATTATTAAGTTCTATTTTTATTAATTTGCGTCCTTTTTAATTGTTATTATTTTTTTTATATTATTATTCATTAAGAATTTTGTGTATCACTGCGAAGCAAGCCAATCCATCAAATTAACATAATTGGCAAACATTTTTCGCAAATCGTTTTAAGGGAAGGATGTAAAAATTCGAATATAAATTGAAACGCTCGAGTAGCAGCAATGCCAAATAAAATTTCAAGTTAACAAGAAAATACAATTTATAAATTAGTCAAACCGAAATCAAACAAAAATCCAAAAGAACTGGCAAACAAGAAGGAAAGCCCAGTCAAATATATCGACAGGAAATCATAAATATTACACAAGCCGAAAAAGAGAAAGGATTTGCAACGAATTTTCACGCTCCAGTAAAAACTAAAGCTCCTGTCCCACCCACTGCGGGGTCGGACATACATAAGTGAAGCAGCCAGAAGAAAAATATTATAAAGAACAAAAAACGAAAAAAGAAAACATAAAACAAGGCAAAAGGAAAACACCAACGGCAAAGGGGCAAAGGATAAGCCTGCATAATCAAGTGGTTTTCGATAAATAGAGAATAGCAATGGAAAAGGACGAGCTGCTGCCCCGCCCACAATCGCAGCCAGTTCCATGGCCAGTTAATCGAATATGTTTGTTAAAAAAGTTTTGAAGCGTAAAAAGGCAATGCAGTGCGAGTCAAAGTCCAAGTCCGGCCAACCGCTTTAACCCTTTAAGGGACTGGCTGAAAATTTAATTTGGTTTGCGCCACGCCGGAAAACAAAGCCCCAACCGAAACTTAAGAGAAAACTTTTCGGTGCCGGGTCTCTGCGCGAATATGAGTAGCCCACCTGCTGTTGCCGTTTGCCTATTGACCCACATTCGCCAGGAGCTGGGCCTGTTTTAATTTCCCTATTCTCGCCCCCGTTGCCATTCACTTTAATGCTCCTTCATTCTAAATTGCATCCTGAGCGGAGGGCATAGCTGTTGCGCAGAGTCCAATCTGCAATTGTTGCCGCATTTCCGGGCAGCTTTTGGCCTCATTCCCTTGACATCGCCGACGTCTTTATAGCTGCTGTCATCCTTCAGACGTTTTAATGATTTTCCTAGTGTGCATTTTTTTTTTTTTATTTTGTGTATGTAATTTTCCTGAGTTAAATTGCTTTTGTGTTTGTCAGTGCTTTATTTTCGCTTGTACTCCATTGAATACAATTTTATTTACTTTCAGCTGCGCGTTGAGTTCTTGCTACTCTTCTATTTGTTTAGTTTACGGAAATAGTTTATCCAGGAATTTTCAATGGATTAAGAACAAAGTCGAGTGTAAATTCCAAGGGCTTTACTACTGCTTAATTCATTGAAGACTTTCGTTTAAGTCGAGTAAACATTTTTAAGGATTTATTAATTAAGTATCAAAGACTTTTTACCACTCATTTGTAGCTCCAGCCCATTAGAGACCCTTCTGCACTTGCACGTGCCGCTACAAATCCAAAGAGCCATAAACCCTGTTAAAATTCCTGGGATGTAACCCCACTTACACAATGGCTTAAAAGCCAACCCAAATACTGCCCCGTTGCCAGACCACAGGCCGTAAGAGGAAAACCTTAAAAAACAAAAAAAAATCAGCCACTTGACAATACAAAAGATAATTAAATAAACAATGAATAAAAGGTCTAAATGAAAATGAGAAAATGCAAATTGAAGAAAATATCCCAAAAAAAATATAGTAGAAAAAAAAAGCTCAACTCCTTCCTATACGAAATGAAAGTGTAAAGCCGTACAAAATCATTGAAGAACATAAAAGCGCCGTAATGAATAAATAATTTGGGAAAGTGTGAGCCCGCCTTAGACTAAAAACCGAGACAAAGACCCCAAAAAGAAAGGAGTAAAATAAAAAATGATTAAAAACTTATTAAAAACATGCAGGAATGCTTCAGTCGGCCGTGTTAGATTTCCAGATACACCCCGACATAGGTCGATTTTTACAGTCGACCGACTATGCAACACTCAGTTTCTAGTTTAAAACCGGCTTAAATAACTGAACAAAAATATATAATGTAAAATTCAACAAAACAAATTTTTAACTTTAAAATAAAAACATATTTTTGATTTATTTTTGATATTTTGTTGAAAGCAGCTCGGTTGGCATATGGAAAATTAGTTCTTGAAACCTTTTTTGCAATTGACCTTATCTTATTCTTGTGTAGCATTGAGCGACGCCGTACTGTAGCCAATTTAACTTGAAAAGTTTTGAATAATGAATCTGTTGCCACGGACAGATTAACATTAATCAAGCCACGAAATTAGTTGATTTCGGGCACACAGTTGGGATTTATATTCTGACAGCTTGACTTACACAGATCTGAATGCAGTAAGATATCACACAAAATTCATATTAAGTTAAGAGTACTTTAGTCGAGGGCTCGTCTCTCAGAAAAATCCGTACGCTTGTTTTATTTAAAAAGTGAAATAATTTTGCTTTAAATGCATGAATGAAGGCCGCAGCAACGGGGGCAAAAAGCAGGTTTACTCATTCGTCAAGTGACAAATTGAATATTCATGCTCATATTCCTCAAAATAAATCCAGTAATATTATATAGTTAGTAAAACACATATAGAAAATTATTAAATAAATTTGTAATCTGCAATCTACATATTCTAAAGTGTTTGGATACACTTAGAGTACAGGGTATGTTGGTGTATAGAGAGATACCAAATGGAATGCCTTGAACAATCTCTTGCTTTTCATAACAATGCTTGTGTTACAGAGCCCCTTTTTCAATTAAACTAAAATTTTTCTTTTCATTTAATGCAAATCTTGATGTTTACCCCATTCGATCGGATAGTCGCATGCCCCAGACCTTTGCGACAATCGGCCGTGGTACAGTGCAACAGTCGCATGCAAACAAAACAAAAATCAAACAAATAAAATTGTTTTGCGTAAAAATTGCAATCATGCAATGAAGTGGAAAAGTTTGCACAACGTTTGCGCAACGGCGGCGACGGCGGCGGCGCTGCCAACGTTTGTCTGTTGCAAACTTGTAGCCGTTAAAGTTGTAATTGTTGCTGCTGCTGCTTCTGCTGCTGTTGTTGTTGTTGTTGTTGCAGCAAAAAACAGAATATATAGCAAAGGAGCGAAAACCTAGGCTCAGTCCGAGACAAATGCTGCAGGCCACAAAGAGGAAGAAAAAAACACGAATCGGGAATACTGCAAAGCTACGGCTACACAGAAAGCGCCTAAAATGGCGGCGGCAACTGCGTCAAAAGCGGAAACAGACGCCGTCATCATTGTCATGAAAGCGGTGCAACTTTCTTTTTTTGTTAGGAAAGGGGAACGCAGAACCCTCCGGCAACGCGTCGCGACATCAGACTGTGATGGAGACGGCGACGGCGCGGACGTTCGTGATAATAATATTCATGGAGGTAAAGTTGTGACAGCAGCTACTAGCGACTGGAGGGCCAGCTTTAGGACAAGGCATGACGCAGAGAAAGAAGTAAATCCTTGTAGTGTTGGGAAACTGCTCGATTAAGCAGTTTAAGTGTTGAATAGTTAACTCTGCTCGGCTAATAGCTATCGGTAACCACAAAACTTTGCTAGAACTGCATTCGATCAAGCAATTGACAAGCTTCATTTAATTCGCAGCACCTCCAAGTATTTGTTTAGGTGCAGCCCTTTTTCAAGTCAGTCTATTTTCAATCAGTTTCATTTTCACACACAATTTTCTTAGCCATTTTTTTGTTCAGCGTCCGCTCCTTGATCTATTTTGGCCCTCGTATGTCTTCCTGACGCTGATTTTCAATGGCTGGCCAAAGTGCAAAATGTTGTAAGTTAAATGGAAACAATAATGGGCTTGGGCTAACCCCCATTGGCAAGCCCATCCTCATTTTCATTCTCATCCTCATCGTCATCGTCATTTTCATTCTGATTCGCATCCATATCCTCTACAGCTGAAGCAGTTCGCCTTTTTTTTGTGAATTTTCTTGGCGTTCCTTTGTCTGTTTTTCAATTTTTTTTTTGCTCTGCTGCTGTGTGGGTTTATTGCCTTGCACTTTCCACTTTCCACTTTGCACTTTTTACTGGCAATGCGTCATTGTTTGGTGCTTAGTTTTTGCCCACTTGCCTCGTGCTTCATTTGCTGCATTGTACAATTGTTTAATTTGACAGCTGAATTGACTTTCATTGTATGCCTGTAGAAACTTCTCTGTTAACCTGGTTAAGCTCGAGTTTGAGTTGGGTGCCAAGTCGACATTTGGCCAGGCCAAGCAGTTGCTTCGCAGATTCCAATCGCCGCTTTAATTAAATCCCCAACGCCGAGCTGCAAATGCAAAACTTTCTGCCCAGTCCCTAAAAAGTAGGCTCTGCAATTGCAATCTGCCCGGCGTGCAACCAATATGGCGACCAGCTAACAAAACCATAAGACATAAAAGCAAAACCGAAGCTCCATAACAAAGTCAACCACAGCAGCAGCGGCACCACCAACAAAAACAAAAACAACAACAACAACAACAACAAAAACACCGAACGCAAGAACTGACTCGAGAGCACGGCAAAGAAATAGTTTGCTCAAACTATTTGCCAGCCGCCATTTTCATATGCAGCGGCGGTAGTTGGGGCCATAATTTTATGCCACAGCAGCAAACTTGTGCGGTTAGCCCCTCTTCTGGTGCCCCCTACGCTCCTCGCACCACTGGCACTGCTGGGCCACGCCTAATAATAAGAAATTAGAACTTACGACAGCCACTAAGTCTGTCTACAGCAGCAGCGGCAAAACTATAATCGCCTTGTTGTACTTCGGGTAGTTGCCTCGCTGGAACTTAAAGCTAACCGCATACTGTGCTCGCCGGGAGTTTTGCTTTCTTAGCACCTGCCGAGGAGTGGGTCCACATCCAAACGATGACCGTAAGCGGAACGTTGCGCATTTCGTCTCCTGGCTTGCCAGCACCACAAATGTCGTCGGTTGTTCGGTTTATAGCTCGAGGCATGTCTGCCTCAAGGTTCTTCTGTTTCGAATCTTCTGTTGGAATCGCGGAATTTCAGAATTTGCTGGAAGAAATGTACTTCTCTTAGCTTGCAAAGATCTCTGCAGAATTGGTCCATACCTGATCCTTGATTTGATCCAATTTTAATTAAACTCTTTAAGTAGCAGGGCGCAAGTTTTTCTGCCGGCTCCATTGCCTGCTGGCTTTTCTTGTGCCACTCTCTGTTATCTTTTTTGAGCTGGATTCTCTCTTACGGGTCAATTCCCACAACACGGCGGCGACTCCGTCGTGCAGTGTTGTGAAGTGAGCGCAGCGCATTATTTAGGATTTACCTTTATGTTGTTGTCAACATTGTCGTTGCCTGGCATTGTTGTTCTTGTTGTTCCTGTTCTTGGCTCCTTTTGCCGACTGCACTCGCACATCAGTCTAGGACTAGGACGAGGCTCGAGCTGTGCCAGTGTCAGAGCCTGTGCCTCTGCCTGTGCCGGTGCCTTCTCACCCGCCTGGTCGTCCGTCGTCCGCTGGTGATGAGAAAATGCGAGGCTCGTGTGACATTTTCATTATCGTTGTGGGATATGCGCTTTTCTCGGGCTTGCTCCCTACCTTCTCCTACTCCTTCTACCTCCTCTTGCGGGGCTGTGGCCTCTTTTCCTGAGCTGTTGTGACAGCGACAGCCAGATAAGGTTACAAAATTATTAGTTGGAATTTACAATGCTCCAGTTGTAGTGGTTGCCGTGTGTATGTGTATGGGTGTGTGGGTGTGCTTGTGTGGCCAATAGAGCGTTGTAACTACGTACTCCTTGAGGACATCGTCTGAGTAAGTGCCTTATTTAAGCTGCTTGCCAAGCCATTTGCCATTATACTTCATAACTAGTTGCCTATTTGAGCTACTTGCGATGCAGTGGATGCATTCACCCAAATACGTTCGTAAAGCATTTTCCAAATTCAATAATCGATAGAAAATGAAGAAGCGAAATATAGAAAAACAGTAATATAGAGAAGTAGAGAAATACGGAGTTACCTTCTTATCCGGCCACGCAGTCGTTTAAGTTGCCATCAATTTATCAGCGCCGACATTGAACGCTTTTGTGCAATATTTTTCGAAACTCGAAAGTTTAAAGATTAACACAATTTCGACAAATAATGAAAGCATAATGAAACACAGCCACGAGCAGCAGCGAGTCCTTGGGACAGGAGCAAATAGAGGAACACCCAGAGCTGTCAGGGGGCGGACTATTTTCCTTTATCATCATATAAATTCCGCTTTTCCTGCCGCTGCGCTGATAAAAATGGATATAAGCGGCGGAATAAGGACTCAGGGAAACGGCAGGAGATGGGCAAAGAAAAATGCAAGCAGGAATTTGAAAATTTCAATTACGCGTGCAATGAAAATTACGAAAACCCACAAAAGTCATTTTTCTTGATCGATTTTTTTTCTTCTCTCTCTCTCTGTTGCGCTCCCTCCTGCCGACACCGTTGCTGGCCTCAAAAGAAACGCAGGCCAACAATGCGAATTGAAGGATAAGAAGGATGAGCAGAATGCGAAGTGGGAGTTGGAAAAACCACCTGGTAAAATGGTGGTAAAGTTTGATGGCGTTCGGTTGGTTCAAGCGATGGCGGGGTGGCAGACGAAAAGAAAAGGCGCGACGCTCGCGAGCTGAGCAAAAGTAGAAAAAGCAATTTCGAAATCCCAAAGAAATTGCAAAATTCCATGCGGCGATGCTTGGCGGCGTCAAAGGAACACAGGATGCGCCAGGACGCGGTGGCCGGCTGTTGCCTGCTGATACCAACCACTCGCATCCTGGTGCACCTGCAATTGCCACTGCCCACCACCAGGCTGCCAGACTACCAGAGCACCAGAGCAGCAGACACATCAGTAGGGCTTACTAAGCGCCGAACGGACCAAAGGGTTAACACGACGCACACCCAGCTGACGGCAAGCCCCCAAGTGCAGCTTTCAGCCCATCTCCGCCAGCTCCAGCCACCGACCACAAGCTCAGCCCAATAGCATTGTTTGTGTTGACATTTGCCAGCTTGGCTTTGGAGTTCTTGCTGCCCGCCGTCGAGTGGAGAGCATGTGGCAGCCGAGTAAGCCATCTTTGTGCGCAAAGGAGCTGCAGCTGGCTGCGTCTTCTGCTGGTTGTGTGCTAGTTTAATGTCACCTTGTCGGGTTGCTCTGCCCTGCAGCTGGCGCCTTGTAGATTTTCTTTAGCCAGCCATAATATTTTCATTTTGCTTTTCCCTTCTGCTCTTGCTGCTGCTGCTGCTGCTGCTGCTGAAAACACTTTTCATTATTTAGTTTTTCATATTTCACATTTTTATTTGTGCTTGACAGCCAGCGGGCCGGGGGCGTGGGTGCTCAGATCAGCTCAGGCAGCTAGGGAACTGCTGATGAGGTCATCGCAAATCTCTACTCCAAGCTATCATCATGTACTACTGTTTGTTGATGCACTTGAAATTCATCCGAGTCGCTGCATCAAGCACTTCAAATACATTTTGAACTGGCAAGGCATGGCATTGAGGAAGTGTGACTAAGACGATTCTGAAAAATTATTTTTGGAATTCTTCTACGATTTCCATGGAAATTAACCACAGTGCATATTCGCTTAAACAAAAGATAGCCGCACGAAAGTATCTCAATTTGTTTGCCAATTTATTTGTATAAACAAAATATTTGAACCTACGTCAATTGTGGGGCATAAATAGTTTATAAATAGACGGAACTGAAATGTTTTATGTGGAACAAGTCTTGTTTTGTTTACGAATGTTTAATTAAAAGATATGCGAGAATTGGGGAAACGAAAAGCTTTGAAAGCAGCCAAATGCATGTTGTGTGTGCACCTGGGAGGGGCCGTATTCACATAGACACAAATGCGAGACAAAACATGCCGGGCATGCCAGAAACTGAAAACTGGACTTACAACAAAAACCTCACCTCCCCTTAGCGCCGAGGCAGCGCATTCATTTGTGCAGAGTAGGCTTAAGGGGCACAGCCGCCGCAGCACGATTAAATCTTTCAACGCCTCGCAACTGACTCATTCGACTCACAGCTGCTGTTCGATTGAGGCAGCAACAGCAAAAACAACGAGAGTGCAACAGTCGGAAGTGCACGACTAAGAGATACCCTAAAAGAGTCTGATATATGTCTAAAACGCGAATGATTGTTAACAGAGATTCTTTAGCGAAGGATTCTTAAGCTACACTTGGAAAGATTCTAATGTGTAATCCCTAAGAGAAACTATGTACCAAGTATGGAGTATCCATTTTAAAAATTTTCTAGTTATGCTTAAAAATCCAAGTCTCAAAATAGATATTTATCAATATTATGATGAAGTTAGGAGATATCCACCAAATAAATAGATAAACTCTTTCTACGTATGATAAGCGAGAATTATTTTCTTGAATATCAAGTCTTTAGGCTTTGCCTGGCAAGTCCCAAAATCGATATTTGTCTTTGATATAGATCAAACATGTTTCCTATTGCGTACAAAACTGAATATACCCAATGCAAGGGTATAAAGATGTTGAATTCATATTCAAATTTGTAGAACGTGCAATGAATTCGAAAATGAAAATAAAAATGAGTAAACACACTAGTAAAAAAAAAACAACAAACCGAATCGCATGAGGCGATTGCTGTTGTTTCTGTGGTTGCGGTTGTGCCTCTGTCTGCTGGGGTCAAGCGAAAACTTGCCAGATTAGTCATAAGTATTCCAATTGCACAGAGGAAACCACTGAAACGGGGAATGCGGCAGCGACTGAGGCTGAAACTGAGAAAGAGACTGACCTGCCATCAAATTGATAACCTCGAATGGGGCGCGGCTGAGGCAGACGAGAGCAACAATGGCGACAGTTTTGTGAAGTCGCCTCGCCTGGAGATAACCTTTGCATTTCGCCCCCTCTCCCGCCGCACGCCCGCTGATTACTCCACTATGTTTATAGTTTTTATGATTTTTGGTTCATTTCTTGAGTTTAGTGTGCTCGTAAAAGGCAAAGCCAAAGTGGTTTTCGTTTTAAAATCCATTCTACTTGCGATAAATTCTATTTAAAATAATTTTCCTATTGGTCCATAATTGAGCTAAAGCTCAGTCTCGGTCTTCAAGTGCTTAGGCGGGCTATTTAATGTGGCTCACAAATTGATATGGCCCTTGGCCATCCCGAGCTGGCGTCATTTATGGCCCGATCTTGTTGAGCAGACGGTCTTTGGCATAAATCGATTTGATTCGAGACGTTTTCCTATGCATGCCCTACAATAGCTGGTCGAATAAACCAGCCGCCGCGTCGAATCTAGATCTGGCTGCATTTCCTGCCCATATAAATCGTCATTGTTTGCCGATCTCGGTCTGAGGGCGTTTGTATGACAATTTATTTGCATTGTAAATTGAATTTGCTTGCCAACCACAACAACTACAACTGAGCCAAGGCAAATTTTCTTGTGCAAAGCAGCCAACGACATATAAGGTAAATTTCCAAATGGACATAAATTTTGCGAGCAGGCAGCAAACAATGCGGCAAACAATTGATATACCAATTACCCAACTAGCCGAGTAAAACTCTAGCTACAATTCCAAATCTCAATTCCAATGCAATTGTCGAGTCGATTCCGAACGCCAACACACCAGCTGCCATTGGCGTCCAAGTGTGCCCCCGCTGGAGCACAATCGCGCGCTTCGCATCTCAGTTTGGAAATTAGCAACATTAGGAGGTGCTCGCTTAGCTTGCCTGGAGCCTACAGCTGGGCAGCGCTCGGCTTGGGTTGCGCTCAACGCAAGGGTCAAGTCGAGTGCGAAGCTTGTGGCTCTCCTGTTAATTGCAGCGTACAGAGCCCAAAACTACAAATATTATTTACCAAGCTGGTCGCCAAAAAACAAGCAATCGGCAAATGGCACTCAACCAGCCAGCCAACCAGCCATCGGGGCCAGTCCACGTTGCTGCCATATCTGCTCGATCTTTTCTGCGGGCTGCTCATGCGCACATTAGCAGCATTTAAAAGTTTAGCCGAGTCCGGGGACCCGACCGCGATTTCATTGCTGCGATATGGCCAGTCCCGGTCAGCCAGTCCAGACGCGACTCCAACTGCCACTCAGATTCGGTCTCATCAGCGTGCTCGTAATGAGCCATTTGAGCTTCGCAGAGGGCCAGCTGTTGGCGTTGGCATTTTGGCCATATTTGTCGCCTGTGTGGCATACAAGGCAACATTCGTTGATTCGTTGCCAATTGCCTTCACTCGACTTGTGCGTAAGCCAGACATTAATTGGTATATGGCAAAAGTCTTGGTTTTAAAAACTGTTTATGGAGTCAGCTCGAACAAGAAGTTGCGCAATCAACACGAGATTGGCTAACACATTGGCATGTCTCAGGCAGAGCTTGAGGATCGGGCATAGATTTAAGCACGGGGATTACCTAGTATGTCGCAAACTTTATTTAATGGGCTATGCAATAGGCAATATATAGATTAAGGATAAATGTATGACTGATCAATAGTGATATCTAGTGTGATTTGCCCACAGTTGATTTCATTTTAATAATAACAGCAAAGATATTTGTATAATATGAAGAAATAATAAATTTAAAAGATAAACCAGAAGAGAAAAAAATTTCAAAAAATTTTAATTATTATTCAAATTTATATTGCAATCAGAGTCTAAAAGTATTACAATTCATAATTTATTGTATTAATTAATAATTTCAATAGTATAATAATTTAATATATATTTCAATTTGTTTTTTACTTGCAGGTGAGTCCCATATCATGAATATTTCCCAAAATCCATTCTATGTGCTTGAAGGGACGGTAAGATTTTCTGTTCATTAATGATGTAATGTACATATATATATTTAAGCATATGAAAAGTCACACAAGACAAACAAATATTTTAAAACTTGTACAAGCGCAAGAACTTTTAGCTGCTGTACAGATATTTATATGGAAATGTGAACTTCCTGTCCCCCAATAAAACTGTTCAGTTTATGTAGGAGAGCGATAACAATATCGTCATCGTAAAAAATGCAACAAAATACTTATAGTTGAATTCTTAGGCGCTTTTACAATGCCGTCTTATATAAATGTCAATTTTCACTTCATTGCAAGTGGAATACTATTTACAAGTAACAAGGGAGCACATTTTTTAATTTGTACCCTAACAGAGAGCATTACACTTTTGTCGCTCATTAGGAGACGTGTCCGTGTACTTGTAGAGAGTTCCGTCTGTCTGCAGCTATCTTAGTCATTCAGTTTTAAGACTATCGTCGGCCAGATCAAATCACTTTTTTTTTAAGTTTATTTATTTATTAATTTTGGCATCAATTTAACATGACGAATAAAGTATATATAGAAGCTACTCTTTGTTATAAACTCACTGTCTTTGGTTATTAAACATGATCATATCCCGAAAAGAAGGTCTTGAATGAGGCTCCTTTGCAAATCCTTGCACAAATCAATCAGTAGTTTTTCCAACTGAATAGGAACTGAATGTGAAGTATGTAAATGTGCGAAATTTTGCGCATAGTGCAATCAGAGTGTAAGCCACATTTCTGAAAGGGTATTTAAACTGCGGAGTGCCAATGAGAGCTTCTCCTGCTGGCTACTTTTTGCTATCAGGCTTTATTATCAGCTATTATAATATTATACACTAAGTAGTTAAATAAATCGTCACATAGTCGCATAGCGAGAAGCCATAATGAAATGTATGCCAACAACAAGGCTATCAGTAAGAGCGTTGCAGGCGAGTATACTCAAATTATGGATACCCTGTAAAGAAATCAGTTTATTTATGTCTTATAGTTGACATGGTAGCAAGCAAAATGCAGCCACTCTGTGCTTTGCTAGGTTAACAGGGTATATATTTAAAAATAACGAGAGTGCAAGCAATCTTCAGCTTTATTGTTGTCGCCTGAACATCAACTCTGAAGTTCTCTAAATAGTTTTCCGCTTTGAGAAATGTTTGAGCTGTTGTTGGGTTTCGTTTTTTGTGGGTCGCCTCAGCTGAGCGATTTTATCAGCAAAACATTGTTTTTTAAGAAGAGAAAAAAAGTTTCAAGAGGAAAAGAGCATAAACCGTAAATTACGATCCATAATACATACACATATACATATTTCCAAAAGTGTGTATTCAATAAGCGATAATCTTTAGATGGAAAAACAAGAAAAGTCTGTCTTGGGCTTGGACTCGGTCTGACTGGCAATTACAGCGCAACCAGAGACATTTGTCAGTTGATTCGGCCCCAAAAACTGATCCAACAAACTTTGGGGGCTTGGAATCTACCGGTGTACCCGCTGTACCCGCTGTACCCCTCCGGCTGTGTCCCAGCCGTACAAATGATTTCTATCGGCAAGCCATTGTCTTTTCTGAGCTCTTAGTGCCTTGTGGTCTTTGTAGCTCTGCGTGTTTTGTGTCTCCTGCTGCTGGAGGTGCTCGTTACCCAAATGCGTCAAATGACAAATGATTTAAAATTTATTATCGCAGCCAGGTCGTAGTGTCCCCCCGCCACACACACACACGCTCACATTTCTATTGTCTCCACTTAGTTTAGGTTTTGCATAAACGAAAGTGAAAATATTGGCCTGACTTTTGTGACATGTCTCAGTTTAGTTTTATTTGTGTTAAGCATCATGATTAATCATTCGAACTGTGAAAATGCCAGCCAAACAGATTTGTGAACTTTCCCATTTTCATAGTTGCCAAGTTGCCAAGTGCCTGTTGTAATGTGCTGTGCACTCAGGGAGCAGAGGAAAAAATTGATTGAGTTTCGCTTACAATTTCAGGCCAGAAACATGCACATATGTATATATCGTGCATGTACATTTATATATATAAGTGTACAATGTATGCCAAGAGCTCATTGCAATTGTTTGTTGTTTCTGGCTGCTTCAATTTGCGTAAATTCATAAAAGTTACAATAATTTACAATTCGTTGCATTTGCCGTGCGCAAATTTGCAGTTTGCCATTTCGGGCGCTGGCTTCGCCAATTACAATAACAAATAAAGCAGCAACAACTCTAAAAACAAGTAGCGTGATCGGATGAGGCGTGCCCGACTAGCATATACCCTTTACCACCATATAGCTTTCTTCTTTACTTACTCAAATCCGAATCGGCGCTTAAAGTCCGATCTTTATGAAATTTTCCGTACCTAATTATGGCAGAACAATGTATTTACCAAAGCACAAGGCCCTATCTTTGTTTCACAGTTAGGAGAGGTCTGTTATACAAAAATTGATTTATTTTTAATGCATATACCCTATACGAGAACCTACATACCTGGTTTGATGTATCCAGCTCGCATAATCCTCGAGTTTTAGTTTAAAACCCAAATTATAAAATCGATTTTTATCGATAATATTTTTGTTTTTATGTTTATGTCTATTGCTTTTGCAGATAGATAGATCGACGCATTCCTACTCACTCAATTAAATCGTCGAAGCTCGTCTGCCTGATGAAGCGTTAACATCTTTTATGGGATCGGAGATCCCTTTCACACAAAAACAATATAACCTCTAAATGCATTTCCAATGTTTTTAGGGTATAAAAAACAACAACCACAGGCAAACACACACACACATTAAACCATTAAAATAAACAGCAATGCAGTTTGCCAGTGCTGATGGTGGAGAGGTTGATAGTGGGCGGCGCTATTGGTGGGTGGTGGGTGAGTGGGGGGTCTACCTTACATTGAACGCATATTAATCAGGCGCATAATTTGCTGCTCTCTGGCGAGCGAACGTGAATAACGAGCGATAAAAACTTGGCAAATATAAAATGCAAACAAAATTGGTTGTAGAAATGTGCCACTAGCTGTGCTGGCTTCATAGAGGTGGGGAGGGTGGGTTGAAGTGGAGTGGCGTGTAAGGGTAGGAGGCGGGGAAAGCTGAGCCGGAAAGCTGTAATGGCCGTCAGCCATTGAATTTGCAGCAGTTGTTGCCATATTGTTGGTTAACCATTGAAGAGCCATTTTCATAGCGGCCCGAAAATTTGCACTGCGGCAGCCGCACGCCCACACACACACACACTCGCACACACGCACACACACATGGGCACACTGTATTTGCATTTGTGTGCATATTGGTGGCTGCTGTTTATTTTAGAGTTGATTTTCAAGTGAACAGTTTACTTAATGCACGCAACGCAGCGCAACGCAACGAAATGCAGCGCAATCCAATGCAACGCAAATGCAAATTACGCATACGCCAGAGTTGCCAGCGTTTGCGGTAAGCCGAGCATCGAACCTAGCAGCCTGCCCCCCCCCCCCCTGTGCAACACCCTTTCATTTAACACGCTTCATGTATTGCCCAAAAACATTTCATGCCAATAATTTTCGATAAATGCCACGCCCACGCACACACGAGGACACACAGGCGCACACACGCGCACTCAAGCAGCAGCCTTTCCCCCCACGCCTTGCGTCTGTGCTGCTCTTCAGCGTTAAATTGGAAGCACTTTAGATTCACATTCAATTAATTAATTTAAGCAAATTGTTTGCTTCAAATTAATTGAATTTGCATTTAATTTGCGCTCACGAGAGACGCAACAACAACAACAACAACAATGTATCTAGTTTGCTCGCCAATGCGTCAATAGCTCAATTCGTCAGCAAGACTGTTTGGCAACAGTCAGGCAATAAGGCCTACTTTGGGCACCTGGGCACACGTCTACACCCGCCCCTCCCCCCAACGTCTACCAATTAATTACCCATGCAGCATCGGGGGAAACGCTCAGCACTTCAGTTTCTGCAGCTGCTCGGCAAATTTAATATTATTAACTAACTTCACAATAAAAACAACAACAACAACAGCAACAGCAATAAATTTAACTGGCTGGCATCATGGCACAAGCCCTAGACAGGATTTGTCAAATTGATCATCACCGAAAATATTCCATATGAGTGCGCACTTTGCGCAGGACACGGGAGACGGGAGATGGGGACGTGGGGACATGGGGACGTGGGGACGTGGGAGGTGGTTCATGGGTGTCATGAAAATAAACGAAATATTTATGTAAACTAAATTGGAATATGATTCAAATATTTAATGAATGCAAATGACACAAGTCTGAAGCAGCAACAAATTGAGCTCGAAATTCAGCATAATTATTGGTAAACAGCAAAAAGTATCTATTTTGAAGTAATTCTTTGTGGCATTAATTACATTCCAATTTTTGGATTTGAGAGCAATTCAATGCCAAAATGGTTTACATTAAATGCCACAACAATTTTTCCAAAGGTGCACGCAAATTGCACTTTAAACAAATTAGAATTGAAAAAAAACGTTTTCATTTTGATTTAAAAAAAATGGGAAATGTTTTTAATTTAAACTCTATTTTTGCAGCAGAAGAGGTAAATGAATTTAATTATGTTGTCATTATCATAAAAAACATGAAGAATCTATCCTCTCTCTCTCCCTATTTGATTATGATAATATGTAGACCTATACTAAGACAGGTTTTAACTAAATTGAATTACATTTTTTATTATTATAAAAACCAAGCAAATGTTTCTGCCCTTATTCTCTCTCTCTCTTTCTCTCTCTCTTTATTAAATAAAATGAAAAATTTAAGTTAATTAAATTTTTATTTGTTAAAGTTCAACCTTCAATTTTGTAACTGTCCAAAAGAGAGTTTTAATGGATTTATCAGAAATATATCGCTCACCCCTAAGAACTTCAGTTCACAGAGCCTTGCGGTCCTTTAAAGCTAAGAAGCTGCGTTTTCGTTGAAATTCCAATTGGCACACCGTAATGTCAAGCTGCAGAATGCGACTGATGTGGGTATAAATGAAAAACTGCAGAGGTGCCAAGAGCTACAGATAATAATGTAAATTTCGTTGACATTGCATCATGCGGCATCGAGGAAAATGCAAGAAAATGGCAAGCGAAACGGCAAAGAAAATGCGTTCGGTTGTTCGAGGGCGAGTGGCAACAATCGGGGCATAGGCATAATGATAATGCCAGCATAAGTGCATTTAATGATTGTTATTAATTTTAAGCCAATTAGGGTACACGAGTCGCTTGAAAGGCGCCAAATAAAGAGGAGACAAATTATTTGCGCTTTTCACACTAATTAAATGCGAATGCGCTGCGAATAAGGCGAACCTGACAACTGGAAAATGAATTGCAACGAGACAAGGACACGCAGTGATAGAAGCTGCTGCCAGATACAGACCCAGCGCCAGATCCAGAACCAGATCCAGATACAGGCTGTCGCGGGCGGAGGCAGGACGACAAATTAAAGCAGCGTCGCATGCTACACAAATGATTAAAAATGTAAATTTTAATTCAATTTCGCTTGCGAATAACGAAATCAAAAACAAAAGGCGAAAAAAAGAAGGAAAAATGGAAAAACTAGTAGCTGTATAAGTGGCTTATTGTGAGCCAGAAGATGTAGTCGCACAGGATGCGCATTGCGATCCTGGCTGCGGGACGCGGCGCGACGAGCCCAGCTGCCAAGACAGACGGGCCAAGTGACGCGACAAACTTTGCCGCAAGACAGCGTGAAGGAAAAACAGCAGAAAAAAAAAAAAAAAACAGCAGAAAAATAAAAGAAAAAGAAAAGCCGTAGCCGATAAAGAAGTTTGCTGCAGGCCAATCAGATGAGTGGGCGCTCCTCTCGCCTCTCGTTGGCTGGGGGGAAAAAGTTCTTGGAGGGGGGCGGACTGTTGGGAGACAAGTTGAGAGAAATCTTAGCACAAATCGAATTTCATATTTGCCAAGAAACAATATGTACTATACGAAATGCGAGAGAATAGCTTATTTCAACAATTTGCAAGCCTGTTAGCTGTTCATGCTAAAGCTGAGCAAGAGGGAGGGCTCGACTAGAAGATACTCTGTACTTGGCAAAAAATATTAAGCCTAGTTTTACACTCAAGAAAACAAACGCAATAAAATTGTTAAAGGTATCGATTTGGGCTGCTCCTACTAAAGGGAGTGTTCGATTAGAAGATACCCTGTACTTGAGAACACATTCAAAAGTCAGTTTGAGGCGCTCATAAATTGTTGTCGGGTATAGACAACTGTCAAATCGCCATTTACACAAGCCCAATGTACAATAGCTTTTCTTCGAATTAAGTTCTTCTGGATTTCAAAAACATAAAGATCATAGCGAATTTTGTCATTATTGCTAACTAAGGTAGCTTCGAACTTGAAAAAATTCCACAATTCTTCTTCCTTTGCAGCAAGTCCTTGCTTCCATTATTGGCCTGATTCTTGCAGCTCTGAAATGCTTATCGATTTTTAACAACGAATACAAAATTGATGCCTCAATTACCTTTGTCGAATAATACTCTAAAAGACTTAAGGCAAAATGTCTAGAATCAATAAAACCTGCAGCTCGTCAGTTTTGTGAAAATATCTTAACATCTCGGCTGATATCGTAATCCAACTACATATATAATGCTGCATTAGGCAAGCGTTGAGATATGCTCATCATCAAGATAGCTTTGCCTCGACCTTTGTGTTGGTTTCCCAAAAGGTAGCTAAGAAAAAGCAAAAACTCGCACAAAGGCTACCTTCAGAGCTGCCAACTGTCCTGCAGGACATCATCTTTCGCGCACTTGCCTTTCGCCGCTAAGTGAAATGAATCTGCAATTCTATTCCATTTTATGGCCCCCCTCTGCATCTCGGCTGCTGGCCCAAAAGATGGCCACGTTGGATGCTGATGCTGATGCCAGGCAGGCAGCTAGCCAGGTGTGGATTTAATGCGCGTCAGCCGCTGGCTGCAGTGTGGCCGATGGCATTTTGCCCGTGCGCCCGGCTCCGCCGCCGAAACACTTGCCGCTTTAGCCACAAGCCGAAAGGGAGCAAGAAAAACGAAATGGACGTGGCCTCGTCTATTCGCGAACTCTTGGAGTGAAACAGATCCAGCGGCAAATGCAAATAACTTGCAGGTTTTTTCTTTCATCTTGAAAACGCGCAGCATGCGAAACTGTGGCAAGGCTGCGGGTAATCAACAAGCGTTTATGGATGCCACAGCTCCTGCTCCTACTTTTCCTGCTCCTGCCAGTCCGCTTGTTGATGAACTTGTTGATGATCGTTGCTGCAGTCGTTTGTCCCACTGCGCTTTGCGCGTCGAGAGTTTTTGTCCATTTTTTTAGCAGCTTCAAAAAACGTGCATCTCGCAGCTGCAAATGGCCAGACAGCTTAGGATTGATGCACGAGAGCAATGGACGGCATTAGTAAGGCTCGCAGATTTTTAGTGAATTTAATTGGCTGGCCAATCAGCTGACAGCTGACGAATTGCTCGCCTCCTTGTGTGTCACCCGACTTGTTAGCCATTTGCATGCATTTGCATAAATCTTTTGACGTATTTAAGAAGAAACAAAGCCGCTGCCACGTCCCGCTGCCTGCTCCTGATTCATTTGGGACCCCCAAGCCATTTTCTAAACAGCAAAAGAAAGAACGAGAATTGAATTTTGCCAAAGCGCGAAATAAACAAATTAAATTGCAATTAGTAAGAAATAAAAAGGAGACCCGCTGCACAAAGACGCGAGGAATGTACAATGACAGTGGCCGACTGGCAGATACCCTGTGTTCAACGACCAGCTTCTCTTAGATTTGCTTAGATTTTTTCTTACCTAGGGAACATGCATTCTTAAATAAGTTCGGTTCCTTCAGCCCGATTATCTTATGACTTTCAGGCCTTAAATATGGTACAAGAATGTATCTAAATAACAAAGCATACGGCTCTATTTTAAGATTTGAGGTATTTTTATTTGAGTAAAGAACAGGTTGAGGTCTTACAAGAAAAATAAAATGCTCATAGTAGTCTTGAAGATTTTTAGGGCTTAAATATGACACCCAAAAGTGTTTATCTGCCAAAGCAGAGAGCTCTACCTAAAGATTTAAGTGGAGCACAGGGAGCACAAGCCCAAGCTACCCATTTTCAAAGAGTACAGGGTATACAAAGAGCCAAAAGCACAAAAGGGCTGTGGTGTCGAGTGTAGAGAAAACTTTTGTATTTCGCAAACAAATGATTGAATCGAGCAGAATGTTAATTAATAGACGATTAGATGACACCGCTCGAAAACCTGGCCACACATGAACGCCGAGCTCCACCTGAGCAGACGCACATTAGTCACGGCCATTGTAAGACCAAACCGAACACATGAAAGCCGAGCTCATCAGCAATTGCTGTCTGATGCCTCGTCTAACAATTACAAATTATTTCGGAACGCCCCAGCATGTATCCTTCCGGTTTTGCCCGCCGAGGGTGTGCCTGTAAATTGCCAAAGCCAAGAGCAAGTGCATCCTCTGATGCTTCCACTTTGCAGCGGGCGGTCGGTCGGGCGGTCGGGTGGTCGGTAAATCGAATTGCTTATCACCTTTTTGGCCTGACAGACATCATCATTCGATGCGAGGCGAACACATTCGTTAAAGTTCTTAGGCAAAGCCCGCCACCCACCTACAAGCCTTGCCCCTCCCGGCCGACCTCCTACGACTCAGCTGCCGTCTTTGTCGGGGCAACCCCTTTGGCATTTTAGCATATATATGTATATGTAGTTGACAAAATATGCATCTGCGTCGTTAGCGGCAGAGGCAGTTGCCCCACCCCGCCCCGATGCCGCACCGACACCCGCAAATATTTGCAACGATTCGATTGTCAGGCCAAAGGCAACCTCCAATTGGGTTTTGGTTCTGTGCGTTATTATTATTTCTGATATATGCGGTCTTACTTTGCGGTTGTCACTCGGTTGCGCTGTCACCGCGACGAGGATGCTGCCAGGCATGGCACAGCTGGAGGACCTGGCCTCCGTCCCAATGACTTCAGTCTCTGCCATCTGTGACTGCGTCAGCGCCAGCGTCGCCGTTAGCGTCGCCGCCAGCGTCGGCGTCGGTGGTCGTGCGGTCTTCGCTCCATGTGTCTGTCGTGTCATGGTTACATGCAAATGAAGCGTGAGTTTTCGAAAGGTGTTGAAAACGGCTGCCAAATGTGTGTGCCAACAACAACAACAACAAATGGGAACGCTGTAGTCTCGACTACAAAATACGTGGAGAGCTACCGAAAAATTGAAATATTTCTAATCTGTGTATACTATACGAAAGATACTTATCAAATTTGGTGCATCTAGCTCCTTTGGTTCTCGAGTTATGCTTAAAAGACCAAGTCTTAAAATCGATTTTTATCGATATTAAGGAGACTTTAAGTCTCCAGCTCAAGATTGATACGTTGAAACATAAAGGTAGACAGAAGGACTTAAAAGATTATGCTCTACGTCTTGAACAGGAATATATATACCTTATGGAGCCAGTCATGTCTCATCTGCACACTTGCACAAAACCCATATAGTCCTCTCCTTACCATTTGCAAACCGTACAGGGTATTGCAAGCAGAAGAGTCTGAGCAGGAGTGGGTCTGGGTGCGCGCTCTGCTCTGGCATTGAATTTGGTAAAGTCGTCTCCATCTGCATCTGCATCTGCATCTGCATAATTTTATGCCAACCATTTCAACTTTTATTCTTCTTCCTCTTTTTTTTCTTACATATTTCGTTGACAGCCATCGCCTCGATGACGATCATTGGCGGCGTGTATATGTGTGTGGCCCCATCGGAGGGGAGCGGCTCCACTTTCAGCTCTCCAATTTTGGAACATGCTGTCGAAATTGTTTCGTAATTGCGGTGTTGACAGCGCCCACGTGGTGACAGCGTCGCAGGTCCTTGCCAGGCGACAGCCAAAGATTGGGTTGGCGGCAGGCACTAGCTCAATCGCCGGGAGGCAACTCCGAGTTCCAGTTGGGGCCGGGCTTATGCACCCGCTGGTCCCAAAGCCATTAAATTTGTTACATTTTTAACTTTGCCAAGCTATTGAAAGGTTTATTATGTCAAATAATTAGCTGATATTCCAGAAATTTAGTTTGAATAGACTTTTAGCTGGGCTCTAACAGACTAAATGTGTTTTTGCACGAGGCATCCATTCGAGGCATAAATCTATGCCCTCGAGGCTGGCATATATTGCCGCTCATTTTGTGAATTTCTCAGTGCCACAAAACATTTTAAATGCAGTCAGAAACTATCGTATCATGTCGATAAATATCGATTTCGTGATATGGTTAATCGAGCAAGGCTCGAAGGTTATTCGACCTAAATACGCCAAACCTGGTATGTAGATTCCCGTAAAGTGTAGCCCGTGGCTTTTCGTTGCCCCAAAGAGTCTGAGACACTTCTACCAAGGCCAAAGACACATAATATATTATTAGAAACTCGTGCGTGTTGTTTCGTAAGAGATGTGGAAATTGGAACTCGAAGCTCTCGATCGTGTCTCGGCACGAACTCATTTCCAATTTCAACTGAAACCTTAAGAGTAGCTTTTCCATTGTCATTTCCTTGCAGTCTGCACATGTGCTTAATATTCTTGACGAGCACATTTACGAAGCGGAGCAGCCGCTAGCCACCAGTCGAATGCGTCTGGGCCACACAAAGTGTCGACGGCAGCGTCCGCCTCCGCATTTTGTGCTCCGACACTCTCGAAATAGAAAATTCAAATTTGAAAATATGGAAATGCAACGTTGACAATGAAAATGGAGACGTGGCTGAGGCAGCTGCTCCTAACTGTGCGGCGGAATGTGTGAGGATGGGGGTGAGGGTGAGGGGGAATGCGCCAGAGGGCTGTAATTCGATTAACACCTTGGTCGCAGGCATCGGCGGCGACTCTTGGCGTTTAATTGGTTACCAGCGTCAATGATGGCCCAGGAAGGAGCAGCTGCTAACCGCTCGACGCTCGACGCTAGGCGCTCGGCGCTCGGCTGCGGCTTATTAGGTGCGGAAATCTTTATTGATTGATGCATTGTTTGTTTGGCGCGCCGCCCGCAGACTCCGCGAGGGCTGTGGCAAGTGCTCATAATTCTTTCAATGCAACATCGTCCTTTGTCTAAGTGGCAGTTGTTGAATGGCGGCAGGTTGCAAGCGGATCAGCGCATCATGTCGGGAAGTGTGAAATGGGAAATGAAGCAGGGAAATGGAAACAGCAACTTTGACACATGCTCATGCCTTGGCTTCTAATTGTTTTTACGACTTGCCCAGTCAGTTGGCAAGAGTTCGGATACAAATGCTTGTGCGCAGCTCTTGACCTGGTCAAGAGATTGAGTGCTGCGTATAAATCTGCTTGCTGGCGGCCATTACGAAGTCCGCCTTTGTGGCACAATGGAGCACTTTAGGCCGGGACTTCAGAACTTCATTTGCAGCGCACAAATTGCATTGCACGACAATGGACGACGGGCCGAACCGGGCGGCGAAATCCCCTTTAATTAGTTCGCCTTTCGTTTAATGCAATCGCGAAAATATTTTTTAATTTAAAAAGCGTAATTCAATATCTGGCGTAATTTTATTTCCCATGCTATCGGGGAGTAGAAGGGTGGTTCTTTGGGGCACAAAGTGCCTGCCACTCTTTGTCAGCGCTGGCCATCTTCTGGCCGCTCCGTCGTTGTCCTTGTGCGCGTGTCCTGTTCAATTTCTCTTCTCTATTTTATTTTATTTTTTCTGCTTTCGCTGGCCGTAGAAAATGCCGTGCGTACATTTTTTGCGTACACTTCGATCGCACGTATATATATACATATAGGTATATATGTATGGATGCGTATGTGCCACACATTTGCTGGAATTGTGGCAACAACTGCAACTGAGCTGCAAAATGAGCCGCTCTGGAGTCGCGTGCGGCGCCCAAAATGACCTGCATTCCAATGGCTGGCGTTGCCTTTCGGCCATTTCCCGCTTTTCACCAGATTGTTGTTGTTGTTGTTGGCTTTGTTTTCTTTATATTGTGAAAATTGACGCAGGAAATGCCGCAACGTTTGGTTGTTGTTGTGGCTTCAGCACGAGTTCAAAGCTGCCGCTGATTGCGGGTCAAGAGTTGAGCAACAACAACAACAACAACAACAACAACAGCAGCAGCAGCTATTTGTGCCACTTGTTGTTGCAACATTTTAAAGTCCTTGCCGCCCCCATCCTGCGCTGAAGCCCTGCATCACCAACCCCTCGCCCGCAGATTTTAAGTGCTGATCAAATTTCCTGGCTGTAGCTTTAAGTGCAGGCTAAAAGACAAGGCAGGACAACGCGCTGTTGTTTGTCCTTAAACAGGACACCAAGTGCATGTGTGAGCCATGCAGAGGCAGAGCGAGAGGGAGAGAGGGGGCAAGAGTAAGAGAGTAATTGCAAAATTAAGCTGAAATGCAACAAATGTGCAAAGTCTGTGGTCCGGCAAAATGCGCTTAAGGCAGGCAGAGGAAGCCTTTCCTCTTCTTTTTTTCTTGGTTAGAAATTTGAGCCCTGGCCAAACGGGAAGTCAATTTGGCAGCAAGTTTTTGTGCTCGAACTGCAGCAGAGTCAACTGTTAAAGGAACGACTATAATAATTGACTGGGAGCACAGATGTTGCCATTGAAAGCTCTCTGGAAAATAATGTTATTCGATATCTGGGGAAGTTGGGCAACTAAAACTCTGATAAAAGGTGAAGGTCCTTTAAAACAAAAACTTCAATAAAATGCATATTTGACAAGGACTCAAGGCAAGCACAGCACGTTAAAGGTGCGTTAGTCGGGAAGGCACAACTATGGGCTACCCTACGCCTGCTTGTTGGAGCCTAAAAACTATATCGATTCTTATCGATTGCTTGGAAGCGAGGTCAGTTATCGACTATCGGAACAAACTTGTACTGCGCGGCTTTAAGTCTCTAGCTCTTATAAGTTGCCTAACGGATAAACAGACGGACAGACGGACAGACAGACGGAAGGAAGGCAGACGGAAGGACAGACAGACGAACATGGCTAGTTCGACTCGCCTATTGATGCTGATCAAGAATATATATACCTTATGCGGTCGGAGTAGCTTCCTGCCTGCCTGTTACATACATTTCCACAAAAACGTTATACCCTTTGTTAGGTTACAGGGCATAAAAAACAAATTTGCAAGCCATAAAACCTTCCCAGTGCAGAATTGTGTTTCAAAAGAAGTTCCCATTTGCCAACTCATTTCTTTTCGCTACAATTTGTATCAAATTCTTAAAATATAAAGAAAGCCAAAAAATGTTTTAATAAATTAAACAATTTTAAGTTTTGATAGCAAAATGAATAGTAAAAGTATTTTGTCCAATTTTTTAACACAAAATCCAACACATATTATGCAAACTTTGTTTTAATTAATTGTGAGAATTGCAGCGGAATTTAATATGTTTAGCATGGAGTTGGATTTTCGTACCTTATTTAAATATATTTTAATACTTTTTTAAGGCATTTTAACATCAAGCACAGTAATAATAACAGGAATTCTGCAGTCGGTAATGACCGACTTGCAGTTACCCAGTATTGAGCAAAGTTGATTTCCAATTATATGGATTAAAATCGAATTTAAAACTTGGGTTTTTCAGCATAACTCGAGAACTAAAAGAGCTAGATACACAAAATTTGGTATGCATCTCTTGTTTAGTATACACAGATTAGAAATAGTTCATCTTTTGGTTATCTCACCCCCACCCCCCCTCATTCCTACCAAAATTGAAAGCAACAAAAGTGGCTTACAGCTTTTGCCTTGTAATTTGGTGTATACTCACATTTGAATGCCGTTTTTATGTGCCTATAAAAAAATTAAAAATAAATTGTGAATAAATTAATCTTTAAGAACCTGTACGGGCAATCCGGACTTCATATTGGACTATAATGTCTGATTTGAAGAACTCAAAGCGTGCTCCTATAAAGAAATATATACACAGCAGATTCTTAGGAGTTTCCCAGGCGACTCGTTAAACTTGTAATTCGTCTTCCCTCTCGCACATTAGACAATTCTATAGTCCTGGAGGAAGTCACCCTGTGACCTCGCATGGATCCGGGTGCTAAACGCTCGACTGTTTTGTGGCAAAATCTGCAATGTGTCAGTTGCAAGCGGGTCTGCTGCTTGGTTCGTCTAGTCTCTGGGCTCATCTGCTGAATGCTCGACATTTTGTGCACAACAGGAAATTGACTTTTCATCGACAGCAGTGCAAGGCAAGAGGCAAGAGAGCGCGAGAAGTCTGAGGAAAATGTATGGCAAAAAGGAAAAACCAGTTGCAAATGCTACGCAAATAATTTCAGTTTCAGGCTCGTCGCGCGTCATGCGGCGTTGCCACATTCCGTGAAAAGAACATCTTCTTCTTGTTGGTCTTCTTCTTCGCTTGCTTCAAAGCTGTCAAAAAAGCTTCAGCAACAACTTCCGCTACATGAGCGTGTGGATGCGGATGCGGATGCGAATGCGGATGTGGATTGGCCCCCAAAAACCTGCTCAAAAGTTAAGCCATTAGCGAAATGTCCTTTACTTTGCTTATAACGCAATTTTCTGCTTCTTTCTCTTTGGCCTGTCCATTGTCTGATGCTTCGTTAGCCAGAGTTTTGGACACACTGTGCCTGGCCGCCGCTGCCGCTGCCGCTGCCGCTGCCGCTCCCGCTGCTGCTGCTGCTGCTGTTGTTGTTGTTGTTGTTGTTGTTGTTGGTGCTGCCTCGGCGCTAAATGACAACTTCACTGTCAGCATTTTAAACTTTTCGTCCAGCTCCCGCTCCCCCTCTCCTGTCCAGTCGCCCTCTGCCCCCTGTGAATCTGCGTTGCCCATTTTTCGGCTGCTAAGCAAAGTTTTTCGGTTGTTCCTCTCGTTGCATTGTGTCCAGAACGCGTTTGGACTAAAACTTTACTACAACGTTAATGAAGTTGAAGAATTTTTTGTTTCCTTTTCGTTTTTTTTTTTTTTTTGCAAGTGTGACAGCTTATGGGAGAATGTTTTTGTATGAGATTTGCTTTGTTGCAGCGGAATCATAGGTGACTGCAAATCCTAATTAAGTGGGGGAGAAATTTGAGTCAGCTAATTTAATTGAATTTCTAGTGGGCAACTTAAATTTATACTCAAATTTAAGCACCTTAAATAGTTTCGATATCTGGCCAATAAATACATTAGAATTTGAGCTCTGTTAGAAATAACATTACACACGTATGTAACAGTGTCAATATAAATTGCCGTTAGCGTCGTCTGTTATTCTAGCCTTATTTGCTGTCACTGTTAAATGTCAATAGCAGCAGATAAATTTGAACGAAACTGTGAGCGCAGTTAGCACCCCTAAGCGCATACATATAAATATTTCCCCTGCGCCGTCGGCAAGCTTTGCCAAAACTTCAACGCACTTTTTTAACCTTCAAAACTAATCAGCAGAGTTTCGTTAAGCGCTTTGCAGAGTGGGGTCGGCGGCAGCGCTGCCGGCGCATCGGCAGCGACGTCATGCGCAGAGCGTTCTCAGCGACGGCAGACCAGTCAAACGAGTAAAACAACAACAATGCACGCAGCATCAGAGCCCTCCCACGACACTTGCGCTCTGCGATGCGCTCAGCTGCTCTGAGTGGCAAAACTGAACGAAAGTTGCATGCGCTCTCTTCGGTTTCGGTCTCCGTCGCGCTCGCTCTCCCTCTCTTTTACAATGTCTTGCTACCGCTCTTGCTTGTGTGCGCCAGCATACAGAACCATTTGCTCCGAGCAAGTTAGTTTGAAATCGTCGCTCGCTGAATTCACTTCGCATTTGAGCCGACCCGCACGCCACGCGGCCGTCGCGCAACAAACAAACGACCGTCGAAGTCGAACTCGACGCTCAAGTTGAAGCGTAAAGCAAAAGCAAACGCAATCGAAAATTACTACAGAAATCGCACCTGTGTGTATGTTTAAGTAATCGTCTTGTCCTGCCTGACTCGTGGTCTCCTTTTCGTTCTCCTTTTTGTTTGTCGCGTTTATCGCGTGTGTCTTTCAATTGATTTCGTGCAACAGTAAATTGGCCACAAAAATTGCAAACCAAAATCAATTTTAAATATTGTGAAATCTCTTTGTGGGCTGATCGATCGTGTTGATTCGACGCAAGAAGAAGCAGGCATAAGACAAGTGCCGACAAGTGCGAAAGACATCAAAATGTGCTCAAAGTAAAAAATCAAAATAGAAGAAATTATTACAACGCATAGAAAAAGCGTAACAAGAAATTGAAGTTCAAAGTGAATTGGATAAAATGTGCAATCAAAGTGCAGTGAAAAATTGTTGTTAGTCGCCGAACACAGCGTTAACTGTTCCCTGAGCGGACGGAGCGGACGGAGCTGACTACCTTCTGATCCCTTCTTTCGTTTCACTCTTCCTCCTCTTCTCATCCTCGCCTCATCTATTTCGTCTGTCTGTACCGAGTGTCGGCTTTCTGGGCCCGCAAAAGCCGCCAAAATTAAGTTCTCAAAGCAGAGCCAGCATCACGCATACCGTCACACGGACAGCCTCTACGACGGTGGCACCGACACCGACGACGACGAATGTCCTTTGGAGTCGACCACAATGAATCCCTACGAGTTTGAGTCCACGCTCGACTGTCGCGACGCGGGCGGCGGCCCCTGCCCCGGCACCCTGCCCATGACCGGCCGCCACACCGCCTCCGGCGCCCCGCTGCACAGCCAAACGCTGCAGCATCAAAACCAACAGAATATACAAGCCGCCGCCGCCGCCGCCGCAGCCGCTGCCTCAGCCGCTGCCGCTGCCGCCGCTCAGCAGTCCTCGCACTACGACTACGAGTATCAGCATTTGCCGAATCGTCAACTGGATAACGCAGCCAACGCAACGGCCCAGCGCACACACGGCAGACAAGGTGAGTGAATAACTGTGCATCACATGAAATCCTCTCCTCTTGCTCAGTCCCAATTCTTTTTGTTTTTCTTCTTCTTCAATTCAAATCAAGTTGTTATTATTTAAAAATTGATCCCAAATAATCGTGAATATATTTTACTTGTGTGTGCTTCTTCTCCTTTCGTTCCCTTTGCTTTTATGCGCTTCACATTTACAGTTTGAAACATTAAGAGATTGTGAAGCAAATAAGGATTTGTTGATTAGCAAATATAACGGTACTTCTCTTCGACTTGGGCTCTTGTCTAATATTCTCTTTCGTTTCGCAAAATTTGTCAAATAAAATATCTCATCTTTTCCATCTGTGGCTTTTGAATGTAAACAAGAAAATCCTGAGATATGTTAGCTCTTTGTGAAAAAACAAAAATTTATATGCACTTTTATTTTATTTTTATTTTTTGTGCATTTAAATGTCTTTAAGAGCAAAAAATAATAATGAAAATAAATGTACGTTTACACTTTTTAACCATTTTCAATGAGTTTAGGGTATAAAAATGTATCCAAAGAAAAGAAATTTAGACTCAAGTAGAATGCACTGAAAAGGTCTACATTTGATCTAATGAACTATTTCTAGATTTATTTAGAACTCGAATTTTTATTCATTCTTATCGATATTCGACTTTTTTCCAAATCTTAAATTATTCTATATTATACTTTAACTATAACTGAGATCTGTTTTAATATTTTTTCAAGTTTCGAATGAGTATTTCTAAGATTATCAAAAACGCAACTAATAAAAGAACTTAAACTAGTTGCCCTTTGATAATTTTAGCTCAAAATTGTGTTAATTTCCATTAATTTCGATACTGTACATTTTTGACCTTTTTTCGTGCTTGGAATGCGAATTTCTTATCTTCAGGGTATAATATTTGACAACTTTTTCGTAAAAGTTTTATAAAATTGGCGATAAAAGTTTTAATACTTCCTTCTTTTTTAAAATTTACCACAAAACGGTTTCCATTTCCATTTAAATAGAGGGAAATTCTTTGGGAAAGTCGTATATAGACTTTATTTATCGGACTTTATTTACGCATTCTTTTTCTATATTCGAATGTTTTTGAAATCTTGTTATTTATTATTTTAGCCCAAAATAGTTGTTTTATGATTATTTTTTTTTGCGTTTGGAAAGAAAACTTCTTATCTTTACGTGATAATATTAAATAAGAAATAAGTTATAAAGTAAACAATTTTATTAAATTTGTTGTAAAAGTTCTATAAAATTGTTGATTAAACTTCTAGCAATTCCTTCTTTCAGCCTAAATTGCTTTTTTTTTTCAATTAATTTTGAGATTAAAATGTTTTATTTTCTGATTTGGATTGAGAATTTCTCTATTCAAGAACTTTTACCACTTTTTATAAAATTGTCAATTAAACTTCTTGAAGTTCTTCTGCTTTAATAATTCTAGCTGAAATGGTTTTCATTTGACAAGTTCAAAGGAAAGTCGTGAAAGCAGTTTATTTAACGGTCGTTGGCTGAGCTTGTGATTTCGCAAATGAATTGTGATAATTCCAGTAAGACTGTAAACTCATTTGCGAGTCGCCAAATGGATGCATTGTGCCCTGCTTCGATTGAAATTCGATAATTATTTCGGCTAAGCTGGCCGCGTTAAGCCCCTTAAGCTGTGCGTCGGGGCGAAACTTTGGAGGAAGCCGGCGAGCTGGCAAATGAAAATGCTGCGGCGCATTTTCATTTTCAGTTTCGTTTTCGGTGGCATTTTCATAACCCCGTGAAAAACTTGCGACAACTTTGTACAAATTAGTGGCGCTTATCGCCAACATTTTGCATAAATTAAACAAATTAGAGAAAAGCCACGTTGAGTCCCCGGATCGCTGGCAAAGTGAATTCGACTTTCGACGGATGGGTTGACATTCAGATTGGGTCCCCTCTCTCTCTCTCTCTCTCTGTCTCTCTCTCTCTTTCTAGCTGCAACATGGATTTTTCCGGCTGAGCGAGTGGCTTTTCCATTATTTGTCTTAATAATAAAATATAAAAGCGTCTGCAGCAACAATAAAAAAAATAGAGCCAGCAAATTATGCGACGCAAACTGGCAACCCATCATGCCACAGTGCCCCTTCCCCAGTTGCCCGTCGCTCTTTCCCCGAACCAAGCCAAGGCTCGTTCCCGGCCGCATGTTAAAGAATTCCAAATGCGACGCCTGCGGCTGCGGCGTCAGATAGAGAAAACGAGGAAAACCTCGAAAAACTCTCGAGTTAGGGTTTTCGAGTGGAGTTTGGTTACAATTGCCAGCGCTCGTTTTGTTCCCTCCTGCGTCCCCTTGCCTGTTGTCCTTTGGGCTTGTTTGCTCGCTGCCTGCATTCCGTCCGTCCGTCCGTCCGCCTCTCCCTGTGCCTTTTCCTTTGTCGTTGATTTTGCCCGTTTGTTGCTTTGGCAAATTTCATTTAAGCCGCCGCCTGTCACATAAATCCCGGCGACTACCTCCGCTTATTGGGCCCAACAACTCTTTGGCTGCTTGTCAAACTGCCTGTCAAGTCTGGCATCTAGAATGGTTCCTTACTTTGCCTCAGCTTATCAAATATGATTAGTTGCAGTTAAGCATGTTTAACGTTCAGGTTAACTTCTATTGTTAATTAACAGAACATATTGTCTGTCTTTAAAGTTCGTGTTAATTAGCACAGTTACATAAATTGTTAACATAATTTGAATAAACTAATTTAAGGCAGCTTTTCTTTAATAATGAAATAATATCCCTTTTTGCTTATCTGCCTCAATCCATAAATTTAAGTCCTTAAGTCTTGGGTCAATTTTATTATTTCCTACTTTTGAAGTTCTCTGCATTTGCCCACGCTTCGTTTCTAATTCCCTGCCTCTCGCTCACTCTCACTCGCTCACTCTCACTCGTGCTCTCTCATGCACACACGCATGGAATTTACATAACTTTATCTCTGGACATTTGCTCTTTCACTTCATCTACCTGCTGCTGGCTGGCGTTATAAAAACAATTGCCAAACAATTGAAGCCGAAACGAATTACACAAACACACACACACACACTTACACCCAAGACAGAGAGAACGAACGAAAGTAAGGCAGAAAAATATCAAGAATAAAGGTTTCTATGCTGCCTGTTGTAAGGCTGGCCGTCGGCTAGCGTGTGAGCGGGCGGGCGGGCGGTGCTGTACCTGCAGAAGTTGAGTGGAGTGGAATCCCGCAAAACAAAATTGTAAATTTACAGCAAAAACACAGAAATAAATTTCGTAACTGCAAGCAATAAATTGCAAAACGGCTACTGCTACAGCAACAACAACAACAACACCAATTCCGACAACAACAACAACAACGACTTTCGGCACTTCACTTTTGGCGAATGAAATAAAATTCAATAAAATGTTGGTGTGCGGAGGGCGGCGGCGGTGGGGGGTGTGCGGCTCGTAAATTTTGAAGCACTTCAGCGGGCAGCTGGTAAAGGCAACACAGTCCCTACCAATAGATGTTGCCCGCCCCCGCCAGCCACTCACCCTACCCGCCCACCCGCCTGTCATAAAAATTCTGAGCGAAAAATTTGCGCCTTCTTTTGGTTTCTGTTATTTTTTTTCTTTCTCCGTTATTTTGTTGTTGTTGTTGTTGTTGTCTTTATGGTGGCATAAAAATACGCAGAGAATAGAAAATGAGAAAAATTCCGCTCTCACTTGGCAGCTGTTGATGTGTGAAAATATTGCAAAGAAAAAAACAAAAACAAAAACAAAAGTAAGAGCAAAAATAAAAAACAAGTGCCAAGAATATTGGAAATTTGTATATGTTTATTTATGGCTTCCGATTTGCATCAGTGACTATATTTTTATTCTGGCCAGGCCCAAATTAGCCAAATTAGCTTTTGCCAGAAATGGTCCGCTTTCGCGTGCTATTCACAATGGCAAAAGGAGAAGAAGAAGAAGAGCGAAAAACACAAGTCAAAAGCACGCAACGCATTTCGAAATTAAATTCCAACAAGGTCGCATTCGATTTGAAATCTCTCGCCTTCCAAATTTTCTCACACTGATTTTTCCAGCAGCGCAAAACAACAAAAATTTATTTGTTTATGCCGCGCCTGATTAGTTTATGATCCCACCAGACCGCAAGCCCCCGGCCCCCGCCCCCGCCCCCGGCCCTCCGCATGGTCCCCGCAACCAGCTAATGAGGCCGCTCCCCCACATGGCCCACATGCTCGCCGCCGCGAATGTGGCCGTGTGTTTCCACCTTTGGCTCCGGTGGCGGTTCTTGAGTAGCCACTTGGCCACTTCGACCGCTCCGCGTTGTTTATTTTTGTACGTTTGGTTTCTTTGCGAAATCGTTTTTTTTTTTTTGGAAAAACTGTACAAATCTTATGCGTTTTAGTATTTGGATTAAATTGATTTGTTATACCCTACATAAGGTGCTTGTTAGAAAGGGTATGCATGACTCATTATCGAGTCGGTGACTGACTAGGCGATGAGCCATAACATGTGATACAGGGTATCTCCCAATTGAACAAATTCGATTGTTCTGCTCGTTATGTAAGCTGTTTATATACCCTATGCTCACTAAATATGGTGGGTATATTCGTTATTGTTACGGTTTGTTACAGGCAGAAGTAGGCAAGTCCGAACACACAGAGTATATAAACGACCTTGATCAGGACGTCGAGCCGGGTCGATTTGGTCCTTTTGCAGATCCGTCTGTATCATCGCGTCGATCTCGGGAACTACAAGAGCTAGAGACTTGAAATTTGAATTGTATATACTCCTCTGCCATACCAAGACGAGCTTCACAATTTTTGTCGATATCAAGTCATATTTGCCAAATATCGATAAAATACGATTTTGAGCTTTGGTTTTCAAGGCATAACTCGAAAGCTATAAGAGCTAGATAGGCTTTCGATAGGCCTTAATGGTTACCTCACTCTTCTTCTTCTAAAATTAAAAGAAAATACATTTTCTTATGGGTAGAGCCTTGTGATTTGGTATAGACACACATTTGACTGCCACATTAATGCCCTTAAAGCTGCAAGAAGGTCGAACAGAAAGCATCGAAGTTATTCTGCAATAAATGTCCAAAAGTATACATATTTTATATCAAATAATTTACGGGGTATTTTAAAGTCGAGCACACTCGATTACATTGTTATTAGTTTTCTTTTTTTTCTATAAACACAATCTGTTGTATTGTTTGGATTTGTGTGGCAATTATTGTTGGCGGGTGCGTTCGTTTCTTGGATATGCTTCGGATTTGTTTAATGCTCTCCGCTGTTTCATGGCTTCGCATATTTCAATACTGTTCCACTTGATTTAGTGCTATTGTTCGAAGTCCGTCGAAAGCGGCCACTTTTCACAGATAACAATTATTTCGATCAAAAGTCAGCCTAAAGTCTGGCTAATCGCGGTTCATGTAGTGCAAATAGAATGTGAATGGTTTTTGAATCATAATTGTTTCTTTTCATTTTAACTAAGATGTGTCAAGGAATAAACGTTCGAAACCGAACTCAAGAGTAATTTCTGAAAAGGAAGAGCTAGCAATATCCTACTGGACTTCTAAAATGCCAAATTAAAGTAAAAATATGTATAAGAGCGTATATATAGTATTTTCGTAAAGTTTAAGCAGCATTACTTCTAAGACCTCCTGGCCACAAACTGTGCTGAGCTTTGCTTGTTTGGCCTAAGTGATCTCCTGCCTAAGAACAGATAAGTCCTGATGCCCGGCCGCCTAATCCTCACTTGTCGATAAGCTGCTCAGCGGCTAATCCTTGAAATCAACCTTGTTGGCGTGTTCAGTCTGGCTTTAATGATGCCATGAGCACAGCTGTCATATTAGCTGCTGTTCGGGGGCAGTAAAATGTTTTACAATTGCCAGTGTTGCAGAACTCCAGATCCCCGCCTCACTGGGGACATCGGTGGCAGCGACATTTGTAAAATGTCTGCAGCGATTTTCGCATCTTTTTACATATATCTAAAAATTGTTTTCTGCTCGTTTTTTCCGATTTTGTTGGGATTGTTGGGAGAGAGCTGCGGAAACTGTCAATGACAGAAGCTGACTAGGCGCCGGCGAGCAAAATTCCAACTTATTACTTCCTGACAGCTGTCAAAAAATATGCAAACACCCAACAACAACAAGAAGAAGAAATATGCAAAACTATGCGTCGAATTGTGCGCAGAATTATGTAAATCAAAGCGATTTGTAGCAGGCCAAAAAGGAGTAGAAAAAGGTAGCAGCTAAAAAATTGACATCGCCAGGATATTCAAAATGTCAGAGGCACACACACACACACAGGCAGACAATGGGAAAACCGAGCGGGTCGAAGAGAGAGAGAGGGATGTCTGAGAAAAATGCTGGGAAAATTACACGTAAACAGCAGGAGGCCAAAACGAACGCCCTTTTTGTCTACAGCAATTTTTGCAAAGCGCAAAGGGACTAGATAAAAGGACACTCACACTTACACACACACACACAGAGAAACACACGCACACAACAGGCCCTAATACCCATGCACTCAACCTGGCACACGTTGGGAGGGTTAGTCTAAGGTCTCCGGACTTTAATGATGCGCAGGACAACCGCAAATGAGCAATACTCGAGCTGGCAATCCCCGGCTGAAAGATAAATTAGCACCGACAATTTGTTAGGTATGTTAAAGGTGAGCCCAACAACAACGACTTGACCTGAACCCTACCGACCTGCTGCGCGCTGTTTCTACGTGCTCTGCGCTCGCTCTCCGCCATCTTCAACGTTTCGGAGTCACACTCGATGCAGTTGCACCACCAGCTGATAGGTCGTTAATGTCGCTTTGTCATTTCGAGATTAGCCAAGAGCATTATGCCGTACCCCTTGCGCCACGTATCGTTCTGTGTGTGCTATGCCCCATTGGCATTTCCTGCTATTGAGGGTCTATCGCCTAGAGCAAGGGGGTAAAAAATGAAATCAGTAAAAAGGATAAAGACACGCTCACTCGTTCATATTATAATTTGATTTTTGTTGCGCAAAGCCGCTTAGCCAGCCAGCCGGCCTCTAATATTGTTAGTCCAAGTCGGGACGGGCATAGAGTACGTTTGGGGCATTCGTATTCGATTGCGCATTCAAAATTAATGCTGACTTAGTGCTTGATATTTTTGAAAATTGAATTCGAGCTGTTACCTTGGGGAACAGAGACGAGTTACATGGGTTATTCATCTGCTGGGATTTGGGTTTCTTTTTGGGGGGAATATTTCAGCCAGCGGATGTGGCCGCCTATATATTTCGGAATCTCAATCGCCGTGCTGCTGCTGGCGATAGCTCCAAAAGCGGTGACAGCTTCTCGGCTTGGCACAATCTGAGGCATTAGTCACCACACGCTACGGACAAAGTATAGAACTTTATGACTTGTGCACATTGTCTGGACTGACTGACTGACTGAATGAGTGACTGACTGCCTGATGATTGTTTACAGTAATTGCAGTAGCAAGTTCTGAGAACATTTCCACTCTAGGTTACCCCAAGGACCAAGCCAGACCAAAACGCAGAGGCACGCAAAACTCATAAAAATATGCGAGTGTTTGCCTTTTTTATTGTCGAACATTAAATTTATTATTTTTTATAGAATGTTTCACAACTGAATGCAAATTTGTTTCAATGCTCTACCACTGCCACCGCCTCCGCATTTGTTTCTTGGGTTTTACGAGCGCTCAGCATTTCAGCATTTCTTATTTTAATTGCATTGAGCGCTAGATTTCTGCTCGGCATTGGCTAAAACTGAAGCTGTGGACTGCAGCGCAGAGTTTTTCTAGCCAGCTCATAAAAGTATTGCCAGAGTTTTTCAGAAGTTGTTAAAAACTCTATATAATGACAACTTTTTAGTGCAGCACGCTTAGTTTTTTATGCGCCAAATGCATGCTGATAGCTGATCTGAGGCGACGATGCGTGTTGACAGCTTGTGTGTGTGTCGATCTTGGGGGGTCTTCTTTTTCCATATAAATCGCACTCTGATATCATCAGCTAGCTGTGGGAACTGGAACCGCAGAATGCACTTGCCGCCCCACCCCAACCCACCCCACCAAGCCGAACAAATTTCCGCGCTGACCTCAGCTGCCGCTCTTCACTAGCTGCTATCGCTAATAAAATATCTGGCTCGCTATAAATACTCGCATATATATGCCACTTGAAGCCGCCAACCAGCTGCAGGCTCCGGGCTCTGAAAGATTTCATTTATCAGCGGAAGCTCTCAATGGCACAGCTAACCAGAAAGCAACAAAAAAAAAAGAGCAGGACGGCAGCAGAAGTCAAACTTTTGACCGATATAACTTAAATATGTGTATGTTTGATTCATTGTGGGGACAGCGGACAGCGGACAGAGGGCGTTGTAATAAATCCAACAAATAATAAAAAAAAAACACTCACACACTTTTAATGCGCCGAAATCTGGGCACCTTAAAGCGGCTTAGAGGACGAAATTAGGCAACAGATAAGAGCCGGACTGGACGACAGCTGTTGGTCCACTCAAAAGGCAAACAAAATGCGGTCACTAATAAAATTTGGCGCTGTGCGTTCCCTGGATAAACAAAACAAACCAGAACAGCACAGAACGAAAGGACCAACTGTGCCCAGCACTCCCTGCGCCCTAACTTCGGGCATTTCATCTTAAGAGTCGAGCGATAAAAATAGCGACAGCGATAGAGAGAGAGAGAGAAAAAGAGAGCGAGAAAAGCACATTCCAAGGGCTTATCAGACAGAAAATCCAGCACAGCTACGTTGACAACAGTCGGAGGCGAAGAGACAGAACTAGAGCGGGAAATCAGTGAAAATCATTTTCATTTTTATGAGAAAAACAGCAGAAAGATGCGAGATGCAAGATGCGAGGAGACGAGACAAACACAGCAACAGCCGAGAAGATGCGTGGCAAGCGAAGGCAACGAAACGAAACAAAACAATAAAATAAAATTTAAGATACATTTGAGACCAAAACAAATAGGCAGCGAAATAGGCGCACAAACTACAAAAGGAAACGAGCGAGAGGCGGGCAGGAAAATGGAAAATGTTTTTAGCTCTTGTTTGTTACTGTTGAGGACGAGCCATTAAAATTGTGCGCGCCGCGTAGAAACAATGTCGCAGCTGTACAACAGGCCAGAGAGAGAGAGAGACGAAGAGTGAGAAGGAGAGAGAGTTAGAGATATGCGGGAGAGCGAGAGATAGTTAGAAAAAGGCAAACATCAAATTCGGGACCAAGACCCAGAGGATGCGTGTGTGTGTGTGAATAACTTGCCTGGGCTCATGAGTTTTCCTGCCAGTTCCTTTGACTCTTTTATGGCAGACGACACTTAAAGTAGTTTTCATGTTCGGCTATATTTGAGCGAAAAATAGGGGAAAATGCTTTATATGGGCACTTGAGGCAGCTGAACAGGCGACGATGAAGTGCTTTTCTGCGATTGAATGCGAAGTGATCAAGTGATAAGGCGGTGTTTGGAAAACAGTAATGAACAAATCGATGGATACACATATCTAATAGCTATAGCTGGAGCTTCGCTGCGATTACCGAAACTTGTATCTTACAGATACATGGGTGAGCGCCATTTCACGGTTTGACAAGCACAAAATGCGCTCGACTAATGGAAGTTTTACGATAGTTGCCCGTTATGACTGAGGCGACAATGCAACATCAATTTTTATGAAGGCTATCTTCTTCATTTATTTTTTGTTTATTTTTTTGGGTAAAAAATGTATCTTTCACTCAATGTGTGTGTACATTAGGCGCTGGCATAGATATAGATACAAGATACATTTATGCGCTGCATGCGGGGCGTGTGGAAAAAACAACAACAACCGCATTTTTAGCACATTTTCAGCATATCAACTTACAATGGACGCGACACGCAGGACGACGCATCAGGTTACAGCCTGCCTGCCTGCCTGGCTGCCAGCCTGCCTGTCGGTCGGTCGGTCTGGCATTTTATGCATATCGTATAACGTACAGAGGTCTCTGCCTATGTAGCCCACCCTCGTCGCAGCGGCTGCCGCTGCCGCAGCCTAATGAAAGGCAGTTAGTGTGTCCTGCGTCCGGCTCAAAAATGCGGGAGCAAACATTCGAGAGTCGTAAAATAATAATAGTGTCTCGAAAGAAAAAAGAAGAGAAAAACATACGAATAAAGAAAACAGGTCTTAGATTGAGCCACACCGGTCTCGCACCTTTCCACTCTCTCTCTCTATCTCCCTCTCTCTCACACTCTCTCTTTTCCACTCTCCTTGGCTATCAAAGTGTAAATGTTACCTAATGTTTTTATTTGATTAGCGTTCGCTACGTGCCGCATTTGTTTCTTGTCTTGTTTGTGCTCGACGAAAAAAGAAAATCTTGTGCATTTTCCTTGGAATTTGTCTGCTGGCCTGTTCATTTGACGAGATTTCCTCTTCGCTGAGCTGCTGCTGCTGCTGCTGCGCCAAGATTAATTGTGTGCGCGTAAATTTTTTAATTTCGTGGAAATAATGTTGAGCGCTGGAATTTCATTTCTTAAGCCAGGGCCGAAAGTCTGGACAGCGGATAATTTGTTTGTGATTTGCATTCTTCAGAACGGTGTTTTTCTTATTTTTGTTTTCGTTTCTTTTTACATTTTTTCTTGGCCAACTTACTTTGAATCGCTTTGAAGTCTATTTGAATATTTCTTCGTAACATTTTTTTACACGCTCTTTTTAAAATAACATTTATTTTGATTATTTTAATTACTTAATCTCTAATCTAAACTTTGAAGCTGTTCGTTTTACAAGATCTCCTAGTCCTAAAACTGGCGAAATTCAACCTGGCTTTTAACATTGAAGTTTACTCTAAAGAGTGATCCATATGGGTATATATTATGGACAGGTGCTTAAGATATAGTTCCTTCTTCTTTTCTGAAATGTTCTGGACTAGCCTCAACTTATATATATTCCTTAAACAAGCCTGGTCAAAATCAGAATAATAAATCGTGCATGGCCAAGGTATTTAAACTTTGCTCGCTCGCAGATGCCTTTGCATGCTGCTAACATATAATTTAATAAAAAAAAACGTTGTTATCCTTGTTTAAATGCCGCTCAAACTTAATTCAAATCAGACGAAAAGCTCTCGCAGCTTAGAATGAAACTAAATGAAGATATTTCCCTCAAGCTTCTCACATGCCTGAGCACAATTTGTGCACTAGATGCCTTCTTCTGGTGGGGTTAACTTAGTGCACTTAATTTAAGTACATGTGAGAAGTTGAATTTGAAAAAAGGCAAGTAAAAAGTGCTGGGATTATGCCACTTTGGTGTTTGCGAAGCACCTGCAGCTGGCAGCAAACGATACTTACATTAGCCCGCCTTCAATGAAAGTGAAAAACTCGCACAGTGAGGCACAGTGAATAGGCGAGGCGGCACGCCCACCCAATGGAACGCCTGCTTTAATTGTGTCAGCCTGCAAGGGGGCAGATGCAACGAAAAGGCTCAACTCGAAAGTGAAATGTTTGCACTTATTGCTCTACCTACGAACAAGTCCGTATTGTTGTATTTCGTCGGGTCTTTTCATTCGCAACCCCCATTTGCTTTTCTCTGCTGTGCTTTATTGCACTGCAATTTATTTGATGTGCTGCCTCACAAATTACGCATACGCCACGTTCTCTCGGCTCAGATTTTGTGGGTGGGACAAAAGCAGTGAAAAACTCTTAAGGTAACAGCAAAAACGTGTGTTGTTGAGGCCTCGCAAAGTTTCAGCCCTGCCGCAAGACGGATAATACGAGTAAGCAAATAAAACTCGACGCTTCAAGTTTTTGCTGCGACTTATGTGCACATTTCTTGCCTCTCTTTTATTCTGACAAAATAATTTACTTAAACTCTTGCTTCAATTCGAGTTCTATTCCCAGTTCGCTGTGCTCCACCCCAATTTTTATTTGATTTTTTTTGATTGCTCGAGAAAGTTTTGGGGCCAACTAGTTGAAGGGGCGGACTCCTTCCGCTAGAATATGCTGCACAATGAAATGCTTAAGTTCCTTATTTTTTCCTCATGTTTTTTTTTTTGTGGCCTTCTATGGCTACCGAGCAGCAGTTGGGAAATTTTGTCGGAAAATAGAAAATGTTCTGCTGACAGTTGTCAGTTGATTGTTTTCATTTCATTTTTGGCCGTCAATAAGTGGAAATATAATAACTTCAGAGCAAGTACGAGGTTTGTTTGCATTGTGCTTTGCGTTTGTCATCAGTCGGCGCCCAGATTGGGCCAGCCCGTCGTCTGGACTGGGGATCTATCTCAACCGGACTACGGTCTGACATTTTGCTGTCAGTTTTTGCCTGGCATGTGTGACAGTAATCATGTTCAATCATGTTTTGTTGGCATAAACTCGCCGCATCGACAATGGACCTCGCTCTATTTCTGTTTCTATGTCTATGTTTGACATTGACATGAACGGCACTCGAAACTTGTTTATGCCTTCTCTTTGGTTAATGGCACAAAGACTTCATTAGGCGCCGCCTCTCGGAGTGGGCGACTGTTAGGCAGTCTCAATGATGCCCAATGCCCGATGTCCGATACCCGATGCCCAGTGACATCGAAAAGTTCTGTTTGCACAACTGATCAGCTTTACACACATGCATGGTGATACATGAAGGAGCGGCAAGCAGTTAGCAGAGGATGCTCGGTTTGTTATCTGGGCATATTTCATCACGGCAGCAACTTTTACTGGGACCCGCACTGCGCTGCTCTGCTCTGCTCGACTCTGCTCTCATGATGAATTCAAAGTAAAATATTCCAGACGCGGCAGGCGGCACTTTTAATAAATTCAAGAAAACAGCAAAGTCCCCACCAGCTATGCAGTCGGCAAAAAAGTAATAAAATATTAATGAAATTCCAAACACCTCTCGTGTGTAGACCCTCCCCTCCACATCCCTGGCCGTCTAAGCCACGCATCCAACACGCAAACACACGCACCCAAAGCGATTGGGAGCGAGGAGACTAAAGTTCAGCTCGGAGCTGCCAGCACTCTACTGGCGCCTTGAGAGCAATTTTTTAGTTGCGTTGTTTTCGCTAACAAAGCACGCACCGGACGAGGCTGGGAGACGTCGCTGCTAGAGACAGACACCGCCGGACGCCACTTCCGGCAACGTGGCAGCCCGACCAGACAGACAGACAGTCCGACGGACCGACCAGACACAGGCGGAGCATTCAGAGAAGCTCAGCGCCCGGCAATGTCAAGTTTCTTGGCCATATTTTCGCACCTAGGTGCGATGACGTTGGCAGCTAAACGTCACAAGGCCATAAAACGTAGCGCCAGGCAGCCAAGTGCGGGACAGGGGGAATAAGCGGGGAAATGAACACTTATCCAGAGAGTGGCTGCCAAAGTGGGCAGCTTGCTATGAAGGATTGCTCAACGTGGAAGCTTTCTTGAAACGAAGTGCTCTCAATTGGGATCCGAGGATCGGCATCTGCATGGACTGAAGCTGGCCAGCTGCAGTGGCACATTCCTTTGCCTTGCCACATGTGCCTGGCCAATAATGCAACATAATGGAATTTTGCATTTGGGAACTGTGGCAACAGCAGAAAGCGGATTGCCTGCCAAGCAAACAATGCAACAAAAACTTGTGGTTAAGCAGGAAAAAATAGCACGAGATGCAGTTGAAGAAACATACGAACAGACTTTCACCTCTTTCTGAGGTGACCCTGCCCGCCCGACCCGATCCTTACAGCAAGGAAGTTCTATGCCAAATTCAATTTGCCCGAAACTACAAAACAAAAGGCGTGGCGGGGCGGGCTGTAGGGGTTGCAGAGCCACAAAAGTAGACGAAATTTATTTTAAAAAGCAAGCTGAGCAGCTCGGCTCTGAGGTTGGGGTAGCTCAGGAATACAATGGAGGAGGACTAGAAGGGCTGCTGCTGGGAGTGGGAGCGAGAGCGGGAACGGGAGCTAACGCGGTTAGGGGTTGCCTGCTGCGGCGGCACGAAAAACAAATTAAAGTAAATTCCCCAATTTCATTTTGCGGCAACAAAGTACAAAAAATAAAAGCACCAGCTTCGGCTTTACAATTGAATGAAACAGAAGGAAACGCAACGAACTAAACAATTGCATTTGTTATGTGATTCGGACTGGTAAATGAAAATTGGAATTGGCCCGGACTGGGGTGGGAGCTGTTGCTGGAACTGGGGCTGGGGCTGGGTGCAAATTCACGAATGCCAGGCGAATTCCTATGAATTTTCTGCCGCTGAGAGCGCCGCAATGTCCTTGAGCGTAAAGTTTATCACGATCTGAAAAGTTTTAATGATGATCATAAATCAGCAAAGAGTAAACAACAATAAGAAAACAAGAAATCTAATCGTGAATAATACGCACGCCTTCGTTTTCATTATGACAATGGGAACTTTGCTTGTGCTCGATGCCCAACATTTGCCTAATGGGCCTCAACAGCTGAGGATAACCGGGCCGGGCCACAGGATACAGAATACGGGACAACAGAATAAAATGTTGCCATGCATTTTCATAAGCAGCCAAGCCTTAAATTTGTCCAGGCGCAAAACTTGCCGCCGACTCGTCCACAACTATAAACTACGACTAACTTTCGACTTTTACTTTGGCGCTTTAATAAAGTGTGAAAATGTGTAGAAAGAATGGAAAACCCGAGACGAAGACGAGGCTAACTTGGCCTTAAGTTTATCCTGAAAATCGATACGTGAGATTGCCCCAAGCAGATTGCCGGACTACTATTATTTTGTGGATTGGTGGGTGTGCGGCGGGCGGGCGGGCGGTCGTGTGGCTAAGGGGGGATTTATTCTGATGGGGCGGCGTATTTCATAAATTTTTCAGCGCCTGAAAATGTTATTTATATTTCATGGCATGGTGAAAAGAAAACTTTGGCGCAGCACGAACGACTACAAATCGTGCGTACACCAAAAGAAAGCCAAGACAAATCGAGGTTGCGGGACGGAGATGGCTGTGGGCAGCGAGCAGCAGGCAGCGGGTAGCGGGTGGCAGAGATGGGCGGCATAAAAAGTGGCAGCGTGCACAACTTTTACACTTGGCCATGGGATGTGCGGCAATGCTGCGTCGTCCACGTCGCTTTACGGCTTCGTTTATTACGTGTGAAAAGGCGACAAGGATTGCGGTAGGCGGCAGGAAGCAGCAGCGCGTCCTGCGACAATCTCCCCGGCATGACACCATAAAGTTGAGGCAGTCAGGGACAAGGAGACGTGCATATGACCAAGCTGCACCTAAATTCGATATTCTGTAGAATTTCGAGAATCAAGTATTGAATATATGGGCCACAAATTTTACGACTTTCCACTTGGCTGGAAAGCCTAGATTGGTTTCACAGTGCAGTCAAAGCGTGACACTCGGCTTGATGACCCACCAATCAATGCGCTTCAGCTCTGCGGCTCGACATTAGCTTTCACAACATAACAAATTATTGATTCCATTGTGGAACAAAAGAAAAAGTAAACCCTCTTTGGCTACACGCCATTGCCAGCTCCAGTTCCATAAATCATAATCACCTCTCGCTCCTTTAGTTAACACACGCCAGCCAGAGCACTGTCTGATGCGGGCGGACGGACGGATAGCTGGCCGTAGTTGACAGTTTGCCACCTGCCCAGTTCCAGGGGCGGCGACCTAAGTCAACAATTAACTCTGACATGCAACTGTGCAGCGGGACAGTTTCGAATGCTAATAAATTTATTGTTGTACAAATTTGTTAAACAACTTTAAGTTAATTATACAATTTACGCGAACAAATGAAACGAAATGAAACTGTCCGGGGGCACTTGTCGTTTGCGTGCAGCCCACCCACCCCCAATGCTCAATCTCCAACCCCGTTACGTTACGTTGTGTGCGGTCTATAATTAGCGTCTGGCAGCTTTCCGCTGTGAGCTGTAAGTGTTAATTGAATGGGAAAGGCGGTCGGCAGAGTCTGTTGTGGAATTGGCCTGGTCACTGGTCAGTTCACGTTCACGTTCATTCAGCCACAGCCATTGTCCACCGAATAATTGATGTGTGCTCGTCGCTGCGTCGCCTCGCCTCGCGTCTCGTCTCGTCTCGTCTTGTTATTTGCCGCTTATTGATTTATGCAAATATTGGCACATCAATTAATATGCCAAAAGTTGTGGAAAGGTCGCGCTCTCATCTAAAGATAATTGAAATTTGTGGTCTGCCTGCCCAGAACTCGAAACAGAACCAGAATCAAGCTCCATACATTCGTGTGCGCCATGAAGTTGTCTGCTGTCTGGCGTATTATCCTTTTCACCATAAACACATATTTTCATTGTCAAACAAGGCAGCAAAAATCTCAACAAATTTATGAAACTTCTGCCTTTCCCACACCTGTGGGCTGTGTATGTGTGTGTATGTGTCAAGCATAAGGCGATTCATAAATAAAATAAATAAAAATTAACATAGACAGCGGTTGGGTGGGTGCAAATAAGCCCACACACACATATGTGTGTGTGTACATAAATAAATAAAATACAAGCGAAATGAAATGAAATGAAACGAGAAAAACGACAAAGATATTTTGCAGCATTTTCTTTGACATTTTATTTGATGTTCTTCTCTTTGGTTTGTTTTTCGTTTCTTTTTTTTTTCTTGTCTTCAGCTCTTGCTGTCTTTGGAGCGCTGAAATAAGGTGTTTTGCGGAGCATTATTTAGGGTGTTGGCATGCCAGAGTTATGAAAATATGAGACACATGCAAATTATGTCGAGCAGCGCTTCACTTGACGCTATTTCGGGGCGGGCTAGGTCGGGGCTGGTGTTGAGCTGCGCTGTTCGTTTGGCATTTCATTTGATATGATGCGTGAAGAAATAAAAATGTATTTTATTCGTTGTGCCTTTTATTAAGCTTGGCGCAAGCAGGGAACAAAAACATAACAAGTTAGAGATACAAGAAAGCTGCTTTAATTACCTTCTGAAAGATATTGGAATACGTAACGAGAAAAATCAACAAATTTAAACATATTTCAACTCATTTATGAACTCGAAAGACGCCAGAACTGACTTCTTGGCCGGGCATTAAATGTGTTTCGATGTACACCTGCGGCCATACACGTGTTTGACATGGGTGTGCTTGTGACTGTGTGTGTGTGTGTGACTGTGTGTGTGTGTGTTTGAAAATATGCAAATTGGCACGGCAGATGAGAGCCTCTGCTCTTTGAAGGCATTTAAAGCAAGTGCAAGAACAGCTGAAGAATGAAATTGAAGCGGGAAGTGAGTCAAATAATTGTGACTTTCACTGTGGGAAAGTCGATAGACTGAGTCGCTAAAGGAAAGCAAGAACAACAACATTTTGCAGGAAAATGAAAAACAAAATCTTGTGTGTGCCTAGATGTGTGTGTGTGGCAATTTAATAAACATAATGATCAGAGCGTGGCATGGCGATGATGAAGTTGAAGTCCGCTTCGTGACAAAATGACATTTTGCTACCAGTTGCCAGGAAAGAAACGCAGTCCCAGACATGCTCCAAGCTCCCACCCACTTCAAGCAGCCCAGTTCACCGTCTGCCCTCGGGCTGGTCGCTTGGCTGACTTGGTCGTTGGGTCGCTTGCCTGGCTCAGGTTCAGCTTCAGTTTCAGCTTCGGCTTCAGCTACAGCCTGGGACTTAGGTAATGAAGCAACTGGCAATGAAGCAAGCACAAGCAGTTCCAGCAACAGAATCGAGAGACCGGTGTATGTTGTTATTTTAAAATTTAAATTTCTGTATAAATATGTTCACGCACACCCAACCAAAACACACTCACACACACACGTGTTGGGCTGTGTGCTGTATGTTTGTTTCTGTGTTGCTGCATAAGAATGCCCCAGAGTCTTCGACGTCATTAAAAGCCAAAAGTCGGCGATGTCGACTCGAAGAAAAACTCACTTAAAATTTCAGCGCACGTGAAGGAGCCGAGAGGGAGACATTATGTTAGGGCAGGGGAACTTGGGCCAGGAACAGAACGGAACGGAGCGGAAAGAAAAGGCGCGTGAGTTGGTATTTTTGTTGTTTCTGGTGGTGCATATTGTTGTTATTTCTTGTGGGTTCTTTGTCCTCGGCTAACGGCAAAAGCGGCCAGTTGCCTGAATATTTATTATGATAGTTGGAAACGGGAATGAAATTTAAATAAGAGCACAGCATGTTCTTTGGATGGCCAAAGGGCTTTTATGATATTAAATAAATTGATTGTAAAAATCGATTTGTAAACAAAATTTCCAAATTTAAACATGCGGAAGCACTTCCCGGTCTGAATACCAGCGATCCACACAAGATCGTGGAATAAGCTTGCGATCCACATTCAAGCGGACTTCCAGCCTAAGTGGAAGCTCAGGCTTTATATTCCATAAGTCCCAACTGAGATTTCAGTTTGTGTACAACGCTTGTGGGCAAAGGTCTTTGTAGATTTTTGTAGCCCAAACATAAAACAGTTTTAAAATATCATGTTTAGCGAAAATACGCGTCTTATATGCAAGCTTGTTGTGGTCTTGAAACTTGTGGTTAGTTTTTGGAAGAGATCCCGATACTGGGGAACATACAAGAGATACTATTGGAACACACAGCAGATCTGCCAGTCATTATTGGTGAGTGCCCAAATTCTAGCGAATGACATCATCCCCAAAGTGAACCTTGCACTTGTTGTTCCGCCTTAGTTTTATTATTTGTTTTCGAATTCGGACCCTGACCTTGCACAGTAGTCAGCTCATGTTGCCGAGCGAGACTCCCGAAGCCAAAAGCCAGAATCCAGATCGTTCGATGCCATTCATGTCACGTACAGATTCCATTATTGCCCAACAAAATGGCCGCTAAACACCCGCTAATGCCTAACAACCAGCCACAGGGCCACCCGGCCACCTGCTCAGCATCGGAGCAGGATCACCTCCTGCCCGAATGTGGCTCTGGAGAGGCTTTTAGCAGAGCTCGGCGGCTGTGAGTGCAAACAATAAATCCATTGTGGCCAAAGTGAAATCAGGCTCAGCTCTCTCGAAAGCCACTTCATCGCCATCTCCGGCGCCCGCCTCTGCCAGCTAACCTTACCCCAGCGCCAAGCTTCAAGCACTTGAGACGTCGACGGGCGGTTAATGCCTAAGCAAGTGCCGGGCTAAGACTCAGACGGGGAATGAAAGTAAAATGTTAATCAAGCTGATTGAGTTGTCAAGCGGAGCCCACGCTCTGCCAGGCCAAATGGAGGTCTAATTTTAGGCGCCAAAGGCTTTCTGCTGGCAGCAACAAGGGCGGGGTGACAACAACAACAGCAAGAAACAAGTAAACAGAAAGCTTATTAACATTTCCATTGAAGCAAGAAAGCCAAAACGATATACAGAGGGCGGAGAGGGAGCTAAAAAACAGATATAAAGAAGGCTCAAGGTGCAAAAACCGACAATAAATATGCGTTAACTTCTAATAGAGACAATGCCCTGGCCTGAAGAGAAGCAAGGAGCGACGGGCGAAGTGGAGCTGAACGTGAGTGGAGCGTGTGCAAAAACATGCAAATCCCAAAACAAACAATTTTAGCTTAGGGTATAAATGGAGGGCTGGGATAGCTCTTAAGTGGCAGCCTGATGAAGACAGCAGCCAGGCAGCAGCAGCAGCAGCAGCTAAAGAGGGGCAAAAAAAAAAAAAATCGATGCGGTGACATAAAGATGAAAGCTAAGAAAAGGGCTGCAAATATATCTATATACATATATATATCTATATGTGCTTCCAGAGGGGGCGTGTGATGGGCGTATGACCGTCGTTATTGTTTTTATTTTTAATAAAAAAAAAGAAAGCTAAAGAAGCCAAGCTCAGGCATGGCAAGCAGCCACCTTGTCAAGCACCCGGCCAGGAAGTGCCGGCGTACATCTGTTGACACAGTCCAGGATACACGCCAGGGTGACTCGCCCCCAACTGGCGATGACGACAAGTGCACAGCGGGTTGCAAAAGCGAGCGATTAGTGGGCACGAGAAGTTGGTTGTCACTGTCAGACGTCCAATCACGTGACTGCGATCAGTTCTCTCTGCTGATATGCGGCAATTGAAGATGTTGACTGCAATGAAATTTATGCGAAACCAGGAGGCGGACACGCATCTCGTTTCCGGGCTCACGTGTGCTCTCTATATGAATGCGCCCAAGAATATGCTTTATGCCATACACAAACTGTGCTGGTTGTTTACACAGGCACATAATGAGGCATCTCTCTTTTGGAGGCGGCCATATTGGTTTTCCTCGTGCACACACTTTTCCTCCCCCTGCTGCCGCCCAGCATTTGTTTTTCTTTGCATAATCTTTGGCGCTTAATAATGTTTTACCAAAACGCCAAACGACATTTCAGAGTTGGCGACATTCGCGTCGCACGCAAACTTGCGGCTCGTGATGATTTCTTTTGCCAGACCCTGCCCCATGCCTCAGCTCCAGCCCCAGCCCCAGCTCCTTTCTTTAGTGTACCTTGTGACGTGTGCGGACAAGTTTGTTTTATTATTATTTTTTGTTGTTGCTGCTCCGTTGGCTGTAGTCGGCTTTTAGGGGTTGCTGCTGACTAAACGCACCATTAGTCCTTGGAAATAGCTTAGAGCGAAATTTACATTATTAAGCTTTGGCTGGCAGTGAGTTTTGGCCAAGTATTGGGCTCGCATCGGACTGGCGATACGGTGGGCAGGCAGGAGCTTTGCTTTTTCATTTCCGTCGTCAGTCGCCATTTTGGGTTTCCCTCATTTGTGTGGGCCCCGCGATAAAGTTGCCAAAGGCACTCAGGAGCAACGTTAATGCAGCATTATTACAACGCAATGTCAATATTTATATTTTTTGACAATTCTGTGCAACTGCTTGACGACGGTCGTCGTCGTCGTACCCTTGTATTTGTATGGAGGGAGTATTTGCGGGCGAGAGCTGTGAAAATTAAATAATATTGGCAGCTCCGAATAAACTGTGGGGGCTTTGACACTCTAATTGGGGCCACGCTAAATGCTTGAGTAAACGTTGGGTCAACCTAGAAAGGGGCAATAGGTCAGACTTAAAGTGCTGCCATTACCAATTACAAATAAAGTTTTATTCACATTTTTTCCATCTTCTGCTTACAGGTATGTACACTGCTCCCACGTCCAAATATAACTTAGATCAAGTTAATTCACGTAAGTTTTTAAATAAGAAAAACAAAAGCGAAAACAAAGCATGTAAAGACAATTATCTAAGAGAAGATCAAGACTTTCACTTTCTTAATGGTAATTGCCATACAATAGGATCAGTTGGGCCACATCAGCCAGCGAGCAGCAGCAGCAGAATAATCCCAGCCCAAGCAATTAGAGTTGCCAAACGAAAGAAATCGTGGCCCCATGAAGATGGGCAGCTTAGGTTTAATTGTAGAAAGCGAACGGACACAGAGCCAGAGACGTCGACGGGAACAAAAGACAAACAATTAGCAATTTTTTTATCCGGCAGTCAAAACGAGCAAATGGCCTAACAAAATATGATTTAGTATTTGCCTTTTGAACCCATTCCATGCCACGTTTTGGGTCATCAGAAAACACTCGACGGTCGAGCAATCGAGCAGTTGGCAGCCGGCGCGCACAATAGACAATTTTGTCTGATTATTAAACCATCAGATAGATCTCAGCCGCAAATATGGCAATGCGGCGCAGAATCAACAACATGAGCCACAGAAGGCCGCAGAGACCCGGCCAAAGACTAATTAATCATTTGGCGAAGTTGCGCCAAATAGTCGTGAATGGATGAGGGGCTCGGAGTTAGAGGTTACGGGGGTTGGGGTTCTATTAGTGCGCCCCTTAAATGGAAATTAAATTGCTCGGTTAATGCAACGGGGGGCGTCTTCGGGCTGCACTTAACGATAGACAGTGCCACTTCCTAGTCGAGTGTCGGGCAAATTTGCGCCACTTGAGTCATTAATTCTCACAAATGAATCAACGGGCCATGTGTGTGCGCCGCGACGGGCCTCTAATCGAATCGAATTTAATGAAAATGGGCAAAAGACGCAGATAACATGATTAGCGGCTGGTGGGGCAACTGATGTCGGTGCATTTGCAGCTAGTAATGAATTTAGCTTTCAGATAGAAGTGTGTCTACAGTTTCCCAATCAATCCGACTGCGTAAATTGAAGCTAGCTCTTGCTATTTATTTCCCTAAAAGAATTATCAAACATCTACGAGTCCAGAGCGCCTGCGAATAGCTCAATCAATCCGCTCGCTTATAAATTCGAGTGCCATAAAGAGCCAAACAGGCAGCAGCGAGAAGCGTGGTGCGAGAAGCGAGACGCGAAACGTGGACCAAAAACAAAACATTTAAACAAGCCATAAAAATCGAGCAACCGCAAACGCAAAACAAACAAAACGCCAACAAGAAAATTGCGCTAAATTTTATTTTATTTATTTATTTTGTTGCCGCTTGCTGCTGCTGCTGCTGATGATGATGCTTCGGCAAACCAGAACAAATCGCTGCTAAGAAGTGCGAGCTGAGAAATAATTCATCAAAGAGCCAACAATTTTTGAGATATTAATCAGCGCGGCGATCGTGGGGGCCAACACATGTGGAAACTGTCGAGTTTTTGGGCTATGCCAAAGTCAATTTTTGCTGGCGGCACATTTCAAAGCGTTCACTCCCTCGACCCGTGCCACATCGCAGCCAGTTCGGTTGTGTTTTGTAGACCAGGCAAATCAAAAGTGGCTCAGCCCACGCAGATCTCGGGGTCTGCGATTTGACTTTACGTGTCGTACCACTTGGAAACAATTAAATCCGCTTGACATTATTTTTTGTTTTTGCGCTGACAAGAATTTTTCTTTGGCCCCAAACGGCGTTTGGTCATTAACCATATTTAGTGGCAATGAAGTTGTCAATTTGCCTGACACTCAGCGAACGGAGACCGAGTGGAGTGAAAGGCATTGTGTATAGTGTGGCAATAACCTGGGCAGATGGTCAGGTAGTTGACATGGTTTCGATGGGGCTCCGATTTGACGAGACGAGAAACATGTAAGGCGAGACTCAGTTGAAATGTGAGCTGTTCGCTACGAATGATATATGGGACATTAGAGGCGGATTATAAAAGTCTGTGCTGGGTTATCAGATATCTAACTAATTTGCATATCTACAGACCTGAGACACTAAGTAGGACGTGCGAAAGACGACCAAAATTTACCAGGAACCAACACTTTAAGTTCATAAACTAACAGACAATTCAACTCTGCGCACCCGCCCATTGTTATCCAACCTGGCAATCGTCAAACCTGAAATCAATTTACTGCATAATTTCCATACCGAAACGGATTTCAATAACATATCACCTGCAGCACCGAAAAACATTTGCCCAGCCAGCCAAAAACAAGAAACGAAAAAATAACATTGCGACGCCGAATAAATATGGAAAATTGGAGTGCTCAAAACCATATAATAAAATCAAACTCTTGATTTGCACTAACAACAATAGCTAACGGGCTGATTGCATAAAAATCAAGTGGCCGAGCAACTATAACAACAACGACAACAACGGCTGCAATGACTTGAATGTTAAAAAAATGACTTTCATATTGAAAGTGTACAGAAAAAATAAGTAAGAGTACCCAAATCGTTACTGCTCGACTAGAAGTTACTCTTTAGCCAGCTCTCCAAGCTGATTTTTAAAGCATTCGCTTCTTCTTTTCTTCGCTTCATGCCCCGCCTTATACTTTGGGTAATGTAGTCTTCTAACTATAACCTCGGCTTTAACAGTCCGATCATAAAAGGATTTACAGATTCCATAGTTCTCACCAAATAATGTGAACATAAAAAAACTAGGAATCTTGCTGTCTTTAAAATAAGCATTTTGCTTAAAGATGCGGCGAACGAAAAGATAAATTCAATATGAAATGAAATATTTATATTTTAATTTATTTATTTATATGTATATATAACTCGTTGAAATGATAAAACTGATTTAATTTCAATTTAAGCCCCTTAAGCTGAAAGCTTAAATGGTTCAATCGATATCTTGAAGAAAGAGGTCTAGAGCCGATTCAACTGAATAAGGATCCGGTTTATATGAATCGGGTTCTGAGTAGGCTATTTACCATATTGGCACACATTTTTAAATATGTTTATGTTTGTAATTGTTTCTGTTATTTTTAACTTTAACTTGACTAAAATGTGTGTTAATACGCTTTACTAAAAATTGCATTAATAAAGCTTACGAAGCGGAACTTTTTGCTACTCACAAACTAAAACAATTCCGAAAGCATCTTCGATCATTTGCACAAGGTTTCCAAATAGAAAGCATATATACATATATACATATTTAGCATACGGTAAAAACGTATATATATATTTAAAGTCTGTAATGTGTATCTTTTGTAGTTTCCGAGTTATATAGTGTTACATACGCTTGCAGAAAACTATTATACCCTTGTCACCCATTTTGGATTTAGTGTATAATAATCAAAACAAAAGAAAAATTGAAAGTGCCGCCCGCAATTGACTGTGTAGACCATTTAAGGTGAGGCAGCAAATCGAACACAAACTGTTGCAGCGAAGCAATTAAAAGTCAGCCATTAACTACGGCAAACATTCACGGGAGGACCGCGGGCCGCGGACTGCGGACAACTATGGCCAGCGACAATTGGCAGACGAGAGACATTTCAAGGTCTTGCCAATGGAAATACATTAAACGCCTGAAATGTTCGACGAGCTGTCAATGCGAGAAACGGACCAAGCAGCCCCACGGATGAGCCAACAAAAAGTCAAATCAAAAGCAATCAAATTGACAAAACGTCAGTGTAATAAAGCGTTGATAAACCGCAGCAACAGCAGCAGCAGCAGCAGAGGCAGCAGCAAAAGGAGAGAAACAATCGAGCAGTGAAGAGCAAAATTGATTAGCCAGTGCCACAGAATCAGACGGGGCAGGGGAACGAGTATCAGCAGCAAACCACGAAACCCAAGCCGAACCACGCGCTGAGCAGCAAAAGTGGTCAATCCGGAGCAGCATCGGGTAGGAAGGAAACCGACCCGACCAGACCAGACCGGAGCAGAGCAGACCAAGTCGAGGCTAGGGCTGGGCCAGCAAATTGCACACGATTAACGATGCGTTGTCAGCCGAGGATCGGCAGGGTAGGGCAGGAGGGGGAGCTGCGATGCGGCCGGCATTCAGACACGTTTGCCGCGTCGGCAGCGCTGCCCAACCAATTTACAATTTAATAGCGCGCCACAAAATCGAACGATCGAACGATTGAAGATCGGGTAATGGGGATAGAGGCAGCGATGAGCCCAGGCGAAATGAACGAGCTGCAGCCGTAGCTGAGCAAAGATATCACAGAAGACTGAAGCTCGAATGTAACTGCTTTGGATAACAATCAGTCCGAGGTGTAGATACTCTTCAGGCCTGAATTAATGCCGTTGTGAGGCATCAATTGGTTATTCTGCTGGGCGCCCGTTTGGTATCTAATTAAAAGAACCTTTGTACAAATCGTTTAAGGCCTTGTTTATCTGCTGCCGCGTTGGTCTTAAATATGTCCATCGAGATGACCATTAACTAGACTTTCGAATTCGAATTGTACTTCAAGTTTTCTAATATTTGACCCAAGCAATTTTCATTACAAATGCCGCTCGATGCGCCTCAATGGAAGAGGTGGCCGATTCTGCGGCCATTACATGAGGCCTCTTGCGGTCAGCTAATGTCGGTTGGCCCCACACCGCAACCCGCCTGACCCACAGTTGGGCACTTTTTCCACGGCTCTTGTCTGCTTGACTCGAACGGCTCTCGGCTTGGTCGGCTTCGGTTTGGACTCTTGAGATCAACTTCGTTCTAGCCGCTTGCTTTGTGTATTGGCCTATGTTGACTTTTCATTTCCTTTTCTCATCAGTTGATTGTTAAAATTGTTGATGGTACTCCTTGCTGTCTGGCTTGCTGGAGCACGACGATTGCCCACAGCAGCTGCTTTGCGAGATGCCGCATACCGATGCCCAGATCTCTATGCCGGAGCTGTTGTTGTTGTTGTCGTCGTTGTTTTTGTTGTTGTTGCTGTTGCCCACTTGCAATATATGTATTTGCTGTGCTTATTTATGTGCGCGACCTTATAAGGCGAAATAGCAAAAGAGCAGGCCCCGACTCTAACTACAACTGCCTGGCATACACCCCGTTTGCTTGCCGCTTTTGGCCATATTCAATTCTTTTTTTCTTTTATAGAGACCAACAAGTCTGGGATCGGCACAGGTACCCGACATACGAGCCGGACCTGGACGCTTCTTTGCGCCTTTGGACCGAACGTTTTTGGTTACAAAGCGATTGCTTTTTATTGCGATTGTTGCTGTTGTTGCTGATGTTGTTGTTGTTTGTTCTTTGTGCTGTAGTTGCCTCATAATTTGTGTTGACCGTTTAGGCATGCGTAATTTTCGGCCCTGTTTTTGGGCTGCTTGTTGCCACATTGTTATGGCCTAGACCCTATTTGGGGCGGGCCGAAATGAATGTGTCAGCCATACTCTAGGGAAGGGCCTTTTTATTGCCTGATCGTGCAAGTGGAGAATATCAATAGCTTTGTGCTTTCTGTTACTTCTTTTTTTTTTTTTAATGAATTATGTGAACTTTCAGCTACTTCACATCGATCAAAGCCCATAAGAGCTCATGGATTTATTTCGCCAGGAGCCTTTCAAGTCGTTTGTCAAGCTGATTGCATATACTCGCAGCTATCGCAGCTTCCAATGCTTTCGAGCACTGTTCATTAACTCGCTTCAACCTATCCGAAAAAGCACTTAACCCTCAGCTGGCCATACATCACAGCCATTTGGAGCTGCGACCAGTACGCTGTTACATTACAAAAGCTTCAAACTTTTCAAGCAGCCAATGAATTTGACAGAGCACAGCAGCCTTCCTGCTTGGCACGACTAATGATTTAAAGTTGCTTTTACAACCGACTACCGACTACCGACAGCCAACTAGCAACTAGCGACTCGCAGCTGCCAAGTTGGAGACTAATGTTCTAATTAACCATATGCTACATCATTAACTGCAGGCGGAACCCCAACCCGGTCCCATTGCGAGCCAAAATCCGAAAACAGAGTCGAGTCGAAGCCAAGGCAGCAAGTCCGTCGTCAGGTTCCTTCGGCGAAAATTGCGAATCATTCTTCATGCTGTCAAAATGCCTGACAGCTAATCAGCAATAACTGTCATTTAGCAAATAGTTGCTCATATTTGCACTTAAGCAAATAACCAGGGACCGAATCCTCACATATACACACGCACACTCACACACAGACAGACAGTCGAAGTTGGATTCCGAAAGAGAGACAGAGAGAGGAAGACTGACACTGACAGGCCCTGGTAATGGGCCCTGGACATGGACAGGCATAACTGGCAGCCAAGGGACAGCCGGTGGACAGCCGAGGGGCAGCTGAGGGACAGTTGAGAAGCTATCGAGGGCCTTTCCAGTAATGCCTCATTGTAACACTTCCGTTAAAATCGCGTCGTCGTCGTCGTCGTCGGCATCGTCATTGTCGTCTAACTGTGACTCATGTCCATAACAGTCAATAAACATAAACATGGCTCGTACATGGGGCTAAATGAATGATGGACATCGAGTGGCTTTTGGTGCCGTTGCCGGTGTTGATATTGATGCCACAGTTGATGCCCCAGCTAAAGTCAATACCGGTGCTGGATACCCTGCACCCTGCACCCGGCAGCCGGCAACAGGCAACCGGCGCTCTTGGGCTCTTGATGTTGATGGCCGGCCAAAGCACATCATTAGCCCAAAAATAGTCATCGTCGTCGCTCGCTAACTCTGGATAGAGGATGCCCCCCTGTGCCCATTTCGTTGATTTCCTAGGAAATGAGCTGCTTAAATGCTTAGCAAAACGGTAAAGCGGTGTACATTTCCAAGCAGGAGCTGCATCGTTCAGCTCTTGGCCTGTAACTAAAAAGCGCACTCTTCCCGCTATTAACCTTCATGCTCTTGACGCGCACACAAAACCTGCACATGGGATCATCATCATCATCATCATCGGCAACAGCAACATCATCAGCCGCATTCGCATCCCCATGCAGCTCGCGAAAACCGCAAGCTCAGGCTAAGGCTACTCTATACTGCTAGCTCTCCATAGTTTCCTGTAGTTTTGTGAAGTTTTGTGATATATGCGACGCACGCCGGCAACTGCATAGACCAGCACGAAAGAAGATGAAAATGTGGAACAAAAAGTTACAAATAGAGAGGGGGTTGCCAGAAGACAAAAAAAAATATAATGCACAGATGTTGGCATTATGTGCAGGGCTCGGCGCAGTTGGCTGATTGGATGCGCTACACAGCGGAGATTTGATGGGCTTGCATGATAAGCCGGCTTGCAAGCTGCGACTTGTCGTTGTGCAACACTGTCACTTTGCCTGCCTAGCTAGCGTGTTAAGCACACTTTTCGCTTTGATCTTAAATGAAAATAGTTTTAAAGACCGAGTCGGGTTCGCCTACTGCCGAGTGTAGGGTACTGAAGTAAGTCTGAAACTCTGGCAGTTTATCTCAAGTCATACATCAGTTGCTGGTGGGAGTGGAGGAACAGGCAGGTTACCCTGCTTGGGTATTCAGTCTCCATTGATGGCACACGATGTCGACGCGATGGCAGCTGCAGATGCATCTGAGCTGAGTTTTGTGGCTGCCTTGGCAACGCTTAAGCAGCACCGCATGTGATTACCCAGCAGTTAGTCTTGCTTGGCAGCGCCAGTGCATCAACATCAGCGTGCCAAGCTGTTGCCCCCCCCCCCCCCCCCCCCCCCCCCCCCTTCCGTCCAGTTGGTCCTCATTCCCCGCTCGCTGCCTCTGGTTAGCTTGCCATAAGCTGCAAAATTGCCGCTGTGCGGCAAATAGAATTTCAAACTCGCCTCGCTGTCTTGTTCTCTTTCTGCCCCCAACTCTCTCTCTCTCTCTCTCTCTCTCTCTCTCTCTCTCAACCTCTCGCTCTGACTGACCTTAAAGCTTGAACCGGCGACTCCACACGACCAACTAACTGTACTCTCGAATAGTACAACGCTTGACTCTGGCTTTATACCTGTATGAACGCCTCATCGTTTGCATCGTGGTGCGCTTTAATTCACTTATAATTTGTTGCTGTTGCTGCTCCACGAACCCCTTTACCATATTTTCCAACGCGCATTTCACTTGCTTGCGAAGCCAGCCACGGTTTGCCGGCCTCGGCACCGCCTGCAGGCGGCTCCACGTACAAACAGAGCCCGGCCTGACGTCATTTGGCTGGCCATCCCTCATCGTCTGTGCGTCAGGACAGGATTTGCGAGCGCGTTGCTCTATGATGTGGGAAAATAATGTTTTCATTGATGATTTCTTGCCAGCTCGCTGCGAATCGACTCAGTTTTATTCAGTTAATGCTTCCCCATTCCCAGCGCTGTGTCAAATATTTAAATGCCCAGCATAAGAATGAATATGTTTAAATATTGGAAAAGGTGAAGAGTTTGGCCCAGCATCGCGCGATGTGTAAATTTCGATTGTGTATTCTCCGAGAGGTTGATTCACAATCATGTATTCGCCTTTGGGCATGTTAATGAACGGATTTAAGATTATACCCCTATTAAAATGTTACCATCATTTTCAGCTTACTTTTGTGGAGCTGTCTCAACACCATTAATTACCATTCCATATTATAATTAATTGCTTACTTTGTGTTCAACAACTATTTGCACACTTAAACCCACAAAAGTTCTCTTCATTTACTTATGGGCAGAAAAAAAATATGCTTAATCTTAAGTTGGAATGAAATTCCCAATTTTTCAACAAGCTGTCGCCGGAGCACAATAACGAATCATATATTAAGTTTTATTATTCGCCATCAGTATTTAAAATGTCAAAAGTACCCCCACGCTGGAGAGTCTGGGCTGCCAGCCAGCCACATCAGAAACGTGAAATATGTTGAATCTGCATAGTACACGAACTGTTTTGTTTAGTTCATTTTTTCTTTTATGATTGATCGTTGCTTAAAGAGCAACTTAAACAAGTGAGACGGGCTCGTTTAGGGTGGGGCTGCTGGGCAACATAGGGTTAAACATTTACACATGGCTCTCAGCTGAGGGTCGGGTGGTGCTGTCGGGTGCTGCTGCAGGGTGGTGCAGTGTCAAAAAGAATTATTATTAATTCGGGGTTGGGTTCCATATGATAAGTTGGCATTATAATTGCTGTAAAAGTGACAGGCCGTAACACATGTGTGCTTGTCTGTAAATGTGTGTGTTAGTGTATGTATTTGTGTTGTTGTTCCCTCACGTGATCGATGTTGTTCCAAAGATGATGCTGCACTTTATAAACCATAAAGTTGACATCACGAATGCATTTTAGCGCTTGACTTGCGATCAAGCTGAATAAATAAATAAAAGAACGAATGCCAACCCGCTTGTTCCGAGTAAGAAAAACTCTGCATAATTTTTGATTTATATTTTGTGAGCGATGTTAATTAACACCCCATCGTAAAAGAGACGATCATTTCGCTCAGTGCAACTGCCGGCCACATTGTAAGCTGTCAGAAATGACAGATCGCTTTGTGTAAGGCGTTGCCCAATCGACGCGGCGGCCTCCTTTGTGGGCCGCATTGTAATACGATGAAGTGTTCAAAATGACGTCTCTTGACGTCTTTCTCTCTCTCTCTGTCCTCTCTCTCTCTCGCTCGCTCTCTCTCTCTGGCAGACTTCGGGCTTACTCAAGATGAGTTTCCTCTGATTGCTTTGGCGAAAAGTTTTTAAATGCCGCCCAAAAATAAGTTAGTTCTCTTTATCCATCACTTGTTGTGCGTTTCTGTGTGAAATTTAATTAAAAATTCCTTTGCTTTGCATAAATTTGCCTTTTGTTTCCAGCAGCAGAAGATGGTCGCAGAGAGAGAAAGTGGGAGAGCGATAGAGAAAATAAAAGAGAATGAGATGCAAGATGTTATTGTTTGTTGCCAGCAATAAAAACGTCATCATGGTAATGCGCGCTGCTGTGTCCTTCCTTCATTTTGCATCTCATTCGCACGCCACATAAACATACACGCACACACACACGCTCACACACACACATAAATAACATCGTACTATTTTAACGCATTATTTTACAATAACAACAGACCGGAAAGGAAGCAGAAATGCTAAGGCGGATGGCAAAAGTGTTGCCACACACAAGCACTGCAATAAAGGACTTTCCACACACACATTCACGCGTACACACACAGACACATGCACCCACATACAACAATATAAATTAAATTAAAAATGCTTTTCTTCTCTGACTCTTTCTCTCTCTCTCTTTTTCTTCTTCGCATTGGCTTGTTCCCTTCGTTTGACATTTCTCTCTGCTTAATTGCTTTGTTAATTAAATGTGTTAAGGCAAATAAAAAGGATATGAAAGCGCGACAAGCGTGCGCTTATGCAAAGGACATTAAGTTGACAACAACAACATCAGCTACAGCTCTGGGCCACTAATATGAAATACATTTGTGCCGTAAATTATCGTGTAATTGCTAAATGTATAACTAAAGAGGAACTAAGGATAGAACTCAGCTAAATGGGACGATAATTTCCTTTGGCCATCCAAACGAGCGAATGATGTAAACTGATGATTTCCTAATGAGCTGAACATGCCAAACGCATTCCATATCAAAATTTGGGCATTTGCCCTGTGAAAATATAAGCCCAATTTAAAAAAAATTGTTGAGTTAGGACCTGGTATACGTAGAAACAGCTACAAGAATTTGAGCTGCCAAATTTTATAAAGATAGAAAGAATTATCAGAAAAAAAAAATGTATATTTTATAACAATTTCATATTATTTATTTCATATAAGAGAACAATTTCTTTCTCGTATAAAATGAATAATAGCTTTAATATATTTATTATCCCATATAGAAAATATTTTCTATAAATGTAATTTCTTTGGTTTTATTATAAGCACCAAATTTTATTAGATCAATATTCGTTCTGAAACTCAGAAACTATTTTACTTGATGCCAATTTTATTTTTTTTACAATCGTTTGTTGTATATCTAGAATATATACTATATATAAGACAATTTTCTGAAATAAGAAAAAACTGTCTCTAGGTGGCGATTTTTTGAAACATAAGATAACCATTTATTTGCATTACATTGCAAAATATAGATATATCCCATACTGACAGAAATTAGCTCGAATTAATGCAAATATGTGTGCTAAAAATCGGAGAGACTGAGAAGACATTTTCTAAATTTAGCTGGGCTAATAATCTCGCATACAGCTTAATGTTTTTTCATGCAATCTCTGTGGTATTTAATTTAGCAATTATTGCAACAGACAGACTAAGACATCTTGTTTGTGTGTAAGACCCATCGTTTACACAATTCACAACTCACTTTTTTGCCAAATTACAACAAATGCTCGTTAACAACAACAACAATAAACAACCACAACAACGATGGCGATGACAACTAACCACAGGCAATTACACGCAGCTGCCGCTGACTTCAACAGACGCATTTGGCCAAATCAACTAAACTTTCAAGAAATTCGAATTTACCGAAAAGGCAATGTGGCCTGCACCCAAGAGTACAACAGCAACAACAACAACAACAACAGCTGCAAAATATATGCCAAATTGTCAACATGAACATATGTGGCCCGACCCCCTACAACAACAGCAGCAGCAGCAACAACAACAACAAGAGCAACAGAAACAGCAACTGTTGCTATTAGACAACACCAGCAGCAATAACAACAACAAGAGCAATAGCAACTGTTGCTATTAGACAGCAACTATAAAGCTGCATAAAACCAGTAGCTGGTCGAGTTGCAGTTGTCGAGGAGGTCTTTGTGAAAAGTATTTAAGAAAAGCAAATATAAATGCGACTGCGACTGCGCAGCGCCCACGGCGCAAGTCAGAAAGGTAAACATTTGTGCAGGCGGAGGAGACAATTGCAATTGCAACTGCAACAAGAAGCGGCAACTTAATTAGGCATTCAGTCAAGGCACGGTTGGAGCTGCGCAGGCGCCACACTTGTGCCCCGGCGAAATGTAAATTTCATGCCGGACAGAAATGCGCGAAACGTTTAACTGACTGACAGACGACTGACAGTTGTTGTTGATGAAGAAGCCGCCGCCAGCGTAGGGAGACAGCGGCAGCAAGTAGTCATCAGCATATAGCGAATGCAAAAACTGGGCAATCTGTGAGTCTTTTTGGGTGTTCAAACAACAACTTGTGTGGTGGAGGCCAAGGGCAGCCAAGTGGAAACAGCAACAGCAGCAGCAGTAAAAGGAAACAGATGCAAAGTCAAAAAAAAAAAGAGGAAGAAAGATGATGAATTGGCAAAGTTGTAGGCAGAGTGGGGGCCAACTGAACAAGCCAAACAAACTTTATATTAATAGAGCAAAAATCTACTGATGACTAATTCCCATGCCTCAAGAGCCCGGGACACGCACAACGCCCACTTAGAAGAAGGCAGCGACAGGCGAGCCGAGCCCAGGCCGAGAATTGAGAATGTGGCTGGAGGGAGGCCATGTTGCAAATTCTCAGCCGTCAGCAGCATAACTCATTATTTAATGTCAAATCTGGTCGATAGTTGTTGTTCTGTTCTGGTTGCTGTTGTTGTTGTTGCTGCTGCTGTTGTTGTTGTTGTTGTGGTTGCTGTTGGGGCATGTCGTGCGTGTGTGGCTGGCAGTAGGATCGTCAGCGTTGGGGCAACTACAAATGTCAACAGCTTTGCAATGGAAAGTCAAAGACAGCAAATCGATGCAACGCCAGGCTGCTTGCCTTGCCACAAAGCTTGCTTCTTGCTTCCCCCAACTCCACCTACGCCTTGCCGCTACCTAATGACATTTACACGCATGCAAACACACATAAATCATTTGCGTTTGTCAGTTCTGACAGCAGCCACAAAAGAAAAAAAGACGAAATGGAAAAAAACGAAACCCAACAAACAACGAAAAATCGAGGAATTTGCGTTATAAAAGAGCTGAGTTCCAGCAGCAGAACGAAACAGTACCACATCTGCCCCGCCCCAGGATAATCGCAAGCCAAACGAGACGAGCCACGCTCGAGGATTGAGTGTAGACAATCGATTCGAATTGCTTAATCAGTCATATTCATATTCATTCTGAGTCGGCATCGAGCCGGACTAAGTTCTTCTGGCTGATGAGGCCAGTGCCGAATGCATTGGCCACGGCTTGTCAAAGTTCATCGAAGTATCCAAGCAGCCGGTTAGCTGTCGGCCAGGTTCCTTTCAATTTCATCGACCTGCCTGCCGAGAGCGAAAAGCAATTTTTTCGAATTGTCAGATACATTTGCAGCCCATTTCACATGCCATCTGTATTTTATATGTATATGTGCATATGTGGACTGGCATTCGTGACATAAGACGAATATTTTTTAGCTCCATTCCATCTAAGTGGGTCATCTGCCAAAACATCATTATGAAGGCCACCCCCTGAGGGCTCGGCTGCGGCATATGTAAATTCCACCCATACATATATACTTAGCCGTATATATTTAGGTCCTTGTTCGTATGTTGGAATGTCAGCTGTAGGTGGGACATTTGATGAAAAAAGGATTTGCGTAAATGAGGCGCTGGCATAGCCAAAACTAGACAGAAGATCTTTGGCCTCGATGGCAGCTGCTGTCAAGCCCCAAGAAAAGTGTTGGAAAACAAGCGGAAAAAGCAAAGCCAAACAAGCAAACAAACTCGAATCACAATGTTGCCATTGTTGTCGCTCTTCTGTTGCTGCAAGTCAACAGCTGACACAATGGAAAATGGCAACGTCACTCATAGATCCCAGGCGCTCCTCACACCCCTCGCTCTAGCGATTTGCGCGGCACTCGCTTTAAAAAAATTAACACAGAAATGCCGCACATGTGCGGCTTTTCACGAGTCTCACTTTAAAACCCGCTCCCCTTTGCCTTTTCCAAAAATGTTTGTAATATTTTGCATATTTTCATGAGCTCTGGTCAGGCAACGGGCATCGAATTTCCACAGCAAACCGCAAACGCCCCCCTGTGCCGAAGAAAAGGGGTTGCAGAGAGAAACGCTCAGAGATGTATGTATGTAAATGATTTTGAAAATTGAAATGCCCAAGCATTCGGCCGCAAATGCTGCGGATTAAGTTGGTCTATGGCCGGGCCTTAGCCAGGACCTAATGTCATTAGCCACAACTGTCAGCACAATCGTCGCCACATGTCTTCATAATTAAATGTACAGTGTGGCATCGCAAATTTACACAAATTTAGTGATTAGGACCAGCCCGCTGTTGATATTAAGGCCCACCCTAAGCGCCTTGTTGAGCCACCCTAGATGCAGCCACTGAACACTCAATAAAAAATAATTAATTGCAGTTTTTGGCACATCGATTTCCGGCTAGAGGAGCTGCCCATATGTTTCGCACCCTGTGAATGCAATGCGATTCTCGTGACAGAGTTGCCACCCTGTCGCACACGCTGCACACGCTACTACAACAATGCAATGCGATATACTATGCTTGATATGTTTATGGCGTTGACAAATAATGTCATTTTTATAGCACTATCCAGAGTGAGGTGGTGGCAGGGGGAGAGACAAGCCGGCTGCACAACAACAACAACAATAGTAGCTAGTAGCAGTCGAACGGGCTGTGTCCCGTTATTGGCGTTGATAATGCAATTTAGATGCCGCGGGTCTAATGACCTGTGCCAGCAGAGCAGACCAAGGAGAGAGGGGCGAGAGAAAGAGAGAGACAGTCTCGTATTGTTGTTGTTGCTGTTGTTGTCGGGCTTAATGACTTTTTACTTGATGCTATTGAACGCACAACATCTTCCCTCTATTCTCTGTTATTATTATTATTATTATTATAGTATTTTTTTTTTTGGCAATTTTGCTTTGCTGTTGACCATTTAATGCCTCATAAACTTTTAATTTAACAAAAAGGTCGTTACTTGGATTTTTTGTTCCCTTGCTATTGTCGTCGCTGTCGCTCGCGTTGATTCTCAGTATTGCATTTTGTTATTGCTTTTACTTTTCAGCTTCTGAGCTTTTGTTCTCGGCTCGGGCTGTCAAAATGACAGTTGTTGAGGTAATTTCCCATCTGAAATGAAACCATTATCCGAGAAACTGTTTAATGACAAGTCCGGAAGAGCGGATGCTAATGAAATATTTCATTTTAGATCATTTTGAATAACTGTTCGCCAAATCTAATCATAATTCTTAATCTTTCTTTTCTTGCAGGTATGTAAAACTATGCTTAACTATGCAGAAATATCTATATATAGCTCGTAAGTACGTAAGACTATGCTAAACTATAGTTGGTAAGGATTTAACGTCAAGAACTCAACTTTGCAATTTAGCCCATAAATTATTTAGAATTTTTAAAATTCCTTCACTTTTCGGTGTTTTTCTTAAAAAAATCCCATATAAATTTATATTTTAAAATTCTCCAACGGCCATTACAATTCCGAAAACACGTCAAAAACTGTTCAAAAACAAATAGCAATAAATTGAAAAAATATTTATTCAAAACACTCCACCGTCAGGAATCCGGACCCTGTTGCTGGTATCGAATAGATCTATTCACAGGCAACATTTATCTCCAGACATTATCATTGCGAGCCCACTTCGAACAAATGATTGAAGTGAATGAAATGACAAAATGATAAAACGGATAGAAATGCAGACAGCAAAGAGACAAAAGCGGCGGCTACTAAAAATAGACAATGGCATCGGTTCGGGTAGGGGACACGTGAGTTCTCCAGGGTCTACAGCAATGTAAACACAGTGGGCGCAATGAATTAGTCATTTATAGCACGTACTCGACAGTGCGATAGAGACAGTGAGTGAGAGAGGGGGAGGATGGTAGAGGGGATAGGGAGGGAGGCAGAGTGGCAGTAACCAGGCAACCGCATGCGTGGGGTCGCAACGGGCACTTCAATAATACAAATGCCCAGAGACGAACGCAGCGTTGGGAGGGTAGCCCAGGGCTGGGCCTGGGGTACGAGATTGCTGCTCATGAGCATAAATTTAAGCGCTATAATTAATAATCATTTAGAGATGCAGCTACAGCAACTTTTGCTGTTGTCATTCAGCCAAGAAAGCTGCCAAAGCCACCAGACAGTGGCCACTAATCCCCGAAACCGATGTGACCAGAACCCGTTCCCGGTCCCGGTCACGGTCCCGGACTCGGCACCAGGCGTTGTCATCGCAGCTGCTTGAGGTTTGCTCTGTGATATATGAGCGTTGGCTACAGCTCTATTTAAGTGTATATATATATATATATATATGTGTGTGTGTGTGTGCGCTTGCTAATGCCGTATTTAGACCAAAAGGATTAGCACAAGATACAAATGTATCTCGGGCTAAACTGATGAGCACAACCACTGCCTGGAGCCAAATAAATTACCCAAAATTATACAAAAAAATGTTGCAGTGTTGTTCGCTTAGACGGAAGTCGCTTGTGTAGACAAACTAGCAGCAATTAAGAAAGCCAAAGTAGTGGCATTTGTTCTGTGACAGCCCCATTCAGTTCGGGAGCTAGCCAAGCAGTGAGCCGTCCCTAGATAGATACGAAGAAGACATATTACTGAACGCCTCTTCTATGCCCACTCGTACGTCGTATCTACCATGTTACCTTTCAAAAACTGAGCTCGAAATGATAATCGCTCGTTGTCGAAGACGGTTTACATGCTCGCAGCTTTGCTCCGCTGTGCATCTGCTTTACTGTCTCGCAGCTCGGGCCCAGCGCAAATTATGGGTTAGTGTTAGACTGCCTGCCCTTGCCTCGCTTCAGGCAACCCAGCAGAGACACGAAATCTTTCGGGCAGGCAGCCAAAAAAACAACTTAAGGGCCAGCATCCCAAACAGTTTCATGAATGAAACAATAGCCAAGACGAAGACAAAGACAATGACGACGATTCGAGACAGGTCAGCGGGACTGCTGGATCGGGGTCTGCGCTTCAAGTGCCCGGGCTCCTTCGGCCACGGCTGGCCACTTAGAAGTTTTCCCGTTTCTCTGTTATTGTTGAGTGTGTACATTTTTCGGTAGCCGCAGGAAAAGTGCATAACATGCTCTGCACATTCCCCTCATAGCCCTCCCTCCCCCTTGGCACGTCTCAAGCATAGCCCCAAATTGCGCCCAGCCCCGGGGCAAAGGCAGCGCAGCCGCCGTCACCGCCACCGCGACTGCCGCAGCTACTTTGCTTATGCACTTAAATTTTTTACTGCCGGCGGGAGTAGCCGCAGCAGCAGCAGCAGGGGTAGCAGTGGCAGTGGCAGCGGCAGCGGCAGATACAAACTACTTTCAATTTGTAATTTGTGGCTGTGGCCCCGAGCTGGGCGCGTAGGGACGACGGTGGCAGAGCCAGTGCCTCCGTTTAGGTGTGAAGGGGGCTGTTTCGAGTTGCAGTTTTCACAGAAGTGCGGCAAGTAAAATTGGAAAATGGAAAATACTAATCAATCTAGTGTTGTCAAGTGCGCAAATAGTTCAGCTCTATATGGTATACGGATCAGTGAAGTTTTTCGATCAACTAAAAAGTGAAATCGATGATATAAAGATATTTAAAATGGAACAAGAGAGTATGGCATGTGGAATTTACCTCAAAGTGGCATCTTAACAATGCACTCGGGGCAGACGCTAAGCAGGAAACGATGGAGAGAGCGCCGGACCTTTTAAAATATGTAGTTGGTATCAAATATGACTAAGGCGCGACTAAAGCACAATTCACTTAAAATGCCATTAGGCTTAGACTTTATAGCCCTGACTCCAACAAATGCCCGCGGACTGACCAAGATTCAGGTGCGGGAGAAGAAGTGAGGCTAATGAAATATGCATGACTTCCAAAAGTGGCGCGCCCCTCGATAAATCAGAATACAATACACAACGAAACACAGCGCTTCACAACCTTGACCTCTGACCGAAGCGAACCTAAAGCAGTTGAATTCGAAGTCGAATTGAAATTCAAATTGGCAATCGAAATGCTTGCTGCAATGGCTGTGAAATTTGGCCCCCAGAGCTATGGGTATGCCATTGACTCTATGGATTTTAATTAATTTACAAGCACTTCCATGCCCGAGCTGCTGTTGCTGTTGCTGGCGTTGCTCGGCTCAAGTCGCAGCTCCAGTGGCGGGCCAGCTCTTTGGACAAGTCCTTCTCGGCTGGCTGTAATAAGAAATTCAATTTCCGCTGCCTCATAATTATTTTCTTTCAATTTCAAAACAGACGCCGTCGCTCGAGCCCCATGAATTATGGCCGACGGCTATGAGGCTGCCTTAAAGCCCCGGCTATGGCGCCACCCACGCATACATTAGCCCTAGCCAGGAACTGTGCCGAACTGTGAGACGAGTCCCAGGACTGGGAGACTGCTCGACTGGGCTTGGGGCATAAATTGAAATCCAGCTGCATAATTAGTCCGAGCCATGCAAAAACTATGTGCAGCATAAATAGTTTTTGGAGAATTTATGGAGTTGGTAACAAAAAAACAGAGCCAAGCAGCAAAGTCCGAGGTAAAAAAAAAGACACAAAAACTGTGAAAAGAGAGAAGGCACGGCGAAGAAGAAAAATTTAAACAAAAGGCAAAGACTCCGCTTTGACTTAAGAGAGAGGGAGCAAAAAAAGGAGTATATAAACTAAGCGGCGGCGACTGTTGCGTGCATTGAATATAAAATTAGCTGTCGGGGCGTAGCTGGCCGCGCAGCAGACTCAACTGAATACAAGCGAGACAAGAGCCAGTCGCAGGGCAGAGTCTGGCGACGTGGACGCCAATGTTCTGGCAATCCCGGCGTCTGCGGTGGAGAAATCTCAGCGGTGCGTCCGCGGAAAGCGTTCCAAAATCTAAGCAGCCGCCTGTAGTGTGCTCGGCATAAGGATTCGCCTATTGATGGATAGCTGGAGAAGAGATGCACTGACTGCAAATCTAATTTGTTAATCTGGAAGCTAATCTCCAAGAGCGGAGAAACTCTTTGTCTCAGCGTATCCAGTGTCCCAGTGCCAGTCCCAGTCCCAGTCCCAGTTCCAGTTCCAGTTGGGTCGACTCAATCTCAGGCAGTTGACTTGGCAAACAAATGGCCAGTCGACACACTGCCCTTGCGCTGTGCTTAATTGAGGGGAATTAATTATTTATTTAAATTGCCTGACGCGCGACTTTCATGGCTGCGGCTGCGTATCGCCGCCTGGCAATTTGTGGCGGCAACGAAGCATTTGCAACATTATTTGATAACATGCTTGTTTGCCCTTGCTCTCGCCCCTCGGCCCGCCAAGCGCATGCCAGCTGCTCCGTGCTGCACGCACACGCCGTGATTTTAATGCGCTGCGATTTTTTGCGTGTGTTGCGGACATTTCTCTTGAGTAAGACGGCCGGGTCCAGCTCGATAGGCACGCAATGGTCCAAGGATCCAATCGAATCGCATCCAAACTTTAGCTCTGTCTCTGCCTCTATGTCTTGGCTTTTAATGTCGCATGTCAACGTTGTCATGTTGACCATTTTTTGTTACTTTGTAGACGCTCCTCGCAGCTGCTCTGCACTCTGGCGTTGGCGTGGGCGTTGGCGCTTTTGTCGCTGATGAGCGAAAATTGCTTGTTTTGCATTGGCCCAGATAGACGTAGGCGGGAAGGGCAAAAGGCAGGGTCTCTGAGACAGCGCGAGCTTATTTACTTTAATTGCAGCTACCACACATGCTTAGAAACAAGATAGGAAGTGAAAGCGGCAAAGTGAGGGGCGCTACATGCACAGTGGTCCATTGCTCCAAGTTGATGTAATTTGCGTTCGCTGCGTAGGTGTCGCCGCTCAGACGACCATCCGCTTGCGTGAGCTGCACCCAGCAGCAGCAGCAGCAACAACAACAACCAGTCCAAGGCAGCAGCATCTCCTGCTCGTTTGAGGTGCGGTGTTTGCCTTGGATTGAGCAATTTATATGGGAAAGAAGAGCCAGCGTTTGCAGCCACAAGGCATTCAGCAAAAAAATAATAATATCACTAAAAAGAAAAAAAAAGTAAAATGAAATAACACTTCATTAGCGAGGGGCAAACGGGGCTCTGCTCGGCACATGCAATGGCTTTGTGACGTGGGCTGCGTTTTTATCGAAATGAAAATAAAACTGGCGAAAAAACTTACAGACTTTTAATGAGCTGCAACTGAGAGATGGTGCGAGCGAGATACACGGAGTAGTCGAGGTGAAGCGAGGCAATCATAAGCGCTTACGATCGGTGAGGGAATTTACGGGCTTGGCAGCAAAGATTTGATAGATGCAGCCCAATCTAGTTGCCTCTCAGCCTTGTCAGAGGTTTATGATGAAATCTCAATGGAACATAAAACCGAAAAGGGTTGCTATATGGAGTGCGTAGCCATTGTTCTTTATGCCAAGCAACGCAATTTGCCAGCCAAAAAGTCATTTGGCCAAGTCGTAACGCGCACAATGCAACCCACACACGCGCACACACATACGCTGGTATTTCTGGTATAGCGACCCTTTTGTATGAGGCCTCCGACCATCAAATGGAGAGTGAGCCAACGCCATAATCAAAGAGAACTGTGCAGCTTAAGGCAACTACACAATGTGACGGAGCCGGCGAAGGAGGTGCTGCAGGAGCTGGTGCCGGGGCGCAGAACAAGAAACGCAATTTCCCAAAAAGCGATGCCAAGAAAAACCAACGAAATTTTTCCTTTATTTTTTTCCTGTTAGCAAGCGTCGGCTTATTGGCCCCATCGGTCGGTCGGTCGGTCGGTCGGTGGCTGGGTCCATTGCTGGCTTTTGTTGTTGCTGCCCATCAGCTAGCCGGGCCAGCCTATGGTTAGAGCTGCGCCAAACAAGGCCCGGCCACGTATGAGCCAAACGGCAAATGCCAAACAGAAAATTGGCAGAGCCAACTCTCGAACGGGTTGCTTGGTCCGCTGGCTCCTTGGCTGGCTCCATACTTTCAGCCAGCTCTTGCAATTTAACAAGCAGCCAGATTGTAATCGATTGTTGCTTTTGCTGTTGCTGTTGCTGTTGGGGCTTGTAAGGACCGTTAGCGGGCCCACGCGCTTCACATATTAGCGAGAATTGTAATAGATTTAACTTCATTTATTATAAACAAAACTGCCGCCGCCGCAACGGTTCCAGTAATTTTCCAAATACTCCAATGTTTCGCTTATCTATCGCCAGCGACTCGCTACCCTTCCATTTAAATCTTCATCCAATTTAGCTGCCATTTGCCTGTCGCCATTCGGCGTGTCTCATAATTCTTGGGCATATTATTCGCCAGTCTTCGCCAGTCGGTTGGCTTTTCAGTTTTTCCACCTACGTGACGCCTTGCAGGCGACGTTAATAGTTGGCTGAGGGAGCCGACAGTCGGCGCACAGAACACATTCCATTGGTTACATTGGCCTCCTCTTCCGCGTCTTATACTTTTTACGGGCTTTTACACTGTTCTCCCCCCTCCTCCGCGCGTTACTTATAAGTGCTGTATTTATTTTAATTTTTATGTGCGTTGCGGAACACAAAAAAATTTAATTTTCCTGCGCTGCGTTTTAATGTCGTTCAACTTTGGTTGAGTTTAGTCATAGATTTTATATATATATATGTGTGTTTTAGTGGTACGTGCCTGGAAAGGTTAAGCCTGATGAGGCCGGAATGTCGCTTCATTCATGTTTATCTATGCGTCGCCTTGACTCTCTGTTTTTATGGGCCCAACAAGCTTGTAGACAGGGCCATAAAATGACCCAAACTTTTAATGACAAGTCACTTACATGGTTATCTGCCCGAAGAAGCCGCACATTACCGCCAATTGGAAAGTGGGAAAACCAGAATGTCAGCACAGAAAAGCTGATTAATTACGTGTGTCAGGGAATTACGGGCTGATTCTGGTCGGGCTTAGATGTTGCGACATTTTTATGTATCCTATCGAACTCTATCTAATATGCGATCGATAAATGAGCTGTTGATCTGATCTGGCATTGGCACTGGCAATCCTTGCTTTTCGCACTCGTACGAGAAAGCATTTTCCATAATGCCTTTGACAGAATTTATTGAATATATTATGTTGCCTTACTGAACCGTGCCATCGCGTGCCCCTTCTCATATGGCATTGTGGCACACATCCTACTTTCTCATATGCGTAGACCATTATGGGCTGCCAGCTAGATAACGAGGCTTGGTGGAGGCGCGTGGCCCGGAAAGCGGTCGGGCAAGGGGAGCGCCCATCAGTGATGTGCGTGTTTTGTGCAAAGGATTTTTGTGGCCTCCAAGTTGCCAGCGTTGTCTGTTGTTGTTGTCGATACCCATATTGCCATGTGTGCCAAAACAGCGCCAACATATTCGCTGTCGACGTCGTTGAGGAAAACAAAAGCAGCCAAAATAGAAAAAAAAACCATGAAAATAGAAAAACAAAATCCACAAAAATGAAAACCTATGAGAGAATAGCCTTAGCTGCCTTGTCGGGCTCGTGGCGACAACGCGTACCAAGTACCTCCCTCTTACACTCCCGTGGCGACGTCGTCTCATTACCGTAGCCAGAGCAAAGCCCGGTGCAGGTTTCGTGCGTTGCCACGGTCCAAAATTGCGTGTCTGCCTATTGGAAATTGGTGAAAATGCGCATGAAAAACTGTTACAGCTGCCTTTCCCAGACTGCCAGGGCTAGTTTTCGTATCATTTGTTTTGCTTGTATCGGTTGGTATTATCTAGCCGGAACGTATGTTCGCCTCGGGACCTTACTTTATAGTTTTCATTCTTTAGCTGGAGGCGTGGGCGCGTTTCGTGTAATCAACTCGACTCTGCGATTGCTTCGGTGAGGGGCCTCAGTTGTGCGAAAATTTATTCTAATTGTGTTTTAATGTGTGTGTGTGTGGGTGTGGGTGCATGTGTGCAGTTTTTCATGTGCATATGCTGCAGTTGGCCCTCGTTCTCAGACGGCAAATTGCTTTTGTTGTTGCTTTTGCAAAATAATTGGCGCCGAATCGGAAGTCTTTCTCCACTCTATTTTTTATCGAGTGGTAGGCCATGTAAATTGTTTAGAGACGGAAAATAATACACAATGTAAAGCCAGTGTGCCTGAATATATTTAGACTGAAAATTATCAGAAAGAGGCGCTAAATAAACATGGTCAACTTTTCGGATGAACGGCACAAAATTCTGTAGGTAAACGATTTGAAAGAATTTAATTGTTTTTTACAGAATAAAGCATCTATAAGTTTCTCAAAGCATATTTTTATCAGGACGACAAACTGAATCGTGTTGAATTAAGAAAAGTATTTTAAAAGTGTATTAGAACTAGGGTTATTTAATTGTTGTTTATTTAAGTCGGAGGTACTTAAACTGAATTCATATTGCAAGTGCACGTATTCGAGTACCATCTGCTCTGGCCATATGAAAAAGAACAAAAAATTGCTATTAGGCAGCTTTATCAATTCCCAGTGGGCGTGCAGGTTCGCATCGGCAATGCCCAGATGCAATCGGCAGCTGCCCAAGAGCCAACAGGCTCGAGTAAGTAATGCAATCACATTAAAAAGATTCTCCTATAGAGGAAAAAGTGCTGCAGTCGCGCTTGTAATCAATGTAACTACAACTTGTTTGACAGCTCTTAGCATAAATACTTGACAACAGCGAAACGACTATCCAAGAGCCTAGTCTACAGGCTCAGCTCCAGCTCCAGCTCCAGCTTCAGCGGCGTTGACAGGCGAAAGGTGTACGAGGTGTGGGACGGGACAGGCAAACGACATAAACACAAAACCCTTGGAAAAGTTGAAATCAATACACGAATACGGCAGTTAAAAGCAGAAGGAACATTTCTTACTTTGGCACATTTAACGAGTGTTTTGTGCACTTGAGTGCTGGGACACCGAGCACTCTGTAGGACCCTGGCGGGACACTCAAGCCAGAGGAGGCGAACGAAGGAGAGACACAGATACAATTGTATCTGCAGTTAGCCGAATGGCAGCGTCATTATCATCCTCAATATTATGATTATTGTTTTATATTTGTCGATTCTCAAGTTGATGCGCAACTTTAGAAACCAAGTATGCGAATGGACGCAGCCAACTGGCAGAGGACAGAACAGAACAGACTGACTCGAAGTCTGCCTGTCTGTGACCGTGTGTCCGTGTGTCTGCCTGTCTGCTTGTCTATCCTTTTGATCTTTTGTCTTTTGCAATTACAATTATATTTTATTTGCCCGAGTTGACACAGGAGACACGACTGGCGCAGAGCATCTCCTGTCCCTTTTGTCTCTCTAATAGCCCTTTGAAAATCAATTACGACTGCGGTCATAACCGGCATCATCTCATCTCTCTGCCTGACTATGCCTTAATATTATGTCAATAATTTATTTAGTTTTTATTTATTTACCCGCCCCTGATTGCCAGTCAGCCTTCGGTCCGCAGCTGCGCAAGCGGCACGTACACGGCCTGGACACATGTTCTAGCAGGAATTCTACATTCGAAATGACATCAATTCTCTGGTGTATCGTGGCCAGAAGCACAGCCAGAGCCGCAGCAAGAGCAATGCATTTTTGCAGATGCTTTGGCGCAATTTGTTCGACTTGGCCGCAGAACTGTTGGCCAGTTTATGACATTGCCACATTTGTTGTTTGTAATTCTTCTATTGGCCTGTCGAATTCCTTTGTGTATTTTCACAGTAATTTCTTAGTTCTTAAACACTGTGCGAGATTTTACTGGGGACCACAGGATCTTAACAGACTGCTCAAGATAAGCCACTGCAGCGACTACAAATAATTGTGTATGATATTTATAGCGAACCTGGGCGTTGCCCCACAATAGCTCCAAAGTCAAAGACTATAAAGCACGCAATTGTTGTACTACATATGCACAGGAGCTAGCCCAGGCGACCCAAAGGAGTTCAAATATATAGTAGTAGCTCGCATAAATATAGACCCAACAGCTGTGCCACAAACATTTCACACACATAGGTTTTTGTGCACCTCACAATACAATTTCTCACAATACCACAGAGCAAAGGAAAGAGAGAGTTTATGCTAGGGTGAGGCTACTTGCTAACAGGCAAAGAAATTCCACGAGTACCTTTGTGACTTCTTTATGGCCAGTTGCAAAGGTTGCCGTATAATGTGTGTGGCAAGTGGGCCCAAGAACTAAATATGTGTATTTCCCGCGCTCTTGCTCTGTTTGTGAATTGTGTCATATTTAATGGCGCGTGCCGCCTTTTTTACGACTTATTTCCATACTTTTCAGTCAAATATCTGACAAAGAAATTGTTAACCATTCGCTGGACGTGTCTATAGGAAAGACATTGTCTATAGATTAGAATATAGATATGTTGAAGATTTAATATATTATACTGTTTTCCTGAAACTGATTCCTGATTTTCCTGATTAATTATCTGTAGATCAACGGTCAGACTAAGCTTAATAGCTGCCATCCAAATTGGCTCCAGACACATTCTAAAAGATATCTCTCAAAATTTAATTACAATGAGTTTCGAAATTTTCACAAGAAAATTGAATAGCTCTTGCAAATAAAAAATGATACCTAGGTTTATGTTATAAATTTCTCTCGTGCTGGAAATAATATTTAAAATTAAAAGAAATAAAAATTCCTCGACTCGGCCAGAGCCGATTAATACCCGCTGAACGTATACATACTTATCTATTCTCACACTTCCGACCATGAACACATATTTAATTAAATATGTATTCGTAACAATATTTTAATTCTAAACGATCCTTCGTCAACTGACTTTAGAGACATGCTGGAAAATTTCTTAACCCGTTTGCCGCAGCTGCTGCGGCTGACCTCTTGACCAATGCTGAGCAGCAGCGTTGACCGCAGTTTTCTACTAAAAGAAATATGTATATTTTTCATTTTTCCCGCAAGCCTAACCGAAACAAACCAAACCAGTTTCATCTTCTATGCAACAATGGCTATGTTCGGCAGACTATTTTGTATCTGCTGTTAACCGTCCCGTTGCCCCGCCCCACCTGCGGCGCGTATCGTCTGCCTGTCTATAAGCTTCAATATCCATAAATGTCGGATGTGTTGTTGCTGTGTTGGTCATGACTTTGGCTGGTTGCTTGGGCATTGCTTCATTCTTTCAATCTTCCAGCTCGTCTGCTTTTTTGTTTTGTTTTTTTTTTGTTGTTCTGTTGTTCTGCTGCCTGGCCTGGTGTCCAGTTTTCCAGTTGGGAGCTTGGGTTGTCTTTGCCTTGTCTTCGTTTGCTGGATTCAAGATTTTTATCGGTTTCTACTTAAGTGATTGTCAGTCAGTCATTGGCTTGCTAGCCCGGCAACGAGAAGCCGCTAAAGGACCGTTTGCCGTGTCCGCTGTATCTGGACGTCTGGGCAACGTTCTGGGTGCTGGTTAAGCTGCTGCATTTGGCAGCAATTTATTTAAAGCCTTGTATGAAATTTGCCCATTTGCTTTCGTGCTTGCCGTTTGGCTCGTCAATGCCTTATTATTATTGAGCTCATCGCCATCAGGATCATTGCAAAAGGCAATGCCGCTGATAAGGCGATGCAGCCTTCTGCTGTCGATAAGCTGAAAGATCGGCTTGCTGCATTTGGTGGCGCAGCTTTTATGGCAACAGCCGCGGGCCGTTTCCGAGTGGGAGTCGTGTGCAAATGCACTTTGAATGCTGGTCGGGACCCGATGAGCAGTTTAATTAGGTTTCAGCCAAGTGTGAGAAGAGCTCTTGTCGCTTTCGTCAGGCGCAAACTGAAATCGTGGAAGCGTGTGGAGCACACGTTGCTCGCAAAACTGCAAGAATTTGTCAAGTGCTAGCGAGCATACAAGCACTCGCACACACACACATACACACACACACATACACACACACACATTCAGCGCACATTAAGAGCTATAAAAACCCCTTAAAAAATATGTAATACAAACAAACTCACACACACACACACAAACACACGCACATTCGACCCACTTGAAATTCTCTTGCACATTGCGTATACGCCCCGTGCAACGTGGCTGGCACTATAAATGCGCACTTTTCATGGGAGGAACCTTTCGTTATGGTACTTTTTGTGAGGTCTCTTTTTCGTTTCTACTATTTTTTATTTATAATTTTATTTAATTTTCTTGCCAAAGCCGAGGTCCTTTTGCGCAGGCTCCTTCCCTGCCCCATTCACTGGCTTTGTGTGTGTGCGCGCGCGTATGTGTTAATTCTATTGAAATGCTGTCAAGCTCACAACTAAAACCAACGAACGAAACACCCACTAAAGTGGTCCTCTCTATGTGTGTGTACGTGTCTATGTGTGTGTTTGTGTGCGTGTGCTCTCATGTGTTTACATGCCTGTAAATACACGCACACAAAAAAGGCAAAAGGCATTGCCGCTAAAAATGAGCAAAAATCACACATAAAACACATGCGTACTAGTTTTTCAAATTAGTTTTAGGTTTTGGGACCAAAAACAAAAATAAAAAAAATATAAAAATAAAAATGAAAATTGTAATATATACAAGTGGTATGTATAAATGGCAAGGCAGCAACAGCACTCGACTTGAAATTCTTTTACCACATTTGGTAAATTTGAATTTGCGCTCCTTTGTTGTGCTTGCTGATGTGTGCCTCTGCCCGTGCCTCTGCCTCTGCCTGTGTTTGTGTTTGTGCTTGTTTGGGTTTGTGGTTGGCTTTTTAGCCAACTACTCACTTTTATTTCCATTCCAATGCGAACGTACAGCATTTGGTTAGTTAGTTATATAATATGCAGACATGCTTTGATTAATTTAATTACATTTCGTATTTCATCTCATCTCTGCATTGGTCTCCTATATTTTTGAGCACAAGCAATTCTCAACTGGTTTGGCTATGGGGGCTGCCTCAGAGTTAGTCCACACATTATTCTTTGCCAAACTGAAAGTGTGTGTGTGTGTGTGTATGTGGCAGGCCCTGAAAAAGAGATAGGGCTATAAGTGCCAAGAACTTTACACATTTGCACGTAAAGTTTCATTCATTTTACAGAAAATATTTGCTTTTACTTTACTTCCCAAAACTCGCTGCTTGTCCGCCAACGGTTTTTCTCTGTGCTCTTTTGCCAAGCCGTAAAATTTTTGTGGCACAAACTTTTCGGGACTGCAGCTAACAAAAAACTAAATTAGTAAATTATAAGCCGCTCAAAATTAATTGCAAAAAAATATTTACACACACGCGCAGCACTCGAAACTTGCAGCAGCATCTGCCAAAATGAAGTTTTAAAATTCTTCCATACATACACATATACACGCCCCTCTCTGGTGTGTGTAGATGAGGCAGAGGGAGAGCTTTGAAAGTGCAGCAAACTGCATGAAAAGTAAGGCAAAGTAGTTGGGGAGAAAATTCTAAGTGGAAAATGGACCCGCCCATTGATGGTGTCTGGCGGTTGCCGGGTGCTGGTTGGTGGCAGAATAGTTTGTTGTATTTACAGCGCAAACCACTTGAAAAAATATTTTTTAATTAAATTACAAAATTGTTAAAGAGTTGGTTGCTTTTGGTTGTCGTTGCCTGGCTGTTGGGTCTTGTGGGTTATGCGGTGTATGGGGGTACGGGGTTGCGAGTTCTAAATAAAAAGTAGCAAATGCAAAGGGCAGCAAAAGTAACTAAGGGCGATAAAGCCGCAAAGCAGCACAATAATGTGCAGCAATGGGGCAGCATTGAGGTCCAGCCGGATGCCAACTTTCATATTTGAATAGCAGTCTATTCGACTCGACTAGCAGGAAAGTTTTAATTACACATGTTGAGCAATGAACGAGCCTCGGGAAAGCATCTACATGTATACCGATAAGAACTCTTAATTATCTCTCTTTATAAGTCCATGAATGAAGAATCCATCATTGATCCATAAAGCGAACACTGTCATCGGTTCTGTGGGCTTTGCGTTTGTCATACTTTTCCGCTGCCACTTACTGTAAATAGTATTTGGTGTGGCAAGTAAATGTAAGCAACAGCAACTGATCCGGCGACCTGCAGTTGGGTGGCATCAAATGTTTATTTTAATAACCTCTTTTGCGTTTCGCCTGCGCCGTTCCGCAGTTCCGCAAATTTAAATAACCCAAGAAAAGTCGAGCCCCGCGCCAATCTCCGCCAAACCACCTGCCGGACACTTGGCGCAGTTTTAAGTGTTTCGCCAGCTTGTCGACTTTTGTCGTTTTCGTTTCCTTACGCGTCCTTGCACCACCCGTCGCTTGGCTGCCAGCTCCAAGCTGCCAGCTGACAGCTTGCAGCCCCCAGCTCTTGCAGTCTCTTCAACGAGTTGCATAAAATTCGAGAGACGCCATTTTGCAGTGCGCGGGTGCGGAAAATGTAGGTGAATGCACCGCGCCAGGAGGCACCCGCCGGGCTCTTTGTCCGCCAGCTGCGCCATTTTCTATTATTTGCGGCTACTTTTCAGCTCGGGCGTTGACTTTGCCAACCGCTGTAAATATTTAAGTCTCGAGGTGACGACTACCACAGAGAGTGCCACTCACAACCATTGAGAATCCATCGCAACTACCTTCAGAGTGATGAATGTAAATGAATGTGAATGGGTTAAATGCTGTCATTCCAACCTTGGACGCCATTTATGCAATAATAATAAAAATAATAATAATAATAACAATAATAATAATAATGACAATAATAATAATAATAATAATAATATTATTATATTAATACTAATAATAATGAATTTAAGCTCCGAGTTGCATTTTATGCATTTTCTTAAATTATTCTTTTCACCCGTTTCCAGAGAGCACTTTAATGATACTATCATAGATCTTTGTACAGAAGGTGTATTTTTAGTATCTGAAGCGCCGTAATTTACGATGAAACAGACAAGATATACGCAAGCATGTATATTTTATATTCCTTGCCGCAGGGCAAAACTGTCAAATAATTATCTACACACGGCTGCCTGTTTTTATTATTCATAGCAACGATTGTGTTCATTTGCATATATAATCTGCCAGTTGTCAATGAACTGACAAATCTTCGATAATAAGCATTTGATTACATTAATTATTGCTTTCAAGGCGTCTGCAAGCCCTCTAAGCCTTGCTTTTCAGCCAACTGCCACGAAGATGGTTTAAACATTGTTCATATCATGAAAATTTAACAAAACAGCAGTCAGATACATGCGGAAAATCGCCCACAACATCATTCAACATGCAACATGCCACAGCAAAAACAACAAAAACAACAACTGACAAGAGCCGCCTTTGTTGCAGTTTCGTTGCCCGGAGTTATTGTTATCTTTATATGTGTGCCACATTCAGTTTTGTTTATAAATATTTCATTTTGTGGCAAACAATGGGAGTACGACTAAAACAACGCCAGGCACTTCCGCATTTGAGCTAATGCTGCACGCCCCCTACACCCGCCCAAGCGGCCGTCCGCCCATACGTCAGCCTCGCCTGGACTCAGTGCAGCAGACGCTTCCGCATGCTGTGTGACGCCTCCCGCCCAGAGTCAACAAAGAAGCTGACGCCTTGCACTTGTGCCCTACTAGTCTTAAGCCCAGTCACAGTCCGAGTTCCCGTCTATTTTGTTTATTGAAGTCGCGCGAGTACTGCGTTTGACGAGCTCAAGTAGGGGTGGGCTGTTCTGGCCTTTTAAAGAGGGACAAGTTGAAGCAACAAGATTTTGTAATTTTCCATCTGCTGACATATGTAGTTCATTAGTTCCCCGCTTGCCATAGTTGATATTGTTGTTGTTGCTGCTGCTGTCGTTGATGTCTGTTTTTGCATATGAATCGTACACAAGATTTGAATTAGTGCTGTCATATCTTTATCATACATCACAGATCTGACTTGCAGCATAAAGCCTCTGGCAGGGGCAGAGGCCGCAGATCGGAGGGGTCAGTGCCACTCAATCAAAGTATTTGCCGAGAATAGCTTTAAAACAATTGTTCCACGCAAAAGCTTGCCTCCGCAGCTCCCAGCAATGCTGATGACGATGATGATGAAGATTGTGTATCGGGCATAGTTGTAGCTCTGCAGCACACTACTTTTACCAAAATGCCAAGCCAATGGGCAATGCCGAACCGAACGCAGGGCAGGAAAATTGATTGATTAGCGCACAGCAAAACGCGGATACGGATTCTGGCCATGTAATATTCATAAGGGTTGCCCGGCCACCGTTCATTGAACGACGGCCAGATGAAGCGAGTGCGTGCCGGGTCTCATTAATATTTAGCTCGCAATCTAGCGCCAGCTTTTGCGGCATAATTAAAAGTGACTTTTCCAGGCAACCAGCTATACTGCCCCTTGCCCAACTAACCCCGCGCTAACACGAAACTCGGGCGCAAGGTTGGGTAATGCGATAAGTTTTTCGTCAATGTCGACATCGTCGTCGGCCTTCTAATGGCTGACAGTTGCTCGAAATGATGATGACAGTTTAGATGAATTAGTTTATTCAGTTTGTTGTTAATGCGTCTAATTAATGCCTCAACTTTAGCTGTGAGCTGTTCTATAATCTTATCCTCCCACTCGCCCATTCCTCAAATAGTTACCCAATCAATTTATAAGATATACATATGTCTGATGCCTGAATAAGAAATGTTAAATCATCATTTGCATGGCAGCGCACTCTGAATTTCTTTTTATTGACACTTCGAAGTGCACAACATAAAAATGATATTAGTTTCAACAGCAAGAAATTATAAGTCCAATCTTATTCGGTAGTAAATATCAACACATTTCTAATATGAACTGACATAAAACCTGAAAAATATCTCAGAATTTCCATCTTAAATCAAAGAGAGAGAGAGACAGGAAGTCGAACGCTGGCAGCGGAATTCGGAGGAGAATAAAGCGCATTTTAGTGGCACTTAATGCGTACATTTATTTTATTTTATTTATTTATAACGCATCCCGCTAATAGAAGGCATTTTTCATTTTTGTCGGCAAGTGGAGTATTCTGTGTGCCCACACGAAATTACATCAAATATCAATTAGTGCGTTATTGGGGAGGTCGCCAGCCCAACCCACTTTCTGGGTACTTTATTCTTTGACCCAATTCAGTTGGGAGTTGCGGGAGAAAACCTCCCAACATACAACATCCAACATCCAGCAGCTGGCATTGTTTTTAGTGCATTTTCACACTCAAATTGCGCCATAAAAATTTATATTAATTTCAATATTAGGCTCATTAACATGGCCTCCAGTGGAATCGTAAAAGCACACAGACAAGTGGCTGAGGAGGCACCAGTAAGAGTGCTATAGTCGGGCTTGACCGACAAGGAAATATCCTGTACTCAGTGGTGGGCTGACGTATATACAAGAAACTAGATAAAATGATTTGAGTTCTCGAATATTTGAAATTAAACTGATCTACTTGAGCAGTAGAAGCATCTATGCTCAAAATTTCAAGTGTCTAGCTCTTGTTGTCTCTAGGTTCGAGGCGCAGACAGCTTGATGGACATAGCTAGTGATGCTGATCAAGAATATATATACTAAATGGGTACGAAGGGGCCATACTACCCACTTTAAAAAGGTACAGGGTATAGAGAAAAAATTGAAATAAAAGTCCGAGCAGAAGACGATGATAAAGATGGAAATGTCTTAAATTTGAGTGACTTGTGCGACATGTACAAATCGTAAAGTCAAGTCTATAAATAAAATATGTGCCCTATCAGAGCAGCAGCAGCTACATCCAAAACTATTAGCCCCTCGCCCGCTGTCCCGCTGCTCAAGTGGCAACGAAACATTTTCAACGAAACGCATCAGAAATGCAAAAATAATCAGCTGACATCGCAGCAAAACAACAGAGAGAAGACAGCCAAACAGAACAGAACAGAACAGAGCCGAACCGAAGTACAGAATATAACTCAACTGAAAAGACAATCAGGCCATCTGACTGGAGACCGTAGACAGCGGACTGTAAGCGAGTCCAGCAGTTGACTTTGAGTGCCCTCGGCGTATTTGCGTATTATGAACTCTCGGGCAAAACAGAAAGAAAAACTTCTTATACAAATATAAAAATTCTGCGTAATCTACATCTGGCTTAGCGACAAGCCGCGCACAATGGGCCACACAAACGCAGACAGCGATGGGAAATTGCACAGCTCATAAGCTGATGAGGACGGGTTCGGTCAATCGGGTGGTGCGTTTTTGGCATAAATTGAAATGAACTCAGCCAATTTGATGCCCAACTTGCAGACACAATTTGCATAAAACGCATAGTTGATAGAAATTCAACTGCGCACAGTGGGCGCAAAACCGATCCGGGGCGCAGCTCAAACATTTTATCATGAAACAACGGAAACTGCGTCACAGCAGCAATTACAAATTAAAGGGCGGATGCTACAGCAAATAGGAATGTGTTTTCGAAAGCTCTCGCAGCTAGTTGATTTGGTTGGTTGTTTTGTTGTTTTTTACAAAAATATCAAATATTTTATTACAAAACACACACAATCGGTGGTGAGACGGCGACCAGTGCATTAACTTCCTGTAAGAATATACCCCGGCTCCAAATGCAGCGAACAACAACAATCGAGAAACCAGAGAGCTGTACTTCACCCACATAACGCAGCTGCTGAAAGTTGTTTTGTTTTTTCCATGCCCTGAAAACGGTTAAAGAGGGTATGATGGTTTCTTGCAAGTGCATATCCGACCCCATAAGTTATATACATATGCATTCTAGTTCTTGAAGTTGACTGCAATTTCCCTATTGTAGAGCTAAAAGTGGAATACGCATAGAGGGATGATAGAATAATTGTATAGGCGCTGGGTGCAGTGTATCTTCTAGTCGGGTACGCCTGACGAGTTCACTCTTACTTCCTTTTTTACTTGTTTACTTATAGGCGACAAAGTCAGTCGCTTGTCAGCGGCGACAAAGAGGTATCGATTACATCAACGAAACTGAGTAATTGAGTGGCCAGCAGGAAAGAAATGAAAGCCGAAAGGGGGAAGCTCACATCAAACAGGGTAACTAAAGTTACTGATGTGTGGTAGAAGAGATGTCAGATAGAGCAGAGAGCGTGTTGAGAAAGAGTCACGGTATGGGACAATTATCGGGGTTATTTAAGTACAAATGAAATGGGGAAGTTTGAGTAGGAAAAGAGCTCGCTTCATATAAATCATAAACTATACACATTTGGTTTCCGTACTCATCTTGCGTTTTTCTCACTCTTTCTCTTTCTAGGTATGTAAAATATTCAACTCGGTATTTGTCAATTAAGTGAATGCATTTTGAGTGGTCAGACGTTGGCCCGTTCTTAATGGGGTTCCATTTCATAATAAAACAAGAATGCCAAACTTGAAATGCATTGAAAACAAGCAAGGTAAAGTTTTTGGCATGAAGGCGAAACCCAAACAAATAACAAACTGCGAGCTGAACTAAAGCAAAGGACACTCGTTGAAGGTCAACTGAAGGTGCCGCTCCGCCTACCCACTCCCCGCCCGCACTGCCCACCAAAAAAGAACAACAAGCCGAATAGAAACAACAACATGAGCTGTTGCCGGTTGCCATTTTGTGGGTCCTGGGGCACCTTCAGCTGCCCGACCAGGTGAAAGCAAATAAACGTGTGGCATTTATATTTGTGGCAGCAAATTTATTTAGCATGCATTTTCCACGAAACCCGGGAGAGCTTGCAAGAGAAAAAACATAGAGAGAGAGAGCCTGCTTGATGTTGGGAAAGTATGGCAAATGCTGTAAATTTTCACTGGCATATAAAATATATAAACAAACGTTATAGAGGGCGAGAAAAACGTGCGCGTTTCCCAATTGATTTTTAGCAGCTCACATATAGAAGCCATTGCTTGTGTGTGTGTGTGTGTGTGTGTGTGCGAGGGTACACAGCTGCTTGCGTATTTGTTGAAAGCGTTTTACAAATTACTTGGCCAACATATTTTATTTGAGGTTTAATTAGTTAGCTGGCCAACAAGCAGACAGCAACAAGCACAACAAATGCGAGCGTATTAAAGTAGTTTCGTTTCATTTTGATGCCCTTGCAGAGGGTATTTTGATTTTGTAACACACTTAGTCGCTTGCTATGCTGTCAAAGCAGAGGCAATATAGTTAAGTGCGTCCGATCGAACGATAGTTACATAGTTGTAAGGGGCTAAGCACAGCAACAAAGAGATTCAGTAATCTACTTGCATAACTGCACAATTGTTCATACAAAAAGAGTATTTATTCTTCGGCTTACCGCAGCTCTCTTGTTATTTGTTAGTTATTTCCCTTGTAATTGTTTTTATTGCGCAAAATTTAAATACAACGCCAACACATTTGTTGTTCCGCTCCCGAGCTGTTCAGCTCGTTTATATCGCTCAGATTTGTGTGGGAGACGCGCGAGGCAAGCTTATCAATCCAGTTGATGCTGCAACAGCAACCAAATTGGCGGTCATGTGTTCCTGCTATTCCGAAAAGTCCCCCCCACTTAACAATGCAATCGCTGCAAACAATTCCAATCCGCATAAAAAGCCGAGCTGAACTCATCCTAACATTTGTTGATAAACAACATCTAAAGCGATTCCCAGGTTATTTTGTTGCCTCGCGGTTTCTTTGATTTGAACACATATATATTTAGATGGGGATCACTGAGATCAAAGTCATCTTGATTAGAAATTTGGAGCAGCCACAAATCATTGCGCCAGATTCGAGCTGTGCTTGTCTTAAATTTTCATATTCTTCTTAATAATTTATGTAGTTGCCCCCAATTGAAGTCTTAAACTAATAATTAAAAGTTCAGCCGGGCCACAAACTGGAGCAGAGACACATCCGTAAAGATCTCGGGCTAGACGGCTCGGTAAATGAATTGTTTTTTATTCTATCCGCGCTTGAACATTAAATTAATAACAGCTGCGGTCTCACAGCTTAGCCTCTAACATAAACAAAATTCAACTAATGATGGCTAATAAGCTACGCCCGCCGCATGGGCGTGGCTAATGACAACACACAAATAGCTAATGAAAAAAACTAATATAAACTAAAATTAAAATCAAAACAAAACGCCAGCAACAAATAGAACATGCAATTTCCAACGATATCCCGAGACGGACATGAATCGCATTTAAAGACGTTTAAAGACTGGCGAAAAAGACTTTTAAAAGCGATGATCAGGCAAAAAAATAAAACCCAACTGCCTGTTGTAGCTAGCCGTGTTGAAAGCAAAAGATTTACAAGATTTACACACGCATACAGGTAGACTGTTTAATAATAAATAGCCACAAAGAGCTAAAAGCACCTCATTCAACAGCCTGAAAATATGGCGGGTTACCAAAGCGTGACAAAGCATAAAATGAAGCCGCAGACTGTGGTTTTTCGGTGGGCGCAGGGCAGTATAAGCTGGTACGCTGTTTCTTTGGGTCACATAATTGGTTATGCCAAGGCGTCAATTATGTACTCCAAAAGGTGGGCGCCAAGCCAGAAACTAAACTACTCTGCAAGCTGCCACATCGTGGGGCCGACTCCAACTTCCAGTTTCAGGTCAATATCAGATATATAGAAATTTGTATATAGTTATCTCACAGCTAACCCCGATGCGAGTAGTAAAAATGCGCTAACAAGAAGCAGCCCTCAGAGCAGGTAACTAGGTAGGTCAGGCATCAGAGCAGACTTAGGGTAGCCGCAAAAACACAGGCTAACAACGGAAGCCAAATGACGAACGTAAAACGTTTTTCCGGTTGTTTAAGAAAATTATAGGTTACATAAAAAACGCACAAAAGAATGTGAAACCAAACGTGAAGACGCCCCCGTTTGCTCATCAGAAAGTCGGGCAATTGGACAGTCGGACAATCGGGCAATCGGACAATTCGTCAACAATGCCAGAGCTATTTTTTTATACATGTATTTATTGGCTTACTCTGTTTCAGAGTTCTTTCAGCTCGGCTCAGTTTATTAGCCGTAAAGTAGTAAAAATGACTTAGGTGAGTGCCAGTTGGGCTTAGGGCTTATTGCGTGGGGTCAAGAGTTAAGTGAAACCCAGCGAAGCGTGCTATTCAAATACAAAAACAAATACGACTACGAATAGGAATATAAACACTCGAACTATAACAATCCCTCCCACCTACCAAGCGGGGCTGACACATGGTGTAGACGTTGCCTACACTTAGCCCAGTTGTCGCCGTTCTTGCTGTTCATGTTGTGGTTTAAATATAGACCCGTTCCATGGAATTGCTCTAATTTTATCACATGCAACTATCAAACGATCCATAGGCGTGTGCCAACGGTTCAAGGAGGGAGGCGTAATAAAACACTCACACACACAACATAAAAAACGAAGGGCCAAAATTAATGTGAAGCTAACAACGACATGCTTCCAGTCCACGATATGGCTTTCTGATATCGGAGCCTAGGCAGTTTTCTGCGGCCTCCCTGGACTAAATTTGTACATAACCTAACACATATTTTCGCTTATGCACATTTTAATATTCTATTTAAGTAAATGCAGTTGGTTTTTTTATTTTATATTTTGTTGCCAAAGTCGAAAGCATCTTAATTTATATAGACAAATTTCGCAACTGAGTAAAACATGCTCTGTGTATTATTTACAAGTGGAAAATCTAGCGAACTATTGACCCCACACGCTCGCGCACACATGTCCTACGGCAAAATATCTTTTCTATTTATTTATGGTTATTTTCTGATATTTTTTTGTTCGCAACAACAAAAGCAACAACTGACCAAGACCATAACAAAAGACAAACAATACACAATCAGACGGCGGGTGTTCAGGACAGGCAAATAGAAAGAGGGAACGCAGCAACGATAACAATAAGTTGAGGACTCACCAGTGGCAACAACACCTAACATGAGGATGAGAATCAATCTGGTTGCCGGATCGGCGTTAAATGCCGCGACTCTTCGCCTGTCAGCACAATTACAAATGCGCATGTGAGCTGTTGCCCCGGCTACCCGGCTACCCGGCTGCCCGGCATAATGGCATATTAATAAAGCAGTAATATGATATGCCAGGCGATGGCTATCGGTGCTATACGTCGTCGGGCCTGATGAAATTATTCATGCCTAAGCAAACCGGCGGTTGAGTAGTGAATGGATTTGGCTGTATTGGAATGGTCGTAATTAGTCGTAGTTATGGCAGCCGCCAATATAAGTTACTAGCCGAAAGATAGAAGATAGTCAACAAACAAAAACAGACAAAGTCCGAGTGACGGGCTGCGTGTGTGGCTGGCTGGCTGGTAATTGAATACCTCGTATGTTGTTGTCGGTTGTACACATCATTGAGCCTTTACCCAGGAAAAGCCGACCGTGGAACCCACACTTATACCCATACTTCTACTCGGACTCGCTATCTGACTCAAGCTCGAACTCGAACTCATACTCGAACTCGGTCAAGCCGTCAATCAGATGGGAACCGATGCGTTGTTGCCCATGGCCAATGGCCCGCGGCCTGCGGTACGCTTGCCCAACCACGAGACACGTGTGGGTGTTTGAGTTTTGAATTTCCGTTCATGAATTTTTCATGCGCCTCGATTGTGGCCCAGTAAATGGGGGCGTTATCAAGCGATTCCCAATAATAACGAGACGCCAATATATATATATATATATGCTGTTAACAAATTGTTGCGTGTCTCTTTAATATAATTAGCAGTGACAACAACGTAGCCTGCGCCTGTCGTGCGACATATTAGTGGTGTTGTCAGTTGTGTAATTGGTTCCGGTTCTGGGGTAACAAAGGGTTTCATACCAAATGCGACTTTCAAATGACTTTCTGGGTAGCCCCACCCTTGAATTGAAGTGCCCACTAGCCCACCGTGTAATGGGCTTTTAATCTCAGCCGGCTAATTCCCACGACTTCTTACTTTCTAGAGTTCCACAATTGTATCCAGCACTATTTTTGGGTCGCCTAGAATGTGTAGAATCCATTTGCATTAATGACACTCTTAATGCAGTTGTCTCTGCAGCATCCGAAAGCGAGACGCGACAGCAATTACGAGGGGTGGACGCAGCCGAAAAAGCAATTGTTAAAACACTAAAGACAATAAACAACACGCACAGAAGAACAGAACAACATGTCATTAACACTGTCGGGGAACAAAAAGCTTATGGATAGAGCGCTAAGGAATCCAAAGATCTTCCAGAGATCTGCAGAGCTGACATCAGATGGCAGCATGCAGTCAGTCAGTCTTTTTTCAAATAGAGCTCCCTTCGGATCGATCGTCAAAAGTTGTTCGAATGCCTGTTCACAATTGTTGTTTTTACAGCTTGTTGTATTATCGTTGATTGTTCGCGTTTTGTTTATGTTTTGTTTGTCTTTGGGGGACAGTTTCCAACGTTTGTGTTTTGTGTGGATTGTTTTTACAGTTGCCGTCAATTTTGGGTATGGAAATTGACTTTGGTCCACGTAGCGCAACTTTTTAAACCATCCAGCAAATTAAGGGCATTAAAAAGTTCCACGTACGTTCGTGTGGCACATGTGTCTGTGTGTGTGTGGAGAGATACTTAGTTGGAATGCAAGTTTTTCAATTTTCACGTACTTTCGACACAGCAGAAGCTTAAAATTCAGCCGAAACTTTCCACGATTAGTTGGCCATTAGGTGGGTGAGGGACTATAGCAAAGTTCTGGCCAGTTGGCAGAGAGCTCCTACGTATGGTGGGGCGTGAGAGCAAACATTAATCATGGGATGCCTGCTGCACTTTTTAAATTGCAATCGGAATTCTGTTCGGCATTGGCTTTGGCTTTGGCTTTGGCTTTAGCTGTGACTGTGGCTCTTGCTGTGGCTGTGACTTCGCCTGCCGATATCAAAGTTTTGCCTTCATTTGCATATCGCACAAAAAGTTACGTTATCATTTTGCTGGCACAGTCTGTCTCTTTCTCTCTCTCTGCGCTTCAGTCGACAGTTGACTCGGGTCCAGTTCAGCCAAATCCCCTTTCTGGTAACTCTATCGAAAGTCACATTGGATTAAAAAACAAAAACGGATGACCCCCGCCCTCTCTCTCTCTCTCTTTCTCTGTGTATGTCTCGTAAAAAACGGCAAAATCAATTTAAAGTTTTGTTGCATAAATTTGCACCGCAGTTTGCAACGAACAAAATTCTGGGAGACCACCGAACGAACCGGCGCGTTAGATAAAGTTCTCGGTTTTAAAGTAACTCTTTCTCGTTCTTTCGCTCGCTCACTCTCTCTCTCTCTCTCTCTCTCTCTCTTTCTCTTTCAAATGCTGGCTCATGTTTTTGTGTGGGTTTTATTTTAGTTTTCAATAAAGCAGTTTAATTGTTGTGTCCAATTTTTTTTCGGGCCCAAAAAGTTTTTCTTTCCATTTTAATTAATTGATTAGCATTGCCAGTGACATTCGAATTTGTCTAAAAATTGGAGAACAAATCGAGTGCCAGTACAAATTATTTAAAGACCAAATCTGTTTTCTCTGACTGAATACAAAATGTGCAATTATTTCGGCTCAAATTTGCAGACTTGCATGATTAGTTGCAAATTGTACACACACACACACACACACACACTTGCACACACAGACACATTTTTGTTGCTTCCGTAATAGGGAAAAACAGACCGACAAACATTTTTTAATTAAACCTCAAGCAATTACAAACGCTGCAAGTCATGAGGCGGCACAAAGGAATAACAACGACACCTCACACAGTTTACACTCGAAATGACATGCAAAGAGCCCGGGCCCAAGCCCAAGTCGAGGGCTGGTTAGACGTTGGCAATGCCAAATTTTGGAGCCCGAACACTGCAAGGCGAGGGGGAGCGGCTACACCCTGTGGCTTTGTGCGGCACTAATTGATGTGGCAGCCTGGCTGTTGCTGTCTATATGTCCATGTCGCTGACGGTCTCGCTCCTCACTGCCATCTCGTTCAGCTCAGACTGCAGCTGACATAGATTTGCTCTACAGCAGCAGGAGCAGCAACAACATGGATAGGGAAGAAGCTGCCGCAACAGCTGTTGAGGAGGACGTCTCCAGCACTTGAACGAAGAAACTGCCACAATTTTCTAATTATTTGCAAAATTTTATGCCAACGAAAAGGCGAACACAGAATGCAGCCCCATTTGGGGACGGCACTTACACCCACACACACACACACGCATACACAGTGCGAGGCGTGAGTTGGTGCGGGGGCGTGCTTGTGGAACGCCAAGTTTTATGCAACATTTTTGGTTGCCGTTGCCAGCAGCTGTTGCAGTGCGGCAACAATAACGAAACGAACGAATTTTTGCAGCTGTGCAGCAAGTGTTGCACCCACGCTCCCAACACGCCCGCTCTGGAAAACTTAGCCTGTGTTTGTGTGTGTGTGTGTGTGTGTGTATCTCTGCTAAATTTTACATTAGTTCGATTTTCATTTCATTTGCTGGCAGTTATTTTTTTTTCGTATAAAATTTTGAAAATGACGCCAACGTCATCGATATATATTTGGCCATTTTGCCGCTGCTTTTCCACATTTCTGCCCACTATCTCTCGCCCACTTTGGCTGTTTTTTGTGCTTTCCGATGCGTGCATTTTAACTTTTGCTGGCTCAGCGAACGCCCCAAAAAGTATGCTGCAAACTCTCTGCTGACCCCTTTTACGCTTTCTTCAAAAGCAATTTCCAATCACGCAAATGGAAACGCAAACAAATATTAAAGTTTTGCTTTAACCAAAAGTTGATCATCTTTTGTGCTAAAATTCATTCATTTGATGTTGAACAAAAATATCTCACACGATAAAAAATGCGACTAACAAATGCCATCATAAGCCGACAAATGACAATTAATTGCCTGGCCTAATGAATGCCCACAATAAACTACTCAAAAGAAAAAAACGGGTTATAAAACGCTGCCAGCTGATGCGTTACACAACAAACCAAAGAACTGGGCGTGCCAAGAGCCACATGGAAGCACACAGGTAGCAACAAGAGATACGCAAATTGAATTCGGTGAGAAAAAGACGCAGCATTGAATCAAAAAATAAAAAAATAAACAAATTCACGCTTCATTAACTTTTTATCCAACGAAATGTGCGCACTCAAGCTCAAAAATAAAAATAAAGAACCTAGACAAAATATAAAAAAAGAGCAAAGAAATAAGTTGACACACTTATACGGGGAAAAAGAGATAAAAGAATAAGTCGCATTAAGGTAAATACAACAGTCGGCAAGTTTAGGAGCTATGCGCGATGGCAGCAGAGAGTTTCCTTTATTCCTTTTAGAGGATATTAAAGTTTTTTCACAGAAAATCGAAAACGCATTGACGGAAGCATTTTCAAACACGATAGACTGAGTCCCTTTTCTGTTAATACAATCTTGTCCTGAATATTTGATAAGCTAAGATTAGATTGGGTTGGGTTATGCAGACCGCTTGCCGCGCATGTTCGAGTTTGGGCATCTGTTGTCTAGAGTCCGTGAGACCAGCTCTTGCAATTGAAAAAGATGATCATATTCCCCAGTAACAAGTTTTTCAGACTGCCCAGTTCTTTAAGAAATGACTTCCCCACAAATCGCTCACATTTGCTCACAAGAGAAGAACGAGATGTTGGTAACATTCCGTCTTCTCTTCCTGCCTTAAGTCAGGATGAGGAAGCTGCGTCATCTTGCTTATCTCTGAAGTGTAATATCTTATCTTATAGATGTTGAATAGAGTCAGCCCTATACTAACATTTAACAATGGGCTCGCTTTTAGCGCACAACTCAGGTTTCGTGAGCGCAAAATTGTCTTAAAGCTTTTCAAATGAATGCGGCTACCGAATTGAGCGAGCTAACTGCTAAAAGTTGATTTTCAAGTTAATTATCAGTGGCATGTGCGGCAAGTTTTAGCTGTAGCTGTTGCTGTTGCTGTTGCAAATAACTAACAGGCAACATCAGCAGCAACAGAAGCGACGACGTTTTAATTGAGTTTGGCATCCATGGCAGCTGCGCTTCGAGCGCCTTAGCCAAGTGGAAGACGCGGTTGCGTTCAAGTTAAATAATTTCATTACAAACAAATTGGTGTGCGTGTGTCTGCTTGTGTGTTATGTGTGTAATCGTTGGGTAGGGGGCGTTAAGTGCTTGCAATTGCTGTTACAAGAATCTGTGGGCGGGGCCTCGTGTTCTGTTCGAGGATGCAGCTGGGATGCGCATCCGCATTCAAATTCAGAAAAACCGCATCCATTGCCTAGTCCCCGTGATCGACGGGCAATGGCAATAACTGGCGATTTGCGAGTGCTATGCACAATACAAATTAACTGGAGCAGCAATAACAATGCAAAAGCCATCAAATTGGTGCTAACGGTGTGCCGGCAGCTCCTCCGGCCACGGGGTCAGCCTTATGGCTGGCTATGGTCGATTTTGGTCGGCAACTGCAATGCATACATAGATATATTGTATATTGCATTTTGGGAGCAAGGGTGAGCTGAAATGGTCGCTGTGCGCATTGGAATCTCGCCTGCTCCGATTCAGTTTTATTTTTGAAACGACATGCACTGGGGCGTCATAAAAATTGATGGATGCCCAGCCCAGAGAGGCACGATAATCGCAGCAGAGTGGGAGCAGGATAAAATACTGCTGGCTTTGGCCCAGTTTCAGCACAATAGAATTGATCGGCGTTAAATTTGAAATAATATGCAGTCCGTATTTTTTTTTCTTTTCGGGTTAGTTGGAATCCATAAATTTGGCATTTCGCCTTGACAAGTATTTATAAAGCAATCGAAGCTGTTTCGCTGCGCTATCGTTGATTAAAAAACGGAAATGGTCGATTGTTAAAAATGGGAACTAGTCGCATCTCTCGCAGCACACAATTCCAATGCCCATTACGGAAATGTAAGAAAAATATTTGGACAGCGGTCTCTTTCTTGTGCAGCCTGCGTCTGCAAGCCCAACCCTTAAAACTGCAATCGAACTGTAAGAAAGCATTGCCAAGAAAATGACGACTGCAGCTTTTCATTTTTTAATGCCAGCTCGCGACGGGGCGGGTGGGCGGTCCGGTCGGGGCGGGGCTGGCCAACTTCACTTGTCACAATGACAAGGACAGTCGCTGGGAGATAGAAAAATGATTGTAAGAAAAAAAGCTCGGCCATATCATTTTCCTTTGTCATTCTTTTGTAAATACGAGTGGAAGAACTCTCGAAACTCAACTGCAGTGGCGAAATTTTTGTTTCATTCCGACTGGCAGACAAATCCTTAAAACGGCTAAGCACTTGAGGGGTCAGCGAACTGACGGGCTGGCTGGCTGGCTGGCTGGTCCTTGAGTCAGTCGGAATTTGTAGCTCTAAAAAATATTTTTGTCCATTTACATAACTCGTCCCTAATAGTTGTGCATTGGTTTGCTGTTTAATAGTGTGATTTTTATGGTCTGTTATTACATGCACGCCAAATGCAGTGGAAAAATTTGCTCTATCAACGAGGAAGAGCCAGGGGAAAAACTGTATTCAGCTGACACTTTTGCGATAATTTATGTAATTGTTGGTTTTGTTTTGGTTGGCGATTCAGCACTTGGCAGCGAGTTCGGTTGCCTTATGGGCCGCTCGGGTGCGGCGAGGGGGCAAGCGCCTGCGCCTAAAATGCGGCAAACATTTTATGCGCTTGCTTATTTTATTGCCTTTGGCATTTCGAACAATGCAGAACCATAAACATGGTTACCAAAAATTGCTTTTGTCGCATTTCCTCGACACATTTGGCGCGCTTTCAAAATTACTCTTGATAAAGGACACTGCAAGGACAAGAGCAAGAGATGGCATGCAGATCAGATGCTTAAAGTGTGGCCTATGCTTGACTAATCGCACTCCAATTTGTGCCGCTAAGCTAATTGCCACGCCCCAACAATGGCTCAAGTTAAGGTGGGCCAGGTTTCGTTAACCTGGGGGTGGTTGGGTGTTCAGGAAGTTAATGCCACTGACAAGGCTTATCGCTGAATGCGCTCAAGCGGCCTCTTGACCGACCGCACACAAAATGCGATGGTTATTCTTGGTTGTGGGCATGCACAAGGACATGGCTCAAAGCAAATAGCTTCAATTGTTTTAAGCAGCTTTCTTAATTAGACTCTGTGGCTATCGGCAGCTTCAACTTCGCTGGCTGCCCACACACACACACACAACTAACTAACGAACTTATAAAGCGAACTTAGCCAAGCCGCGGGCCATTGCACAGCATGAAAGGACTCGTCTTCAAGTGATAATTTAGCACGTACAAGAGATGAGCAGATGCCGGACCTTGAGTCCAAGTTGCGGTTCCAGTCCAGAACCAACTCCGTGGCACGTCGCTTGTTTCATAATAATCAAGTACTGTCAATTCTCGAGCCTGTGGCATAAATGTCAACGATTTGATAATGGAACCAAAGCTGGGGCCGGCGTCTGGCGGCGGGTAGAGTGCGTGACAAATATCTGGCTGGTCCTTGAGCACACTCCTCCACATTAGTTGGCATTTGTTTTGGTTTGCTGGAACCGAAGCGAAAAAAATGTACAAAAACAGCCAAGACAAATATTTGAAAAATTGCACATATAACGAAAGCTGTTAATGTCAGCGAGGGTTGCTTGGACCGGCCAGCTAGCATGTATATCCTGGAACAGGACCACTTGAACAGCCGTTGACGTGTGCTATCGATTCGCCATGCCGAACACAAAAGCAAATAAACCAAAAAAGCAAAAAATAAAAGTAATAATAATAATAATAAAGAAAAAAAAAGTAAATGGAGGCTTTGAATTCAGCAATTGCGTTTGAATGACGGCTTATTTCGCAGCATCTGCACTTTTCGCTCTATTTGCTTATTAAATTTGTTGAACTAGCAGCGAGACCAACAACAACAACAACATCAACTGAAGCCACAAGCCGCACCCATTCTCCATGCGCCTTTCCACAAATAACACACATTTTGTAGCATTTCCTTTCAATCTATTTGAGCATTGTGTGTGTGCGTGTGTGTGTGTGTGCGTGCGTGTGTTTGCATTTATTTGCCGCTTTCATTGGCATTTATTTTTGGCACTCAATACACTCAACCGGGAGGCTTCCATAAGTGAAGTTTGCGGTGTTGCTGGTTTGGCCTGATTTGGCTTTTATGAAGCTGCCGCCAAACACGTTTTCGTCTTTGACGGCGGGCATATTGGTGTATCCTATCCGTTTGATACGCCATTCGAACAGCAGCAATATTTTTAATTATTTGATGAGTTTTTATCCTTGAACTGCCCCAAAATTGGCTTTTGAAACCCTCGCCACATAGCTTTAATTGTCAAAAACGCCCTTGAATATCTGTCTCTCTCTCTCTCTCTTTCTTTGTGTGTGTGTATCCCTTGGGTATTAATGTGAGTATGTGTGTCTACTTGCAACGTATGCTACCCAATGTATTCAATATCTGCTGCAGCAGCGTCTTGCTTCAGTTGGGATTCGCCTTCAATTTTGTTGGCTTCTTTTCTTATTTTGCCATCTAAATCGACTTTGCCTTTGTGCGCTTGTATTATGCTACAAGTATGTATACAATATGGCATTTCTGTAAGCTACATAAACACACACACACACACACACTCACACAGTCACTCATACACACGTGCATGAAACACATACGAGGACTATTCGCAGCTTCTTTCTGGGCTCAGCCCCATACACTTGCGTTTTCAATTTGTGCGCTTTAATAATTCACAATTCAATAAATGCTAACAAATTGACATTGTCCAAAATGTTGTATAGATTTTCCTTTTTCCTCCGCTTTTCTTTACCAAACAACCCTGTAATCATGTGAGCGTCCTGGCAGTCTTTGTGACGGAGGCGGATACGGGAAGCAGCCAACCCAAGCTCACCAATTTCATTGCCGGGGAATTAACTTGAGCGACTTTTATGTCAATTCAATACATTTCATTTACTCCGCAATCTGGGCTCGTCGAGCGAGGGAGGGATGCTCCGTTATCTTCTAACTCATACGCTACGTAGCATATTTTCGCCAGTCCAGCTGTAGTTTTTGCGCAAATTTTCGGAAAATTAATTTGTAATTTTCGTAAGTTGCCAGCAAGTCGGCTGCTGTCAACGTCATTTTGGCGAGGATTCGTGCTCGGCAAATATCCTGCGGCGCTCACAAATTATGTGCAAATAAATTGCCATTTGTTAAGTGGCTTTGCATAAGAAGTTCGCCTCAGCGGAAGCTCCTTCTACAGATGTTCTATGTGTTCAGAGGGGTTGTCTGTTGTGTCCGTCAGCCAGCTTTGGCATTATTAGATCGCACATGAATATGTAAGTTGGCAAATATGCTATATACACTTTATCCATGTTCAATTTATTTCTATTAATAGTCGGCTGCCTGAATCTTGCATGCTTTTTATCGGTAATTTCAATAGAATATTTACCACGTTGGGCTGTCGCAGACATACCACGAGATTGGGGGATGATTTGGATGAAGTCTCTCAAGCTAATTAAAGTCTATGGAAAGGTAAATCAATTGCATGAAAACTTTTATTACCAGTACAATAGGTGCCAAATTGCCTGGAAATGACAATTGCTAAGACATTTGCCAAAGTGCCAAATAGATAATAATAATAATTTGTGAACAGAAATTTTGATTAATTCACACCTAGCCAAAACTTTTAAATGTACACCTTTGGCTTACACCTGTAATCACGCCAGACATGCAGATTTGCCGGAATTAGCATTTAATTTACAGTTTAGACTCGATATATCAAAATTCTATCAGACAAAAGCCAAGTAAACAGCTTAAATTATGCTAGCCCTAAGATCCAGCAACAAATATTGAACTAAAGATCTTCATATGTTTTAATTAATAAAACTCGTTACCGGCAACTTATTCACGCTTCACAGCAATCACTTTTCATTAGAGAACAAAAAGCCAAGAATAGGGCCAAAGGCAACCGCAAAACAGAGTGATCTGGTCGAGAGTGCATGACTAGGAGATACCCTACACGCAGCTTAACATACAATATTAGTTGAGTATATGCATGTGCATGTACATGTACATACAAATTTAGGTATTAAGCAACTAAACAGATATATGTATATATACATTAACCTATATTCTACATTCAACACCTTTATTTCTTATAGTCAGTATCATACACAAATATATGTTGGCAAAAATATCCATCTATGTACATCTTGGTCGAAGTATAGAGTCGTAGACAGGGCATGAACATTTTTCAACTTTTTTCGAAAAAAGTTCAAGAAAACGTTTATTGCCTTACGAATTCCGCATAAAGTACAAAGAACATAATTAATTATATGGAGAGGCGTTACAAACTTCCAGCGGAGACGCAACTGAAGAAGCGTAAAAATTGTCCAAAAAGAAGCAACAAAAAAATCATAAAAAATATGAATAAATAACAGAAACAGAAGAGAAACAAAACGAAAAGAGAAACCATTGAACGGCGTTCAGTTTTATACCAACGTCCAAAGCGCTAACTAATTACAAAAACAACAAGAGCAAACGCCGCCGCCCGGTTAAGAGCCTATCGACCAAACCAGCTAACCGTCTATCTACCCATAGATACACATATCTTCCTTACATACACACATCTTTCATACACACCACAGGCGTATCGGTCGTCATGAATGGCGGGGTACAGGAGGGTTGGAGGAGGAGCCGCAGTGCTAATGTCCATGCCGCTCCGAAGTCATTTATATTAATTTTAATAACATTGTTAAGCCGCAATGCGCCTTGGATTTAGCCAAGACGAGCTAGCCGAAGAATCCAAACTTCGAACAGCCGTTCAGCCAGTGAGTCAGTCAGTCAGTCAATCGGTCGGTTGGTCGGTCGCTTGGGTGTTAACGATGAAACACTTTTCGGCTTATGAATTTTTGAGCAGATAATCAAGCACTAAGGCAGCGTTCAGCGTTCAGCGTAACCATGTCCACATCCATGTCTACGCCGCATATTAAAAACAAATTAGCGTTTTGTCCGCCTCAACGGGTTAGTTCGTTGAGCAGAGCGGGGCAGCTGGGAGGATTCAGGCGCTGAGGCCGTGTAAATGGGTTTTTAAATGCATTGGCATTGCAAGTGTCGAGCTGCAAGCTGCGCGAGCATCGCGTGTCAGCTGTGTATGCATTATATTGAGCTTTGATTATAATAAATTCGATAAATTCGCGATTTGCCATTGGCAACGGGTCGAGTTGCATTGCAATTAGCATGAAAATGGTTTATAATTGACCCATAATGCGGTTTGCAGACCCCAGAGAGCTGGTTAGTTAGCGCCAGCATCTGATTGGGTTAGACAACGAGCCGTTGGCCATATGACCCGCTGATGGGCTGTTCAATTATTTTGATTTTTATATTTGTGGTTAGCTCGCTAATTGCGATCTATATTTGCAAATAAAAGTTGAAGTGAAGGCAGATGGCAGCTGCATTCAACATTGACTTAACCTTGGTTTTAATGAACCCAACCGAGAGGTTTCTTCGGCTTGGCTACCCAAGATCTGACAACAACAGCGACGCAAAGTTTGGCATATTAATTACTTTTGTTTTTTTTTTCGGGGTGGCGGCATCTGTGGGTCAGAAGTAGAACTATTAGGCAGGCTTTTGAGCTGGTGGCCCTCCTCGCGATAATGACCCCTGCCAGGCCAGCGGGAGTGAAAGGCGTCCGCTAAGCGCGCACACAAGCCCCTCCCCCTCACTTCCCAATGCTGCGTTGCGTACTTAGCACTTTCCCGGAAGAAAAAAAAAAGACAGCCCGAAAAAACCTCAACCAGCATGCTGCTACTGCCACACTCTGCGTCGGTAATTAATCATCATTACATTTTCGTAAACGGAGCGGATTTTAAGTGGGATTTGCAGCTCAGCCGACGGCAGCCAGTCCATCCAGACAGACAGACAGACAGATAGACAGGCCGACAAACAGACAGGCGGGCAGACAGTCAGCTATCTATTGAAGCCCCATAACATGCTCATTTAGTAATGATTCCTCCGGATCGACTCTTCTTTTGGCAGCCACTTGAGCGTATTTTGTGCTCGCCAAATATTCGCATGTCCACCATTCATTCACCCAACCCGAACCCACTCTTTTGTCTGTGTAGTCGTTGCATTGACAGCTGGGGCTGCTTATCTGTCCTGCATTTGACATTTAGCATTAAAAACGCTTTAATAATAACGCAATAATAATACCCACAACCCTCAGCTCACAGCTTGTAACAATTCTTGCGGGCGATGGCAAAAGACAGAGCCAGATATTTATCATTTCATCAATCAAATGGACGTCGCACTCAGTCGGTTAAAGCATGGGGCCCGGTGGGGCAAGTGGGTGGCTGGATGCTAAAAGAAAACTTTTCATCATTTAATTTTGCCGCTACAATTACGCAAGTTCGGAGACTCGCAGTCAAGTCTGGGTCCGCGTGGCGAGTCCTTCAAAGCATCATCAATCTCTTTTAGTGTGTAAGCAAAATGGCGTCCATTGACAGGACAATAACGGCAACACACAGCGAAACTTATCAATTACAATGGCCGCCATTTTGTTTAGCAGCAGCAGCACACGCGCACACACACGCACACACACACACTCACATATGATGTAGCAAGCACATAAATCTCATAAATGCATGTCATATTTAAAAGCCAAGCGAAAAGCCCCACAAAAGTTGCGCCCTTGGCTTTGTCATAGATTCTTGTTATAAGTAATTGTTCAGTAGCTGCTTGGGAACTGAACTGGGACTGGGATTGGAATTGGACTTAGACTCCAGCTTGTGCTTGGGCTTTAGTTGTGGTTTCGGTGTTGAGCAGCCAGCTCATTTGTTGTTGCTCGGACTTGGCTTTTGTTGCTGCTGCCGCTTCTGCTGCTGCTACTGCAGTTGAGTTATGACTTAAGCTGACATTTCATTAGTGCGCATTAAGTGTTCTGCGAATGAGTTTGACTACGATGAGACACATCCGACACTCTGCACAATAAAGCACAGATGACTGTGCCTGAGACTGTGTGTGTGTGTGTGGCTGAGCGGAAGGGGGGTTAGTTGAAGTTAGTTTTTAGCATAGCCTTGCCTTAATTAGTTACCATAATATGAGCAGATCTGGAGCACTCGAGCAACGCAAAACGCATTGCTGGCCAGTGAATGACCCAATTTCGTACAATTTCCAACACACACTCGACTCCACTCGACTCGACTCGATTCGACTCGTCTGTTAATTAAACATTACTCAAACTGACCGCAGGCTTTAAAACTTGTGCGAATGCAGTAAAATAATTAATTGAGTGGCAAATACAACCGATAAACAACGAATCGAAATAGTTAACTAGTCGGTTTGATGGGAGGGGGTGGATGGACAGTTTGCTGTAAAGCTTGCAGCTTATTAAGTTTTAATTGCATTTCGAGAGCCACAAACAAATACGACGGTCAGTTGCCCTATAAAGCTGCAGAGCACATCGAAATCCAGTTGACGAACAAATAGTTATTGGGCATGAAACTTTTGTTAAGTTGGGCATTCTTTGCAGGGTATTCGATCTGACAGCGCCCTGGCTGCACACGAATAAATGAATATAAAATTCAAATTCAAATTTAAATTAAATGAGCTTGGGGCAATTCAGGTCGGGCCATGCCAGTACGGGCTTGGCTCTCTCAAGTGGGCAGGCCACTCGAGTGGCCACAGCGCCACTTGAGCGAGCCATAGAAATGAATGGAACTGACCACGGACTGGCTGACTGCCTGCCTGCCCGCCTGCCTGCCTGCCTGCCTGCCTGCCTGCCTGACTAACTGACTGAATGAGTGAATGAGCAACTGAACGAACCATTTGCATGCACACAAAACATTTGCAAAAATGGCAAACGCCGCAGCTAAGTAGAGCAGAGCCAGGGCCTGGGGAGTGTAGTGCCAGCTGGTGGACAGAAAAAGTGTGGACTCAACTAGACTGCAGGTCAATTAATTAAGGGTAAATTAAGTGCAGCTCTAAAGAAGGGAAGCCGCTCCAGCTGCTCCTGCCAAGCTGCTTAGCGATTTGAGTGGCAAGATTATGAACTCGAGCCGGCTCCAAGTGTATTGCACAAATCCTCGGCTACCTACGCATGGAAACGCTTTAGTATATTGCCCGGAAGTGGAAAAGCTTGAGAATGGTAAATGGTAAATAGGCAGCAACATTGGGCATCCACATCCAGTATGGGCGTGTTCGCTGCCACTGATGAAGGCCAACCCGCTTGATGAACTGCTTAGTCAAGTCCTGCCCGAGCAGCTCGACTTCATGCCGATAAAGCTGGCATACATTTGTATTTGTCGGACTGGCATTCGCCGGACATTAGCCTTAAGCTTGCGCCGAGTCGCTGTTGTTAGTATAAATGAGCCGTCGAATTGATAAAGAAACATGTACAGGAAATGCAAGCATTGTGCTCAACAGGAAGGAACTGAAACTGGTGTATCGTAACTGGACTCAAAAAATTGTAAAGCTCATGCCATATGTTCTTTATATTAAGCTAGCGGCTGTTATCCAAAGCCCAGTTTCCTTTTTTTAATTGTATACCTAATTTTTCCGAAGATTTCTTACTCTTATAATATGCTAAAAATTTCTTTCTTTGAGCTGGCGACCTCATGTTTTCATGTTTTCGCCCACCTGCCTAACCCCTTCTTCGTGTTCATTCAGCTTCCTGGCTCTAAGTCAGTGCTTTATCCTTTATCTTTATCTCCATATTACTTCTCATTCATTAAGCACACAAAACTGATAAACATGCTTTAAACATCAATTGAAGCTGCGCACTAATCCCATGCCAGAGCCAGACCCAAAGCCAGAGTGGGCACGAGGCATTGCTTCCGTCGCCTCCTTACGTACAACGGACTAATTTAATATTAGCGCAGAATGATGCGCATATTAATGCATCTGACTATCTTGGCGGCAGCGTGCGGAGGTAGCTGGGCGAGTGCAATAATAAACATAATGATAACCAGCAGCAATGACCACAATCAACAACAACACATCAACAACAATAATAACGACAACAACAACATGTCAGATAACGACAACAATAATAAACTCAATAAGCAAATAAGTAGCCGGACAACCAAGCAGGGAGCCAAGAGCCAAAGAGTTGAGCTTGGGGTTGGAGGCTGTTTCATATTTGCATCCATTCTGAAAGAAGACAAGAACAATAACAACAATAGCAGAAATTTATGAGAGCGATACGTGAACTGATGCACGGCAAAGGAATGAAATGGACAATTGACTTGCCTCGTGTGGTATTGTCGGCAGTTGTAGTTGTAGTAGTAGGTGTATTATGAACAGAGTCGAGCTATATCTTCTGTGCATATCCAAAGGATGCTTGCTCGCCTGCTTGCAGCGATAAATTAAAGCGCACTAACTAACCAACTGGAAGATAATGGCAAATGAAGCCGTAGGAGTAGCTGATGCGCGTCTGCATGGAGGCGGATCTGACCAGGTCCATGTACAGGCATTGGGCACTGCCACTGGCACAGGTCGTTGCATGCCACAACATGTTGCGCATTCAAATGAAGACCGCATGGAACCCACACACCGCACCGGCGCAGAACAGCCAGACATCGACAGACACACAGAGCCCAAGGAACACGTCCATTCAAATTGCTCAGAGCTCGGGCCACATGCTCCTTGTTTGAATGCAGACGCTGCTGCCGACAACGACGTGGTCGCTGCGCCTGCGCAGTAATTTATTTCATTTATACTCATTCTCTCTCTCTCCCGCTCTATTGATGTCTCTTATGCGCTCTCGGCTTGCCGCACACAGGCTGCGTTTTATTATCATTGCATAAGCACAAAAAAGGAAATGTGCCTCACATTGTTGCCGCTAAGCCTAAAGTCATTAACTTTTGTCCATGCTCAGACCAGGCTGCGACCTCGCCCAGTTGCCAGTCGTCTCCAGCCTCTTGCCAGTTGCACGTTGCAAGTTTTGGACATGTTCATGTGGCTACTGTACGCGGCAACGGCCAACAACATCAACTGCAACATCAGCTGCAACAGCAACAAGCAGTAACAAGAACAACTGATTGTCCGCTTGTCGCTCGTCGTGGCTGGGGCTTCGGTCTTGGGTTTCGGGCCTTGGCATTGGAATTGGTAACTGGACAGCGCCACAAACTGAAGCTGCCTACGCAGAAATGTTCCAAATGTGCGGCTGCCAAAACTTTTCGTTCCCCCTTTTCTTTTTTTTTCTGTGTGCAGCTAACGAGGCTTGATGAGTGCAACAGTTGCCTGGGCTGGTGAGTCGAACCTTGGCTGATTAGGCGTGGCTTACGCAACGTGTAAGCCCCGCTGTGTGCGTTCCACACCAAATGCATTTTAAATAGTCGCCTATTAATCAAAAGTCAATTTCAGTCAACAGCACAAATTTCTCTCAATTACTAACCATGGCTGGCATCACGAATTTGCATATCAGTTCCCAATCATTTCACAGTTTCACGCAAGCGGCGCTCCGATAAGAGTGAACAGACAATGATAGTGTTACAAGCACATATAGATATAGTATGCATATATAACATATATGTGGACATTAGTGAAAAAAGTGGCGCGGCAAGTGTCGGGCGACATGACAGTTGACATTTTATGCCGTTAATATGCAGATGACAGACGGCGCATCGAAAATTGAATCTCGTATCGCATTCGTATCTGAAACGCAGTCGTATTGTGTTTGGGAGGGGTGTCGGGTTCGGGATCGAGTTCGGCTTCGGGTTACTGCGGCTAATTTTTTGTCAATTATGCAAGATTTTTGATTTCCATTTTCATTTTCCATGATTAGCATGACAATGGGCCACAGAGCGGGCCTATTTATTTTTCATATGCATACAAATTATGAGCGCTGTAAACATTCATTAGCGAGACATTTAAATTAATTTTCCAACTATTATTGTATTGACGCCTCTTCTTGTTGCTGCTCAGAGACAAAGAATCGGTTTGCATTGTTGCAGAGGCGAAAGTTCAACACTTTAAATACGCTTCAATCTGTTTTCTAATATGACAACATTCATTTCAACAATTTTCATATTTATGGCAAAAACATTTCACACTAAATAAATTCACGCCGCAAAAAAGCGTAGCATAATAATATGTGAAATTGTAAAAGTAAATCTGAGGCGGTAATTGCTGCGACTGACACGGACAAAGCTGCAACAAAACCCCCAACGTGGTTGCAAAATAAATGTACATAATATGTAATATAAAAAAAAGAAAATAAATTAAATAAAATAAAAAATAAAAAGAATACAGTCGCAACAGCAAGCGCTACAACAACAACAAATTCAATGTGGTTAGCCACAAAATGCAGCAAATTAAATTATTGCAAAAGCTTCAGCCAAAACACATATTGAATAATGAAATTAAAGAAATAAAAAATGTAAATATGAGAATTTAAAAAGCGCTGCGATTTAGTATTTAAATTAAGTCTCATAAATATACTTACTTAATTTTCAACTGAAAGCTACAACTAATTATTTCCTTTTTTACAGGTAAGCGTCCAGATGAAATTAACTGTGATATCTCAATGCAAGGTTTGCGTAAGTTGTTTAAAGTTGAAAAAGCCACAATAAGATATTATACATAGACAGTTCCTATATTGATTCCCGCTTAACTAATCTTTTGTTCTTTTTATTTGTATTTGTCTAAAATTTCTCGGCTCAGTATTTTGTATTGAAGAGGGCTTTTACTTTCCTTTCTTTCTTATATATCTTTTTATTTAAAATTCGTTCGTTCATTTTTTATTAAGAGTTTTGCAAATCAGTAAATTTTATTACAATCCCGATACTCCCGATACTCTTTATACACACAATCTTATATATTGTACGGGATGAACTAGCCCGGCCCAACTTCAGGTCGAGGCCACGCATCTTGCATCGCCTCTATTGTACACAAGACAAATATTCTTTTTTAATTTAAAAAACAAAACTACTTTAGAAAAACTCACTGAATTGTGTCTGGCATATGACAGTCTCATAGTGGACAAAATAAACAAAAAATATACATTTTGTTTGTTATTGTTATTTTGCATATCTTTGTTGTTTTTTTAATTTATTATTGCATTTTGCTGTGTGACAATTATAAACAAATTAAACAAACAACTACAATAGTTGACAATTCGAATTTTTAAACCAGCGACCTCTTGATTATAAGTCCGACGCCCCAAACTTCGCAGGCTCCTGTTGTCACGTTTGAAAAGCTCAGTTAAGTGGCTATGTTTTTTAAGTTTTTTTATACAAACATTGACCAACCGTTTCCCTTCCAGGTCGATATGCAAGCACCTTCTCTTAGTGCCCACTTTCGAGCCAAAAGGTAGCTTCAGTCAGCCATGTCAACTATTTATTACATATAGATCTAAGATGGTATTCCCCCTTTTGGCTTTAAAGCTTACTAAGACGCTTTAGATTCCTCGCAAAGAAGTTCTCCTGTGCCTTGCGATGCTCCTGTGTGCTTAGCTTCTGCTCCTCCCCAGCTAACGACCAGCTGGACACTGTGGGCGGGCGATGATGTCTCAGGAAGGGAACTATGTACTGGGCACATAGTTCGGGACTGATTAGATGCACGTGATGAGTGCCGGGTACTTCGTAGTACTCTAAGTGCGGATTTTGGTTTCTTAAAATGTTGATAGCCTCGTTAGACCTGGCGCTAATGAAGGGGGACTTGGATCCCTTTATGATGAGATAGGGCTTATTCTTGATGCGTCGCGCCATTTCAGCGGCTAGAGCAGAATTGAGCGGCAATATATTGTAGTACTTGGTGCGGCCATCCCTCGAAAAGTAGAACTTCTCCGGATATAGCTGCGACTTGGTGACGCTTCGGTGTAGCAAATACTGGGCAAATTCTGGCGGCACCGAGTTGTTGCTCCCCTTGCTCAGGACACTGCGCAGCTGGGCTAACGTGTAGGAAGGAGGCTCACGCATTAAAGCCTCTTCAGCACGCTCATCCTCCACCAGGTGCTTATCCAAAGCGTAACCTAAGACCTCCAAGCCCTCAGGTGACTCCAAGGGAGGTAGAAGAATGTCCAATGAGATGACCAGATCGACAGTGTGTGGTGCGAGTGCAGTGTAAATAAAGCTCAAAACGCCGCCGAGCGAGTGGCCCATCAACGAGACCTTTGGCCATTTGTACTCCTTCATGACCCGTGCAATGATAAGCATAAACTCGGCTGTGCTGTAGTGCATGCCCGCTGGCAGCCGAGCGGAGCAACCATGTCCAGGCAGATCAATGCAGAGCACGCAAAGGTAGTCGGGCAGCAAGGGTATTAGTGTATCAAAGGTGCCCAAATTGTCCAGCCAGCCGTGAATGGCCAGAATAGGGCGTTCCGATCGATTGCCGTACCAGCGACCCGCAATGTGACCCCAGGGCGCCCAGATGCGCACATCCTCGTACTGCGAAATCGAAAAGTGAAAACAGTTTCATGTTGAACAGTGTATAAGCAATGCCAGCTGCTCTGCGAGCCGGCCAAAGCTTTAAATTGTGCTTACTCACATCGCTCAGTGACAAAGTTCCCATATGGCGCTCTGAACTTTGCCCGTCTGCTGCTATTTGTTTGAGTGCTTACAAAGAGTAAAGAGCATTTGTTTATTGGTCTTCCTGTTTCGGAACTTCCAAAGGTTCTTCCGTATTATCTTGTTACAGATTATGTTATCGTCAATCGTCTAGCACTTATTTTTATGCCTAACATGCAACTTTTCCAAAGAACCCGGCGGAAAAATGCGACCAAACCGCTTCCGTCATTCAGCCCAAACTGCCGACTGGCTACTGAGGCAAAAGAGCTTTTGTGTGTTCGCTCTAGCAGAGGAAAGCTTTGTTAAGAGCTCTTGAATTGTTGCCATTGCGCTCTCGGGCGATGTGCGCTGAGCGCAAATGCTCCGATCGCCAAACCCGTTTAGCTTCTTATCGAGAGAAACGACTTCCCAACATAAACAAATAGAATCAGCTGCTGCTGTTCTCTGAGCATTAAGTACGATTACTAATGTAATTAAAGCACTGATTATTAAATACTAAACAAAAGCTGATAGCTCAAATGACTATCAGACATTGCCTCTACTCATGCTTTAGTTAAGCAGGGTAGAGCACTTTTCTCTCAGTAAAGTTTATAAAGCTTCAACGCTGAAAGAGTCAAGACCTAGCACAAGTCTGTCTACATAAACCTAGATCACAAATTCACTCTAAAAAGTTCTGAGCAAATATTTAGGAAAAACATGCTACGGTTACAAACACGTCGTATTTGCAAATAAAAAGTTAGATATATTAAAAATTGAAAAGTGAGTTAACATGTTTCAGTGTTTTAAGCAAAAATCGTAAATAGCTTGAATACTTGCAATTAGGGGGACGGGAAAAAGCCACACTGTCGATTCAAATCTATCCTTTAAATAATAATATAATTATTTGATTCATTTATGCAAGGAGTTGGTGAAGGAACGTAGGCAACTAATTTTCCATCTATTTGCTTTCCTCTTAGCTTATTATCTGCTTGTATCGTTGTAAATAATTGCAATTATAAAAAAACAAAAATAAGAATTAAAAAGTGCTGGACTTGAACCAGCGATCTTTTGTTTGCTAGTCCGACGATTAGACTCCCAATCATGCTTATGATATTTCGTTTCTAAGGCAGGTTGTACGTTTTTATCAATCATCATCATTTGACCAACCATATAAGATACATACTTTCTTAAGTAAACATTTGCAGATGAAATTCGATTCCATTATTGTTATTCACAGACATCTACAAATGGTCGAATCAAAAAGCTGATTGAGTTATACAACTAAAAGCTTTGCGGAAAATATGTATTTATATTTATTGAGTACAATGTTGAAAACCTCAGCTTGGGATAATTTACAGAAGTTTATTTTCAACAATTTATTTGCTGATTAAAGTGCCTGCCAAACTTTTATTTATTATTATTACAAACTGAAAGTAAATATTTTTACATTTAATTAACTGCAAGGCGAGCAAACAAACTTTGCCTGATTTGTTGGTCTGCTCACTTTCATTTTAAAGCCTGCAAGCCAATAAGTTAAAGTAAGCAGCCGAACTGGCTGGCAACCCGAATAGTTGGCAATTTTTAAACAAGATGAAAAACACCCAGGTACACAAACCCAGAAAGGTGCACAACTACATGTGTATGTGTGTAACATAATAGATAGAGTCGCACGTACACACACTCGCACACGCACACAGAGTTGTAAACACAGCGTAAATAGTTTCAATAAAGGACAACAAGGAGAGCAGCAGCATTAGATGGTGGAAGGGCACAAGGGTTTGCAGTAACAAGATTGTTACACGTGTTGCTGCCTAGCCACGCCCACACACACACGCACGCACACACATCAGCTGCAAGCACGCCCACACTCTGCATTTGCCATGCCCCACGTCCCACTATTGTTATTATTTATGTGAGCCAAACAGAGGCTTCCGTTTGTGCCACATGCCGCGCTGCGGCAACAACGAGCAACAACACGAAAAGGAAGCGGCGAGCATTTAAAAAATGCACGCAGCGAGGCCTTGACTGCAATATGTTGCCTAACGGCAGGCGCCATACTACAGCCGTGCAGCATTTTATAGATTTTTACCAGGTCAGCGGAACGAATGTGGCAGCAGGGCAGCGACAATGGCCGTGTGCTGGCTTGTTGAACATTTTTCAACAATTTATTTAATCATGGGTTAGCTTCAAGTTGCAGCAACATACCGCAAGCAGCTGCCCTTTCTCTAGTATACTTTTAGCGGCGGGCATCGCTTAATGCCAGACTCGCCCTCACGCTCGCTCTGTCCTTGCATCTGTCCTGCTCTCAGCTGACTCTTGCGGGTTGGCACACATTTTGCATGCCATTAAAAGTCAGTGGTTTGTTTGTTGTGTGCGAGTGTGTGTGTGTGCGAGTGTGTGTGTGTGTGTGTGTGCAGCTCAAGTTATACTATGAGTTTTTTTTCTGCTGCTGCTGCTGTTACATTTTAATTGCTTTACATAATGCCAGCGTTTGCTTGTAATGTTGCTAGTTGGCTGTGTTGTTTTTGTTGTGGCTGGTGCCGCAATGTTTTTCCATTATTTTTAATTGTTGCTTGGCGTTCCTCAAGGGAGTGTGCTAGGGCCCACGCTCTACACCCTCTTTACCTACGATATGCCCACTGGCTCTACAATTGAAGTCGCGGACCCCCACGACCTTACAATCGCCACTTTTGCAGATGACACAGCCATCTTGTCAAGAAACGATTGTGTCTACGAAGCTACCGACGTCCTGCAGCAATATCTCCACCAATTTGAAATGTGGGCCAAGCGCTGGAATATTGGCATTAATTTAAATAAATGCGCCAATGTGACCTATGCGCTACGGAGGGACATGTGTCCGGGAGTTTTCTTGCGCGGCCAATTGGTGACGCACTTCAACAGCCACAAATACTTAGGTGTGCACCTAGACAGACGCTTGAACTTTAACAAGCACATCACAAGTGTTTCAGTAACCCTAAAGAACAGAATAAGAAAACTAAGATGGCTTCTGAACAGTAGAAATGCGCTATCTTTGAAAAATAAAGTCACCATTTATAAATCCTGCATAGCTCCCGCCTGGCGTTATGGTATCCAGGTATATGGCATTGCTGCAAAGTCCAGTCTTTCAAAAATCAGGGTGCTCCAAGCAAAAACGCTCCGATATCTGTCTGGTGCCCCCTGGTATATGAGAACCTCCGACTTGGAAAAAGACTTAGGAGTGCCCAAAGTCGGGGACATAATAAATATACAGGCCGCAAATTATATAGCGCGACTGAGAAGTCATCCTAATCGACTGGCTAGGCGTCTTCTGAATAGGCGCAGAATTGGAGGACTCCGAACGCGGAGGAGACTACGAAGGTCTCACCCAATAGATCTCCCAGATCGATTTATATAGTTGACACTGTAAATTTGTATATAAGACTTACCAGTAGAATAAGTAGATTGTAAATATTCATACAAATTTAATTTAAGTTGTTCCAGATAATAACAGAAAAATTAAAATAAAGCTAAACTTAATAATAATAATAAAAAAAAAAAAAAAAAATAATTGTTGCTGCTGCGCCTGTGCGTAGGCACTGCAGCGTTGCACAAGCCATGGCAGCACACCAACACACAGACACACACCAGTACACACACATACACATTTCAAATGCATGTTGGCATATCTGCATAGCTTTATCTGGTTGCCTAGCGCACTGCAATTAACCGACTTTAATTGGGAAATTAACTTTGTACCGAATACGAGCAGAAATCAAAGAAACGCAAACTTTTTAATTAACTCAAGAAATTGTGTAACACACACACACACACAGAGAGGGAGACAGACACAAATCTCTAGAAAGGTAGTATGTTCAATATGTAGATAATTAATCTTGGAAAACAGAAGAAACAGAATGACAGAACAGAAATGGCGAGTCGCTGATCAAAGTTGCAGCTAGCCGGCAGAGACGTGAAAGTCGACGCAAAGCTCTCGCACCATCCGACATCAGTAGCATCATCATCATCGTCATCATCGTCGTCGTCATCATCATAATTTGCATGGTTCCTTGCACCCCAAAGAGGAAGGAAACTTTTGTGCATGCGGCGGCGCATAATTACCAGGCACAAAGTTTGCAGCAGCAACTAGGCTTAAAGAAAAATTTTGTGCGTACATAAGGAAAGTTGTTGTTATGGTTTTTCTTTTTTGTACATACACATATAACGTGCACACTCCTCAAAATGTTCTGGTCGAAATATTCGTAAAAAGAAACCGCAAGTGGCCCCGTTCCTCGAAACGGAACAACTAACCCTCAAAACTTTCGCTACTTTTCAATTTTATGTGAACTTCAAAAACGAAAGAAAAAGAAAACGCTTCAAACTCCGCAAAGCACTGGCCAGGCTGTGTCTGAGTGTGTTTGTGGGTGTGTGGGTGAGTGTGCGCGTGTGTGTGTGTGGCAGGGTCAGCGTGCAACCCTCGAAATGGCAAATAAAAATTAAGAGTGCCAGCCAAAGCAGAGCATCCAACTTTTACGACTCTCCAATGTACACTAAAAGCAGCAGCTGAAAAAATGAGCACAGAAATTTTTAAATTATATTAATACAAATTGAGGGAAACTGTAAAGTCGTGGAATGTGGCATGTGGCAAGCGCAATTGCTCCGTTTGCCATTAGTGCAACCGAATAATAAATAAAGCAACTGCCAAAGAAACAAAGCTCACTGCCAAAAACCCCAAAACCTTTGACCTCTGACGCTTGCTTAAAGCAGCACTCCGCTTGGAGTGGAGCCGTCTAAAAAAAGAGATTTTCTCTTTCATGTGCCACCAATTAAAGTTGTTGCGACCTGCGCCCCACTCGGCAGGTCTGTTGAAATGCGAAACTTGAAAAGTATACGCACCGTTGACGCGGACATCAGCGAAATGTTCATTTGAAGTAAGTTTTTTGTTGTTCTTGTTGTTGTTTTTGTTGTTATCCTTGTATTATGTATATTTACTCACGTGGCTTCCCTTGCTCGTGCTCTGTCTGTGCTGAGCATAATGACGAGTGCCTATTTGGCATATTCTTTTTTTCTATTGCGCATTTTTGTTGCTGCTCCGTTTACATGGCAACTTTTGTGCCTGGCAATACAATCTTCAATGGAATGGGGCCAAATATGAAATCCAATTAGGTTCAACTAGCGAATATATGTAAATGCAAATTCAAGATGTTTTCAAACTTAAAAAATAATAAACAGCATCAAGTTTGCAGCAATTTAAGCCTTAAGCAAGCAGATCACCTATAAGAAAAAAGGCAAAACCACAGGCAGTGCGCACAGCGCACAAGAATGCTGTGAAATCAAGCAAGAATAACAGGCCGAAGTTTAAATCAACTTTTAGACTCACGACATAGAAGTGATTTTAGAGGTTTATTTCCGAAGAATATTTCCCATAAGAGATTTGTGATATAGCAGCCCGATTTGATACGGTTATGTTGGGAGAAAAGTTTCTCCTAGACAGCTTGGTAGACAATTAGTTTTTCATACAAAAACTGCATTTTCGACGGATATATGATATAGTGGTCCGATCCATAGAGAAAGGCAGGCATTCTTTGAGACTAATATGCATACTCCATGGGGTCAGACCGTCTGCTTCCATGCGTTACACGTTCCATAACAGAAGTTTACTACCCTCTGTCAGGGTATATCCAGTAGTGGCAACAAACCTCTACACACTCAGACACACACACACACACACTTACACGTACAGAGAGCACGCCTCGGGTGATTGCACACGAACATGAGCTAAATAGCCGAACCGGGCATAGTATCTGGAGCTGGGTTATGTTGGGTCAGGTCATGTTGTCTGTCAGCTTGTTGCACTTGGCCTAAGGCTCATTAATAGGGCGATTATTTTTCTCTATTTTCCACACAAGCTGTCACACTTGACTTGTTTGCGTGTGTGTGTGTATGTGTGTGTGAGTGAGTGTGAGTGTGTGGTGTGCCGCCAGATTGTTGGGGGCGCTTGTTGACACTCATTGAGACAAAAGTGCTTAACTGCTGCACTTTAACCAACACACCCATACTCTACAGTTGCAGCTGCAACAAGGAAACTACGACTATTTTTTACGATTTGCTTTGCAGTTTCTTTTAGCCATACACACACACACACAAACGGACACACACACACACGTTCGCAACTTGAGTTGCTTTATTTTGTGCGCTTAATTTGCTTGTCAGGCGCAGTAAGTTTGTAGGCTTTGTAGGCTAAAGTCGCCGCAGACAATGGAGCCTCGCTGTAGGTTCGGCTCTTGCGGCGCTTGCGGCATTTGTGGCCGAGGCGTTAGGCAATTGTGTTGCATAGCGCTGGGCGCTAGCAAAATGTCAAGCACCTCGCAACATTGCATCCCACGTACAGCAACAACAGCAACAACAACAACAACAACAACAATACCACAGCTGAACGACAAAGAAGGTTAAGCACGCCCAGCACATTCACAGCTTGCCTCTGTGCGAGTTGTGATGCCTGATTTTGGTATGCCCTGCAAATGGATTGGGCGGATGGGCATGAGTTTGCTGGCCCGTTGGCTGCCGCTTGGCACTTTGAAATTTTAATGAGCCGCTGGCAATGTCAGTTATGTCAGGCCTTCATCTTTTGGACCGCTTCAAAGTTTTTGCTGCATTTCCTGAGCACAGCTGCGAAAAAACGTTGCCTAGTTTTGAGCGCCTTGCAATTTTCATGGTAGGACGCAATAATTTATGTTATTCAGCGATAATTGAGTGGCAGCGGGCGTTGCCGAGCGACCCAGTTGCAAGTTGTGAGAGCTGACTTCTGCAACTTCAACTTGCCACACGCAATGCACAAAATGTGTCAAATATAGCATTAAATTAGATTTCAGTTTCATTCTTTTGCCAGCACCCGAAAAAGTTTCGCTGCCTGCAAAGCGGCCGCCAAGTTCCATTCTAGCCGGAACATTTCGTGCTTGACAATTGCACTTTGGAAATTGTCACTTGACATTTATTAGATGCCAGCAGCCAAGTTTCCGTAGCCATTATGCAATGCCCGCCTTTGGCAATTAGGCTAAACGAGCCTCGACTTAAAGCCTTAAAGTAAGCAATGGCATGAGCTACTCACTCCCAAGCACTTGGATCAAGTAAAAACCGCAATGTTGCTGCAGACACACGCTAGCTGGGAGTGAGTGGCAGACGCCGCCGGCGTCTAATAGGATTACAGCCGGTGCAGCACTTGCCACTAAGTAGGCGACCCGTAGGGAGCGACCAGGCAAAAAAATGATGAACTTAAATCGTTGCAAGCGGCTGGCCTGCGGTTTTTGTACCGTCGTTTGTCGCCGTCGTTTGCTGAACTTTGCCTGCCACAAAATCAATTAAGCGACGTAGCGTCGCGTCGCGTCTCCCAGCTCACATCTCGGCAAAAACTATCAAAATCTGTCAAAGTTGGTTTGCAACCCAGCAGAATTTTGCGGGGCAGATCGAGTCGGCTGTCAGGCATTCCCAAAAGGGGCGCCGGCAAAGTGGGTCACTTTTTTAAATTTTATTAACTGCACCACAAAATATGCAACGCAGCAGCCAAGAAATCTGCTCAAAAGTGAGAGAAAAGTGGAGCTCAGTTGGGAAACTCACACTGGGACTTGTCGGCGAGTTCCATTCGGCTTGCGACTTGGATTTAGCCTGGGGCCGCATTCACGTATCAACATGTAAACTGGCTTGAATCAAAGTTTGTTGCTAGCCAGCAGCAAAAAGGACTAATACGCTTTAGTCTTTGCATAACAGTTAGAAACTAACTAGCATACAAAACCCTAACTAAAGCAAACAAAAAAAGAGCCAACTTTTACCTAAAATATGCGCATCGCGTGCCTTTTGCTTTTTACCTTTATATGCTGTGTTTAGTATTAACGTACCTAAGTCTATGTGTGTAAGTGTATATATGTGTGTGTGTGTGTGTATGTGTGTGTATGTGTGTGTGTGTGTGTGCGTTGTGCAAATCCCAGACCATATACACACACGCACACTGAGAGAGAAACGTGGAACGTGACTAAGCTGACAATTGTGTCGAAGTAAATCCAAGTTTTGTGGCCATACACTCGGACTAAATAAATCTACACGCCTGGAGGGGACATGCTAGCGCAAAAGTTTGACAAACAACAGCCGCATTAGCAGGTGCAAGGGATGGGGACGGTAAAGGGGCGCCTGTAGGTGCGAGCGTGAGTTGCGGGAGGCAGTTACATGACAAGCGACATAAATAGTTGGTTAGACTCGGCATTAAAGAGGGCCCAAAACGTTGCTAAATTTAATAAAACGCACAAAATAATGACACACGCACACACTCAGACATATACACATGCGTGTGCACATACCTATGCAATGCATAAATCCAGTGTACGAGGCCTATTATTATTTTGTGCTGCATCAAGTCGATTCGAAATCGAGCCAATAGCACATATTCGACATATTCGTTGTGTGTAGTATTTTTAGTGATGTCAAGAACAGGCGGTCAAATACACGACTCACCCACACACACACACACACACACACACACACGTTTCACCCACACATAGATATACTCATAAACACACATGGATCCCTCAAATGTATGCAAATATAAACAGAGGCAAACGGCAAACGTTTACACGCATATAGATGGCCCGCATTATAATCGGTGCCCAGCAAAGAGCCAGTATGTTTAGGGGCTGGTTAGGCGGAACTGTCTCTAACTAGGTGCAGTCAACTGATGGTACATAAACAAACATAGGCAAACACAAGCATACATAGACGCACACGCAGCTAAACAATTGTCAACTGGGGCTCCTATTGTTTGTCTCTCTATGAGCATGTGTCTGTGCCTGTGTATGTGTGTATGTGTGTGTGTGTGAGTGTATGGATTTCTGCAACATCTGCTTATCAACGAAATGGCAGCGACAGCAGCCGCAGCGGGCACTAACAAAACAAAAACAAAGCACTCACTCAGCTATATTGCGTATACGCAGTGTTGCACATAGAACAGACATTGTACTTCTTGGTCTCTGGTCGATCTGAAATATTGATGATAATATGATCATGTTGACAAATTTATTACCGAATTTAAGGCTGCATTAACTGACTGAGGGGAATAGCCGAACCCGAACTCGAAACCACAATTCAACACTTTATCCTCCTTTACGACGTTTCTCCCTTAAGTCGATTCTCAAGGAGAGTCGAAATATCTTGTACAATGAATGAATGAAACATAAAAATCATACGAAAATAAGAAATAGTTCACCAATCCAAAGACCTATAAACTTATATATTTTCAACGCTGTGCCGTAGACATTCATAAACCCGACACCGTTTGGCAACTGCTTCACTTAATTCGCAGTTAACCCGCTGAGGCAACAAGTTTAAATAAAAGGAAAAAAATAAAATAAAGATGCTGCTGCCAACAACAGCAGCTCAGTTCAGTTGGTGCCCACCTTGCCGGCCACTGGAGCCCGATTCAAATGGAGAAGCGCAGACACAATTTGATTACTGCTCTTCAGTCTGGGGTGGGAGAGAGGACTGGGACAATTCATGCTTAACTGACATTTCAGCTGTCATGCCAAAAGTGTTTTACATTTCTCGCCAGGACGAGAGACTGTGAATGAAGCTGGCAAAGATGAAGGCGGACAGGAAAATGTTGATGACGTTGTTATTGTTTTTGTTATTTTTGCTGTTGGCACCTTGGCAGAAGCGTTGGCATGACCGCCCGCCTCTTTTGCATTGTTCATTCCTGGCGTGCCGCAACCAGCTGGTGTCGTTTTTCGGCACCACCCTGCCACACCCCGACCCCTACCACGCCCCATAGCTGCCGCACCGGCAGCCGACACCAACCCAAGATGCTTTTAATTGAATTAACGTAACATATTTGGGCGTGAAGCTGCCTTCTTGAAGAACTCAGCATAGTTGGCAACTGCAGTTGGGCTAGTTAAGAGTTGGGCTACGAGGCCAACTGCTCTTGAAGCTTACTTGGTGTGGAGCTTGTATTGAGGCAACACTGTAAATACTTTTGCCATTTGCTATGCTCATTTTCATTTGTTGTCGAGTGCATTATAAAAGCATTAAGCTGCGAACCAAAAAGGGCCATCAGCCCTCGGGCGGGGCCGTGCAGGGGTGCAGATGAGTCTAGTGAAAGCAGAGGAGAGCAAATGCCAAACGATGCACAGGGCCAAAAAACTCGGTAGGGCAAATTTACTTTGCCACGCACACGACCACACACATACACACATTTGCATTTGTAGTTTGTGTGTGTGAGTGTGTGTGTGTGTGTTGTCGCATTTTCATGCTCCGCCTGACGAAATGCCATTACACATTTTGCGTATTCAGAAAGCAGCAGCAACAACAACAACAACAACACCAACAACATGGACGACAACGACAACGACGACAATTCGCATTCAAAATGACAACGACAATGGCAACAACAACAAAAACAACAACAAGAACAAAAACAAACAAACAACGCCCACACAAAAATAAACGCTGGAGGTTGTAGAAATGAAGATAAGCTGCTTATCAGCGCCATTGCCTGGCTGTTGTTGTTGTTGTTGTTGTTACTGCTGTTTTTTTCTTTTGTTGTTGTTGCATTTGTTGTTGCCTGCGCTTTAACCCAGCGCTTGGCATTCCCATTGACTGTTCCTTGCTGGCATCTACGCCTCTCCGAATGCGGCTGCTAACGGCCAAAGGGAACGTGGACCATTGCAGCGACTTTTGTTTGGCCGCCAGAGTTGCCATTGTCGTTGTCGTTTGCTTTCGCTATTATTTTTTTTTTTCGTTTAGCCGTTGTTTTTGTCCTTTTTTGCTGCTTTGCTAAGCCCGCAAACCTGACAGCAGTCCTGCCAAAGGAGATATTTTGGCTAAGAGAGTGCGAAAGCGAGAGAGAGATGCAAGCACAATTGACATTTTGCCACTCGTTGTTTAATATTAGACTAATGTGTATGTGAAAGCCACAAGCTACTCCCTTTGCAATGCCCTATCCCGCACCGCCCGCCCCGTCCGATTTTCGCTCCAGCAGCCCCCAGCCGCAGTTTCTTGTGTGTATTTAAATAATGTTATCGTCTGTGTATGCAAATGCCAGAAGTGGAGCTTAACTTTTACGCTTGATGGCAAAATAATTTGTCTAAAATGCAATGCTAATGTTGTGACTCGTGCTGTGGATGCTCAACTTTGTGGCATTATGTTGATGCAGCAGATGCGCAGCAGATGCGGGGCGCCCACTTAAGTTGGGGTGGCGCCGAAAGCCCAAAAAGTTTCAACAGTTTTTAGTTTTCAATACAATGCGAATGCGACATTGCGCATACGCCCTGTGAGCGGCAGTCAGCTGTTGGCAATTTCAATTTGCTGCTCATCAGCGTTAAGCGCCTTAAATCTCAAATCTAATTACACACAAGCCAAAGACAAAAGTCCACAAATATTTTAGCCGCAGCCCCACCAAACCCCACCCTCTTATCCTGCCCGCTGCTTTTAATCACAACTGACCGACAAAGCCCCTCCGTGTCCCCTGTTGTCGCCATGCAATGCCAATTTTGAATTTGTGTTCCTTCCGTTGAAAAATGCGCCCAACTTTGCTACTGTGTTTAACCGCGTGAAATAATCTTTGCTGGCAGCAGTCAGCCAGTATCCTGCCTGCTCCAGCTTCCGCTCCCACTCCGGCTTCGGCTTCGGCTCCCGCTTCTGTGCCTGTGTCGCTGGCGGGCTAGTCGGGCGCGTTTCATTATGATGATAATGCGCAGGCCCTACGGCCATTCAGGCCGCATCGCAAGCTGGTGTCATATTTTCCGCAGCTTAAATTTCCCACTGCCTCAGAGCTGGCCACTTGCCCGCTCTTCCAGTCATTTGACCGCAGTGGAGAGAAAGAGATGGGGAGAATGAGCAGCCAAATCGTCTAAGCCTAACGCAATGCGATTGGACTGCGAAGGGTCCTGGTCCTGGGACTGGTCCTGGTCCTGGTCTGGTCTGTTCCTGGCAGTCAAAAAACTAGGCAACACCATTCACACACTGTCAACAGTCCTTGCTGCTTGGCTTGCCGCAGCCCCAGTCGACGAATAGGAGGGAGGTGCGTCGACGGCAGGATATAATTTTCGCGCTAAGCAAATCTCAACAATTTCGAATTTCTTCCATTGGCCATCGGCGCTTCCGTCCGTTTGCCGTTTGCTTTTTATGAATTTGTTGTTTTTGCTTTTGGCCTTTGAATTTGTCAAGAATCCTGTTTAGCACACCCTACGCCCCGCAGCCCACCCAGTCCACTTGCCACTGCCACACAGCTGCGCCTCTTAAGCCTATAAATGAGCTTAAAATTTTCTATGCGAATGAATGCGAATGCTTTTGAAATTTATTATACTCAGCAAGGAGCTCGCGTCTGGCCAGGAGGGCATGCTCAGGGTGTTGGCACACACACACAGATGAATACCTTTTTATCTATGTGTGAATGTGAATGCGTGTGTGTGTGTGTATTAGCATGTACATGCTTCTCAAAGGCATTTGGAGCTGTCTCCTGGAGGTTGTCCTTGTCGACGACATTCAAATTTTTCAGCGCAGCAAATTGAATTTTATTTCGATTTCTTTCGAAGCTGCTTGCTACTTGGGGGGCGGCTTGCTTTTGATTTTCAAATTGCCTTTTGCTAGGCGCTGTATATCGCAGGCACATCTATATGTATGTGTAGGCGTGTGTTCGTATGTTTGGTGCTTGGTGTTTGTCTACTGCCGCACAGCTACAAATTGAATTTTCAATGCTGCTAAATAATTTCATTTTTATTTTTCGCCTGATTTTCGGGTTTCAATGCGCACTGATTGTATGCTCCGGCAGGCAGCCCAGCGCTTTATACACAATTTCCATTTGTAGTTGTTTAAAAATTCACTGCATATATTTAATGTCAATTGTGCAATAAAAAATATAAATAAAAACAAGAGTACCAAGCGCGACAAATGGCCGGCTAGCATTTACTCTGTAAACAAATCTCTTATACTCTACTACAGGGTATTGAATAAAAGTCTATTCGGGATATTCGGCTGATTTTTGGTCCTTCACTAAATAAGAAATCAAAATGCTTTTACAGCCAGCTACGATTTATAAGTTATAATAAATGCCCACTCACTGTCAAACACTGTGTTTCTTTGTCACTATTTGCAGGCTTTCTCCTGGAGGGAGTCACGCCAACAGCACCACCGGATGTTCCGCCACGTAATCCGACAATGAGTCGCATGAATAATGCTCGTTTAATTGCCGGCGCTGTTGCTAACAATCCCAATGATCTGGGCGTTGACTTTGAGCCATCGTGTTTGGTGCGGACGCCATCGGGCAACGTTTACATTCCTAGTGGAAATCTAAGTGAGTATTGTTTTTAGATGATACACTCTCCCAAATCCATATATATATATATATATATATATATATAGAGTATTTGGGCCATATTGAACCCACACCGTGACAGTCATATGCAAATCGCCTGCTGTCCCCCTCTGCAAAAGCCACTTGACTCGCTTAAATGTTTAGCGCGCAACGGGCACGAAAAAATTCCATTTTCCATATTGCTATAAAAATGCAAAACATGAAAACTAAAAAAACAAAAAAAATAAAAACGAAAGCACAAAAATAGGCAGAGGCCAACAGCATTTTGCAAAATTTGCAGGCCTTTTGTTTTGCGCCATGCGCCTAAAATGCCGCAATACATTTGCCATTTATTGTTTTTCCAACAATCTTTTTTCTCAATGTTCGTTCGGTGTGTGTGTTGGTTTGTTTGTTTGTTTGAAAGCGAGTGCTTGTGTGTGAGAGTGTGTGCATATCCGCAAGCAGACTTTAGGGATAAAAACATTCGAAAGTGGAGTGAAAATAGTCGACAATAACAACAGCAACAACAAGTGCCCAGCACTAAACAAACCGACAGAAAAAAGAGATGCCAAACGGCCGCAGGGGCCTACGAAAATACAAAAATAAAACCAAAATTCTAGCAAATAAATGCGACTGCCTTTTTGGCGCACATTTATGTGCACATATCAGGCTAAAGGGAGGAATGCGAAGGAGTGTGTGAGATGGAGGCGACGGGGCCAAAAATAAAGTGCCTTAAACTGCGCTGCATTTAACTGTCGGCGCTGCGGCAGCAGCCATTTAGGCGAGGGTTTTGATAATTCTCGAAAATAAGTGATAATAAATTGTGATAAGAACCAACAGAGAGAAAGAGAGAGAGAGAGAGAGAGAGAGAGAGAGCGGGAGAAAAGGAGAGAGCTTGTGTCGTGTACCAAATTCCTTTGACGAAATTCAGGAATTGTTCAAGCGAAGTGCAGGCTCTCACAATTTCTGTTGCATACATTTGTGCGCGCTGCTAAAAATGCGAGCAGAAGTAACAAGGAAGACACGAAAGCAAACAACAAAAGCATAACAAAACGCAGCACCATACCCCATTTGCCTGCTCTGTGTGTGTGCGCGTGTGTGTGTGTGTGTGTGTTGATGTGTATGTTACGCATTTGTAAAGCATACTTTCTGGCTGTTGGGCAGTTTGCTTACGCGTGCGTGTATTTGTGTATTTGTTTAATACCGCCTTTTGTTTACTTTTTACACAAATACACATGAACAGTTCTTGTTGTTGCTCTCTCCACACATACATTCATCGTATATGTGCCAAGCTTTATCTAGATTTCGCTGCGTGCCATAAAATGTTCCTTCTTTCGTTCGTTTTGTTTTGTTTCGTTTTTTTACATTTTTTGTAAGCCAAAGAATTCACTCTGTCTCAGCTGTTTGTATAGGTTGCTGAAGAACTCAGTAGAAGTTGTATACGTAATTGTAATGCAAAACTTAAACCAGACGCTGAAATTGGTTAAAGCTTTAAGGAAAAAAAGGAATTCATAGTTTTCGAGCGCATTGCGCACTTTGCATTTTGCATTTCAGCCCAGACTAACCCAACCGATGAGGCTTAAGGCTACACGCATGAATGGCATTAATATTGAATAGACCGAAGCGCCGTATCTATTTTGCATATCATTTTTCGAGCCTTGTTGCTGTCTAAAGTGCAATTAAATGACAATTTATGAAATTCTATTTGCATTTATGCATAAATTTATAAGCAGCCAAAAACTGAGCCTGCAACTGCATTCGCCACCAAGAGTGCAGCTCGAATAGCCATCTTCGTAAGGCACATATTGATTAAATTCTGTCCAAATTGAGATTTCTCGCACACACATATATATATATACATACACGGCCAGCTGCATTCGTATGTATTGCATTCTGTTTGCTTTGCCGGGCTTTTAAGCCTACTCTATCGGAGTGTCCTTCGACTGGGTGCAGCGGGATATTTTCATTTCAGCAACGATTTTTATGCAAAAATATTATTTGTTGACTTTTGGCACCCGGTCGGAGAAAGGATCCCAGGCACAGAGCAGAAATTGAATCTGGATTCGATGGCTGTGCCGAAAAATTAAGGCTGGGCAGGCTAAATGAACGCTGCTACAATATTTATGCCTCACTGTATGTGTACGGAAAAATAAACACGAAAAGGTGCTCTAATCGAGCATGTCCGACTAAGAGATACCACGTCCCCGGCTGCATAACATCAATATTCCTTAACTGTATATAAGGTTAGGAACCTTTGTTCCAACTTGTCTCAGAGAATTACTTTAAATTCAATTAAGTCATCGAGAAATGAAGAATTTAGTTTTTCAGCTTATAATATACGGCAATCATAGCTTCGATATTGGAGTTCCCATCTCTGATGTTCCCTGAGATCGATGTATTTACAAAGACAAATCGATCCGATATTCATCTGATAATATTTTGTTCTGCCGTGTACCAGATTATACCCTGTTATTGCCCAATTCAAATGAATAAAATTCCCAGGAAAAAGTTTGTCCATATTATGCTTTAGTTTAAAATTTTTGCCAGGCTTCCAGCTGCTTTTATTTGATCTCTCTCTTTTATTTATTTGGTGGAACATGAAAAAATGCTTATGCGCCATTTGCAAATGTAAAAAAAAAAAAAAAAAAGGGTATTCTGCACGATTGGTACGACACACACACACAGACCAGAAACACACACAAGAGAGGTATCATAAAGCGAAATAAAACTTTGGACAAGAGTTAAAAAATATATTTGCTTCAATATATGTAATGCATATGTATATATACAAATATACATGAATAGCAATGTGTTTGTATGAAAGTAAAGTTGCATAAATTGCTGCAGCGCACGGGAGAGTTTTGTGAAAATAAAAAAAAAAAAAACACAAAGAACAGAGAACAGAAGAGCACTCACACAAAAGTCGACATATTGATAGGCTGGCTGTGCCCCGATGCCCCCTTCGCTGTGATTTGCCGCGCCCATTCCCAGATGTGTTTCGTACTCATGTGCATGCCAAGTGGGGTCACCAGAACCGCTTAAAGCTTTAACTTTAGCATTGGCCGGCAAATATATATGAATTTTACTACTTTGGCATTGGAAGGGAAATATATACTTATATATATATATAAGATTTAAGATATTCCATTACTGTACTTATTTGTACTTAAGTTTCACCTATTTTAAATTTTCTGAAAGTGATGCAATTCATATAGGAATAGACGTCGTAGCTAGCTGAGGGTATTATAATTTTGTCCTAAAATATGTAACGCTCAGAAGGAGAAAGAGAGAGAGAGAGAGATGGAGAGAGAGAGAGAGAGCGATCCTGTGCTTAAACCGATTCGGTTCGAAACTTGCAGCCAATTTTATGGTACACTTTTGGGTGCATGCTTTTAATATTGCAGTAGAAGTAAATTGAGAATATCCTCTATGCACACGCTAAGAGCCAGAACCCTTGCGGAATTCAAAGGACTGAAGAAATTCCTGCATACACAGACATTGCACTTGAAAATTAATGGCAACTTGACGTTGATTATGCAAATGTTAGGGGTTCCCTTTTTCCACAAAGCATCTACTTATTGCCGTTTTTACTGCGCCAGGTTCCCTGCTTCGTTTTCATTATAATAACAGCCCATTGCGGCATTTTGATGCAGTAAATGCTCTTACCCCCCTTTCTCTTTTTCTGTCTGTAGGTCTGTCTGAATGTCTGTCTGCCTTTCCGTCTGTCTGTTCCTGTCTCTCATTTACTGTTGCTTTAATTTTTTATCGTTTCGAGGTTAGTTTGCAAAACTTTAGCTGTCATTGACCGGCCTGGACAGAGAGCCAGCGAGCGGAGCGGCAGAGGCGACCAAAGGCCAGACACCGACGACTGGTCGGGCTGCCTACGCCCTGGCACGCCCCTTTGTCTAGTGGCTGGCCAAGCGGCCATCCGGTTGTGTGTCCTTCAACTAACTTCCAGCCGATTCTATAGTGCACAAGTAGTCTAGTCATGTTTAGTCCTTTGCGGTCCTCCTGGCCGTCCACTGTCTATTGGCATTGGCTCGTCGTTATTGCTTTCGACTGGTTTGGTTTATCGTCGCTGGCAGCCATGGAAATGCTCGTAAATTTTGAGTACTCACCCACCGCCTGCCTGGTGGGTGAATGCTTTAAATTTGTATAAATACGACGAGTGGTGCTAGCACGTTTTGGTTTTTGTACTGCCGCTTCCACTGCCCTTTCCACTGCTGCTGCTGCTGCTGCTACTAAATTCATTCATAATGGGTTTTTCACTGCACTCACAGCCCAGTAGAGTCCAGCCCCAGTCGCCCCTGCCTACACCACAATGCTGCAATGGTGTATATAAATTTTGCGTTTTTACGCAAACTGAAATTTATTATGGCGCAGCGTTGTAATTTATAAATTTTATGCCTTCTAAGTGCTGCTTCCAGAGCCTCGTGCTCCCTTCTCGTCCAGCTTTTATTATCAAACTGCAGCTACAGCAATGAATAAATATCTGAATACTTCTTTGCATTATGCACTTGCCCAGTTGCATGTCACGCACAATTTTTAACGATCTTTGTCCAAAGTAAATGAATGTAACAGGCAGCGGAACCCATCTCAGACGCCATATACTCCAGATGAGAATCAATAGCCAAGTGTATCTGGCTTGCTCCTTGTTATGATTCTAATGTGAAATGCTGTCTGCCTTTTAGAAAAACTTATTCTGATAAAAATTCTTGAAAGAATTTGTATTTTCTAAAATTTACAAAATATCTGAAAAGTAAAAATTGTTTCGTACTTCGCTACAGGGTTTTTTCCGGTTGAGCATGCTCGACTGCAGTACGTTTACATATATCAACCTTTCCTGGCGCAACAAATTGCCTTCTGTTTGGTGTTTTTATGCTCGCTGCTGGCGCTACTGCTCCACTTAACTTTAGCTACTGCTTCGTCCGCGGATAAAGTGCTAGGTGTGTGTATGCGTGTGTGTTTGTGTGTGTGTGTGTGTGGATATACGTAAATGCATTGGCCGTTTTATGCATGTATCGGTATGTGGTAAATTTGTTACTTTTGTAGCTGCTGTTGTTGTGGTTGTTGTTGTTGCTGCTGCTGGTGTTGTTGTCGTGGCAATAACCATTTGGCAACTAGAAATTGGCATTTTATGTTCGCCTGTCTCCCTATCCGGTGTGTATCTTTTGATTTTTGAGTGCAGATTGCAGAGGATTTATTGGTATTGAGTGCGGTTGGTGTCATGTGCGGAACGGGAAGACTCAATACACATGCACATGCATATGCATATGCATATATGGATTGCGGCATCGGCGGGGAAATAAATATAGCAGCTGGCGCAGCGGGGCATTGCTAACTGCTGCGAAAACAAAGTGCTTTCTCTCGTCCACGCACCGAGCAACTTTTCGCATTTGGGCCTGGCAAACGTTATACAGGATGCTCGAACAGTTCAGCATTCCGCAGGCACTTAAACATTTTTAGCCAAAATACCACCTGACTGAAATGTACTGCATGAGCAGACGGCTCTTCATTAGAGCGGGACCAAGTTTCGCAATTTCTTAAGGCATACTTTTAGGTGGCGCATATGAAATAGCTGCTACCTTAGGCTGCAAGCCGTCTGACTTTGTCTGACTTTGCGTTCACCCTTTTACCCAACCGCACCGCAAGCTGCGCGCATTTCACAATGAACCCACCCTGGAAAAGTATGCAACAAACGGAAGCAAAGGCATGCTGAAAACATTAGCAAAACAATTTTTGTTGCCGTCATCGTCGCTGCAGTTGTGGCATTTTTATGCTTCATAATTATGCGGACTGGCATTTCATCATTTCAGCATTACCACGAGCCTCAGCGGACGTGGGCGTGGCTGCCGCTATCTGCGTGCATAATTTATATGCTTTTAATGATTTCACTTTGGCTCTGCAAACAATTTTTAATGATTGCGTATGGCAACATAATGCATTCTATATATTATATGTTGGCTTGTTGTTTAAGTCGTCGCGTCTATGTAATTAAAATTGCAATGCACACACCGAAAGGCACACATACACACACACATACACACACTGGAGGCACACAATCGTGGCACCCCCAGCCGCACGAGTGATGTGGCTGACGCTTTTGTTGCCCCGAGCCTCCCCACATATAAATATGTTAATTAAAATAATGTTACCCCAGCGTTGGCGACAAAGAAAAAAGCCAAGCAAATGCCTTAGAATAGCTGCACACACGCATACACACACATATACGCACAGTAGAGTCCCCTGCAGGCGAGCTTTGTCACCATTTTGCGTTTACACGCCACGCTCAACGCCTTTCAAAGGGCAACATTGCCAGCCAGCCTCATTACACGTTACGTATACGCAGCGTAGCTGGCAGAAGGAGCACAACAGCAGCGAAACCCAAGCAGAATGTAAACAAGCGCAAGTATGATGACTTCCGTTGTGGGAAATGCGGACAGGCAGCTTGCCGTCCCACCTCTCCCTAACTGGGCGGACACCTTTTGTGCTTTCTCTGATGTGACTCCCGCATTGAGCAAAAAAAAAAGTTAAAATAAAAACTGACGACGTGAAAAATACATTTAGCCCATGACTACGAGCAGAAGGGCTTGCCAAGCCGGCACCACATAATTATGAACTTGAAAATTTGCTTGGGAAGCCGCCACTCGGGCCCGGACTACTACGGTAGTCGCTACCCAAGCGGATTGCATAATTATTTAAATGAAAAAAAAAAGAAAATAATAATAATGAAAACCCCGCTGCATTTCCCCTATGAAGACTTTCTCCATCTTGAGACATGTCGAGTGGGTTATTTGTTTTGTTGCTCTTGCGCAAGCCTTTTTGCCACTTACTCAAAGCATATCATAGATATTTCTAATGCAAATCTTTGCAAATAGCCGACTAAACATTATAATTAGAAATCTTTCCTAGTTGAATTCTTTAAGGCTTAAAGAGTTATTTGAAAAAGTCAAACAACTACAGTACTTTCATCTGCCTTGTGCTCAACGCTTTTGCCATTGCCCGAGGTCATTGCAATTTTGTGCTGCGACACGAAAGTGTCTAGCAAACAAACACCCACCCACCCGCATCCCGCCACACACACACACACACACACACACACAGACATAGACATTCAGGTGAACACGTGAAACACGCTCCGAACGTCAACATTGCGCTTCTCGACATTTTCTCGTCGTCGTATATGAAAATTCATTTCAATTAGTGAAATGGTTTTGGGATTTGTATAGCAAACCCACCAACCAGTGCAGCAAAGGCAAAAGATAGCCCCTACGGTCGTCGCGTGTGCAGCGCTTGTTGCAACTTTATTTACCTTTACGTGCCGCATAAATTGTAAATAGAGATATAAATGGGTGTGTGCAATATGCGGAGGGTTGTGTGTATCTTGAGCACATTATGAGCTGAGCCTGATTCCAAGTTATGTTCTTCAAGGAACGCGATAAAGTTTTGAGTGCTCCGCCGTAAGGTAAGGGAATAAGATTCGTTCGTGCCTGCGGAGGCCATTGAACTGCGACTTAAAGCAAGCGAATGTATTCCCTTGCCTTTAACATTAATCGGCTTGGCAACACCGGACGAAATGCTCATTTCAAACTTTCCGGTGTGCCAACTGCTTGGCAGGCTCACTCATCTACAGATTTATCTGGTCCCAGCTTCCGAATGTATCTAAACAGCGCAGTTTCGCTTAAGTTGCTCCCTCGACGACACTTTTTATCAGTGGCTACAAAACAAGCGGGTCCAACAGCAAGAGCAACAGCATCCAAATTTATGCAACTAACAAAATGTTTATTTTTTCCCTTTACTTTTTTTTTTTGGTTTTTCTGTGTATTCCTCCCTGTTAGTTTTTTATCGCTCTAAACGTTTGCTGCAACAACAGAGGGCCAGCAGCAGTTTTTGTTTGGCAAAAAACTCTGCTTCAAGCGAAAGTATAGCACAGCTTTTTTTACCCATTCACACGAACCCACACACTTGTGTGTGTGAGTGAGGGTGTGTGTGCAGCCCTAGGGGAAGTTTCCTTTCTCACTTTATGTAGGCGTTGCAAGCTGAGTACGCAGAAAAAAAGGTTTCAAAATGCAAGTGAGAAAGAGCAAAGATTGCTGCGAGAGGCGTTCTCGCCATGGTTGCAGTTCAGCGCGCCGATTTTCAATTTTTTTGAGGGCTACTTATTAGCATGTGACAGTTTTGCCTATCCTTAAAAATGTTTTAAAGCTGTTTTAAATCATTTACCTCTACCCAAAAGTATAGGTAGAATATGTATCCAAAAGGTGAGAAGCCTCTCTATCCGATTGCTTGTATATCATGGAATGTATTTCTGGAGACTATATCTTATTTATAATATATTTGAAAATTATTAATGCATTTTTGCCTCTCTCTCTCACTTTAATGTTCTGTACTTTCCTCCATTTGTTAACTTATTTCACTCTTATTTCTTTGGAAATTGTCTTTTCTCCCTTGTCATTTATTCTATTTCCAACTAACTTGATTGTTTTGCTTCCAATTATATATCTTAATGTAGTTTATTAAGTTTATTTTTAATTTTGTATTACGAATACCTCTCACAAAACTCACGCCTTTTCCTCTTAACAATTAAAACATTATATTTTTAATTTAAAATTTATTAAGAACTTTGCTTCGTTTTCGTTTTGTCGACCATTCATAAGTGAAATATAGAAATAAATAGAAAATACTTAAGTTTTAGGTAGAATTGATTAGTTGACAAAGGAAACTTTTCCTATTTAATTTTTTATTTGCTAGAAATTATTTCCAAGAATCAAATCGAGTGTGTGTGAGTGTGTGCGTGTTGCACCCGAGTGCAGGGTATCTGCAAGTGGAGCAGCTTCGCTCTTGCTGCCTTATCGTATGCAGAGTTCTTCTGTAGCTACTTTGTGGCTCCGCGTTTCCCACTCCAAAGTAGCAGCCATTTTGCAAGTTTGCTTGACATGTGTGACAAGTTTTAAAGCCCATAACTAACAAACAAAGCAGCGCAGAAGAGAACTCCCAGAGGCAAGCTATCTCTTTACCTTGCAGCCATAGCCAGAACCGGAGTTAGGGTAGAAGGGATAGATGCTGGGAGCTGTCTCTCTGCTGCCTTACTTCAAATGCTGTGGTTGAGCCTAGGCACATTACATATGTACATCGCACTAGCAACATAGCCGGCAGGGCAATAATAGTACATTTTGCACCCACCGGGTGCCTGGTCTCGCATTTTTGGTGAGGGGGAGGGAGGGCTGTCAGAAGTCCCCACAGACTTTCACATGACTCGTTAAACTTTTTGCCATTGTAATAGTTCTGCTTGGTTGGCTTCTACCCCACGGCCCGCCCACAATCCTTTTCGCAGCTGATTGCATGTGTGTTTGTGTGCGTGAGCGTGTGTGTCTGTGTGTGCGTGTGCGTGTCTAGGTGGAGATGTTAAACATGCTTTCCGCTCTTTGCTTTCGGTTTTTGGAGCTCGGTTCTCGGTTCTTAGCACTCGGTTATGCGCATAATTTATAGAGTACGACAATATGTTGCCGTCTGCTTGGGTGGACGCAACTTTTGCACTCTCGTTTAAGAAAGTCAAAATTTTTCTTTGTGTGTGTGGGTGAGTTTACCAGTTGTTGGGGTTCAAAGAGCAGTCGAAAGCCAAGGACATCAACACTCTCTGACTCTCTCCTCAGGCACGTCAAGCACAAATATCATTATTAATGCTGTTTTGGCAAATTATCTAATGCGCCAGCTGTCAACTGCAGAGGCTCACACAAGCAGCCGCAAATCTCAGAAGCTGATTGATAAATGATATTTACCTTTTGGTACGCCCAATTGAATGCAACGCTAACGAGCCAGCCAACAGCCAGCCAGCCGGGCAGGCAGCCAAGCATTGTGCATTACGCATTCTCGGCGAGCTCAGATAATCACAAATGTCGTCGTGACAGCAATTACCAGCATTAGCTTAAGGTCAAGCAGCAACAGCATACAATTAGTTAGTTGCCGTAATTCTAGTTGGCCAGCAGCTGCCAACATGCCTGCATTATGTATGCCAAATTGGATAAAGTTTCCCAAACGGCTTCCATTGACAACTGACTAAAGCGAAGCTGAACGTGTGCTGGCTTTTGACTTAGAGAACAAATGACAGCCTTTGGTTAGGCTTATATCTTGTCAAGATTAGAATGTCGTTGTTTAAATATCCCACCAAATTCCATAAACCGAAAGTCTCGTGCCCAGCTGATTAGGCACACAAAAACTTGCAATCTACAACTTCTAAATCCTTGCAGCTCGAACTAGTTGTTGACAAATTTACAGTCAGAAACAAAGTTCGGCAATAAGAAAGGAACTGCCAGAAAACTACCCGCTTTAAACTTGAAATCAATGTTTTGATTTTAAAGCCATGGAAGAGGGAAGCAGCCAGTAAGTAATTGCAAAAGCAGCGAAAAATAAGGAAACCTCACTCACGACACTTACTAAATGTGTCACTCAAATATTAGTAGGATCAATATTTTAAAGCAACGCTGCGATTGAGACCTTAAAAAAGCAGGGCAATTTTTAATACATAACATAAATTTTAAGTTCTTTAAATTCGTTTCAAACATTTAGTTTTTAATTTAATGTACTTTCCCAGTAAAATGCGTATTAACAATTCTATTTTTAATAACTTTATCCCCTTGGTCAAAACACGTCGCCTTTTCCCTTGCCCCGTTCTATTCCGGCATTTTTGTTTAGCATTCTCTCGAGGGGGCATTCAAAACCATGGAAACAAAGGCCTCACTGGCAATGGGTAGTAATCAGATGTGCGCGTCCGCCAAATATGTTAAGCGATTTATTATAAATATTTAAAATAGTTTTCAACCCCCTTTTTTTGTTCTAGCGCAATGTGCTTATAGTTTCAGCTAAATTCTCAAACATTAATTGGTTGTTTTTTATTCATTTATTTTTTGCCACAATTTTATGAGCTCAAAATATTGTAAATTTGACAGTTGGCTTTTGTGTGTGTGTAATTTAGTTTAAAATATTTTAAATTACAAAACATTGCCATATTGTGTGCTGTTGTTGTTCTTGTAATTGGCATTTTGAAATAGATTTAAATTGTTTAATATTTTATCTGTAATTTATTAGCCTATTCTCGAAGCTTGCCTTTAAACGCACTTTACTAAATATCAAGTGAATTTCAATTATTACCCCAATTCCATTTCTTTATCGAACTCATATTTTAATATTACCAATTTGTTTATATTTCTGTTTGTTATTCTATGGTCAAAGTTACGCAACTTCAGTTGTTACTCACATTAATTCTTAAAAAACAAGCCACGCCCACACACAAACACACACTATGCACATATTTGTGCGGTCAAAATGATAGCCAATAAACTTTTGACCTCATATTGTCAATAATGTCAAGCATCAAGGGAGGGGAAAGGGGCTGGCCAGGAGAACAACCAACAAAATATTTGTACAGTCAACCTGCATGACTGGGCCAATTCGCAGCAGGTTCTGCATACGACAGTTTTGACTAGGCAGGCTCTAAAATAGTAAGAACGTGTCAGACGGGCGCAATCGACTGCGCAATACTCTCTTCACAGCGAATAACAACCAAAAATAGTCCAAGAAATTATTTCTTGGCCACTTTAAGCCTCCGACCTGAGGCGGAACTAGGCGCAGCTGCAATACATTTGGCCCTCTTTACTTTTTGGGAATGGCTTTATCTGACTCGAGTGTACACCAAATGTTTCAAGTCAATAGCTTGGATTGCGGTGAACCATTGTGCATATTCTCGTTTTCTTTTTGTGAACAGAGTATAAATAGAAATGCCGCTCTCAGTTGTTGTTCAGTTGTTGCTGCTGCCAAAGCAAGGATTATAAATTATAACAGGCTCGCACGGTTAGTTATGTTGTGCCAATGGTGGCTGATTCCGTGGCTGTGGCTCCCCTCCGCAAACATGTATGGCATAAATGTGGCCTGAATATATTTATATATATATAAATATGCGCATATACATATATGCGGTCTGTGCAGAGCAGGACATATATCATTGATGAATGCAAGCGCGCTTAGTTGAGTGGAAAAAGGCTGTCGGATGCGAATACAACAAAAAAAAAACTATATAGCCTGCCAGTGGGCGGCCAGCTTAAAGCTGTGCCATAGTTGAAATCCGAGCAAAACGCCCTTGAAGCTTTTGATTTATTTGCTGTAAGGCAATCATTAATTTGTTTGGCAAAAAAAACCAAGCTTAGCATACAGTTTCAGCTGCTGTCAGCTTTAGGGGACACAAACAACCACCAAAATGGAGCCGATGTGTGGCAAAGGCAGAAACGAAATTTAAATAAAACGAAACCAACAAAGTAATCTGACACATGCGCTGCCAAATGATGGCCTTAACGCTACTCTCGCTGGCTCTCTCCGCCTTGCCACTAGCCGCTTGATGCTTACCCCGGCTCCAGCTTTGCACACCAGCCTTGGAGTCAGCGAGAGCTCCACAAGGCAAGTCAAGCCGGCGGAACACTAATCCCATGTGCAGTGTCTTCCATGTACATAAAACTGAAAGTCACTTTATTTTATCACAGCGAGCCCAAAAGCTGACACTTATTAAGGACAAAGAATTGCCTAAAATGGAAAATTCCCAATGAAAATTGGATGAGCTTAAATCGAATTACGCTGTGTTATTCCGAGCATAAATATAAAAAGGAATATAAGATAAAAAAAAAAAAACATTTATTTACGGTGTTGATAAGCGCCTAGGATATTTCGGCGGCTTCCCCACAACTATCTCAAATTTTATTCGATCGGCTTTATCATCTACATCTCCATTGTGCTGCAGTTGCCTGATCTCTCCGGTATAACCATTTTCTTTGCAACTAATTTCCGTCATCTCCATTTTTACCTCCTGCTGGCAATCACCCTCTAGGGAATCGGACATTGAGGAATCGCTCATCCAATCTTCGATATTCGTACAGTTGGCTTTATGCTCATTCACAATATCTGCTTGCTCAAAAGGTGGAGGTTCTGCCGTTTCCTTGCGCTCCTGTACATCCGGTTCTTCAATGCTTTTCTATAAGAAATATTAAATGTCCATGCTGGTATATGTCATATGGTGGGATGCACTAAGCTGACTTACCGTTCTCCAGAAATATTTGTAGACAAAACAAGTCGAAAGGATCAGTAACAAGAGTGAGAGGCATATATAGCACGCCCTCAAGCTCCATTCGTCCGGATCTGGTAAAGTTACCTCATATGTTACCTCAAGCGCCTCGTGACCGAAAGGTGGATAAATGAAGCGTAAAATCTTAAATGTGACATTGGCGATTATTGTCTTCGGGTACGGTTTGGCGATTTCCACAAAGCGCACTGAATCGATCGACATTCTATATATTACGGTCATGTTAAAATCAGTTGAATGCGGCCAAATGAAATACTCACCTTGTGATCTCGTGGTCAGAGCGGAGTACTTTAAATTTGCCAGATTTGTATTATGTATAGACATTTGTTTATTTGTTGTTTCTTAGTTAGTTTGCTTGTTTGCTGTCATGTAATGCGAGCGTGTGTATTAAATATGTTACCCCAATGGAGACTCAGTGAACGAATATAGTATATGTGTGTATATAGAATTGCTCGATAATTCATTGCCTGCTTTTGGATCAGACTCCCCTCTGCTTTACAGTACGGAGACCAAAAACCAAAACCAAACCGTCATCAGTCACCAGTCACCAGGCAAACAAAAACAGCTTGCACAGAGTCGCGCCGTCATATACAACAATCTTGCATACATTACGGCGCCATGGCGAAACTTGTAGCTTAGGCGGCGCAGCTAGCTGCCAACTAACTTGGCCGAGTGCGCGTGCTCTCAGCCAGAAACACGTACAAGAAATCATGAAATGTTGCCGCCATCATACCGAAAATTGTACGGTAACGTGCAGGCAATCAAAGTATATGAAGGCAGAGCCTCGTCTACGGCTGTGCTTGCCTCTGTATCTGTGTCTGTGTTTGTGTCCCGGTCTGTGTCTGCCGCTGCGTCTGCATCTGCGTTCCGCGTTTGGATCTCGCTCCTAGTCACGGCTGCCACGTCTGATTTTTACTACACACGTGTGTGATGTGACGTCAACAGGATGCCGGCAGCACTAGCTGCGGAACTAACCCAAAGTCCTGACAGCAACCGGCTGCTACCTCTCTCTGTCGCCCACCCCCCCCCCCCTCTCCCTCTCTCTATCGCCCTCTCTCGCTCTGTCGCCCGTTCTCTCTCTATCTCTCTTGCCGAGACATTGAGCAATTCTCTGGCAGCCGTGCCACCAAAATGTGTGGCATAGCTGACGGCCCAGACGTGCCAGCGTTGAGCCTGTTTCTGCTTTTTGCTGTTTAAGTAAGCATGCAAATGTCACATGCAGTCGACTCCAGCATCCAGAAGCTGTCGGGCAGTCGGGTACTCTAGTGGGTGAGCAGTTGTCGTGATAAGCAGTCTCAGCTATCAGCGTGCTAGGCCAAATGCCGCTGCAGCATAGCAAAAGAACGTGTATGTGTGTGCGTATCCATAAAAGATGAGCCAGGCTGTTGGTTTCCTGGCTGCCACGACTGTTGGCTGTTAGCTGTTAGCTAAGCCAGGCTGGGCTGAATTTAGTGATTTCCCCAAGCATGTGGCATACTTTTATACGATTCCGTTGTCGGCATAAGAATTTTGGCTGATGGTTATTGATTTTGCACGCTGTTCAAGTTGCTGCTGCTTGGGGCCAAGGTGAATAGTTTGAGTTATTGCCGGTGGCTGTTTTGTGTCAGCGGCAAGTTCTGTAGAAATTGTTGCATACTTTCTCGTGCTGCAGTTACAAGTCAATTCACATCCCTGGGGCAGCCATGCTTATCTCATATGTATGCCAGAAATTGGCCCACAATATTGCCCCCAAAGACACGACCCAGCCGCCACCACTAGATATGACGAGCTCACGCTTTGCTTTTAGAGTGCCTATCAAAAATTCATAGGGCACATCGAGAGGTGTCAATAACTTGGCTACATTACGGACTACAGATTTCCTGGCCAGCAACCGGGATGGCAATCCCAGCCCAGTCCCAAAAACGTAATTTACAATTACTGCACGCACAGACAATTTATTTTCGAGTTCTAACAAATAAGCTTCGCATTTTTGTAGTGGCCTGCAGTAACGCGAGTCACTAGACGAGAGACGGGGGCTGCTGTCTCCCAGGTGTATTGCAAATCAAAAAATCAGGCAGCTCGAGGCCAGGCAGGGCAGGGACAGGGCACTACAGGGCAGGGCAGGGTGGGGCAAGGCACGGCACACGCACGCCCAAGCAATCAGTTAAATGTTTGTGGAACTCGCCTTCGTCGAGCAGTCGACTCGAGTCGAGTCGAGTCTCTGAGGAGCAAAAAGCTAAGCTCTCAATGCGTTTCTCCTTTGTTTCGCTTTTGGATGCCTCTCTGACACGCCTTTCCCACAATTGAGTTTGTTCGCGCGAAAACCACAGAAAAACTAAAGAGCAACAAAATCAAACGGAAATTCTGCGGCCAAACAGGGAGCGACGCTCGATGAAGCGCCAAGTTGAAAAATCGTTTGTCGCAATCTGAGAAATGGAAGCGCAAGAGCCACTGGCAAACCGAAAACCAGAGGAACAGCTCCCGGGGAAGGGCGTCCATCCAGCTCAGCCGCAGACGAAGTGATTTGGCTTAAAAAAAAAAAACCCTGCCACGTAATGAAACTGACAATTTAACTCGCACTGTGTGTGTTCGTGCTGAAAAATCGTGTTATCGATTTAATGCGTTGCACTATACAAGTACATATATGTATATATATATAGATAGATATATGTGTACATAGATAAATATGTACAGGCGAATAGGGGTATCCACTGTGCCCAGAGTATCAAGGGCAAACGCGCACATTGCCGAAAGGGTTGGCCCTGCTTCCATTTTCCTTTTTCCATTTTCCTTTGCGTTTGCCTTTGCCTTTAGCTCTGGCATTGGCTTTATCGCTGGCTTCTGTCTTTCTGACTGACTGACATTTTCGTGTTGTTTACGGGAATTCTCTTTGGCCGTAGTTTTCGTCTTCTTCCTGCTCTGGCCAGACTTGTTGGCAAAAGCATTTGATTAATTCGCAGCAGTTTTCAATTTGAAATTGCTTTAGTTTCATTTTTTTTCTCAAATCCTCTGCGAATATGTGTTTATGTGTTATGTGTGTGTGCCTGTGTGTGCATTTATGTGTGTATGTGTGTTGACAGCACTTTAAACTCGCATCTGAACCTCTGGCCAAAACTTGCCACAGGTTCTGAGTAATTGTGTGACTTTGTCAGAAGCTGAGAGCTGCTAGCTAAACCTTCGCTGACTTTTTATGGTATTTTAATGCTTAAATTGGGCATAATGAAGTTATGAAAGCACATTCTAATATTCACTACATCACAATTATTTCTATTTCTTATTTTTAGACCTTAAGACACCAAATTATGGATATCCTGGGTGTCTCCTATCCCAGCTCACTTGTTTATTGCCCTATTTAAGATCGCATTTTCCAACTTAATTGCTTTGTACTAATTTTTAAATATTTTTCTTTTCGTTTTAGGTACGTATGCATAATTCACATAAAGTTTGTACGAATGAGTAAGATTAAGGTAGGATTGAAAATTTAGAAGTGCGTTTTACAGAACTCTGAACAAGGCGAGTGTAAAAAGCTCTAAAGCTCTCTGTTGAACAAAAAGTTGTATATTTATTTATTTTTATCTATGTTCCAATATGCACCCCCTGTCTGTTAAAAAACATAGTTGAATTGTGATTCAATCGACTGAAACATATTTTCAGGATATAAAAAGAAGGAAAAACTAACGATTGGCAGTTAAATTTCTGTTTAATTGTTGATTATTAACTTACCAACGTTTCGTTGCAACAAATACAGAATGTCAACATTTACTTGACATGACAACGAGAATTGCAACTGGGAAAGTCAGTAAAAGTTAGCAGAAGGATTAACTTATTTGGACAACAAGATATATAAATAATGATAAAGCAGATTCAAGCAACAAAACCTGCAATGATGATGAAATTTAACGCGCTATAAAACCAAACAATGGCAAATTGAAAATGCGATGCACCCACATGAGTTAACACAAACACACTCACACACACATGGACACGGACACGGACAGAATGCCTAGGCATGCATAATAATTATGACAATCCAACGCATATTTGAGCAAATATAAACAAAATGTTAATGACAAGGACAAAGGACAGGGTGCAGGAAAAATGTGTGGGGATATGTAGAATGTCAGACGACGTACCTATAAGTTTAGTTTATCTGGCAACAAGGCCTGCATGGCAACAGGCACGCTGTCAGTTCATCAGCTCGATCCTCTGACAATCGTCACGATAAATGCCACACGCATGTGGCATGCAACAAAACGATTTTATATGCTTATTATGATTACTGACAGTTGTCGGTTGTTCCTGCTGCTGCTGCTGTTGTTGCTGCTGCTGATGTGCTCTGCTGTGGTGTTGTACATTATTATGATTATTATGAAAATGCAAATGAAGCAAAGTTGCCAGTTGCCAGTTGCCATTTGCCAGTTACAGATTCCGTTGCAGATGCAGTTGATGTTGCTGTTGCCGTTGCCGTTGCAGGCATTCATTATTATTAATATGACAGAGCACAGAGGCTGAGCGGCAGTTAAACATGCAAAATGCTTTAAGCGAATTGCGAACAGAATTCGAAATGAATGAATGTATGAATGAATTGATAAGAGTCTGCCTCGATGAATGTATGACTGAATTCAATTGAACCAACTGAAGATGTGAAGTTGTACAGTTTCTCTGGTTGGCATTTCTACTTTCTCTTCTTTCGACAAGCTCTGTCTGTCACTCTCTTTTTGCTCGCCGCAATGCAAATAGAGCCAACAATCGACAAGGCATTTGTTTGTCCACGTTCTGGCTTCTGGCTGTTGTTCTTGCTATTTGGTTGACCATTAACATAATTTCAATTTGCATAAAATGACGTTAAATATTACGTTTTGGACAGCTGCAACTGCAACTGCAAATGCAACTGTTTGACTGACAGTAACCACGCCCGTTTCATAGTCAACCCCACCCATGAAAATTGGGTGGCTAATTGCAGGTGTGAATGTGTCGCGCTATGTGCATTGCCTGCTTCATTAGACACACACACACTTACACACACAAACGTACGCACACACAGACAGCCGCTCATAAACAGTTGCAGCCATTTTATCCCCTGTTTTTCCCACTCGCGCATTTTATATTTAATTTAGATTGCATTTTTTATTGCCTAAATAATGCATTGCATTTTCAAATCTAATGCGAACAATTTGTGCAAGTTATATGAAAACGGTTTGGTTATTTTGTGGTCGGTTTGTGTGCATGCCAAAAAAATATATATAATTGTGCGTGTGTTTGGCCCTAAAACTAATTGATTGAAGTGTTTACAAACATAATTGCAAAAGTTATGGCATGACAACGGTCTCTCCTCAATGGGCATCAACCTAATTAATATGCATAAATGGACACGTTGTAGATAAATCCCAAACCTTATCATCTCCACTTTTGGCCAACGTTCAGCTGTTCCACTTTTGGCCAACGTTCAGCTGTTCATTTTTATTTTGAATTTCGAGCAAACTGGGAATGGCAGCTCGTTTGGCTGCCGCCAATTGCCACTGAAAGTGCAGCAAGAACCACTTTGAATCAGAGTCCTTACTAGAAGCGATTTAATGCATACTTCATGAGCAGTTTTAGTAGCCTGAAGGCCTGCTATAGACTTGTGCAGTTCATTTATTATGATAGCCAGTTGATTCGCTCAGATTGCTGGGCACAACTAAAAATACTTGGAATGCGTAAATTGAGGGAGACCTTAAAGCGTTTAAGTCGGAGTCGCGAAATGCGTGGCATACATACAAACGGGCTCAGGCACCGGCAGAACCATCAACGTAACTTTGAAGTATTTCCAACTCGATTATCATAACCCAACTAAGAATCATAATCAAATTTATCCATTTGACACTAAACTTTCTACAAAGGGCGTAGCTAGGGTTCGCTCCAGCGCCCACAGAATGGGTATGGTAATAGCTGGCGGTGGGGGCAGCAAAAGAACTTTCTGTTTCTGTTTGTCTAGGGCACCACGGAACAGCATCGTCATCATCAACTGCCGTAGAGTTGCCTTCAAATTGAGTTAGTCAATTAGAAATTTTCGTATAGTTCCTAACATTCAATATGCCATTGAAATGCTGCGCCTCAGAGCGTTTAGGGCTCGTTGCGGGCTCTGAGCAATGCAAATTTTGAGGTTTGCCAGTTGTCAGCAATTTAGCATGCTTAAGCTGCAGTTTTGAAACTACGCATGAACCTAAGAGCCTGCTACGCTACAAAATGTTTAAGCCACAAAGTAGTCCCATTCCGAATTCATTGCCGTAACGGAGTTAGGCCCCAAGCCGCTTTATGGTGTCATGCTTACAACGCTTTCAATGATACAGCAAAATTGTTGGCCCGGTGCTTTTAGCTTTTTATGCAAGTTTTCGGCCAACCCAAAGGCCACATAGTAGACATATAAATGTGTGTGTGTGTGTGCGTACATACACTGGGGAGAGAGTGCATATGTATTGGCATTCTCTAAATTGTGTGTGCGTAAGCTCATTAAGCTGGCCAAGTTTTGTGCCTTAATTTGGCTTTGCAACTGACTTAGCTGCTTGTTTGCGAATCTCCAACTCGTTTGGCCAATGCGCCAGAATATTGTTGCATTGTCTCTGACAAGAGTACTTGACTGTGCGCAAAAGCCATGCAAATAGGCCATAAATTCATATTTTATTGGCTTGGCTCGGACAAAGACCCGACAGACATCTGCAATGCAATGACTCGTCGACCCATTCCTGCACCACGAAATACTTGGCCAAATGTTCGAAAGCTTCTCACAAACAATTATGTCAACTATAAGCTGCTTTGCTCTTGTGTGTGTGACTGTATTTGTGTGTGTGTGTGTGTGCGTGTGTGTGTGTGTGTGTGTTGACAATGAACTTGTGGCATTATATGCATTGCGACATTGCATACTTTAAGGCGCTTGGCCAAAATTCAGTCCACTGACCATACAAGCGCTTTGAATACATTCAGGTACAAATTCAGCACGAGCTGGCATTTCAGTGGCTGATATGGTAATGCTGTCCAGCAGCCACTTGTACTTCATGTTTGCCTTATATTCGACGTCAATTAACAAAAATCAACGGAATCATTTATTAATATCGAGCCAAATGTACACTTAATGTATATAATATGCATGCACATCATTATACAATAAATATAAAGCACTTTTCACTTGCTCTACGCATAATTTCCAAATCAGTTAATTCACATTTATTTCTATCTATCATTTGCCTCCTAATACGAAGTTTATACATGGTAAATGCTATTCAAACTGATTTAAATTCTGGTTCTGCTGGATAAATAAAATTTCTCCTGCACCATACCAAAACTTGTCTCCATTAGTTTGCGGCATAAATTTTCACTGCATGGAATTATACAAATACATACATACATACAAATACTTACAAATACAAATACAATAATGCTGTATCAACTGCATTTATTGTTATATTTAATAACTTCATTAAAAAAAAAAGAGTTGAAATCGGCTGCAAACGGCTGCGCAATACTCTGCTTACTGCAACTGCCTGTTATTATTAATATTATTTGCTTCACATAAAGTTATAATCTACTGGCCAAACTTTGTTAATAGCACTGGCTTCTATGGCTTGCTGCTAAGATTCAAATCCGGATCCCCGTTATTAAGTAACCCATCAGTAAAGGTGTGTGAGTGGGTGCGGCTACAACGGCTCAATCTTTAAGGACCTCATGGGAAATCTTCTTGGAGACAAGACCTGGTACAGTGACAGTATTCGAATAGTTTTAATACTTTCTAATATACACAAGAATGTAGCTTCATGTTTCATGTCTCTAAAACCAATATACTCGATTTGACGTTATGGACAGAGTATAAGAACGGCAGTAAAATGGCTACTGCAGCTAAAAGTGGCAGCCTTTTAGGTGGCAGACCAGTTAATGGCCCGGAAATATGAAATAATTTCTATTGATTATAAATCTCACCATAAAAATTGTTCTAAAAGAACAGAATTTTGTTGCTGCTTTTTGTTTTTTGTCATTGTTGCTTCGACTGCAACTCGATTGCACCGAGCACTTAATGCAATTTGCATTTCTATGCTGTCCACAAATGTCAGCGTGTGTGTTTGGGGGTGTGTTTGTGTGTTTGTGTGTGTGGGCCATGGAGAGTTTTTGCCCGAAAGGCAGGAAATACGTATACGCCCCATTGTCCCCATGCACTTATTTGGTCAGCGTACTCTCCCTATATTTCTGTATAAATTTCAATTTAGCTCAGGCTGAAATTTGCATTTGCAGCTGTCAAGCAAATTATTGCAGGCAGCTTAGCACGTTGTCCTTTCGGCCTTTTGATTGTTGTTGTTTTAATTAAAAAAAACCACACACACACACTCACATATATATATTATTGCTGTTTGTCCGTCTGTGGGTCTGTCTGTCTGTATGTCCGCCCGTTTGCTTTGCCATTCAAGTGTTAATTTTATTGACATGTGACAGCCAGCAAATAACTTGCCTGTTGGTAAATGTTTAAATGTCGTAGCTGTTGTTACTGTTATTGCTTTTGTTGGGTTCGTTGCGGTCGAAATGGATATTTTTAATGAATTTAATAAACGCACCGCCCGAAACAATACTCGTAAATCTCGTAATATCAAAAAATAAAACCAGAAAGAAAGCAAAAAAGAAACCCATTTGACATGCAAGCCGTGAAAGAGCTGTAAAAAGAATGCCAAATGGAAACCAGAACCGAAACAGAAGCCAAAAAGCAAAGGTAAAAGGACCCCAATAGGACGAAACATTAATCAGCGTTAAAAGTCGCATTAAACAAAATGGGCGCGAAAGGTGGACGCGGGCGAAGGGCAGCGCGAATTGCACGCAAAGCCAACGCCGAGCAGTCTTCAGCTAAACCAAACCGAACCGAACCGAACTGAACTGAACAGAACCCAAGCCCAAGCAACCCAACAAGAAACCCAAAAATTATCGAAACGTAAACGAAATGCCGAAGAAAATTGGAAAAATCGTTGGCGAAAGGGAAAGCTAGAAGAAGAACGAGCAAGCACAGCGCGGCCGTTGCAAGTAGGAGCAGTCGGCGGCGGTCGCAGGGTGCTGCCAGCCACAGCAACAACAACAACAACAGCTACAAACGTGGCGAAATGAGTGAGTGGCAGTCAAAATCATTAAAAAGTCGTAAAAATCAAGGGAAACGGTAAACAAAAAACGAGCACTGGCAGCAGGAAAATGGGTGCAGCAGACCAGGACACCCCCTGGGAGGGTGGGGCTGGTGGAAATGGAGGAAAAGGAGGCGGCTACTGAAAATACGCACGCTTTATAATTAGAATTTAATCAAGCGCAAATCGCAAACTCTCGCAATTTGCAAACCGAACCGGGCCAGAAACCAAAATGGTTTTGCCCCCGTAGGCGGCACACAACCGGGCCGCAGTCTGTGTGTATGTGAGTGTGTGGTGTGCGCACAGCTTTTGTTTAACGTGTAATTAAAAGCGTCGTGAAAACCTTTTAGTGTAGCGCCAAAAGAAACTCTGGGTGCGATGATATTAAATTTCCCAGCCAGAAGAGTTAGCTGGATCTGTGCAGCAAGTCCAGCGGCATAGATTAAACATAAAACCCCATCATTTGGCCCGACCTTGTACGACCTTCGGTAATTGATGGTAGGAAACAACTTTTTGCATGTGTCATCTAACTAATGATGCGATACGGTTTCCGTGTTGGGGCTTTTAATCATTGCCAATTACACAGTGCAGAGCTGTGTGCCTGTGTGTGCGTGTGTCTGACATTTTACACCTACCTCCTTGTAAATGACAGCAGAAATGAACTATAGTAAGATTTCGATCATTGGGATAATCGACACCCTTATCTGGGTAAATATTTTTATAATACAACAGACACACATTGGACAAGAAAAGACTACGAAACTTTTTGCTTTACTATAGATTAGCAACATTCGCAGTTAGAACTTGAGCTCCAGCTCGAAATTAAGTAAAAAGTGGGACATTCAATCAAAAATACTCTACTCACAAAATATATGCATAAAAAGCACACAAGAAGTTATATTTCGAAAACTGAGAACTTTTAGCATCAAGTGCGACTCACATAAAGAATTAGATTTAGAAAAAAATAATAGCAAAAACTTCTTATTTTAAACACTTTTGAGAACTGACTTTGACAGAAAACAGGAAATTTCTTTTCCATATATGGTCATGAAAGCAGAACATGCCTGCTCGAGTAAACCACTCGGGAAGCCTAAAAATAGTACTCAACAGCAGCAGCAGCAGCAGGACGAGAAGTTGTGACATTCTAATTACTGGCAGGCAGCAGGGCTCAGCACGAGCTGCTTGTCAAGTATAAACTTTGGCCATAAACAAATTTTAATGGAGCAATTATAAGCGTCTAAAAATGGCTCGCAAAACAAAAGCAACTCGCAATTTTCATAACTAAAGGGCAAACTACTTTTGCGCCAACTACAAGTGTGACGGCAATGACGTACAGTTGGACCGGGTACAGGGTGCCGGGTGCCGGTTGGCAAGTCAGTTTTGTTGTGTTTGTAGCCAAAATGCAAATGTGTAACACTTGGAGGCACGCAGCCAAATCGTCGAGATTCGTGTCAGGTTGTGCACGAGCATGGCGATGGCAATGACGATGACGATGACGCACGCCAGTGCTAAAATGTCTTTAAACGTCAGAGGGCTGATAGAATGGCATGCAATGGCATTTGTTAAATCTCCCCTGGCCGATTAAACGCCACGCGGACTTCATTGATATGCATCTTTGGGGCGTGTGGGGGGACTTCTGCCGGATTCACTGAGTTGTTCTCGTCTTTCGTGCTTATCGACAACATCATTTACAGCAGCGGCAGAAATATCTTCATAAATCCATTGCCTACCCCCAGGGGCTGACGAGTCATTCATTGCTGCTGTGAATAGGCGGCTGACTCACACAGTTAACCCCTTGTTGGTTGCATTAAAATTCCGCCTTATTCCCCGCAGCCTTTGTCTGCTCTTCATTCTGTTTTTTCTCTCCTTTTTTTTTGGCTTTGTTTTGCTCGTGTTTACATTTTAGCTCATGCGTTTTTTGTTTGCTTTGCTAGACAGACGTTCAGAGTGCCGCCTAGGCAGGCGTCGACTCTTTCGGCCCGCTTGGCAATCTATTAAATGTTGTGAGTGCGTTTACTCGTAGGCGGCAGACAATAAAACTGTTGAAGTGATTAAAAATAGTCGTAGCCCCCTATAGCGTAGTGCTCTGCCGCGTGCACTTTTTATAGCATACTTTTGTGCGTTTTTGTGATTTGCAAACGGACAATTCGTTTTTGTTTCAGGCCAGGCCCCCGCGCTGGCTAAAAAACCATTGAAAATCGATCAAGTCGATGGTGCGTTAATGGATTTCTAGGCTACACAAAAGTTTATTGAACCGCATGCCGACAATAGTAACAGCAACGGTGTCGACAATGAACTGTAGCCGTACACAGAACAGTGCGATTAAATTTGTCTGCTCTGGTCATTCGGGAGAAAAACATTATTGAAACGGTAAGCACTTGCCACTTGCCACTGGTCGCCTTGGTCGCCTACACACGTCGAAGCACGCCCATAGCTATGCAAACGCAAAAACACGCGCCACACAGCACATAAGGCACACCCAACAGGGCAAAAATCTTAGACTAATCGTTTTTTGATTTCTTACCTAACCACAAAGGCTTTGTCCACCTTGTCTCGGCCTGTGTCAAACCGGGAGACAGGAAACCTGCGCAGGAAAAGGGTTTTACAGCACGAACCCGGCGGCTTTTCTGTCCATTACGATTTCTTTCTTGGCCCCATCTAGATAGTGTGCCTTGGCGCACAAGAGTAATAAACGCCTGTTGAAGGCGACGCCCTTAACCCAGCCAGACGGTGGCCCGACCCTTTTTTCAGAAGACTTTTTGTTGCGGCTGTTTTCGCATTTGCAATATTGAATAATGTCGTTTTAATTACCGCCTCATATTGAAGGCCATCCCGTTGCCAAGAGGAAATCGTGTAGCTGGCTTATAAAACAAAAGCAGCAAAAAAAAAGTGAAATAATTTTAATTAAACGCGAAAAAAGCCAGCACGTAAAGAAACGCCAAGGCCTCTAATTACATTGTGTGTGAGAAATGAAAATGAAATTGAAATTACTTAAAGCGAAAAATGGAAAATAATGCGGGAGGGAGTGAGTAAATGGTTGAAGATTTATTACCGCAAATGACGAGTTTTTAGTGCTAATTTTGAACGAGAACATTTTTCTCAGCACTTATCCTTCTTGCTGCGCTGAATCCTCCTGTCGTTGATTTGATTTGTTGTTGCCTTGACTGCGTTTAATTATAAAAACGCAATCCACTCTGGCTACCTTTTTTTTAAGGCTCCCGCCATCATGGGCTTCTTAGCACGCCCAACCTGCGCCTGCTCCATAACAGCCTCCCCTGGGCTGTGGCAGCCGCAATCCAATCAGCAGCCAAGTCGTCGTCCTGCCCAACTTGGCGTTGATTAAAGGGCAAGTTTTTTTCATTGCGCACAAAGGTATGCTATATAAAATGCGTATCAGCTTAGACAGCCCGCTAATTGACGGGTGAGGGACTCAGGACGGGCACGCGCAACGTTTTCTAATTGAATTGAATTGATTTAGTGGATTCTGGTGAGTGCTGCCTGTTGACCAGGTACCAAAGCAGGCCCAGGTAAATGTACAGGTGTAAACGGCGAAAACGTGACGCTAATGAATTGTGACTTGGCGCAAATAAATATGTGGATGAAAAAGCGAAGGTCGCTGGAGGTGAAAACACTAGAGCCCAACATTATGTGTTTGCATTTAACGCTAAACTCCAAACTTATCCAACTGTCAAGAGCAAATTACATTATCGTCATATTTTTTTTTATCATTTTCAATCAGCCACTCCCTTTGTGCGCAGTCGATTATCAAAATTAATTAATCGCCCTACCCAGATCACATATTGCGTTTAGGTCCCCAAATCATTGGCTCACATTGGAAAACGCATTAAAATGCATTCAACAATTAGCAAAACCGCAGTATAACAGTTTGTATAACACACACCTGCACGCACCTGCCGTTTGCCATCGCACGTCATTTTTATTGCATAACAAAAATTGTCAAAATTGTCAGTCAGGGGGAAGTGCATAGCTCATGCATACCTCCCGCTTGCTGTCCACCCCTTGATATCATTGCAAAATTTCATTTCCGCACAGGCCTGACAGGTAATGTGCATGGTAGCCCCTTTCCAAACCCTGCCCCACGCCACCCCCCTTCCTATGCTCTCTCGGATCATTGCTGTCGCTGTTTTTGACAATTTTCATGTTTCAATATTTCATTATGTGCAGCAGCAAATCCATTGTTGTTGCTGTTTTTGGTTCTACTACAAAATTATTTATGCATAATGCTGGTAAAGTGGGCGTAGCACAATCTGAGGCCTTTTAATGCGCTCATATCCGGCGTGCGAACAAAAACCATCCCCGATAGTAAACTGGGCGAACTGCCTTGGCCTTAAATATACTCTATGCTGTTATGTTAAAGCAATGTCATTTACGTTGGGGATTGTTCGCTTTGATCGATGTTGCACGGCTGATTGGGCGGAAAGGTAAGCCTCGGGTGTGGAACGGGAACGGAAAAATACACACAAACACACAGGTTGTACACTTTGGTTTGAAGTAAGGTACAGAATGCGCACACTATCCCGCCCACATCATTAGATGGGCTCGCACTCAACGCATAGACATTTTCGGTTGAGGTTAGCCAGTTATAGCCAATTGATGATATATAAGCCTGATTCGAAAGTATAAACTTTCTCTCTCTCATTTTCTTGGCCTCAGAGTCAGTTCCTAATTTCAACCCATCGAAGTTCGCTTTGCTAATGGCCGAACCCGAAACGAACGAAACAACCAAAAAAAAAAATGCGATAAAATGGGAAAATTGTGTAGAGTGAGTGGTTCGGGGAGGCGTGGCAAGTGTGCGTTAATGACAGAATAAAACGAAATCCAAACATAAATTACGCGCTTATCAATTTAATTTATCTTTCGGATTTCTTGGCCACTCGCTTCTAGCGTTTGCCTTTTATTTGATGGTTTTGTAATTGAGTAATAAACTTTGGCATCGTTTCGTTTTTGCGATTCGCCAAAGTTCGCCAGAGTTCGAGGCAACATTGCCATCCAATCGAAATAGAGGCCACAATAAATTGAAAGTTTCTTACTTTTTATTTTCTTCCACTTTACGCCACCTTGCTTCTCTTCAACTGCAATAATGAGACAAAGCAATTGCCCGGCTAAGGAGTCGAATATTCTTCAGTGATACTTTTTCACTAACTGCCCACTAGACGCTGCTCTGAAGACGTTTATTGTATTCGACACCCGCGATAAGCGACCATTAAACGAAGCCATTATCAAAATTTTACTACTCTTTTGGCTTATTAATGAGTCTCAATCGGCAGCTCGATTGTGTGCCCGCGTGTGTAAGAGGCAGAGTATTTAGCAGGAATTTTACAACATGCAGGACGGTTCATTTATCACAGCTCTCCAGGCTAGCCACGCAAGCTAAACCCAATTTTACAGTCTATGGCCAATCAGTCAACGAGACATGCAACTTGGGAGGCAAGCAACCCCTTTGCTCATGCCCCATCAGCCCCCAAAATCATGGGAGTGCATATCTCCACGAACAAAGCAATTTATATCACTTAAATTTAAAGTAGCAAATAAATCTTTGAATCATATGGAGTGTGTGTACACTTGTGTATGTGTGTGTGTGTGTGTGTGTCCCAACAACCCCCTGTGGCGCTTAAAGCTCTGAAGCGAACATTCGCTTGGACTACCCGAACTGCGCTCTCGCCGGAAATTGACGACTATCAGTGTGCAAATCAAAATTGTCGGTCATTGTCGCATTGCGCCTAAAATGACACACAATAAATTTTTATTTGCCGCTTTATTAAATTTTATTTTACCCAAACTGCGCGGCTACTTGGCCTGGACTCTAACAGCTGCAGTCCGGACTATCCATGGGACACGGTCTATCATCTGTGGAAGCCACGGACTGTCTGGCATTTGTCTGGCATTGGCCATATAACACAGCCCCTCCCTTCCCTCTTGGCTAGTCAGTTTCTGTGTGCGTGATAACTACAAACGTGCCTGTGGGGCTTGTGGGTTCGTTGGGGGCGTGGCAGAATGGTTGCCTTTGGCAAAAAGTGTTCGCCGTCTGATGACTGCGCGGCCGCGGAAAAAGGCAAATTCATCAATTACTTAATATAATTACTTTTGGCTTTCGGATTATGCATATACACCAGCATTCCCACACACACACACACACACACGCACATACACACACACGCACACACACAGACAGCGGCAAAATGTATTGCATACTGCGCTGCCTGACGGCGTAGCCAACATTAATACTTAATATAATAAATTGTAGCCAGTCGGCAGTGGCACCCGCACAGTCACATCCAGCCCTTGTGCCCAAATCCAAACTACGCCCACCGCAGCCCACATCGTCGTTCATTTTGCAAATATTTTTCAGCGCAGCGGCCACAAAAAGAGAGACCAACCCGAATGTTGGGTTCTGGCTGACTTTGTTTGGCCCGCACGGTTTGGTTTGACCGTTAGCCGGCTCGGGACCGGGACCGGGTCCGAGCCTAGCTGCTGCATTCTGTATACTGAATGCATGCGAGCTCTGCACAACTCCATTACCAGTAGCTCTGATGAAATTAACGGAGTCCCGCACCCGCCGTTTGACGGAAGCGCAGACTCTGAAAAACCGGAGCGCTGGGATCGTGGGAGGCTCTTACAGCCTATTTGCCTTTTTAATGGCACTTAAAGTGCAACGCGAATGCGCTATGAAGTTGGGGGGAGTATTGGTTTTGGTTGAGAGGAATGTAATGCGGTAAATGCAAATATGGACTGAATGATAAGAAAATTAGAGCATAATTTCAATCTTTAATCAAAATTGCATTTGCTTTAATATTCGATTTGTTTAATTTTTTCAAAACATAATTTCATGCAAAATGTAATTAAATGGACCTGACATCAATATTAATATATGCCAACACTTTGCGTACCCTTGACCATTTGCTCATTTTATTGGCCACAATTATCCTAAACTTCAAACTGTTGCGGCGTCATTTTATGGGCATATAAATTGTCGTAATTTTAACATTTTGTCAGTTAATAATATTACATTAATTTATTTATTGGCAGCGCAGCTCATAAAAACCATGCATTAAAAGCAATTAATTTCAAACTCTGCCAAACCGATAGAGAAAAGAAAAAACTAAAAATAAAAAACTATTGAATTGAATTTAATTTAATTTGCAATGCCGTTGTACAGCAGGGAAATAGGCTCTAAAACTACGTAATTGCATCACAAATATTAATTTCATAAATTTCATAATGCCAAATCTATTTTTTATTGCTGTTGTTGGTGCGCATATTTAATGGCTTCAGCTGCACACAATTAAAACAATTAAATGTCAGAAAAATAGCAGAGTGCATAATAATTTACAAATAATGCCACGATTTGGGTGGCATAAAATGTATTCGAGTAAATATGATAAATATCGCAAATATTATTAAAGTCACTTTTATTGACAGACGAAAGTCAAAAACTGAAAAGCGTCGGCTACCCTCGACTATTCAATGCTCTGTTGACAGTGTATAAATACAAAATTCAGTTATGTATAAATATAAATGCAAATATAAATATATTATTATAAAAATACAAAATATACTAATTAACAAAATAAACATAATTAATAGCAAACTTTACAAAGTAAACCGCACCTGGAGTATATAATTCTGCAGGATTACGCTTGGATTTCTGATTTTAAGACACGGCCCAAGCCAATTACTACCAAACCGCGACCAAAGACGGAAATAAAAACAAAAACAAAAGACAGGACTGTCCGACTTTCAGATTTTCCTTCTGCCAAAGCTTTAAAGCTATCTAAATGCAAGATACTTTTTTGAAAGGGATAGGTTATTTTTTTTTAACCTTTGGCTCTATGAACCGTCTTGTTTCTTCATTATTTCAAAATTTAAAGTATTTTCGCATTTGCCACAGCAACAACAAGAAACACATAACACATATATCCACTGTATACACATATGTATAAAATATGCAACAGAAAGTTTCCATGGTTCATTACGTATGCGCCCTGTAGCCAGGGCCAGCTCGAAAGTATGCAATTGAATTTAAATATTGCAAGTGTCTCTTCAAATATGTGCATATGTATGTGCATATATATGCACATATACAGTATATCGGTGCTTTTATGAGTGCCATGTTTTCATCCGCGATAATGAACACAAACTTTATTACAAAATGACGGCCATTTTCTGTACCGTACACCCAAGCTGAAAAGTAGATAACCGATGAGTTTTTTTTTGTGGTCGAGACAATATTAATATCGCCCAATCTTATGGTCACAGTTTTATGTATCCAAGCGAAACATTCAAGCAAAGTCTTACGATATTTGTAAGCATGCAATACGCAATGTGCAGACTGTAGCTGCGTTTAGTTTGCTTCGATAGTTTTTAATCAGCAGATATGTTTATAGTCAAGATTTAAATTAGCTGGGCACTGAAATTAGCAAACAGCCGCCTCTTCCCTACGAGGCCCGCTTACTATGTAGGTTTATGGCGGAATTGGTAAAACCACAAATGGCCTATTACAAAGGGTGTGCATTAATTTCAATTAATTGCGATAAGGCTGGCAATGTTTATTGACTATAAAATAAGCAGCCGTCATTATAAAATGGAGGAAGGGGTGGGCAGACGACGCATTATAGCAATAACCGCAATGTAAATGACCAACAGAATGGCAAAAAATAATTTTTATAACGATGATCAAAATCGACGTTGCAGTAATTTAAATTAAATGCATTAAAATTTGAATAAATTGCAACAACAACAAAATATATGGGCAAAATTGGAAACAACAACAACAAGAAGAGCGCACAGCAAATAAACAATAATTATAATAATAAAAGCAGAAAAATTGAAGCAGCAAAAAAATACAATTGCAATAAATATGGCAGCACTTTACAGTTCATTAAATCGAAAACAAAAGGCGACCGCCTGCATTTATTTTACCTGTTAAATTCACCAAGCACAAATAAACAAACGAACAAACAAGCAAACAAACAAACAAACACACAAACGAACAAGCAAACAAACATGCAAACATTTCATTTCGATTCGTTTTTAAAATACTCGCACATATATCACAGTGCATTTAATGCTGGCTTTATCGCAATTATTGCCATTAGTTTGACAAACGATGCCACAGAATCATGCAGAATTTCAAGCTAATTAAATTTAAGAGCGGAAATGCCAAGTGTCCGCCAAAAGCTGCTATAAAACAGTTGTTGTTACAGCAAACGCACAGAGGTAAATAAAAAAACAACAACAGCAACACATGCTCAAACATGACTCTTAGCACATATCAACGCCATATACACATGCATATATATATATATGTATATATCTACCTTCTGCTCTCACCTGTCGCTTGCTCTGATGCTTGGCCTCGGTGTCTGCTTTCAGTGTGCCGCGGTTTAATTGGTCTAAAAATTGCACGTCAACGTAAATAAATTTTTATTTGAAAAAGTTTATTAAAAATTTGCATTGCGCAGGCAACGCACGTAACTGCCACGCCCACTAGATGGTCATGACTATTCGTATGCATGTGTGTGTTTGTGTGTGTCTCTCTGGGTGTACGATTGTCCTCTGGTCGCTTTTAGCCATTGGCGTTTTTTATTTCAAACTTTTTACATTTGGCTTTATACCCTAACCAGGGGTATTATGATTGCAGATACAATATGTAACGCAATCAAAAACACGGTCAACAATGGAATTGAATTTATTTTGTATTTATTTTCATCTGATTTGATTTCTAACAAAATGCATAAGTTTTCTTATGTGCACATATAAAAAAGATGTTTTCATCCATCTTCACGTGTGTTTGAGCCCAAAACCTTGAGCAAAGTGTTCAGCAGTCAGTCAGTCTGTTCAAACTATATTATATGTCTACAGAGAGTATATCACTATTACCTCTAGTAATACTAGACAAGTATGATCTTTATGTGCAAAGGTATTCAATCTTCGGCGCACAAAATGGCAACAGTTCATCTGTGGCATTGCTTTCTGTCCTGCAATTTCACTCGCTTATATTTTATTTTCTACTTTTGTTTTTTTTAATTTTTGTTATTGAAAAAGTTTTGAGATTTGTTAAAAATAATATGGCAAAGTTTTGCTTTGTAATTACATGCGGCAGCCACACACTAAAAATGAAAATGAAAAATAAAATGTTGCCCTCCATACGGACAATTCAAATGTACCAAAGCGTCGGTAATGAAAACGTCGAATATGTCAAAGATTCTTAATATTGTAGATATGTTGGCAATTAAGCGTACGTGCTCAGACCTGAAAATGTTCACGGACCGAAATTAGAATTTTTAAAATTAAGGTGCATGGACTTCCTTTTGGCAATAAATGGCAAGAGTGGCTTTGCAGGAGCTGGCGCAAAATTTTAATTAAAACAATATTTGTGAACAACAAACAATCAAAATACATAAACTAAACTAAAGCTCTACACTGATAATCCCGGAATTAGGCGGCTAACAGTAAACACCCCTGACTAAACACGAACGTAAGTTGGCAAACAAAGAGTCGGGAACGGACCTCGCTGAAAACTTATTTATGCGCGTACTCTGCGTTGTCTCTGGCTCAAAGGACTGAAACTGTTATCAAATAATTTATGCGTCTCACCTGCAGCAACAAATTAAGTTTTGTTTTTGTCCAAAACAACAGCTGGAACACCGAGAATACCGGGAACAACGAAAAGGTGCGCCAGCAGCAGCCTTACAAAGGCAGCGAGTAATCCACGTGCCTTCTTCTACTTTTAACTCATTAACTGAGAGCGAAGTGCTGCCAGCTTGGCAGCCACCCCCAGCGCCACCCCCTTGTCGTGCCGCTGCTGGCCATTAAAAGACTTATTTTCACACTTGCATAAACTCATTTAGTGCGAGAGCAAACTGAAAATTGTCTGCACAAAAGGTATATGGACGGACCCCTCGCAGTCCGGAGAAGCCCCCAGTCGCCACCTTATCACACGGCACGTTGGCCACGCTGGCGGAGAGCGAGCGCGTCGTGACATAAAATTAATGCCCAACCGACAATTTTAATCGGCAACAATTTTTGTCTTGAGTTATAGCTCGAAACGAAGAGCAAGTCGCACCCTCAGACGAGGTCGCGAAAAGTTTGCTGCAAAGATTTTCAAGTTTTCGGAAACAAAGCGAATGGCCGGGACGGGCCATGTGGGGTCGAAGGGCATGCAAACGTGCAGACATTCAAGCAGTCAGGCAGCCGGATGCGTATATTTAAAACTTATTAAATTGCTATAATTTATACGACTTATCTTGTGGGCGCTGGCGCTGGCGGTGGCGTCTTCGAAGCCTCGAGGGTTGCTTAGGACTCGTAAAATACTGAGCAAAAATCTTATTGCATAGCTACAGGCGCGCACACGGCATGAACCTGCGACAGTTCGAGGCAATGGCAATTAATTTACATGCAAATCGTGCCAAAAGTTTATGCCCTCACTCCCCCCGTGCAGCGGGGCAACCAGTGAAAAATCCAGTGTCTGCGAAGCGCCTTTAAGTATTCAACGCTTAAAGGCTAAGACAACAGGAACCCGCCTTCCCACATACTTGATTAGTGTGCCGCCCGCTGTGCGCCGCCTGCTTCTAACAATATGGCGAGAGCCGAGGACTACGACCCTTTTGGGACTGCGACTCACGTGCGTCGATGTCGACAGGTTGCCGTACCTTAAAGACGATCCAAGTTCTTAAAAGTGCTCTTTGTTGCTGTCATTGTTATTGTTTTTGTTCGTGTCTATCCCGGCCTAACAAATTGCTCAGCTTTTTCTGCTTTTTATTGTTGTTGATTTATTGTACAACAACAATGGGAGCGCACATTAAACATTCTGTAATGAGTTTAAAGTTTTTAATAGAATTTTTGATTATACCCGTGTTGAGACGAGGGGTTCGACGACCTATCGGAAAATGCTACTTACTTAAATTATCGTAATTACAAAATTACGATTAATAGGCATACATGGTGAGGGGAGAGAAGCACAATTCGTCATAGGATATCTTTATATGTGAAACGCGAATTGTGAGTTTTATGACTCACATTGCCCAACTTGATGGGTTTCTTAGCGTTTGCCTTGATTTGCCCTAACGAAAGCTTCCAGTTGCTTGCGTCCCATTTTGCCAATCCATCACAATCCTGTGCCGCGTACTCATTCCTTGGAATCACTCTTATGGCAACGTCTTCTCTTTTTGCTGCTAACCCATTTCCACTTTGGGTAAATCTCTTAAGCTTCAAACACTTTGTATGTACAATAAATTTGTATCTTCACCGTCTGTCTCTGTTTTCTTTTTCAATTTCCACAACCCAAAACGCGGCCATTAAACGCTTTAAAATCAACATCAGCTCCGCGACGACAGGGGCAATAAAGTCGATCCAAAATTGCTTCCTCTGCACATAAAATCCTACAACATGGCGAGCCCAAAATCGTCCTACATGCCTAAATTCCCTTACACAACATCGCAAACACACACACACACACACACACACGCACACATACATACACTTGAACACAATTACTGAGCTTTGCACACAAACACAGCAAAAGTGAACGAAACACTTTACCATCCGCCTGATTTGCCCCCTCTCCCTGTCTGTTCCCCCTCCTGCCACGCTCTCTGCCCACTTAATACTTAAATGCAAACGTGTAAATTATGTGATTTTTCCCCGGCGGCCATGTTTGTTTGCAAACTCCATTACCAACATGGCGGGAACTTCCTTCAGCCTCGAAGTCCCCTCCCTACCCGCTCTTCGCTTCCACAGTCACCTGTTTGTTTCGAGAAATCGTCGCGTTTTAACATTAAAAACGTAAAAAAAAAACCCAACCAAGAACCCCTTTATGTGTTTTTCATGTACTTTTATTTGATTGTCGCACGCTTCGGCGCTTGGCAGGGCAACCAGCTAGATGGTTAGGTTCGGGAGTTCGAGAATTCGGGAGTTCGGTGCACGGCGAAGAGCTGAAATTTATAGCTCTCTTTTAGTGCTTAAAATATTAGCAAATGTTCATTAACGACTATTCAAATTGGCGTTAGTCAGGCTCACTTAAAACACTGCGCGAGTTCTGCAATTACTCAAAAGTACTTAACACACAATTGATGAACGGAAGGGTTTTAACAGTCCGGCGATAGTGCGTTTAATTGAAGCCAAGTTCAGTAAATGTCGTAACTTAAAATGTTACTTTAAACAATTGCATCTGACAGGAAATCCTTTAGTTCCTACATATGTGTTTGATATGATTTTTGCAAGAGAACACATTTTGAGACTTGAAAACAAATTAAAATGAAATCTAGCTCTGTCTTGCGCCTAACTATGACTGCATGGTGTTTATTGGACTGCAGCAACACCTTGGCAAGTGGCGCACACATAAAATATAAATTTGTAATTTAAATATTATTAAAAATGTTAAATTGTACGCAGCATAAATCTCATTTTGGGCTTGTGGGCAACTGTAGGGGTAGGATAGCAAAACTGCGACAGCTTGTTGGCTTCATTGTGGCCCAGGGGTTGTGACAAACACTTACACTCTCCCACACATACTCTGTGCACCCACACACACATACACACACAGTTGTGCGCATTATACAATAACCATTACTGGCAGCTGCGTTTGCCACACTATTTTTATTGTGCCCTCTTTTGTGTGTTGCTTTAATTTAAGCGATTTGCTCTGGGTTCATAAAATAGCCGCAGGATTGACGAGCCCAACGTCAGCCTGTTCGCTGCTGTCACATATTCTTTTTTTTTTAATAAAAATATTAATGCAATTAAATTAATAGATAATTTAAGGTTTAAATGCATGAATGACCAGAATTGACAGCAAATTAATCTCTTTTGAGGCCAAACATTTCTGCTAACTATTTGCGAGCATTAGGGCAATACACTAATAGCCACTATTTAATTAGGCAGCCAATTATATAAAGCTTCAAATATATGCATAGCTTATATATCCAAGTTAACCGAACTAATCATTGACCTATTCGTAGTGTTTTACCCCTGAGATGCAAGCATAGCAGTTGCTCTTGGCAACTGAACCAGCTAATAAGTTAGGTGGCGTTGACCCATTAGATCGATAAATCGAAAGTAAACTTTAGTGAGCGCAGTTTGGCTCGCTTGCCATTTATTTAATGAGGCAGCTGCAAACAGCACTTTCATCCTGAAAGCTATCAGTACGCTCCCTCTGCAGTGTCCTGTTTTTTAAAAGCACCCGTTGCCCATTAACTTGTGTGAATTTATTTCAGCAATTGCCAGCACCGACTACCGACTACTGACTGCTATTATGCGTTCGTTAATTATTCACACACAGCTACACACACATTCTCGCCCACATACCGAATCGTGGCACGTTTCGGTCATAAAAATCGCCCCCTATAAATGGCACGCCCCTAACGGGGCAACTAGCTTGAAAAGAGGCAAAGCGCTTAACCTTTGCTCCCTAATACAAATGTCTCTGCGGATCTATGGACATTTATGCATTCCTTCATCAACACTCCAACTCCTCCTTGACATTAAATAAATCTAACATATCGTATAAAAGCTTATACTGGATAACTTTAATACAAACACACACACACACACACACACCCATATATAAAAAATGACGCAGACATTATTCACGCTATCATTGCACACAGACAGACAGACAGACTGTAGGAGCAGCATACACGAAGTGGTGGGTTGGTGGTTTGTTGAGTGGTGGAAGGGATGGGTCGACCCACCCATAATGGGAATGCTTTGACCATATCCATTCTGGGTTATCCAACTTCTGCTGTGGCGAACTTTGCTCACTTGGGTTTGTCGCCCTACTCGTTGCCTCCTTGGCTCGTTGGCATACAGATTCATGCAAAGGATATTTTTGCGGCAAGAGGTCGTTTGGGTAGAAATTACAACAGTTTTTTGCACAGTAAACGAACAAATATAGAATACACCTACACATGCCCATAAATATGTATGGACGACACATGCATATGTAAGTACGCACAGGCATAAATAGCACATGTGGTTAACCCATGTCCGTCCGTCCGCCTTGCCCCTTCCCTTATATTCGCATTCAGGAATATACGAATATCCTAAATTTTGCCATTCACTTGAGTAATTAAAGCTGACAGCTGTGAGTTTTGGGCCGATTGATTCAAATTGAAAGCTGTCTGTTACGAAACCTGCATTGTATACTCGACAGCTGCCTGCTATGGCCAAGCGAAGCTCATTGATGCCACATTTTTAAACATTTTCATTTACTCACAATTCAAATTTCAGTTCACACACACACAGACATTTTCATTTCCGTGTGCCTAAAACATGAACCCGTCCCGTGATTGTTCCCTGGACTCCCTTTAAGCTTGAACGCAAGCATCGCATAATCGAATTATCATCATGGCGTCAACAAATGATTTCTACTTATCCAGCTACTGCTCGCCATTTGCCCTCCTGGCACATCTACTGTCTACTGTCATCGGTCTCGCCAGCCCCAAAGCAAGTCCCTTTTTTTGCACTTCTTTGCCCACCACAATGAAACCTTTCGGCCATCCTTTTAATTTTTTTTCTATACCCTGTACCCATGGAACTTGTGCAGCATTGGGTATAAGAGCTTAGTGCACATGTATTAAATCTATCTAATCTACCGAATCGAAAATCCGTGGTTAGTGAAGGAGATTATTAGAACTAGAATTAAGTTCGATTGTTTAATAGGGCTACACAGCGCAGGTTGCGTGGTATCTTCTAGTCGATCACTCTCTAGTAAAGCAATGTTACTTGCTTGTTTTTTGTACCGCTTCTTGCTGTTTCCTGTATTGCCAACGTCATTGTCGCTGGTCACTTTCCCTGCTTACCACATTCACTTATTCGTTTTTCCGTTCCGTTCGTCCGTTCGTTCATTCGTTCGTTCGTTCGCTTTTTCTCTGTTTTTTCATCGTTTGTTTGAGGTTATGTTGAATGTCAGTTTGTTATCCTTGCGCAAATCCTTTTATACAAATGAAATTTGCACCAAATGGCGATAAGCAAAATACAATAGTGTCGACGTTCGGTTTTAGCAGTGACTGCGCTGTGATTTGGACAGAGCAATAGCTCGAGGGTTACCCAGCCAGCACAGAATGCGGTGGGATTTTAATGAAATTGAATTTCCACAGAATGCGCTTGACTGTGCTCAATGCCGTTTTAATTGATAAGCTTATCATAGCTGATGACTAATGCATTTTTGGTCTCTAACTCTTTTTGATTGCAGATATCAACAAGGGCTCACCTATCGACTACAAGAGCGGATCGGCCTGTTCCACACCCACAAAAGACACTCTCAAAGGGGGTTACGATCGCAGCACGCAAGGCTGCATGGGCCCGGTTCTGCCGCCAAGGAGCATGAACGGAATGCCCACCCATCATTACTCGGCGCCAATGAACTTGCGCAAGGACTTAGCCGCACGCTGCTCGGCCAACTGGGCTAGCATTGCCGCGTGCTCGGCCTTCGCTGTACTTTGTATTCTGCTGATCCTGCTGACCAGCACCGGCACCCTGCACTGGTCCCCGTCAGCACCCTGCACAGTTCTAGTCGGCAACGAGGCCGCCGAGGTCACGGCGGCCAAGAGCACCAACACGGATTTATCCAAGCTGCACAATGCATCGGTACGCGCGAAAAATGGACAGGGCATAGGAATTGTACAGGGACAGCCTGGTGGAGGCATTGCAACGGCAACCGTCACGACAGCCACATCGAACAGCGGGACGGCCCAAGGCTTACAGTCGACATCCACCTCGGCGGAGGCCACATCTTCAGCAGCGGCAGCCACTGCAACGTCCTCCTCACAATCGTCGCTTGCGCCTTCGACTTCGCTATCCTCATCCTTAGCAAACGCCAATAATGGAGGTAATTATGCACAAGTTTTAATTATTTTTAAATGAGTTTTCGTAAGTTTTGCAAAAGTGCGAGAGCTGAAACCGAGAGAGAGAGAGAGAGAGAGACAGCTAGAATGAAAGAACGGAAGACGTATTAAGCGCTTAAGGGTACCCAGGCGGCGGTCAGAAACTTTATTTATATATTGTCGATTTTTAGCTAAAAGTTTTTCTTTCTTTGCATTTGACAGTAGCTGGTGTGAGGCTTAAGCGCAAACACTCGGCTATTTATAGTCAATGCCGTTTCCATTGTGCTTCGTTCATTAAATATAGCTCAGAATATTGCACTAATTACATTCCGAAATTGACAGCAAGACGTAAAGAATGGCAAAGAAGGCGTCTGTCGAAAACTCTATCCATGAAAAAGTATACAGTATAATTTAAAGAACGTTACAATTTCAAAATTAAAGTTAATGAATACGAGAATACTCGATTTTGGAAACGAGTGGATAATTGATTATTATATTTACTTAAAAGTACTTTGTGAAGTGGATAATCTGCAGCCGAGTTGAATTGGTTTATTTTATTTTCAACCGGCGCTTTTTTATGAAGTTATGCTATTTACAGAGTATATTTCAGTCGAGAACTTTCCAACATGACATTGTTCTCATTTGTAAATTCATCAAATATACCCAAACGTATTCCGCGAAAAAGTAAATCTTTGGCTGTATCAATAAATGCAACACATTCGAATGTATGTCAATAAATATATCTACCAAACCTTCTAAATTTTATTTCCGACAATTTTCCCGCCTTTAGTTTGTTGTCAAAACGTCAGCAAATTGAAAACGTTCTGCTTTATTTCGCAGTTTATAATTTTTTGCTTAACAAAGCGAAAAGTGGATTTGATTTACGGATTTTGTGCTGTGTATTTTTAGGTCACATGGCACACATGACACTTAACATTTGGCAATTAAGCTGTCAAATGTTGACGTACCCCCCAGCTTTGTTTTACTTTGTATGTCTCTCTCTCCATAATTTTTTCTCGTTTTCGCTTTCTCTCTTTCTCTCTCTATCTATCTGTCACTATATTTTTGTCCCATGCCCAAATCAACCCCACGTCGTAGCCCGGGGCGGGTTAAACAACCTGTCAGCTTTGCCCACACACGCATATGAAAATGCAAGGCACTTTCTGACAACCAGTTTGAAATGAATTAAAAATACATTTTATGCTTAATTTGAGCCAACGTGGTTGGTTTGCATGGTTAAGGGTATACTTTGGGTCGTAGTAGTTAACCACAATAGAACAAGGTAATCTCGCTCTCTAACTCCCAACTGCTCATCCGAATACCTGTAGCAAGTAAAGGAGGTACAGGAGCAGTGTCAACGTGGCTGTCTGTCAACAAGGATGGCAACAAACGACGCCATGGAAGAAGTTTAATGGACTGGCAGCGGGGGCAGGATCATGATGATGATGGAGATGATGATGATGTGGCTGCAGAAACTTTTAGCGACTTAATTACGAGAGCAAGTGAAGTCCATGCCCAAAAGTATCTGACTTTGACAACGTCGCCAACCGCTCAAAACTTGGTGAAATCCATAAGCGAATCTGTTAACATACACCGGCCCAGGAAGGCAACTGTCATCGCTTTGGACACCCAGCAAAGCAATTACGATAAAACTTTGCACAAAATCGATAGCATATTGAATCTCGAGCAGAGCGAAGGGAACAGCTTTGTGGACGACATCAGCGACTACGACTATGAAGACGATACCGAAGATGAGCAGAAGGAGACAACAGTGCGGCCAGCACCTAGGACTAGGCAACAATTTGGCAAATCATTAAACGGCAATTTGCGTAGAGCAGGTAAAACGCTTTCCAAACCCCAACGGAAGTTTAAGGAGGAGCTCCAACTCAAAGAGACCAGCGATACCATCGCCGTCGAGTCAGATACAGAGGCAAGCAGCGTTGCTTCTGTTATTGATGACTATAATCAAAATGACAGCACCATCAGACGTGGCAGCAGCAGCAGCAGGGAGGACTCAATGCTGACAACGACGTCAGAAAGTGACAACGATGACGTTGTTGAAATCGACACCATCCGCGGAGCTAGCACGGAAAAGAAAAAGGGGATGTCCTCAACCGTCTCCATTATTGAAAATGATTTTCAAATCAAACAGAACCTGAAGCAGAAACCTGCCGCTAATGATAACAATAATGAGAGTGATTTGGCCGATAAATATGAGAACAACAAAAAAGAACAATCAGAGCCACCCCCACATAGCATAAATCAAACAGTGTCCGACCTTATGCTGAGCGACGCGGCACTCTTCGATAATGACGATATCGATATAGTCAAATTAGACGAAGCGCCCACCTCCAATGAGGTGAACCTATACAAAACGGCTGTCGAGCCAGCCAGGATAAAGCCGCTTCAGTCACTGCCAGCTAGCGAAAATGAGGTTCTTAAGGAGCAAGAGAATGACAATATTTTACCAGCCCATTTAATACCCCTAAAGCCATATGTCAGTGAGCGCTTTGATCAGCCGAGTAAACGTATATTAGTCAATCTGACGATAGCCACAGACGACGGTAGCGATTCCGTGTATACGCTTCATGTGGCGGTGCCGACCGGCGGCGGCACGCACAATGTGGAGCAGGTGCTGACCCACGAAAAAAAGATTCTAGATGAGGACAATAATATAGACAGCGTTGGCTCCTGTGTATTCGAGCCACCACCACGTATGCCCGACTGCCCCTGCAGTTGCCTAGATCCATCGCCAACAATTTTCACGCACAAGGACAACGACCCAGTTGACATTGACTCTGCCAGCCCGACGACAGCGACACCGCAAGCAGAGGAAGCTACTATTTTGGGTCACCAGCATGATTCGAGTAATAGCGCGGAGGTGGAAGATCCATCAACTCCATCAAGCACCGATACTAACCTTCCTAGCATTGATTTTGATAACAGCATTGCCGCTACCGATACTAATTCTGATGTCCTTGGTGGTGAAAAGCTTGCATGTCCCGATGTTATGCCTATACTCATACTGGAAGGTGATTGTACTATCTGCTCTCGATGCTAACCTCACTATAAGTGCTTATAACTAACCCGTCGATTGACCTTATTGAACACTAAACCGATAACCAAAATGCTGTACAGCTAATATTTTCTAAGGCTATTGCTAACATCAAAATCATAAGATCATTTTATTCCGCCCATATTAAATTCTTCATATATCCCGCATCTGTACAAAATACCTCCAAGCAGGAATATGTGGCACCAATATCTGGCTGTGTAGGCGTCATCGTCATCTACTAACTAGGAAAGCGATATTCTTAAGCTAATCTACAAATGTGATAAATAATTGACCGACTAAACTGATCCATTTGATGATCTTTGAGCATAAGATCACCTACTCATATCATATTTAGACATTTAAGTATCTATTATAGAAAGCATATATAATAGTCCATATTTAAATATTCAATTCATAGTCTCCATAGCTCCACAAAAAGACAACAACTAACCCAAATGTGAATTGTTTTTGTTTTGTTTTCTCATCCAATCACTCCTCACAAATGCTGCACTCTTGTCGCATTGTCCGCTCATGCGCTTCCCGATAACAAATGGCAGGTGCTCGCACTTTCCCAGCGCGAAGCTTCCCACCGGATGGCACCACCTTTGGCCAGATTACGTTGGGTCAAAAACTAACGAAGGAGATACAACCTTACAGCTATTGGAATATGCAATTCTATCAATCGGAACCGGCCTACGTTAAGTTTGACTACACAATTCCCCGTGGCGCATCCATAGGCGTATACGGGCGTCGTAATGCCCTGCCCACCCACACTCAATACCATTTTAAGGAAGTCTTGAGTGGCTTTAGCGCCAGCACACGCACCGCCAGGGCCGCACACGTAAGTTTTAACTGCGCCTGTTAACGTCTACTAACACTTTAACTAACTAATTTCCCTCTATGTGCTTTTCATGGACCACTTAAACGTCATACATCACATACACCATTCATAATTTTTCTGGGAATCGCTCAAATGCTTGCCAACTGCAGCTTTCCATAACGCGAGAGGTGACACGTTATATGGAGCCAGGTCATTGGTTTGTCTCGCTCTACAACGACGATGGGGATGCACAGGAATTGACTTTCTATGCAGCCATAGCAGAGGACATGACACAGAACTGCCCTAACGGCTGCTCCGGCAATGGGCAATGCTTGCTGGGCCATTGCCAATGCAACCCCGGTTTCGGAGGCGACGATTGCAGTGAGAGCGTTTGTCCAGTGCTGTGCTCCCAGCATGGAGAGTACATCAATGGCGAGTGCATTTGTAATCCGGGCTGGAAGGGCAAGGAATGCTCCCTCCGACACGACGAGTGTGAGGTGGCCGATTGCAATGGTCATGGACACTGTGTTAGCGGCAAATGTCAGTGCATGCGCGGCTATAAGGGCAAATTTTGCGAAGAAGGTAGCCACGATTCAGCCAAACCCAAGACTCCCCCTTTCTTCCCATATGTTATCAAGCCAAATTTTCTTAACACAATACTTTTTTCTTCTCAGTGGACTGCCCACATCCCAGTTGCTCTGGACATGGCTTCTGCGCGGACGGCACTTGCATCTGTAAAAAGGGCTGGAAGGGAACCGACTGCGCCACCATGGACAAAGACGCGCTCCAATGTCTACCCGACTGCTCGGGTCACGGTAACTTTGATCTGGACACCCAAACCTGCACATGCGAGACCAAGTGGAGCGGTGATGACTGTTCCAAGGAGCTCTGCGACCTCGACTGTGGCCAGCACGGTCGTTGCGAGGGTGATGCCTGCGCCTGCGACCCGGAATGGGGTGGCGATTACTGCAACACTAAGCTCTGCGACAGCCGTTGCAACGAGCACGGTCAGTGCAAGAATGGAACCTGCCTTTGTGTAACTGGATGGAATGGCAAACACTGCACAATCGAAGGTTGTCCAAGCAGCTGTGCTGGTCACGGACAATGTCGGGTGAGCGGCGAAGGCCAATGGGAATGCCGCTGCTATGAGGGCTGGGACGGACCTGATTGTGGCATCGCCTTGGAGTTAAACTGTGGCGATAGCAAGGACAATGATAAAGGTGGGTGATTGACAATTCCTTTGAAAGAACCCATTTTAATCTAATGATACACCCAACAGATGGCCTGGTTGACTGTGAAGATCCCGAGTGCTGTGCCAGTCACGTCTGTAAGACATCCCAGCTGTGTGTATCAGCACCCAAACCCATTGATGTACTCCTAAGGAAACAGCCTCCGGCAATTACGGCCTCATTCTTTGAGCGCATGAAGTTTCTGATTGACGAGAGTAGTCTCCAGAACTATGCTAAGTTGGAGACTTTTAACGAGAGGTAGGTGCTTTCTTGTAGCCAATTTGCTGCCCATCGTTTTTAGTTTAATCGAAAACAAATTGTTGGCAAAGTTAAAGACTGTGTATAGTTTCCAGAATTGGCAAGGGGCCCGATGAGGCACCCTAAATTGAAACTATATTTCCTGTATATTAAAAAACATTTAGCTGAATTTCATATATACTACCAATCAAATAATAATCAAAATAGTTTGCATAATTAATATTTTTATGTGTTTAAATTTTTATGTTTTTCGTTTTCGTGCCCTCGTCTAAAACAAATCCCAATAAAAATGGCAAAACATTTCCGTACACAAACATTCCTCAATCCCATTGAAAGCCTTGTAAATAAATCCCTACATGTCCTTTGTTCAAAACTAATCCGTAAAACTAAACAAACCAAACCAAATCAAATGAAATCTTTGTATTCAAAACAAATCTAAGGTACAAGTAAAGTAAGTTTAAATTAAAATAGTTAAGAACTTTAAGTATACAAATAACTCAGAGTAGGCCTTAAGTACACCTTTCACAAGGAGTTGATATCATGAATCATCTCACCCTTTTTACATAAAACTGTTCCCAGACATCCAACAGAATTCGGATTCTTTACTTAAGGGTTCTTGTGAAGGGTCACCAGTAATTTCGGTATGATCGAAAGCAAGGATACTTAATTAATTTTGTTACGGGTTTCATAACACAATCAATTCTAGTAAACGATAAAACAACGACAACCATGCTAATTCAAATATTTTTCTCTCTGCTTTCTTTTTCTTCTCATCACGCGTGCCCTTAATCCGAATAAAAATTGAAAAAATACCTAATAACTGTTACTACTACTACTACTACTCGCTCCTCATACTACTACTACTCGATACTAATTCCCATCAAAAAAATACACAAAAACAAACGAACATTGCGCAATCGAATTCCAAATGCTTTGTATTAACTAACGAATTCTATTCGCTACTTGTTCTCGCTATAAATCAAAATCATATACTAACAGCATTTTTTGGAATTATTTCAATGCAAGGTAAGCAAGCGAAAAACCGGTACTAAAATAATACTAAAACTACTACTAATACTAATTCTCGATGGTTGTTTGGTACACTCGTTTCATTTATATAATACAATTGTTTTTATTTACTTATAACTATTATTTAATCAAAGAAATGGTTACTCATTTGTCTAGCGTAGTCCTATAAATATCTTAATAAGATCATTTGGTAGTTGATTTTTCGATTTTTTCGTTCGTGATAACACACTTGTGGGATCGTAATTGATTTACTCGTTACTTTACTCGCCAGACAACCAATCAAATATTTGGATTTTAATTTAACATACGTATAAGCTATGCAAATGTTGTTCTTAGGTCAATGCTAGGTCATACACAAAGCTATATACCGAAAATATACATATACATACCATATTCAACTATGTTCAAATTGTAAACCTTTGTGTGTTGATACGAGTCTGTTATGTTATGTGCGTGTGAAATTTTATCATTTGTACTTATCACATTATTTCTTATCCAACGTAGTTGCGAATCCTAAGTTCGATATGCTTGTTAGCCAGATGTATTTGTAGTTGACCCCGCAACTGAACACCATAATAAGACCCGACTAACTGTTTTATTTTGTTGCTTTCCCAACAGCCGTTCAGCAGTTATCCGCGGACGCGTGGTCACCTCCCTGGGCATGGGGCTGGTAGGCGTGCGCGTTTCCACTACTACTCTGTTGGAGGGTTTCACACTCACTCGCGACGACGGGTGGTTTGATCTGATGGTCAATGGCGGAGGAGCTGTGACCCTGCAATTTGGACGCGCTCCATTCCGACCGCAGTCTCGCATTGTGCAGGTTCCATGGAACGAGGTCGTCATTATCGATGTGATGGTCATGAGCATGTCCGAGGAAAAGGGTCTGGCCACGACTACAACACACACTTGCTTCTCGCACGACTACGATCAAATGAAGCCGGTTGTATTAGCCTCATGGAAGCATGGCTTCCAAGGCGCCTGTCCAGATCGCAGTGCCATACTGGCCGAGTCGCAGGTGATCCAGGAGTCCCTGCAAATACCTGGTACGGGCCTAAATCTGGTATATCACTCGTCCCGTGCTGCCGGCTATTTATCAACTATTAAACTCCAACTGACGCCGGATACTATACCCGCATCGCTTCATCTTATTCATTTGCGAATTACCATCGAGGGCATCCTATTTGAGCGTGTTTTCGAAGCTGATCCGGGCATTAAATTCACGTATGCTTGGAACCGCTTGAACATATACAGACAACGTGTCTATGGCGTCACTACAGCCGTAGTTAAAGTGGGGTATCAGTACACGGATTGCAAGGACATTGTATGGGATATACAGACCACGAAACTCAGTGGCCATGACATGTCTATCTCAGAGGTAGGCGGCTGGAATCTGGACATCCATCACCGTTACAACTTTCATGAGGGAATTCTGCAGAAAGGCGACGGCTCTAACATCTATCTGCGCAACAAGCCTCGCATCATTCTCACTACCATGGGCGATGGTCATCAGCGCCCGCTGGAGTGCCAAGATTGCGATGGTTTGGCCATGAAGCAGCGCCTGCTCGCCCCAGTTGCCCTGGCTGCCGCACCAGATGGCAGTCTGTTCGTTGGCGATTTCAACTTTATTCGCCGTATAATGACGGATGGCAGTATTCGCACGGTTGTCAAACTGAACGCCACACGCGTCTCCTATCGCTATCACATGGCCCTGAGTCCGCTTGACGGCACTCTCTACGTATCCGATCCAGAATCTCATCAGATAATACGCGTGCGCGACATCAGTGACTACTCACAACCGGAACTAAACTGGGAAGCGGTTGTGGGTTCCGGGGAGCGTTGCTTGCCCGGCGATGAGGCTCATTGTGGTGATGGTGCCCTGGCTAAGGACGCAAAGCTGGCCTATCCCAAAGGCATTGCAATCTCCAGCGACAACATTCTTTACTTTGCTGATGGCACCAACATCCGAATGGTAGATCGTGATGGCATCGTAAGCACACTAATCGGCAACCACATGCACAAGTCACACTGGAAGCCCATTCCGTGTGAGGGCACACTCAAACTGGAGGAAATGCACTTGCGCTGGCCCACGGAACTGGCTGTGTCGCCAATGGACAACACCCTCCACATCATTGACGACCACATGATTTTGCGAATGACCCCCGACGGACGCGTCCGTGTTATATCTGGCCGTCCACTGCATTGCCCTACCGCCACCACAGCCTTTGATACAGACCTCGCCACTCATGCAACTCTGGTTATGCCGCAATCTATTGCTTTTGGCCCGCTGGGCGAGCTCTTTGTGGCAGAAAGCGATTCTCAACGCATTAATCGCGTGCGCGTTATAGGCACGGACGGACGTATCGCATCGTTTGCGGGAGCCGAGTCGAAGTGCAATTGTCTGGAGCGCGGATGCGATTGCTTTGAAGCTGATCACTATCTGGCGACAAGTGCTAAATTTAATACCATTGCCGCCTTATCTGTCACTCCCGATGGACATGTACATATTGCCGATCAGGCTAACTACCGCATACGCTCAGTCATGTCCAGCATCCCCGAGGCGAGCCCATCGCGAGAGTATGAGATATATGCGCCAGATATGCAGGAGATATATATCTTTAATAGATTCGGACAACATGTCTCTACTCGTAACATTCTAACCGGTGAAACTACATATGTCTTCACCTACAACGTGAACACATCCAATGGAAAGCTCAGCACCGTAACGGATGCGGCGGGCAACAAGGTCTTCCTTTTGCGAGACTACACCTCTCAAGTGAATTCAATTGAGAATACCAAGGGCCAGAAGTGCCGCCTCCGCATGACTCGCATGAAGATGTTGCACGAATTGAGTACACCAGACAACTACAATGTCACCTACGAGTATCACGGACCGACAGGATTGCTAAAGACAAAGCTTGACTCTACAGGACGCTCCTATGTGTATAACTACGATGAATTTGGACGTCTAACTTCAGCCGTTACACCGACTGGTAGAGTCATTGAACTCAACTTTGATTTAAGTGTAAAGGGCGCTCAGGTGAAGGTCTCGGAGAACGCACAGAAGGAGATATCCATGCTAATACAGGGCTCCACGGTTATTATTAAGAACGGAGCCGCAGAATCACGTACTTCTGTGGACATGGATGGTTCGACCACGAGCATTACACCCTGGGGTCACAATCTACAAATGGAAGTTGTTCCCTACACAATTTTGGCTGAGCAGAGTCCACTACTAGGCGAGAGCTACCCAGTCCCAGCCAGGCAGCGCACGGAGATTGCCGGAGATCTGGCCAACCGGTTCGAATGGCGCTACTTTGTGCGACGCCAACAGCCTCTCCAGCAGGGCAAGCAGAACAAGGGAGCACCGCGTCCGGTCACGGAAGTTGGACGTAAACTGCGTGTCAATGGAGACAATGTTCTTACTCTGGAATACGATCGTGAAACGCAATCGGTTGTTGTAATGGTCGATGACAAGCAGGAGCTGCTCAATGTGACCTACGACCGCACCTCGCGTCCAGTTAGTTTCCGCCCACAGTCGGGTGATTACGCTGATGTTGATCTCGAGTACGATCGATTTGGACGCTTGGTCAGCTGGAAATGGGGAGTGCTGCAAGAGGCCTATACATTTGACCGCAATGGACGCTTGAATGAGATTAAGTATGGCGATGGATCATCAATGGTTTATACCTTTAAGGACATGTTTGGCTCCCTACCCCTTAAAGTGACCACTCCTCGACGCTCAGACTATCTACTGCAATATGATGATGCCGGCGCACTTCAAAGCTTGACAACTCCACGCGGTCACATTCATTCCTTCTCGCTGCAGACGTCACTCGGCTTTTTCAAGTATCAGTACTACTCGCCAATTAATCGACATCCCTTCGAAATCCTATACAACGATGAGGGCCAGATTCTAGCCAAAATACATCCACATCAATCCGGCAAAGTCGCTTTTGTACATGACGCTGCAGGACGCCTGGAAACCATTCTGGCTGGACTTTCGAGTACCCATTATACTTATCAAGAAACTACTAGTCTGGTGAAGTCTGTTGAGGTGCAGGAGCCAGGTTTCGAATTGCGTCGCGAGTTCAAGTACCACGCAGGCATCCTCAAGGACGAAAAACTGAGATTTGGATCAAAGAACTCACTGGCAGCGGCTCACTACAAATACGCCTACGATGGTAACGCTCGCTTGAGCGGCATTGAGATGGCTATTGACGACAAGGAGCTGCCTACCACTCGCTACAAGTACAGCCAGAACTTGGGCCAGCTTGAAGTAGTGCAGGATCTGAAGATTACCCGCAACGCTTTTAATCGCACCGTAATTCAGGACTCAGCCAAACAGTTCTTTACCATTGTGGACTATGATCAGCATGGTCGTGTTAAGAGCGTATTAATGAACATCAAGAGCTTCGACGTATTCCGCTTGGAACTTGACTACGATCTTCGTAATCGCATTAAGTCCCAAAAGACAACCTTCGGCAGGTCAACAGCCTTTGACAAGATTAACTACAATGCGGACGGACATGTCATTGAGGTACTGGGCACCAACAACTGGAAGTATCTATACGACGAAAACGGCAACACCGTGGGTATCGTCGATCAGGGCGAGAAGATAAACCTTGGCTACGATATTGGGGACAGAGTTATCAAGGTGGGCGATGTCGAATTCAATAACTATGATGCACGCGGATTTGTTGTGCGCCGAGGCGAGCAGAAGTACAGATACAATAACCGAGGACAACTGATCCACGCCTTCGAGCGAGACCGCTTCCAAAGCTGGTACTACTACGACGACCGCAGCCGCCTTGTAGCCTGGCACGACAGCAAGGGCAATGTGACACAGTATTACTATGCAAACCCTAAGACGCCGAGGCTGGTCACTCATGTGCATTTCCCCAAATTAGGAAAGACCATGAAGTTCTATTATGACGATCGGGACATGCTGATCGCACTCGAGCATGCTGAGCTGCGATACTATGTGGCCACTGATCAAAATGGCTCGCCACTAGCCTTCTTCGACATGAACGGAGGCATTGTGAAGGAGGTAAAGCGCACGCCTTTTGGGCGCACCATCAAGGACACCAAGCCCGACTTCTTTGTGCCCATCGATTTCCATGGCGGACTAATCGATCCCCATACAAAACTGATCTACACCGAGCAACGACAATACGATCCAACTGTGGGTCAGTGGATGACGCCACTTTGGGAAACGCTGGCCACCGAAATGTCCAATCCCACCGACGTATTTATCTATCGATACCACAACAACGATCCCATCAACCGTAACAAGCCGCAGAACTACATGATCGACCTTGACGCCTGGCTGCAGCTCTTCGGCTACGAGCTGAACAATATGCAGAGCAACAGATACACCAAGCTGTCTCAGTACACCCCACAGGCCACCATCAAGTCGAATACGCTTGCACCGGACTTTGGTGTTATCTCCGGTCTGGAGTGCATCGTCGAGAAGACCAACGAGAGGTTCAGCGACTTTGACTTCGCGCCGAAGCCACTGCTCAAAATGGAACCCAAGATGCGAAACCTGCTTCCACGTGTGAGCTATCGTCGGGCCGTCTTTGGCGAAGGCGTTCTGTTGTCGCGGATTGGAGGACGTGCTTTAGTCAGCGTGGTGGATGGCTCTAATAGTGTGGTACAGGATGTAGTTAGCTCGGTGTTCAACAACTCCTACTTCTTGGATCTGCACTTTAGCATACATGATCAGGACGTATTTTACTTTGTCAAAGACAACGTACTGAAGCTGCGAGACGATAACGAAGAGCTACGCCGCCTTGGCGGCATGTTTAACATATCAACGCACGAAATCAGCGATCATGGTGGCAGTGCTGCAAAAGAACTACGTCTGCATGGGCCCGAGGCAGTGGTTATCATCAAGTACGGTGTGGATCCCGAGCAGGAACGACATCGCATACTCAAGCATGCGCACAAGCGCGCAGTCGAACGTGCCTGGGAGCTGGAGAAGCAGCTGGTGGCAGCTGGCTTCCAGGGCCGTGGCGACTGGACAGAAGAGGAAAAAGAGGAACTCATACAGCACGGCGACGTTGATGGCTGGATCGGCATTGACATTCATAGCATACACAAGTACCCACAGCTGGCCGATGACCCCGGTAACGTGGCCTTCCAACGCGATGCCAAACGCAAGCGCCGCAAGACTGGCAGCAGCCACAGGTCCACTTCCAATCGACGACAGCAGAAATTTGGGGAGCTGACTGCGTGAGTGGAGGAGGATCTAGAGAGTGAAGCTAGCAATGAACCCATGGAAGAGTATGACGGGCCGGAGGACTACTTGATAGCTGTGGATAAAGCTGTCCGCATGACAAACACCGAGGCAGCCGAGGAGCAGTTTTTGTAATTACTTAGGTGAAATAAAGCAGCGATAAACGGTAAGCGATAAGCGATAAGCATTAAGCACAACACACAAAAAAAAAGAAAGAAAAAAACACGACACAGTTCAATTTAACTCATTAATACAGACTTTAATCGCGTTTAAAGTTTAATATTAGTAACCAGGCAAACCCGAACACTATCAAAGAACAAACCAGCAATTCACGTAAATTTCTATAAATGTACGTATACAGAACAAATATATGTATGTATGTTGATGTTGAGTTTAGGGTAACAATAGGGATATGTTTAGACCATGTGCAACATTATATGTATATTTTATAAATCTGGCAAATCTAATGCAAGGCGAGCACCTCCTTTCAAAGAGAGCCCGCCAGCTCGTACGACAAAGAGGCGTATAAAGTAAACATTCTTTCCTTCGAGCATATAGATTTGTAGCATGAAGGAGGGCTAGAAGAAAACATAGAACTCTGTCGAATTCTCTGAAGACAAACCACGTTTTTCTCGGTATCCAAAATCCGAAGGAGAACCGCCTTTTTGATTCAGTCTACTGAAGTCTTATTAGCCAGTTGCATTCGATGTCAGACAAGTATTACACAAAAAAAAAAGAAAAGAAACGAAATAAATTACGCATATTCGAATAGGTAATATATTAATATATATCATAAATTAATGTAAAAAGTTGAGAGTCCCCCGCATAAAATGAAAAACAAAAGAATAAAGTAAAGAACAAAAACAAATTCAGATGCAAGTGTAGTATTCCCTAGCCTAGCCCATACTCGTATGGTAAAACGAACTTAAAAGCTGCTTCATTTTAATAATGCTTTGTATATTGTACATATACACACACACACACACACACACACTTACATATATAAAAACAACTACAATACTTAAATATGCTTTAACACTCAGCGCGCCATTTTTGACTGTATTTTTTTTTTCGTATTTTTTTCATTGAAACCCCTTGATTTTAGGCATACGTAAATCGTACGTAGTCGTGACATCTTTTGACTCATATTTTAAGCAAATGCTCGAATTTACTCAAACGCATACACTTAAGTTTGACAGCCAAAAATCAAAACACTTTTGGGTCAGCTACCCTTACCAAACAAACAAAATACTTACATACTCGAATTCCTACATACAATTTATTCTCCTATCATTTTCACTGATTTTATAAACCGAACTGTTGAATTCATTTCGAAGGCAAAATGCATTAAAACCTTTTACAAATTGTGATATATTTCTAAACATTTCGTTTCACAACTTGAAATGTTACATAAATGTTGAATCGAAGTAAAGCAAATCGAACCGAAACGTTTAAAACAGCAAAGTACTTTACTTATTCGTGTGTTTTTAGTTTTTTTTTTACGTAGTCTATTAAGGTTTTAGTTTTTTTAAAATGCAATATTTAATTTAAAAGTTTTGCCATGTTAATTTGTAAAAGCAATGCAGTTTATAATGCCTTTAATCCAATGCTAGATTAAGATCGATCCTAAAGAATTTTATTATTTTTTAATTATTGCAACTTTCAAAGCATTTAATTTTTCAGCCAACCAAATTTTATATTCTGTCTTTTAACACGTCACTTTGCTAAAGTGTTTTTGTTTATAATTATTCACATTATTAAACTATTTATAGCTGAAACTAAACTATTGACTATTGAGATATAAATAATCTAGCAATAAACGTAAGAACGGATACTTAAGTCTTGAACATAATATAATACACAACCATATGAGATACACATTGTAATATATACACACTCAACTACACATCGTTACTAAGGATTAGGCTAAAGATGAAACTCATAAGATCGAAATATAGCACTTAACTAATGTGAAAGTGAAAAAGGAGTTAAAAATAAAACGTAGGAATTAGCTAAAGTGTTAGTAATTTTATTAAATAAAATTATATATAATGAAGAACACATTTAATAAACATTACAAATATTAAGTCTAAGCAACAAATAAAACAAAATACATATAATATAAAAACAATAAACGAAACTCATATATTGTATACATAAGTATGTATGTATGCATCGATCGTGTCATGCGAAATGTTGTGTAAAGAAAAGCATAAAGAAAACGTAATTTTCATGTTTTCCAAAACGATTAAACAAAAAAAAACAACAACTATTTTACACAAAACGAATTGTAAAGTAAAATGCAGCAAACGTATATAAATGTATATGTAGTAAAATTAAGCAGCATTATATTAACCAAAAACCAAAATCAAATTATTGAAATCAGCTAAAACAAAATATTAATTGTGACTGAGAGAACGAAGAGAATAACCATCTCCGTCTACTCAATTGTGCTTAAATTTACTATGTATCTTTTGTTCTTCAAAACGAAGTGTACATTTTCCGATAAACAAACACGAACAAACACACACACACACACACACACACACACACACACACACACACACACACATACAATTACAATTCGTTAAGCTCATGTTTAGATTATGTATTGGTACAGACAAACTTATAGCAGAGAAACGTTGATAGAGCTAAATGATAACCCTTTGATAATAAATAAATTATGAACAGTACTTGTATTAAATGTACGAAATTGTCACCAACACCTTTGCATGAATCATGCGGAGTGAAACAAGTCTAAAGGTCATGAAAATTGAACAAAAGATACTCGAATGCAAAGCAGAGATCAAACACATACAACACATTTATGGCAAGCCGGCAACTATGATGCAACCATATATATCTAATAATATAACGAATAAAGCGATTTCAATAAAATAAAAATTAAAAAAAAAAACATGGAGAACCTTTTACATTTTATATAAATGCTATTCAAAAAAGGTAAGAAATTAAATCTTGAATTTTATCTGATCTTTCAGATTTATATATATTTTAGTATTTACTAACGACAAGGTATCTTTAGCTTAACCTAAAACTTATCTAGTGTAGCTCGGCTCGGACTATCTTTTCAAATTTTAGTTTATATCTACTGCTCAATCAGGTTTTTTCTAAACTTTTCCCACCCATTTTTCAGCTCTCTCATACACAGTGGAACATATTTCCCTACGAAATTAGACGCCTCTGGGTAAGTCCTACTTATTCGTCCGATTGAACCCATTCAAACAACATTTAAGAAAAGGGAATAACAAACTTATCTTGCACTGTCGGATAATTGATTTCAGTTAATATTGAAAATGTACTATTGGCACAAAATTAATGAATAGTATCAATTACAAACAATTTTCCCCCATCTAACAGTGGTTGTTGACCCACCTAGAGCTTATTTATCTATTTGTTATTTCGTCAAGTTGACCAAGCTCATTACGAGTAATTAAGGATATATTCGGCAGGCCAAAGATTTAGTACCTCTTAGACATTTGCCGGTTTTGCAGATGTCTTGCAGAAAACGCTGGTGAGAATTCAAAATCATTAATAGTCTCGCGATGCTGTTCATTCACTTGCACGCCGGAAAGCTCGGCCAATTGTTTAATACTGTCAATGACAATCGGTTTATCACAATTAGGAGAGCGCCAGATTGGTATGGGAGTGCCCCAATACCGACTATGGGAAATCTATAAAGACAATCAATTTTAATCACATAAGCTAATCACTATTCAGCACAACAAAACATCTACTTACTGCCTATTCTTACTGCCCATCGCTCACCTTCACAGAATTCTGTACCCCGTAAGTCTGGCATATGTATGTTCAGCACGCACGAGTCAAGACAGCCCGTCTTGCAGATTAGCGGAGTGTCTGGGCGCCAACAGAAGAGGTAGCCTATGTTTTACATGGCCGCTCAAAATTTCAATTTCCCGGTAACCTCTAAGCAGCTGGCTTTTAGGAAGTGGCCGGCAGCCATTCAACTGCAGAGTACGCCGGCAGGCTTTGCCCACCGGACAAATCGCATCGCTTGTCACTAGATATGGCCTTTCGCCGGGTAGACGCGGAAATCATTCTCGCCAAAGTAGAGCGCGTTAAGAAATATGCCTATAAAAGCTCTAAGTACAAAACATATGCATATCGAATACACCGCTGCCGGCCTATCGATAAAATATTTATACAGCCCGTGTCTGTAGTAATGTTTTAGTAATTTGCTTGTTGGTATTTCGTACAAACCAGTATAATTTTGTTTTCTTGATTTGGTCACACTATCTAAACTTTGGTATTTTGGGCATACCAGACCATTCTCGTTTTCATGATTTGGTCACACTGTCTAAGCGTTGGTATTTTTGACAAATTGGTATGTTTTTGTTTAAATGATTTGGTCACACTGTCTAAAAGTGCATAATTATCATAGTCACGTGTCATAAGCAAATTAAAGGTAAGAAATAGAAATAATAGTATATATTTAGATCTTTCACTTTAAAAATACGTGCGCCGTCATTAGATGGTGTGTTTGATGCACTTTAATGATGCTAATTACCTGTGTTTAATAAATAAACTACATCTGAGTCGAAAACGTCGTGGCCTCGGAATGGTTGCACGAATATACAACATAAAGAAGGCCTCAATCACATTAAAGCGTTTTCCCAATATCAACGTAAGCGGCCTAGTTTCCATTGCCATCGGCAACCAAAATACAAGTTGCACTGGAAGCATATTTCGCGTGAGGGCAAGTGCACTTGGGCTGGCCCATTGAACTCGCCAATAGACAACACCCTGCACATCGTTCACGATCACATGACACCCGACGGACACGTGTGTGTTATATCTGACTGCCAACACATCCTACAATATACACCTGGCCACTCGCTACTCTGGAGATTATGAAAAAGGAAATAATCCAAAAGGGTTCAGCGCGGAACTATGTCGTCTTTAGATTGGCGGAGTTATGTTTCTTTATAATCTCATGCAGGCCAATTGAGCTCCTTGAAGAAATCAACATTTTTAATGCTGTGCCGATTTTCAAGTCTTTCGCGAAATCTAAAATGTATATCTTGTCAAAATCGCACGTAATTCTAGCGATATATTATATTTAAAAGAAATTAATTAATTTTTCATTCTGTCTGTCAGCCAGCTCTACCAAGCTTATGGACAGAAATATATTTCGTATCGTCGGTACCTGAAAATGAAAAATTGTAAAGTTGCTGCTAAATCTGGATCGATTCTGTCTATTTTAAAGACTTTAATGAATCCTTAAAGGTATTTATTCGACACATTTTCGTTACAAAAAGAAACAAATAAATTTCTTATTTTGTTTTTTTCAGCCTAATCTGAGCACAAAAACTGTAAGGTAAAGTTCTACAATTGTGTTTATACAAATTCCTAAGAAGGCAGACTCCCCCGAGAAAGCAGCTTTTCATAAAAACATTTTCATATTGTCTACCTAGGTCAAATTAACAAAGTCTTAAATTGTGAGTGGCTTAGCGGACAAAGAAACCGGCGCACAGAAAATAAGCAAGCGATCAAAATGCGAGTGTGAGCGATGCGCCACACTGTTTAGCATACACACCCACACAAACACGTGTATGCGCAGAGATGAGCCAAGCCAGAGATAAGCAGCACCTGTTTGTGTGTGTGTTCGCTGTCATTTTTCTACTTACGCTCACGCGCTCACGATTCATTTTGACGCTGATCGCTGATTGGTCCAATCAATAATTGCTAGCAATCGTGGCCTCGCATGGTCGTTTGCGTGCTCTATTTTCTGTGCGCCGTTTGTTAGTTCACTGTGGACCTGCGCATCTTTACTTTGAGTTAATTTGGCCCCGTGAGTCAATCTGACATGTTCTTAAACTGTGAGTGATTATTTAGTTCTTTTTTTATGTTGGTACCGTCTTTTTTTTTTATAATTTACCATTTTGAACTGGACGGACTAAAACTTAATTTATTATCTAATATAATATTTAAATATTTATATATAGAAATTGGTGAACAGAAAATGGACATGTCTTATTTTGACCTATTAGCAGCCTGCAATAGCAGTCATATACATATACACATGCATGTACATTTTTGTCGATAATCTCTGCATATAAATGTTTAAGTGTGTTTTCGCAATTGACATCTTATTATGATTGTCTTGTGCTCATCTACTTTTGAATAGTACTCACTCTTTTAATATGTTTGCATGTAAATCGTTAGTAGCTATCCCGAGCTTAAAAAAGTGTAATATTCCTAGGTTCTTATTTAGCCCAGATACTAACAAAAAAACTATTCAAAAAGTTTCCACGCGAATTATGTCGTCTTTAGAGCGGAGGGATTATGTTCTTTTCTAACGTCTTATTTCCGCGCGGCACTTTAAAATTCAAGGCATATGTGCAAATGTATGACTTTTTAAAATAAGGATACGTCCTTCATACAAAATACGTTTTAAACTAATTTTTCAGTTTGTATTTTTCAGCCAAATCTGCCATGGACAACATATAATCAGCAAATGATCGCTATTCATGGTACCTAGTTAAACTATATAACGTTAGTTATTCCATATCATGGATATAGTCATAGCGAACCTAAAGGTCCGAACTCTCTCAAAATGCCCAAGAAATGGGTCGAAAAATATATATGCTTTTATTTTACAGCCGCCGCCCCTACATGGTTTCTAGTTGACTAACATATCCTTGGTTATACCATACCATCGATATATCCTTGGGAACCTAAAGGATCAGATCCCTGCGAAATATGCATTGAACTGGTCCAAAAACATGTATGCTTTTTATTTCAGGAGCCCTTTTACATTAGCAGCAGCTGTTCTTTACCAGCCGCTTAACATCACTCATTTTACATAAACGCTACTTAACAGTACTCATTTTAATTGAGTTACAGTTTTGCCCCTTAGGGCTATGCAATAAAAATTTTTATTCGAAGAAATCGTCGACCTTCTGGGCATTTCTGTTCGCCTGGTACTTTGGCAGATTTTTAGAAAAATTGGATTTTTGACCTTTTTTTTTTAATTTTCCATTTTAACCACATGATCCTTGGGAAAAAATAAACAGGAGTTTGTTTATTCATTTAAATATTTTTTTTATTGTTTTAATCTAAAAAATTGTTATTTTTATGTTATTTTCCTAATTGACATCAAATAAAGTCCGATCCTGGAAAAATGTCCTTTGTCACTTTTGCAGGTCCTTGTAGTCCTTAATTTGCCAGTCTGAAACGATAAAGGCATATTTAAATAAAACAAGGCAAAAAATATAATAAAGGTATTTGATTTAAAGAAAATGGGCCATAACTCGGGCATGTCCTTTCAGATTTTCAAAGGACATGGTGCGTTAGGATCGTATAGACCCACTGCATCGATCTGCATCAAAAAAATAGGGGGTCATCTAGGAATCATATGGCACGTAATTTGACTTGTAAAATTTCAGTCGCGGAGCACACGGAAATGGGCAGAAAACACATATCCTTGAATATCTACCAAACTACAAGGACGATCCTAATGAAATTTGGCCACGTGGTAGCCCTAGTTAATACAATTATTTTGACACATGACTCGCAAGGATACGCAAGGATTCGGCCGAGTTATGGCCTATTTTTTGTATACAAAATTGTCCTTAAAACTTTTTTGTCCGAAGGTCTTTCGTCCTTTGGGATGTAAATTCTTAAATGGGATGGCGAGGACTATCTGCCGGCCAAAGGACATCCCGATAGCCCTTCAAATGGCGAAGTTAGCCCGGATATTTTCGATTTTGGCCAATTTTGCGACTAAACCCCTAGGAAAAATTTTGGTGAAATTTTTTGTTGAATCCTTAAAATCCTTGAATGCCGATCGATAGTCCTACTCCCCACGAGTTCAAAAAGGTATATCCTTCCGATATCCTTAAGGATTTGGCCGAGCTACGACTATTTAAAAAATGTCCTTTTTAGAAAATTGGCCATATCTCTGGAACGACAAGGACGATTTTATTATCCTTTGGCCAGTTTATGGTCCTTGTTCATGCAAATTGTTTGACACAGGACTTGTAAGGATCCGCAAGGATACGGCCGAATTATGGCTTTGTTAATTTACAAAATGATTGTACTCATATCTAGGCTGTCTAAAGGACTTTCGTCCTTTTTATTGCATATTCTGAATCGGGAGGATGAGGACTATCGGTTGGCTGAAGGACATCATGATCCGCAATAATACGGCCGATCTACAGCCTTCTTTCTTTACAAGTATATATCTCTTTTATTCAGCTCCTTCAAGGACTTTCGTCCTTTTTATTGCATATTCTATGTTGGCAAGGCAGGGACATCATGAAAGCCAAAGGACTTCAGGATTGTGCTTGAAATGGCCAATTTATGGCCTAATTGCTAATTAATATCCTGTTTGTACAGATAAGGCGATATCTCGAAAACCAGAAGGACTATTTTGATATGCTTTGCACATTTGGTATCCATGGTCTTACAGGAGTCGTCAGGATCCAAAAATTGTAGCCGAACTTTGTACGGACTAATGTTTCGTTTTCTCAGCTTTTTGAAGGACTTTCATCCTTGCTCTATCGACTCTCTATTGACCAAAGGATATCAGATATTTGAAATGTCCAAATTGTGGCGATTTTGTGTTCAATGCTGGCTTTTTAAGAAAAAATCCCATTTGAAAACCCCAAGGACGATTTCGTTGCCTTCTGGCCAGTTGGTAACTGGGGTCTTTACGTGTCGCTTAACACAGGACTCTGATTTGGGCCCAGTTTTTATTAATTGTTATAAAGATAATTATGTCCTTCGGTCATATACTAGCTCTAGCAGGAAGGCAACCGACTTACAATAACTTAGGTTAGCAAAACAATGAGACCTATATGTGACTTACCTAGCTGTGAATACCTGCAATCTGGAGGGCAAGGCAGTACCAGGATACCCGACGTCGTCCACAGCCCGTGACACCTCATCTCACCGGAAGTTGGAAATACTATCGGGTTATTTGTTAATAGCAGGCGGGAGATAAAGAATGTGCTTCAGGGTGCACAATAGAATTGCGAACACGAGATCAAATTAGTAATATATCCCAATATCACCTAAAATAATGGAATAATGTAATATGAACAGCAACCCGTTAAGATTTTGCTCTTACCTCGTATCACAGCGAGCAACTTGATGTGGCGCTATTTCAGTCTACGTTAAAGGTATTTGTCCTCCTGCTCTTCAGGCACTTGTGTCTCGCAATGCGCAAACGTTCTCTATGAATTCCAGTGCCTGACTAAGTGCATTCGTGCTGCGAGTCAAAACAGGTACCTTGCCGTTCAGAGTCATATCAATTGCCTGAAGATCGCTTACTTTCTTCTGCTGAACCACCACATAAATAGTGTAATGGAAGCCGTAGAGAGCGGAAAGCACATCCAGGTTATGTCGCAATGCGGACCATCTGGCGTACTTCCTGAATTATAAGCTGCGCCTGCTTTACCTTTTGCACAGGAGTAGTTCCTCGTTTGGCGTCATATCCACTGGCACCAATATCTAGGCACTACTATATAAAAGCAGTACAGTTTAATCTATGTTGTAAGGAACTCTAAAAGGGACTCACCAGCAAAATTCGGTACCCAGTAAGTCGCAGTAAGCCATGCCTTTCAGATCAGCGTCTGTATGAGAGCCAACAAAAGAGCTCTGTATGCTTCACCTGGCCGCTCGCAAACAAATTTTCGCTCGCCTTTAAGTAGCCAGCTATCCATCTTCTTAACTATTGGCCCGCAGCCTCTGCAGGAAGCCGGCAAACTGTGTCCGCAGGACAAATCTCTTCACTAGACTCACTGGTAATGCCCGCCGCCAGTCAGACGGGGTAATCATCCTCGCCAAAGTAGTCCCGTTATAGAATATATGTATAAAAGCCAAAAGTCCGAGATTTATATGATGGCACCATGTGCATGTGGAGTGCATTACTATCGAGCTGGTTGAGTACCACCGGACTATCGATAACATAAAAATACTGTATTGGTATTTTGTTGATATATCGTATTCGGTCAGACTGTCTAAACTTTGGTATTTTAAAAGTCGGTTTATTTTTGTTTACCAAATTTGGTCACACTGTGTAAAAGTGCATTTTCATTATAGTTACATTGTATTAGCAAAATTAATGGTAAGAAATCAAAATAGTATATATTTAGAACTTTCACTTTAAAAATACGTGCGCCGGTATTAATTCACGTGTGTGACTCTCCCGAATGATGTTAATTTCCAGTATTTCATGTATAAGCTACGTCTGCGTCGAAAACCATGGTATGTCCAATTTTTCGCAATTTGCAAAAAATTGCTGTGAAGTAAATTGTTTTGAGTTATTGTGGCCTCGGAATGCTTGCACGAATATACAACATAAAGATCACCTTAATCAAGTTCACCTTTAAGCGTTTTCCCAAAATCTACGTAAAAGACCTAAGGGCCATTGCCATCGGCAATCACATGCACAAGTCGCATTGGAAACCCATATTGTGTGAGGCCCAAACTAAAGCAGGAATAAATGCACTTAAGCTCGCTGTGTCGCCAATGGACAACGCCCTGCACATCATTCACGATCATTTGACACCCGACGGAAGGGTATGTGTTATATCTGACCGCCACCACATCCTAAAATAGAGACCTGGCCAAGCACGCCACTCTGGTTAAGCCGAAATATATTGCTTTTGTCCCGCATTGGTTTTAGGCATTCGGAAATCGTAAGTAGTCGGGACATTTGACTCATATAGCAACTGCTTAAATTTACTCAAACGCATATACTTGAGCCAAGAATCAAAACACTTGGGCCTAATACCTTTATCAAAGAAAATACCTTCTTGAATTCCATTTAATTTAATTGTTTAAAACCAAAATCTACAATCTCTTAACTTTTCACATTACTACTGCTTTTGTTTATTCTCACATTATCAAGCTATTTATTGACTATTGAGATGCAACGCAAAGATCAAACACAAATCTCTCTCATTTATGACAAACCCGCATATATTATACAATCATATCTATTTAAAAATATAACGAATAAAATGATTTCAATAAAATTAAAATTTCAAAAAGAAAGTACTATTCAATTTTATATAAATGCTTTTATATATGGCAAGATTTATTTGCGTGGAATTTGATTCTATTGATAACAGACGGACATGGCTACCTCAAATTTGTCTAATGGGCGATGTTTCTATTGTTTTTATACAAACCCCAATACCAACATATTTTTAAGACTGTTTTCGTTTTGCACTAAAATGAAGACTGTAATGAAGCTCAATTGCCACTTTTTCAAAAAGTTTATTTCTTTTACCGATTCGGCATACAATAAATACCGAACAACCACCGTCATTTTTGACATCTCTTAGAAATTCAGCTCCTACAATAGGCTGTGGCCCTTTGGGTTCTCAGTAAATATTGTGCTTCCAGACGGCTGATTAACAAAATTAGTATACGGCACCGGCAGGACTTCGAAGGCCGGTGCCTGACTAAGTGCATTCGTGCTGCGCGTCAAAACAAGTAGCTTGCCGTTCAGACTCTTATCAATTGCCTGAAGATCGCTTACTTTCTTCTGCTGATCCACCACATAAATGGTGTAACTGACGCCGTAGAGCCCGAAAAGCACATCCAGTTCTCGACGTAATGCCGCCAAGGTGATGTACTGCTTGCTGCTACCATCCTGTAGTAGAATAGAGGCCTTGTTGCTGTTAGCGAATCGTGGTTGCAGCTCGCCATCAAGGGTTACATTAAGCCAGGCGAGATTGGGCAGCTGCAGCTCCTCAGCAGAACAAATTGTCAAATTAAGCTGAACACCTTTAAGGTCCACTAGCTCACTGATGACAAGGCGCTTTGAAGCGACTTGCTTTTGGTCAAATGGAAGGAACTCGGACTTGACGGCCCCCTTTATCATGGGCGCATAGTTGACCAAAACCTTTTGCAGTTGTGCCAGCGCCTCCTGCGCTTCCTTTTTCGCATCAGTACTCTTCAAATCGTAGTAAATGATAACCGGGTCCGTAGGTATCAGCTGCGCCTTCTTCTTTAGCTTTTGCACACGGTTGATAGCTTCGCGCGCCAAACCTTCTTCGAGTAGTTCCTCGTTGGGCGTCATATCCATTAGGACCAAAACCTCATTATCGCTGTGTGCCTCAAAGTTTCCGCCAACCTTGTCGGAAGTACAGTAAATGATGCGCACTTCCTCCAGCTCAATTCGTTGATCCAATATGCTAAAGTAGCCCTGGGCTACGTGCTTCTGAATCTCGTCATCTTTGAGTGCTTTAATGGCGGCCATTACAGCTTTGAAATTGCCCTTCAGGCGCTGACCCAGAGTCTACGTCCGTCAAAGAATATTGATCAGTAAGAATTATAAATTCGTATTTGAACATCAAATGCTCACCTTATGGTCAGGTTCCGCACGCAGAGTTACTCCGTACTTTTCCTTGTCCGAGCTTAGAGTCAGCTTGCGTACATTAAGCTCGCTTAGTATGAAATCTTGCAATGTTTCAATTTCAGCCAGTGTTTGTTTGTCCTTGTGAATAACAATGATTTCCGAAATGGGATACTTGACGGGCAGCGTGCGACGGTCTCGCATAACGCGACCTAGCTCCACCACCGACTGCATTAATGCCACGGACCGCTCGATGTCGCTGCGGATAAATTTCTTTTGGCTAACAGGCATCATTTGATAGTGTACAGAATCAGCATGCTCCAAGCTCCCTGAAGGCTGAAAGAGCACCAGTCGCTTGAAAATGTACTCCGTTAAATATGGAGTGAAGGGCGCCATCATCTTAACCATAGTATACAACACATCATAAAGAGTATCTAGCGATTGTATGCATTGCTGGGCGCTCAGCTCGCCCTTAATGCGGCGACGATTCAGCCTCACGTACCTAAAAGGAAAGACACAAAACTGTATTCATGATCTAAAAAATGTGTAAATTTGTCCTACCAATTGGTCAGCTGGTCAATAAACTTGGTTAGTTTGGGCACCACCGTATAAAGGCGGTACATTTTCATCTCTGTTGCAAAGAACTCCAAAAGGGACTCCTTAAACGACAGGATCCACACGTCAATGACCGAGGCATGCTCCATGTTTTTCAGATGCCTTGAACGCTCGTAGGTGTACTGGGCCTTGCCGTGCAGCTCCTCTTTCTCGTACCGCACAATATTTTGGAGCAGGAAGCGGTAGGCGTTGTACCATGGCAGAAATACATCCTTAATTATATCACGCACGCCCTCCTCCTTAAAACGCAGACTTTCTGCGCGCACAACGGGCGAGTTGATGAGATACAGACGCAGAGCATCCGCGCCGTACTTGTGAACCACCTCCATGGGATCCGGGTAATTTTTCTTGCGCTTGGACATTTTCTGCCCATCGGCGGCTAGCACCAATCCACTGGCAATTAGGTTCTTAAACGGAGCCTTATTAAATAATGCCGTTGAGATTACCAGGAGCGTGTAAAACCAGCCGCGTGTCTGGTCAATACCCTCGGCAATAAAGTCCGCTGGAAAGTTATTCATAAAATCTTTTTCATTCTCGAAGGGAAAATGTTGCTGAGCGAAAGGCATCGACCCGGACTCGAACCAGCAGTCAAAAACAGGCGCAATTCGTCGCAAAGGCGGATTCCCGGGAACCGCTGATGGGATTTCAATGTCATCAATAGTTTCGCGATGCAGATCATTCACTTGCACGCCGGAAAGTTCGGCCAATTGTTTAATACTGCCAATGACAATTATTTCATCACCATTAGGAGAGCGCCAAATTGGTATGGGAGTGCCCCAATACCGATTACGGGAAATCTATAAAGATATTAAATTTTAAACACTATTCAGCACAACAAAGGGTCTACTTACAGCCCAATCTCTGGCCTCCTTTAGCCAGTTGCCGAAACGCTTCTCCTTGACAAAGTCCGGTACCCAGTAAGTCTGACCACTGCAGGCTAATAAGTTTTTAGACATATGTTCGACGCGCACAAACCAAGATGGCACCGCCTTGTAGATCAGCGGAGTATCTGAACGCCAGCAGAAGGGGTAGCTATGCTTCACCTGGCCGGTCGAAACCAAATTTCCGTTCGCCTTTAAGCTGGCTATTATGTGCTTGTCCGCATCCTTAACATACTGGCCCGCAAAGTCGGTCACCTCTGCAGTAAACCGGCCGGCTTCATCTACAGGACAAATCACATCGCTTGACTTAGTGATAATGCCCGCCGCCAGGCAGACGCGGTAATCGTCCTCGCCAAAGTATGGCGCGTTATGGACTATACCCGTACCGGAGTCCTCCGTAACATACTCATCCACCAGCACACGATGGGCCTTTACCTCGACGCCACGTTTGGCAAAATAGGGGAACGCTGGTTTGTAATGCAGATCCTTAAGCGTTTGCCCGGCAAACTTCTCCTTCAGCTCGTATTCCGCCTCGGTCTTGTACACATAAGACAATCGAGACTCGGCCAAAATAAAAAGCCGATCGCTTTTTACATCACGCACCTGCAGGGAAAATAAATTATTTACTCTCATTCCAATCAGATGTATTAAAAATATGAGATATACTGGATATATATACATTTACAAGGATAGAGACACAAAAATTAGCATTTTTTGAAGCCCATGCATATTCAATGGCAAAAAAATATTGGGTTCATACGGACATTGGACCAATGCTTAGTATACTAAACTATACATACCTTGACATAAGTCATGGTGGGGTGCACACAGCAGGCGAAATTAGACGGCAGTGTCCAAGGTGTTGTGGTCCACACCAAGAAGTAGGTATTGGGAAGCGTAATCGCCTCAAGTGCAACAACTACGCAGGGATCAACGACCTCTTTGTAGTTCTGGTTTGCCTCGAAGTTTGATAACGAGGTGGTGCAGGCAGTAGAATAGGGCATAACCTTTACACCTTGATATACCAGACCTTTGTCGTAGAGCTGCTTGAATATCCACCATATTGACTCCATGTACCAGGGGTACAATGTCTTATAGTCGTTCTTGAAATCAATCCAGCGACCTACGCGCGTCACAATGCTTTCCCACTCGTCCGCATAGCGCATGACGATCTTTCTGCACTCGGCGTTGTACGCCTTAATGCCCATCTTCTCGACATCCTCTGGACCCTTGATGTTGAGCAGCTTATCGATCTCGAACTCCACGGGCAGTCCGTGGCAATCCCAGCCAAATCGCCGATCCACATGGTAACCCTGCTGGTAGGCATATCGTGTGACGATATCCTTAATTGTGCCAGCCAGGATGTGTCCATAGTGCGGCAAGCCGGTCGCAAAGGGTGGCCCATCGTAAAAGGTGTATCTAACAATTAAACCAAAATATATAACAATAAAAGATGATGCAATCGACAGTACTTCTTACTTCGGCTTTCCCTTCGACAGCTGGCTACACTTTTCGAAAATTTTCTCGTCACGCCATTGCTTCAGCACATTTTCTTCCTCAGCCGGAAAGTTGATGTTCTCAGGAACTCGACAAACGTCGCTGCGTTTCAGTTTCCCTGAAGTGCTCATTTCTGTCAGACTGGATAAGTAAGCCGTAATTCTAAGCTTTAATTAAATGCAAATCAATGCTCACCTTCCTTTTATTAAAAGCCAAAAGTACGAAATTGATGTGATGGCAACAACATGTGCATATCGAAGGCACCGCTATCAAATTGGTTAGAACTATCGGACTATCGATAAGACTAATATAAAAACCGTGAATGTCTGCAGTACTTTATTGGTAATATTTTGAGTAAATTGGTATATATTTACTTTCATGATTTGGTCACACTGTCTAAAATGTGTACATTTATCTTAGCCGTGTTTTATCAGCAAAATAAGTAATAAATAGAAATAATAGTGTATATTAAGGTCTTACAGCTACAACAAAAATACGTGCGCCGACATTAGTTGGCGTATTTGACGCGCGTTAATAATTTTAATTACCGGCATTTATAATAGAACTTGCGTCTGAGTTACATTCGCAATCTAAAACAATGGCACGCCCAATTTTTCCCAATCAGCAAAAGATTGCTGAGAAGTTAATTATTTTAAATGATCGTGGCCTCGGAATACTTACGCGAATTTACAACATAAAGAAGGCATGCGGCGATACCAAATCGAAGCCAGGCTTTCTGTCTGAGAAGTCCCTGGAGTCCTCAATCAAATTTATTGTCAAGCGCTTTCCCAATATCGACGTGAAAGGCCTAAGTGCTATTGTGAATATCAAGGCAGAGATAATTAAGTCCCTTTCGCTCTACTACCACACTTTTGTCGATCTGCTCGAATTTAAGGATAATGTGTGCGAGTTGCTTACAACAATGGATGCCTGCCAGATTCACTTGGACATAACACTCAACTTTGAGCTGACCAAAAACTACCTGGATCTAGTAGTAACATACGTATCTTTGATGATAGTGCTCTCCCGTGTCGAGGATCGCAAGGCAGTGTTGGGACTCTACAACGCCGCCTATGAGTTGCAGAACAACCAGGCAGATACTGGCTTTCCTCGGTTGGGACAGATGATTCTTGACTACGAAGTGCCGCTTAAGAAACTAGCCGAAGAGTTCATACCGCACCAGCGTCTGCTCACAAACGCGCTTCGCTCTCTGACTTCCATCTATGCACTACGTAATCTTCCAGCAGACAAGTGGCGCGAGATGCAAAAGCTCAGCCTAGTGGGCAATCCGGCTATTTTACTGAAGGCAGTGAGAACGGACACCATGTCATGCGAGTACATTTCGTTGGAAGCCATGGATCGCTGGATCATATTCGGGCTACTGCTGAACCACCAAATGCTCGGCCAATATCCGGAGGTAAACAAGATCTGGCTCTCCGCGCTGGAAAGTAGTTGGGTGGTAGCACTCTTTAGGGACGAAGTGCTGCAGATCCATCAGTACATTCAGACAACCTTCGACGGAATCAAAGGCTACAGCAAACGAATCGGCGAGGTGAAGGAGGCCTACAACACGGCCGTTCAGAAGGCAGCTCTGATGCATCGCGAAAGACGGAAATTTCTGCGGACTGCGTTGAAGGAATTGGCGCTTATAATGACCGATCAGCCTGGCCTGTTGGGACCCAAGGCAATCTTCATATTTATTGGACTTTGTTTGGCGCGTGACGAGATTCTTTGGCTACTTCGCCATAACGACAATCCGCCGCTGCTCAAGCACAAAGGTAAGAACTATCATAATCTCATTGTGCCCCTACTAATGAGGATCACTAACAGGCAAGAGTAATGAAGATCTGGTGGATCGGCAACTTCCGGAGCTCCTGTTCCACATGGAGGAACTGCGGGCCCTGGTGCGCAAATATAGCCAGGTAATGCAGCGCTACTATGTGCAATATTTGTCCGGATTCGACGCGACGGATCTGAACATACGCATGCAAAGCCTACAGATGTGCCCAGAGGACGAGAGTATCATATTTAGCTCGCTGTACAATACGGCCGCTGGCCTTACTGTCAAGCAGGTGGAGGACAATGAATTATTCTACTTTAGGCCCTTCCGGTTGGACTGGTTCCGCCTGCAAACGTATATGAGCGTGGGTAAGGCAGCACTACGTATTACAGAGCATATGGAGTTGGCTCGGCTGCTCGACTCGATGGTGTTTCATACGCGCGTTGTGGACAATTTGGACGAAATACTAGTGGAGACTTCGGATTTGAGCATATTTTGCTTCTACAACAAAATGTTTGACGATCAATTTCACATGTGCTTAGAATTCCCGGCACAAAATCGCTACATAATTGCATTTCCATTGATCTGCAGCCACTTTCAGAATTGTACACATGAAATGTGTCCAGAGGAGCGACATCATATACGCGAACGATCGCTGAGTGTGGTTAACATATTTCTGGAAGAAATGGCCAAGGAGGCAAAGAACATCATTACTACCATTTGCGACGAGCAATGCACCATGGCGGACGCCTTACTCCCCAAGCACTGCGCTAAGATCTTGTCCGTTCAGTCGGCACGCAAGAAAAAGGACAAATCCAAATCCAAACACTTTGATGACATACGCAAACCAGGCGACGAATCGTATCGCAAGACCCGTGAGGATTTGACCACCATGGATAAATTACACATGGCTTTAACGGAGCTGTGCTATGCCATTAACTATTGTCCCACAGTCAACGTGTGGGAATTTGCCTTTGCACCGCGCGAATATCTCTGCCAAAATCTCGAACACCGTTTCTCGCGTGACCTGGTCGGCATGGTAATGTTCAATCAGGAGACCATGGAAATAGCCAAACCATCGGAGCTGCTAGCCAGCGTACGAGCCTATATGAACGTTTTGCAAACGGTAGAGAATTACGTACATATAGACATAACCCGTGTGTTCAACAACTGCCTGCTGCAACAAACGCAGGCACTGGACTCCCACGGGGAGAAAACAATTGCAGCCCTCTACAACACGTGGTATAGCGAGGTGCTGCTACGCCGAGTTTCTGCTGGAAACATTGTCTTCTCCATTAACCAGAAAGCGTTTGTACCCATTTCGCCGGAGGGCTGGGTGCCGTTTAATCCGCAGGAGTTTTCTGATCTAAACGAATTGCGCGCACTGGCCGAGCTAGTGGGCCCGTACGGTATCAAGACGCTGAACGAGACGCTCATGTGGCATATTGCCAACCAAGTGCAGGAACTGAAGTCGCTGGTAAACACCAACAAGGAGGTGCTTATCACGCTGCGCACTAGCTTTGACAAGCCAGAGGTAATGAAAGACCAGTTTAAACGGCTGCAAGACGTTGACCGGGTACTGCAGCGCATGACCATAATTGGAGTTATAATCTGCTTTCGCAATCTCGTGCATGAGGCGCTGGTGGATGTGCTGGACAAACGCATACCTTTCCTGCTTAGCTCGGTCAAAGACTTTCAGGAGCATTTACCAGGTGGAGATCAGATTCGCGTCGCCTCCGAGATGGCTTCGGCGGCTGGTCTGCTATGCAAGGTAGATCCCACGTTGGCGACCACATTGAAATCCAAAAAACCCGAATTCGATGAAGGCGAGCACCTGACCGCATGTTTACTTATGGTATTTGTGGCCGTATCAATACCAAAGCTGGCACGCAATGAACATTCCTTCTACAGAGCTACCATCGATGGCCATTCAAATAATACACACTGCATGGCGGCTGCTATAAACAATATCTTCGGGGCTTTGTTCACCATCTGTGGGCAGAATGATATGGAAGATCGCATGAAGGAATTTTTGGCTTTAGCCAGCTCATCGCTGTTGCGTTTGGGCCAGGAATCCGACAAAGAGGCCACTCGCAATCGAGAGTCCATTTACTTGCTGCTGGATGAGATTGTTAAACAGTCGCCATTCCTTACCATGGATCTATTGGAATCCTGTTTTCCATATGTCCTTATCCGTAATGCCTATCATGGTGTCTATAAACAAGAACAAATAATGGGCCTCGGTCTATAGATATCATTGGGCAAGCGGTTCCAATGGTCCCATATTCTTAACCGAGTATTTAGCTATATAGTTTTTGATAATCGATCATTGTGCATTATGCTTACGAATAATGAGTATATTATTCTATTGTTAAACTTAATAATAATATCTGATATATGATAATAACCCAACTAAACCCATGTCTGCGCATATAAGCCAAAAGTATTCAGCATTTTGATACATTATTTGTATAAATAAAGTGCATATGCAAACCAAATGTTCGGGATAAGTGTATTTTGAGGAAATCCTCTGACGATTCTGCACACATCAATTTAACACGTGTACATGGTAATTGCATTATTTTTATTTTGTTACTCATGTATATATTAGATGTGTATTATTTGTTATTATTTTCTTTACGTGTTTATGGGAAAATTCTTCCACAATATTAAATTATTTGGTCACGTTTAATGTTACTTCTTAGGTTGGTGTACAAATACATGTTGTAGGTAAGTAATAAAATATGTTTAATTCTTCTCCTAGTGAATTTGATTTCCCTAGCAAATACATATGCATTTTGACTTAGTGAAAGCTTTTTCTTTTGTAAATTTCATTAGAGAATGCTCAATTCCACTACAAGATTTACTTGCATATATCTGATATTTCTTATTGTATGGTTGTAATACCATATTGATTTATCGGAGATTTAAAGTATGAATTATACAATGGTGCGTTAATTATCTTGTGATTATCTCTGTTTAAAGCACGTAGCTGGCCTTTTAAATGTAGAAATAAAAATAGAATTGAATATCCATCTATTGACTGCATCTATTAGGCAAAAATAATGCAATAAACAAAAGTTTATAAAAACAAAAATATTTAATCGAATCGTTCGCGACGGATCTTAACATTGTGAAACCAATCAAAACACACACACAATCGTATTCAGCTGAAGTTCTACAATATTTTTGGTTAATTATACCACAATCACTACTTGCTGCTAGAAAGCTGGCTGTATCCAATCGTAACAATGTTGTTAGTTATCTACATTTAAATATTTAAATTATTATACACATGCTATATTATCATTTGCGCTTCTCAATATTTGACTAATCCTTATTATATGTTTAGAGTTTCAGTTTTGTTCGAAAAGATTATTTTATATTTAAATTTCTTTTTTTTTTTTTTTTTTTTTTTTTGCAATCAGTCAGTTTAGGCATCTGTTGACTTACAAATTGTCGTCATTGTCTTTTATCAATACAAAAAATATATGAAAGTGAAAGAAATAACATAAAATTAATCGTTTTGCTGTTTCTGCCTCTTTTTGATAATAAATAAAATTGCATTGTTTGCTAAAAGGTTTTAAAGCTCTCGAGTACAAAATCGTGTTAATTTAAAAAAGCTTCGAAAACTCCTTGCCCTACGATCTTAAATTTCTTCCTTGTTTTGTTTTCTACATTTTGCTCTCAGGCTTAAACGCTAATTAAGCATAATATATATTTATCGTAATATTAATTCCACTATGACAATCTTGTTTTGCATATAAAAGCCTACAAATATGAGTTCGCGTTAAATATTATGTCTGCCTACACGGCTGTTCCTTTGTGAATCCTAAATGAGCTAAACGAACTCCTCCTGCTCCAGCCAAGGATGCTGCAGGCACTCCGCCGCCGATGCACGTATGACAGGATTGTATTCGAGCATGGGCAGCAAAAAGTCCGAAAACTTCTTGGCCTCTACGGGATCCCAATCGTACTTCTCCACAAGCACGTTTAGCAAGCTCCAGGGCTTCAGTTTGGTAATGTTACGTAAACTACCTACAAATGAAATCCGTTGACAATGTTAAGTCAAGCTCCACCACTGCAGTGACTCGCACTTACCATAGCTTGTAAAGTACTTCAGACCGTGCTTGCCACGTAGTATCACCGATTGCGGTATTGATCCGAGAAGCTCCACGATGTGCGCTAGATGATCCTCGTCGCGGCTGTACGACTCTCCTGCATGCGGATCAAACAGATAGTCGCCAGTGGCCAGCTCGAAGGCCAGGCACGCTGTGCTCCAGATATCGGCGGTATAGTTGTATGGCGCACCCAGCAGCACCTCAATCGAGCGATACTGACGCGTCTGTATGTCCTCGGTGAAGTGATGGTACTGTCAAACGAATGTTAAGATATAGAACGCAAATGGGATTTTAGGTAATCCGTGATTCAAAGTTGCCTCTGAAAGCGCGATCTCTAATACATTGAGTTTTACTTAAAACAATCGAAATAAGTGGTTAATCGATTTACAGAAACAGGACAGATAGACTTTCAATCATAAATTATTTTTTACTGACTTTAAGACTAGAAATGTAAAAGGCAACCAAGACAAACGGAATTGCAGGAAACAGTCATAATTGTACTCACGTCGTAGCAGGCATTGCCCAGATCGGCGATCTTCACCCTCACGTTGCTGTTGTTGATCAGCGATTGTATCGTGTGCGTATAGGATTGACCCTGACTCTGGCTCTGGTTCTGCGAAGGAATTGCATTGGCATTGACATTTAGTTTAGCGGTGGTTGTTGTTGTTGTGGTTGTTGCTGTGATTGAAGTCGCATTGCCAGCTGTGGTTGTTGTTCTATTATCACAAATGCCAATGTTGCTATTGTGATACAGGTCTGATGCAGTTGTTGTTGTCGTGGTTGTTGTGATGGTTGTTGTTGGTACAAGATGCGTGAACGAGTACGTGCACGTGCTGGTAGTGCTGCTGGAAGCTGGAGTTGGTGCATTGCCAGAGGCACAGGCAGAAGCTGATGTAGATGTGGTTGAGGTTGAGGTTGTGGTGGAGGTTGAGGCGGAGGTTGTGGAATTCGAATTGGAAAATGTTGAAGTGAGCGTGGTGGGGCTGTTGTTGCTCTCTGCCGTGGATGTGTTGTTGCTGTTGTTCTGTTGTGTCGTGGGCGTGCACGTGCTTTGAGTATTGGAGTTAACAGTGGGGTAGGTGGAGCAGGAGTTGTTGGTGTTCAAGTTGCTGACTGTGTTGGCATTGGGCAGCTGCATTATATACGTGATTATTTTTATATATTTTTTTTTTGGTCACACAAGAAAAGAAAAGAAGAAAAAGAACACACGATTTTTCGTTTGGTTTTGGTGCAATGCAAAAACATTCATTAGATCGTCACAGTTGGACATGCGCAACCGCAGTCCATCTGTGAGCATTAGTTAGTTATAAGTATAAAGGTTTCTAAGATATGATAGATTCGACCTCAGCTTCAGCAGTTAATATCACGCACTACATTCACACTCTTTCATGCGTTGCAACAATAATATTATTAAGGCGCAGCTATTTGAATCATTATCTATCTCCATGTATATTGGATGCTGAGTTAAAGCTTGTCGAATGCAGCACAACATTTAGAACATTAATACCGCACAACAATTATATTAGAGCCCTGCATCGAGTCAACTGATTATTTAGCTCGAGCGAGTCAAGACTCAAATGTTTTCGGCTCGAGCTGCAAAACTTTAAGTCGGTGAACTCGACTGTAAATTCGATTTAACCGAATAAATAAGTTTAAGCTGATCGAACTTGCTGCAAGTTCGATTGTTTAGGTTGTGTTCGAACTAATCTTACAACGAACATGATGCTAACTCGAAGTATAAATGACATTGAGTTCGATCGAATCGTTAAAACAAAGCCCCAAAGCTCGAGACGTTTGGTTTTCGGTTAAATCGATTGAGTATTCGAGTTTGATAAAAATCAATTACCCGATGGAGGGCTCTTATACATATCTTAGACGTATGTTGGCTAAGGCGCAAATATATATGTATATGAACTATGAAGCATAATGGCGATAAGCAGGTGAATGGTTACACACAATAACATCTAAAGCTTAAGCCAGTAGCATCGGGTGAATACACATAACACATTGAGGCATATTTAATAATTGGATAGATTTAAGGGGGAATGTTTGTATTATTGGGCATAAGTTAGATTGAGTATTAGCATAAATAGATAAGTGTCTACAGTTTCATGTAATATGTATAAAGAAAGAAGCCGTAGAAGAACATAACTTAGTTAAATACATACAAATTAAGGCAATTAAGTGGACGCAGTCTACTTTGAAGTCCACAATTTAACACTCCCTAGACTCAAACAGGGGGAAAAAAACATAATAAAGGTAATTATTATAATCGCTGATGCTTGGATTAGTAACGACAACTTTGAACTAAGCGTTTAATTGCTAAACATCACACGAGGCTGTGGGAGCAGAGTTGGATACTTTGTATGGAGTCTGCTGTCCCTCAGACTCGAGGCTAGCAAAGCATCGAACACAATTACAGAACGAACGAGCGAGCCAACTGCGAAAACTATCCACCTCAGGGGTAAGTACTATGCACTTTACCTTATCCGAATTAACGCAAACGTTATTTTTACTTAGACTAACGTCCTGCTCGGTAGGAGTGTCGCTGGCAATGGTGCTATTGTCACCCAAGGTGTCGGTATCAGTGTCCTCATCACGGTCAATAGAAGACTGTCGGATATGGCCGATGCCAAATGAAAAACGTTAAAAGAAAGCAATATGGAAATCAAATCAAATTAAGAATACATTGCCGGCGTGATGTTCTTGCTCGGTGTGGCGAATAAGTAGTAAGTACATAAATACATATACATATTCATATATATATATATATACATACGTATGCGTACATACATACATCAGAGTAGATTAAGTTAGTTTGTGGTTTGACTAGAGTGCAAAATGTTATTGGATGCAATCAAACGGATCGATTTGTCGTTGAGCTGAAAATTGTAATGTAATGTAATTGCTGGATCTGGAGACTCACCTTGGCAGTGATTTTCTTCTCGGCACGATAGCGATTGCTTAAATTCGTGGTTCCTCCGATTATGGGACTGTCAACGCCGCCCACGCTGACCAGCCCAACGCCGTTGCACTCACTGTCGCCCAAGAGGCTTGAGAATTTGGAGGCCAGCGAGGATGTGGTGTTGGAGTTGAGCGTCGACGAGGTGGTAGTGTCGTCCTTGTCCAGCGAGGACATGACTACAGCGGCCAGGGGCGTCGATGATGTCGAATTGTTCGCCGTGCTGTTGCTCGTGTTCGTTGAGCCATTCGGCTCGATCAGCGGCCATTTGGCACGCGTCTTCGTTTGCTTCTCAATCGAGCTGACTGTGGGCGAGGGAAGCGATTAGCGGGGAATGGCGAGCATATTATTTGTGTATCTTACTGTATGAATCGGGAAAGTCCGCGCCCTTCACGCGCAGGCTGTTGATCTCATCGTCAATCTGCTGATTCATAGCCGCCGCATTGTCGATAACCAGCAGAATATTCTCGGGCTTAATGTCTGTGTGGATAATGCTGCACTTGCTGTGCAAATAGTCCAAGCCCTCAAGGACCTGCTTAATAATGTTGCGCACCTGCGCAATGGCCAATCCCTGGTAGTTGTTCTTCACAATCAGCTTGTACAGGCTGCAGCCCAGCGCCTCGAAGACCAGGCAGGTGTGCACACCGTTCACACCACGAACCGTAAAGTGGTTCATTAGTCGAACGATTCTCTCCCTCTTCACATCGAGTGGATCTGCATCGCGGATCGCCTCCAGCAGGCGAATCTCATCTGCTGCAGTCTCGATATAATGCGGGGCACTCTTGACCACTTTAAGAGCCACGTACTTCTCATCTCTGTGGTAAGCAAATGCAAGCGTGTCTTTAGAAATGATTCGATTGTAAACATGTTCTATTACTCACTTCAGATCTCGACATAGCCACACAGTGGAGAAGTGACCCCAGCCAAGTTTGCGCACAACACGAAACCGATTGTCGAATATGTCGCCAATGACGACCGGATGATAGCCACCACGGCAATACTGAGAAGCATCTTCCTGCTCCTCATCGGAGCCGTAGAGGCTGCTATCCGGCGAATCTGGGTAGATTTCATCTGTGGTGCTCAATGTGCCGCGTGGCTCCGAGCTGAAAGCAAAAAGAAACCGGAAAGTGGGGTAAGTTAACGTTTGCGACTTATAAGCTCAGCTATATCTAGACATGAATTGAATATTAAACTGGTGTTAGCTGTGAATCCTGAATATATGTGAATTCTTAAAGTTAAACTAAACTGAGCCGACGCACATGAGTGCAACCAAATCCTCAACTTCGTGATGATCCACTTCGGCGGCTACAACGTCCATGACAATCGTCTTAATTGGCTGCTGCTCCACAATAGTCGGTGGTAGACTAAGCGTCAAGGGTTTCTCCCTGAGCACCAGCGTATTCTCCAGTATTTGTTCTCTGGGCGACATAGGCTCAAAGAATAATGCGGAATTCCTGTTTCTTTTGGGTCGCTGTGAATGGTGGCGCAGGGCAATGAGTATGGGCCCAGCGGATACGCATTTGCGCTTCTTGGTAAATCGCTTGCGACGTCTCTTTTCCTCCACCTCGAGCATTGCTTCCATGGCCGCCTCCAGGGCTGCCTTCTTCTCCTGCTCGGAAACAAAGTTGAAATCACAGCTCAGCTCTTTGGTGATATTCGGCGTGGTCGTCGGCGATGTATCGATCATGGTTTCACTGCTGCCAGGACGCAGCAGGTGCATGAGATAGAGGAAGAGTAGCAGCAGGCACAACTGGAGTCCATAGACAAATATTTCATCTTGCGAAAGTATGCTGATGATTTCACCGATATTCTGGCTAAGCATGCTTGCAAAGATTGAAACCAGGTGATAGTAGTGTGCATAATTCTGCCGGATCAACGGCCAGTCAACGTTCCACAGCTCGTTCCAGGCAAGCCACGGCCATTCACTTGGCACGGTGACATTGGCCTCCTTCGGACAAGTGGGGCCCAGCTCCGTGCCGTGCATCCACCAGTTGTCCATTTCGATAGTGTTTTGAGTTCGTTCGAATATTGGATTTTAGCGCTTTCGCCTACATTGCACACAGGCGCAGTAATGTGGGCGTGTCCCAAACAAGGGCGGGCACAGCAGAAGGGGCTGGCGACGACCTTGACTTTCCTATGCGTTGGCGGCCTGCGTTAGTTTTAGCATTGTTTTTGTACGCTCGCAAACAGTTTGCACTCTTTAATTTCGAAGAGGCCTTACATAACGCGCGTGTCGAGGATGCGGAGGTAAATAAATAAATCGCACAACGCAGAAATTTGAATTATGAAAAGTATCTGTATCTTTCGCTCGACAACCGTTTGGTTCGCTACCATTTCCGAGAATGCCGAAACGCCTGTGTTTTTGTATTTGCCCACCAAATGAGCGAGCCAAAGTCAAAGAATTCAATTCGTGTCGTATAGCGAGTATTTTCTGTTTTCTGTTGTTGCTTTTATCAACTACAAGCCAAATCCATCGAGTATCCATGTGTGTGTGTGTGTGTGTGTGTGTGTCGAACTGAGCGACTGAAGAGCCCCACAATAGTCAACCAAACACATATGCATACCTTTATACATATGTACGTATGAGTGTGTATACTTGCATACATATACATACATACGTATTTTGGCGTCATTATCCAATGTACTTCATCAACTCGTCGACGTCGTAGAACCACGCGGCTGCCAAGGCGGCGGCAAGTGCCGGTCATGGAAATCACACAGCACAAGCATCGAGCGTCAAACAGCATCATCATGATCATCATTATTATTGTAACGGATTTCTTAGGCACTGTGCCAAAATTGGGTCTATGGCATTGCCGAACCGCTGTTTTCTTTGAAACAATATAAAATGTGTGTTGAACTTTCAGTTCAATTGAAGCCAGGCGACATGCATTTAAAGTTTTTAAGTGACTAAGCAGTCTGTGAGTATTGATTTCTGCCCCCATTTCAGTCCTCTGAGCCAGTCTTTGTTACATTACAAAGTGCCTGTGGTTGCCTCTAATAAAACACTTGTTCCTTGCATGACTCACCCTAATGCACAAAGAGAAGCACGCACCTTACATCTCTGCTTTGTTGCCTGTTCGCTCAATTCTCCGCGGCGGCTGCTTCTTCATATTATTATTTATAGACTATGCATATATGTATGTGTGTGTGTAAATACAATAAATCGCTGTAAAAATAAGTGCAAATAACACACGCGCTTCGTTTAAAATGTGTGCAGTTGTGTGTGTGTGTGTGTGTGTGTGTGTGTATAAATATATTGGCCTGTGAGAGCGTGAAAACGTCATAGTTTTCCCAAGTGCAGCAGACGTAATAGAGATGGGCGCGGGCTGTGGCTATTTACGTCGTTCATCGAGTCGAGTAAAGGCACGATGTGGCCAGAGGAGAATTAATAAAATTGATTTGAATATGGAAGCTATCTCTCTCCAATCTCGAAATATCGATACAAATAATGAAAAGAAACGGTTTATTGACACATAGAAGAGTCGCAGCGATTAAATAATAATGCCACTACACAAAGAAAAAAAATTATATTAAAAGTGTAGCATGTTTATTGGGATTCGTGCTAGGATAAAAAAAATAATTTGTCTGTGCTGGTTCGCAATGGCGGGCATTACAAATTAGGCACGCGCTCATCTCTTTTCGGTACTATGTGGGAGTGTGATACTGCGGGGAAAGACGAACGTTTGGCGTCACAAGGTTATTTTGTGGTTAAAGCAAATTAAAAACGTAAACAAACCCAAGCAACCGTTGGATTGGTCAGTGCGTGGGCTTGTGTGTGTGCATGTGTGGGCGGAAATATGGCTCGCTGTAAACTCGCGTAAATATCGCAATTAATGTTGCAACTGTTGTCCTCTTGGCCGTTAATGCACCGTGGAGCAAGCATCAACGAAATGTAACTAATTTATATAACTTAAAAATATAGGATCTCTGATCCCATTAAGTGCATCTGTCTGCCTACTGTCAGTCTCTCAGACCAGCCACACGCCCTTTCGAAAATGTATGTATATTTGTGGCAGTTGCGCCCCACTGTGCGCTGCCTGGGAACGACAGCAGTTGGCTGACCTGTCAGCACAGAAATTGAGAGGTGCTCGTGGGCGCGATGCATTTAATTGGGCCCACGTTGCGTACACATATGGGGCATAAGTGTGTCAAATAGAAATAATGAAAGGTCTATGACTAGGTGGAGGCGGCTACTCACAGGCTGACGAAGGGTCCTCGCAGTGCTGGCATATCGCGGCGCCGATTGAGGGGCGGTGAGAGTGATAGAGAGAGAAAGTCCTGCTGGGCCTTGTCCTCGTCAACGATGCTCGTCGGGGTGCTGTAAATACGCGTCGTTGGCAGGTAGCCAATCTGCTGAAGAAAGTCGTCGCGGTACGAGAGCTTTGTGGTCGACTGCGAGGACGTCAGCGTGCCCAGCGACAGCGGCTGATGGGCCACGCCCGATCCGTGATGATGCAAGTGCAGATGATGTGCGGAAGTTACCAATGGAGTCGCCACATTGACATGATGATGCGCCGCCGGATGGAAGTGTGGATAGGGTATGGGCGCGGGCGCCGGAGTGGCCGCTGTACCGCCAACATAGCCAAGTCCATGGGCGTGCGACAGGAAAGGCGGCGCAATGATCTTGTCGTCAAAGCTGCGCCGAAAGCTGAACCCCTTCAGCGAGTTGCTGTAGTTGCGATGCGACAGCGGCGAGCTGCCCAAATCAATGCTAGCCGCCGGCCCGAGCAGCTTCATGGTGCTCAAATAGTTGGGCGAGCCGCCGCCCGCCGGACTCAGTGTTTGCGTCTGCGCCTTTCCGCTGGCCGTAGCCGTACCGCTGCCCAGCATGCTAAGCGCCGGCGAAGTGCGCAGCTGAGGACTGCCGCCGGCAGCTGTTGCCGCTGTGGTGCTGCACACCGAATTGCCGGCCGAAAGCGGCGGCGAGATGGCGCTCAGCGTGGAAATGCCGCTGTCGCTGCTGCATATGCCGGCCGGCAGTGTGTGTGTGTGCGTGTGCGTGTGTCCCAGCGATGTGTGGGTCGGCGAGATGAGATGATGCTGGTGCTTGTAGCCGCTGCCCGTGCTGCCATTGCTTCCACCGCCACTCCCACCACTGGCGGCGCTAACGAGGCCGGCCATGCCGCTGCTGGGCAGTACGGGAGCCAGCTTGGCAATGTGCCCGCACTGCGCCTGCAATATGCCCAATAGACAGAGATAGTAGCCCGAAAGTCTCCCACTCGTTTATAGTGTGGTCGTCGCACTTATTGGATTGCTGCGGTTTGTTGTTTCTGGAGCGTCGTCGCCTTGCCTAGCAGCTACATGGCGCCGATGTCGCTGCCGTCGTCCACATCCTGGTTGTCCTTTGTTGCTGTTTGCTGATTTCGATGCTCCTGATGCTGGGGCGAGTGACGCGTTTACGCTCCCACTGCAGCCAGAGAGTTTTCAGCCTCATTTTCACTTGGAGCCATCGCAGCCCGATTTCAATTCCTCCGTTTTATGTAGCATACTTTTGTGCGTAAGAAAATCAATGAAGCCCCTGCTGCCTAAAACATTTTATTGCATTTTAAGCACCGTTTTTCGTTTTTCACCGCTCGCTTTGCTTTGTAACCCAAATTGCGCATGAAAAATTAACACACACATGGACGTACACTATACACACACACACACACACACACATACATACAAAAGCGTTCGAAAATTTTTCTTCAGCTTTGCTATTGGCTAAGGTTTGGCTGTCGATTCTTCCGTTTAACCGTTGCTATTCGAATCGTGTGTTTGGCTAGCAGCAGCTGAATTTGTTCTCCTTTTCCCAATTGCAGTTGCACTTCACATTATCAATTTGTCCGATTTTGACTAAGCAGCAGGAAAATTGAAGATATTTCTGGATTACACCTTTGATTATTCGGTCTCAACTTTGCAATGCGTCGCACACGAACTCTCCGACTGACTATCGGTTTCTGACCCGTACAAACTCTGCAGCGAAGTTGCGCCGAGCCGTCTCTACTTACTGCCCAGCCTCAGGCCGCGCTCTCTCTCTCTAGCTCTCTCGCTCTCACTGGCAGAGCGCATGTGCCGGTTTTGCCGTTACTGCAAAGCCATTTGCACAAAGCACCAAAACAAAACAAACCAAAAAGAGAGCGAGAGCAGCTCAGCGAAGTGAAAGAGCTTACTGCCGCCAGAGTCAGCTGTCAAAAGCTTTATCAATCAGACAGCCGCTGCCGTATTTGTTTACCAATTCACATCAGTTTTCCAGAATTCATGGCATTTTTCTTCCTTATGAAGCTTTCAAAGGAATTGAATTGTAGGTAGTCGCATTTGTATACCCTTTCTGAGTCACGAACCAGGTTGAAAATCAAACAAAAGGTCGGATTGCTTTATATAAGTTATTTTTATTGATTTTTCGGTTTTATTTTGTTTCTGGCAAATTTAAATTTGAAAACAATTCTTTGATATTAAATTTAAATTTTTGGAAATGTTTTATTTTACTTGTACGAACAATAGATACACACGCAAAACTTTAAAATGGTATTTTCATTATTTGAAATTTATATAATATATAATATATGTTTGTATTGAATTTTATGTGTGTATACATGTGCTGGTTCTTCATAATTGATAGCGATGATATAATTTTGAAATATTACAACACTTTGGGACTAATTGCATAATTTACGAATACACATGAGACAACATTTGTTGGTTAATTCAATGAAATATGGTGTAAACAACAAAAGGCAAACTATTCAATGAAATTTGAAATAAATAATACAATTTGAAAAATCGTTTGAAATGTTCAATACTTAATGGACAATAGCGTACAGTTTTTAAATAAGTTTTTGGATAAGAATACTTTAAGGATTGGGACTATATTTAAATTTGATTGCTATTTATTTAGTTATTTTTCAAGTTCTGTCATTGGGCGCGATTCTAGGCTGTTTAACTTGACTTATATACATTTGCAGTTAACACAATAGGCCACAGACTAGAGCTCGATACAGCAGCATCAGCGCATCAGCGACCCATCGTTTAGCAAGAGCAACAGTTTATTGGATTCTTTACATATGTATATATATATATTTTAACAATTTTGTGTAAACTAATTCCGAAAAGTTGTTGGGCAAATGTACACACGCTTCATTTGCCACACGAAAGACCAGTTTTAACAACAAATATTTTTTTCTTAGCTAAGAGACGACTTGCTATGGGCACTCACACACAAATGCAAATTAATTCTAATATGGTATATGTGGCACACACATACATAGACGTAGTTAAAAGTAAAGCTTACTGTTTAGATACAATCCGATGCAATTAGATACAAGGGCCACGACCATCGACCATCGACAGTTGTGTTTACAATTTGGTTTTATTGGCATATCTTCTAAGTAGTTTAACACTTTGCTCGATCTTGCTAATTTCGAAATATAGTTACAATTCGCAGTTAAAGGGATACACATATATATGCATGTATATGAAACAATAACACTTTAGGTCAGTATCTAAGTATCATATGGTAATTGATTATATGCATACGCGCTGATTAAATACCTATCAATATATGTTATAGCTTGAATGCCTGAATATTAATTAATGCGTCCTATTCTCAATTCAAATTGCATTCCTCGTCATCGCGAACATTTTATGTATGCATCTTATTTTGTTCGTAGCAAATTGCATTTCGAATATTATTGTGAATTTCTTTCTTTCGGATTGATTAAAACGTGCTAGCTTTCGCTTTACAATTCAGATTATAAATTAGAGTTATGTTCTAAAGCTTATAATAAATATAAGTGTGTGTATATATATATATATATTTTTCGATTTATTGAACATACCAAATTTTTAACAATTAAAAGGAATAAAAAAGTGTGTGTGGCTGTTCAAAACGCTCTCATGAATTGGGTTTGTCTCGCTTGAAGCATGAACCTAATATTTTTGCTTAACCATATCTAGATGCAGGAAAAAGAGAAAGAGAGAAAAAAATAGAGTGATGCAGTAAAGACAAATTAAAATAACATAATTAAATATACTTATACAACATAAAACTAAACTCAATTACCAAACAATTCAATAGTTCAAACTGGCAGTGTGATAAATAATTTTCTCGCAAGTCTTTACCAGATGGCATTAAAAGAAAATCAAGAAAATGTCAATTATCTAAACAATTTGATCAACAAAAACATATATAACGTGTATTTACAATAGGCTGTAATTCCATGAGCAATTCATTTGATCTCTTTTTATGAAGACAATTTAGGTTTTCTTTTTCTTTAGTGATTTTGTTTAGAGGCTTTCAATACAAGTGCCGCAAGCCTATAGAATATATATATGGGTATTATATCGCACTCAGGGAATATCTATAGTTCCCTAGGCAGTGTTTGATAGTGCCCCATTTTAGTATATTTTGCTGGTTCTTGGAAAAATGCGATCTCATGATTTTTAATGGACGAGCTCTGATTCTTTTTTTTTTCTTTTTTTGGTGGATATTACCAAAAGTAACTAGTGAAAGAAGGGTGGAAAACTTGAATGGGGGACAGTGTATGACTAAGCGGCATACATACACGGTATATAGTACATACGTACATCCATACACACACACATATATATATGCGTATATGCCCTATCTTGTCAGATATTCGCCGTGAAAATGAGTGTCTAAAAATATACGTTCAGGTCCTATAACTGTGCTACGATTGCATGTCTGTGTGGTTGTTCGTGTGTGTGTGTGTGTATAGGAGCTTATTGCTAGAAGTTGCCTATTAATTGTTTATATTTGTTAATATATATTATTAAATATTGTGTTGGTTTTAACTCAACTCCCAAAACCAGTGTGGAGCGCAAAAAGTTATTATAGTATGTAGAGTGATTTCTGTATCAAACTATTCTGCAATATATTCATTCAAAAGATTATTGTGGTTTACAATATTTTAGATTTCGTATTTGTTTGTTTAACTATTTTCACGCAGAATTAACAACAAGTTCGATGGTCAAAGACGCTTTTTGTTAGAGTTAAGCTTGTTATTGTACTTCTGCAAAGTGTTCTTGAAGTTCTGTCTTTCTAACATTGATGAAGGATAATATCTGGGAAGTCGACATACTCGATTCCTTTACTGGTTGGTTAGCGGGGCCAACTGTTTATATACCTGGTGTGTATGTGGTCTGTTCTGTTGCGTTCAGCGACGTGTTCTCGTTGGCCGCCACCGGAGCTCCAGTGAAGGGATTAACGCCAACTGCAGCGCCGCTTGGTGGGGGCATGGCGAAGACGGGCTGACCACCAGCCTGTTCGCGCGGCTGTGTGGTAACAGGTGCGCCTCCTGCGCCCAGGTTGACATCGTCGAGATCAGCGTCCTCCTGTACGAACAATAGCAAATAGAATTCAATTAGAAGCAGCTCATTGAGTATATAACTAGATGTGTCTGTTTGTCGCTGAAGAGTTATCTGAATGGTTGTTATTCCGCGTTGTTTAGTCAACGAGTTTTCGGTTAGTAGAGAAAAGCCGTTTACAAAGCAATCAAATATTTACATAAGTGTATCATACAATGCTTTCAGCCTTGGCAAACTAAAATATCGCATACGAAAAAACTAAAATGAACTAAAACTACATGTTACTTGGTTTTACGGCACAACTTCGTTTAAATGAAAATATAATTTGTTAGTTAATTTACCCAGCAGCCTAGGGAACAGAACACCAACAAGCCGTGAGCTCTTGTCGCTTGAGCGCTTTACATGGGGTTCGGTTCAAAGATTTGCTCCGCTTCGCATTGTGCAATTTTGCAACTGAATATGGTAATCAATATTTCTTAAAGAACGTCTAAATTTTGTTACGATGGTTGGGTTAGTTAAACGTGTAAAAATACATTTGGGTATTTGCATCGTGGTTATTCGCCCTGAGATCATGCGGTACTCGTGCCGGTGACATTTTCTATTTCTATACTTACAAGACGTGGATTTTGTCCCAAAGTCGGTGGCAGATCGCTGGCCTCTCGATTGCCATCAGCGCGCTGGGCATTTGTTAATATATGGCAAGACATATCACATATATATGATCGAATCGGATCGTGTCAGATCAAATTACGACATATAGTACACGTGTATATGCATATGCGATATAGTTTAGAATGAGCCGCGCGCAGGCGCAATTGTGTGTGAGGTTGTAGGTGGGTATGATGAGTCGATCGAAAGGTGGTTTTGAGAAAAAAAAATAAACAAAATTAGAAACGTAAATTTGTTGTTTTGTTCTTTCCTTCACATACATACATAAGAGTGTACAAAAACGAAAAAGGAAAATCGAATTTAAAGAATACACACACAAGAAAACAATCAATCAATCTCATTATGTACAGAAAGTGGGACGCAAATAAAAGAAAAACCAAAGAGAAAAGCAATTGTGAGCTCTAAAATAAAAACGGAGGGAAATTCGCTTGTCTTTAAATGTTTACAAAATGCATATCAAGTTGTGTGGATTTGACTTTCAGTAATCATTGAATTGAATTTCGAGTGCGTATTTATGTATTAGTGGAGACTTTTTTCTTCTTTTAAACATTTGATGATTTTCGTGGTGTCCGCATTCATAGAGAAACAAAATTTATTCAAATAAACAAAGTTTAAGAAAGTAAACAAATCAATGTTGAAAATGATCGAAACATTTGTGGGTGTTAGTCGTGTCGTATATACCTTTGCCCTTGTCGACAACTTAAACTACATACTTACCTCAAACTAAGCAAAAGTATAGATAAAGTAGAGAGTAGTACTAGATGAATGCAAATAAAAAAATAAAATAAAAAATAAAATGAGGGAAAAAAGAAATGAAAACGCTCAAGCAATTGAAAACAAAAAATGAGAAATACATAATTTAAATAAAGCATTTATTGTTTGTGTGCCGAATTAGCCATTTGCGAAATGCCAGTTAAATATATGCATATAAATGGTTTTAGCTGGAAAACTACTTTTGACTAAACAAGCGCCTCACAAAAATCATCAAAACATGTCCAGTGTTATGTTGAAAAATATATATAACTTGGATTCTGGGTTAAAGTGCTGTGCTGTATATATATATATGTACACAAGCAGTGTGTGTGTGCGTATTTGTGTGTGTGTAAATGGTTGTGTACATGTATGTGTCTATGATAGAGCATTCGTTGGGTGTGTAGTGTTCATATTGAAATCGATTGTTTTTCTTGTATTTTTGTTGACTTTTTTTTTTTGCATTAAATCAGTTCTGAATGGTTAGTAGATGGGCAGGGGGGCGCAATCAATAACCAATAACCAAATCAAACATCACTCACATTCAAATGTGAATACTGGTCGTGCGACTCGTTCACCGGTGGTTTAAACTTGCCGCAACAGAAGTTGCAACAGCAGCAGCAGCAGCAACAACAACAGCAGCCCGTCAGCAATGTGCAGCAAATGACCAAGGCCTACAGCGAAAAAGAGAGAGAGATTAGCAAATGCCTAGGCACAGGCGAAAGGTGTTGAGCACAACACAACACTCACCTTTACCGCCGGCGATGTGACCACAAAGTACGCATTCACATTCTCCTCGCCAAACTGCTCGGCAATGTAGAGACCCAGTGAACCATAATTATCATAAATATTGCGTTTCGTCTGATCGCTCAGTATCGAGTGTGCCCGATTGACCTCCTTGAACTGTGAACGGATGCAGTTAATCGTAAAGGCGAATACAAATATATTCTGTTCTTTTTATCTTACCTTATCGGCAGCGTCAGCGTTGTCTGGATTTTTATCTGGATGGTATTTAAGTGCAAGTTTTCTATAAGTCTTCTTGATATCATCAGCTGTTGCTGTTTTAGGAAGTCCCAAGATTTCATAGAGCGAATCGCCCGATGTGCTGAAAACCCAAAAAATCAAAATCAAATAATGAATTAACAATCACAAAGAATACGCTTGAAAAGCGATCCATTCACACGGCTAACCTAAACAAGTTGCCACAGTGAGAACACAATTTATTTGTGTATTAATTATACATATATATATATATATATTTTTTTTTTGTGAAAAGCGAATTTGTTTATTGACTGTGGGGGCGCAGCCAATCGATTGCACAACCTAAATGTAATACAGTCCGGTTCGCTGAATATGCAATAATTGTAATCAATTGTTGTCTGCGGTTTGTTGTTTCTTAAGCGAAGCGGCAGAGTTAATTCCGAGCCCTGCACATTCTGATAAATGATACTCTATAGATTCGCGGGCTACTAGAACTCGCGACTGGCGACTGGCGACTAGCTACGATGCGACGTTGATGACTAAGCCTCGTCGACGGTGTTGCTGGGCATTCCACAGCAACAGTTAAGGGCAGTGCAGCACGCGATAGCGGGCAGCACACACACACAGACATACTCTTGCCCCTGTGGGTGTTGGCGTCACAAAATATACTCTGAGCACATTTGGCATTGAGGCGGGCCCCAGCTTGGGGACTGTTGGATGCGTACGCAGCTGTACACTGCCAGCCAGCCAAGATGTGAATACCTCTCCCCAATCACCCACCACCCACTTCGTTTCAGTTCAAGCTAACTGCAAATGTCATTTACATTTCGACGGCTGTTTTCTTAAGCAGCAGTTTTTTTACACTCGTGAAATGCGACAGAGTATATTTTCTCGCAGCTATTGATATTTGGGTATTTAAAAACACTCATGACAGCTCACGTCATAATATTATACCTCGAGGCGTGGCAAATCGCGAAAATCGAACATGTAAACTTGTAGAGGCAGAGTCATCAAATTTGGAATAGATAATGCCAAAGCTCAAAGACCAAATGAATATAGAGTATGCCGCAGTCAGTTACACCCGAGTACTTGTGTTGTCTACATTTTCTGAATTGGTTGGCTGCCTATTGTTTATATGGATGAGCAAATTATCCGAAGGGGGGCCTAATGCAGCTTAGCCGCTTTTACGCTTAACGGCAAATATACGTGCTGATAAGGGCAACGAGTCGGCCCAAGAAAATGGCAGTGCTTCGAGATAGCAGCACTCAAAGCAAAGTGGGCGGAAAGGGTGGAATTGCAACACAGCCAAGGCCAAGGACACTATTTACTAAAACGAGCTGCAGCCGCGTGGCCTCTGTGGAAAACCATTCAGAAGTGGGGCAAGGAAGGGTCGCTCGAGCATTACTCATAGCAAATTATAATTGTTTTTGTACATACATACATACATGTGTATGCATGTGCATGTGTGTGTTAAGAAGAATGAGAGCACAAACTGCCAAATATTTAGCCACTAAAACAAGCTATAAAGCTTGAAGTAGTTATAGATATCACATAACATTGACTGTAGGTGTGTGTGTGTGTGTGTGTGTGAGGGAGAGAGCACTTGTTGTTATCACAACCCATCAGAATTTGCAGGGCGCTTGTGTAATTTTTGTTGCGGCAAATACATGGCACATATGTACGTATTCACCAAATGCCGTCAATATCTCACGAATGCATCGCTTGAGAATAATTGTCCGCAGAAATTAGCTGCATTCACCTGCACACACATAGATACAAGCCACACACACACACGCATACAGCCAAGCAGCTGCCCCTCTCTCAAAATTTTAAGGATTTGGCTTTTGTTTATCCCAAGCCAAAGGAATTTAATTCAGCCGTTTCAGCAGCTGCTGCCTTGTGCGCTGCTGTTGTTGTTGCTGGCGCGCGGAAAATCAATTGAACGTCGACTGCGCTGCCGCTGCCATTGGCGTTGGCAATGCGCATCTGCCAGCTGCAGACGGCTGGCGTGTATGTATGTGTGCGCAGAAAAAAAAGGAACATGAAGAAAAGCGTTTGTGAAATTGTACTTACGACAGTTTTCTTTTATCCATGCCACCGCCACTCATGTTGCTTTTATTGCTGCCGCGTGTCTCTTCGATTGGATGTCACACTATTGTCAGCAATTAATAATTAACACTAGCTTTTTGCACGCACTCACACACTCGGGAAACAACACATTTGTTATATTTGTCACGAAAATTGTAAATGACTACGGCTACTACGGATATCGTTATCGATTCTGACTAGTGGTGTGTGCGTGTCCGTTTTATGCGCACGACATGCGAATCTATCGATAAGAAGTGTCGATGTATTAAAAATATAACACACCAAATAGATCAACATGAAAATAAAATATTACACGTAAATTGCACTTCAACAAATTCAAGGCTTACTCAATAAATATTAATTGATAAACAGTTTCAACAAATTCATCGATATGGAATCGCAACATGAGTTGTCAACTATTAGGAAAAACAAAAAAAATGTTACGATATAAAAAAAGTTTGTACTAATTCAAGTTTTTCAAAAACTACATGTGTTCATATATATTATAAATATAGATTGCACACATTTTACAAAATGTAAATAAATCCATTTCAATAAGCTATCGATTTCAAAACGATAGTCGCGGCAGCTTAACCCGATGCGAGTGTGACCATACATCTCGAGTCCAATTAGAATGTGCCGCTCTGTTCAGTGTGGATTTGTCGGTTGAAATTGTCGGTTGTGGTGGAGTGTGTAAGTGTTGCTCGCATCAAATGTCACAGCCCCAAAACATTTGCAACTGTTACACATTTTAAATTTACCAAAACAAAATAAAGTCGCGCGTGCCATGTTTCTATAATTTGGCAAATATTCGGACCGCAACTCCTAATATCTCTTTTGCATGCTCAACATCTCTAGCCTCAGACGTTCGCAAATGTTGGCGGGTCGTTTTTTTTAGCAACAGGTGTCTGTCAGCAAATGTGTTTTTGTTTTAATTTCTGTCCGCGCGATCGGGGTGTAATTGAAAATTGTGTTTATAAATTGATTGGGGCACCGAATTGGCGCTGCAACAGTGCAGAAAGAAGCGACTGAATGACGTCTGATGGACCAGAAGAGATCAGCACAGTATGTCAAAAATGTAGGACTAATAAATTATCGCGCCATCGCGCACTCGAGTGTTTCGTTGCAAATAATGAAAACAGAATATCTAGTTTTCGCATGGGCCGTTCAATTTTATGCGTACGTTTGAGTGCGTGCAATTTTTGTTGAAATCGCTTTGCTTTGCCACACAGAACGTGACAAAATTTTAAACAACACGCCAACAACAACAGCAACAACAATGAAAACATACATAAGTATTTTGAAATGTGTGTAAGTGTGCGGGCATGTGCATAAAATTAATAGAAAAAGTTCACAATGAAGTTAGGAGCCATGTTTTATGGCCTATTTCATACACCGACGCAATTTCCGTTAGAATGACTCCATGATTCCTTACTTGCCCACACCAATATCCACATTTCTATGTACGTGTGTGTGTGCATGTGTGCATATGGTACGGTAAGTGACCACTTAATGGAACATACTTGTACTTAAACACATGCATATATGCATACATGCAAGCATATGCAATTTGCTAAGTTATAAGTGTATGACAATTGGAAATCGAAAATCCAATTAGCATTCGCGCGCAAATGCAGTCGTAAGCGCTTAATCCTATACATATATGTATTTCCGATGCCCCCCCTCCCACTTTCAATTGAACCCACAAGAGCCCATTGACAAATACATAAATGCACGTATAGAGAATTCTTATGCAATTGCACGTAGCAACAACAACACCGCACTCGACGATTATTTAAATAAATTTCCCATGCAACAAGAATATAATTGATAAGCGTCATAAAAACAACAATAACAATGTCAACAGCTGCTGCCGAGGCAAAAGCTAAAAAAAAAATAAATAAAAAAACGTACAATCCAAAGCTTACAATGCAATTCAATTTTTTTTTGTTCCACAATTCAAATTAATTTTACGCGAGCCCCAAAATGAGTCAGTCTCAGTTGCAGGCCATGGCGCGTGGCGGCGGGGCATGCCTGTGTGTGTACATTGCCGGTGGCAGTGACGCTGGCAGCGGCGCCAGCAGAGCAGCATCATAAGCATGCTGCGACTGACGGCATTTCTTAAAATGTGATCAAAAAATATGTGGGCAGAGAGGGTGGGCGCAGCAGTGGGAGTGCTGACCCGCTGTCAGACCCGTTTCTGCCGTTGCTGTTGTTGCTGTCATTGCTGTTGTTGCGGTTGTTGCTGTCATTGCTGTTATTGTTGTTAGTGTTGGTAAGCGGCACGACATGCAAGCGCGCGTTTTGCATTTCTGTCACTGACCACACTCAACGGCATATTGACAGCTGTGTTGTTTTTGTTGTTCTCAGCGAGCTTTGCGAATATGATGAATGGCAATGGCTGTTAGCCAAAGCCAAAGCAACGCACGAGGCAGATGGCGTTGAAAGCGCGTGGAAAGTTTTTATTGCGCACTTTGAAGCGTCCACGATAAGTGTCAGACGTCCGCGACATATCCTTATCACGTCTTAGACATTAAATTTAAATAAATACCAATGTACATATGAGTGAGTACGTGAGTATGCAAATAAAATTAATAATGCTGATTAGCGAAATGTGGGCCAAGAGATTATGCTGATTAAGTGGTCCGACATGCTAATGCGTGTGCAGCATAAAAATTGCTCGCAAATTACCCGCAAATCACTCTCTAACAGTGAACAGTGAACCGGGCTCGCCCGCAGCTCCGCAGCCCAACCACCCACGGCTAGCACCTGTTATCGCACCTCTGACATGGCCACACATGTGAATTTAATTAAATTCGTATGTAGATGGATTTTCAATCAGTCATATGCCCGCCCCCTGTCTTATCACGGCTAAAATGCAAAACAGACACCCGGACATTATCTGCGGCCTGTGGCTGTGCGTGTGTGTTTGTGTGTGTGTGTGTACGACACTTCCACAAGCACACCTGACATATGTTGCACTCTGCTTGCCACTCATCGCTTATCACAAGCATTTCGTTTAACACACTCGCCACCCACAGCAGCAACAACAGGCATGCAAAAGCCTCACTCAGTGGCACAGTTTCAAACTGGAGGCTTGGTGGCAGGTGTAAGGGCAGGTGTAAATGCAGGTGTAAGGGCAGGTGTATGGCATGAGGCGGCGGGCTATTCCAATGGCATCCCATAAAAACGTTGACATAAAAATTAACATAGCCATAAAAGTAAATTCGCCAATTTACGACAAAAAATATACAAAGAAAAACAAATGGAAAAATACCCGACTACTTCATACCATAATTAAACGAATTAACAAAATTATGATTATTGTTATGTTTTTATTGTTATAGTTTTTTTTATTATTAGACATTTTATTAGTGGGGTTTTCAATATTATTATGATTATCATAATCAATATTATTATTATTATTATTATTATTATTATTATTATTATTATTATTATTATTATTATTATTATTATTATTGTTATTATTATTATTATTATTATTATTATTATTATTATTATTATTATTATTATTATTATAAATATTTCAACCGGGAACCTTCAGTAGAGAGTTTATCTTGACTCCTAGCACCAAATTTATTCTAATAATTTGTATCTATTGAACTTATCGTAACACATCATTGGCATACCCGTTTTGCATACTCAAGAAATACAGGGTGGCAAAAGGTATAGTCACTCAGCGGTTGAGTTAGGCGCAGGTGTCGTTTAAGACCTGACACACCCGCGAGTCTAGAATTGCATAGGGATGTCGCCGAATGGTTTTAATGTTAGACCAATTTTCCTTATCAACTAAAGTTGGGTTCGACATTCATTAACATTACAAAAAGAAAACTTGAAGAAGTCAAAAGGAAAAAACAAAAGAAATTTAACGAAATGAAATTGTGGCGATATCATTTCTCGTTGGGCAAATGTGCGCGTGTGTGTAATGGTAATATTTTATGGAGAGGCCGACTAATGCCGAGGCCAAAGCCACAGGAAAACAATGGCAAAAATTACCAGGGATTCTGTGTGCCTGGCATGGAAACGCAGCGGCCTCTAATGGGCCACCAACCAGGCCTGATTGGCTTGTCGTGCTGTGTGGGTGCATTTATTTTATGGGCTGTCGAGAAAACTCTAAGCGAAACAGAGATTTAAGTGCCAAGCACAGGAAAATAGTCAAATTAAGATCTTAAGCTGGCTAACAACTGAGTTGATGCCCGCTTAACCCGCTTCGGCTGCAGCTTTAAGAGGCGCCACTTCAACTGCACACACACAGATACGCAGTTTGTCTGTGTAGTTGTGTGAGCGGAAGTCAACGAAAGTGGTTGCCGTTGATTGTGCTGTAACTGTTAATGAAACCGCAATTAGCTGGAGAAAACTTTGTGGGGAAAACTTTTCATTTCCAGTTTTCACCTGATCATCAATCATTATCCACCAATTATTGTTTGTTATTCGAAAAGGCGTCACACCAAAAGCAATTGGGTTTTACGATCTCACAATCTATCATAAATATATCATAATCACTATATTAACCAAATATATGAAACGTTATCAGTTGCTTCCACGAATTGGCTTTACAATAGACACACTGCGCTCCCTGCGCTGTCTTCCGCATGGTGACACATCCGACATCCGTGGGATAAACTCAAGTGCAGCGCAATTTAAATGCAATTTGTGACAGTTTCGCTTTAGCTTGACTTTCAACTGACACGCACGCTGTGGGCGTCAAAGGGAGGGCGAAGCTGCTGGCAAGGACATCCAGCAACTTCCCCTTATCCCTATTTCGACGTGTTGCCGTTGTCGTGCCGCTGCAAGAATAAGTCAACACATAGCTGAACAAAGGAATTCCACTTTAATATATCGCAAAAATGCGCAGTAGCAACAACAAGAAGAGGACGCAAGAATATTATAAGGACTCTTCATCCATTTTGACTAGACTTTCAATCCATAAATCTCTGTGAATTTTAAAGCGCTCGATTGGATTATTATTCCCTTTACCCACGAATTGCTCTTTTGAATAACTTTCGGCATGGCAAAAAAGACTTTATCTAGACATATTTTTAACAAAGGCAAAGCTGACAACTTTTTGAAAGATGCGAACGGAAGGACAGGATACGAGGCAGATGCCTGCCCGGCGTATACGCAATATGTGTGTCACGTGCGTCAAACTTTGAGCAGAAGCCTTAAAATTGATTTTGAAGTAATGAATGTATCGGACGCCTGACGCCCATCGATACTGGTAAACATCCCCCTGAACTCGTGATTAATGACCAGAGACAATGTCTTTCTCTTATTTGCTGGGTTCGCCTTTATTGTTCTGCCTTACAAGAACCCTATGTGGTAGGCGCCCCTGCCGAAGGGGAAGCTGCTCCGTGTCTCTAGAAAAAAGATGCCCGCAGTTGCCTCAACGCCCATACGCTGCGAGGACCAACGGCAGTTCTGTGCACTCATGTCCTCCTGGGAGCTGCATAGGGCACCAACGAAGTCGTTCGCTGTTGACCACATTTCGGCCGCCAGGTCTAGAGCTCGTTCATGCGAGCAGGCATCCGGGTCTGGTGTGACACTGCAGCCAGGCTGCTGTTGCCCCCCGTTTGGATAATAGTCCACGTCACCTAGTCGCGCCATGGTGCCCAGTCCATTGCCATTGGTGTGCATGACCTCAACGAGGCATGCATCTTCCGCTGAGAGCCTATGCTCGAGCTTGTCGCAGTCCCCGCTGGGATCCAATGCTGTGATTCGTGGCACCTGCTCGCCCAGCTGCTGCTGCACCTGATCAGCCACGGCGCCGGACAAATGTGCACCCTCGCCAAAGCCCACCAGCTGCTGCTGCCGCAGCGGCACATCGAACTGTCGCTGCAGTAGGATTAGCAGCCCACTCACGCTGGCCACAATATCCGACTCGCTCTGGCCCTCAGCCAGGTCAACGGCAAACACATTGCAAGCCTCTCGTTCCAGCAGAGCGGATGCTAGTTTCAAGTGCTCTTCGCCAACTGTTGTCGAGCTGTTGCCCGACAAGCGGGGGATGGATACTCTAGAGATGGAATAAATTTTCAAACGGGATTCTGGTCAAGTTTCGTCTACGACTTACACAATAGGTTCCAGCGCATAGAAGGAGGAGCGCAGCAGTGATTCCACCTCCGGATCGATATGTTGTGGTGTGTTTCCATTGCGACGTGTATAAAGCAGATATCCTGGCGCAGCGGCATCTTCTAAAGAACTTGAGTGTTGCCTAAGTCTGTCCATGGTCTGATTGGCATTAATTTACTCACCTGAAGCGATTGCGGCGGCAGCCAGCAGTAGGCAAAAAGGCATTACCTCGATGAAACGCATTTTCCAATCAACTGAAGGCGGTCAACCCCAGGCATTCCGCGGACCGTCGATTGCTGTGCGGCAAAGAACTGATTAGATTATCGTGTCAATTGACGATAAGCGCGCCTAATCAAAAATATCTCAGCCGTGACACATTAGAAGCCACTGCGCATGAACGACACCTGGACGCTGGCTGTCTGGGCTTTCAGCATTTGACAGGCGTTTGGTTTGTTTTGATTGCGACACAAATTGTTATTTATGGGCTTGTTGTAGTTTGTCAAATTAATCAAGCCACCGTGCCATTCGATGTATTTGCATTGAATTGCATTTAATTGCTTGACAGATCAACTTGAAGTCGTGTTGGATTCAAAGCACTTTACTCGTTAAAGTCAGACAGCTCGACGGGCCCTGCCACCTGGAATTGCTGCAATTAGAGTGCAGCTGCCTCATGGCGTTGCATCAATGTCAGCCGGAGAGGCAACATTTGACAGCCACGCAGAGTTTGCACAGATGCGGACACTCCCACACAGCTCATCAAGGATATTGACCCACATCTGGTGATGGTCAAGTCTTTTAATGAGCCCAAAGCTTGTGCTTCTGCAGGCTTATGCATTCATTCATCCATCGTACAATGTCTATCATAATCCAGCCTTTTTGGGTCAGGCTAACCAGACGGGAGCTTGAAGCGAAAATGTTGCCACAGCTCTCAGCGAAGCGTTAACGGCGCAGATAAATTGTTTGCAAAATTGTCTGTCAAGTACACGCGGCGGCGTTGCCAAACGGGCATCAATTAACCAAACACCATGGAACTAACGCCCATTTGCCACCAGCTCAGGCGCTCCGCTTGCCGGCTCAATGGGCACGTCAGGCGATGTGAAGCTCACGCTAGATTTATGGAAAAGCGCCTCTTATTAAATGATGCCAGGCCCGGGCAATTTATAACCAGGCTTAACATTTTGTTCGTAAGGTGGGCGGGGCAGTGCGTGTCAGTTTTTTTTTTGTATACCCTGTTAACTGTAAGTATAAATAGGTTATGCAAATCCCTATGTGCCACATCGATATGTGGCTGCCTGAAGCGATTGGAATTTCTGCAATTAAAGCAATTAAAAGGTAGTTTTTTGTGTAACGAAATTCTGTTTCTGTTCTAACGATTCGCTCAGCTTTAAAGCCAACGTTTCGTACAGCTGGAGTCCGGATTGGACTATTATATTGTATAGCTGCCATAGAATGGAGTTTTTGTTTAAAAAGATATCTGGACTGAACTTGCCCTTAAAGGTGCTCTACTCTCTTCGTTATATGTAAGCAGCATCAGACTATTTAAACACAATACTCTAGAGAGATCAATCCTGTTCTTTTCTTAAAATGTAGTATTACGTTTTTGCATTTAAGTGCGTTTTGTCACCTGCATTAAAGCTTGTCAGCAGCATAAAAGCATTCCACCACGCATGGAATGCACTGATGTAGTGTGACAGGCTGCGAGACATGTCGTGAGTGTGTGAGGTGTGTGTGGGAGTATTTGCGTGCCTGTGTGAGTAAGTTAAAGTGGCATTGTAATAAGCCAAGTGAGAGAAGTGTAGCATACCCCAGGGACGGATGCAGCCAATCAGCGTGTACGGGGGATGGAAATAAAAGCCCGATCAAAGGGACGCTCAATTTGCCGCGTGTGCAAACTTTGAAGTGGCTGAAAGCGATTCAACATAATAAATTACTCTGATATCTATGATAGCTGCAGCAAGTGCGAAGGTTTGGCGAATATCACACATACGCCGGGTAAAACCAACCCAGCCGAAAACGCAAAAAAGCCAAAAGTCATACACAGCTGCAGAAGGGCGCGTGAATGGAGCAATCAGAAAAGTCTTCCAGTCGGGCACAATCCAAACAAAGACATTTTGTGGACTGGGGCGACTATCATTGATTCCACATGTGCTTTTTTCTATGCTGTGAAAGAGTGGAAATCATTTTAGATGTGACGGAATTTCTTATGAAAGTTTTATTACTTTGCGCGTTGTTTGCTCAAATGTGGCTGGAGTTCGCGTTGAGACCTTATGCAGTACGAATAAGATAGGGTGCCAGGAGTCAACCACGTATATCAATCAATTACTGACCAACTTCGAGTGGGACATACGATACTTTCTATTGAATATCTGCAGGGGAATATATCAAATTATAACATTTAAGTGTTACTCCCGAGAAACGCCTTTTAATAACCAACCCCAGCAAGGCTGCTGTAAAATATGCAACACAATATGACAAGAACTAAAAGCCTTGATGTCTCACACAGGACAAACGCTGGGGGTAGCAGAGCGACGGCCATCGAGTGAATGTAATTGACAACAAGAGGGCGAAGGAGCTGTTGTTACAGCTGTGAGTTTCACAAAAATGTTGCAACACGCCAAAGGACCATCTTACTACTGCCAGACTGCCAGCACAGGATCTACTGCCTCCACTCCAGCTATCCAAGTCCAATTAAATTAAACGAAGCGACAAACATCCTCAAGAAACTCACTTCTCACTGCCGGCTGAAGCCAATTTCACGCAACCCTCGTGGCGCGTAATGAGTACACCCCGTATCGCCTTCCTGCCAACCAGTCTACATATTCGACGCCATCCTGGCCTATTGTTTTTGCTGCTCTGCTTGTACCAGTCGGCTTCTTGCCATGCGGAGGTCTTTACTCTGGGCTATCTTACGGGCTCGCAACGTCGGCCGGGAAATCTGGACTATCAGCGACCAGGCATCACCATTTCGGGCGCCATCTCTCTGGCCGTGGAGCAAGTCAATGCTGGCAAATTGGGCGCCCTGGGCCACTCACTCGAGTTTGTTGTGGCCGAGACCTACGGGGACGAGGTCGCCAGCATACGACAGACGGCAGCACTATGGACGCAGCAGGTGGCCGCTTATATTGGACCGCAAGAGACTTGCGTTCACGAGGGACGCATGGCGGCGGCCTTTAATCTGCCTATGATATCCTATGTGAGTGTAAAGTCCGTAAATCAATTATTCGATAAATGTTTTAATTCCTAATTTAATCCCGACAGTACTGTACACATCGAGATCCTTCCAATAAAATAGATTTTCCGACGTTCGCCAGAACACGACCCCCGGACACACAGATCTCCAAGTCGGTGGTGGCGCTACTGTTGGCCTTCAACTGGACTCAGGTGAGTTTTCTCTATCTGGACGATGCCAGCAGTCAGTATCAGCCCGTGGCGGAGACCATACTCAACACGCTGAGTGGCGCGGGTGTCAGTGTCCGTGACATTCGCACCTGGAACACTATTTACCATCATGGATTTATGGCCAATCCGTTCGACACGCTCGTGGAAGAAACCCATGCGAATACACGTAGTAAGCAGGGATATTCACAGATATCGATGAAAATTTGAATTCTAATTCTTTGTCGTAGTCTACCTAGTTCTCGGTCACTACTACGAACATGTGGGTCTGATGGTTAGTCTACAGCAGAAAGGTCTTCTTTCCCGTGGCGACTATTTCGTAGTGGGCATTGACATTGAGCAGTATGAGCCGGCCAAGCCAGAAAAGTATCTCCGAGGCCTGCTGATGGAGAATGTCGAACCGCTGGCAGCGCAAGCATTTCAGTCATATCTTGGCATAGTACCCACAGCGCCCGTTTCCTTTGCCACATTCGCCAACGAGGTAAGTTCATGGGACAGTCATTTTGCCTGCTGATTGATGCGATGCATCCGCTTCAGTAAATGCGGTCGTCTCCTTACACACAGCATAACCAATTGTTTGCGTTCTCTGTTTCGCCCTCGTCTAGGTTAACAAATACATGGAACGACCGCCATTCAATTTTCCCAATCCACTGGGTCTTTTTGGCGGCGCGAAGCAGGTTAGTCCGAAGCTCTCCCATTCGGCTCGGTTCCCATTAACATGTTTTCCTTTCCATTCGCTCGAAGATAAGCGCTGAGGCAGCCTATCTCTATGATGCCGTGCATCTCTATGCCAATGCCTTGTTGTCCGTCTTGAAGTCAGGAGGAAGGCCCAGGAATGGCAGCCTCATTGTGGCGGCTATCAAGGGCTCGCGCTATCTGAGCGCCATGGGGTGAGTAGCCTAGGCACACGTATGAATCTGCTCTGATTCTTATCACACACGGCGTATAGTTATCATGTGTATATTGACGAAAATGGAGACGCCGCCGGCAACTACACAGTATTAGCGAGAGGAACAATCCGTAACAGTCGCAACCAGACGGTATTGGGTCTACTGCCCGCAGGCACCTTCAGCCACAAGAGCACCAACAGCAGCAGCGAGGCCTTGCCGGTGAGTAATCCTTGTGTGTGCTCTGCCACGTTTTTTATGAAAGCTACTTTTGCATTTTTACGCTTGCCCTTCAGATGCAGGTAAGGGTTTTTGTTAGAGCATTCCCACATATAACCGCTTTTACTTTTTTTGTACTCATATCCCATGTCCATCCCTACTGTAGGATCTGAATTTGTATCGCAACATCGACTGGGTGGGTGGGCTGCGTCCTGCGGCTGCTCCACGTTGCGGTTTCGGTGGCGAGAAGTGCGTCAGTAAGTTAATTACACTTCCTAGCTTCCTTCACTAGCTTTCCTTTAAATAAGCGCATTCCTTAAACTCTAGATTATACTGGCGAAATATCTGCAGGCATTGCTGGGGGTGCGCTGCTCTTGCTAGGTCTTGTTTCGCTGGTTCTCTATCGCAACTGGCGCTACGAGCAGGAGCTGGACAGCCTGCTGTGGAAGATTGACTTTCGCGAAGTTCAGATCCATGACAACGAGCGGGAGCAACAGAGCCAAAAACAAACCCGAGTGAGTCACACACAAACTTGTCTTTCGAATTTACTGACAGTTAAATTAATGATGCTGACAGTCAAGGAAATTGACTATGAATAAGTGCATTGGCTATTTAAAGGGTTATTACTGACAACAAAGTGCCTTTTATGTGGGGCGTATTTCCGACAACATTGTGTGGATTGTAAAAGGTTTAGACTGAAGTGAATGTGCATAAGAAATCATGATCCTTTTCATTTACATAGACATTTTTTAACTATATTCGATGCGACTTTTTGTCTAAGCGTCTATCCTGCCATGTTTGCATGTTTGACAGCATTTCATAAATCAATTGCCGCGTCGTCTTCCTTCGCAGTCAACCCATCCTCTAATCCGCACCAGCCAGGTTAGTCTCAGCTCCAATCCTGATGCAGACTTTCGCTACACGACAATCTTCACGCCGATTGGACTGTATAAGGGTCAACTATATTCTATCAAGAAGGTGCGCAAGAAGAGCGTGGACATAACAAGGGAGATGAAGAAGGAGCTGAAGCTGGTAAGCAATTGTATCTTCGGATTCCTTCAGATCTAACTTCAACTCACAACTAGCTGAGGGACGCCCGCCACGACAACATATGCGCATTTATCGGTGCCTGCACGGAACCACCCAACATCTGCATCATCAGCGAGTATTGCACTCGTGGCAGCCTTAAGGTTGGTTGCTGGATCTATCTGCCAGAGCGAACGCCAAGACTAACCGCCCCTAATTTTGCAGGACATACTGGAGAATGAGGATGTCAAGCTGGACAACATGTTCATTGCCTCCATGGTGGCGGACATTATACGCGTGAGTGCTGTTGTGTAACATTATACTAATGGCATCCCCTCCCGTTCATTCAACGAGTATGTGTTTGTCTGACCCCAAACTTCTGGCTTCCGCAGGGCGTCATCTACTTACACGAGTCACCCATCCGATTCCATGGCTCGCTGTGCACATCCAATTGCCTGGTGGACTCGCGTTGGGTGGTCAAGTTGACGGACTTTGGTTTGTTTGCTTTCAAGCAGGGCATCGAGGACAACTCTACGGACATGCAGCATATGTCGGCCAAGTGTCTCAGTGAGTTCGTGCGTGCATTTATGCGATGTGATAGTTACGTAGTTTCTTCCAGAGCTGCTCTACCGAGCCCCAGAGCTTTTGAGGCAGGGCCCTTCCTCGATGGTGATGGGCACACAGCGCGGCGATGCCTACTCGTTTGCCATAATACTTTACGAAATGCATGTACGGCGCGGCCCGTTTGGGGAGACCGGTCTGACACCAATGCAGTGCCTGCAGAAGGTTATGCAGCCACAGGATCAAGTCCATCCTTATCGACCCTCGCTGCAGCCACTCGAGACCGCCTTCGATTGCGTCAGTGAGTGTCTGCGCGAGTGCTGGGCCGAGCGTCCCGAGGATCGCCCTGAGTTCAAGGCAATACGCGCCAAGTTAAGGCCGCTGCGCAAGGGAATGAGACCTAACATCTTCGACAACATGATGGCCATGATGGAAAAGTATGCCAACAATTTGGAAGCCCTCGTGGACGATCGCACGGATCAGTTGCAGGAGGAAAAGAAGAAGACTGATGCCTTGCTGCATGAGATGCTGCCGCGCTGTGTGGCCGACCAGCTAAAGAAGGGCCTTAAAGTGGACCCCGAGCACTACGAACAAGTCACCATATATTTTAGCGATATTGTCGGTTTCACGGCCATGTCTGCGGAGAGCTCGCCCCTCCAAGTGGTGGACTTCCTTAATGATCTCTACACCTGTTTCGATTCTATCATCGGGCATTACGATGTATACAAAGTGAGTTTCAACCTCTGTGACTAATAAGGAATGTACTATCACCTTACAAATGTCCTTTGGCAACAGGTTGAGACCATTGGCGATGCCTACATGGTCGTATCTGGTCTGCCCCTGCGCAACGGAGATCTGCACGCCGCGGAGATTGCCACTATGTCACTGCACCTGCTCAGCGCCGTGTCCGAGTTTAAGATCCGTCATCGACCCACCAATCGCCTATTGCTTCGCATCGGCATCCACTCAGGTCCCGTTTGCGCGGGCGTCGTGGGACTAAAGATGCCGCGTTACTGCCTCTTTGGGGATACGGTCAACACGGCGTCGCGCATGGAGTCGAGCGGAGTGCCGCTCAAGATTCACTGCAGCTGGCAGTGTCGGCAACTGCTGGAGCGACTGGGTGGCTATCAATGCCAAGAACGCGGCATGATCTCGATGAAGGGTAAGGGAGAGCAGCGCACCTACTGGCTAATGGGCGAGGATGATGAGGCACGTGTGCGTCGCACTTATGAACGCTCCCAACGGCGCGGTTCGCGGGCCCTTAACAAGTTCATCCAGGGCACCATTAAGCAGGCCCAGGAGCAGGCTAACGACTGTGGAATACGCTCCTCGCTGAAGCAAAAGAACCTGCCGCGAAACTCACTGACTCGATCCTCCAGCCTTGAGTCGCCCAAGAAGCTGCGCTTTGCAGCCGGAAACATGCTGGAGCATCATCGATATCACAGGTTTGCCAATGGGCTAGACTATGACTGAGCAATAATAACCATGTCGTTTCCAGTGACGAGGCCTTGCTGGAGGTGGACTCCTACACGGGCCTACGTCGTTCCTCCGGTGGCTCGACACACTCCCGCTACGAGGAGTCAACTCTATCCTGCCAAAGCATCGAACAGCTTGACCCGCAGCAGCAAAAGCGGCGGCCGTTCTCCTATCCGACGGTTAACACGCCGCTGCTGATGAATCACGTTGAAGTCTAAGTCGGATCGAAGAAATCACATTATTAGAATATGTTGTCAGTATCTTTAGCCAAGTATTATTGTTGTGGTGTTCAGCTCTTGTCAGTTGCTTTAAGTGTTGTCAGTGGGTGCATAATGTCCCCTCTTAATCATATGCGTGCATACAAAGTACATCCTAGGCCTATTTGCTGGATCCGCAGACGGAAATCAAGGTATGCTATATATGTGCAATTCGTAGTATCAGCATATTGTGAGAGTGATTACAAATCTAGTCGTTGTATACAAAATAATACGCTAGTTTAGACAGTAGCTTAATCTTAAATTTAAAACAGTATATTGATATATCATATGATCAACATGATGTCTGTAAACCCGAACAAAAACTTATTGACGATTCGATGCACGGTTCGAACGAGTCACGAATATATTCATAGATGTGTATATGAATCGCTCAAACCTTGTCCTATTATTTTTTTTTTAGCCCTGAACGAAAATGGTTTTGTGCAAATGTATGTAACAGGGAGAAGGAAGCAACTCACTAGCTGAGTCAATCTAGCTATGTTCCTCCGTCTGTCTGTCCGTTCGTCTGTCTGTCCGTCCGTCTATGAACGCATCGATTCCAGAACCTGTAAGAGCTAAAGACTTTTAAGCGTAGGTTCTCCTAGTGCCCGAGCAGAAGGGGTGTGTTGTCCGATAATCAATAACTTGTCCTGTTTCCAAGCAATCGATAAAAATTGATGTCGATATCCTGTTTATGAGAAAATTTCCTAGGTTTTAATTGACAGTCACAAAATTTGACATGTAGCTTCTAGAATTGTTAATATTTAATTTGATAGAAACCTCCTCTCCTCGCCCTACTCGTAGCTCGAGTTACATGTGTTAGAAGAAGGTTCAGGGTATCTCCTAGTCGGGCACTCCCGACTAGAGCACTCTTACTTGTTTTAATTTTAAGCTGTGTAAATTATTATTTGTTGAAATATTTTATACAAGCGGGCATACCCCGGTCTTGCCCCTGGTACGTATAAAATATACTTATAATAAAGAGCCAAATTTCGTGGAAATCGGATGAGATTTTACCTCGATATGGGGTTAGGAAATGTTGACCTATTTCTATATAGGATTTTTGAGGAGACTATTATTACATAAATTTTAAACAAGCATAATGTTGTTTTCATATTTGCCTAGTAGCAAAAATATCGCCTGCGCTTTGATTGAAACTAAGAAATTATGGAAAGTAAAATATGCTGAAAGAAATCGGTATATTAAACATAAGGCTTAACGGAGAGTTAGGTTGTATTGTTTTTTGGTGTACTTACCCGATTCAAAGCTTTTTCTAAAATATATTTTGGAGTTACGGCTTTCAGCGGGTTCGTTTAAAAACCGGTTTGTAGTTTTGGAAAAACAGCCGTGTGTGGATTTTTTTAAATGGCGAATTTATTTCAAATTTTCTTGTGGTCTTGAAGACACTTTCGCTATATATATATCATATATTTTTATATTTATAATTTTCAAACTTAACGTGTTTTCTTTATTGTTATATTTGAGTTTAAAACCAATTTGTGCATTTCATTTGGGCTTTTAATTTGTGGGCCCTTATTCTCCTTATTCTCTCTAAACTCTTGCGAAAGCCAGCTTGCAAAAATTTTAAATTGCTTGTATAAGTACGTATTATATAATGTATAATCTCTAATAGGGAATTTCAATTTGATTGCTTTTGTTTGAACTTAGTATTGCTAGATATATGTATGTATTTATATGTATTTGTGTTTCGTTAGTTTATATAGTTTTGTTAATTTGATAAGCCACAAGCTTTAAAGCGCACTTCAGTGCATAACATGAAATTTCATAACTTCAAAAATCCTTCTCTTCTTCTTATATATATATATATATATCTGTAAACCATTTGTATGCGTATGCGTGTGCTTTTTATTGGTGGTCTGTTAATAAACTTTGTTTATACAATTCTACACAATTCAACAATTTACTAAATAACAATCTCACATACAATTCATTCTAGGCATGATTGTATGTATTGTATATGATGCGTTCATTTTGGTTTTTTTTTTTCTATCAAAATGGTTGCAACGACAAATCTACTCAAAATATGCATTTATAATGTCTGTCATATATAATATAATATAATATATCTCTCATTGTTTATATAACAATGTAGTTCTCGATTATTGTACGACTGCCAGAAGCATTTGTCGGCGGCTCGATTCGGTACAAAACTAACAAATGGAGCAGTGCTTTTTTTGCGAGCACTAATAACAAATGTTGTTTATAATTATAAATACATATACACGTAAATTCGCACTATATATATATATATATATCTGTAAATATATATATATATGTATATGTCAGTATTTGTTAAATGCGTCTCTGAAAAAATAGTATGTCAACAATTTTATAAATATTTCATCTTGTCTCTTTTCGAGTTTTGATTAATTCGCTTTGCACCCTTCAATTGACGAATGCTCAATTCTAAGCTAAAGCCAGCGATTTGTAGGTTTCCAATAGCATTAAGTTAAAAAAGTAACTAGCGATTCGTGGACGATAGAATTATCCTACATAATAATATATATAGTGATATATATAGTGATCATTTAGAAAGTGAACTCTTTGGCTCCTTTCGATTGCCGTTCATCAGAATGATGGATGAATCTGGTACGAAATTCCAATTCTAGTTGCTTTTCGTTAAATGGACTCACTGAAAGTTGGTTTCATCAGCGCCTGATGACAATTTTTTCCAAGTGACAAATAGGCTTTGGGGTAACATCCAATAGTTAAGATTTGTTCCCTTCATCGAAAATTTAAAGCTTGCTCGTATAGGAAAATCTACATATTTATATGCAGCTGCAGGCTGTCCTTTGCATACCCTATTTTCCCAAGTTGATGCCGAAAGTCTAGTTATAGCCAAAAGTTCAGGTTAAGCCATCCAAGGTGTTCCAATCGATGAAGGTGTATAGAGCACAGACACATTCCAGAGGATTGTGCTTGTCCTGCTGTATAAAAATAGTCGTCGACTCGATTGCGCTGCGGTCAGAACTTCATCTGGGCTTTTTCGCCAGGCTGGTCGATCTGTTGGGATGAGAGAGAGCTTTGTTGAGTCGATTATGCCAGCATGAGCTATCGCTCCACCCACCTTCGGATACCGTGCCGTGGGCTGGAAGGAGGTGTGTGGCATGGTGTAGGTGGCGCCGAGCCGCCCGATGAGCCACGCGACGACGCGATCGACAAAGTTGAGGCACGCGGTGCCGAGCAGCCCAAGTAGATAGCCGAACCCTTGTCAATCTCGCGCAGATCGACCCGCGATCCGTGGACAGATGAGGGCACCGAGCCTAGCAACAATTCAAATACGATCTTAGCTCGGCTCGTCAAGGTGCAAGTGCAAACATTTACCCGTATAGGCATGTAGGCCCGCCGGACTGCTGCGGGGTCGCACGCCGAAGCCGCTCACGGTGCTGGCGCTGCGCTGCAGCTGTGAGCTTCCATTCCCCACGTTCCCCGCGGCGGCTGGCGCCTCCTTCTGACTTCCGGCTGTGTTGCCCTGGCCCGTTCCACTCATAGAATTAACCCTGCCGCCTGACTTGTAGCTGTAGCGCGAGGGCGAACGTTGTAGTTGGAGCTGCTGCTGCTGCTGGCGCTGTTCCCTCCGTGCATCCTCGATGGCTGCCGCATACTCTGCTGCCTCGCTGGAGGTAGTGGGGGTCAGAGTCGAGGCTGGCTGCTGGTAGGCAATCTCATCCTCGGGAATACGCTCATTACCTACCGAACGGCGCTGCAGAGGCGAGTGCTTGGGCGATGTGGGGCAGGACTGGGCAGCCACAACAACGCCTCCGGCAGCGCTGCTGACGCCCAAAGTACTTGAGGATGAGTGCGTGTTGGCATTGGAGGACTGGGCGCGTGTCCTGGAATGTGTGGTGGAAGCGGTCGACGGCCGACGTCGGAACAGTCCCTTGGTGGGGTCCATGTTGCAGACGCCTAATGGAAACGAACAAGCACAGAATGGGGCAAAGTTTCAGTGACAAAAGCCGGTCAAACATTTTATTAGACTAGATTTAAAAGTTAGATCGAAAAATTAGCGCTTGATCTCCGGTTTTCTGGGCGTCCGCTTGACTGGAGTTTGGCGAGGCGTCTGACTAGCGGAGTCGGCGGCCTTCTGCCTAGGGGCCGTGGCGGATCGCTGCTCTTCCTCGAACTTTTTTGCCAATCTTTTCATGTGAGCCGTGTAGGGGCTGTGCCGCTCTTCTTCCTTTGCATTCTCGTCCAGGTTGTTGACAAAGCGGCCAACGTTTGCGTCTGCATTGTAGTAGACCACATTGGGCATAAGCTCTTCGCCCGAGCTGCTGCTGGATATGCCGTTTGAGTCGTCATGATCGGTATCAAGGTCTGTCTCACGCTCCGACTCCAGGTCGGACACCGAGATCTCTTCACTGCTCAGCTGCTCAAATGTTCTGTTCTTCCACTTGTCAACGATGAACCTAAGAGTGTAGGCAACATTTTGCCGGACTTGGGCATTGCCCGAGCCTGAAGCCTCACGGCCGGTAATGGAGAAGCCGCCAATTGCGTAAGTGGGTATGCTATCACCTGTGGGACACTTTTCGCCGCGAGAGCAATTGCCCTCGCATATATCTCTATTCTGCAACAGCTCCTGATAGTTATCCAACGCCAGTCCACACTTGATTCGATCAAGCTGCTCCAGCGCCGACGACGGGAAACGCTCTCTCAGCCGCCGTCGCTCATCGGCCAGCTTATATTGCTCGAACTCCAGCAGCTGGTTTTGAAAGCCCGTGTTGGGATTGGCCACGGCGCGACCAGCGCGCACCACCTTCAACGCCTCTTTCCAGTTCAGATGCGTAGCCGTCATTATATAAGCCACGGCGACGGTCACCGAGCGGGACATCCCGGCCAGACAGTGGATCAGCACGTTGCCCTCGCGTAGCCGAGCTGCGTGAATGAAGTCGTTGCACACCGAAAAGTATTGTGACAAATTCTGATCCGGCGTATCCGAGGCCATAACGCACAGATAGTGCTTGTCCTGAAAGTGGACCCCATTAGTTAGAAACAAATTAGTTGGCTCAAGCTGGGGCAGGGCATACCGGCAGCAGACGCCTTGGACTGTCATGTATGGCTATAATGTGAGAGATTTTGAACTTCTCCAGCTGCTGATAATCTTTGGAGTCGCGGTAATTGCCCACATATAGTCCCGGCAAGACCTGTCAAGCAAAAGGAACACGTTTAATAAAACAGAATTATCATAGGAAACGACTGTTTACATTTCCCATATGCCAATTCATCTCGTTAATTATGGTAAAAACAAAAAGCCGATTGAAGGCCTTACTGTTTTATATACACGATTGGATTTGTTTATTTGAAAATACAAAAGCTTATTTGTTGTCTATTTGTTGTTGCTACAGGCAACTAGCCTTGACAACTAACTCTCAGGGTCGACCCTTAATGCACACTATGTTGAAACAAGCAAGAGTGCGCTCTACTCGGGAGCGCCCGACTTGAAGATACCCTGCACTCACCGCCGAACTAACGATGCAAATTTCTTTCACACATACACACACGGGCATCCCAGTCGTCGGTCTTGGAACAACGATGAGGTCTTTAGATTGCAATTGATCCAGGTATGAAGAATCATAGGACTCTCAGACGATCCGAGCGATGGACAATCCTGCCTTTATGTACGTCATCCGGAGGGACATACAAACTATTTTCCAATCTGGAGCAATGAATTCGGAGACGGAAATGAGAAATTAACTACAAGCTAACGCAGTTTTTTACTGGACACGGCGGCGACAGTAAGTAGCTTCATAGGTTCAAGCGCGGAGACACTCCAGGGTGCGCAAACTGACCAAATCGGCTTTTGGATTTGGTTACATATGACAGGATAAGTAGGCAGGTCTGAGCCTGAGCTATCCAGCTATCGTTCTTTAAGAATTCCCCAATCTCTAGCACTTTCACGGACAAAGAAACCGACATGATTATGTCAATTCGATTGTTGATTCTGACCAAGTTTATATATATTGCATACTATATGGGGTCGAAGATGCCAAGCCATTTTCATTAGGTTCAGAGTACAGAAAAAGCAGCGCTTGCAATCCAACCTTTTGTTATTATGTATTGTAAAATGCAATGAATTGGCATTGGGTTTTTATTATTACAATGGCATTTCTGTCAATTCTCTTGATTTGAACTTCGTTCGGTTCCGTTCAGTTTGGCAGCATGCATAACTCTTACCTTGTTCATACCATTCCCCATGTTTCCTCATTTAAATGTGGCAGTCAACCTTCTTCAATTGTCAAAGCCTGCAAGTATAAAAAGAAAAAAAAAACAAATATAAATCGAGAGAAACTTTTATTTGACAAGTTCAGGGCGAATTCCATGTGAAGGCTAATGCGGAGGCGACAAGCACGACGACCAAAGCCCCGTTTCGTTTGCATATATTGTTGTTTCTGCCCCTGATGAAAGTGCAAGTGGCAGCTGTTGCGACTGTCATGGCCTCATCGCTGCCAACAAGTACCCTCACCTGCAGCACAACCAGAAACACAGCCCAAGGAGCAGTCGAGCAGCAGAGCCGGGTCTTCTCCACGGATAGACAAACGTGGCCTAGACGCAGACAATGGCAAAAGCATCGCATCCGTTGCGGAAGTAAACAATCCTTGACGTCGCTGCCTTTGTTGCAACTCATTAGTGGGTTAGGCACACTGTAAGACAGACAGACAGACAGACAGGCAGACGGACAGCCAAACCGGGGCACATAGTAAAAGCAGCGGCATAGTATTGTTGGGGCATGCAGCTCATTACGATTGGAACTGAATGCCAAAGTTCATATTTGGCAACTGAGCATTTCGTGATGTGCGATGTTCGTGTGGCCCCCAGAAGTAGGCAAGGCCTAGATTATGCCCCGTTGCAACAGTTGGTTGCCTCACTTGGCCCCGTCTTTCATTCAGGCATGAAAACAAAAGCTTGCTCATCACAAAGTCAAGACGCCGCTTGGCCTGCTAAGCCTTGACTTATGCAACTCAGAGGCAGAGGCTCTGCTCATAATGCCACGCCCACCCCTGCCGCCACCCACGTCCCGCTCGAGAGCCTGTCCCTGAACATTTACTTTTATAATAGAATCAACCACATTTACATAAGTTTCAAGTTGGAGCAAAAGTGGCGCTTGCATGAATTTCATAACAACTGTCACCTGACCGCAGACTGACAAAAAGATGGCACCAAGATACGGCACGTTTGGCACGTTACCTGTCGTAACAGCTGCCTTTTCAACAAAAGTGAACCAACGCCCCCGCCACAGCCCCAAACCAGGCAGAAATTACTAAAATTATCGCAGTCAACTCTTGAGCAGGTGCCATCGCAGGTAATTGATCTGACAAGTGGCTGGTTAGTTCCTTTGCCGCAACGCCAACATGAATTTCAAGAGAACGCCTCAAACTCGGTCTAAATATAGAGAACGCCCCCCCGCCGCGCCCAGTGGGTGGCATCCAAGCATTTGGCATGCCAAGCGACACTCAATTCAATTGATTTCTGGATGTGTGTGTGCTTTTGAGCTGCTGTCCACACAGCTTATGTAATGGCTCATCCGCTGGTCAAACAGCTTTAGGACCCACACATTTCGACAATTTCACAGCACATTTACCCAACGAGTTTTACAAGCGCTGAATCCTTTTAAAAGGGGGAAAGGGGGTAGAACTAGCCGCGTATGTCCGTCCGTTACTAAGAATGAAGCCGTAGATCTGGGAAACATTAACATTATTAACTAGTAATATTTGTCATATATATATGTATATTCTCGAATATCTTTTCTTTATTTTTCCAAGATTTATTCTTTTCCTCAAGGTTTCTTAGGCATTATTAATACTCTTTCCCGTTCGCACCAATATTTCGCTAGAACCTTGTGCTTTAATTTATATGCACAGTTTGATGCCATATTTAAGCTCTGAATATTTGTCAAGGCGCGTTACAGAAGCTTTTAAATAATTCATTTAAAGAATCACAGCTCTATGCAGATGCAGTTGGGTTTGGTTCCTTGTCAACTTTGTAAGCTGACGCAAGAAATAGTGTAAATTTATTCGGTTAATATTTAAAATAATATGCGAATTGGATAGTCTTCCCTTTAAAATTCTTCTCTAAGGAATTAAACATATTACTTTATTGTACCCTCTTACACTCCGTCCCTTTATTTGTTGATCAATTCGTGTCTTTTTCAGCACATTAAACAAAATCAATAATATCAACTGGTTCGGTTGTTTGCCAAAACGAAAACCAGTTGAAAAAAACAGCGTATACCTTTAGGCGCAGCGGAAACAACATTTAAATTTATGGCCAGTTTTAATTTTAGGGAAAAACTTTGGCACCATGTTCGCCATATTAACACGGAAATGGTATTTCGGCCGCCGGACTGTCAGCCCTACCTCCACCTAGAAACGCTTCGGGCAGCCAAATGTAGATTTTTTTTCACCCACTGAAAATGGGAAATGGGGTATAATGTAGTTGGGCCAAAAGATAACTACTCTATGCAAAAGAGTTTTTTACCACTATCGAAATGAATTAACTTTTTAAATGAAGAACAAGAGAGATCTAGTCGGAAATGCTCGAAGTGCAAATATTCTGCACCTTCTTCCAAAGCCAAGTTTAAGCTTGGGTAAATGATATGTACTTCGTCTGTATACATATACTTAATGAGAACCTACATGTCAAATTTGACTCTTGCCTCTAAGGTCTAAGAAAATTGTTCAAAAACAGGATTTGGACATCGATTTGTATCGAGTTATCGAAATTCGCACAGCGACATACCAATTTTGAAAATGATCGAAAATACGTGGATGAATTACAATTACATAGAAGAACAGGGTATTTCCTAGTCAGGTATCTGTTTGTCACAAGTCTGCTGCCAATTTTTTCACTTTACCAATTGGCAAGGCATTTTGATCGAAATGAATTCATTTTCAGGCGCTTTTTATCACCTACAGGAGATGTTAGATACAAAAAAATAGATACAAATGGAGCATTTTATGCAATAGATACCCTAGAGCTATACAAAATTTGGTAGCTGTAAAGCACCAGCAATTGCTACGACAGATAGTGCCCAGAATCCGAACATTGGAGATAATCTCATCCATCTTTCGAGCTATCTGTGCAACTAATTGATAGAGAAGCCCCATTTGAACTTATCTATTAACCAAACCCCTCTTAAAGTGAATGAATTCTTGAAACAAAATGAGACTAAGTATATGTCTTTTGTTTCATGCCAGATCGGGCTAAAGCGTCGAGCTCAGGCTTTTTTCCAATTGTATATTTTGGGCTCCTGCCCCTAGCAAATAAGATCCGCACCCTACTCTACCCAGAACCCATACATAGTGTATAATAGTTTTCAGTAAACTTATAAAACAGCCAGAATGAAGCATCATTCTTCTTGATCAGAGCAATAAGCTCAATCGATATCCTTCCAATGGGAGTCTATCTATTGACCCGCACAGCCAGTTCGCACAGCCAGGGTATAAGCTAGTCTGTCATTTCCGACTGCGACAATCGAAATAAATGTTATCGTTGCTTTTATTGTCATTATCAAATAGTTATTTTCTTCTATTGTTGCTTTTATTATTTTTGTTATACGTTTCTAATGGTTAGCCGTGTAATTCAATGTTGCCCGAATGAAAAACCAGTTGCCATAAATTAGTCGAGCTTGTGGCCTTGCCGCCCGGTCAATAATTGCAAAAACAAGAACCAGCCATGTCGCCCGTGGCGTGTCGCGAGGTTATGTCTCCGACTCCGTCATGGATACTGCTCGACACAGTCAGAGCCCAACGGGCAGTCAATTATGCCGCTTAGACATTTAACTTTAGCAATAAAATAAATACATGCAAGCGGCACGAAGCGGTTCTGACTGTGGTGCGATTTATTGGAGCTGGCTTTAGGATTTCCACGGGTTGGGGCCTTTGCCTAGGCACACATGGGGCCTACGAAACTGCGCGTGTGACTCGGTCCCGAATAGGGCATTTCAATTGTTTGCCCAGAGCTCAACGAACTGTGCAAAGTGTTGTAATAAATGTCAGCCCCGGCGGCCTGTGAACCTTAAGAAAACAACAAGGAGCACACACAATCGGAAAATGCCCACACACACACACGCTTAGTAGGATGAATGCGGCCGATTAGGTTTTCTTTTCTTTTATTTCGCTGCTAGCTGGCAGTTTTAGACAAGCTCAAGGGCCTGCCAATGAACGAGCCAAGAACTAACCAGCTAAAAACCCAAAGGAAACAAAGTACTTTTTGGGCAAAACCTCGATGTGGGCACGGACAACAGCGCCGCTTTGTCTGAGGCTAGGCAAATGTCAAGATAAGTCAATGGACTGACGCAGGATAAACAAGTGAGAATGTACGACTAAAAGACGCCCTGTATACAGCTATGGACTATCTCGATCTGAGCTGGATGAGAAGTACAACCCAAATTTTATGTTACTCCGAGGCAAGCATAAGGATTTCGGAGAACAGGAGATGTGATATACAAGCAGCTTATGAATATACAAGAACTTATATTCCAAACGTGAGGACATAATATGTTGATGGAGAAGATTATGCATGGGTTCTGCCAGCTACCAAACCAGGATACCTTCTTGTACCCATTTTATTTGTACAGGGTACAGGGTATAAAAAGTGTAAGCGATGCCGATAAGACGCCAAGCCGGCAGCCGGCAGCCGGCATCCTGTACGGGCCGTCATAAAATAGTTTATTAGCATACAAGCGAACGGCAATCAGACGCTGGAAACTGGCTAAAGTGGGGGACTGTGAAGAAACTGCTGATTTCATGTGCTTTAGATCGGTCCAATTGCTTTCGGAGGATTTATTACAATGCCAACGGCGTCCGGTCAAAGTTATGTAAACAACCGGGAATCCTGAACAAACACAAAAAATGGCGCGCAAAGCAATCTTAAATGCTGACCAGAAGCTGCCCTGAATGTGGTTCACGGACCCTGGTCAGCCCACATCTCTGTCCATGTTGGATTTTGAGTTTGCTTTGGGCAAATGCCGCCAGTTAATTAACCGCATGCTTCTGCATTCCATCCCAGCCACTTGCCAGTTCCAGCTAATTGTGCTCCTTAAACACGCCTGGAACGGGGAGCACACGAAAGGACAACTGGAGGTGGGCGGATGGCGCATGAATGTCCAGGGTCAATACAAAAACAGCTGGGACAAGAGCAGGGCTCACTTACGTGTCGGCTACCAGCTATGAAATGAAATGGAAACTTTGCAGGTTTACTTTTCCAGTAAAAAGTGCTTCATCTAAATAATTAATTTTAATGCCGCAAATGAGTCGGGAAATCTGGCTTGGGCTTGCATATGAAATCACGATGACAATGACAAAAACTGCTTACATTTTGTTTGCAACAAGGGAAATTGCGCGATAATTAATTGAGCTCGTTATATTTATACACAATGATAATGGCCAAAGGAGGTATAAGGGCTCAGTGCATATGGCAGACGGAAAGGCAGGCAGGCAAACGGGTAGCTCCTTTCCGGTCTCATAAAATATATTTGTTAAGTTAATTGTTGGGAACAGCAACCTTTATATAAACGAGATTTTTTATATTCTATACCCTTTACGAATGCCCACACAAAAAGTCGTCGAACGCATGGACTCAGAGAATGAAAGGTAATCGACTGTGTTATACATTTCGATCTTAAGAGCTATTTCTAGAGGTCGTAAATTCTAATCGATCCTAAGAGCTACTCGATTCTTCGAGATTTGCCACGTTCGCAGTGGTCGTAGGCAAACTTGATAGTTATCGAGGTCGCAAGGTCGTAAGCAAGATCGATATTTATCGATTTTCAGAGCTAATCGATTTATCACGATTTTATACGTTTACTGTGGGAGTAGGTCGTATATCCCTATCGATCTCAAGAGCCACGTCTAAAAAGGTCGTTAGAAAAATCTATATTTATCGATCTTAAGTGCTAATCGATATCTTACGATTTGTTATGTACACAGTAGACGTAAGCTAAATCTATAGTTATCGATCTCAAGAGCTAATCGATTTTTCGTGATTTCCCGCGTTCACAATAGTCGTAAGCAACAAAATCTATATTTATCGCTAGATCTACGGCGCTTATCGATAGTTTCCATCCAAATTTGGCAAAGCTACCTCAAAATCTGTCGAAAACAATAATGCCACACCCGCTTAAAAGCTAGAGATAGCAAAGCATGTCCTTCACGCGCCAATTTATTTCATATCCGATTTCTCACAACTCCCACACCTCATTTATTTGGGGGAAATATTTACTTGTCCTTGAGTAAATATGCATATATATATGTGTGTTAACTGAATGGGAAACGAGTAAATTTGCAGCTAAGCAGGGAGCATGTGAATTCAATTCATGCATTCAGTCGACGTTCTCCGGCAATCGGCAATCAGCAATCCCCAATCATTGTCATCTAAAATGAATGCCTCGCTCAGCTGTGAAAGCGCCTTTGGTTGGTCGAGTGTCTTGGAATGGGCTTTTGCAGAGCAGAAGTCAAATGTATGGCACGTTTGGTGGCATTTTCACACCAATTTAGACCCACAGCAAATTACAATCCAAAACACAAACACACACACACAGACACATAGGGGTACGATGGTTGTGACATGGCCAAACACATTACTCATACGACGCGTGTGGCGTGTGGCGAAGCGCATTTCGATGGCGATTCTACTCAAAGGAGAGTGCTGGGCTACGCTAATTTCAAAGTTGCGTGCAGCCAGCTTTTCGTAGAAACCACCGACAAAAAATTAACTGCAAATTACGCCATCCTGCATTATAATAATATACGCATTTACGTTTGCATTAATGCCCCACATGTGCCTCCAAGTTCGGCATCTAACCATTTACGTTTGCATTAATGCCCCAAATGTTCGAGTTGAGGAGCAGCTGAATTAGCCCCAAGGGAGTCAATATTTAAGCAGTTACCAAGAAGGAGGCGCTACATACCTTAGTTTGCAACAAATGCTAATGCTGCGGCTGTTCCTGCTGCTGTCTCGAGGCAACCTGATGTCCACGTTCACTGCTCCATGAGCACCTAGAGAACCTAGAGCACCTACTGATTGCTGACGCGGGAAGAGGAGAAGATGTCGCACCTTTACGGCTCTTGTTATATCACACACGGCGCGAGGACTTAACGGACGCCAGCGTCAGAGACTGTGACTCCGGCGCCCGAGAGCTGCTGACGCGTTGACCGAAGCGTAAAATTATGTTTGAACTTAATTTTTTGTTTTTTTTTTTTGTTTTAGTTTAATTTTGTTGCCACTTTTAGAATTTTTCCGTTTGAAATGCCGTTTAACTGGCAAATAGCTGACAGTTAATATGTTTGGGTCTGTTTAATTATATCTTATGCTGCGCTTTGCAGCTGAGAAAAACGGTGTGTATCGAAAGGGAGCGAGCGGGCGGTTGGAAAAACCAACGAAGTAGCAACAACAAAATAACAAAGTCCAACCGCAACAACGGCGCGAGAATAAAACCAAAAAAGAGCTGAGTCCCCGAATAGCCGCAGCGGCAATACGCCTCAAACGCTGGTCACAGACTGAGACCAAAACTGAGACAAAATCTTAACGCAACCAGACCTGGACTCTGGGCAAACTGAGTGAAAATGCCAGCCGAGAGCCATGAATGAAGCACCAGAATCTGGGCATGCGCACTGCCCATCCACATCAGAAGCGCGCCAACTGAAATGACTCGACTCGGCAACGACTCAACTCAAACTCTTGCATGGTTATATAATCACGGCATTTGGACTAGGCGCACAGTGAGGTAAGAGAGCCGTCACACCTGGCTGGCTGACAAGCGGGCGTTGAAGGCAATCGGCCGGACAATTGAGCCGTCGCTCGACGCGCAGCCATGATCCACAGTTGCAGTTGTCGACTCATCGCGTGCGACTCCCGTTTTGGTATTTGTTTTGGAAGACTCGGTGCCCCAAAAAAGGAGCCTGAGGTTATTACCAGATATGTACATGTGCACACATACTTAGTGCTCATGGTAATGTCAACGCTTTTGGGCTTGGCCACAATTTCTTTTTGTTTTCTTATTGTTCACACATAATAATATAACTCTATATATAAATATGCTTATTCTGACTGACGCACAAATATTCACTTTATGTGATGGAGGTGCACGCTAAGACGGGCTCTTAGGAAATTCCACCCGCGCATGTGAAAATTGGTGGAAACCAGTTATGTAAGCAATTAAATTTTCCCCTAGCTGCGTTGCAATTTCAAAAAAACGTATTTTTAGCTAACGCCCTACTACTCGATTCTCATGAATTCAAGTAAGTAAGCCGCGTAGGCTTCACTTCATGTGAAGGAGGAGGCGGCTTCAACTAAGGAGGAGACGGCGGCTGCAACTATACAGGATGCCTCAGCTTCAGCAATGAGGAGACAGCAACTTGAGCAAAGGTGACTTTGGCTTTGATGAAGGAGGTGGCCATTGAAAAATCTGGTGCGTATTTTAGTTTTTATGCATTTTTAATCTAATTAACATTTTCTGTTCTTTCAGTAATGTTTTTATATAAATGTTCGTCTCATGTCTACTGATGGCTGACTATAAAATAATTGTCCATTTGAGTTTACAGGTAAGTACGTAATTATAAACATTTCACACTTTTCGTAAAATCGACCTCTTTTGTTTGTTTTATTATACTTAAATCTTGTTTTTTGTTAGTTATCTAAGTATATAACAATACAAAGTTAGATGTGGAGTTCAAGATAGTAAGGGTAAATTTAAGTTGTCGATAGGCGGAAAATGGCTGAAAAAGTTAAATCTTAAATTTGAAGCACAAAACTGGCCACGCGAAAGGGCGGGAAATACCCGCTACAACTTTTTAAGCATATATTTTGCATGTATATAATACATACATACACACATTGTTCTAGGTAAACGTATGTACACGCACACATACAAATATATTTAGATGTGTGCAAAATTTAAATATGAAATATTTTAGTTTTATATGCTCAGCTGCCTCTGTTGTGAATCTCAGAGTTGTTGCTGTTGCCCACGCCTGAAATCATTTGGAAAATAAATCGAACGCAAATAGCGGCAACGCGGCATGGCAAGGCAACGTTTTGTGTAGGCGTGCTAGTGACCAGGCAGTACATATGTATATACGTATATACGTACATATGTATGCATGTACTATTCATATATCTTATACAAGTCTAAGAAATATGCCTTTGCTTGAAAGGCGACAGTCTCTGACGCATCATTGTCAAGCAAGTCAAGCAGTAAACAGCTGGTAAAAACTCATTTTAATGTCAATTATTGTGGGTTTTCCCGGTATTGTGCTTGGCAAATGACATACATACATATATTATTTACTATCGATAAGCGTGCGGATCGATTGATCGATTATTGAGGCTCATTTCTCTTCCGTGTAGGTGTGCAACGATTTGTGACGCATTTAAAGCATAGCGTCAATGCTGGCTTAAAGACGTGTATGTACGCACACACACATATTAAATGACTATGCATATACATACATACACATATATATAAATACAATGCTATTTCGTATGCTTTGAGCTGGTTCAGAAGCCATGCGACTGTCGCTGCTACTCAATATCAGCCTGCGGAATTCGCTCTCTCGTGCAGCTTTTGGATACTCAGCTGATGTATGTATATTGTTGTAGTAGTTATTGCCGCCACTGGCTATTAATAAATCTGATGTGTGTGAATCTCGACTCTCAGATGGCTACCGATCGGCCCAGAGAGCAAGCAGCTACTTCCATAGGCAGAGATTGAGAAAGAGAAAATTGTAGTAGATGAGAAAAGAAATATATCGTTTGCAATGTGTTGGCACATTGTTAAAACACTTACCAATTTAGGACTTAACTGTTATCCGTTAAAGCGTCGCAAACAAAGTTAACAAGCCGCGTGCTAGCTCAACTTAACAACTGAGAATGGAGATGGAGAGAGAAAGAGAGAGAGAGAGACTGCGTCGTCGCCAAACGTAACATCAAGGCAGCCCCAAAACGAACGAACGAAAAAGGTTGCGCTCAGTCGACGAGCAACTTTGGCAGCGAGCAGTGGGCAACGACGTGAACTATTAGACTAACGGACAACTATACTACGTGGTCGTGCGTGTGTGTGCGTTCAGCAGCAATGTGCAAAAATATTTTTATCTATAGGTGTTGTATATTTAAGTTGAATATATAAATACAAAGCATCATACCGCGCACACATAACAGAAGGAGAGATCGAAACAGAGAAAGAGAGAGAGAGAGAGGGACCTTAAAGCGGCCAACGGAAGTACGTAAAAGCAAAACGTATCGAGAGTGCATTCGTGTGCGTGTGCTGAACAGCTGCCGTGGCTGTTAGAAAGTGTAGCCAAAGAGTGACATCACGTCAACCGAGAGAGGAAAGGCGGGCAAGACGCAGAGGATACCAAGCAATTAGCAATCGATTACGCTGTTGTGGAAAAGTCGCATCTAATCCCAGCGGCAAGTGGAGAAACCACAGTACATATAGTACTTATTAAATATCAAATCGTATCGTATCGGATCGGGACGGACGAAACGAAACGAAACGCGACGAGACGACGGCCGGCTGCGGAACGTACGAGAATTAACGGACAAACACATTGTCGCTCTCAAGGTGAACCTGCCTGCCGAACATAGCAGCAACAACAGCGCCAGCAGCAGCAGCAGTAGCAGCACAACTCAAAGCAAAGCAATTTATTTCGAAATTAGTCGCAGCGCTTCGAGACGCGTCGAGCAACGGAAACAGAAAGTGACAGGACTCGCTTAGGGCAGCCAATATGAAGCCAACTGTGATAGCAGCAAGCCAGCCCGGCGCAGGTGGCGGCGGTGGTAACGGCAACGGCACGCCTGCCGGACCCGGCATCAATATACCCATCAGTCGCGAGTATGTCGGCAGCGGTGCCTCGCCGCAGCAGCAGCAGCATCCTCAGCATTACGCACAGCAGCAGCAGCCGGCTCAGTTCTATGCCAGCCAGCCAGCGGCGTATGGATCGCCTCGCCAGCAGCAGCAGCCGCAGGTGCCCATAAATCCGCAGCAGCAACATTTTCAGGTGAGTGACTGGCTAAAAATCAACGGCGCCAGCCTCAAGGTCGCCTCTCTGCTTGCTTATATGTACATTTGTATGTAGACTTGTAAACTGGAGCCCGACAAGGTCGCTTTAAATTGTTTTTGGCGACAGATGCGTTTGGCGATGAAAATTTAATTAGCTCGTTCTCTGAAAATGCACATAAAGCAACTTTTTTTTGGTGCGCATCGGAAACTTATAACTTCGCCTCGCATTTTTGTTGTGTAAAGGCGAATTGGAGGATATACAAACATATGTAGCATATGCATGTGCGCATGTAAGTGTGACTCACACATACATAGTATGCAGCCAGTTTGCCATGCCCTACAGCAGCTTGAGAAGTGTGTCAAGTGTATGTGTGTGAGTGTGTTTGTGTGTGTGCTTGCACTGTTGACCCAATAGGCTTACTCTACATACATATGTATGTATATCACAATTACATATGCACTATCTATTTACATATGTACAGTTTTCGCTGTCAACGCTGCGTATGATTAACGTAGCGCGGCTTGCGGAAATTTACCATGGAACAGCATCAACTGAACAACAGGAGTATTCCAAGTATAACCACAGCTGATTGGCTATCTAATCTAATTGCTGGCCACACAAAAGTATCAAGTGTTTTTTTATGAACGAGACGAATCGACGCTCGATTTGATTTGTGCTCGTTGAATATATTTAACAATTTCTAGAAAATGCGTGATGATAGACAAACGCAAATGTTCTACCCACCAAATACTCGGAGAGAGTAAGACACAGAAAATGAGCGAGGAAGAGAGAGAGAGAGAGAGAGCTTATTAAAAGAACTGGCAAAAGCAAACATTTGGTTTACTTCTTGGCTCGCTTTTTGCTCTCAGCAAACGCTAAATATTTTCGACTAAATCGCAACTGTAGCTGTAGGTGCACTTACTTACTAATACATTTACAGACAAGTGTTCACACACTCTGATAGGTTTATACATATATATAAATGTGTGAATGTGTGCATGTGGGTGGGCAAATGGCCGTCTATATGTATGAATGTATTTACATATATACAATATAAGCATGTACAAATGCGTGTAGGCGGCAACAGCGACAGCTCACGAAATAACAGCATATATTGCTTAACTTGTTGGCCAAGTCGAAGAGGCCGAGATGTTCTGTGGTCAGTCGTCACAAGTTTCTGATCGGATAGTGACTTGATTTGTTTACAACACTTGCTAATCTAGCTTATATGTACACACAAATACACATGCATTTACATGTATCCACATGTTCATTTGTATACAGAAACATGAACTCAAGTCCACCCGAGAGGGTATTATTATTCAATGTTGTTGATCAGACGAGCTATGTTTATATACAATTGGCTAACTGGAATAATGTCTATATACACATATACAAACAATGGCAAGAAAATTGTCTTTTTGTGTGACACTGAACGAGAAAATACCCCTACATATTATTTTTTGGAACGACTTGTATGAAATCTCGGACCCATTAAAATAAACATATATGTAAATAAAGATATTCTTAATTAGCTGTGTCGATATACCCAATTTCTTCTGAGTCAGAATCTGATTTTCTCTCTGTATATTTATGTATGTCTAATGTATATTTATGTGAAAGAAGAAGAAATATGAAAGAGTCGGACAAAATTGTTTGTTTATCTTTGTAAATGTATCTTTACCTAAGTCTAGCAATTCACGAGCTTCAGTTAACTGATAACACCATCAGACTTAGATTTCAATATTTGATCGAACATTTACATTAGTTTTTCCCTCTTTTACCCTTTTTAACCTGACAAAGCATATTATTAAGAAATATTTACTAATGCCGTATAAATTATTCGAGCATATTCTTAATTGTTGTGCGTACAGTACGAAATTGAAAATTGGCTGCGAAAACGCTTCTCCATTATGGAAAACAAGTAAGATCGATTAACACACATACGAGTTCGTATATCCCCATATTCAACAGTTTGTCAATCCCACAACTTTTAAGCATTACTAAAATTCTCATAGAAATCACTTTACAATTATTTAGTTATATCAATATGAAACACTTAAGATATATAAAAAAATATATATTAACATAACAGAGTATTCTAAAGTAAGAGTAATAACCATAATAACAATAATGAGTCGTCCACATTTAGAACATTCTCAAATATTCATTCACGCCTTTCGGGAAGGCTGGCATTTATATAATCATTTAGTTACACTTTAAGGAAGAAAATCGATTCACGCATTCATGCATATTTGCTTTTAGCTTTGGGATCATCATTTAACGTTTTCAATATATTTGAGGAACTTAACTTAACCACTTAGTGCTGGCTAATATGTTTCCAACTGTACATATGAAGGATACGCGCCTTGTCATTTTCCCAACAAGGAATTCGTATTAAATCAGTCAGGGTCCTCACATTACGTACATTACGTAAATTACGCATACGTATATACACACATTTATATACTTATTACATTGGACATACCCATACATACATGTATGTATGTATTTGTGCAGCTCAAAGGAGAGCATCTCGTGCGTGAGAGCGCTGTCAAACCGTGCTGAAGTTGCCAGAAGCATCTAGCAACAACTTCGTTGTGGTGGGCGTCCAAGGCTTGATTCTATAAAAGGCTGTCACCAGCTGCCCGGTTTGCTCATTCACAAGAAAACATTTCAGCGGACAGCACGTCACGTCGCGTAAACGAAAAGGCGAATAGAAAACGTAGCAAAGTGTAAAAGTAAATTGTGAAAAAGCTGTTTACTGATAAACCAAACAATCGACTTAAAATAGGTAATGAATAGCTGGCACACACATGCACAAATTCATATTGGTGTTTTTTTTGCTGCTGACAAACAGCTGTTCGTTGATACATCGCACATAGGCACACATACACATTCAATATGTGTATATATTGTATGTGTTATGTAGTGTGTACATAAAGTGTTAGTTAACGCAATAATTCACGTTGAATGGCAAAGCGTCTATTTACACGTTGACGTCACTTGTTTTCACTCAAGCTGCAAGTTCTTATTGTTTGTCATACACTCACACACACCCACACATGCCTGCACACATGGACTTGTTCGACTTTGACTGCGATTGGAGTGAATCATCCGCTTATTTATAAACAATTCGCCCGTGCGGGCATTTGGCGTGTTCGTTCGGCCTTTGCTAGTCAATGAAGACTGAAGACAAAACTTATGAATTGCTTTTGATATTTGCAGCAGGCCTTTGGATTCGAACCGGACATGGACATGGATATGGATAATATGTTCCCACGATCTCGGCTGGGACGCCTGCATAACGATCCTTTCGCCGGCTTCGGCGGCACACGTAAGCGGAATAGTTTGCACGATCCCCATACCCATAACTACCCTCAGGCACACTCAATGCATGCTGACGATGACTTTTCTCATTATTTCGACGATGCTGCAGACTTTGGATTTCCACAATTCTCTACACTTGGACGACGCGGCCGCGTAGCCGGCGGCGCTAACAGCCACATGGAGCCCGATGATGATTTCTTCAACAGACTGCCATCGGACTTCCGTCAGTACATACCAGAGGGCTTTAGCGGCCGACGATCTGCTGGCGGTGGCCCGCCACAGCCCCGTCCTCAGCAGCAGTACTACCAGCAAGATTTTAGCGTGCCACAGCAGACCGGACAAGCACAGGCAACTCACGCTCCGCAGTCGCCCTCGAAGCGTCTGTGCGACGCGGCCATCCAAACGGATGACCCCGCCGGCCGCTCGGAGGTCGATTGCGCGCCACCTGTCAATCTAAACCAGCATGGGCTGCGCAACACAATGGATATGGGCGTGAAGAGCGTCACCGAACAGGAACAAGGGCCGCGCTCCCATTCTGCGCCACCGCCAGAGCAGCAACAGCTAAATCAACAATACCAACAACAACAAACAAATCAACAGCGGCCGACGCCGCCGCCACAATTTGGCACGCAGACTAGTCCACCAGTACAGCCTAATTTCGGAACGGGTCAGCCGCAGCCGCCGCAATTCCATAAGACTTATTATCCGCCACAGCAGCAGGCGCATCCACAGCAAAAGCAGCAAACGCCGCCACCCCCGCAGACTCCCGGCGGTAGCAATGTGCGCACCATACCCATCTTTGTAGAGGGTCGCACCGAGCCCATTATCAATGCGCATAAGGAGATACCAAATCAGAGTGCTGCTGCAGGCCAGGCACATGCACAAGCACAAGCTTCGGCCCAGGCATACTATGCGCCGCAGCAGCAGCAGCATCAACAGCAGCGCCCTGCTCCAGTTAATACTCAACAGCCGCAAGGCGATCCTCAGTTGCAGACGGACGCTGGTGTCGGTGTACCGCCACAGACTCCACATACGGTAGACTCAATCAAGAAGATTCAGGATATACAGCGCGACGTTCTTGATCTGATGGCCAAGGTGGAACAGTTCAAGGGCACGCGCAACGACAAGGAATATGTGTACCTGGATGAGATGCTTACACGAAATCTTCTCAAGCTAGACACGATCGACACAAACGGCAAGGATAGCATTCGGCTAGCCCGCAAGGAAGCCATCAAGTAAGATCACCGAGTATTCTCTTTATAATTAAAGCCCGATCCTAAACTGGCTTAAACCTATTTTTTAGGTGCATACAGGCATCGGTCAACGTGCTTGACGCCAAGGCCGAGGAGAACGCCAGAAGAGCATCTGGAACAGTAGAGAACGCGGCAGCCAGTACAGAAACTGAAGAGCCTAGACTCGCCGAACAGGCTGAACCTGCAGCGGTCGCTGAGCCCGCTACGCCCCAGCCGTTGGATGCCACCAAGATCCAAGATCCTATACCTCTGCCACCACCACCAAGTGCCGCAGAGGGTGCTGAGAATGTGCCAGACTCGCAAGCTGCGATCGACAATTCACAGCCGTCCACGGAGACGACAAAATCCGAGACCACAACGCTGACACAGTCGTCAGAATGATGATCGCAGTATATTTACAGGACGACCGTTTCGAAGCAGCTACACAAATTAACCAAAATCAAGTAATCGGGGGGTCTAATCTATTGTTTCAAATTTCTCGGAGGAAAGCGACAAATTTTTAATTAAAGCATTGTTTGTGAGCATCTGATTAGGTGCTGGTGAAGTTGCATCGAACTCTTTGCTAGTATTTGTTAAATATACACATATTGCAACATATACATGCGTACGTAAACTAGGCTAAGTTAATAATGATATAAATGACAGTGCCTGCATATTATTGAATTGAATATGGAAATTATAGTGAAGAATGTTACAATTGTTGAAATAGCTGATAATTCAGTCTTATATCAGAGTTGATGAATTTGTAAAGGATCACCAGACAAGCAAGAGTATGATCTCATACACAACTACACACATGGTAATGTACTGGTTGGCAATTTGCCGAAGATAGGTAGCTCGAGTCTTGCTAATTGTTAAACAAACAGGAAATATTCTAATGCAATACTTTTTGTGCTACTAATTATTAAAATAAATGTAGATATTGTTCACACTATAATACACATACATACAAAACATATATTGGCTACATATAATAATACAAATCTCGTGCATTAAGAAACATTTTAAAAAGGACGCAACATTGTTTCGAAATCTTAAAGTTAACAATCAGATATAAAATGTATACACAAATGGAAGGCACCTGTGAGAACATGGTGCGCGTGATGTACGATCTAAACCGTGTTATAGTCGCTTATAGGCAATATTAAATCTCATTAGGTATAGTATAAATTGCATTATTGTTCAAGATATTACTGGGCAGCCGTGTTTTAAATGTGAGTAATTCGGATATATGCTCCATTAATTACAGCTATGGCTCTTAAGGTGTGTACACCTGCAAAAACTTATGTAGCTGCTCTGCAGTTGCCATATTAGATACGGATTTGCATTGTATTGTTAATGCTACTAAGTGTGGTTTTAGTTGATGATTTCGACATAGTTTGCCGGAAACAGTCCATAGGTTCCATCAGGGCCCAATCCCTGCCACCAGCCCTCGTCAATTTGATCGATGTGCGTTATAACATCGCCGGGATCAAACGTTATTTCTGATTCATCAGCTGCCTGATAGTCATACAAGGCACGGGCACGTAGACCCAAGTCGCCCAGGCTCTCCTGGCATATGAAGTCATCCTCATTGACCAGATCGGTCACTTATAGTGAGCAAATATAACGAAATAGATTAATATCAACGTATGATACTTATTTCGAGAACTTACATGCATTACGTTCCAGTGTACTTAGGCCAGATGTCTTAACCGATTGGGACTGCTGCACTGTGACTGATACTTTGGTGCGCACCTCTTCCTCCTTGTAGACAGCCGTGTCGGTCTCATTTGACGATGTCGTCGTCTCATCCGGTGACTGTGATTGAACCGAGTTTGTTTTACTGTGCGGCGATCGTTTGATGGTGGAGAACTGCTCACTCTCATGAGCCAGTGGTAGGTCCTCAGTTTGCTGCAGGTCCTCCTCGTTTATAGTTTCAACGGAATTCACCTCGGTCACAACTGGCGCCTTGTCGGCCTCGGAAGATACGGCGGCCACTGGAGGATTAATAGGCGAAACAGACTGTGGAGGCAAGGTGGCCTCTGAATCCTGGGTCTGATTGTGATTGAATACGTTTATACGCTGTGCAATAGAATTTCGGGCGGGCTTCGCCGGCGGTTGTGTATTGAGCCTGAAACTTCGTACAATAAGTAACAAGAATGCAGACCATGTCCACGAGCTTACTTGGATTGCAACTGGCCCTCGCTGGTGTGCTTGGTGAACATTGCCTTGGCAGCACCCACCCGTGAGCCGATCAACTCGCGTGCCTCCTGATTCCGCGCCTGGCGCATACGCTCCGCGTCGGTTAGATTATTCGCAAAAGTTGCAGATGTTTTCTCAGGACTCAATGGTTGCGGCGAGCTATAAATTCGGTATGAGGTTATGTGACAAGCCCTCAACAGAATGTCAATGTGTGTATATTTACGTTTTAATGGGCACATGAGCCGGCTGTAGTTTTGTCGTGCTTATGACCAGCTTTTCGCGCTCCTTATGCTCCTTTTCTTCGCGGGCGCGCTGCTCCTGCTCGAGCTTCAGAAGCTCTAAGCGTTTGGCTTCCTTTTCAGCCCCAATGCGATGCTTCTCCTCAGCTTCCTCCTTCTTCCAGAAGTCCTGCATGACACTCGCGTTGAGCTCCTTTGTGGGAATAACCCGAGTATAGTTTGTGCCAACTGGCGCCTTTTGCTCCTCCATGGCTCCACGCGGCTCCTTAAAACTGTATGCGGAGCTAACCGTGCTCAACTTCTTAAGCAAACGCTCGATATCGATGTCATCCTCATTACGTGCATTGATTGTCAAATGGGCACCGGAGAGAAGTTTGCCCACGTCATGAATATGGTTTGCGCAGGTGCCCTTGCGTAGCACTGGTGCGCCTTCGCCCTTCAAGGTGGAACGGTGAATAGTTAGATAAGATAACAAGAATGAAAGAATAACAGCACACTGACTCACCTGCCAGTTGACGAGCAGGTACTTATTGAGGCCAGTTTTTGGGTCTTCGATTTGCAAAAAAGCGTACATAATTTTGCCGCTATTGAGGTCCTCGCTTAGCTCGTCTACGCCGCCGTCTCCTTTACCGACCAGCTTCAGTTCGTTCGTCTGGCCTTCATAGCCAAATAGCGCCCAGTTGGTGCTGCTCTTGTCGTCCAGCACATCCTTCCAGGCACCCACAATTTGCGCCCGATGTTTCTCGAAGCTGATTGCCATTTTCTCCTTGCGTGCTCGCGATTGAATGTGTGTAAATCTCCGTTCACCCGTCGGCAACCAATGCCAACGACCTTGAACAAAGCCGCAAAATTCGATAAATCGAACTTCCAAAAGTCTTCACAAGCTTTCACTCGTGCACCTTTTTTGGTGCTGTCACCGGCAATTTTAGTAAAGCCAACGCCCCAAAAATGCAATTTTCTCACTTGAATGGAGTTTTAATTAAATGCACATCGAATGCAGCAGAGACACACACATAAACACATTTACGTAGGTTTTGTTGATATAATATCGATAATAACGATTTTTTGAATTTTCGATTAGGAAGGTGTCGATTTATGCCGTTGGCTTTTCCTTCAAATCTATGGAAAATGTATTAAGACATGAAAAAGTGGCTGCAAACAGCATGCATATATTATTAAACAGAATGCCTGGTAATAATGCTGTTACATATTAAACCGTCAAATGTCTAATTTTAAATGGGTATAATACATTTTAACGTCAATTCTGTTAAAACTTCCATTATGGCAAAATAAAAAATACTAGAAAAGACTCACTCAACGATGATCTGTGTTCGGTGTTCACGTTGGCACTAAAAATTGCCGCAGTAGTTGCAGCCGAGCTAGGCATCAGCCATATGGCCAGTGGCCATAATAGCCACTAGGGTTGTCACATATCTATAAAAATGATTTCGTTTTTCTTACTTGTGTGACCGTTCACCTCGAAGAAAATTAGTCGACCACACTTTGTTTTTGCTTACATTCCATTGGAGAACATTGTAAGTTTTCTGCATTTTAAGTTTTACTAATTAAATACTATTTTTAAATAACTTAAAATGTTGAAAGTGCCCCTAAACATTATATATTCTGCGAGCAAACTTTATTTATTAAGTGGGTATAGGAAACCGTTTTCACAGCTTTTGCTTTCGCGCCAATGTTTATTCTTGGCGCCGATTTTCCACTAGTGCTGCTCGGGAAATTTAAATTAAATCTATCAGTGTCTATTTTTTTATGCAAAGCTTTGAGAATCGCTTTTATGTTAGGAAAGATGATGTAGTTAAAATCAAGTTTATTTTCATCATACAATTTTCTTCTTCCTTACCACAAAATACATGCAATTTTTAGCCATTAGAAATTCATTCCAATTGTGGCATTAAAATTTACCCGTTATTCTAACGAGAAAGATCAGAAATAAAATAATTTTGTGCTCGGGTGAAAATGAAACTTTCGCTATTACCACCTTGAACCAACATTTCCCAACAGGGATAGAATGCGTTCCAAAATGAGCATAAAACGAATCTCATCACGCATTAATTTCGGATGATCCATGGCTGTCACTATCGTCTGACAGATTCTGACGACCGCTCTCATAAATGTACTTGAACTCATAGTTCTCGTCGATGCCCACAAAGTAGGTTGGCAGTATGCCACGCCCCTTGACGAAAGTCATGCCGCGGTAGTTACACTCTAAGCCATATTTGCGCAGCATTTCGGCGGTCTCTTCGGTCACCTGGATTTGCCCAGCGAGACCCGTGGAGTCCATACGTGAGGCCATGTTCACCGCGTTTCCCCAAATATCGTAGTGCACCTGGGAGGCACCCACAACGCCGGCCATCACCTCGCCGCTTGATATGCCAATGCTCATATCAGCAGTGAATACATCACGATCCACTGGTACATTCCTATACTCATTGTTGCACGTCCACAGGGTGCGCATCAGGTCCAACGCAAAGGTGGTTAGCACGAAGACCACTTCCTCCTTTTTCTCGCTCGACGCATAGTTATCCTTGCGGAGTACCGAAATTGAGCGACGAGCACGCAGGACTGCAATACAGGACAGACACATACATTATCAGTAGAGCTGTTAGCCCAATCGCTCACCCTCCTGGATAACAGATTCGTGTGTAGACCTCTGTTGGCTTATGACTGAGGAGAAACGCAAATCTAGGCCACAGGCTGCCATATATGTGCAGCCCACAATTTTGATCTTTTCCACTAGATAATCGTCCCTATAATATGACAACTACAGCAAAGAAATAAGCGTTGGCAAATTGCACAGGCCTCGTGGCTCTTACGATTCGGTCAAATTCGGATATGATCTCGTTGAGAACCCGCAAGTTGGGCAAATCCAATTCAAAATTGTGCAGGGACGCGAACATGACAGCCACCATTGCGTAGTCTTCATAGTATAGCTCGTGCTTGGCTAGCGAGGTCAGATACACATTGGCTGCATACAATTATAGAATGTGTTCAATGAGTAAACAAATTTGAATATCAGTTCAACAACAGTCCTACCGACATGGGCTGGCAAAATATTGTGCAATAGAATAGTGATGGACTGATCCGCAATATAGGCATCGTGCTGTTTCTTTAACAGCTCCTCTCTCCATCTAAATAATTAAAACAAAATGTACAAGCTGTTGGCTTTGTGTTAGGCATTCACTTACTTGTAGTTGATCTTGTTATTAAACTCGGTCTGTCGCTCCTTGAAATATAGACTCAGCAGAGTAATTATGACCAACAAACAGTGCGCATATTCGGCTTCGAAATAGGGATTAGTTGTGAGACTATGATGAACTATATACTCAAACTGAAAGAACAGAATAACCATATAGGTGATCGCCTCTAATGTGCTAACCACAACTTTCATCATGAAGGGGATGCGTGTAAAGATTAGGCTCATCCCAATTATGAGGCACACCATGTTGGTTAGAAGCCACGGATGAAAGCACATATTCATATCTGGCTCGTAATGGTACAGCTTGCTCTCAATATGCACCACCTCGTACTCCTCCTTATCACAGTCCATCTAATTAGAATAGCAATATAAAGTTGGAGATCTACTTAAAGTCGCAGATATGATACCCACCAGCATGACGGTTATAATGCAAAAGTAAGATATTATGGTGTACATGTAGATGCCGATACGTTTGATGAGACTGCGCTGAATACTTTCCGCAACTCGGAATAGACAGCAACTTATGCGGGAGTACTCGTGATCTTGAGTTGAATATCGCAAAAAGCAGAGCTTCTTATACCAGGTTAACAAAAGTAAAACGGTTAAGCTCAGCATCACAAAAATGTCCACAATCACGCCACTCTTGACCAGTCCGCTGTCATGGACATATTGTATGTAGCACAGATTGAGGCCAAATACCCAGGCTAAAAGTATACTGTATTTTAGCATGTAATCGGGCTGGTGCATATAACTATATTCAAGGCGTGGATCGCGAAAATGCAGTAGATAAATGCCGATTACTGGACGTGTTCGAATCCGTTCCTTGTCCCTGTCTTTTCTCCACAAGTGGAACAGTTCCTTAAAGTTCTTCTTCTTAAGGCTATCAGATAAATGAGGATTAACTGAAATTGTTGACACCGGGTTAGTCCCATCGACGCTTACCTTATGGGACCGACCGGCATCTTTTTAAACTCTTCACGCAACTCTAGTCCAATCGAAGATTGCTGCTTCAGGTTAGTTTCAGAGTCAATTATTTTGATGTGTTCAATATCCAGATTGGTTATGGTCCTTGTTCTTACATTGGGGGGAATGAGATATGTGATAACGTTGTGCTTTTGAAGGAAGGGGTCATTACGGGCCTTTTCGGTACCGGGTTTCACCTCATATATAGGCTCTATAATCATTTGGAGAGTTCTTTCGCTAGTATGAATATGACCGGGCACTCCGGTTCCCTCTAATCGATTGGCAATAACCACATCCGAGCCTAATATAATTCATAACAGTGTGCTATACTTTTAAGTATATGTATTCCATATGCAAAAAGAAATCTTAAATACTACGACTACCTACCCCAAATGTCATATTGCAACTTTGCTGCCCCAAGGACGCCAGCACACAGAGCTCCTGAATGGACACCAACGCGTATGTCTATGTCCAGATTTTCCTTGGCTCTAAACGGGTTGGAAGTGTTGTTATGTTAAATAGATTTAATAGATATATCGGATCGTCTTGTGTGACACTAACCGCACTTCGCGAATGTTATCGATCATACAGAGCCCAAAATCGAGACAGCATTTGGCATGGTCGGGATCTGGTCTTGTCAGACCCGCCACACAATAGTAGCAGTCGCCCAAGAATTTGATGCGTTGAACCGTGTAACGAGAGGCGGCCAGATCGAATCTGGCATACAATTCGTGGAGTAGGGAAATTAGCTTCTTAACCGTTAGAGTTGTGGTCAGATAGGTGTAGTTGACTATATCTGCATACAGAATACTGACATCGGGATGAATCTGAATGGCCATAATGCGATCTCTTCTGATGTTGATAGGTGTAATGCGATGCTTTTCAGAGAACTTAATCCGATTGCGAATATCATCTTGAATCGGTTGTGATATTTGCGGCGGCAATATACTATGCAGAAACACTTTTTCCTGCTCTCGTGCGCTCCTCAGCCAAATGTCCTCCATCACATACTGATGTCGATCAAGGAACGAGGAGCGCACGATTATCTCGCGCATTATGCGAAAAAACGCACCATACAAATTTACACAGAAATGATGCGAAATTTCCACCGACATATAGTTAAGGTGCGTCACGTTCGATATCTCATATCGGTGCTTAGAAGCTAAATATAAAACAAAATAGGATGTGTAAATGACGGACACCGAAATTCCAAGCAATAGCGGCGGCAAAATATACGGAATCGGAAGAAACATATAGATCGTAAAGAGAGTATATGTGTCAAAAAAGCTTCCTATAATCCAGTCGTCCATGTAGTAATGGTAAATGTTAAGCAATAGATCTGTAAAAATATGAATGTAGTCCAAGAAAGTAATAGGTACAAAAATAAGTAGACACCAACCAGTTATAACCATAAATACCACAGCAAGCACCGAGGTCAAATACATTTTATATCTAAGTTTCGGCATACATATTGGGTTGGCGCTGGGCCACAGGACTAGAGTGACGAGCACGGTAGACAGCGTATAGCAGCCGACATCTATATAAATTTTATCCCTGTCCTGTGTAGGCAGACGACAAATGATGATTATGGTTATCAAATGCTAAAATATATCCACCTCGCACGTTGTCAGTAACATAACGCAGTGGAGTATCGTGAAAGCCAGGTGAAGCAGCACAAAGACACCGACGTAGTTGGCGCTTAGACGCATCTGGTATGCAGTAAACTCTTTTTCTAGACCCACCTCCTTGCACTTTTTCTGTGATTTTTGTCAGTATTTCGGTATATATATGTAGATAGTAGGTCATTAGTTCAATGTGATTATACGATACCTTTAGAAAATTTCGCTCCCAACGTATTTCCTTCGAATAATCTAATTTGCATTTCATTTTTAACTTCTGCAAACATTTTATTGTAAAGAAATAAAAAAAAAAAAAAACGGTTTATTCAAGGAGTAACTGATTTAGTGTTAAGTCGAACTAAAGAATGAACTCTTAATCATCCCTGCATTTAAACGGTTGATTTACAGTTTATGCTGTTTTGATGCAGTGTTTAATTACCATTGTGTGCCAAATGTTAAATCCTTTGCAGACATAGTTCGGGTAAATATGTTTTTAAAAAAAGTGTATATATTTGATTGTGTTGTATGTTTGCTTTGTGAATTTGTCGAAATGTTTGTGTTTTAATTCAGTAGAGACAAAAAGCAGAATCTTGACACCGTTAAAGCGAAAAAGTCAGGTCAGTAACGTAAACGCAAAACTGAGCACTCTTCAACGCAATAGGAGAACGTAGCGCAATTGGAGAAAGCTGACGAAAAAATGAGTAACGTAACGCACACAACTAATGTTTTCCAGCACTGCAGTGTGTTGTTTTTCGTGTATTTCATGGTGGAGTTAAACAGCATTCAATAAAATTCGTAAAAGTTAGGAAACCCTCTGCTGGCGAGTGGCTTACATAGATCTCAGAAATATATTTGAATATTCGCCACAATCGTACACCAAAACAAAAGCAAGGACGGAACGTTTCGAAAACAACAATTATATTGAACCAACGATAACAATTTGGAGGAGCTCAAGCAAAGGTAAAATTGTACGACAAGCAAACCAGCCAAAAAAAAACTGCTGCTGCTGGCATGCCTGGCAACAATATGGCATTTTGGTAAATCCGTTTCGGTTTCGTGTGCTGTGACCGCGCTCTGCTGCTGTACTTGGTCATTGCCAAATTTCGGCTGCGATGGCTCACGCTGTTGCTGCTGTCTTCAAACCTGTCCCAACTGCATCGTGTTTGGGCCCTCCACCCCCAGTCCGCGCCAACGCCGAGCCGTGTCCATGGCATGGCTATAACGATGTAGCGATGAAAACTGAAAACTGAAAACTGTTTGCAGCCAGCAGGATTTCGCCTTACTTGTTTTAGTCAGTCAGCAGCACCAGCGACGTCAGTCTTTGTTAAGTTTTGCGTTCCATTTACATACATGCATACAAAACCTACATACATACATGTATGTTTGTACATATGTATGTGTGCATGCATACAGTCTTGGATATGGTTTTGTAATGCCTATGTATGTACATATATCCAGTTTGTGCCTTGGTCAATTTTTTTTTTGGTTGTGTTTTCGTATTTTTAGTGTGAAACTCATGCAGTGCAGATCGTAACGACAGCGCAGTCCATATCCACGGCCATAGGCACAAGTCCGCACGCAGTTCATCCCGAGCAATCCCGCTACAAAATGGAATCGGCGCTGGACGTTCTCTCTCGAGCAGCCACCATGGTGCAAAACAATGCGAGCGGTGAGTACTCCACTGACATTTGGTCAACTGGTAATTTAGTTATCGCTAATATCTCGACGGGCTGCCATTAACCAATTCCGTATAAACAGTAACAACATCGCTGACAATTTGATGATGTTAGTTTCATGGACGTTCCGACGTTGACACCGACTGACATCTGTTCTTGTTATTTTTTTTTTTGTGTTTATATTCTGGCTACGTCTGTACTCCTTGTGTCTTTATGGGTTTCACCTTTGCACCAGCGTCCTAAAAACTTGAAAGTATTTCAACAATGTTATTCTCGGCTGACACTTTTGTGTTTCCCCAACAATGTTCATATGTACATTTGTATATACATACATATATTATGTATGTAGGTAGTGCCCATTAGGTGGCGGTGTCTTGGGCCGAGACCAAGTTGTAGTTTATCGCCATTGCTCTCTTTGCCTGCGGCATGAATCATAGCCTTTGGCATGCTCAGCTGAAGTGCATGTGTCGCAACTAAAACTCCAAGATATTTGTTTCTTCTGCTGCGATCCATGCATACATATGCATGTGCATGTATGTGCAGATGTGTGTACATATACATATAAGCAAATGCACACGCAGACACGCATATACGCACATTTATTGCGTATCACGAGCGAACTGAAAATAAAACATTCCAATAAAATGAGTTTGCGGCGCATTCCGATTCCGATTTTCATAAATGTGTCAAATGCCGCATTTTTGAAAACGACGTCGACGTCGGCGGCGACAGCGACGCAAGCTCTCTGTGCCCCGCGTGCGGGCGTTATCAATAGTTGACGTCGAGACGAGCACGAATCGTACGGTTAATGTGCTATGTACTCTTACATAGTTTAATACGTATACAAGCATACATGTACAGTTCGATGTGTGCAAGTATTGCACATATTTGTATTGGCGACACACACACATAAATACAGATAGTTTGCATATGTTTGTACGTATTTGCAATTTGAATTTATTGTATCGCACCTCTCGCGCTCCCCTTCTTTTGAACGCGTGACATGCCAAAGAAATGCAAATGCTAACGGTTTGGCTTGAGCATGTGCATATGTACATGTATTTGCAATTAATAATAATAATTTAGTGACTGCATAATTGCTTCATTTGGCAGCCACTGTACGTATAAATTTTAACTACTATCAAGTGTTTTGCGGCTTCCCTTAAAGAGCAGTAAATAGCATATGTAGTCAAGTGGTTTACCAATGTACACACATATATATATATGCAAATCGAAAGCTGGGGGTATGTGCCGTGATAAAGCACACCATTTCAACGCCACCCACTATCGAACGCGCAGTCCAGCGGCTTATTATACCCTGTACTCATTGCAAATGGATAACAAGGGTAGTTCAGTTTTGTGCCTATGTATGTAACATCTCCGTTTGATAGGTAGGATTTCGTATTGCCTATCGTATATAGATCCATAACTAATCCTGTTTTCCCCAAATGTCTTAAAAAACTGATTCTCAGAGGCATAGTCGTGCGCTTTGATATTTACACGCATTTAGATGCCATATATGTGCCCTCATATAATTTACTTTTTATCGCCAGATTGTAAATAATGATTGAAATTGAAAAACAAATGTATATATGTGCCCTGAGAATTTCATAAAAGTTTTAAGATCGAAGTTAATCAAAACTGTCTTTTCTAAAGTGGCGCGTTCGTCATGTGTGCTTTTCTGTAAGTTTAACTGAAGGGAAGCTGGGGTATCTGCTAGTCGGTCATATTGGCTAGACAGCTCACTTGTTTTGTTAGTTTACATTTGCCATTGCGTCGCTGCCCATTCGAGATGTCTTTATCAACATGCTCCATACATATTTGACAAATTCCTTAGCCAAATGCACAAATACATACAAATAGGTTCAGCTGTCAACGCCAAGCGGAATGTATTTATTAAATATGTGTGCTGAAAAAATATATATATATACATATATGTGAAAGTCCGACAATAACAAAATTCCATAAACAAATATGTGTAGATTTTGAAAAACAATTGGATAATATGCGCGCGCGTTTTGTTTGTGTATTTTTAAACGCGAGCAGACCTTTGTCACATGTCAGCATTTATTTGTGCTCTGTACTCTTGGCCAATAGGCTGCCAAACGGGCCCTTTGGCTAGCGCAGAACTTGGTTCGTTGGATGTCGTCACATTGGGTGATTGATCAGCCAAATTGTATATGCAAAATGTCGTTAACCTGGCCATGATTAATGAATTTTGTCATAATCGAAACAAACGCGCGAGGCGCACGCATTTGTTCTTCATAAATCACACGTGGCCAATGCAAGCCAAGCAAAAGCGGGTCGATTGTCTCCAGGCCGTTAATTAAACTGCCGGCAAACTGTGGCTGAGATTTCAGAATAGAGCCTAGACAGCTGTCAGCTGATCGTTTCTGTGTGTGTGTGTGTGTAAACAAATAGTCGTTACAGCAATTGTGTGGCTTGAACAAATCAAGACAAAAAAAAAAAAACGAAATAAATTTATAAAATTTGTGGCAGTTTTGAGGCTAGGTGAGCGCTCACCAGGCACAGCTGGATACGTCAGCTCATCAAGTAATTTACATGGCCTTTCAATTTTCCCATTGCCAGTTGGCAGTGGCAAACACTCTCTTCCTTTTACTGGCCAAACGGCACGCAAACTAGCCGTGATTCTCGACCAGATGAAAGAAACTGGTCTGGTCTCGACCGTAAACAGCTTCTAGCTGGATGACCGTCTGGCTCTGGCTCTGGCTCTGGCCTCTGCCTTTCTTTTTGCTCTCAATGCTGCTGTTTTTTTTTCTTTTTTTTCTTTCTGCTTTTTTAACATTTGACTATTTGCCTATTGCCACAAATTTGGTTTCGACATCGATTTTGGACATATCTCACTTTTATTATGCATGTTTTGTGCTCCTCTGGAAATTTCTCGTAATTTGGCAGCATTTGCATTCGAAATTTGGGCAAATTTGTATTGATTTTTTCTCACGCTAGATTTAATGCCGGATGATATTTTAGAATGACAACAATATTTATGTTATTGTTCCTATGCTGTTGCCAGCGTGTTCATTATGTTTAAGCTCTTGTTGTTGTTTCTCTTTCTGTTGTTGTTGTTGTTGTTGTTACTTTTAGCCAATAGCCAAACAGGTTTTCAAACTGCGCGCACGCTCGTGTTTTATTTAAATTTTGAACTGGTTTCTCCTGATTTGTGTGTGCCTTTCTGCGGCAAACAGTGTTCGCTCGGAAATTAGAACTTCCAGAAAATCATCATTAGACGTTTTGAACATAACATATTGATATTGTCATTGTTTTCCGTTTTATTTAAGATAGATGCTCGATTTAGCGATTGTTATTGTTGTTCGTTTTAATTAGATCAATATTCGAAATAGAGATTTCAAAATCCCCGAGGTACCTAGATCTTTTAATACCCAATGTTAAGCATATACAACATTAATTGTTGCCATTGAATATTAATAAAAAGGACACGGAATGAGGTATATGCGAGGCGGAAGTCAATTAAGATGTATTCAACCAGAAGACAACCTCCTGTGCTTGGGCAAATTCGTCTAGTTGGAAAACTGTAAGAGACGCCAATTTTAATACGTCTTTGATATTGCTTTTCACACATATTCAAAATATTTAATTCGTTGGAAACCTGCCAGCAAGGCAATTGAATTGTAAGATTAGGCAGGCGTTCTATATCGAAGCTCAGAAAATGTAAAAAAGATCGGACTTTAAATGCCGATGAAATCATGAATTCATTTCCTATAGTGAAGGGAGAAGAGGCTGCACATTCTACGATGCTTGTTGTTGGGCTTGTATGTTTAAAAGACAATTGAATGCTTAAACGACATCTCGGCGCTGGAATAGAGTAACTTCTAGTCATGCTATTCCCTTGCTTTGTATACAATGTATGCAAAAAAGTGCTTCCGGAAACAGGATTTGTTTAGAAATAAAGACTTTCAATTTGGGAGCAAACACTGTCATGTTTAATATACAACTTTATTCCGATTCAAATCTAAAAAACCTAAACCCAGATAATCTGCTATTTTTGTGTTCAATTTTTGCATTAGTAAGAAATTTTATTGACTTGCCATAAACACTTCCGTGCCCAAAACTATAACTACTTGACCCACTTGTTGCTCGTCTTGCTGATATTGTTGTTGTTGTTGTCGTTCTTGTTGTTGCTGTCGCTGCTCAGTGAGAACTCTCAAATTTCTGCACTGATTTCTAAATAAAAAGTGCATACATCGTTAGCCAACAATTAGACCAGCATTTTCCGGGTTTGCGGCACCAAATGCAAACTGAAGAATGGCGTAATATTGAATTGCTGCTCAGGTTGACTAAGCACAAATCTAGAAGGGGACATTGTAGAGGGGGACGATGTAGATTATAGGGTATTCAAATGGATTATCATTAGACTAGCCTGTTCTCTGGGGAGTTAGGCGATTAATTCAAGCAGTTAAATAGTCGTGCGTTGTTTAAGATATACAAAAATTGGTAATATGCTCATTAACTCGGACCTATATCATTTCAAGGCTAAGAAATATATAGAACAACTTTTGTGTCTAGCACTTAGACCGACTCGTTACGGAGAAACATGTCCTAATCGACTTGGCTCTTGATGCTAAGGAAGAGTATCCATGGATGCTTTTAGCCGAAATTCCACTTTGAGCAGCATTACACTTCGATCTTTCTGATATTTTCTGCACTTAAATATCGGACCAAATAGCGAGGCTTTAAAAATTATCGAAACTTGGTCTATAAGTTTCTGTCTCTAGCAATTACTCAGATTTGCAGGTAAGACTTTGCATAAGTGCGGCATTGCCTGCCTGTCACTAAGTTTTTGTAATAAAACATATTTGGTTTCTTAATAAAGATTAAACGTTAACATTTAAAAGCTTTACTGTGATCCCAACACCTGAACTGCTGAGGATAGGAAACATAATATACACCCTATACGACGCTGGCTTTAGGATAACTGCTAGTCGGGCAGTCCCGGCTAGAGAACTTCTACTTGTTTTACTCTTGATGACTTGATGACTTGTTATACTCTTGATCGATCAATATGCTTCCTTCTGCTTGTTACATCAATATGTTATCCGTTTATCCAACCAATGCATTAGTTTTCTCGTTCAGTTAGATACAGATACAGATTGCCGAATCCCTCTTAGCTCTGCCACATGGGTCAAGTAAACAATGTATGCACCAAAGTAGGAACTGTTTGGACTTTTTGTGCTTGTTGTTGTTGTTGTTGTTGTGTACAACATTTTGGGTTGCTGTAATTTGCAATTGTTGTTGTGCGCCTGTTGTTGTTGTTGTTGTTGTTGCTGGCATGATTGCCTTTCGATTGACCTCGTTGCGCATGCGTGCGCATGTTTCACGCTACACTAAAACTTTTCGCACAAGTTAAAAAACTCAATGAAGAAGAAGCAACAGTGGAAGAAGAAGCAGCAGCAGAGGAGGAGGAGGCAACAAAAAATCGTGCCGTTGATGAGTAAGCAACAGGGCAAAATGTCTCTGAGCCAGCCACGAGGCGCTGTGCCGATTGTCAGCCAAGTCAATCAGTCAGTCGGGGCAGCTAGCCAACAAGTCGGACGGTCTGTCGGTCTGTCGGTCTGTCTGTCTGTCGGTCGTCGGAATCGTCAGTCAGGTATTCAGTCCATAATTCGGCTGTGAGCTTTGCTTAATTGTGATTTGACGCGCTACGCAACAGAAAATTGCACTTTGTTTTTGTTTTTTTTTTTTCGTGTTTTTTTTTGTTTTTTGTTTTAACGCAAATTAACAAATAGCTGCCAAGTATTGATCGAGATATGAAAAGATCAAGAAATCGTTGAATCCGCAGATTGCAAGAGCCAATCATCAGGCCAACAGCTGAGCTTGCAAGTTGCAACAGGCGCACACACGTTAGCTGGAATCGATTCTCTACAAGTATTGGACCGTTTCGATTCCTGTTGCAGCTACTGCTGTTGCTATTGATGTTGCTGTTATTGTTGTTGTTGGGGCTGGGGCAACAGTAGTAGTTGTGCTACAAATCGGGCGTAAAATTTCATGGGCCTGCTATTGAATTAAAAACGAGTTTGCTTCATGTTGTTGTTTGTTGTTGCTCTCTGTTTTCTGCTGCTGCTGTTGTTTTTGTTGCTGTTGCTGTTGTTTTTGTTGCTGTTGCTGTTGCTGTTACTGTTGCTGTTGCTACTCCTTCTGGTTGCAGTAATGGCCGCCTTTAATCACAGACAGCGCCAAGCCCCAGCACAACGTGCCGCAGCAATAACAACAGCTCCAACAACAACAACAACAACAACAACAACGATAGCAATAACAACAAGCCAACACAGCGAACAGACAACAGTCACTTTTTAGTTGTATTGCTGCGTTTGTTGTTGCTTTTGCTATTGCTGTTGTTGCTGTTGTTGTCGCTATTGTGGTTGTACTGCCGACCTATTGTTTGTTTCATTTTGTTGTCATTTTCGCAAGCGAGTTTGCAGCCCATACAAACACATTAATATGAATGCATGTACATGTGCGCTGGCGTATATATGTACACCCATACATACATACATACATACAACATACATATTTAGGTGAGTACCCGCTTAAAAAATTCGGCTTGCGGTGCCAAAATAGAAGGCCCACCACAATGCTCAATTTAACACTGAGCTGAGTTATGTTGTATAAATGTTATTTTGATGTGTCCAAAGAAATGTAATGCTCTTTAAAGAGGCTGCGAAACAGTTTACGTTACTTTTTCAGGGGGTCGTAAGGCGAGAAAGCAGCAACAAGCGACAAATGAGTCGCTTTGAGAAATGAAAAACTTTATTTTGCCAAATTGATGAAAAGCTGACCGCTGCAAACGTAGCAAAAATAAAATACATATACATACATATATAATTGAAAATTTGTTGTTGGAAAATCAAATTCAAAATATGTGTTTTTTTTTTGCAAAGACTCAGTCAAAGTTATTTCGCAAATGAGAATCTTTGTGGGGGTGTGTATAAAACATAATAAGCTTTAAGCATTGATCGAGCCCAAAAATCGCCCACGCACTGCGCTGGGACAGCGCTGTCCAACAACGACTCGACTCGACTCCGGCCCAACCCAACGCCGAAGACAAACAACGGCAAGCCATGAGTGCAACGTAGTCATAGTTACCCTGTTTCGCAAATGATCTGCGCGTGCTGGGTAAAAGGGCAAAGAGGAGCGGGGTGCGGCAGCTGTCATCCTGTGGATAAGTGGCGTTCACTGTCTCCTTTCCCGCTTAGTTGTTTTCAATTACAAAATCGCAATGCCCAATCGAAACCAAGTCCAAAGAAAGCAGCTAGCGAAACAATCGCAGCCAACCGTCAATAGCCAAAACGGAAATTGGTAAAAAGCAAAATAATAAAAAGAAATAACAACGTAAACGTAAACGTAAACAACAACAAAAACAATATGAGTGCCAACTGTCGCAAGTGCAAATGGCTTTTAAGGCCAGAAGTCTACACGGGACGCGCCGAGCTTGGGCGGTGAGACGAAGTCACGACGTAGCCACAGATTACAAAAACAACACAGCAAAAACAACAATAACAGCAAAAACATAAGATAAACAACAACAAGAACGTCCCGTAAGCGAACGAGCATGAGTGTTGAGCGACGACGACAAAGCTTTGCGAGCCCGAAAGCTCTTCGTCTTTAAGTCGCACTCGCAATCGGAATCGCACTCGCCGTCGCTGTCGCTGTCGCCGTCTGGCGATCAGTTCAAGTTTGTCCGTCGAGCCACAAAGAGCTGAGCGCGAGGCAGAGGCAGACCCAGAGCCAAAGCTCGAGTACAGCTGAATAAAAAGAAGACGAAGAAGAAGAAGCAGCAGCAGAAACTTAAGCCACATTCATCGTACTCGTCGTGTTTGGTCGTCGTGCTCGTATCGGCAGCCAGAGCTGAAAGCGAAACTGGCGCTCAAGTTCAGCGAGCGAATCGTCGTCGCCGCCGCCGCCGCCGTCGATTTCTATGCAAATTATTACTCAGAAAAACATATAAAAAGCGTGCTATTTATATTTCGCTAAATGTCGACTTGAAGCGCCGCCGTTGCCGTCGCCGTTGCTGCAGCAGTGGCAGAGACTGTGACGAAAACGGAGATTGGAACGGGAGCACGGGCACGGGTACGGGAACGGGGACCTGGATTGTAACCCGAGACCGAGTCGCCAAGTCGCGCAACACGACAAATACAGATCGTATCTGTATCTATAGCAGCGACAGTCGCTGTCTGCTACTGTATTAGTGCGTGTGTGTGAGTGTGTGTGCGTGTATCTGTATCTGAAGCGGCACACAGAGCGCAAAAAGTAATCATAAACTAAAGCAACAATAAAGCGAGCGAAAACGTAAAGCGGAAAAAGTAAGCTAAAAGTCACTTACAAAAATCAAAAGCAAAAAAAAAAAAAAATAAAATAATAATAATAAAAACGCGCCTCTTTCCGTCGAACGTCGATCGTCGATCGTCAAACGACAGAGCAGACGTCAGCGAAATTAGCTCCAGCTGCTGCTCCGTTCGGTTAATCGGGCGCTCCGACTCCGACTCGAGTCGTGGGTGAGATACAGAGCTGGTCTCCAATGGGATTGTGATTAAAATAATTATTATTGTTATTGTGTTGTGATTGTGCTTGTGGTCGACTGGGCCCAGGACATCAAGTGAAACCCGAAAAGAGATCTCTACAGAGCACCGCGAGCTGCGTCAGCACGTAACGTGATCCGCCTTGCGTATGTACTGAAGACACCGCCAAATGAACTGAGTATACATAAAGACACGCAAGAGATAACTAACTGATAGCAATGGAATATCTGTGTATATTGAACGCCTTCGAGCAGCAGAGCTATTACAATCGCATCATGGAAATGGAGCGACTGGCAGCTGTCTCAAAGCAGTCTTCCCTCGGCAGATCGGCCTCCGCCTCGGCGAGTGCTTCATCATCATCTGCTGCATCATCAACGGCTAGCTCGCCCACGGCGGTAACCAGGGAGGCTGCCGCTGCCGCCACAGCTGCCTTATCCTCGACGCGCCACTTCCCGGCCAGCTTTGCGCACGCAGCGGCCCTTGCGGCCACGCAACAACAGCTGCAGCAGAGATTCGCGGCGGCTGCCTTTCAGCAGGGCCAGGCTGAGTTGCCGGCGCAGTCGCCACTGTTTTATCAGCAGCAGCAGCTGCCGGGAGCTGCACATCAGCAGCCATTAACTGGATCGCTGCAGCCGAACAACTCCAACATGGCCAACAGTTTGCTCTGGCAGCCGTGGCGGGATCTGCAGCAGGCAGCGGCCATGCATCATCAGCTCTGCAAGCAGCATCAGCAGCAGCAGCAACAGCAGCAGCAGCAGCAGCAGCAGTTGCAAAAAGGTTCGTGTTTCAAGGGGAATATTATATAAGAGATTTAGAAGAAATCGCGCTGACCTCCAGCAACGTTTGCCAAAAATCAAATTTTGTCACATACGAGTTTCTTTTGAAATACGAGACGGCGACAGGGAAAAGTAGAGAAATTTGTGAAAGAATCGTTCCGTCTTTCGCCCGTATTAGGCGCAAATGATGGATACAGCACGAACCAGGGTAACCAGCACTTGGATATCGCTTGCCAGTCAGCGCACTTGTTGACTGGCCACTTGCACGAGTAGCTCACGTGAAGTCCGATATCTGGACTAGCTAGCTTCACGCTGGGATCTGGTGGTCACCCAGACACAGTCAGACAATCAGACAGTCAGGCTGGCAGAGCGTGCAGCTACGTGCCCGCTTTAATGAATGGGGATCAGAGTCTATAGTTTTCATATTGTTTATCTGCCAATGTTTACGTTCGCCAAAGCGTGGCTAGGACGTGCTCTTCATGCGTCCCGTGTGTTCGTGGATGTGTGTGCGTGTGTGATCAATTGATGGTGTCACCAGCAGTTGATGAAAACGTGTCGCCTCAAGCTGTTACGCAAGCTGATGACGACGACGCTGGCAAGCGAATGTGGAGTGACCCATTTCATTTGGCTATTAGCGCGAAATTGGTAATGAAATTGGCAACACTTTTACTACGCTTGCCAACGCCTGACATTCGTGGCTGGCCACGTTTCGATTGGCGTTCTGCTGATCTGCTGCCGACCGCTTCCGCCGGCGTCATCGTCGCCAGCTCTGCCATGCACCACTGTACCTAATTGCTCACATTGCACAAATCACACAAATGCTTTCAATTACATGGCACAAACACAGACGCCGCTGACGTCGCTGCCAAGTGAAACGAACGCCGGGACAAATGCGAACCAACTGCGTCGGCTGCTGTACTCTGCGCGGCTCAGCTTTGTTTTTGTTTCAGTTTCGGTTATGATACCCTTACAATTAGATATATATATAGCATATAGATATATGTACATGCCGGATCAGTAATAGACGGGTTGTCTTAGTCATGTCCGTCTGTCTGCAAGCTAGTTAAAAGTTTCAGTTTCGCCACGAAACGGTTCAAAGCTCCCTTTCTCTGTTGCACATATGTTCGAGTCATTCGAATCGGTGCACTATATCATGTGGCTATTATCGGAAAGTAAAGGATTACATAGGAGTACTATATCATATAGTTGTAAAGCTTCAGTTTAACTCTTCCCGTTATTCACTATGCCCCAAAATATCTGCTAAACCGTAATCGGTCAATCGGTCTACTATATCATATGACTTCTATGCGAAAAATCCGCCGGAGACAGAGCTATATATAAACGCATTTTTAAGCCAGATGTGTCGACCAGAGTATTTGTTCTTCGGCCTGACAAAGATAGCCGTAATTTCTTGTTTTTTTTTTTTTTTTAATTTGTTGACATATTAAAACCAGATTTGCAATCAAGTCGGGCACGAGAATGACTCACAAGCCGGCGGAAAAAATAATAAAAATAATAAGAAACGCCTGCGACGACACCGTCAGCGGCGGCGATGAAAATAATAAGTATACAAACTTAAGCTACAGCAACAACAACTACTTATAACAACAACAACAACAATTACAAAAAACGTGTTTGCATAAGCAACAAATGTTATTTTTCTATTGCTGTTTGCAGTGCGAGTAGACCAAATCGACTGTTCGACTGTTCGACTTTTTGGTCTGTGGAACTGGTTGGCGATTCTTGATGCGAACTCCTCTGCGGGCGGATTGTTTGGGTGATTAAGCAAAGTTTGCAATGACTTGGCTCGATTGAGGGAGGGCCACAGATTATCAGGCACTTGCAGTTTCCCCCCATTGCTGCCAATTAGCTTAGGTCGTCGAATTTATTTAGCTGTGTGTGTCTTGCGTTTGATTAAAGATCAGATGAGAAGTGGGGTTGGCGCAAAGACCGACAGAACTCGACAAAAGCAGGCAAACAACAACATGCTTGTGAATACAATCATGTATAAATAATACTGGATACACAGAACTCGGAATATGGTCACCAGAAAGAAAGCCCCAATGATGATCCCCCACAGCAAAAAACCGGACAAAGTTGTCTTTGAGCGACGACCGGAAATGTGCAATAAAATTTGAATGTTTCTTTATTATTATCATCATCCCCATCATCTTCCGCTGCAACAGAAGCCAGTCCCATTGCTTTTATTGTTGTTGTTGTTGTCCGTCTGTTTTCATGTTTTGCTTTCGGTCCACTCCATGCAACTCGGGCGAGGGAGAGCAACCAGTTTGTGGCACCTTTCGTGACGCAGGCGCAAAAAATAATAATAAATTGCAGCCAGCGGTGACGTTGCCAAAAACAGGACCACAACAACTGGTTCCGCCACAGTCGTAGCCGCAGCCGCAGTCGCAGCCCGAGCCCGAGACACAGCCAAAGCCGCCTCCACCAACGCCGCCAACTCCTTCATTCATTCATTCATTCATGCGTTCGACGCCTTGGCCAAGAGGAGAACTGGCACCGCTGCTCAAAATGTGCAGAAGTCGCTTGACGGGTTTGCCTGCCCCTTTAATTTTGGGCTCCAAAACGCGCTTTGGAGTGCCTGAACTTTTTTTCTTTTAACTTCGTAACTTCCTGAGGGACAGAAACAAAAAAAAAAGCAGAGAAAAAAAAGAAATAAATCTGAAATTGAAACAGAAACAGAAACTGCACTGTACGTAAACTGGAGTATAGTGCACCTACACACGCGCATAGCGAGTGTATCCAGGTGAGGGTATTCGCTTTTCGGTGGTTGTTGCCAATCTGGTTGATGCCCACGCACCACCTTAGACTTCCCACGCCAAACTCGAACAATATCCATTGGGATGCCGGGCACGTTTGTCCAGACTAGCGCCCAGCGTTTTGCTCAGTGTAAACGCTCCACTCACACACACACACACACTGGCACACACTGAGACAATCCCATGATCGTAGAAAAACTAGTTTTCTTAACCAACTTTTATTGTGACTCGGAGTTTCGATTGTGTTTTTCTGGCTTTGTGTTCGCTATTGTTGCTTGTTGTTTTTTTCGTTGTTGGGCTTTTATGCATAATTTTTGTTGTGCCCACCTCCTGACCGGGTCTGGAGCTGAGTCTGTCACCGTGGCTTGAGTTGGCAGAGCACTCGAAAGCTCCGTTCAGTCTTTGAGCGGAAATTCATTGAAAAACGAAAGACTTAGGCAACAAACTTGAACGTGACTGCGACGCCGGCAGAGCCCCCAAACTCAACTCCATGTGATTCATTACGCCCACTTCATTGCCGTGCTCATAATCAAAATTCAAGACAGATCGACACGAAAACCACAGCGAAACAAATCAAAGGATTAGAACGAGATCTGGCTAGCCGCAGAGCCATAATTCAAATCGGATTCGATGTTATTGTGCTCCGGCTAGCGAAAAAAGAAGAAAACATATCAAAATCAATATACAAACCCAACTATTAAATCAAAGCCAAGAACTCGTTTTAAAGCCCAGTTTATTAAACATTTCAGAAACGCGCCTGACATCAAAAGAGCTTCCAACCACCAAGTGGCGTCGCGAGCGTCGCCAACGTTCCGGCGCCGCCGAATATTATCATGTTCGCGATGCTGGCAACGGTCTCTTCATTGTCGGTGACCGGGCGAGGGAAAGAGAGAGGGAGCCGGACATGGACAGCCCCATTGATATGTCGGTGACGTCGAGCACTGTGAAGCATCAGCGCGCCTCACCGCCTCCGCCGTACCGCGAGCCGCTGGCGGGAGGAGCAGCAAGCAGCCACAGCTACACGGCCAGCCGGCCCAGCGTTATTACCCAAGCACCGCCCAAACGGGAGCAGCCGGAGCATGTGCATCACAGCTCGCACTCCAATCCCGAGCATGACCAACGCAGTGCGGGTGAGTTGCAGCCGTTGTCGATCTGGTTGACGGACAAGTTTTAATGCAAGCAATCATCATCATTTTTTGCAGAGTCCGATTCTATTTGTGACATTGACGAGCATTTCCGGCGCTCTTTGGGGCCGGGCTATGCGGCGCTGTTGAAATCGCCATCATCCAGCTCGCCCACACCGTCGCCACAGCCACAGTCTCAGTTGCAGCCGGTGGCTGGGAGTGGAACACCCATGCAGCAGATCTCGCCACAAGGCTATCGGCAACAACCAACAACAACAACTTACCAGCAAAATCACTCGCCATTGCCGCTGACACTGCCCATGTCTAAGCTGGGCTTGCCCATCGTTCACTCACCCACGTTGCAGTCTGCACCGGTATCGCCGCAGCACGAACTGCCGCCGCCCCAGGAGGAGCCGCTGTCCCTGTCTCCGCCGCCCGTTCGAGCAGCTTCCGCTTTGTCGTGCCCTTCGCCACCGCTTGGCGCCAGCCAAATATTAGATGCACCCGTAACCAAGAGAGAGAGAGCCCTGGACACACCTCATCATACACCCCCCAGATGTAATACACCACCACCGGCCTATGGCAGCGTAGTGATGGCATCGACGCCAACGCCGCCCACCATGCCAGCTATTATACGTGTGAAAGCCGAACCGGGACTGGCCGCAGCATCATCGACGCATACGCCGCCCGCTTCGCCTACCTCATCCACAAACATTTCGATATTCACCAAGACTGAGGCCTCTGTAGACGATCACTTTGCCAAGGCACTGGGCGACACATGGAAAAAGTTGCAGGGCCAGAAGGAGTAGACCGGCAGTGCAAATGTGAGGACCAACTCAAAAGCTGTTCTTATTTAAAACTACACAATTGATTTTTAAAGATCTCATGACGATGTGAAAATTCTTCAAATGCGAGTGTATTACAAGTTTCTTATTATGATTTTATTATTGAATATGAATATAGTTATGGAAAAGCGTATACGTACATGTGACAAAATTGGTATTCTTAATGCATAGTTGCATAGATAGACTAATCCTTAATATGTATTAAATTATGTGCATACATATTTATGTATGCATATTACGTATGTTTATTTCATAATTCTAAATTATGAATTTAATGTAAGCTTATGTTTATCCAAATGAATCCTATAAAACTTAAATCAAACGAGTGGCAAATACACAGTACTCTCTAACAAGCACTCTATTATTATTTAAGTGAATCTTACAATAAACATTAAAATAAATTTGTTTTCGAATGATTTCAAATCTGGCTTGAAAGCGCGCGCTTGTATGCCCTTCAAACCGTCGGTATCACTTTGAACGTGCTGGCAACGCTGACTTGCACATTACGACCTTCTCAACTATCGTATATAACTATCGTTGGCCAGTGTAACCATATACAATTTTATGGAAAAATTGTTTTGCTGTTTGTTTGCTAACAATTTATTAATATGATATGTTGAATTAAAACTATTTATAATTGCATAAGTTGTTGAATAATTTGAATAAGCAATCGTTTTTGCATTTTTAATTCAAAATTGTTCACATCATTCTTAGCCCATATTGTAAAGTTATCGGTATCGATAACACAATTATTGGCTGCCAGTGTGTACGCGTATTCGGCGAGAACGTACCATTGCAAAACTAAACTTTCTGCATAAAACATAAAAAAAACATTAAACAAATGAAAAACATTTAAATTAAGATATTACTTGAAAAGTTGAAAAAAAGTACGTGTACGTACGTCGCGTTTACAGCTTGCAGTTTGTGTTTGTGTGTGTGTAAAAAGCCAGAAATACCATAGGCGAATGAGGGGCGAAGACGAAGAGAAAATGTCACGCAAAGCAGCAGCGACAGAAAAAGAGTGAAGAAATTACATTTGGGGGAAGGAAAAGCGCATAAAAACTCAACAATAACAATATTAAAAGACTCTTTCTGTGCAAAAAGGCGCAATTTCAATGGCAATGCTTGGCCCGCAATCAAAATTGTGCTAAAAAGGGAATCGAAATAGAAAATAACGAGTTGTTGTTGTTGTTGTTGTTGAGTAGTTGTTACTCGGCAGGCAGACACCTGCAAGCGCAAGGAGGAGCGATGAAAACAACTGAACTGGTCCTGGGGAGGCGCCTAACTACTGTTCTCGTACAGTTCTCGCTCCTTGATTTGAATGTCGTCGTCGTTGGTAATTGAATTGAAACTCGGCTGCAACTGGAACTGGGACTGCGACCACGACTTGCACTCCTCACTGGCACAATGCAAAGCTTGGATTCATCATGCCAAGAAGCAGATGTAAGTATCAGTATCGGTTAGATAGGAGCAAATATCCTTTACGAGCACTTAAATATGTCAAATTCCGTTTCACAACATCCAGTTTATCATAAATGACACACTTAAGAAGCTAAAGGGCGACAACCCACTGAATGCGAGTTCCCAGGGCCTGGCGCATGCCGCTGGCTCGGCCGTTCAACAGCATTTTGTCTACCAGACGACGCAGGGCTCACAAGGCTCGCCGCAGCCACAAAGCCAGCAACATCAGCAGTCGTACAATCAGCTGCATACCGTGCTGCAGGCCGCATGCTCACCCACGCTTGCCATCAACAACAGTCAGCAACAGCAGCAAGTACAATCGGTCAGCTTACGATCGTTTCTGGAGACAAGCCTGCTGCAGGCGATACCTCAAATACCTGCGCAACCGCCAATCTGCATATTCGATGACGACGAATCGCCCACTGAACTGCCTGCGAGTGGCAACATTGTCATACTTACGGAGCAGTCGCAGGCCCCAGGTTCGGGTACAACAGCAAGTGGGCTACCCTGTACTGGGATTGCGATAGCGCCATCGCCGTCGTCCTGTTCCTCATCAACAACGACGCTGTCCAACTTGAACTCAATTACGTCGCCCTCACCGGTAGTTCCTGACCTGTTGTTGTCCACGCCACCGGGTGTCAATTCCAGCTTAAACAGCAATAGCACCACCGCCAGCTCGTCACATATATATCAGCACCTGCAACAGCAATCTCACAGCAGTAGCAACAACAACAACAATAATAATAATAATAGCAATGCCAAGAAGGTTGACAGACGGCCCCCCTCGAGCAGCTCAAATGCTTCGACCGGCAGTGGCAGCAGTCATCACCAACACCACCATCACCACCTGCACATACATCAGGCTCAGTCGCACAACCACAATGTCCTGTCATCGCCCACATCGTCGCCTAGCAAACGACAGAAAAGCAGCAGTAGCAACAATAAGGAGTGCAGTTCCTCTAGTCGCAATACAGCTCTTACGTCTGCATCACCGCGTGCTGGCGCCGGAGCTGGCTCCAACAATACCAATGCCAGCAGCACCTCCGCATCTACGTCCGCGTCCAACTCAGTGCACAAGCGAGAAACGACTACAAAGTTCTTTAATATCCACGACAAAATCAAGGAGCTGTATCTCCAATTGCTTAGCAATGATCTGAATCACTTTGCGGAAACGGGGGTAAGATTGTAAAGCACATACTAATTCAAACTTAAATTCATTTTTGCAATTTATCGTGTGCAGCTAAAGCAGCGCAGCCGCTCTTTCATTCTGGAACGACTTGTGGAATGCGAGCGATTGAACACCATCGTAGTTAACTTGTATCCTGGCAATAAAGGCTACTCTCTGGCACTGCACTACGATGAACAAGTAATGCTCAACCCGCTCACAAACGAATGGATCGTTTCGGATCCCACCCACCCTCATGGCATCCATGGCAACGAGAACACGACAGAAAAAAGCACTACTAGTCGAAACAAAGCGCAGGCTGATGGCGACGCTTGTAACCCGTTCAGAACGAAGTCGAGACTGACCGAAAACGAGCCGGTAGCAGGAGAGACAGCGTCTGCGCCTTTGTCATCTAGCTATGGCCTGGTTGAGGTGCTGCGCTGGCCGTATGAAAACGATTTGCTGCTGCAGTGTATTGACCGTGAACTGCTGCCTGAATTCCTCATGGATCTGCTGAGCGCCGATACCGTCAGCCTGAGCTCACCACAAGATGGAAGCGACGGTTCGCGGGTTTATGCCAAGCCGAGCGTTTTTTATGCTGGCTGCGTTATTGCGCAAATACGCGATTTCCGCCAGACGTTTGCCACCTCAACAAATATCTGTGATATGAAGCACATCCTTCTGCGACCCAGCAATGCAACGCTGTTCGCGGACGTGCAGCAGCTGGGCAGCTCGTTGGGCTTGGCCGGCGCAACGCCAGAGGACCGACTGGCGATCGAAAGTCAACTGGTGCTGGCCACGGCCGAGCCGCTGTGTCTGGAACCTGATCCGAGCATTGGTCGCCAGTCGATCAATGCACAGCATGAGCGTCAACGATTTAATTCGCATGAAATGCGCCGCCAGATGAAGAAGTTCACCCAGGTGGCCATCAATCGCAAGCGCAAGCTAGATCAGTTCACGCATCACCAGGGCCTCGAGCTATGTGACTATCTGACACGTCTGCGCCAGCGCCCGCGCAGCTCCAGCAACAGCACAGCGAACGCAACTCCCGCAACAGCGCCCAGCAACAATCCCCTGGTGGGCGCCATGCTCTCCTCATTCACCTCAAAAGTACCAAGGCGGCCGCACGAGGTCATCCGACCCATAAGACCACCCACCCTTGACTATCCGGCAAAGCTAAAGGTACCCGAGAACGTCATCAGCGTTGAGAAATATGCTAAGCCCTTGGAGCCATTAAACGAATTCAGCGAGGCGTGTAAGGACGGCTGCCAGGCAAACTGTCGGCACAACTTTCAGCCGCAGCTTATCGAGGAATATGTGTTGGAGACGGAACGTGAGGCGAACGAGGGCCGGCGTGCACTGTATCACATCAAGCTGTCCATATATCAGCGTCCCTCCGACGCAGAATACCTTGGCGAACTGTATGTGGATCGAGACTATCGCGAGGGTGAGCGGAATGGAGAGTCGTGCCGCTTTGCATTGGGTACCCGTGTCCATGCGAATCGATATATTCAGCAATTCCGGGAGATATTCACAGAGGAGGGACGCAAGGCTGTTAAGATAACGCATCTGATACCCGGACATGTGCCAATTGTCACCCACACTGGACTAACTAATGAGCAGCGGTTACTATTACAGCAGCAGCAGCAACAACAGCAGCAGCAACAACAGCAGCAGCAACAACAACAACAGCAGCAACAACAGCAGCAGCAGCAACAACAGCAGCAACAACAGCAGCAGCAGCAACAACAGCAGCAGCAACAGCAGCAACAACAACAACAACAACAACAACAGCAGCAACAACAACAGCAACGACAAGCTCAGTTTGCTCAGCAGCAGCAGCAACTGCCTGCGACAGTTCATCATGTTGCGCAAACACATCCAAACGTGACCCTCTCCCGTCAACCAGGAGTTGTTACTAAGGCGACCAACCTGCCACAAACGTTTCGTCAGCAGCAGCAGCCACTGGCCACTGCTCAATTCAATGTTGATGGTGCGCTGCAAATCCAGCAGCAGCCGCAGCAATCGCAGCTAGGCAGTGGCAACAATAACCTCTTGCAGCAGTCGTCACAGCAACAGCAGCAACAACAACAACAACATCAGCACCAGCATATACAACTACTTACAGCCAGCGGAAACGCATCTACCGGTACCACCCATCAGGTGAGCCTGGGAAACGGGTCGCTGGTATTGCTACAACAGCAACAGCCGCAGCAGCAGCAACAACAGCAGCTAAGCACGACGTTGCAGCACTCGGGAATCACCATACAGCCAGCCAACATGCAACAGCAAAAGGCGTCGCCAGCCCAGTTGAACACGGCCATCGGTGCCAATTCCGCGTTGCGTGCCCAGCTGAACTCCAATGTGCCAATTCTCGTAAGTATTATTAGTGTGAGCCATTTTACATATATATGTGTCTGGCTGATCAGACAGAGCTTTACAGTTCAGGGTCGTCAATACTTCACTCACTTTGTATTCCATTTGCTTTTAGCAATCGCAACTGAAGGCTTCGCCGATTGTTGCCACACATCAATCACTGCAGAAGCAACAACAGCAGCAGCAACAAATAACTGCCACAAATAACAATACCCTCAGCAACAATAATAACAACACGGCCATGCATCCAAATCCCGCGATTAATGCCATAGTCACCAGTATCATGAACTCCGCTAACCAGTACCAGCAGCAGCAGCAGCAGCAACAACACCAGCAACAGCAACAACAACAACACTGTAAGTCGCTTTATTTATGCTTGATTATATTTATCCTTAACTCTGTTACTTTTTAGTAGGCGGCACGCCCACGAGCAACAGCAACTCGACCCCGATCATCAATATTAGCAGCTCCAACAGCGGAAGTCCTGCAACAACAACTTTGAAAAACTCGTGCAATGCGTCCATACTGAACCTGTTGAATAGTGCGCCCGCAGCCATGACGAGCACGCCAGTCGCCAGTGGCACGTTCACCACCTCGTCCACTGGCCAGCAGCAAACGTTAACATTGGTGCAGCATCAGCAACAACAACAGCAACAGCAGCCATCGGGGCCCACCACGGTAGATGCGGCTACGGCCACATATGTACAGACGACACGCGGCACGCCAACACTTGTGAGTGCACAACGCAAGCAGCCGTCTAGCGAGGTGCTGCAGAGCCTGTTGAACTCCAACCGCAAAATCAATATTGTTGGCGCAAGTGGCAGCACCACGTTTCGAACTAATTCGGCGGGCAATCTGATTGCCGTCAACCTCAACCAGTCGCAGGGTCAGCCGCAACAGCAGGCGACCGATGGCAGTCAGGCGGTGCGCGTGTCCATGTCAGCGCTTGCCTCGCAGCTGGCATCGCCGCCCGCCGTGATGACGAATCCCCCAACTGGATATGGCGCCTACACGGTCAGCACGGGCGGCGTCTGCGGCAGCGTTAAAATACACAATACAGGTCAGCAACAGCAGCAGCGCATACTGAGCTCGCTGCGTAGGGATAGCACTACGGCGCCGCCAAATGCGATCGTGGTGGGGATGGCGGCACCCTCTCCTGGCAGCGACTCCAACGCCTCAAATGCTAGTGGATTTGCGGTGCCCACGAACTTATCGTCGGCTTCTGGTGGCGGAGCGCTGAACGCGCTGCTAACCAATGCGGCCACGCCGTCGCCGTCGGGCTCGGATCACTCGCAGTCGTCGCAAACGCACCAGAACCAGGTGCTACTCGATAGGCTCAGCAATGTGACATCAAATGTGTCCGCCGTGTCAGCAGTAGCCATGCCGCACATGTCGCCGCAACAGGCGGCTTCAGCACAAGCTAACCAACAACAGCAACAGTTCATTACCAAGACACTGGTACACTCGCCCGCCACCTCATCCATACACTCGCCTATGTCTAGTCCGCATCCGCAGCCGTCGGCCTCGCCGCAGCAGCAGCAGCAGACGACTGCTACGCTCAATCTACAGGGTATCAATCTGTCACAGCTGCAGGGAGCGATGGCAAACTTTGCTGGTCTGCAGAATGTACAGGTGCAGATTCCGGGCTTTACGCAGCCCATTTCACTGCAGTTCTCCGGCAACAGTTTGCAGGCGCCAGTGCAGGTGCAGCAACAGCAATCACAGCAGCAGGCCTCGACAGCAAGCGGAACTTTGGCGCCGGCGCAGTCGCAGCAGCGCAGCGTGTTGGTCTCAGTGCCAGTATCCACGCAGCAACAGCAGCTGTCCCACACTATCACATTGCAGACGCAAACGTCGCCCCAACAGCAACAGCATCAGCATCAGCATGCGCCGCCCACAGGCACCATTGTTAGTCTGCCCTCTGCGGTGGCTGGCACCCAAACGGTGGTCATTACAAATAACGCAACTGCCGGCGGAGGAGGAACCGGAGGCGGGGGCAATGCCAGTGGAACAGGCGCTACAACGGCAATGCTCACCCTGCCCATTGGTAAGTGATCCAGCTGGCAATTGCACATGAGTGCTCAGCCAAGAGCGAGAGAGAGAGAGAGAGAGATAAATCGGCCCGTTGGGGCGGCTTTGATACTTGTTACGATTTGAATTTATACTTTATATAAATATGTTTTTATATATGATATATTTACCTATTTTATTGAACATGCTTAATTTTGTTCTTTTCTGTTTCTGTTTCTACTTTCGTTTCGTTTCTTGTTTACACAAACCAAACCTCTTAACAACTCGTTCCGATAATCATGCAACTAAAATGTGTTTATGTGTTCTGTATTTAACCCACGCCATCAGTTTGACCCATGCACCGTCTAACGGGCCCCTAGCCGGGCCAACGGTGGCGGTTAGTTAGCGTCTTAGACCAACAGATTCATTGTAACCTAAAACAACAACAAAAAAAAAATCTCCCCGCACACCCAATTTGCTTTCTGTTTACAGCTCAACTAGTCGGTGCCGGCGTACAGAAACTCAATCCTCAAACAATACGTACCTCAAGTGGTGGTGGTGTAGGTGTTGTAGCGACTGCAGCCACCGCAGCTATCCAGCCGAGAGCGCGCAACGTTCAGGTGGTGGGCACCAAGCAGCTGGCCAGTAGCCGACAGTTGCTCACCGCACAGCGCCAGATTGGCGGCTCCACGTTGAAGATCGCGACAACTCCAGTCAACGGTAAGTCGGCCAATCATTGTCAAAGTAAATCAATAATTTAAACCAATGTATTCGCTTCTCGTGTAGCCAATGTCGTCACCAATAGCAGTAACATCAGTGCGGGGCCTATTGTGATGTCTGCGCAGAAGATGCAACTGAAGACCGTCAAGGCCCCGACGCAACAGTCACTTCAGCAGCAACAGCAGCAGCATCGAATACTCAATCAGAGCACCGCCACAGCCGCCTCACAGACGCTGCCAAGTCCTAGCCAAGTGCAACACCAACAGCTACAGCACATACAAATCGCTGGACGCACTGCTCCGACCAACGCAAGCGTCATCAGTCAGCGCACCCTTACGGCCATTGCAGTGGCCAAGCAGCAGCAGCAGCAGGCAGCGGTCAATCGACGGCGATCCACCACAGATGCAACCAAGTAATAGCGCTGCTTCTCTATCCTAGCCCACGGACAAAACAATGGGCACACAGTAGTTGCTACTGAAGTTGGCAATTATACAAAAGAGTCGCACTATTAATTTTGATTAATTGAGGAGAGGAGACAAGTAATAAGGCTACGCGTTATGTATTTGCATGATATTATAGTTTATGTTTACAACTTAAATAGCACTACTGCATACATTGTATACCCATATATCTGCATATATTTTGATGTGTATAATTGTAAGTGTAAATTGTGTGGGCCTATGGACTGCTCAAGCTGTACGAGATCAATTTGGACACCTCTTGTTAGTACGGGAAGCTAAATGTGATTATCGTTCCCGGTGATTGCGTTGATGACTGCGCTTGTGTTTAGTGTGCCCCTTGCAGTAACTTCTGCTAAACTACAAAACAAATTAAGTGTAAAGCTCTTATTAATATTTATCTAATTGTACATATTGATTGTTTCATATTTACGTGCGCCGAAAAGCCATTTCAATAATGTCTATTAGTTTGGCTCTCCAACTTCAATTTGTTACACTCTAAGACTAGCTACGTAAGCGTGCGTGCTAACTTTAAGCTTAAGAGCAGCAAGGCAGTAAGGCAGAAAGGCCCTCAAATGCAAAATGAAAGCAAAAGAAAGCAATAATAAGAAAACCCACAAAATGTAAAATTGATTGTAAAACAGAATACGGCTAACTATTACGATTTGGATTAGTTACAAATGTATGAACAGTTGTAATGGTTCATATAAATATAAATATACATATGCATATTGTACTATTATAAATATTATTATTATTATTATTACTGTAATTATTATTATTGCTAATTATTTAAATGCTTAACCTAATTTTATTAAAATAAAAAATATTTAGTTTGTATTGTAAACCATCAGCAAAACTAAGAAACAAAAATTAGTAGTCGTACTTCCAATTGCAAACTCATAACTTACAGTAACAAAAATTTAACAAAACAAAATGCATATTTAAACAATTTATTTGTAATAGCGCAATGTAAAATACAATGGAAAAAGCGGCCCAAAGTTACCATCATAAAAAGTAGTTGCGAGCTGATAAATTGTCGCTTTATGCATATATAACTAAAAATTTGTTTTCGAACTAAGACCGTTTTTTAGTAGCATGAAATTATTTATTTAAGTATTTTTAATTTCGTTAGACCTTTTGCTGTAATTGTAATTGTTTGGCATAGTATGCTTTTTTCTGTACAACAAAAATGCCTATATAATACAAATACCCTAACAAATAATTTAAATGAAAGGAAACAAAAAGCAACAGAGTTACCCAACTATACACACACATACACTCAAAAATAATTTACTCAATGTTATAATAAATGTGATTTAAGAAAGAAAACATGGTACTACCTAAACAAATTATAAATGTAACGATAAAAACCAGGTAGTCAAGGCCGAAAATGCGCACGAGTCCGTGTCTTCAGAGCAAAAGTGAAGTAAAAAAATGATAAAATTAAATATAAATTACATGACAGTAATACGAAGCAAATTAAAACTCAGCATAAGCTATTAAATATCTATTAACATAAATGTAACTTCAATTCAATAATTGCTTATCTAAATACCTGACGTAGAATCTTTTCATTTCAAAGTAAACATAAAACCGATTATGTTTAAAGACTTTCGAGAGAACTGAAGTTAAGCGCTAACAAAGGTCACTAAACAAGTGAATAGTAAGCAAATGCATCTAAGAAAGACTTCTAATAAATCAAATATAAAACAGTTTTGTTGTGTGAATGTACAAAAGCTCTGTGTTTATCTGAATGCCGGATCTGCTCATTGCACCATTGACAATTTAATCATTAGCTTTAAGAGACAAATCCGAGTTATTTTTAATTACCAATTTATATAAAAACTGTTAGTCAATATCACGCTGCAGCAAGAGATTCGGATAGAATCGCAGACCCTCCACCGACTCATCACGACAAACTCTTCCCAGTCGCTCGGCCACCAGCAGACGCTCCTTAGCTAATAACAGCGAGATGCCCAGCTGTTTTGCGAGTTCCTCCACCGCCAAGGACTCGGCAGCCTTCACTTTCTCCAATGTATCGATGGAAATTAGTTCATCATCATGGGACTCCAGTTGCAGAACCATGGCACCACTGGGAAATCGACGCAGTTTTATGGGTCCACTAAGACGTTCGCAAGCGTGAAGCAAATCTTCGGGCGAAAGAAGCTCAAGGCCGCGTGCGCGATTCACACGGCAATACACATCGGCCAGGGACATCATGCCGCCATGCTCCTACCCAACAACAAGATAGGAAATAGTATTGTTTTTCGCTCTATGCAGGTATCGCCACACTTACTTCAATTGGATCGAGCAGCATTTCGCAAATTTGCTGGGCCAAGCTATTGAAGTACGCCGTATTGCTGGTAAAGTTGTCGCGTGTCACCGGATCATCAATGCCCAGGCTGAGCAGGTAAGATTTAAAGCGCACCGTTTCGTCATCGGATATTTCACCTCTCTGCTCACGTATTTTGCTGCTTATATTTTTAGATAAGCCCACCATGTCCTTTGCCATAGCCATGAGAACATTCAGATCCTGAAACGCAAGTGCTATGTTCTCGTCCGCTGCCTTGGCCTTTGCTTCTAGGTGACGTTCTATTCCACCAATACCCGTGCGTTTCTGTATCCTCGCCAGCTTATCGCTGACCTCTGACGAAGCTTCTGGTCCTCTTAAGATTGTTTCACTCGTAAACGAGATGGTCCAGACGCGCGCATTTAATGTCTCTCGCAGGGCGCTGTGAAACTCAGCGCTTAGCCCGTTCTTGCCCGACAGCTTAATATGTGCAGCTCGGCTTGTGTCCAGGGGCCCAGGAGGCTTGTCTGCGCTAGGCGGTCGCAAATGCATTATAATGCGAGTTTTGCGGCCAAAAAAATTGGAGGCTGTTGTTTCTTCACTGAGAGAGATTACATAGCTTAATGGTAGGCAGAGTGTTACGGCTGCTCGTGCTATTTCGCCAGGACGGCCCCAGAATAGTCTGTGTGTGGTGAGTACCACTTCCCCATCCTCGAATTCCGTCTGAAATGAAGATTGTTGAAAAAGAGCAGCTAAAACTAGAAGCTGATGTGAGCTACCTTTTGGTCGCCATCGTAGATTTTGACGTTGCGGTCGCGGCTTACAAAGGACTCGGTTTCAACTAAACGAGCCTCTTCATATGCAAAGCGATTCATTGCTGCTAATCCCAATTTATTTATTAAATTCTAGATTTGTTTTGGTTTTTAATAGAACTAGGAATGTTCCAATGAATGGCTGCGTCACGACATATCGATAAATTGCTTGATCTCTCGACTTAAAAATAAATAGGCAAAATGTTAATAGGGTAAAATTCATTCCATTTAAAATCGGAATTTTATTACTTTTATATTCACTTATATTAACCACGTAACGAAAGTATCAGGATATATGTAGAGTTCTTTTGGTTTATTGTTTTTAAATTTTGTGCGGATTTAAATGTGCGAAAACGGTCACACTCATTATTTAGTTCTTACATGATTCTGTCATGCATAGACTATCGATAGCAGATATTTTATAATATCGATAACATAAATGGAACAATTAGCATGTGCCCACAGTAGCAAAAATTTTCATTTGTTGCATTTTCTGTTGTTTTAGTGCTAGTTTTTTTTTTTTTTGTGGTAAAAGTATTATTAATGCACTATTGAAGCCCTAAAACGTACAAAATGGCGTGCTTTCATTGATGGTGCTTATGTAACAATGCACCAACGCCCAAAATAAGAATTTCGTGTTCACATCGATCACCGGATACGGATTACTGTTAAAGCTTTGCCCACACATTGTATGTATCATGACGGCCACAGCAACAGAGGCGAGTAAAATGTTAGAGGCAGCACTGCAGCAGATGGATGGCATAATATCGAACTCAGCGACGGCAGCGGTCGGTCAGCCCCAGACTCAGCCGACTACGGCTTCGCTGACTAGCTTCTGTGAGCGTAATTTAATTTCTGCAACAAATGTGCTGTCAACAGCTAAGACATTGGCTTTGGCGCTGCAACAGGTGAGTCAGCGGCTCAGTAAATATGTACAGATCTAACCCTTTTCCGCACTTCTGCAGGTCGGTTTGGCAGCGCCAGCTCCAGATCCAGTTACCGCTGCAATAATAAGCGATTGGCTGGAAACGCACATACCACGCCAGGACTCCGATGAACGCATGCGGCGTTTGCAGCGCGACAAGGAAGGATTGGCGCTACAATACCAAATGCTAGCCGAACGCGTTTCTGAGCAAGCAGATAGAATAATTGAATTGGAGGGCCTGTTGACGGACAAATCGCAGCAGCTTTGCACCAAAGAAGAGCAGCTGCAGCGCCAAATGATTTCGCGATCTGCGCTAGAAACACAAAAACTGGAATTGATGAGTGCCTTAAGTGAGCTAAAGCTGCATCGAACGGCGCTGGAGTGCGAAAACGAGCTGAATGCCACCGATTGCAACATGCCCTACGGTAGCATGGGCAATATAAATCAAAAGACCTTCGCGGCAGATGGTGGCTTAGCACCAAAAACTCCACCCTCAGCCTTACGTCACCAGATTAAGCCCCAATTCCATAGCTTGCCACGGTCCCATGGCGGCGCCAGTAAGCAGGTACAGCGCTTGCAAGCAAACAATAACAATAATCACACCCTAGACGTGAATGCAAACAGCAGTGGGAAGCAACGTAATGTTGCGTTCGCCTCCAACGAACAAATTCTAATCGACGATAGTGTACTAAGCGATAGTGCTGTCCCACCAGAAGACGCCATGTCGATGTACTCTAGTTTTCGATCCCAAACGCAATCAACGCCCTCGCCAAAGCTACGCGAGCGTTCTGCGCGCGGTTTGCGCAGCATTTTAGGCAAACTGCGACGCAGCAATAGCAGCAACTGCGAGCTGACCGCCCTGGAGCAAGCGGAACCAGATGAGTTTCGTCGGGGTGGGTCGCGTGCAACTGCAGGCGGCCGCATAGAATGGAGCGCACAGACACCAATGTTTTGCGATGCCGATAAGCATTACAGCAGCTGGAACGCACAGGAAGTGTGCAACTGGTTAGCGCACATGGGTCTCGGATGTTATCAGGACAACTGCAGGTAAGTGCTATCCTTTTATATTATAATACGCACAACGCACCACTGCTCATCTTAACTTTATGTTTGGCCTTTGTAGTAGTAAGATTTTTAAATTTTAATAGCCAATTACGAATTGATATATATTTTGCACCAAATTTATCATTCATCCGTTCAACACAGCGTTGTAATATAATTGCTATCACAAACATTTTTCTCAAACAATACATCATCTTCCATCTGCTATAAAGTGTCGTGAGATCTTCGATAATAATGTTGCCTATTCTATAATATATTGGTCACAGGAAATGGCTAAAAGCAGATCCGTCTGTATGCTTCTTTACCGCTTCTCCGGTTGATATCGAACGTGAACTTCATCTAAAATCGGTTCTGCATCGAAAGAAAATCATGTTGGCCATTGACGACATCACGAAAAAGGAGTTTGACGAGCTGACGGTCAAGGCTGCAAAACTGGATGTTGGCTGGGTGCTGCGTTGGCTAGATGACATTGGCTTGCCTCAGTACAAGGATTACTTTCTGCAGGCCAAAGTCGATGGTCGCATGTTGCATCGTTTAACGCTTGAGGATCTTTCGCAATTGCATGTGAGCTCCTGCTTGCACATCGCGTCGTTGCGATGTGGCATTCTATGCATGCGTCGCATGTCCTGGGATGGCGAAGGCCTGATTCGTCGTTCAACCAAGGTGGTCGATCAGAGCGACGAAGCCAAGAGTCCTGACAAGGAAAGCGTTGACTTGTGGACGGCACACCGAGTCATGGAGTGGCTGAAAACAATAGATCTGTCTGAGTATGCGCCAAATCTGCGCGGTGCTGGAGTCCATGGCGCATTGATGCTCTATGAGGATCGTTTCAACGCCGATTTGCTAGCTGATTTACTCTCGATACCACCGAGTAAATCTTTGCTTCGTCGCCACTTGGCAATGCATTTTAAGGAATTAGTTGGACGTACAATTATACATAGTAAACGCGATGCCGAAGCAGCTCCTGGCTATCTGCCACTCACCATCACTGCAAAACTGAAGCCACCCAAGCGCTCTCAATTTACACTCAAGCGTCGCAAGAGTTCAAAGGGACAAAATGAGATCGACTGGACGGATTTAGTATGCCCAATGAATACTGTAGTGCCCGTGCTGTCCACCTCGGAGACGCTTAAAGATAATGATGGTTCGTTGAGCTCCACTTAACCGTTGCGAAAGGGGTTCACAATCGGAGTCGCGGTTAACATACTTATGCGTAATAATATAATTATTGTTAATCTAGTTTTAAGTTCACGCCACAAACTGACCCTGAAGCTGATCAACTTTACGATCTAGCCAAAGTCGGACATACAGACTTACAGCCAAGGAGCTGTATTTGCAAGAATTTACCAAGGCTAGCAATGTGAGCCAACAATTAAGCAATTTATCGTAAAAACCCAACGACCAATTAATAACGTATTAGCAAGGCAGGCTGCTCAATGCACAACTACCACATACTACATACCTTTTTGGAAACTTGCACTTTTTTACTCGTATAATTAACATAAGACGATTTGAGCATTAACGTCTTCCAAAGTATGAAAAACTGAAGTATTTAAAAGAGCATACATATTAACGACCTGGAAAGCAATCGAAAGTCTGGCATATAGCACAATATCCGAGTTTATTTGTACTAACACTAAGTTATATGTTATTAGCCCGATATTTCAAAAGTATATAACGCATTTTTACGGAAGTCAAATATTTTGAATTATCCTTTAATCAGGCAAGAATGGATTGGATTCCGAAAGTCTATATATATTATATATAGTCTATATATATTACATATTCAATTCTATATCTGGCACATCTATTTTCAAAACGACCCATCAATAATATCTTCATAGGATAACCACATAGCTCGTGGAGGACGCCTGGAACCGCCTCCAGCCACTAGATCCCACCTAAGGGATATATTAATCAGGGCTTCTGGACACGCTGTCAACGCAGTAGCGCACGATTTTATATAAGATCAGGTTGCATATTTGGACCAGAGCCAGAGACCACAGGCAAAATCCGTTGTGACCTCACATTTCCAAAAGGAATTAATACCAAGTGAAGATGGCAATCGAAAAATTTATGAAAATATCTTCAAATATCGTCGTTCCTGACGCACAGTACAGGATATGATTGGAGGATTTACTTGGGTTCGGATGAAGCATCTGGTTAGAGTACGCCAGCTCAGATCAGGGCTTTCCCAGTGAAAATACTGCCATCCCTCATAAGGAAAGTCAAGGCACACTTGCTCCCCAAGTGAACCCCAGTAACATTGTTGTCTATTTATTTTCTTGCTTGTGAGAGTCCCCTTCGCATTCATTTTGTATTACCGCGGTACGATCTGATCTGAAATTCATATTTTTGTTAGATTTTATTTTATTGTTAACAATAACTTTGCTTAAATTGCTGAACGACTAGAGGCGTGGCCATGAACTATATTAAGTAGCCAGCTTGGACGGAATCAACATAGTATTTAGATAATTGCTGTCTTGCCAAAACTTTTCTTCGTTTGTGCTGACAATTCTTTCTTACATCTATCAATCTTTGGCAGTGTGTTCGGCGTAAACTAAGTAAAGCTCGTCGGGTTGCTCTAAGTGGCCTGGTTGGCTGCAGCTTGGCTTGCTGACAGATTCTCCACACCTAGGCTAATTTGTCCGGCCAGTATATTCTCGAGGACGGTGTGCTGCTCGCGAGCAACGCCATCCTTGGCGCGATGCTTGCAAAGGTCACTCTCCGGTATGTGATCCTTCCAGTTGCGGAACAGGTAGCGCGTAAACTTCTTCAACTGCCTAAACTTGCAGTAGGTGGCTCCCTCGGCCGATTGCAGTTGTTGCGTTTGTATTAGGAATCCCTTCTCCTTAAATGTCTTTTCTAGTTTTTCGCGCTGCTTCGAGCGGCGTGACGAACGCCGTTTTCCCGCAGACGCAGATGTCTCGAGCTTTGGACTCAAAAGTGTTCTGTGTAGTTGCTCGGACGGATCTATCGGCTTGTGGCAATCCTCTGGGTGTGGCGTGGTGAGTCGCATTGGGCTATGTGAGTTGGAGTAACTGGACGGGCTTTGCGATTCTACTGGCACCAGGCTGCTGGGCAGCAGAAGCGAAGATGTCGGAGATTCGGGTGGTATGTGCAACAGTTCCAGGCTGAGATCCGTCGAAGGCGGTGGTATATCGATATAAAGTTTGTCATTGGATGAATTTGTTGACTGAATTTGTTGTTGTTGCTGTTGTAGTTGTTGTTGTTGCTCCCGTGATATGAACTCGTAGCCACGCAATGTCCTATCGCCGGTGCCATTGTAATAGCGATAGTTGCCCTCCGCATCCACCGACAGCATCTTCTTTTCCTCCAACGTGGGTTTAGCCCCGCCTGTGAACTTAAACTTGCAAATGCTGACCTCAGTGGAGGGGCTGGAGCTGTGCTCGGCCGGCATGGGCGGTATAAAGATCGCTGAACGCTTACGCTTGCGCATCGCAGGCGATGTTGCAGCATCGATATTCTGCTCCAGCGTCTCCCGCTTGTCGGATATGGTGCTTGTGGTGGCAAAGAATCCATTTGGTAGGGGAATCTTTAGGGCTAGCTGGTTGTCTTTTTCAATGGTCTCTACTGCCACGCCCAGGCGGCAGCTTTCCATTAGTTGCTGGTAGTACAGCCCCGAAGGCTGTAAGAGCAGTTTTCCGGCGACCCTGGGTTCCTCTCCAGAAAACCTTAGTGATACAGGCTTAGTAGATAAATGATCCTCGGTCAGGGGTGTCGCCCGTTGCGAGGAACTGCCACACTCGGTAGTTGGTGTAGTTGCATTAGTAACTGTCGAGGGCTTATCACTGTCGCCGCTCGAGATTGAGTACCGGTCACCTGACTGATCCCGCATGCAGAGATTCAGTGGCTCCTCTGCCGCAACGGCAGGGGCAGTCCTAGACACAACTCGCTGCGCAAGTACCGATGCAGTTGCACAAGTGTGAGACTGCGCAGCAGGCGAGTGCTTCGATTCAACCATTGGAAAATGCTCTGCTGACGTGTTCGATGCGGGTATAATGGTGCCGTAGTTCTTGTAGATCAGATGACATATGTCAGCCTTCTTTGGCTTGCGCCCACGTCGGGGTTTGTAGTTGTCCAAGGTGATTTCGCCCATGTAGGGCAGATCGGCATATTTAATGACACCGCGCTTGGGGCCTGTCACCTCATGCACTGCCTCTAGCGGCGTTGTTGCAGCTGCTCCCATTACTGATCGCGGCTGGGGCTCTTTACTGGATTCCTGGGCCTGTTGCAGACGCTCGGCGCTCCGCTGTATCTCGGCTATCTTTCTCAGCCAGCTGCGCACGTTCTCGTGCGACTGGTTCTGTGGCGGGTGTGCGGCCTTCACAGCGGGCGCTGGTGGAACTGTTTTGGCGCCGGACATGTGGCGTCTCTGCGTTGCCTCGTAATGGGCAGCATACTCGGCTGGCAGGGCCTGATGATGAAATCGCAATTTGATCGCCCCGTTGTTGGTTGTCCGCTTCTTCGATTTGCCCTGTCGCGACGTTCTTTGCATCGGCGGCGACAACTCCTGCACCGGCTGCCTGTGGATTTTGCGTGCACTCATCAGATTGGCCTTCAGCTGCTGCTTGGTAAGCGTGCTGCATGCGCCGTTCTGCATGGACTGCTGTTCCTCAGTTCTGCGAGCCAGCAGCGTCTTGAATGGATAATCCTGATCTTCATCGTGGGCATCATTGCTGGCTCCGTGCGAGATCAGTGGATCGTCAGAGCCCTGCAGCAACAGCTTGGTGGTGTTCAAGTGCTCACGCCGCATATGATCGCTTACGGCCGTGTGCTGCCAGCGCTCCGTTTCGATAGCCTGGCCGCTATCCGGATCCAGTTTTATGCATGGCAGAATCGCGGCAGCCAAGCCGTTTGGCGGATGCTTGTGGGTCTTTGTCGCGGCTATGTTGGAACACATTTGTTTGTTGTTGCTTGTAATGTTGTTGTTGTTGTTGTGCTCAAAAGCATTAAAGGCCATGGCCTTCTCCCGTGTAAGATCCTCCATGTTACCCTCTGGAATGAGATGAATTGAAGGACAGCGAATAGTTAGCATATGCCCAATTGACTGATAAATGCAATCCATGCCCTTATATGGCATAATTGCAGTTATGTTTAATAGACACAAAAACACACACACACATTTTTCTTGCACGCCGGCAGAAGTTGCCGTTGCCGTTGCCGATTGTAGCTGATCGTATCCGTATCCGTCTCTATCGGCGGTGGCGGTGGCAACACGGGAATTCTATTTAAATGCTCTGCGAACTGGCAAGTGGCGCTGTATCTCACACACACAAACAAGCACGAACACACACACACACACACACACGCCTGTGGCCAAGGCAGAGAACGCAACGCATATCGCTCTGAAACTGAAATTTGTTTTTGTACATGAAATTCGATTCCCTTGGCGAAAGTATGCCCATAAAAGGCTTAAACGCAGATGCATTTTGAGATGTGTGCACAGAATCGGTTGCTAAGGGTCACGTCTTCGAATTTGGTTTTAATAATACTTGGTTTCTGTATATAAATATAGTATATATTCATATTTTGGACATGCCCATTTTTATTACCTTTGCTATTTGGTTTTGAGTATGAATTTAAGTTTGAGTCAGGTACTGTCCAGTCTATTCTTTGTTCCGTACCGTCGGAATGGCCACGTTGTTGCGTCTATCAAACTGGATGCTGCATCGTCATCGCGCGCGTGTACCTCGTGTTGACATCCAAAACTCAACTAGTTGCGGGAAAGTCACGAAAAGCATCATTTTCAAAATATGCTCCTTAGATGGACCGCAGCCGGAGACGCAGACGCAAACAGAGGTGAGGACGCAGACGGAGAGCAAGCACGCCCCGCACACAATAGAGGAAAATAGCAGCGCGGACGTGGACGTGGACGTTGAGCGGGCCAAATAAAAATCAAATTGAATTCTTTTGCCGCTCTTTCTATTCATCGGGCTGCGGTGCGTTGTCGTGGCCGTATTTAACGCCAAAGACGAAGATATTTCGTGTATTCATTTTTAGAAAAATTCAACTTGTTGCCGCCGCGCTGCTTTGCGGCCATAAACCAACCAACCAGCCAGCCCCAACCCCAACCCTCCAACAACGCAATGCAAAAACAAAAAACACGGCGGATAAATAGAAAAATATTGAAAAGTCGTCTTGCCTCAATTCATTCATGAACTATTTGTTTTTGTTTACTAGTCCACATATCATCGAAAGCGAAAGCATGTTTCTTTTACCAACCGATTTGGATGAAATAGGCATCTACAGGTAGATCACCCAAAATACACCTGTATGTAATTACATACTCAGAAGCTAGTTCCTATAAATGGATATGTTTTCTTATTGCAGGGCATAACATATTCGATCAGTTTCAAAGTAAGATATACAGCAGCTGCAGCATTCAAGGTGTTTGAGTATCCCAAGTTCTTGATTCTACGCATAGGTGTTCGCTCAGATGATCGCGATTATTAATAGATCCGTGCGAGACTTTAAGTTAGGGCAACTCAGTTTCGCCTTGCGTTTGGTTAGGTATGTGTGTGTGTGTGTGTGTTAGAACAGCGTAGGTGTATTAGTGTAGTATCTCGGGGCTTATTAATTTCGGAAAAAGGAAAAATGCCCTCAAAATAGATGACTGTGTTCGTTTATTTCGGGATCTATCCATATGTAAATACACACATTCATGTATATATGCATGCACGTGTGTGAGCAAATATGGGTCATAGTGGTTTAATTTAATACAAAAATACATTGGGTCGTATACTTGTTATTGGGCGGCTGTATTGTGGCAATGCATTTGTAGTTTACACACAGCCATTCAAAACTGATACTAGCTTGTATTTCTGCACATAAAGACTTTTAAATGCAAGTACATAAAAGGGATTTCGAAGTTGGCAAACATCCCTTCTTAAGGTTCAAATCCGATCGGCCTTAAGCTAATATTTAAAAATCGATCTTCATATTCTTTTGAGCGCTGTTTTAAGCTTTTTGGAAAATCCATCTCCTTGGTGGAAATGTGGGTCGATCGGCTTCAATCTTATTGTCAATGCCCAATATAGGAACATTATTGAAATGTGCTTCAGCGATTGGGGAATTCCACCCATAACAGGGGAAAGTTATTTAATTCCAAATCACTTTAAAAGATCTTTTAAGAAACTTGGATAATGCCGTACAAACTAGCTTGTAGATATTTAAAGGAGTTTGTATTGACCGAACTAAAAGATTGTCTGCATATATACCATATTTTAACGGTACACACTTCATAAAGATCGGATTACAGATATTTAAGTTGTTTAAGGACGAATTTCCCATTTCGGCCAAGGGGAAGAAGAAGCGCTGCCGCTGCGTAAGGTGCACTGCTTGCTTGTTCGAGCGCTTGTCGTTTAGTCGTTAAGTACAGGGTATCTACGAGTCGGTCATTTTCGACAATGGTCTTGCTTTCTCTTATTGTCTTTTATATATAATTCCGTGGATTATAGGCTTTTGGGCAATTTGTTACGCACAAATTCAACTTCATGCAAAAGAAAACCTTTTTAGGAGTTGATTCCTATATATAGGGATTATTTGTTGTACTAAGTATGTGTATGCACATTGTCTGCTTTGTCTGGATACACTTTATAGCCGTACTCCAGTGGCAAAGAGTATGATGCACATCCGAGTGTATGCGCATGCACTTAACTGAATAAAGTAGAGAAGTTGAATGTGGATAGTGGGTGGGCAAGTTTACAAAATATGCTGTCATTGGTCTGTTGGCTATAAACTCGGCTACTATTTACATTCTCGAAATCAGACGGCAGACGTGCTTACATCACCATCGGTAATCAGCGGCTTTGCAGTCGTAGGTTGAGGCTGGCGCTGGCCAGAACTTGAGCGCCCGTGTATTGCACATCTATTTGCCACAGTTTCTGAACATATTTATAAATGACATTCAATAGCATTTTTTATTCAATACCTGCTGGCGGGTACGTACATATTTGTATTTATGGCCATAACTGCCACTTTGGCCGCCTACGCGCCGCGCCGTTCGCTGAAAGAACAACAAAACCACAGCACGGGCACAGCCTCAGTTTTTGTTGCGGCAACGGAGAGCGGTACATGCACAAGCATGATACGCATCTATCACAATATAATCAATTTGCTTTCTCATCAATAGCTTTTACTGTGCTCGATGACATTTCTTAACAATTCGCCAAAGGGTTACACGCCGCGGCGCTCAAGAGCGTACTACTTATATTCTAATTCTCTTCACGCCAAATCAAAATGTGGCATCAGTTGCGTCTCAAATATGCGCGTTCGCGTTGATCCATTCACGGCGGCGGCATTGCGACTGCGCTTGCAAAACATTTAACGGACGCGAATTCGCATGCGCGCGCCAGTTGCTTTCGACAAACAGAGTTGCCAATTTGTTTTACAACCTCAGAGGGGCGTATTCAAATTTGTTCAGAATGTTGTGCAGCTTGGGTATATAATTGTATTATAATACGTGTATATTATAATATTTGTATACTAATAATAACATTGGGGTCATACTGTGGGAATAAATGTGAGAATTTATATAAATTAACAAACATGCACATCGACGGCCTTCTGTTTTGCATACCGCACAGTTTTACAATCACTGTGCAGCCACTTACAGTTTTGATGATTGTTTTGCAAGCAGTGCTCGCATTTTAATCAGCAAGCAGTTCATTTGGTTGTGAAAAATTCAGGAGATACGTAAAATATATATGTAAACAATTATATTGCATTTATATGTATTATAATATATTTACATGAATTACATTCAAATTCAAGAAGTTGGTTCAAACCGTAAGCCGAAACATAAACAATTGCTTTGGGGCTCGGATCAGGTGTTAATGTGATATGGTTACCTACATACTGACCACAATTTTCGAGCTATATTGACAAAATTTGAAATGAATACTACCTATGAGCTCTCCTAGTAAACGATTTACATAATATTTGTCTGAATTTTCATAATCTTTTAATAAAATTGCTCGGTAGCAGGTTTTTGCTTTTCGGCTGTGCACAAGCATTTCGCAGAGGATTACTTTTTTGGTTTCTCGTAACGATGAATTCTGAATAAGCAAATAAATAATTATCATTTTAAGAATAAAAATAACACTTAAAATACGGCTTTTCCTTTTTTTTGTGTGTATTTATTCACTCAATAATTTCTATATTTTTTTCACATATAATATTATACACATCACGAAGTGAATAGGTAAATATGTTTAAATATGTCGGGTAGAGATTGGGTTTTTATCCATAGGTTGATAGTGTTTTCATTACTTTCATTAAACTTTCGTTGATTTAGGCATATCTTTAGTATCTTTAAATAACAATCAATATATATAATGCATATTTCAATATACGCACTTGGAACATGCAACTTCATACACTGACATACATCAATTTATGTTTGGGCTAAAACAGTTTTACAAAAGTTTAGGTAAATCGGAGGTATTTCAGCGTTATGGAATTTTTGTTTGTGAGTTCTTCTTTGTAAATATTATATTTATAATTTGTGTTTTGTTTTGATTAACTTGATCATATATAAACGGCATTGAGCTAATATATATTATTATATTTGCACATATGTACATACATCATATTTTACATATGGAAATTGAAAACAGAAAATATTTAATTCATAATTACAAATATATATTCAAAATGACTTTAGAAAAGTATTAGATTACGATAATGCATATGTATATATATGTGCACACAAATTAACTTGTGTCTAAATAACATATGCTAGATTTCCCCTAAGACTTTAAAATATAAATTACTTAAGGTTTTCAATAGCAGTTGCAATAAGATAATAAGTGGGATCGTGGCGTTGCGTTTTGTATATATAGGTGTATATATAGTGTATTTATATTCATTTATTTCTTATATATATGTATATATATATAATATTTTACAGTATGCTTGGGCGCAACTATGGCCCTCATATTTAATACAACATCAAAAATAGATTGATAATATTGTTGAAGAAAATAGAAAACAGTTCATATATCTTCTTATACCACACAATACACATACATATATGCATATATATATATATATCTGTAGGTTGCATGTATGTGGTTAACATGGACAAATAGTTAAGAATTTATGTTATTATCGTTGTATTCTATTCATTATGCTTTGCAAACGTTTCGCTGGCTTCAGCTTGTAGACGTACACGTATTAGCAATGGAAGGAACATTTAATTAAATAAACAATTAGCCATAGTTATTGGCATTTAATTTATTGCAAATACTTTTGCCACACGCACTATAAGCTGTCAGCTATTGAGAGTCACTCGAAGACGCACATACGCACACACATGCATACACTCTATGCAACTGAGGCTTTAAAAAGGACAACAGGACCAATTTGTCAACTGTCGCCAATACAAAGAGACCCAGCTCCGTCGTCCGGCTGTGGTCTAAGCAAATTTCGTAGCGCAGTGAGGGTAGTTCTTGTGCTATATGATTGACGAGCATTTAGCTTATGAAATGCTGTTGAAATGTTTTATATTCATAATTATTAAAGAAATGCACACTTGAATACTCTTCGTCAAAGCCGACTGAAATGTCAACAACTCGGTTGACAGTTACGCTACATTCTTCCACTCGGCTCGGGTTCTTTTCTTTGATTCGCGACCTTTTTCTTAGATCCTAAGTGCTGAAGCTGAACATGGATCGTATTTGGGTCGGTTGCTCGTTTCGTGTGTATCATAGGAACTTTTGATTGAGCTTGTGCATTTCTCAAGTTATTAGCATATTAATATAGATGTATATATATATATCTGAATAGTACTCGGTATTGAACATAACAAGGTTCGCTTGGTATGCTTCTTGTTACATTTGGACACCATTAGGAAAAACTAATCTATAAAATTATATGTACTAGCGTGTCGTGTCACATTTCAATTCACAAAAGGTTATTTTCCAGCTTTTGTTTTAGTCAAATTTAGTCAAAAAACGCAGACAGGCTGCGTAATAAGTGGAATTTGTACTTTAAAAGCAGCTTGAAAACAGCTTCAATAATTGAATGTGATTTTATTTTCATACTGAAGCAAATTTATGTGGAGCTGCCCGCTCGCTTAGCGTATATAGTGCCACATGGCTGTGGGCTTGCGGGCATTGTTAATCATGTCGTGCCAATGTTGGCAGCCCGTTCCACTCTCCTGTGGGCCAAGTCCGCAGCAGCCAATTTCCGTTGCCTCGCTGCCCGCACCGACCACATATATCTGCATATATTAAATCCACATTTAATTGGTAATTTGGCCAAATGAATTATTATCGGCTGGCTACTCACCTCAATGGCGGCACTGTGTAAATAATTTGATTGTAGATTGAATGTAAATGCCTCGTTCCAGATGGGATTGCTAACATCGTCGGATTTAGTGATGCTAGTCTTTTTCTTTTTTATGCGCTTGCCGTTTTGTATTAGGTAAATCTGTGATTGCATTATGTTTTCGAAATAAAATCAATCAGTAACACATATAATATTCATACCTTGACATAGGGCTCTTGGACGGTATCCAAATTTCGGGCCTTCATTATTACAATTGTCAGGCGCTCCGCCTGTGGTAGATAGTTCAGAGAGCACAGCAGCTCCGGGCGATCCTCCTTGGGCTTCTTAGTTCGCAGCAAATCGCCCCATATCTAAGAAGAGTTACTTTCAATAGGATTCAGTGAGTTTTGGAATCGTCAAAGACAACGCTCACTTCAACAGATTTTGACAGATCCAGGCCATCAACCGAAATACGCACTTCGCCAATAATGTCGTTGTGCGAGTACCTATCATAGTCGAGCACCTGCAAGACCAGTTCCTTGCCCTGCAGCTGGTCACGTGAAACCGGGAACTTGAAATGCTGATCAAAGTAGGGATTCGATTCGCCGCGGTGTATGTGCGTTTGACGTTTGCGGTTGTCCACGCCCGGCTGAAGCATGAGACGCACGTAAGGATCCCGAAAGCCACCCTCCTCGATGGGGCTCAGATTGTGTGCTGTAATGGAGCGCCAGAGTTGAGCTAAAATCCTTCGGTATCTTGTGGGAATACATACCTTCAATGAGATGAACCGTTAAATCGAAAAGGTGGTAATCATATTTGACACGCAAGTGCAAACGACCCACAGCGTGGCTCGTCCCGGGTGCTGTCAGATAGACCGGCCCATCGGGCATGCGATATAAGTCCGGTTGCAGAGCACCAAGAGGCGAAGCAGGACCCACAGTTGGATCAATGCCTGGCTGAGGACGAGGAGGTATCAGCAAAGGCGATAGGCAACGATTGCCTGTCATGCCTACGCCCACTCCCTTGCAGTGAACAGATCCGGCACCTGTGCTCATAATCATGTTGGGCGCAGATCCAACCATGCCTGGGCCTGATAGAGAGGCCAGGCTACACTGGGAGGGACTTGGGGTCCGCAAGACACTCGCATCGACCGAAGCCGGGCTGCCACAGCGTGCGTCAAGCGAAATAGTCCGCATGGGACTGGGCGAACGGGCCAGATGATGTGGGAATGCTGCCTCGCTAGGTAATGAACTACGTCCATCAGGTCCGAAAGTCCTTATTTGGGGAGAGGAGCCGCGATGACCCTGTATATATAGCTCGTCAATATCATAATTGTAAAGGATAACCGAGATCCGGATGCTAAACTCACCGACTGCCTGGACGGAGCGCTGTCTACGCTGCTCTGGCTGGAAATTGAAGGTGTGCGCTGCAGACGCGGCGGAAAGGATCGACTCTGGTGGTGCAAGTGCAACGGGCTGTGGAAAACCTCGGCGGGACCACGAAGTATATCGGCTTGAATCGGATGGTTGGGTACGCAAGGAATTCCATGGAGTTGTGTGGCTGGTTGTATGGGATGTGACTCCTTCGAAATATTGACTTCCTGCAATAACAAGGTTTAAGGAGCATTAATGATTGTACTTGATGCGTGCGATTTTTGGCAAAGCACCTCTGAGTCCGTAGGCAAGTCACAGCTATCGCTGACACTACCAGCCGAAACACTTCCTATGCCGCTGGTGGTTGAGGTTACCGATGAGGCCGATGGCGGCGGCGTCATCGGCTGCGGCGGCGGCGTCGTGGAGGATGCGCCCTCACTTCCCGGCAATACTTGGGTGCAGCCATTGCTGCCGCCACTGCCGCTGCTCTCGTCGGCCGAGTTGCGGTCGAGCGTAACGCGACGAACGGCACCAACGCGCTCCTTGGCTATGCGAGACCAAGACTCAATGCGCTTGTGCGCCAGCCAACAGGCTGCCGGACCCAGGCCACTCATTTTTCGTTGATAAACTTTGACTAAACGCTAAATTGCTATTCGGCCTTTTCACACTTCGCTGTGGGGTCACGTATTAGATACTCCTAAGTCTTAGGCCCTGGGAGGAGTAGAAAGCTCTTATTGCTGTGCTTTGTCGAAGATGTTGCATTAGATTCTCCCTGTCGGACACATGTCCATATCCGCCTTTATAACTAGACTATGAATTTAGCTATGTGCACATTTTCCGATTACCGAACACACAAGCATTGTACTCCGCACATTCAGGCGTACATTAATCCGCTTAGACTAACACCCTTGCCATTCGGAGCACTCCGATACAAGTACAAGCACACACGCACACAAGACACACACACACATGTATACAGGTATGCATGTGCATGGTAGATGTTACGTGTGGACACCGCAATCACAGTTGTCGTCCGGAGCGAAGTAGCCACAGCCGGACACGCGTGTGGTTGAGTTTTGTTGCCTTGGAATGGTATTAATTATGCCTGTGCATCACCTGGCGGAAAATAGCCATAGAAACCGCACTAAAAGCGTCCTCTAAGGACATGTGTCAGCCAATCAGGCAGCGCCACGATGACCGCTAGCTCGCTTATAGCAGAAGGTGTCCAAAGCAGCTAGTGCTTAATTATGGCCTGTGACCATATACATATAAGTAGACATGCCATATAGTATATATATGGCATATATACATGCATATAAGTTTGTAGTTGGTTGCCATACCACTTCTGCTTCTACCGCCCCGGGCCATTAGATTAATATGCCCGGGTAAGGAACGCAAAGACGCAGCGGCATCAGCAAATGAATCGGAAATCCCCACGAGGCGACAACTGGGCCTACTCGTTACGCAGCGTATCGAACGCAAAATAAGAATTCATTTGCAGTCACACCCAATCCTGTAGTTTGAGCAGTTCCCTCAATGACATGCCCAGGGTTGGCGATTATCTCGCATGGCGGGGAAAAGAGACAGAGGGTGAGTCTCTTTCGCAAGCAAACAATAAATGTATTTTCAAGTATTAAATAAATTAAATGAATTTAAGCACGTGTAGCAAATGACACCAAAACACAGAAGATCTTTTGAGTGCAAGAGAGACAAACACACAAAAAGAAAAAAAACAAGGAACAACCCCCAAATTAGTTCGGCATCATAAAAATACGTTCTTTCGTATTGTGCAGAGGGACAGATTTATACACATACATATGTGCAGGGATTCGTCAAGTGTGTGATGTCCTGCGCATCCCGATCTCCGTGCAACACACTCTGCAAGCAGATCGTTGACGCTTTTCATGCAAAAGCTAAAGCTATATGTGTCCTGTTTTGATAATGGCCCGTTGCCAATAATTGCATTGGCTTAACAAATATTGTCTAATCATATCCTGGATTATGGGCTCTTTCTGGTAATGCATTGATTTCGTATCATTGAAAGGCAGCCAACCGCACCGTTGCTAATTGACACCTAAACTATAATCAAAGGGACGACGGCCAAGCCCATTTTTCAACGCCAGAAATACATATGCTCGTATGTGAGGAAATCCCAGCGAATTGCGGCAGAAAATTGTGGAAAAGCGACCCAAAAAGTGGCCTCACCCTCCGTGTGTGTCCATGTCATGGCGTAAAATTGCATCCAAAAGGCGTTTTAATAGTTTGGCATTTTTCAGCTATCATTGGCATATGAGTGTCAACCCCCGGGAAAAGGCGCCCCTATTATGCGTAAAGTGGTCAGGGGTAGTTGTTGTTTCCACTACAAGCCCGGCTCGGCTCGGCTCGGCCCGGCTACGGGTACGGGTTCAAGCGTAATATCAAATTAAAATTTTCCACTTAGTTTAATTTGTTAAGCCTTGATTAATGGCCTTTTCATTGTTGCCACTTCAAATCTTTCGGCACTGCTAAGTTCTTGTTTAATGCATTATAATTTTTATTTTATCGTTATGGAACTCACAAGATTGCTAAATGCAAGTCCAGAATAATGACTGTCTCTGTCATGACCTTGATTGCTCGATACATAACAAACAGCTACTTATTCTTAGTCAGGGATTCTAAAATTGAAAAATGAGTCAAGCTTAAAGGAACTAGCTCTAAAATTATGGGAAAATAAACTATCTTTGTGAATAGGACAAACAAATTTGGAAACAAATGAAGCTCACATTGCTTTTTTAGCTCGAAACTGATATGGATATTTTTCAACTCTCTTCCAGTTAAACATACGTTTTAATGCGAGTGCTGAGTATGCGATGAAAACGCCTTCATCAAAAGCTAAGCTCTACAGCATTCAAATTAAAAAACATCAGTTTGTTCAGATCTTTTGCTTCGATAACACCTTAATATATACATATAGCTCGGCGGGTCAGCTGCTTCTGTGATTTTCGTTAAATTCCAATATGACTGCACGTTTCCTAAACCGCGTGACTGGTGCCATGTCTCGCATGGCCTCCACCATAAAGTGCCGCGCCAGCAATCCCAGACATATCGTACAGTGTCGCGAGATGAGCAAGAAGCAGGATGACACTTATAAAGAAAGATGTACTGACGATGGACGGTTCTTCAAAGGCTGCTTTAAGAGTACGTATTCTAATGAGCGCCGACTCTGTGCCCAAAAAAATAATTTATTTCATAGAGGAACCGAGGAAAAAGTGCCCTGAGGTACAGGAGAGGGTAAAAAAAAGCGGCTGCGATAATAAATGCAATGACGGACATTGTAGGCAAACTAAATAGAATATTGGAAAGAATCGAGACGCAAATGATGCGAATGGCCTGCTGAAATACATTTAAATATATCTAGTACAAATTCTCAATTCACATACGCAGTATAATGTGTTTAACTGCCTCAATAGTTAAGTGCAAAATAAATACAGCTGCCCAATTATATTTTATGCCAACAAATTCTAGTTTCTATCAAAATTATTTTGACAACAACAAAAGGTTTTCAAACCTTTAAACTACTATGAAAATATTAATTGAATTGCACATTAGGATATTTGCCCTTTTTCCTGCCAAAGGCTAGGCAGCTAAACACATGATAGTTCGTATGTCGGAGCCTATAACCTGTGATTCATAGGACGTTGTTGTAAAATTCCTAGAGCTACAACACACGCACACAGTCAACTAGAGTGCGCACATTTTAATCCTATTCTGTTGTAATTTTTCTAGTAGTGGTCCGACATTCAGTTTATTAGATTGGAAACGTACTGCATTTATTTTGAATCGATTCGTAGAAAAGTTCATAAGTAGTCTTCTATCCACGCTTAGTCATTTTAGCTCCAAAATTTCAAGTGTACTAGACTTTAATGTTTAACGTTTCTGATAGCGGAGAGTAACAATTTATGGTTTTTCAATTTTCGAATGAGCATACAAATATAAATTCTACATAAGCATAATGAATCTGTTGGGTGTGGTATTTTTTATACCCTTGCAGAGTCCGTCTGTCTATTTGTCCGTCTGTTTCCATGCAAACTAGTCTTTAAGTGATTTGATTGAATTATCTGAAACTGACCGGATCGAGACACCGTATCATATATGTGCCATAGAAATGTTTCCATTTGCATAACCATGAGCTTTACAATGGACTCAAGTATGCTAGACTAGTACTTTATGTATATGTATGTAAATTTATCTAAAAACTAAGCTGTAAATTGCTTAGCAGTCAAATGAAAATGTAGATTATCTGCAACAAATTGTGCATCAATTGTTGTGGGCGACGTATAGTCGTTCAGTCAACAATGAAAGCGACGAACAGTTTGCCGTAGAAACGAACAAAACAATTAAAATTAAGAGAAATACCAAAGGAAACAAATTGGCTCGCCAATGTTTGACACTGGAGCAAGAAAATAATCCGTAAAATGAGCAGGTTGCAATGAAAAGAGCAGTAGCATCAGCCCAAGGCTGGCCCAGCTACAGAGATAATGCTAATCGGGCATTTCCGTTCTGTAAGTCTTCGTAATCTCATTTAAATAATTGTGCCACAAACAGAAGTCTGGCAACCGATTTGAGTACACACAAACAATGCCGTCAAATCCGGCAATGCACTGCATTCCATAACAGGCACGCAGACGTATGGCCGAGGCCGGAAATTAAAATGCAAAAACAGAAGCTCGTTATACGCTTACCTACACACACACTCTGAATATACACTGTAAATCTAGGAGCTGCTGTTGAGAGGTACCCTATCGCACGTGGCCCATGTGGCAACATTTTCCATTCGAATTCTGCAGCTTGCAGTGGGATTTACATAGACAATGCACGTTTTCGATCCTGATTCTGACTTTGGGACTTACACAATCATGGCAATGTTTGCAAAAAAACCCAAATATATAACTATGATTGACCCTGCATTTATTTGTATTGCTAATGTTGATATAAAAGCTTTTCAATTTATGCTTGGTGGAAATGGTGATTCAAAGATTTTTGGGGCATGTTCAGAGTTTCGTGCGATTGGACTTAAACTTATTTTCAAACCGCAACATAAAATCTTAATGAAGGAGGAGGAGGTAGCTTTAACTATAGAGTAGGAGGAGACCGCAGCTTAAACAATGGAGAATACGGCAGTTTGAGCAAAGGAGGAAACGGTGGGCTTCAACTATGGAGGAGGCGGCCAGCTCAGCAATAGAGAGGGCGGTTGCTTAAATATAGCAGGAGACGGCACCTAAGTAAAAGAGTTAGCAACTTCAAATATGGAGGAAGCAGCAGCTTGAGCAAAAGAGGAGACGGCGGCTTAAATATCGAAGGAGGCCGACTCAAATATGGGCGAGGCAGTGGCAATAAAAGTGGTACGTATTATAAACATAACTATATCTTATTCTATTTTAAAAAAAGTAACTACTATAACAGTCATATGTACGCATGTTGCGTTTTTAAACTTATACACATTATCTCTGCTTTTCTGTTCTTTCAGTTATGTGTTTATATAAAAGTTCGTTTTGCGCCTACTGATAGATGACGATTAAATAATCCTGCATGAGAATTTACAGGTAAGTACATACATTATTACGTTATTGGTCTTTTAATCGCCGAGAAAGATCTTGGGAAAGATTTTATGAGAATGGGAATATAAAGATGATATACTGAAATAGCATATTCAATGGGAACAGGGTATAAAAATTGCATATCTTTATATTTGAGACAAATATAATGAGATCGTCGGCTTACGTTACGATTAAGTTCTTATATAATAGTTTGTATTGCGCAATTGCAACCATTTGCAAAGCGGCAGTAGTGCAGCCGTGAAGCGTCCTGTGGCATCCAGTAAATGGCGCAGCAACATGGTGAGAAACGTGCAACACTTGTTGACCTGGCTATAAGACAGGAGGTATGAGCGCAATGAAGCGCACGCCGATAATCCGCTCATCAAACGTCAATACAGCCCGCTTGGCTGTCTGTCTGTCAACTTGTTTACAAAGCATTCAAGCTGTAGTTCTGTGGCGGTCTAAACATGCCTTACCCGGAGCAGCCAGACGGCTGGCTACCCGGAGGCTAGAAATTAATCACCAATACAATGGAAATTGTGCGGCTGCTGAATGCGATGCGGTAGCAGTGATAGCTTTCCATTGTACTGACTTACTCCTAGTTCCATATCAATTTGATATAACCTCGGGGCCACACACATGCGAACAAGGGATTTGCTGGAATTTGTTTAATACTTTTTGGTGTTCTGTAAAAGTTTTTATATGTACCAGAAATGCTAGATTTTTATATATACTATATAGTTAGAAAACAGTTTCTCCTGACTGATTGTCCCAAATTTTTTGATTTTTATGAAATAGTATCTTAATCGTTTTTCATACTTTTCGGGAAATCCTTAAAATTCTCTTCCCATGGAGTGATAAAGTGGATTGGGCGCATATGAACTTCAGAAATATGATTATAGAAATTCCACCCGCAAATGTGGAAAAATGGCGGAAAGCAGTTGCATGCAATTTTTCTTCTTTACCATCCTGCAAACTGATTTTTACATGTAGAATATGTGGGTCTTAGGCTTTATTGGAGAAGTTATAAGACGGTCAGCTTTAAATATATTTTCAGAGATCTACATTGAAAATGAATGACTTCATGTTTCGGCAATTTCGGAAAATTCACCCTAAAGCTAGTGTTTGCAACTAATTAGTATGTTTATCAAAGTTGTATAGGTACAAGTTCAAGTCGCGTCCCATTAGCGTCTAAGTTATTTTCAAGCCTTTTGCAATTTTGATCCTTCACTATGGATTTTGTCAGAGGCAGGCAAGGCTCGGGGCTTCTCTAAGATAAAATGCTCTGGCAGATTTTGCGGTTTAGATCAAAACAAATCAAACTCTGCATTACTTCAAATGAAAGAACTTTCAAGAAATTCGCTGTGCGAAAAGCAGGCAAAACAAAATGCCAAATGCATCGGCAGGGTCTACATCAAAGATCGGCGACGTCGACAATTTGGCTATTTAACCCTTTCCTTTCAAAATAAATGCTATTGTATCAACCAGTAAGACTTGTATATATTTGCACTGATGCATTGGCATTATCCGATTGTCTATTCTTTTTTTCTGGTGCAGACACATACACACATGTACGATATGTACGACTGCATCCTTGCCAGCAGCAAGGATTGATTGCTGCATTTGTCTGGCCATGCGTCAATCTTGTTAGTAATAAAGGGATCTATACAAACAGTAGCTAAGATTATTGCTTCTTATTTTCTCTCGAAAAATGCGCCGAAACTCAATTCGCAATCTCTATGTTCGTCAAACGTGTTTGTCGACAACTTTTTACTGCCAATGTAATTTTAACCTTAAATCTTACCCATTTTGTCAATTGAGTCAGTTGGTGTGTAACACATCCAGCGACTCAGTTGTTGGGGATTATTACACATTTTTGGAAGTGATATTTTTTAACAAGATTAAAAACGGCTGGAATATCTTATGCAGAATATCAAAAGTTGGAAATTTCCAAAACCATATTCCTGATATCGGGCTTAGTTATTGATAAGTTAACTTGAACTGGCCTAAGTCAAGCTAAGCTAAGCTTTTATATAACCTTAAACCTCAAACTGCTTATATTTAATATCTTATTCCGATTCTTCACTTCGGTCTTAGCTCATTTAGCGGCCCATTGTTCGTATTGCGGCCTATTGTCCCTGTTGCGGCCCAATCATAAAGTTAACTATGCCCTAACTAAAAACTATTTTCTGCTCTTGTGGTCATATTTACTTAACTTTGTGACTCAATTAAACAAATCCATTTCAAATTAATAAAAAAACACATATTTTCTAATTAAAATAAGTCAAATCAACTGTTTTGTTTTGTCAAATACTACATATGACATAATTGTAGTTGACAAAACAAACAAAACAGAATTAAATTTTCAATTATTATTGTTTTCGTTTTCCACTGCTTTTCATTTATTGTTATTGTTTTTTTAGTGAATAATAACAAAAGAAACGACAATTGCTGTTTCATTTGAACCGGCGACCTCTCGCTTGTGAGTACGGCGTCGGTTCGCTCAGGCTCGTAATTTCATGTTTACAAAGCACACTTATAAGGATGCGTTGTTTTTAATGTTTTTCATTCAAACTTTGACCACCTTTTTCCTCACTGGAAGGTCGAATTTTTCACTGCTCACTTTCGCTCACCCCAGTATAAATTTCAACTTTCTAGCTCTTACTGCTTGGACTGTGCGTTAGTTACCATTCAGGCAGTCAGTTTTTATATATATAGCTAAAAATGTTTTTGATATATATAGAAAGCAAATAAGTAAAACAATTTTGTTTCGCTTCTCGACTGGCTCAAGGTTTAATTTGTTATAAATATGAAAAGGTAAGCAGGCTGTCTGCATAGCACCTCCTAGTTCTAACCAGAACAAGCGCTAGGCTTTAGGTTGAAAACTTTTTACCACCTTTTTGTCGCTATAACCTTTTGAGAATTATAGGCGTCGATAAACGAAAAACGAAAACGAAAACGCTGAAGTCCATTTTCTGTTGGCAAATTCCTGGTTGACTATCGTAAGTTTGTTTATTCTCCTGCACCCGCTATTAATTTAATAATCTTTTTGAAAGACCATCATTAACTCTGCTAGTTCGACGCCAGTCAGACTATTTGCTTTCGTCAAGGACGTTAATTACATTTGCATATTGCACTGGAAATATACTGTTCTTTCGTCATTTTATTGACATTTCATTGTAATTGTTATTGTTGATTTACTTTGCTCCGGACAGCAGGTTGGGCGTGGCAGTACCCTCAACAGGGTAATTTAATATTTCCAACAGGGTAATTTAATATTCCCGCTATTCCTATTCTGTATGCAAATTGAAGTCAAGTCCAACGGGCAAGCAACTAAGTACTAACTGACCCAAATGCAAAACGGAAATAAATAAACTAAATATTCACTCGATAGCAGAAATAATTGAAATAAATCGTGAGCTTTGGACCCGGAGCGGAAATGCAATGGGTAACCACATAGATGACCTGATGCAGCGCATGTTTGAGCGACAGACTGAATGCATATTGTAGCACGCTAACGTATGTGTGTGTGTGTGTGTGTGTGTGTGTGTGTGTGTGTGTGTGTGTGTGTGGGTGTGTAGCTGTGCGCGCGGCATCTGTCAGATACATTAATGCACAAATATATCTCATGTGTAGATACAAATAAATCCGAGTATACTTATTTGTGCATCTGTGTATGTATGCTGTGTGCACTTACTTGGCAAATTGAAATTTACGAGTGGATTGCAAAGGCAAGTCGAAAGTCTCTAATAGATACCCTGTATATAGGCCTATTCAAGTCAGAACTGCGATAATATTTTATGGAACTTAAAATAAGGCTGACTAGCTTTTAGTTTACTGGGCTTTGGCTGAGGATTATGCTTTATAGACAAGTCTGTAAATGCCAGTTACAATTAAGGCTGACTGCAAACTAGGCCAGAATTGGCCATTTTGCTAGCGCAGAGTAGTACAGGGTATAAAAATCACATCGGTTGACGTATGGAGCATCACGTAGAAAATGTAATTGTGAAAAATTGTGGCACATATGCACACATGTTGGCGAGGATTGCTAATTCGGTGCTGACCCGTGTCTGGCATATTCTAGCACCCCATTCTTATTTGCCGTTTGTTTGCCCAAATACATATGTTTCCATTATGTACCATAAGTACATGGCTTAGGGACTTCAGCTAGAAATAGCGCCAGGAGAAGCCTTTTTTAAGCGACTTTAATGGCAGCCCTGGGCGCCAACTTAAAGCCATCGCGTGAACAACAATAAACAGCCAACAAGCGCCATATACACCCAAGTCCAGGGTACGCCCCTTGCTTCTCACGCACTTTTGCTGCTTCAACAGCACGGCCAATATCAGCGGAGCCCTGCGCAAAATTGTGCATTCGCCTGGTTTGTTATCTAAAAATAATTATATTAACTTTGCTTTTTGGTGGAGCTGCCAGTTGTTGCCTGCCTGCCTGCCTGGCTGGCTGGATAGATAGATGGATGGATGTACGCACACGTATGGGTTGCCAGTGAGTCCTGCGAGCAGTCAATCAGTCTTAGTGCTGCTTTAAATTCAGTTAAAAGCATGCCTAATGTAGTACAAATTGTTGTCGATAATTCATCTTTTAAACGCTGCCATAATCCAGCAGAGAGCAATGTGGGCACTCCCCGAGCTTTAATATCCCAGAAGGCAAAGCCACACAAGCAGCAAATGCGAAATCACTTTTACTTCCATGAATTTCCTTATGCCTTGCGCAGTTTGCGGTTAAAGCGTTTGTTGTGGACATCCCGCCTATTTTGGTGAAAAGCTGACGACGGCTGCTGACAAAGAATTTCATTTCGAAATTCCTACAATTCAAAACTACAATTTAAAAGCAATTTGATGAAACCCATCGCTGCCTAATGTGCATGTGTGTGTGTGTGTGTGTTTGTGCGAGAGTGTGCATATATTATATTTGTATGTAAATCGCAATATGAAACCAGCTCCGACGGTAGCAATTAGTTGAGGTAGCTTTTCAATTCGATAATAAATAACGCCCCAGTCCCTAATGTAACCGCTCGATATGCCAAAACGTGCGCACTTTATATATGTATAAATATATATATAATATATATATAACATGTATGTGTAGCGTACAATGTACAAGTGCGTGCAAAGGTAACTTAATATTATCATCTATTCCTCTTTTGGAGTGGCAGCTTAATCAGTTTGCATATACTATATATATACTCAGGACCTCTTAATGCGCTTATGTACAGCCCGCCACTAGGTTGTGTACACCTAAAAGGCAGCTCCGACAGGGAACAAACAACAAAGCAACAGTTTCGACCCAGCCACAAAGACGACGCAGGAAAATCCATAAAACACCTTTCTGACTGTGCCGTTTGTAAAAGGAAACTTTTGGTACCTACTTGGGCGCTGGCTCTTTAATCAAAATATCAAGATAACTTTTTTGATATTGGGCAAGCAATTTAGCACATTTTCAGCAAATTAATAATTGAAATGGGAAAAAAAGCACACAACACACACTTATTGGATATTCATTAATTAGTTTTTTTAGCTGCGTTTGTGTGCGACTTAATTGCTATTAATTTCACTCGAAATTCGGACTCAGGCACGAAATTGCAACGTTCTACACAAAAGGCCTGCGCGCGTACAACTGATTTTGGTTTTCTGCTTTCGCAGCCACGACAAGGACGAGGACATCGCCACGCACAACAAGTTGCAAAATTCGAGTTGGACGAGGTCGAAATTGACGAAGCCGACAACACGTCGGCTCCGACGGCATTATTCGGCAAGGTTTTGTGGCATTGAACTACAACTTTGCAGCTTCGAAAGCTTTTTCGCAACTTGTTGCCCAATCAGCTGTTGCACTTGCCTGTACTCACTTTTATGTACTTTATTGAAAGCAACATTTTCGCAATGTCAAAAAAAATAAAGTAAAGGAAAAGTAAAGGAAAATCCCGTTGTTAGGCACGCAAGTAATTTATATGTATATGTTTTTTCATTTACCTAACACATTGTGTTTAATTTTTCCCGCTAAATTCTGGCTTAACTCGAAAAACTTTCAAACCTTTTATGATTAGCGACTATTGCATTAAATCTGCTTGATTTAAGAAAGCCAAATAGTTGTGTTTTGTAAATCTTTTCAACTTTCAGGACCATTGAACCCAACTCTGTTAAAGCTTCAGGTTGACAAGTTGACAATTTGCAGGGATAATAAATTACAAAATGCCTGAAGTTCGAAAAAGCTTCCAAAGCTTTGACGGTCTCTAAAAACGCTTTCGTGTGTTTGTGTGCAACTTCGCCTTGAAATCAAACTAAGATAAAGATAAGGATAGAGACAAAAATATGTACGCATATATTAAGATACCAATATACGTGTATGTATGCATGCACATATGTATGTCTGCGTTTGTCACCGTGTCTGACGATAAATGTATGCACGATATGAGAATGTATTTATGTTTATATACAAGCAATGCACACATTCTGGGTATTAGGTATAAAGCTTCGGAGGGAGTAATTGAAAATGTTGTTATTTTACATCTTGTCGTGGCTCAAGAACTGCTCCTATTACTATAATTATCCTAATTGGCGGTAGATACATATATTGTGATACCGATTAAATTTATATTCCCCACACTGCAGTGATTCTGTAGTCCAATTACTGGACTCAAAACACAAATCACGAAATGTATAAAATGTACGAAATGTATAAAATGTACGAAATGTATATGAGCTCGGAGACTATAGAGTCAGAGGCTTCAAAAGAGTACCTTAAGCCCTCGTGTATACAAGAATTTGGCATCGGACTATAAACATCGAATTTAATGAAGAATGCATAGCCTACTGCTGAGGGAAAAAGTACAGACGCTGCGTGAACTAAAGAGAGTTTAAATGCTTGTAACGTCTAGCTGTTTAGATGTCCTTTCAATTGTTCCTATGAATATGTTCTGGTGTATGTCCACGTCATAACTAGGTCCACTGGGGTCGGGAAAGTCAGACAAATCTATATATTCTACACTATGAGAGCGTCACTCAAATATGGAATGATGAATTGGTTATTGTTTAACGCTTTTATTGAGCTATAACGGGTATTACGCAGTAGGTTGCACCTGATTACCAATTTTCCACTTATATCTTGTTTTTTTAATTAGAATTCAAATCGTTGAAATGATATTTAATCGTTTATTTAATGTGTGTGTATGAGATTTTGTATCACCATTCTCCGCCCATTTACGATGTATAGTTCCATGTATACGTAACTGTATAGATACAATATGTGTGCTTTTGAGTCGAATTCGTAACCGAATGTTAAGGACACGCGTTTCAAATTATATTGAATGCTCTCACTGGGCTCAACTAGTATTTTGCGTAAGTATAGGAGAACTTTATTCTGTCAGATCAGGCAATAAATGTACTTAAACATAAACATATATTTACATAATAAGAATTCGCCATTCGGCACTCAAACACGCGCCTAATGCTATGGGCTGGGTCAACGCAAAGGGGCTAAGAATATCATATGCTGCAAACGAATAATCGTAATTAGATCGACTTGAGCACATAGCACAAGCACAACAGAAAGCTGACAGCAGAAGCTGGAAGTTGTTATAGATAATATATATGGCGTATAAGTATGTATGTGCGTCAACATCTGCAGCCAGTGGCTAAGATGTTACATAAGGAAGCGACAAGAGTCGTTTGAAACAGGCGTCACTCTGGACCAGGCGCCACGAAACTGAAAATGTGTCTGGGCCCTGCTGGTGATGCCCTGTGTGGCCTCCAAGGGAGTCAACGTGCGCGCATGAAGGGCCATGAAATAGGTTCATTACAACTGAAATATGTCGTCAGCAATGTAATCCTTCAGTTTATAGACTGCGTAACTAGTAAAAACTGCAATGAGGTACATGACATCTTCCTAGTTAAAACAATAGACCTCAGGTAAACCTACATTAAATGAAATTTTCGCTGAGAAATAAGAAATATTTTCTAAAAATTAAAGTCAATTTCAGTCTGTTGATTGTGAATATATGCATATGCATAAGTTCGGTCAGAATTCTGTCAACAGTTGCTTGTCGGAAATTTTTATGAAAATTGAATTAATTTTTAAAGAAGAAAAATATATATTGTTTTTGTCTGTTAAAATCTTTGTGCATATATGGTATAGGAGCTCCTGTATCTAACGAGAATGTTAATGTGCTGACGAAATATTGATAATTAATATTCCTAAGCAAAAAGCTTTATCCTGTAAGCGTTCGACAATAAGGGAAAGCTCTGCCATTATAAAGCAGGACCAGCTTTAGCTTTTTAGAGCTTACAAGCTTTGAGTAGTGAAACACACCCTGATGGCTTTTCCCCACAACGAATTAAAATGGGATTCCCAGATGTTACTGATAAAAGTTATTTTGTGATGCTTTACATAACATTATGCTTAATGAAAGTCAGTCCACAGGCAGAAGTTGTATCAAGATAATCATACAATTTAGAAAATAAATCGGTTTGAAAAATACAGACGGAATACCAAATACCGCCTGCTACATATAAATGAACCCCTTTTCAATGGATTCAGGGATAAAATATATAATGTTCATCTAGTTTACCGAAGAAGAAATCAAGGCCATCAGCTAGTTCAAAACAAATACCAGATACAAAACTAAAGCGATCCAGACAACACGAAAATTAAACACTTGAGACCACAACCGTTGCGCTGCAGGACACTCGCCTTCGAGCTCCCCGGCGACAGTCTGTCTGGACAAGTGCAGACTGCGCACCTGGCCAATGCATAGCTGTCTGCATTCAGGTAGAGCCCACTGTCGGCCGGGAAATTTTCAATAGAATTTCTGTCGGCTAATGATCTTTTAACAAGGTAACGGAATTTCCCAGCGCTCATGAGCTACAGGCCAAGGGACAGCGTGGCTAACAGATCCTCAAGACATCGGGGCATGCTGGCTAGGCCAGTTTCATTCATGAAATGTGCGAGAAATTGAAAAAAATATTTTCTTACACCCTCACAATTTGGGTGAGAAGACACTTGAAAGTAAAGAGGCTTCGCATTTGGGTTTCTATTCATTCATAAATTGCGCGTGCTTTTCGCATTGTAAACAGGGTTTCTGCAAGAAAAATAAGCTAGAATTTTGAATTTTACTTATCGAAATTACCAAAATGAGGCGGTTGTTGTTACTATCTAGTAAATACTTATATTAAATGTCACATTGATATAGAATGCAAACGGGTCTGAAAATTATGGACACAAATATCAAGCAACATTCGGAGATTCCCAAAATCATATTTAATGTAATTACGCCAGAAGTATTTTGTATATTTCAAAAGTCAACTATACCTTTTGATCAATTTCAATGTCTAGTAGCTCTCTACTCTGTATCTACCCTGTAGATGACATTTTTAGCATATATTATTCCATTCAATGAATTCGCAAAAAAAAGCAAACACAACAGGAGTCGGGCACCACCTACCTGAGCACTCGAATCTCAAGAGCTCGATCTTCAACTCAAGTGGGCGCACACTTGAAAAACACTAAGGTAACTTTTGTATACGTCACTGATAACGATCGGGCAATAGACGAATACTACCTGGAACGAATTTTCAAGAATAGCACAGTGAATGAAACACAGAATTCCGTTTAAAGCCACCGACTGGGCCATTCTGCACGACGACCCATAGGGGCGTAGGTGCAATTGCGTTTATTAGCACCGCACCCCTGGCCTCATTCATTTCGAAAGGCAGTGTCCACAATGAAGAGTAAAATACGTTTGCCGTACTCATTGAAGAATCGATGTCAATTCTTGACTTTGCCTGAATCGGACTGCTGCACCAGAAGGAGTTTTGCTGGGCAAGATTGTTGCGCTTGATTCGTTTTGGCCGTTTTGGCCCCTTAGAAACTAGCTAAGCAAAAAATGAAAGAAGTCCTAATTTGTGCACTCTAAGATGATAAGCATCTGAGTTGACGCATTTTTTGTGTCATAGTCTTCAAATAAATTCTGCTTTCGCAAAACCTTTGATTGGAATTTGCGCTCAATTTGGTAATTAGCTTGACATTTTAAAGTGTCTTTTGAAACGGAGCCATGATAAAGCAGAATTGGACTTGATTAATTATGATCCCAATGATAATGCAACTTTCATTCGCATTATCCTTGCGGTTAGCCTGGCGGACCACACAATTGGACCGCTGAAACAGTAGACCGAAAGATTCATGCGTTCTTACGTTTAAACGGAAGAAATATTCTGCCAACTACTAAAGTGTTCTAAATATCAATCCTATGACAGATACATTAACATTCAAATTCGAAAAGACTCCCTTGCCAACGGCTTTATCCACGATTCACAACGCCTGTCAACTTATAGGCAGGACGAACCAAATTTTTGCAGAATTTGTGCGAAAATATTCGCCTTTGAGATGTGTGAAAATGTAATCTGACAAATTTCGGACAAAAAGTAACTATATCTATTAGCCATCATTTTCTGGCTGATTGGATTAACGTTAACGCTTTATTTGTTGCAACTTCAAACAATTTTCTCCAGTTCCTGAGCATATGTCAATGTGTGCACAGCGATGTCTTTCGCCAGCACTCTCTCCTTTTGCCGGGTATTTAGGTCGGCATAGTTGAAATTTCCATCCGCATCCAGCGTCCATTTTCGTCTTGCGACCAAGGCACTCATCTCCGTTCCTCCTGGCTTGAGACCCAAACGCGATGCGGCCTGCTTCTGTGAGATCTTTCCATAGGACTTTTCCATGCATGAAGCTATCTCCTCACGGGCGGTATTCACCAGCAGATCCATGAAATCAGCATATAACTCCGAAGGCATCGACTTCTTGGCCTGCAATATCTTGTTGTAGCGTCCCTCCATAAAGTAGTTTTCCAGTGCCAACACCGGCGAAATGAATGGATTCTGCAGCAGTAGAGCCGACGGCAAGCGTTCCAGCTCAATGTGGAAGTCGGCGATGCGATTGGTGGCCAGCAAGTATAGCAGATGCAGACCCATGAACTTGTGCATCTGCGGCGAGGACTCCAGGAACTTGTCATAGTCGTAGTAGTACATCTTCAACTGTGTCATATATCGCTCAAAGGCGGCATTATCCTTGACCTTGATACTGTGCTCAATGGCAATTTCCAGCATGTCTCGTGACGTCTGCAGCTGCTGCTTTTGCTGGGGCTGCACACCATTCTGGTCTTTTATGCCCACGAAACCCACGCGAACCATTTCCATTTTAAGCGACTCCAAAAGCTGACCGCAGACTCCCAGGTTCGGCGAGGCCTTCGTCCACTCCTTTTTCAGCTCGTTGTAAAAATTCGACATGGCCAAGTGAACTTAATGGACGAGGATTGTACGATGAATTTGTAAGATATATTAATTTACAGCTGTTGAACAGCGGCACAGGATATTTCAGTTTATTTGAGCTAGTAGGTAATGTTTCGGCTGGGCCTACTAGGTCACAATTTAAAAAAGACTACTTCGGTTATATATTCGTATAAAATGGGCTTTATTTTAGACTATTTAACCTTTATATTAATGACTATTAGATATGACAACGGATTAAAGTTTTTGTACAAATAACATTCTACAATTTAATCAACAATATATTTTACGCGCTGATCTTGAGCTCACAGCACTTCGGTGCTGACGGTGACGTCTGTGGGCTACTGGAGTTGGCTGATAAGTTAAAGGTTGGGCTTTCGGAGCCGCCCTTTTTCTGCTTAACGCGTCGATTCTGGAACCAAATCTTCACTTGCTTCTCCGAAAGTCGCAGCCGGTTGGCAATTTCGATTCTGCGCAGACGCGACAAATACGCATTGTGGGAGAATTCCCGCTCCAGCTCCAGCAACTGAGTGCTGGTGAAGGCAGTGCGGATGCGTTTGCTGGAGTCGGCATAGTCGCTGATCAACGGGGTGATCTCCAAGCCTGCGCTAGAAGCTGCACCATGAGATTTTATGGGAGAGCTGGCGGGCGAGCAGGAGGATTCATGCCTGAAGCGTTTCGTATGCGGCTCGTCAGGATTTCCATAGTCCAATGAGGTGCTGGAGGACGCTGATGGCGAAGTGCAGAAGGCACCAGCTTCCTGGTGAGGCAGGCTGGTAGTTAGGCCGTAGACACCCGCCGGCGGAACTGTTGGCATCGTCAGTTGTGTATTGCTGCCATGTCCCACAGCATTGGCCGATAGTGGCGGGGATGGATAACAGTCATCATAGCTGCCAAAGCCATTGGACTTACGCTTGGACGTGAAGAGCTGCGCGTACGGATGATAAAGTGAGGCGTGGGGCTGCTGGAGAACTGCGGCAGCCGCTGCTGCAGCCGCTTGATGCTGTTGTTGTTGTTGCTGCTGCTGCTGTATGCCCAGGGAGAAGAGGTAACTGCCCACGTAACTGGCTGGATATGGCAACATAGGCAGGCCGGGCAGCATGGCCGCTGCAGCGGCTGTGGCAGCCACGGCGGCAGCTGTTGCATTGGCAGTGGGTGAGCCGAGCGGTTCCTTGTTCTTGTTGAGCGGTGGCATATCGCTGAGCAGCGAGTCCATTAGGAAGGAACGCGACATTTTGCTAAAGGTTCAAGTTGATGCGACTTCTCTGTGCGTGGCGAGATCCTAACACGATCGGAGTCTGAGTGCTACTGGTTAGCTCTCCGGCTGTGCCGTTCACTTTATATAGACACCTTTGGTTAGGGGTTGTTTTTGCACCACCCTTGGCTATGGCATGAGCTGCGGCGGAGCGTGCATTTTCCTTTGTTGACTCCTTTGAGGGTTGTTTACTTGTTTTCTCTGACCATTAAGCCACCATTTACAGCTTGTCTTCGTCTAATAGCAGCAACTGTAGCCATTGAAGCTCCGCCCCTGTCGCAAAGATCGCTCACAATGGCAGGTATTTCTTGATTGTGCGTGTGAGTGTGTTTCTCTGTGTGTGTGTGTCTAGATCTGTGTGTATGCATTTACTATTCTGATACCAACTAAAAATCATTGCACAATGCTTCAAATACGTTTTAGGTTAAAAAGTGCCTATCAGCATTTGGTGATAAGTACTAACTACTACTATAATAAGTACCAAAAATGTCTACTTTAAGGAATGGTTCGTAAACCCACCTTTTCCCGTTCATGAACCCAGGTTTTGTTAGATACATATATTAAAATTTGTATTTCAACAGTTCAATTAGTAATTTTTATTTTCCGTGCTGCAAAAATAACGCAACATGCTTGCAAAATTTGATTTCCATTCAACATAAGCTTGAATCAAATATGCTTAAATAAATTGAGTTGGTTAAAACCCGGAATATTTTTACAATGGAAATTTTTATTTTGAACCGAACCATTTTTGGTTTGGCTTGAATTCCGATTCAGCTGGATTGTCTTAGGTTTCGGCTCATATTTAATAACAAGAATTCCAGCTTCGAATCGGTTCGGTTCAAGCTGGCTTGCAGCCGGGGTAAAAACAAAAGATGTGGAGCATTCAAAACTACTTACTTTATTTAGGAAAATTGATCAAGTAAAATTAGTTACTTATCTATTTTAGCAGTTAAATATAGAAATGCAATTTTGGACAGATTTGATTGAAGTTTGGGGCTAAAGTTGAACAAAATCGCATACAAAACTGAAATTTATAAATTGTATGCTGTCCTTTGAGCCCGACAATTTGTCTTTTTTTCACGCATTGTCCACTAACTGTAAGCACCTTAACATGTTTTTATGGATGCATTATCTCTGTGTGCGTCTGCCAAATCGGTTAACAATACGCTTACATGCTACACTCATCAACTTGGCTCATTCAGGTCGAGGCATTGCGATTCATTGACGGCCCGGACCCGACGCCCATTGCGTCTTTGTGCCCGGGCCAGACATTGCGTCGCCTTAGAAAGAGAGGGCGAGATTTGAGTTTTTGGGCTACATTACACAGAAATATGGCGGCAGTTTCATCATTTGTTAACTGGCTTTAAGGATTTGCTTTAATTGTCCTTTTCACGCCATTGTCCCGAAGCGTGTGTGTGTGTAATGCCAAGGTGTCTGCCCCTGCCCGGGTGCTGCTTTGTGTGTGTTTTGTATGTTCTTGTGTGTCTTGTGTGTCGCTTCAATGATATTTTATCATATGTTAAGTGGCTATAAAACTCCACACAATCGCTGACGTTAATTGTTGTCCAACTCTGAAAGTACTTTTGGACGCATTGTTGACTGCAGTTGCATAGCTTCGGGATTCGGGGTCCGGGCCGATTGATCGTCTACTTTTTGGGGCATTGTTTGTATCTTGGCTTCTGCTTAATTGGCGTACTTTCCTTATTGTAATACCATGCAAAATGCGCTGCAGCTGCCGCAGGACCCGCCGTTTTCCATTTTCGCACTAGTTTTCTGCAACTAGATCTCTGGTAGGCGTTGCGTCGGTCTCGTGCGCAGAGCCTGGACCTGGGCGGCTGCTAGGTGCTTTTGTTGCTACTTCTTAAAGGGCCACTTGAGTTTTTGTGCTGCTCACCCTTGACCACATCCGTTTTTTGTGTACCTCCCGTTTATACGCTCGATTTAGCTGGGCATTGTTCATTTGCTCGTTTCAAATAGATCGTGCTATAGATGCAGCCTCTATTTTCCATTAAGAAGAAAGTATCCATGTAAGAATGTGTAGGCCACGTGTGCAACATTCATCCCAAGAGCATTGCGATCCCATCAGAGCATATTTACGTATATGTTTAGGTATAAGACGCACATTTTGTTTCTGGTAGTAATAAATACAAATGTTCGAGCAGAGCTTAAAGACTCTCCCCTTCGAACAACCGAAGCGCACAATTTCATTTTAATTGTGAACAAAACTCGGGTAAACGCTAAACAAATGAAAGCTGAGAGAAACTTTGTATATGCAGGCAGGGATTTAGATATAAATAAATATGTTGCCATGTATATACACAGAGACAGAGAGAGCTAACGTACTTAAATGATGCGAGTCTGTGGCAAACCGGATTCGCCAGTCAAGGGGTGTATGCTCATGATGGCCATAGAACCACCACCACCATCACCAGCAGCAGCAGGAGCACCACCATGATGGGATCTATCGCACCCCGACTGCTTAGCTTATGAGAGTTCAGTTGCTTCCGTTCCTTGGTTCATCATTTATTGACATTAATTGGTTGTGACATTTGCATTTGACTGATTGTTGTAGTTGCCATTGTTGCTACTTAACTAACAGTCAGTGGCTCAGGCGTACACTTCTGAGGGTTTGTTTAGCTGTCGGGCTCTTGATGGACAGGGAGACGGACAATCATCACATGGAGAGAAACACTTTTATATGCCATGCCATATTGTTGGCTTAACAAATATGACTTCATTATAGCTCAAGTAGCTTCATATATTGCGCCTATGAATAAATTATAAATGAGCTTTGCACCACGGAATAATTGGGGTTTCGTTGCGTGTTTCTGAGTCATCAGACCTCGGGCAATAGACGAGTGTGTGCGGTCTGTTTGTTTGGCAAGTCGTACAGTACCAAATAGGTGGGTATTTTTGAAATATGAAGGACTTTACGATTCTTCTATGGTTTAGCGTCAACAGTGTCGGCTATAGAAAAATATTTCAAAGTCCTGCACCGCCAGTTTAATATTTGATACATTCGGCCAAAGGACTGGGACAACAATGCCAGCTCCGTGCGTTATTCATGAATGAAAGTCAGTGCAGCACAAAGGTCGCAAACAATGCAGCAATTGTCCTAGGCTTCGAGCTGCGAGCACTTGCAGTGATCTGCAGATGTCTTTGTGTAGACCGTTTTGCCTCACCATTCGTATACCAAATATCCTTTGTGCCCGGCCAGGTAACAGCGGACAGTCAAGAATACCACGTTTTATGAAGTTCAGCTAGCTTGGTTGATAATGTTTTTTAGCGGCCGAGTCCGTCGTGGTCAAGGCCGATTGCCGGACAGTGCAATTAATCACGAGTTGTTTGTTGTAATGCCTCGCATTTTGTTCCGTTTGTTGTGGTCAATATTGTGGCTTTCTGGAGAGGCCAACAGGGTGCAAAGATCTAAACAATTGATTCAGTTGGGTGGAGTAGCGAAAGCCTGGCCATCGTCACGTTCCGAACATGCATTCAGCCCTTACAATGGAACAGCACTCAAATATTTAACCACTAATCAAATTATATATACAAATAAACATAATAAACAAGCACTCGATCCACTCAACATCCCTCTCCCTCCACCACTTATCCAAGTCAATAAAAACAGTATTTAAAATCAAAAAAATTGTCCACATACCGGCAAGGATGGGGTATGGAAAAGCGCGCGCGTTCTCCGACAGTCGCCGTATTGTGCGCAATAGCCGCCGCTGCTGTGGACTGCGGCACGGGCTATGGAGTGCTCGGAACAACCCCGGGAATGAGTTGAATGAATAGTAATACATACGGCTGCATTATCACTATAAAATTAACAGGCAGACGGTAAGGGACACGCACCCTTTTGGGTTCTAAGCAGTTGTTACATTCGTATCTCTTTGTGGTCCTTATCGAAATTTATGATTTGTAAATTGACAAACATGGCTCCTGCAACCAGTTGCTTAAAAGCGAATTGTGTTTGGGGTAACAAACTTGTAATCGCATAGGGCTACTTACATCTAGCGAACCTCGTCTGAAGCTAATCGAACAGGCATATACTTTTATATGAGATTTGGGATTACGTAACAAGAAACATTCTATTAATTTAAAAGTTACCAGAAACTTTTAAAAAATTTTAAAAATTCCGTGTCTTATGTAAACATAACCAAAGACTGATTTTAAAAGTCGACTAATTGTTTCAATAAATAATGATTATCAATATGTACCTAAATTTCCTTGTAAGGTGAATTTAGCCAAGGCACAAACCCGGATTGAGGTACGCAACACAGTGCGCATCAGCACCATTCAGTTATATCAAAACTGTGCTGTACGTATGTATGGACGCGTATGCTGGATACATCAATACATAAAGGCAAGCACAGCTGTCTCTCTCAGATAGTATATGTTTTATATAAGATGTGATTTTAAGGAATGCTTACCTTTAGCTTAAGTTTGCGCATGATGCGTGTCTCCTCCCAGCGATCCAGCTCGTCCCACTCCTTTTTTAAGCACAGCGAAAAGGTTTTAAGGTTTTTAACCAAAGAGATGCATATTAAGGAGTAAATACGACCTTTAAAAATATACTCACTTTGCCGCGCCTACGTAGCAAGTAATAGCGGTACATCACGATGGTTACAGCTAGAAGTAGTGCCAACCCAGTGCCAGTCGCGGCACCCAATACCGCCGAGCTTACCATAACCATTGCGACCGCACAATAATCCTCTTAATTTTTACTGATCCTTTGGTTCTGTCCGTTTTGTTTGTTCTAAAATAAAAGATGAAAGATTCGTTAGTTTATTGAATACAATTTTTTATTGAATCACATTTATTTTAAAATATTCATTATTAATTATTATTTCGACACATTGCCTTCTGAATTCCGAAAAGCCGAAGATTATATTCCCTTGTAAACATTCAACTAAATTATGATTGCTTCTATAAAAGCTTAATTTGATATGAATTTTCCGATATTATAGGAGAATCGTAATACATGTATGTATATATGTAGTGCGTTTGCGTGTGTGTGTGTGTAGGTATGTATTATGTATGAATTATGAATGTATGTTTGCATGTATATGTTGTGTATAATATGTATGCAATTATATATGTACATAAACATATATTTTGTATGCTTATATGCAAGACCAATTTTACCCTAGCTGCATTGCAAATTTAAATAAATGTATTCTTACGAATGCCCTACTACGCGATTCTCATTAATTCAAGTAAGTCAGCCTCATAGGCTTCACTTTAAGAGGGGGAGGAGGCGGCTTCAACTATAAAGAAGACGGTTTCAACAATAGTGAATTCGGGAACGTAAGCAAAGGATGAGGCGGTGGCTTTAATTTTAGAGGAGGCGGCAGCTTGAGAAAAGGAGGATACGGCGGTTTTAATATTGGAGAGGATGGCAGCCTCATATTTGGAGGAGCCGGCGACTTTAATATTATAGGAGACGTCAACTTAAGTAAAAAAGGAGAAAAAAGAATGCGTTTTTAATATTGGTGAAGCCATTTGAAATAACTGGTGCATATTATAAACATAACTTTGACTTATTCTATTTAAAACAAGATTAGCAACTTATAAAATCATGCCTTTTCACTTATTCAAGTAAGTTTTAGGTTTAAACTAAGTAGTTGGAAATAAAGTTGTTCGATTGCAGAATGCATTTCCTCTGCGCTTCAAAAGTGTGTGTACGCAATTGCCCAATAAACCTATTTTTGAAATTATATAGAACATGTGGGACTGCGTGGGTACATTTTATATTGCTGTGGACACATATTATTTACTTGGGTACAACTGTGCAAACTTGTCTCGGCCATAAAATGGGTTTTACACGCGTAGCGAGTTGTTAAATAAATAATTAACAATAACAAAAATAAAGACACGTCAGTATTTAACAATTCTAATTAGAGTTGTCAAAGAACAGCGGCATTTGACGCTTAAGCACAGCAAATCGCGGAGACTTCTTCATATTTGTCCTTTCTGGGGGATATCTTAGGAAATTAGGCGTTGCATCATTCGTATTTCCATCCTCATTGGTTCCATCATCATTATCGTAATCGTCTTCATCGTCATCCTCATTCTCATCATCATTGTTTTCAACATCGTTATCGTTTTTATTTTCAGATCCATCGGTGTCCTCATCGTCCAAATCATCAATTTGGTAATCAGAGTTAACCGAGACGAACCCCAAGCAAAATACAAGCGTTAAGATAAATGTTCGCATTTCGAGGTTTCAATGAATACTGTTTAAACGTGTGTCGGAGTACAAATTTATAAGAACCAGCTTCTAATGCTCAAATGTGCTTTAAAAACAGATCTTTGGAAAAAGTCAACACTAATTTGTTGTCAGGTAAGTCATATGTATATAAAATGGTATAATAATGCCTGCACTCATATAATAAGGAATACATTTATATAAATCCCAAATCCAAGCGATTTAATAGAAATGCACACTTTGAAAATAGTAGTTTTTGTTGTATACATTTTAATAAGTCAATCACCAAATTTATAGATTTAACGACAAAAGTGCGTGTGTATAAGAAAACTTTTTATTTAAATGATCCTGTTGAACGTGTTGTGTTCCGATTGTTCAGATGGATAGTGCAAGACAGCATTAAGATGTAGAAGTATTTGTTTTATTAAGGGACAGTTATGTATCCTTAATCGTCTTTATCGTCGGCCTCGTCGCTATCCGTATCATCCTTGTCGTCATCTTTGTCATCGGCATCGTCAGCATCATCGCCTTCGACATCATCGTCTCCATCATCGGACTCATTCGCATCGCTGTTGTCGTCACCCGCTTCATCAGCACCGGAAATATCATCTTCCTTTGATTGATCCTTGTCAGTGTCTTCACTTGCGGTTATTGTGGCGAAGAGCACAAAGCCGAAGAGGGCGAGCAGTAAAATGGTACGCATGTTGGATGGTTTACTAGTAACTGATCTACAAAGCTCTGCCTTCCTAGTTTTTATACGTACAAAACGACAAATCGAAAAAGCTGGAACGCCTGTACTATGATTATGTATATCTGATCATTATTTAAATTAGTTGTTATTGTTTGCTTAACAACAGCTGTTGTCAAGATTGGAGTCGAGTTGGATGCGAATTTGGTCGATCGGTAAATAAATTTGTCAACTGAAACACCATATTTTGGGTCTTTGAATGATTCCATATGCGGAATTATTCCAAGAACTTGGCTAAGTTTGCACAATTGCTGTTATGTCGGGGTTTGTTGAAAATATTTGTCATATACTCTAACATAAAGAACGCTTTTAATTCCAAATTGAACAAATATTGGTAAGGTTTTATGGAGGCCCAAAAAGTGTGAACCTTGGTTAATGTTTGCTCTTGTTCAACATACCGACCCTGCAAGTTTATTGAGCTCAGCTCTTTCAAGAATTGAAATTAAACGCAATATTTATTTATAAATAAAAAAGAGTAATATCATTTACCGCGTTGGGGTAATCCCTTGTTTAGGGTATTACAATTTAGTTATTACTAGTTTCTTAAATATGAGGCCATTCTTATTAAAATCGCACAATTGTAATATATAGCTCTATAGGAAGAATCGGTTGAAGAATGCGGTATATAGAAAATTATTCTGTTTTTTTTCAAAATACGTTCACCAAATTCAATATTTGCTTGCTCTATTTTCATATATATTTGCAAGTCAAATGTCTACAAGGGTATTAAATCTTCGACGTGTCGAAGATTGCCGCACTTTCTGTTTTTTTTTTTTTTAATATTTAATTATATGAACAGCTGTTAAAGACAGCCGATCTAGATGAAATCACGTATTTGGGCTACAGTCATATTTTTAATGTAAATCCTAAAGTCTAACTTTTATGATGCATTCGAATGTCTCACACGTAGGAAAATCAAAAGAAGTGATCATCAAAGCCCTCAAAAGCCGTCTTGGTGTGTGTTCCAATTGCTATAGAAATTCTCAACACCCTTGATCCGCAGTTAAGTACCCGTTCAGCCATGACCTGCTGTCGCTATCGTTGTCTTCAGAACTTTTAAATTTCATTCATTACAAATTTAAAGCTTGTTTTCGATCTTGGATGTTTTTTGGTCCTTTTGATCAGTTAATCACCCATTTTTGGTTAGCAGTTTAATATTCTGCCTCTGTAAATCTATCTGAACTCTGCCTTCCTCGATGCGAAATTTATTTGACCAGCTTTTCCTAAATTGCTTGATTTTCCTATCTCTGATTTCAATTTTATTGTGGTAAAATACAAGCCAAGGACCAGCTTTTAATTGACTTGTGTTGAACTGTTTAAAGATTGTAAATATCAAAGTTCACAAATTCATCAGACTGAATCGTACATAACATGTTCACACATAAATATTGTGAAAAGCTTGTCAACATAATTTCATAACTGTTATTTAGGCTCATTAATTAAATTATATTTTATAGATTTTATATTATATCACACATATTATTACCAGCACTTCCCGGCGCAACGTAGTCCGCGCGGATTTTGGCCAAACTGGTGTATTGAAATCGCGCGTTTCTCCACTACGCGCCTCCCGCTCCACCCACCAATATTTTATTTAACAATGTAATGCATAAAATATTTTATGCTATGCCCCCTAACTTAAACCGTCATCTAAAGATACCAAATTTAGCATATTCCACTTTTGGACACATTCGTTCGTTCGCCAAGATTCATTCTCTATAAGATCTAATTTTAAAGCCAAGGTCTGTTCTTTGTTTTTACAGCCATTTCTGGTAGACGAGCATTCCCGACCTCTCTCGCACTCTACTTAATTTGAATATTTTTGACACAAATCCAATAATAGTTTCTTAATTGAACGAAACTTAGCAATTAACTCATATGAATTCAGTAAGCGGAATCGTTGTCAAGTAAAATGGGATGTCTAAAGCGTATCATTAAGTCTCTTAAAAGTACAATATGGTTACTTAGAAGCTGTCATGCTATTAATTTGTATAACTTGCTCGGCGCAAAGCTAACAATTTAGTTAGTCTTTCTTAAAGGAAATTGCGTTTTCATTTTGGCCTCAGCTCTACGAAGCTGTGCGAGCGTGGGAGTAGTTGAATATCCTGCCTGAGACTCAGACAAAGACATGAAGAATAAGCTCGGTGGGTCAGTTCACTTTGACACTTTACAGTGCTTGGGCAGGATATTGTAATGCTTTCTATTGTTGGTTGACCTGTGTAATAAATTAGCAAGTGTGAAGGTGAGCTATGCCAAGTTCTAAACGACTAGCCATTACATGAAGCAAACCACATTCCCACGTCCCTCGCCATACTCAGGCACATTTGCATCTACATAAAATTGATTTCAAAGCAAAAAATTGGCGCATAAAACATAGAGCGAATTCTCTCTCATTGTATTTGACGCGTTTTACGCCCTCGACAGCAATGGGGCGTGCTGAAAAGAAAAGCACGGAGCGTCCATCTCGGGCTGGTTACATGGCCATCGAACTTTACATAACAATGGCAACAGGTTTTAGCGGGAGCATAACGCCGTTCTGGCCGCTTTGCGTTTGTTGTGTCGTCGAATTAACATTTTGATTGGATTTTCCAATATTGCGCCATATGGCAGGTTGGGAGCTCTGCAATTGACTTTGATGGGTGACTGGCGTACTGTTTACGTTCTTTTTGGTATTTCAACAAGCATAGAGCATACACAAATTGTCCGATAAGATAAACACTTTTATTGTTTATGCAAAAGTTGACTAAACTCCGAATTAAACTGGCACCTAATAATCAGATCCAGATTTTGCTGAATTTAGGCTATTGTTTATTGAACCAGATCCCATATGGAAAACATTATGATATATCCGTGCTGTACCAGGCTTCCAATAGTCCCTAGACTAACTCGGGTGTTGCTTCATCCGCATCCGTGTTGGCGACCACATCTTCAACTACTTCGGGCTCTATGACAGCGGCGACAGGACCAGCTGTGCTGACTTCGACGGGCACAACCACTCTGGGACCCCAATAACGGGGAGCCCAGCGTCTGGGCTGTCTCACCTGTCCGTATCCTCCCCAGAAAGGTCTATAGCCGTACCAGCTCTCGGGCTCGTATCTGGGCTGATATCTGGGCCAATACTGGGGACCAACATAGGGCCTAATTCGGCGGCCAGTCTGTACGGGCGCTATTTGCACGGGCTCCTCCTCCTCCTCTGGACTTTCCTCAACAGATGTCTCTGCCACTGGCCCGCTGGCAATGGCCGGTTGAACGGCCAACTTGATTAGAGGTTCTTCGACAGATGTCACTGCCACTGGTCCGCTGGCAATGGCCGGTTGAACGGCCAACTTGATTAGAGATTGGCGGATTCGTGGTGCACGTACAAGGAGATTTGGTTTATCTGACAGCACCAAAGCCATCAGGCTGATGAAAATAAAAGAATGAAACCAACGCATTTTGGATTTCGTATTCGGTCCTCAACTGATTTCGGTTCGCAGTGATGGCTGCTTTTATTACTAAAACAGCAGATCTTTTTGCAAAATATTGATTTAGCCAATTTCGCCATGCAATTGCCACAATTAAAACGTGTGCACATTTCGTTAATTGTTTGTCTACTTTTCGAGCGTCAGACTTGCAAATTATTTGCTTAGCTTGAAGAAAGTTAACAATCATTTTGCTAGCTTCTCATTGGGACAACTGTTTTATTGTCTAATCTGGAAAATAGTCTGGAACATAAGACAAATATATCTAAAAAAAACAAAAAAGTCGCCAAAAAAGTACGTCTCTCTCATAAGGCAAAGCTGCGCAAATAAATACAAATTAGCTCTAACTGCAAAATATATGCTAAAAAAACAAATAGTGGATTATTTTATACCTGTTCAGTATGTGAGAAAAGTATATTAGTTTTGTGTTTTTAGAGCTAAACACTTAAAACATATACTCTCATATTCCTGCCTCAAATAAACTAAAGAGAATTATATTTCTTAAGTTTTCACAAATGAGACCAATTTGGTATTAAATAACTTGAGAGTCCCTGCGAAAATCAACCCAACTACATTTTGGCACATCAAACGAGTGTTACAAAGTCGTTTGCACTCGACTCCAGTATTCCCACTTGAATGTATCCCTAAACCCATTTAAAAAGTGTAAAAGGGTATATTGGTTTTGAGCAAGTAACAGGCGGCAAGAGCATCTCCGACCCCAATAGTCGAGTCGACCTAGCTATGTCCATCCATATTTAGCTCTGTCCGGACGAATGTTTGATATAGTATATAATGATCAAGTATATTGCATGGATGCAAGCTAAAATAGCTGTAACGATAACTCGGTGTTAGGTTCAGAGTATATTTCAAAGTCGGTAACACCCGTCTAAAGCACTCTTACGTGTATGATAACCATGTTTGCATTGTGGTTTCACTTTGGAGCTATAATTATGCTGTGGGATACAATGTGCTTACCAATTACTCCTCTGGGCTTTCAGCCATGGTTCAAAAGAAATCAGAGCCTAATGACTGATCAACGCATAAGCGAAACTATAATAGCTGGGAGCTAAAATTTTACTATAGTTACCATAAGTGGAGTATGTGAAGTGGAGTATGTATCGCAGGGTTTTGGGAATTTCCACCCGCAAGTGTGAATCGGGCAATTCCGACTAAAGTACTCTTACTTGTTTATTCTGAACCAACATATTTTATTTTGGAAAATAAATATAATTCGGTTGGACTTTCAACTGAATTTTGTTCTGTAACTACCTTATGTGAAATTTGGCAAATTCCACTCGCAAGTGTGAATCAAGCGCTCGCGTTCAAAGTACTTTAACTTGTTTATTTTGAACCAAAATATTTTTGAATACCAAAAAAAGTGTTGTGGTTCGTTTCAGAGTGAAACAATGCTGAGTCCAAGCCGTAGGAGTTGCGAAAATTAATATTAGTAAATGAATATTATTGGTCCGTAAATGATTGTATGAATGATTTTTGTCCCGTGCGAAGCTGGGCAATCCCCGCTGGCTTTAAGTCAAGAGTCTTAAACTATCCTCGCTGCTGCATTCTGTTAGAAATGCCATGTTAAAATAATTAATTTGTTTAATTTGTTTATATGCATAATCCGTCTTCGTGTCTGCCAAGATAAATAGGCCAAATTTGTATATATCGTTTTTGTATATGGTCATAATTGCTGATTGACGTCATAAAAGCGTTTTAGAACACACAAACCGCTATGTAATCAATTGAGTGTAGGCGTAGTAGCCGAGTGGTCTGTGTGGCGCAGCGAATATTGTCAAAAATTATAGAAATGTATACAAACATATCTGATAAGCGGTCAACCATGCCGTGCGTATTTTGTCATAGATTCAAATTCATGTTGTATGCCATGTAAGTGCAGTTGCTAAATATAATTCCGCACAGAACCCAAGAGAAATGCTGCCCACTCAAATATTATGCACATAGAAGTCCATACGCCTCCGAACCGAAGCTAACCGGCCCAACCCAACCCAAGTGAAGCCAATAGGACCATCTCAGGAGTGGCTAAGGGTCCCCCTGACTGCTGTGCCCTCTTATTACTGGGATTGCCTTTCGCCAAGGACATCGGCAGTTTGTGCCTTGGCTGCCCGCTAGGCAAGCAATCGCAGTTTTAATAACCTCTACACGAGATGATTGGGGAGACTGCCGGGCGGGATGTAGCCTTACACATGCTACATACGTTTATTTTGGTTGAGTTTCACTCAACAGGCACAGAATTAAATGACATTTTTGTTTTCCTTTTTCCCAAGTGACAAATAAAAATCCATTATGCCATTAGATGGAGTAGCATCTATCAAAAATAGCAAGTCAATCTTTTAATGGCTTAAGCACATAATATTGGAAATTTATTTAGAAATTATTGGGCAAAACAAATAAATCATAGCAAATTACTTATTTATATATTTTTAAAATCACAGTTACATTCAACTTACCCTGGAGAATTTAGAAAAGTAATTTATTTTATTTCACCGATTGTTTAAATAATAGAGTTTAAGTGAGTTCTCAACTGGTTCCTGCAATAAGCACTTGAACAAACTATTATTATTTATTGTTAATGCAAATTGGACGTCTGCGGAACATAATTGTTTTGCAACTGCTGTAAAGTTATTTTAATTTCATCTCCTTCTAAAACCCACAAATTTGATTTATGCACAGAAACAATTGCACTTTTCTGACACAATTGACAATGTTTTAATATTTTTAAAAAATGCTGTTTGTATTCGAGTGGTAAACAAATTGAGTTGCTCGATGCACAAATGAAATGTTAACAACATCTAGCGCTTTGCGTGCCAGACTCCAACTGCTTGCCACAACGCCAGGATATATAATGGTAGCCGATACGCCATAGAATGCTACCATATGCTAGAAATGTTGTCACCATCGTTCGTGTTGCTCGCAAAAAGCTCCTTTGGGCAAGGGCTTCGCGTGGCGCTAAGTCGGCAAAAAGCTTTCGCCTGTTATCAGTCAGAGATTACGGACAGCTTCGTGTTGCGTACATTTTGTTGATAACGTGGCTGGCCGGTAATTGTCTCGACTGTCTATGCAGCAATCAGCATTAGGGGTTAAATTTGGATTGACGTCCATCCCGAAGGCATTTGCCTTGTGGCAGCCCCAAAGAGCGCGCTACAGTCGCTGTCCATTCCGCCCGCCTCCCTTTTCAATAACCTGTTGCAGGTGCTCTTTGTTCCCAAACAATCTTTGCTGCCCCTCCATAGGGAAACACAGATATCTTCGCAATTTAGGTTAGATAACTAACATATTTTTATTGAAACTTCTCTTAAGGATGTTCTTACAAGTTTAACATTAAATGCTAAATTAGCCCCTCTCGCACAACTAAGGCACATTCCAAATATGTTTCAGTATCTAGTTGCCAAACACGGACAAAGTCAAATGATAAAAAACGGATACCTTAGAATATGCATAAGTTAGCTTTAATTAGCTTAAAAACAATCAAAGACAGTCGCACAGGTCCATAAATTAAACGTAATTAAGGTAGTTCAAGTGGCGGGTACTTGGGTAAGTAATTAAACGAAAGGTCTTACACATATAAATACTGGGATTAAGATAGGATCAGATCTACAAGGGTTTAAAATTATAAATTATAATTAGCGGGTACATGCTTGCTTTAACTTTAACATTCGTGTATTATGTTGGGCTTGGTGAGGATTTTTGGATCTTAACTAGGTACTTACAAGTAGTTCATAACTAGACAACATTTTAAAACGTACAGTTAGCAGGAATATAACATTAACACTAATATAGGCCGCAGTTATACACATCTACTATCATTAATGGCTGTCTTACGAACGGGATCTCTTAACAATCTAATATTTTGAGCACGCTTCCATGTTTCAATTGCATTCACTAATGGTGTCGCGAATGCACGCGTTTTGCTTTTTGTGTTGTTGTCGGCCAGTCCAGACTAGTCAGCGAGGGCAGGGCGCTTTCATTCTTATTGTTGTTAGTATTGTTATTATTATTTAGCAGGGCTGGCGTCTGCAAGGTGTAGTCGTGGGCTAGTACGATGGGCTGCAAGCTGCTGAAGTTCACAGCTGGTGCAAGGGATGGGGAGGCGGGCGCATAACTCAAACGTCCTATGTTGTTTGAGCTGGTGGGCGAGTTGCTGTTCAAGTTAGCATTCTGATGTGCCACGGGCCGTGGAGACGTCGGCACATTTAGATTGAGACACGGGCCAGCTCTGCAAGGAGAAGGGCATCAGTAAGTGTGTGTAGAAAGCAAAGAGTGCGGGAGAGTGAAAGAGCCAATAAGAGTGGAAAGAGGTTCTACAAAGTTATGATCAACAGGAAAAGAGGAAAATAATCTAAATACTTTAAATGTTGCAACGAGTTGCTGATGCTATAACAATTTTTTGGTGTTAAGTGAAAAGGAGTGCTATCAAATTGTATGCAGGTAGAGCAGACCTCTGAGTAACTATTTATGGGCGGAATCGCCTTTGCTCAACTTGACTCTCATATTGACTGTCACTAGGGGCAGCTTAGCGCTACACGGGAGAAAACAATGAGAGCAATGGCTTATGATCAAGAATAACAACAAATCTCTGTTAAGTTCTTCAATATCTCATGATTCTGCTCACCTTTGCTGCGTTATTGTAAACACGGATTTGCTCACGATCCGTTTGCCGGTGTGCCAAATGCGGCCAATGTACTTGATGCGTTGTATGGCGATAATGGCCAGTGCGACAGTCCTGAAATCAAATGCACGTTAGTAATGGAGTTAACCCAGTCACATTTTGTATGCATCTTACTTGAAGAGTTTCTTTTTGGTGAGCCGCGACTGGTTCGGCTTGCCACCAGCCATGTTTTGTAGCGCCAATTGCTCACTCGCCTGGTAGCTCTCCAGCGTCAGCTTGAGGTAACGCTTCTGATAAACGAGCGCTTTGCGATGACTCTCGACTCGCAGATATCGGCCCAGCAGCTGCCGGCAGCGATCCTCGAGCTCGCTGACGTGTGCCGTACCATTGCCGCCGAGCTCCTCGCACTTCTTTTGCAGCGCAATGCGCTCGCCCACTAGGTACTGCACAGTTTCGGCCATCTGTCGATTCTCCTGTGTGTTCTCCGCCAGAAGCGTGTTGATCTCCTTCATTTTTTGCAGAAACTGTGCCGGCACTGTGTCTTCCGTGCTGTGGGCCAGCCGATCGTTGGCCTGAACTAAGGCCTCCGACAACTTCGACTCACGCTGTGCTGAGCGGGCCACATCGAAGCGCAGTTGGGAGATCTTCTGCTCTAGGTTTTCTCTAGTCGACTCGGCAGCCAGTAGCTTTGACTTGAGCTCGTGAATCTCTGCCTGCAGTTTGGCCTGCTCCTGGTGCTGTCGAGCTCGTGTGTTGGCGCGACGCGTCTCCGATTCTTGTAGTGTCACCATACGCGCTTCCAGACTCTCAATTTCGTTGGCTTGCAATGTGAGGCGTTCGTTGAAGTGCTCCAGCTCCATTTCGGCCGATTCCTTGTCGCGTGCCAGCTTGTCCATCTCCTGCTTGAGCCGCTCACAATAGGCCACGCGTTCCTGGAGCTCCTTTTCATAGCGCTGGCGCTCACGCTCGCTGCTGCGTTGCGCATCCGCCGAGCGCTCCCTCTCTCGCTCGTTTTGGGCGGTCAGCAACTTAAGTTCGCTGCGCAATCTGTCGCACAGCTCAGACTCGAAATCCGCGCGAGGTGATTTGCGGGGCGAGTCTGTGGGCGACTTCAATAGCAAGCTGCTGCGCCTACTCTCGGCCCGCTGCAGTGAAGTAAGCTGTGTTTGTAGCCTGTCGCACCGGTCGCGCTCCATGTCCAATTGTTTGTGTAGGTCGTCTTCGGCCTCCAGTACGGCTTCCAGGCGCTTACGCATTGCCTCGATGATCAGCACATCCTGCTCCTGTATTTCCTGCGAATGCTGTTTCTCGCCCAAAAGCTCTTTGCTCAGCGTCTCAGTTTGCTCCCGCTCCACAGCCAACTGAGCCCTGACTGCCTCCAATTGATTTAGCAGCTCGCGTTCCCCGGTATAGTTTTCGTCGTCAGTGCCGTGTCCGTTTGCATTTCCTGAGGCAGGAGTGGCATCAGTCTGGACTTCTTTTTGGTGCAACTTGTCCAAATTGTTTTCCTCTTCGCTTTCAATAGCTTTGAGTATATTCGAGTCGAGCTGCGCTGAATAGTTGAGCTCCTTTTCCACTTGCTGTGCGATTTCATCTACCGAATACTGCTTGGAGCTTTGCTCACTGTTCCTCAGTCGCTCCAGATCACGTTCCAAGGCGTGCACCTGTTGTTGCAGCTCCTCACTGCGCTGCTGTGCGGCCTGCAATGTTTCGGTCAGCTCTCGATTACGCTCCGTCTTGGCCTTTATCTCTGCATTAAGTGTCTCAACATCACGCTTTCGGGCCGCAGCCTCATCCCGATGCTGTTGCTCGCATTGTGCATGCGCCGCACTCACTAAATTCAGCTCTCTTCGTAGCGTTTCTCGATCGGCTGCCCCCTGGGCGGCAGTCTCTAAAATTTTTTCCTCCAGCGACTCTACGCGCAGCCTATATTTTTTCTCACTCTCCTCGCGGTCCCGAAGTAGCTTTTGCTGCCTCTCCACCTGCTGCTTCTCGTTGGAGAGTTGCTCCTGCAATTGTAAAAGATTCGTCTCCAGTTCGGTTTTTTGTCGATGCTTTTCCTCTTCTAGTGCCGATAGCTTTTGCCTTAGCTGCTGCAGTTCCGGCGACGCTATCGCTTTGGGCAACTCAGGTGTCTGCATTAGCAGGCTGGGCGTCTTCATCTTGGAGTCCTCTGTTAAATTCGAGAAATTGATCTGTCGAGGCACCAAGCCAGGTGTCAGGTCTCCGCTGTTTTGAGCGGTCACGCCGAGAGCATTGGGCACCTGAAAGTAGTGTGGGTGCTCGAACGTGTTGACAGGATGGGCCATTACAAAGCCACTCAAGTCATCAGTGCGCTTGTACGTGAGATTCGCGACAGCTTCCTTCGAGGTTTCCTGCAAGAAATCGATTGTAATGCAAAAAACAGCACGCCAACCCTTGTCCACTTACCATTGTCTGGTGCAGGAAGCCGCCCGCAGCCTCGGGTAGCTGAAGTGGCACATGGAGACTGCGGTTCTCTGCCCGCCGTTCGACATCCGGCTCAGGAAATTCGGTAATCGAGCCAATATCGCTTAGAGTTCGAGCGCTGTGCTTAGCACTCGCATCTTGTTTGCCGGCAGCCGGCGAGGAAGCCTGGCTGACGTCCTTGGCCGCCTGTAGCTCGCGCTCCTTTGCTTCCAATTGCGCCTGCAAATGGTCAATCTCGTCGTTCTTATCAGCCAGCATAGTTTCCATCAGATCGGGTAGCGCTAGGCGATTGACCATCTCAGTGCGCATCGTCTCCTGGAGCTTTTGCAGCTCTTTGCCCTTTTGCAGCACATCCGCCTCCAGCCGTTCGACGAGACTGCGGTCCGGCTGAGTGCGTGTAGCGAGCTCTGCCTCAAGGCGAACAATTTCATCTTTGCTGCGCTGCAGCTGCTGCTGCATGGTGGCCATTTGTTTATCGCGCGCGGACAGCTGCTCGCCAAGATTGCGGACCTCGCTCTGGAGCTCGTGAACACGAGTGTTGAGATCGGAGGTGCCCGCTCGATGTAGTTGCTCGGCACGCTGGCGCTGCTCTTCCAGACGCTTCTGTAGCGTCGAAATGCGATGTGTCTGCTCATCGATGCGACCCTGCAACGAGTCCCGCTCATGCTGCAATTCCTGCAAATGCAAATGCAAATGTTATGGTCAATTTTTGAGTGCAAAATCGTTTGGCAGTCAACGGCCGGTCGCATCTGTCCCCACACTACCACCCCCCTTCCCCGCCCCTTTAGAACTTCAATTAAGATAAATTGAAAGCATTCAAATGATGCAGCACAGATGTGACTCGCACTTGTATCTCCACAATATGTCGGTATTTGTGTCTGTATCATTCCAAGCGGCTTTTAGTGTGCTGATGCGGGCATACTCTGCCCTCTGCCCCCGCTTTCCCGCTTACCCAGGGTGCCGAAACAAAGAAATGTATTCAAACAGTCCTTGTCCTTTAGTCTCGAGTATTTGTCTTTCAACAAGGTTCTTGTGGCATGGTGCATATTGTAAACAAAGTGCGTGTGCCTAACTCAGGCGTTAAATTATAGATCGAACCAGGTGCGACTGAGGGGCCTCCCGTGATTTATTTGGGAAAAAATATGTAGGCTTTTAGCTGATGGGAATGCACCTCTAAAAGTAGCACAAACCGGGTAAATGAATGAAGCTGACAGGGGATGACGGGTGCGCCTATTTTTGACTGAGCTTGTGTCATTTTCTAAGCAACTTTTTCCTACATAATGATGCCCTAAATAACGTTAAACATAGGCCAATATATATACGAAATTGTATGTACTGCTAGTACGAAATCGCTTGTGTACTTTTCTAACCTTGTTATTATAATTCGTGTATGTATACTATGTGCAAGCTGAATTATGTATACAAATTTGTTTATGTATGCATATGTTTATTAACAAATTCTACGCATACCAATTGAGTTTCAATTGTGTGCCACTTGTCAACGCTTCTATAAAAACGAGACTGTGTATTCAAATTCGTATAACTCACTCGAATTGGAACCATGTTGAAGTTGGGCGCATATTTTGAGCGCAACAACCTGACACTTTGCCACTATTATTAATATTTATTAAGCAAATTTAATTAACTTATGATTTATCAACCATTTTGAAAGAAACCCGACAAATAAAACCCAAGTATCGCCATGTGCGACGCGGGAGACACTCGACAGGCAACTGAACGAGGCGAAACAGCGAACCATGCCGAACAACCGCAGAATTCAAATTTACAAATTTAGACTCTGATCTTCCCACAATTTCCCTCAAAACTGTAATTATAGCACAATCGATCAAAAACTGTGCGATTATAGCACACCGAGGGAACACTCTAGTTATAGCACAGTGCATCGCAAACTGTGGTGCCTCGTTAAACCGACTTTCAAATTATAATTCTGTTTTTATGGTTTAGAAACAATTAACAGACGCCCGTTTGCTCCCGGGTAGAATCTTATTCCACTGCTAAATAAACGAAAAAGCTAATTTCTCGCATTTGAGGCGAGATTTATCTTATTGACTGCGCTTAGTGAAGACAACAACCACATTCTGATTTTTCACCACAAAAGCTTTGCAGAATAATTTGTACTCACCACACAGCCACTGCGCATCTGGGTGACTTGCATTTCTAGATCACGCATGCGCTTGATGGCAGCCTCTTCGACCCGCGTATGCCTGTCCAGTTTCTCGACCACGCGCTGCACCCCTTCCACTGTCAGCGAGTGCTTGGGTGAGCCTTCGGTTGTGGGAGCAGCCGTTGACGGCTTGTTGCCACCGTGGACAGACACATCCTCTGTGGCGCTGAGGCTGCACGAGTTGGAGGTCGTGTTGGAGTTGTGCAGCGATTCCAGTGTCTTAGTCTTTTGATCCAAAGTTGTTTCAATAAAAAGCAGCTGCTCTGTCACCTGATTGAGCACCATGCTTTGTTCGGCAGAGGGCAGTCCCTGCTGCAACTTTTCTTCCAGCTGGCGGATGCGCGTCTGATAGCCCTCGCCTATGTCTGTCTTCAGGCTGTGCACCTCCTGTTGCAGTGCATCATTGGAGCACATTTGTACTTTAACATAATCCTCCAGCTGCTTAGCCTTCTCGTCCAGCACCTGCTCGTTGAGCGCCTTGGTCTGCACCTGTGTCTCCAGCTCAGAGATAATCTCGCGCAGCACAAAGATCTTGTCAATGGACGCCTTCAGTTCCACTTCCAATTTGTCCCCTTTGGCATTCGACTCGCCCAGCTGTTGGCTCATCTCGCGCAATTGCGTCTCCAGCTGAGCATACTGTTGGAAGGAATATTCCATAATTATGGGAACAGTGTAATGTTTTCCTATAAGCTAATCAAGTGCGTGGGACTGGGCGTGGCAACTTACATGCTTCTCCTTTACTACCCTCAACTTAAATGTTTGTGGTGCATATCAATTTCAGGTGCAGTTAGGTTTTTTTTTTTTTTAGGTATATTGGAAATAGATTAGATTGTTGTTATTATTATTACTGTTATTGTTATTATTGTGTGAGCATGCAAGGAAGTACGATTGGAATTGAAATAATTATTATTAACATTTATTGTTAGTGCATATCCAGAATAAATATTGTGTGTGTAAAACATTTTGCAAACGCAAGAAAATTAAATGACTCCCGCGCTACCAAATGATTGCTTTCTGCTATTGTATCTATAAATACATCGGCACATGCTTACGAAAGATACATTTAGTGCGTGTGTATATATCAGACAATCATGCTGCCCTTGACTTCGATATAAAAAACCAGATGGAATGTTCACCAGAGGGGGTACATTAGGCCTCCGATTGGATTATATTTTGAAAAACGCACAACAGGTGCTTTTTGTTATTTTTTGAGCAGTCAATTGTTTGCTTTAAAGTTTTATCAAGTACTTCAGAAAAGTGAGATTTAGCCAATTTGTGTAATATTTTGTGCATTTTTGATATCAGTTTGTAAATAGTAAGCGTGTAGTTTGTTTTAGGTATCGTTGCAAGGAAGGTATAGGAAACTTAAACTATTCATAAGACCTTTTGACCTATGCCAACATTCAAATCAAAATCACATTATAAAATACAAAAAGTATCAGCAAAATAGTCCAGTAGAAGAAATAGAACAATAGCAAACCAAACGAAACGAAAAAAAACATTTAACCAATCCCAAATCATAAGTAGTATATCATAAGTAATATATGACTGAAAGACCCTTGACAGGAGGGCACTCACCTCCTCAGAGGCATTGGCAAAAGAGCTGCGCTCCTTTTCCTTGTCGCGCAGCTGCAATTTTAAGTGCTCAATCTCGCGCTGAAACTCATCGCGCTCCTGTTCGCGCTCGGCGGCCTGCTCTTCCAGGAACTGCCGCGTGGCCTTTAGCTGTTTGTCGGCGGTATCGATCTGTTGTGGTGGTTTAGCATGGATGGGAGGTAATAACCTATGCTTGTACTTTGCTTAAAACTAGACGCGCTCAACGGCTAATCTACTGATCATGCGTTAGGCACTCAACAACATGACAGGGATCGGTAATTACGACAACTGTCTACAGTGTAACTCACCTGTGACTGCAGATCCTCGCGGTCCTTCTTGCCAGATTCGACCACCTTATCGCCCTCGCGGCAGAAGTCCTCTATCATCTGGAGCAGTAGAACTGTTGCATTGCCCTGCTCCTGCGTCTGCTGCTGCGTGGGCGAGGTCAGCAGATGACGTGCCCTCTCCTGGAGTTGCACAAAGCTGGCCGACGATTGATCCAGCGCTTGCGGGCTCTTCATGTCGCCCAGGCCGTAGCCCTCGGCATAATCGGTATGGTTCAACGAGTTCAACTGCGACAGCTGATCGCGCAGCGCCTGCAGCTCCTGACCCAACTCCGCATTACGGTCTATAGTATGCGTTAACTGCTGCTGCAGATTCTGTCGATCCGTTTCCGATTTGACCAGGCGATTCTTTAGCTCCACTAGCTGAAAACTGAGTTCGGAGGCGTTGCCCGCATTTTGCTGCAGATCAAGCGGCAGCGAGCTGAGCGGCTTAATCATCTGCGCGCCGTTGCTGCTCTTGCGCTGATGTGCCACGCCCAGATGCTGATCATTCAGCGAGCTGGTGCGCAGTAGCTCGTGGAGCAGCTGCTGCTGAGTTGGTGGCACTGGCGCTGTAGTTTTCAGACCGTCCTCGGCTTCGCAGCACAATTCGTGCTCCTGTTTCTCAGGCTCATCCTGTCGCTCCACAGATTCGTTGGCGCGCTGCCTATCCAGATCCTCGGACAGCTGCAGCAGGTAGGCGGCCTCCGATTTCAAGCGCTCTAGGCAATCACCCAGATCAAAGTAATCGTTTTGATCATCGCTATTTTTGCTGTCGATAAACTGCACTAGACTGGGATCCTCAACCACCTCCAATAGACTGTGCACATCAGGCACCAGGCGCAGGTGTTTTGTGTTGTTGAACGAACCCTGCAGCAAGGAGCTACTCAGCGTGTGCTCTAGATCTTCGCCCCCTTCTTGGCTGCGACTCTGGGTTAGTATGCGCTGCATTTCCTCGGAGAGCGTTGCATTGAGGTCGCCCTCGCAATTGGCCACACATTTGGCCAGGCGACTGAGCACGCTGCGGAAGCTCTTCGATAGTTGCCGCAATCCATCGCGCTCGTTAATAATCAGCTCCAAGTCCCGTCCCGAATCGAAAGTCAGATGCCGCTTGTTCTTGCGGTTGAGCTGTTTCTCATATTCCAATTTCATGCGAGCCATCTGTGGATTAGTTTGATGAGGGTTTTAATAGAGGGATATATTCATATTAGAGACTTGAAGGACTCACCTCTTCGGCATGTTTTATATTCAACTGGGTTATCTCCAATTGACTCTTGGCCGTAAACTTCTCTCGTAACAGTATTAGCTCCTTGGGCCAATGTTGGTCGTCGACTGCGCTCTCCGACAACAAACTCTGCAAAATCAATTTAGACATGGACATTAATAATGAAAACAAACTTGTATATAAACAAAATTCATAAGATTCACAGTCTGTGAAAGTCTGGTGCACCAGTTGCTGGCATATTGGACACATATACGACCAGATCAATGGATCGGTGGACAGGCAGTTCTTCGAAAAGCTGCATTTCATCGCAACAGGACATAAATATTTATTGTTTATAGTCATATCAAAGCAAAACATTTACATGTTCATGGCAGAGAAATGGTGTTAAACGTTTACGCTACACATTCTCAATTTTTGGTCTTACATCTGATCAGACAAGGAGGGAAAGTCGAGTGGGTGTTCGCCGCGTTTTTGTTTATCATCATCGACAAGTCGCGACGTTGCCCCGAGAATGGTTCGATTGTAGTTGTGGGAGGGTGCAACATAAATCTCAATAAACATGCCACAATCGTGGAAAGGGAAAGGGTAAGTTGAAGAGCAGCAGCAGTGGCAGCTGCATCAAGTGTCAAATGTTTTTAAATTAAAAAAGAGGCTGAATTAAATTCAAATAAAAGTAATTTAAAGTAGATTGAACATTTGCAGTTCTTAACGCCTTATCTCTGGTACTGGGGTCGTGCTCTCAGCTGATTAATATTTTCCAGCTCTCTGATTAACTTATTTATTTACTTTGGTTTCCTCGTATACCTACTTTTCTCATGTGGTGTGCTGCTGAGAATGGCGCATTGAAAATTTAAGTAAGAATCGGGAGTGCACGACTAGAAGATACCCTTATAGGCGGCCTTTAGGTACATACGAACATCATTTAATAAACAAAAACACGCAGAAAACAATATGAAACATGTGTGCAAAAGTGCATACGTCATAAATTCGTGTTTATAATCCATTTCGTTTTTATGCAAAAACAAAATAAACCTGCTCAGCACAGGATATCCGAAAAACCAACATAGGAAATTTGATTGTTCCGACTAAATTGTTCCAGACGTAGATGTGTGAAAATGCATATTCTATTAATATGCCTTGAACAACTTGGATAAAAATATTCATACCCTGTACTCCTTGAAATTAGGTTCAAAAGAAATGGGACTACTTTTTGGGAAATGTTGTAATACGCACAGAGGAAACGGTCGGAGGTCAATAACTGTGCCGATCTAGTCATGTCCGTCTTCAAGTTTCAATTATAGGTACTTGGATTGTCCAAGCCGATGACACACTTATTTTAATTATTTGATAGTTCCAAAATCTATAAGTATCGATTTTCAGAATAAGTTGTCTTTTTACCTTTCCCTTAGCTTATGAAAGCTGCAGACAATAATGATATATTATAGATATCCAGGAAATAATTAATGTAAATAAAAAAGCTTTAAAAAGGTGGGAGATATATTCCTGTATGCAATCTTTTCAATAACAGGGCGTATTGCCTGAGGATCTTAGTTTTCTCCATTTATTTGAATTGAAACTACAAAGCTATTCATATGTGCATATAAATTCGTTTAAATTTGTGATTTATTCGCAAAGTTAAAGACTCGTTCACATCGAACGTCTTTTATTTGCTGTTGACGTTAAGAAGCAAGGCCAAAAGGCTATAAGCTTGGTTCATGGTCTGTAAAAAAGTAGCATTAGAATGTAAAACCCAGTCTAACTAATGCAAATGGTCGGTACCTTGGTGAAAAGTGGGAGACCCACTTCAAAAAAACCACCGGCTTTAAGGGCCATCGGGCGATTCAAGTAGATAAAAAAACAGAGTATTAGACGACGCATACGTTTCGACATGTCCGGCCACTGGCAACTGTAGAGCGCGTTGGGCAACTGATCTGCGTTGTGGGTAATTTCGTTGCCATAAACGCTGGGCAGAAAGATTTGCATGGTCATTGCGAATAGATACTGCGTCATAGCTGCGAACATGCCCGGAGCCTGCAGTACATTAAGCTGGCAAGGAACGAACAGATTGAACATAGACACTTGACCACGTAGCCTGCGCACTTACCATCTGCAAGCGGTAGATGGAGAGACACAGTATTACGGCGCTGAGCAAGATCTGAATGAGCGTGCTATTCGAAATGAAGATTTGGACCTTCTTGGCGTGGCTCTTGACGCGACTGTGAAGCCTAATCACCTCCACGAGCTGTGCGAACAGCTGGCGCTCAGAGTTCCCGTGAACTGCGGGAGTCAGTGCAGCCATGCGCATTCCCAGCAATTGGAGGCAGAGGGAGATATACAGCATAAGGTAACAGTTGAGCAGATCCATTGTTATGTTGCAGAGGCACGTAAATGGCACAGCGAAAAGTTCATAGGCGAAAAGGTACCAAAACTTGGCCGGTTGCTGCCAGTCAAAGGGCACCCACACCCAAAACGGCAGCTCATTGGGATAGTTGACCGCCGACGATATGAAGATGCACGGCACCACGCCCAGACTGCAGAAACAGTATAACAGCACGACTCTTGAGAACCTGCGCTGTTCATGCTCCCACATATCGCGCTCCTGCCCAGCTCGAACTTCAAACTGCCGGCTAGTGCTCCATTCCTGAAGCAGCTCGCGGGCAATGTGAGCGTGACGCCAGTTATTGAAAATCTTAGCCACCAGCCCCGTCATCGTCAGCGTGATGAAAAGCACGTCGGTGCAGTGCTCGAAGTCGTCGCTTCCCAAAGCCTCGATCCACATCATGCCCGTGAAGGTAAAGGTCACAATGAAATGAATCGCAAGTGGCTGAAAGCGTTTGCATCCGGGTATCCATTTCGTGGATCCGGATGAGCCTTGGCTGGGCCACAGTCCACAAGACCCAAGAATGCGCACCAAAATTCGCGAAGCCTTTATGTTGTCAGAACTCATGGTCCTTGTGTACTTGGATTGAGGGTCCAGAAAAATGGTCTTATATAGGCAGCGCCTGCTGCTAATTGGCTTGCCAATTGCTTCATTTTGTGGGCGTGTCAGCCATTCAATTAAAAATCAATTAGAAAATTTAGTTAATGAGAAAATCGATATCAGTATCAAATGGTTAGCGCACTCCGTTCAAGAGATTCGAATGCACATGCAGAATGAGTACTCTACTCCGAGCCGAGTGTCGCATTATAAATAGAACAACTTTCCAAAATAGGCACCAACTGAAAACCAAATTTTTGCGCCTTAACCAAAAATAACATCACATGCTGCGACTGCCTGACAGAGGAATAGTGTTTATGGTTTTGGAAAAGGGCAACGACTTTTCCTAGTTTTGGAGCACGTCAAAAGCTAAAAGTGTTTACTGTTTACTCAGGGTTTTTGTGATTGGGTGGGTCTCTTACTGAGAACTTTGGGATCGATCAGAGTATACATGATACATTCGTACACATGCATGTGCTGTATATTTTACACTCTATTCCCAAAAGTTAAGAAGAGCATATTGGTTTTGTTCAATGTTTGGCTTGCTGCTTGTCGATCTGTCTGTAAGATCGCAACTTTATGCAACCTAAAATATATATTCATGCATAGCCATTATACAATTTATTTTGGCTACAAGAAAGCGAAAACGCTTCCACATTTTTAAATTTAAATAAATATATCGTAGCATGCCCATCTCCGTCCTTGCAAATTTCACAAGTCATTCTTTTCTAGTGAAAGTTTAAAAATTTATGTTTTTTTGGTCTGTTAACAGAGCATTGCACAGTCGGTTGCACCCGACCGCAACAAGCTTAATTCTTTCTTATAGACCAATCATTTAATATACAGTTTATTCTGAACAAGGAGAATCTGGGATCAGTGCTACTTGATTTCTTCAATAACTCTTATAATTTGTAACTTTAATTATAATAATTTATATGCTCTTACTTTCTTAGTAGCTCTTTCAAATCCAAAAATCCCCTTTATATGCATGTATGTATGCTACTTTTTTTGAAAGACGCCAACCATATAACCGTTAGATTTGAATTGTAGTTAGTTCTCGCGAATTCACTCACACACTTGATTTAATCAATGAACGTTTGACTGTTCACACACACACATATGTATGTATATGTATATTTATTTGAAGACTACACGCATACGCACACAGTTATGCAGATGTCATAGAACTTGAGCAGCATAACAATTCAATTTTCAATTGTATCTACATATGTACACAGATATGTCTGTGTATGTATTGTGCTATTGTTGATTTATCGTTTGTATTGTATTTAATTATTCACTTTATATGAAGATTTTATAAACACACATGTTTTTATGCTAATTCACTTATGCACATATGTATTTATAATAGGTATATGTATATGTATGTTCACTTCTGTTCGCGTATTTACATATACATTTGTATCTATAATTCGGCACCTCGTACACACAACGCGATTTAACATACGTACGCCTTGAAGTAACGGAAAAGACTGAGCAGGCGATTCAAGCAAACAGGCCATTTAATAAAGATCGGCACGGTCGAACAAGAGCGGTAGAGAGAGTGAGAGCATTTGCTTCGTGTGGGCAAAGCAGTGCGCGCTGCACTGCTTGTCCGCACTGGTGTGCTTGTATGCGTGTTGAGATTAATTTAAATTTATGTTCGTTAATTTTGGACGGTGAGCTACGCACTGTTATTGCACTTACACACACATGTAAATATGTATGTGTATATTAATGTGTATGTGCATGTGCATGCGTGTAATTTCACTCGTTTGTCGACACTTCTAAATATATGTACCAATAATTCGGCGAAGTTAATTAATTCTAAGCCGGACTACCCTTCGCACTTCCGGCCGGCCTTTATTAGGCTGGGACAATCTTTCGTTTATGTGAAGTGGTTGCATAGCCAGACGCTTGTTTATGAATATTTCAACGTAAAGCACATGTTTAGTTTGTACGATAAATTGGCGTATACACACATGGATACACACATGCATACATATGTATGCATACTACAAGCAAATAAACGAACTGAAAAATGCCTGCTAAATTTTGTTGGCAAACAAACAAATACCACACATACATACGTATGTGTATATGTATATATGCATGTGCACAATGTAAATAAAAATATATTTTTTTGTTAGAACATATTTGTGACACACATTTAGTTGTCCTCAATTTGCCTCTACACAGATGAGACCCTACTTGAAGCTCTTGTTAAGATTCTACTGTTACGATGACAAACTCTTCCGGATATTCCATTAAGTTATACAGAAATTATCTCACTTGTCGCCATAAATCCGCTTCAGAACATTCTGGCTGGAAGTGGAGTCGGGAAAGGGTTGACACACGTCCACACATTCGACTGGGATCGTTGACATTGGCCTTAAAATAGCTGCTCCAAGAACAGATTTATTTCAATTACGAATCAGTTGCAAGAAAAGGGAAAGCGAAGAAATTGTTGTTGTTTAATGATCACTTTGTGTCAGCTAACTGAAATGATCTTTGCCCAACTATAGGATCTGTGTGCCATTTGTGTGGCCACACGTAAAGCCGAAGAACTCCACACAGGAAAATTAATTACGTTTCGCTGCTGTTTTTCTTTTTGGCGACCTGACAAAATTTTGCACGATTTTCGCGCGGTGCGTGAAATTTCATTGAACGAGTGGACAGAAATAATTTTGGTTACGAGAATTACAGACGCAGCTTGGTGAATCACACACAGCATGCAGAACATGCACGGAAGTGCGGCAAGTTGTAAAGTTGTCAAAGAGCAGCGCAGTGAAGAGCCAACCACATGCATGTGCGCTCCACGCTCCACGCTCCACACCTCACCTGTATCTGCTGTTCCAGCTCGGTGGCAATGTCCTGGCGTGCCAGCGCCAGTTGCTCCTGCAGCCGTCGCTCGTACTCCTCAATGATGCGCCGTATCACCTGCGATTCGTTATTCAGGTTCAACTCATCCTCGTCGATAATGATCAGCGAACTGTTTGGATTTTGGACAGGCGTGGGCGCCACATCCAATGTATCTTGGCTGGCTTTTTGGCAGGTAGGCGGTGAATTGTGGGTTGGCTGTGTGCAGGTTAGTTGTGGCCGTGCCAGGTAGTTACAGTTTGGTTATGTTGTTTATTGGGTTATAAAAGTAAAGAAACAAGAAAGAACATGCAGTTAGCAGCTGGTCAATTGACGGACGCAGGTAATCCCATATATATGAGACTCAAAAAGTTAATCACATTTGAAGCTTTGTGTTAGTTTCATACAAAGACAGAAGCATGCCTCAATTTAAGTGAAAACTTACCAAGTAGTCATCATCTGCTTGACGACGCTCGTAGAATCTCAGACGCTCTGTCAGTTTGCGCACCTGGTCGGCGTGGGAGCGCTTCAGTTCATGAATGTGCGTTTGATAGAATATTTTGAGGTCCGCAATTTCCTGCGATATCTGATAACATATTTATATTTGATTTCATTATTGGCTACAATAAGCTAACTGCATGTTTGCTCACATTGTCTTTAGTTTCCTTTAAAGTGGGCGCTGTTTCGCCCAGGGAATCCAGTCCACTGGGCGTTATTTGGCGATGGCTGGGACTGAGCAGTAGCTCGGCGCGTTTACGCTTGCGCGGAGACGGCTCCTTGGAGGCGGCTTCCTCGGGCAGCTGCTCTACTTCCGAGCACTCGGAGGAGCTGTCGCCGGCCAGATGCTGGGACTTATGCGAGAATACATCATCGGAAAACTGTTTCTCTAGGTCGGCACAACGGCTCTCAAAGTATTTTCGCAGTTCCTCCATTTGTTTAGTGTGTGCCACATGCTGGGCCTGCTCGCTTGCCAATTTCTCGCTCTCCCACTGATCACGGCTGATCTTGAGTTCTTGCGCGCACTGATCCCGGCACTGCGCCAACTGCTGCGCTAGATAGTCGTCAAATTTACGCTGCACTAAAAGAAACGGGCGCAGCTCGCCGGGCAGCAGACATTTTTGGAACTGTTCGATTTGCTTGCTAAAAGCTGGCGGCCACTCAGGAGGCAACGGCTCCACGCCCAGGTCATCGATTGGCACCGAAAGCTGCCGCTCCCGTGAGCTGCGGGATCCACGATCCTCGTGGTCGGTGAGAAAGTTACGTTCCAGATCGTCGTCGCTTTCGCTGATCAGATCCATGGATATTTCGGAGATGTGCTGTCCGGCATTGGCCTGCTGGTCAGGCCAACCGCTTCGCTTGACTGTGTCGATGGCCTCATGCAGCTGCCTGCGTAAGGCTTGCACTTCCTCACCGAGCCTATCTGAGTCTGACTGCAGCTGGCTTCGGACGTTTAAAGAGTGCTGCAGTGAGTCCGTAAGCTTTGCGATTATTTCATCGCGCCGCGACAGCTCCACGTAGATGTCAAGTGTCTGTAGAGAAGGGGGCATTAGTAGTTATTGGACATGGGCTATGCAATAATGTCTTACCGGCGCACCAAACTCCTCTTGGAATGTGCGATACTCCGTTGAGTTAGTTACCAGCGAGCTGCTGTCCCGAGCGGAAGCAGGACCCGCGCTGGACTCACGACGAGCCGCTTCCAGTTGCAAATTCAGTGAGGCCAGGCAGTTGTCTTTGGTCTCCAGCTGCGAATGCAGGTCTTGCACCTTGGCCTCCAGCTGCTTTAACATGTTCAAGCTCACGAGACTTGCATTGCTGTCAGGCCTGGCTTCCTGCAATGTCTTTGACTCCTCCAGGGACAGAGATTTGGGCTCCTCCGCTGTGGTGCTAATGGAAAGTAATCGTTCACTCTCCTCTGTAATGTCCTCGAGCACATCTTTGCTGAACTCTGTCAGCGGCACACGTTCCATCTGCTTAAGCTCCACGTTCCCAGCGCTGCTGCCACCCTCCTGTAAAGCCGGCGACTCCGTGGGTGAGCCTTTGGCTCCATTATCAGAAAGCGTCTGCTGGTGCATGGCCATTAAACGCAGCTTTAACAGTTGCATTTCGCACTCCTCGTCCTCATCCTCGTCGTCATCGAGATCTGAAGTAATCAGATCCAGTGGCTCGGGTCGCAGATGCAGCGTTTCCAGGATCTTGGCGGATCTGTGCTCGACTATTTGAGGCATTTGTATTTGTGGCAGATTAAGGTGTTCCACAGAATGTGCTTCTGGTGTCTTTGCCCCATCTAGATCTGTTACCATTTCCAATTTTTGGGATGCACTCAGCTGCGAGTGGCTGGCAGCTGCTTCTTCCCCATCGTAGGTTATTTCTATAGACTCATTAGTGGCTACAATTTCCTCCATAGAGTGATCCTGTTCGCTAGGAGCCTCAGCATCTATTTCTAGCTCACTCTCCTCCAGCTTCGACTCATGGTCGGCAACCTCCGACACAGCCGATGCTATTGTACTGGCATGTTCCTGCTCGGCTAAGCTTTTGGCATCTAATGCCGATTCCGTTGTCTGTTGCGGCTCGTCTACAAAGTCAGAGACATCGTCTGTGGTGCTCTGGTTGCTAAGACTCTCTCCCCCCTCATCCTGTCCATGGGACGACGCATCTACGTCATCCTCGTGACGGGAGTGCACTGGCTTACGCTGCTCCAACGGAAGGCTAATGTCAAAGTCATCATCATCGTCAGTCGTGGTTGCTTGATCTTTCGGGCTGCTTGGCTCGACATGATCTTCATCACTTTCCTCTTCGTCCACCAGAAAATGCTGGGCCAGCTGGCCACCAGACAGCTGAGCATCATCAATGCGGAACTTTGCAGCCTCTTCGCCGCTTTCGGATTTGGCACTTTGTTCTAATTGCGGGTCCTCGTGCTTAGTAGTAGCAGGAGTAAAAGCAGCTGCCTCGGACAGCGAATCTAGGTTCGTGTGCAGTTGCTCCTCCACCTCACTTATCTCAATCGCTTCCTCAATGTCCTCTTCTATGCTGCTGCTTGAGGTTGTTGTTGTGGTCGCTGTGGCGATCCTTGGTGCCACATGGCCGCTGCTTGTCGCCTCACTTGTTGTTGCCGCTGTGTGTTGCTGTGGCTCGGCCATGTCAATGGTAATGGAGCTTGTGGGCGGCTCGATGCTGAACGACGAGATCGTGTTGTCGTTCTCGGTGAGACTCAGATTGTTCTGCTGTCTTAGTAGCTCGGCAGTGTCTGTTGATGTGACCGCGTAGGGAGTGCTGCTCGAGCTGGTGACAGCCGTAAAGCTACTTCTGGAGATTATATATGTGTGCGTCGATGCGTTATCACCATCAGAGTTGGCGCCTGAACTGTCAATATTATCGCATGCTGTTGGAGCTCTCTCGGCAACATGTTGCTGTCGCTCGTGCTCTCTGCCTGCTGATTTATTGTGGACCTCCGATGCTTGAAACACAAAATTCAATGTTGGTATAAACTCAACATCTACATTCTGTACGACATAGTTGCAGCTGGCTGCCGCCTGGCTATGTTGCTGCTGTCCAGCAGCGGGCGATGACTTTGGATTGCCGACTGGCTCCTCTGGCGCTTCGATTGCCTTGTAGAACGCGCTGCCACTGCCCGTACGGAGCAATGATGTGATCTAAAATGAAACGATGCACAACTTATTATTACAAAAAAAAAGGGTACTTTTTGCAGCAAAGATACATTTTATACTGTGAGATACTTTAATAGTTGCCTCGTGTACGTGTACGATTGGGTTCTTTAATGTGCATCTTGCACAGATTGCTGCTTGGCCGACTTGGCAGTGAAACTTTTGGTCTGACGCCATAATAAAATCATTTCGGATTTCATTTTCGTAATGATGTCACCTCATTTTCAACGCCAACAACGCGACAATGTTGTCACAACAGCGGCGCACGCATTGTCAGGATTATGGGGTTACGACACGTTAAGAAGCGACATGTTAAGATTTGTGCCTAACATCAACGATCTGTGTGTTCAGAGATCGGCATTGATTAGGCAACATTTGCGTGCCAATCGCTGGCAGCTCCAGCCAATTGACCCGCATCTGACACTAAACTCAAGTGTATATTGGCGGGCCGTGCGATGCCGTGGCATCTGGTGTGGCCCACGCTGCGGCAGCTGACTCAGGCGCTATTTGATGGATTGCAGCTGTGGCATTAGGTTGCCAGCTACCGGCCGCCCTTTTATAATTAGAATATCGGAGGCATTCTTAAATTTTGTAATAAACGCACAGATCACCGCCTGCAACTTATTAAAGTTGCAGATGGTTCGTTTATTTATAAGTATATTGCGAGCATGGGCACTAATTAAAACGTTGTCCACTTGATATGTCTGGGTGAGGTAACACGCAAATGTGTGTGAAGCTGACGGAGCATCCGCCACAAAGTCTGTGGCTGGAGATCCAATTAGAAGATTATGTATATTCGACATTAATTGAGATCGATGCGCCTATTGCTTTCGCAAACGTCTGCGCTCTGCTAGAGAATTACAAAATAAGTGCATGTGGGTCAATCTGCAACAAATGCAACTAACTGGGGCAAGACGCGTACAAACGACTTGACTTATGCGAGTCGCAGACGGCGCGGATTCCTGTTGAACGTCCTTGAACTTGTCGGGCCACGCAAATTGATTTGGGTCCTTTGACAGTATCGGGATAACAGTTTTCACCATCGCCATGGTTACACTAGTTCCCGATAAAAGTTTCGTTCTATGTGCGTGTCTCGCGAAATCGTAAGTTTTGGGCCATATTCCATTCTTCCAGCTCCTGCCGCCGACTGGTTTTGATTGAGGAAATTTCATTTTATTCGCGGTTGCGGTAGTCTCTGCATTTGTTTGGGGTGTGACACACATTCGGAACGTAGAATAATAATAACCTATTGCCACTCCCAATAAACAGGGGCCATTGATGGGATCTGATTTTCGTACAGCAAAAATGTATCGAATATTAACACGAATGTGCCAGCTAATCCTTTGGCCTAAACCAAGCCCCAACTGTGTCTACTTACTCGGCCCCTAGACTAAGCTAAGTCCTAAGGTAGGAGTCAGCTACTCACATGTATTTTGCTCATGGTTAAGGTCGCTTTGGGCGCAGTATTCAAGTTGAAGAGCCGCGTAAATGAAGCTTGTTGTCACTTTGTACTTTTTTTATAGATACAATTATTTATTTTGTGTTGGTTTTTTATTTTTTACAACTTCGCACACACGCTCGCGCCTTTTATCTAGCGATTCGAGGCGAGCTACCGACGACCGCCTGCAATGCAAGTTCTTTTATAAATAAAATACCACGCTCAGCACGGCTGACGGCTGACGGCGGAGGCGTCGCTCGATTCCCAATTCACAAATCAGCCAGCACTCTGTCAGAGGCAGTCAATCCAAAGAAATCACAAGCAACCAGCAGAGAGCCAGCTAGAGAAAAGCGAGCGAGCGACCGAGCGAGCGCGCCTAACGTACAAAATTTGCAACGGTTCGAAGCGGTTCCGTGCACCGAATGCGCTCCCATTTCTTATTTATAAACAAAATGTGGAACGCAAACGCTTCTGTGGGCAACATGTTGGCGGCCAATGGGAACGAGAGCGCCATCAACATGCTGCCTGGCTGCTTGGCTGATGGCGCTCAGTTGATAAGGCGCTAAATTTGAATGTTTATTTGATTTGGGCGATTCGAGCCCTTGGCTTGTTTAGCTTATTGAGTGAAAGGTCAAAGACGCATTTAGCTTTCGGTTGTTGGAAGCACGTGCAGATAAAGCGGTACGTTAAGAAAACTGAAAACTTGTTATTCGTTCCGTTAACGGTTCAAAGATATACCTAGTCTTCAGCATTGGTTCGTGAACCTGAATTTTGAATCTGTGAATCTGTTGGTTCAAGCGTTGGTTCAATTAAATTATTGTCATATCTATATATACACACGTGCAGATAAAGCGGTACGTTAAGAATCAGGGCTATAAACTGAAAACTCGTTATTCGTTCCGTTAACGGTTCAAAGATATGCCTCGTCTTCAGCTTTGGAACTCTGGTTTTGGTTCAAGCCTTGGTTCACTTCAATTTTGACCATATTTATATATACACATTTAATAATCCAAATTAGTATTTTAAGTTTAATTGCGATCAGGTTAAGTTTAGGTAGTTTTTATTCAAGCGAATATTTGGCATTCCGTGCATAAATCGGGCTTGTTAACATTTTAGCAACACTTTTGAGCTACATACCCAATCGTATATTGTGTATAGATTCATGATGTCGTTGTCTGTCTCAGGCGGACCACTAATGATTCACTTGCTCGGATCGATTTGGGCCGAATTCATTATCAATGTCCACACAATTGGCTCACACTTGGCCGCCAAAAATGCCCGAGGAAGCATTTGCGACTGTCAATTATGCATATTTATTTTTCTACAATTTTGTTTAGATCCGTTTACTGGTTGCGGCTGCTGTTCTTGTTCTTGATTGGTTTGAATTTGCTTTGAAAGCGTGCTGCGGTCTATTTCTGTTTTATTTGGTTCAGTCTAAACACACACACACACACTCACACGAACAGAGGTTATGTAGGAGAAAGATTTACGTAAAATTCGAACAGCACTGACTTTTCTAAACTAAAAAACACAGACAAAAAGAAAACTGGGTGCGCGAAACGTTAGATCGTCATCGCGTGGCTTTTCCGGCTCCTCTGAAATGTGCACTCCAGAACCCGAAAGTGCACCAAGTGAAAGTGCAACTGATCGATCGGAGCAGTTGCACGTAACAGCGCAACAATCCAATGCAACTGAATCGATCTGCCTGGCATTAAGAGAGCCAGCCATCGGCCTTTGGTCTTTTATTTTTGGTCGTTGGAAATTGAAAAGAGAGGCGAAGCCTAAATAATGCTCACTCAAGCACAACACCAAGACGTCTTCTATATTCAAATACACACACACACACACAGAGAGACTCACGAACAGATGTGCATGCATCTCTGCCCACATACTATTTACTCGCAGACAGGCCATTGAATGCAGCACAGATAAACAAATCTAGAATCGGTGTATATATTTTTTAAATAAGACTCGCCCCCAACAGAGACATACAATACTTGTCAGATATGTACACAAGATCTCAAACTAAATACAATAGTAGAGTCAAGTTTAAATATAGAACTCTGGTAACCTAAGAAAATTCCACTAGCATGGGTGAAAAATTGGTGGAATATGGTTAGGGTGTTTAGTTTCCATCCGATCAATCTTAACTCGTTTTAAGAGATTTAAAGATATTAGTTTAATAAAAATTCATTAGTTGAATCAAGTTTAAATATAGCACTGTCCGATAGAACTCTGATAACCTTAGAAACTAAGAAAGTTCCACTAACATGGCGAAAAACTAGTGGAACATGGTTAGGGTAGTTAGGTTCCATACGATTGATCTGATTTAACTCTTTTCAAAATATTTAAAGATATTAGTTTAATAAAAATATAATGGTTGAGTCAAGTTTAAATACTGAACTCTCTGATCGAAGTCTGGTAACCTTAGAAACTAAGAAAGTTCCACTAACATGGGGGAAAACTGGTGGAAAATGGTTATTTTAAAAGATTAACAAAAAACCCTTTCCATTTGATGTTGTTGTCCAGTTGGCTCTATCAAAGCAAAATTTTAGTTATCTTTTATTTTCTAGATAGAAAAAACAAGCTCATTTATATATATTTGTGTATATATAGATTAGTGTATATTGAAGTCAGTGTACAAATTATATTTTGTACAATCCATTATTAACAATAACTATAAGTTTTTCTACAACACATTCGTTTCAGTTCAGTTTGTAAATGCAATATCAGTAAAAGACATATAAAACTTTTGATAAAAGGCAAATCACGAAGGCGTTGAGTCAATGTACAATTTGTTTGGCGCTTAATTTTGTCAGTTGCCTTAAATTGGACATCCTGTTTTGTCTATTCATTTGTTATCCAATAATTAACTCCTATTCAATTTGTATAAAACTTTGTAGTTCGTTTTGCGCTAACCGCAAGGCACAACCGCGAAGGGACGCATCAATTTCAGATTGGAAATTCGATCCTCGTCGGTCAAACAAAATATCATAAATAGGTAGAGTCAAGAGCAAACTATATACTAGGAGAAAAACGAAAATGTTTTCTTGTCATTCTGGCCGGCCGCCCTCTTTCTGCTTGAACTTCGTCGAGTACTTGTAGAAGTCGGACATTTCGAAGGGCTTGGTCACCTCCTTGTACGGCTGAAAGGTGGCCTGCTGCACCACGGTCATGTTCTTGGGCGATTCGATGCGTATTTCAGGCGACAATCCAGCTGCAGCCGTGGCTGTGGCCACGGCCAGCGGCGGCGACACCAAAGCATTCTGCAGAGCATTGCCGCTTATATTATTATTGCTGCTGCTGCTGCTGATGTTGTTGTTGTTGCCAACTGGCGGGGGCCTGGGCGGCGGCGTTGGCTGCTGGTTTTGGTTTGGCTTGGGCGGCAGAAGCCTAAATGGCGGTATTTCGAGCGGTTCTAGCGGGTACGAGGCCGAGATGCCCACCGTCTGCTCCATGGCATTCAGATAGGACGTGGACTGACTAAGCTTGGCAAATCTTTCGTCCGCGTGCTGCAGAGCCTTCGAGCTGCCGACAACCGGATATCCAGTGGGCGCATAATTATGTGCACTGCGCTGAGCGGACATGGAGTAGTGACGACCCGACACCGACATCGACTGCGAGGAGAGCTTGGTCCGAGGCTTGGCAGCGGCGCCACTGCCATTGCTGCTGACCGGACTGTGAGCTGTGGATTCGATTTGCCGCACAACTGCGGGCCCATCGAGCGACGATTCAAGCCACTGCTTGGGCTTGAGCTTCTTCTCTATGGTCGTGCTGCTGGCGGACGTTGAGCACAATGATATCTCGTCGAGGGGCTTGGGCTTGCTGGCATAGCGCGGCATGGGCGCCGCCAGCATATCGCTGGAATGCGACTTCGGTTCGGCTGCCAGGGCAGCGGTCATGCTCTGATTCTGATGCGGATGAGGCGGCGTCAGTGCTGCAATATGGGATTGTGAGCGCCAGCGATACTGCTGCTGCTGCTGTTGTTGCTGCTGCTGCTGCTGATGCACGCTCTCCACATCTACGGACATGTAACTGGGCGCCAACGAGATGGCGTCCAGTTGTCGCTGATGATGCAACGAGGCTTGCTCATAGCTAATGGCACTCGGCGAGGCGAGCGGCGACACATACTTCTTGATGTTCTGACTGGACTTGATGAAGCCGCCCTCGTTGTAGCTCTGATGAGTCGGTGACAGATAGTACTTGTCGCACTGCACAATAATGGGCTGCTGCTGGGGCGCCACGTGCTGCTGCCGCAGCGTGGCCACATTCGAGGAGTTGGCCGAGTACATGGATATGACATCCGTCTGGCCTTGGGAGCGTTGCTTTGGCGGCTGCTGTTGCTGTTGCAAATAGCTGGCATGCTGCTGCGAATACATTTCCATATGATGGTGCTGCTGCTGCAGCAGAACATGTGGCTGCTGTGGCAATTGCTGCCGCTGTGCCACATATTGCATTTGTATTTGGGCAGTGGGCGTGGGTGTGGGACGTTTCTTCAAGGCGCTCTTAACGTGCGGATGCTGCTGGGATTGCTGCTGAGCGACGCCTATGACCAGCATGTCACCATTGGAGCCAGCTGGCTGATAATTATCATACTCTGAGCTGCGATTAGAATGCGTCTCCGAGTGTCGATTGTTGTTATTATTATTGTGGCTGCTATAGGTCTGGCTGCCACCGGGCTGGCTCTCGCCTCCTCGGCTGCTGGTGCTCTGTTTGCGTCGCAGCAATGCGCCGCTGTCCTTGGCCAATGCCTGCAGCTGTTGCTCATGCTTGTACTGCTGCGCCAACTGGGCAAAGAACTCGTTGATCGTCAGGTGCTCGTAATTGCCGTGCATGATGGCAGACTCCTGCTTCTGGATCTGCTGCAGCAACCAGCTCTTTTCGCTCAAGCGCTGCTCCAGCGACTGTTTGCGCGCCTCCAAGGACTCGCGTTTGCTGGCAACATCCTCATTATTGTTATTGTTATTATTATTATTGTTGTTGCTGCCGCTGCTGGTTGGATTGCTACTCGTACTATTGTTGTTGTTGTTATTGTTGTTGTTGTTGCTGTTGCCTTGTCGATGGTTAGCTGCCGGTTCATCATCTTTCAGACTGGCCATATTCCTGCTCTTGGGCGCTTTCAATTGCATCGCCAGGATTTCTGCTCCCTGCGTCAGTTGATGCGATCTGCTTACATTCACAGCTTATACTGTTTTGACTGGCGGTGGTTGCGGTGCGCGGTGCGTGCGAGATCCTAGAAAGACATAAGCAGTCTTCAATGATTGTCGCCAGTTGTTTAGCCCATTTGGTTTTAGTTGAGAGTTAGCATTGGGATTTGTTTAACTTTTGTTAGAGACGTGCACTAGCTTATTAGACTTTATGTACAGCTGCTGCCTGCCGCTCCACTTGCCTCTACAAAGACACCGCACCACCACAACCACTGCAGAGATATCTTTAAGTATGTACAAATGTATCTATGAATGTCCCATGCCCAATTGCAGATCAGCACACCAGTGTCCATTGCAGTCTGCGTGCATTTGATGCACACGGGATGTACTTAATAGTTTATATAGACAAAACTCGTTGAGCTATGTCCGAATGGGGTAAACTATGTGTATAGAAATGGTAACTGTACAAGGCTAGAGGGCACACATGAACCGAGAACCGGGAACCGAGAATGACAAGAACTACGCTTAAAGCTGGCAAATGCTATGATTTGTACATAAAATGCTTAACAAATAACCACAAACAAAAAAAAAAAACAAAAACAAGAAACAACAGGCAAAGCAAATGTGTATATGTATTGAGAACTCACCAATAATCCGCCTCGATGTGCCCTGCCCTGCCCTAATTTGATGCAATGTTTACCAAACAAATAGGACGCTTGGTGTGGCGATGCTGCAACAAGAAGAAACACATTGAATTGTAAAGCCACAAAGCCAAACTGGCGTAAACAACAGTTACCCAGGTGAGTTGCAAGTAGCGCACCTGGTCTTTTGTTTTTATGCTACGCAGAAATGCGGTCGCATAGCGTCGCTGCGAGACGGCGTCGTCACTTTTCCTTGGGCACAACACACGGCTGCAGTCGTTGGACGCTTTAATTTAAAATATTAACATCAAACAAGTTGCGAAGGGAATTTAAACGTCGCTTGTTTAGTTGAAATAAAAACGAATTCAGCAAATTATATTATAAAAACATGCAAGAAAAATGCTTCTGATAGGTAGCAAAGAACAAAAATTTTTTATATGATCGATATATCGATATGCCGACATCTGCATACAATATATATCGCGAGGCCCATACACGGCACGACACGAACGTGAGACGATCTGTTTTAGAAACTGCAGATAAGTGAGAAAATATGAAGTTGTTTTTCTTTTCTTAGTATATTGCTGCCAATAAGCATTACTATTTAACACAATTCAATGCATAAATAAAATGTCATTCAAAGGCCCACACACGTTGCAATTGACCAGTCTTGGCCAGCTTTTTGTTGATGAAATTGCAGTGTTGCACACGAAACTCAGTTCTATTGTGAATCACCCAAGAGGCAGCTAAAGGTATAACAGAGTTCCGAAATCGTCAATTAAAATTACATAAATTCTTGTGTTGCGCGCATAAAAAATAACATATGTCATTGCAGTTCATAAAAGCGCACACACACCTGCGCACCGCTAGCCGACTTATCCTACAGATTCAGCTAAACAGAGCGCACACAAAAACGTGGAGTTGGCGTGAGCGTGAGACCTTTGCCAACAAAGCAGAAGCGAAAGCATCTTTTAGCACAACATCTTTAGCCGCCGGCGCCGCCTCGGCCAGCTCTTGGGGTAGCAAAAAGCAGAAACGCAAAGTTGAATTGCGAGCAGCAGCAGCAGAGTTCATCATGTCGAACCCAGAGATTGAAGCGCAACTGGCTCCGCTGCGCGAGCGGGTGCAGGAGCAGGGCAACCTGGTGCGGGAACTGAAGGCAAAGGGTGCAGCCGAACTGGATGTGAAGAAGGCGGTGGCAGAGCTGAAGGTGCGGAAAAAAGTGCTGGAGGAGAAGGAGCTGGCGCTGACGCCAAGCGTTGTCAGCTTTGATCGCGCCAAAATGGAAGATCTGCTCAAACGTCGCTTCTTCTACGATCAATCCTTTGCCATCTACGGCGGCATCACCGGCCAGTACGACTTTGGGCCCATGGGCTGTGCGCTCAAATCCAACATACTTGCTCTGTGGCGGCAGTTCTTCAGTCTGGAGGAGCAGATGCTGGAAGTAGACTGCTCCATGCTGACGCCGGAGCCGGTGCTCAAAGCATCCGGGCACGTGGAGCGATTTGCCGATCTGATGGTGAAGGACGTCAAGACTGGCGAGTGCTTCCGACTGGACCACCTAATCAAGCAAGCACTCGAAAAGCTGTCCAAAGCCAAGGATGCAACCGCAAGCCTACAGGCCGAGTGCGAGGACATCATCATTAAGCTGGACGGACTAAACAAACAGGAGCTCGCTGACGTGCTGGCCAAGTATGACATCAAGTCACCGCTGACGGGCAACGATCTGACAGAGCCCATTGAATTCAATCTGATGTTTGCCACGCAAATCGGACCCACTGGCCTGGTGAAGGGCTTCCTGCGCCCGGAGACGGCGCAGGGCATATTTGTGAACTTCAAGCGCCTGCTGGAGTTCAACCAGGGCAAGCTGCCCTTCGCTGTGGCCCAAATCGGCAACTCGTTCCGCAACGAAATCTCCCCGCGCTCCGGCCTGATACGCGTGCGCGAGTTCACCATGGCGGAAATCGAGCACTTTTGCGATCCCTCGCTGAAGGATCATCCGAAGTTTGCCAAGGTGGCCGGCGAGAAGCTAACGCTATACTCGGCCTGCAACCAGATGGACGGCAAATCGGCGCAGCAGTCGACCATTGGGGACGCAGTGGCCAGCCAGCTGGTGGCCAACGAGACCCTGGGCTACTACATGGCCCGGATTCAGCAGTTCCTGCATGCGATCGGCATCAAGCCCGAGTGCCTGCGCTTCCGCCAGCACATGGGCAACGAGATGGCACACTATGCCTGCGACTGCTGGGACGCGGAGATTCTCACCTCGTACGGCTGGGTCGAGTGCGTCGGCTGTGCTGACCGCTCCGCCTACGATCTGAGCCAGCACACAGCCGCAACGGGTGTGCGTCTGGTGGCCGAGAAGCGTTTGCCAGCTCCCAAGACAGTCGAGGTCAGCGAGATTGTGCCCAACAAGCAGGCTCTGGGCAAGACCTTCAAGAAGGAAGCCAAGGCCATAACGGATGCGCTGGCCAAGCTGTCGCTGGACGACATCAAGCAGGTGGAGGCACAGCTGGCGACAGGTGGCCCCTACAAACTGACGCTACCCGACGGCGCCACGCACGAGCTCGGCGCCGAGACAATTGGCGTGAAGCATGCCACCAAAACTGTGCACGTGGAGGAGTTCATACCGAGCGTGGTGGAGCCGTCTTTCGGCATCGGGCGCATCATGTACGCCCTGCTCGAGCACAGCTTCCAATGCAGAGATGGCGACGAGCAGCGCTGCTATTTCACGCTGCCCCCGCTCGTGGCTCCGCTCAAGTGCTCCATTCTGCCGCTCTCGAACAACGCCGAGTTCCAGCCGTACACTCAGCAGCTGTCCGCGGCGTTGACCAAGGCGGAGCTGTCGCACAAGGTGGACGACTCGAGTGGCTCGATTGGACGTCGCTATGCGCGCACCGACGAGATTGCCATACCCTATGGCATCACCGTGGATTTCGACACTCTTAAGGAGCCGCACACCGTCACACTGCGGGATCGGAACACCATGAAACAGGTTCGCATCGGACTCGACGTTGTTGTCGGCGTGGTCAAGGATTTGGCGACGACGCGCCTCACCTGGGCACAGGTCCTAGAGCAGTATCCGGCTTTCGAGCAGCAGGAGGCCACAAAATGATTTCAATTTTCTGTTCTACATTTTTTTATACGCGGTATATGCATCATATGTGTATGTATGTGTGCATGTATCTACGCGCGGGGTTCTTACATGCGGATACCTGCGCATTTATTAATGCATTTAAAATGCTCTTTTTGCAGTCGCTTTCATTTGAATAACAATAAATGCTTTCGCCAATTCGATTAAATTAAAAAGCAATGAGTTTAGTTTTGAATAAAAGAAGGAAAAACATAAAATACCAAAAATTCAAATTTAAATTCAACCGATGTGCAACCGTTTTCCAACATTGTCCATTAAGTGCTGCCATTACCAATACTATTTGTTGTGCAACATAGACGTGCTGTGAATGTTTTTCAACGATTTTTCAAATTGATTTCATCAAAATTCTTGCTTGATTTTGCAGCAACAAATTGAATAGATCAAATATTGAAATTCCAAAAATGAATTACTCAATATATGAAAGGAAAATGGTTAGGTACTAATTTTTTTTAAATGTAATAAAAAGAGCTGTCATATGAATAAAATTCGCAAACAAATGAACACACAATTAAAAAATTAAGAAAATTCAAATTTACCAACAGAATCCAGCAAATTATAAGTCAATGTGACCATGTATTGAAACTAAAGAAATGACATTCACATTTGAACGACATCAGCAAAAATATCGAAAACAAATCGACGCATCGAGTTAAAATATCAATACTTACATCCCTAGAAACGTTGTGCGAATGGCAATTTACTGTAATTTCTTTTCCGCGAACAGCAGTACCGACCGCATTTACTGATTTGGCGCCTCCAGTTAATATGTTAAAATATACTGTTTTCACGTGGGTTTCTAAATTAAATGCCATTAATAATAAATGAAGAAAATTGACTGACTCAAAACTGTTGCCAATTGTCGTGAGTGCATGTAAACACATCTACGCGGCAACCAAATAGTCAGATAGGCAGATCTTGGAAGTGGATTACAAGTGCCGCGTGTTCAGCCTGTCTAAAAGCTGGCACATACCATATTTAATTTTAACGTGAACTGTTATTAATATGAAGTACATTTTGGTTACTGGTGGTGTGATAAGCGGTGTTGGCAAGGGCGTCATCGCCTCTTCCTTCGGTACGCTGCTCAAGTCCTGCGGCTTGGATGTTACATCCATAAAAATTGATCCATATATTAACATCGACGCGGGCACGTTTTCGCCGTACGAGCATGGTGAGTTTATATACATACATAAATACATATGTATTTATTTACGTACAAACAAATATACAGTTATGCATGCAAAAAAGAAACGACGCAAAAGTATTTTAAAGCATCAGCATTCAATTTTGGCAACTTTTCAATCTCTTTTTCATATACACATGAATGTACGTATAAATGTTTGTATTTATGTATACATGTACACGTGTGCGAATCTCTTCCGCTTTGTTTTACATTCGCAGCTTTGTTGTCTTATTAAGGCCATTCGCTTTACTACACGTGTTTCGGCTTGCCCATCGGAATTTGAAATTCTTCAAATGCCCTTACATGGGCTTATCATTTTGTGTTTAATTATGTAACGCATTGGGGGTAATATCTTCGACCCCGTCAAGTTTATCTACAATAAACTGCGCCAATTAGAAGTATTTATTATTAATTGTTTATGTATATATATCTATATTTAAGCTTTATACCTAAAAACTGTTATGTACGTTTTGTCAAAAACTGTGATATACCCATTAATGTTGCGCGTAAAGGGTATAAGGATGAAATGTAACTGTACGTAACAAACATAAGATATATGTTCGACTATACAAAGTATAATCTTATATTTTTGAATTCTTGAAATTGTATTTTTATTAGAGATGCCAAGAGCCGTATAATCTTAAGTTTTAAGGATTAAGTAAGATCTATAGGGTATATGGTGGTGAATGGGGGTGGGTGGGGGTTTCATGCTTATGTGTTTCGTTCGATCAGCTGCAACGAGTAAGTACGGTTATCTTCGGCACGCCGAAGATTTAATACCCTTATGTGAGAAACGTAAACGATGAGTTTGGAGAATATATCTTAGAAAACTGAATATGTTGCAATACATTACTCTGCCTATATATTTATGATATTGCGATCTTAATAAGATTAGGCTTATATATAAGCACTATACCAAAACTAGATTAACCAAGATATCTTGGTATGCCGAAAAGTTTTTCAAACAGAAAATTTATATATATATGTATATCGATCCTTCCTATGGCATCTATTCGAGATAGTCCTCCGATCATTATCGGATTTTCAGAAACAGGCAGACGGATGTAAATACTCTCTCGTGTCGGTTTTGCATGTCATGACGAAATTAATATTAGCCTCAACAAGTGTAAAAGAACTTAGCCTGACAAAGCCGGATAATTCTTGCTAGTGTATAAGTACAAATGTGTGTAAGTGTGGGTAAACACACACTATATATATATATATATATTCAACACCCTCGGCCTCTCTGAAACGGCGCAGAGATTGTCGATGCATTTCTTTTGTCGTTGCCCCTATTTTTTGCGCTTGACATTGAAAGCGAAAGTTTTTCTTTCAAGTTGCAGTTACTCTCTGTCCCCTGTTCCCGTTTTCTTGCATTCGCTTGTTTTCGCTGTGCGTATTGAGTGAGGTTATTTGTTGAGTAGGTTATTTGGGTGGTGTGGCGTGTGTGGTGTGGTGGGTAGTGGTGGGGAGGGGAGCGGAGCTGGGCAGTGAACTTAATCGGCAGCGAACAATTCTTCGCTTTCATTTTAGCCGTTGTTCGTAATACCGTTAAATTCCAGCTAGCTGGCTCGTTGCAGTCGGATGCAACTGACTTCGCAATACTCTGTTTACGTAAACACAGCTAGAAACGGGCAGAAATGCCATCTTTGATTTACGGGAGACTAGCTCTTATACATCAGGACCACGTCGTTATCAGAATAGACAAACCAGAAAGCGACTTAAAATTGCACCCTGTATGAACATTTCCCCATTTTCACTTCTCTCGGTGTGCTAGTGGGAGGGGAGAAGAGAAAGACGATATTGGCAACATTATGCATCGATTCGGCAATTAAACAAAATAAGATAAATATCAACAATATTTATTCATATGTAAGTTTATAAATAATAAGAAAAGATTTATTTATATTAAAATACGTGCTGATGGCAAAACTTATATTACCAGCATTTCCGTATACGACCTTCTTCGCGTGCATATTTTGGTTAGTTTGAGCCGGTAAAATGTAAGCCCCTCATCGGGCGCACATCTACACTATATCTCCCTCAGCTATGTTAATTGTGATCCTAACTCGGCTGTCTTTTTACTTGCAATTCGAATTGTTGAAAGCCCCGTATATAAAGCTTCAATTTTCATTCAGTCAGTCTGTCAATCACGAGAAACTTTCAAACATAGTTTATACATCTTTCAATTAAAAATGAAATGACTGTAAAGGCAAAAAATTCTAGGTGTTGGAATAAGCTTTAAAAGCCTTCGACGTTAATAAGTACAATTTGATGCATGCATGTGCACTTTAATACCCTGCACCTTCTTGGAATGAGTAAAAAGGGTATATGAGTGCAATTGTATGAAAATGTATATACGACACAGAAGGAATCACCTGCGAGCCCATAAAGTGTTGGTTTTACATACATTATTTATTTTTTAAAATGTTTAATTTTATTATGAAAATTAAATAAAAAATAATATTATATAGCAATAGGAAGAATCGGTCTAATAACACAATTCAGTATGGAAAACTATTCCCAGGTGTCTTCAATAACTAACTTCATTCTCCTCACATATCTGCAAAACCATTACCCATATGTCTGCAAGGGTATTTAATCTTCGGTTTGCAAACGAATGCCATTCTCTCTGTTTTTTTTGTTGTTATTTTGCGAGCTGGGGGAAAATTGGGCACATGTTGCCAACCACCTTTGAGGCCTCTACGGCCCAGGCCCAGACTCACATGACGATGGGTAGTTAAGTTGGTTACGTTGTGCGCCTGCTGCCCGCCGCCCGCCGCCCGCATTCACGCCGATGTCCACCACGAATTACTGTCTGCTGCCTGTCATTTGCATTTTTCGCAAGGGGCAGCGGGCTCGCATTTGGTTTTGGTTTTGGTTTTGGGGGTCGTTTGCGTTGCATTCGGTGCAGCTTTTGCTCATTTATTGTGCAAGCCTTGGTCCTGCCGGGACGAGGCTGAGGGTTACGGTGCCGTCGACGCCGACGTCGCAGTCGGCTGTCGTTGACGCCGACGCCGGCAGTGCGCTGCATGCGGCACATGCGTGTGCGCGCTTTGTGCTTCATTTGTTTGGCGTTAATTTCGAGAGTGGGTCGCATGTGGCCAGTGGGTTGATTTTCCACGGGGGACGCCCTATTGGACGCAGCCAGCCCAGCAGGCACCCAGCGTCAGACGCTTCACGATGTATGTAATTGTATTGCTTAATATGTTTTAGACTTTCATTCTTATCGTCGTCATCATCAATATCATCATCATCATCAATATCGGCATCATCATCATCAAAGTCGACGCTTTTGTGCATTTGTTTTGTTTCATGCTTTACGTTTTGCGCTTATCCCGCCGCGTCCGTTGGGGTTACCCTGAGCTTTGCGTCTTAAGTCTGGCTGGCCGACTATTCTGTCGTTTGCTTTGGCCCGCCATCAGCGACGCGACAACACTGTTAGCAGCTGTTGCTCTTTGCGTTATGCCAGCCAGCACTTTATTCCGCTGCGCCTCTTGTCTACATGCTGTGCCTTTTCGTTTGGCATATGGCTTGTTGCTTTTTCTGCTCGCGCATTCCGTTTTACTCACGTTTTTCCACAGCAGCGACGACAACGGCAAAAACAATGTGAACAAAATTCAATGGAAAATAAAATTTCGTTTATGTTGTTCTAGTTGTTGTTGTTTCTGTGTCGGCAGCAGAAATTTTCAGTCTTTCAGGATGTTAGCCAAGGTCTGAGATCCGTGCTGATGGCGTCAGAGAGCCTGTCTGCCAATCTCTGAGAAGCTGCTTCACACAACCAAACAAGTACATATGTATGTATGTATGTATATGGCATGTGTATGTAGAATTTACATACACATATGTAAAGTATTTATCTGATCAAGCTTAGACCTGCATGCAGCTAGAGTCGTCGTCTAACGTAACGGCTCATTTCTGCGTCCAGCTGCTTCCATTTCGACAATTTCCACTTCCTCATTTGGGGCATGGCAATTAACGCCTGACGGTTGCAACATCCAATGCCAACCAGCGAGCCCAGCCAGCCAGCCTACCAGCCTACCAGCTAACAAAAATGTCCACACCCGCGCGCCCGCGCTTGCCTCGATGTATGCGTGGCAGCGACAGGCCCGAAACCATTCGCCATTCGCCAACGTCAACGCCAGCCGGCGATTCATTTCAGCGTTGTGAGCTGGCTTTGGCTGGCTGACTGCCTGCCTGCCTGCCTCCTGTCGCGTAATTTTAACAATCCTCCCATCTCTCCATGGTTTATGCTTTTCGCTTGCTTGTTCGCTCGCTTCCGCGCGTTGATTGTCGTTGTTGCTGCTGCTGTTGCTGCTGCTGCTGCTGCTGCTGCTGCTGCTGCTGCTGCTGTCGACGTCGGCGTTTTGCGCATGCAGCAGCGGCAGCAGACCAGGCCACCGGCACCGTACACCCGCCTCGCACACATTTAAGCACACTCACACACATACATATGTACACACATATATAAACACACTGTGAGACCATATGTATGTGTGTGCGTGCCTGACTAGCCGGCAAATGCCGCGCGCAATAAATGCCCAAAAGCAGCAGCAGCAGCAGCAGCAGCAGCAGAGCCAACTGGCAGCAGGCTGCCAGCAACGGGGGGCTGACATAGGCGATGGAGATGGTGACGGCGGCGGCTGTTTTTAGCGTTTGTGCGCGCCCCCCAAAACACACCGACATACACATTCACACAAACACACACAGAGGGACGGGACATACACACTCTATCACACACATGCACAAGTGTTTGTTTGTGTGTATGTATGTATGTCCTCCGCATGTCGTCGTCGCAAAAGCTTGTGGCGTGGCTTTGGCACTGGCACTGGCTATAGCTATAGCTATAGCTATAGCGCTGCTCTGCTCTGCTCTGCCTGCCTGCCTGCCTGGCGTTTTTTGCGTTTCTGTTTTTTGCCTGCCGCTGCCACTGCCACTGCTGCTGCTGCTGCTGCCGCTGCCGCTGCCACTCTGTTAGTTGGCACGTTTTGTTGGCTCGCTGGCTTTTGGGCTTGGGCTTGGGCTCGGGCTCGGGCTATGGCAGCTCTGTCTGCTTTGGCTCTGACTGCAGCCTGTCGCGGTCGCCACGCTCGCGCTGCGACGGCCATGGCGGCGGCGGTGGCGGCGCTTCGCACTTTGCTCTGCTGAATTTTCAATTTCAGTTGTAAGCTGACTGCAATCAGCAGTGGTTCGCCTTGTTTCGTTTCGCTTCGCCTGGGCTCGGTCCGTTTCTATTCGATTCCATTCGATTCGATTCGATTCGGCTCGGATTGAGTTTCTGTTTACGGCCGATTTTCGAGTGCTGCGGCCAGCCAGACAGCCAGACAGTCGGACTGTCGAACTGCCCCACTGTCGTCGTCGTCGTCGTCATAAAGCGAAATATAATAAACACGACGCCCGCTAACCAACGCCGCTGCCGCCCACCTCCCACGCGAGTTTCGCGCATTTAGTGGCTCGCGCGCAATTTTTGCATGTGTGTAACACGAAGGGGCACCTATACGGACACACACACACACACACACACGCGCGCGTCAACACACACTGTGCGTGTCTTTATTGATTTTGTAGAGCAACAAAGTCGGCGACAACTGTTTAAGCTGTAGTTGCACCCCTCCCCTTGCCACTCACCCGCTCCATTTTCTCACCGACCACGGCCAATACTCATTATGCACACATACACACATATCTGCATATGTCCTGCCCCCCTCTTCTTTCCTTTAGGTAATTTGCATTTTAAAGTGCACTTACTACAAAAGGACAGCATATAAGATCTTAAGAAATCCTAGTTACTTGAATCGCAATTCTTACAAGAACAAATAAGAGTAGAGGAGGAGATTGGAACATTGGGATTGGAACATACAAGTCAGAAGAGTCGAGCGTTAATTACCGTTAATCATAGGAAATAACTTGACGAACATTGCGTTTAATTGTTACTTGATGGGTCGACTGATAGGAACGTGTGGACCAGATCCTTATGGACAGAGTTGTTTTCATCCCTATGTCCTAATCGCTAGCTCATTCATGTCCAGGTCCAGTTGACCATCTGAATGGGGCCTCACTGTGTCTGTCACTCGCTTGGCTCATAACTTTATTGGCGTCGGGCAGCCAAACTTGCCAGTTTCTTGGCATCAGGCAAAAGTAAGCAGCCAGCAGCAAGCAGCTAGCACCTCAGCACAACAACAGCAGCAACAGCAGCTGCTGGCCCCAGCTCATTCCAAAGCGAATGTCCTGTCCCCCCAACCTATTGCAGCCCCCCTTGCGTACAGCTTGCCGCTGTCGCACATAAAAACGGCAACGACGAAAACGAAAATTTAACGACTGCGCAACGTGACGCATTATTTGTCTGCGCCGCCTTTGCCGTTGCCGTTGCTGTTGCCGCCACTCGCTAGTTGCCGGTTCCCCGGCCTGGCTGGCGTCTGGCCTGCCTTTTAGCAGTTCAGCCTGCAGCAAGCTTGCCGCAGACTCGCGCCGCCAGAAATTGCTTTTGCTTGCTGGCTGGCTGGCTGGAACTTCACCAACTGTGGCCTCCCTCTTCTCCTCTCTCTGTTTTCCCTCCACCCGCTAACTGCCTTTTGCGCGCTGCTGCTGCTGTTTTAGTATTTCGCACTCTGTGCACGCGGTGGCGGCGACGCTGACTGCGATGGCAGCGGCTGCAAGCATTTTTGCATGACTGACTAACTGACTGGCTACGGCTGAGTCTGAGTCACTCACACACATACACACACACACACATACGCACATATACTTAAATACAAATGCGCCAGTTTGCGTTTTGTTTGAATGGGCCAAAGAGGAGTGCGGCCTGGTCATGGAGCGAGGGGGGTGGGGGCCGCGCTGACTGCATGGCTGTCGCAGCCTGGCGTGTGTTTATAATTTGATTTTGCTTCTTTCTTTCTCTCTCCGCTTCGTTGTGTGCGATGGCGGCGGACCAGCATTTCCTGTCGCTGCTAGGCCTACGAGGTTGACTGTGGACTGTGGACGGTGGGGGCACGGGCATGCAAGAGTGATGAAGAGTGTGTGATGGGTGTACGATGAAGGGGGAGGGGTATGGGGAGCAGCCGTCTGCTGCATCTGCTGCAAATTCGTTGGCACGCCAAGCAACAGCAGCAGCGGCAACTAAAACTGGCTGCAACGACGGCAACGTCGCAGGCCACGGAATCTTAATGAAGTTATTGTGTTGTGTTGTTCGGTTCGTCGTTTCTGCTGCCTACCCAGCTCCTCGTTGCCGTATTGCTGTGCCATTTACATACACACACGCAAGCACTCAAACACACACACACACACACTCAGATGAATACGCGCAGACACGTATATACATATGAATTAAGCTTTTGCCATTGCCATTGCCATTGCACATTCAGCTAGGCCTAGGGTCGCATCAGGAGATTAGCCGTTGGCCACCCAATTGGCTTCAATAATTATTACGGGGAAACAGCAAGATGGCAACGACATTATTTTCTGTAAAAGACATAGTTATTCTCTCCCACACTTGCCATCAAATAACAAATAAGTACTTATACATTAACTAAGAAGTAAAAGTAAACAATGCAAAATATGAGATTTTATCATATCCGAACTTAACGAATTAACCGTATAACCAAAAGCTTTCAGTTAGTCTAGTTAAGCTTTTTTCTGAAATTATCGTCGCGTACGCAAAAGATCTCGCTGTCTGTCTTAAGCACTGAGAACAAAACACGTGCTCCCTGTGAGCGCTCTTTCTATTCAACGGTAAACGACAAATTAAAATACTATGCGACTCTCACAATAACCAGACTACAGTTAAAGCTTGCATTCAGCATAGGATTGGGGTTTTACTCAATGAAGCCGGGCTCACTCTCCCACACCCGAAAACGTAAATGTGTGTGCTCGTGTACGTGTACGTGTACGTGTGTGTGTCAGTCTGTGTGTGTAAAGTGAGAGTAAACTGTCTGTGAGATGGTGAGCTGTGTTTTGAATTTGCAATTGCATTCGTTGTTGGCAGGCGACAGTAGACAGCAGATAACAGACAGCAGACAGCAGGCGTGTGTGAAACAAGTAAAACGAAAAATCAAAGTAAAGCAAAAGGCCCGTTAAAATGGCGCCAAAAAAATCAACAATTGTTCTAAATGTGGAGCAGTTCATTCACGACATCGAGGAAAGGCCGGCGATATGGAACCGCAACTTCCACTGCAACAAGGCCTTCTTGGAGCAAATGTGGGACGAGCTGAGTGGCACACACAAGCTACCGAGTAAGTACGAGTGTAATAGAGAGCTTGCTCCATGGACTAAGTAACTCTCGTGGCACAACAACTTTACGTAAGGTGAAAAAGTGTGGCCTAGTCGCCTCCAAAGGAAGTTATGCCTTCAGAGAGTAGCTTGTTCTATGCGCGGATTTGGGTGTAGCACGTGATTTGATACTAATTTGCTCTCTGGCAGAAATCGTTCTGAAAGCCAAGTGGAAAGGACTGCGGGATAACTTCAGGGTCGAGTACAAGCGCATTCCGCGCGCAGACAACGGCGACTTTTTGGTGGACCCTGCCACATTTGAGTCCAAGTGGTTGCACTACTACGCCCTGCTCTTTCTCAGTGAGTACCTCCACGGCCGACTTATTTTCGGGTGTCACCTGACATTTGCATCCGTAACTTCTGCAGCGGATCACATGCGCCATCGTCTGCCCAAGAACGAGCAGGATCAGTCGTATTACTTCAACCAGCAGAGCCAAAGCGAGGACTGCGAGAAGACCGTGGTGGAGCCAGACCTCACCAATGGGCTCATACGTCGCCTGCAGGACAGCGACGAGGATTTCGATGAGGACGACATCGATGGCGACGCTGGCGGCGAGGCCAGCGACGGCAGCCTGGACGGTTTGCCCACCCCGCCAGCGGCGCATCAACAAACTCAAGTGAGCACCACGCCGTTGGCGACGGGCGCGTTGAAAGCCCAGGAGGAGGCGTTCGCCGCTTCGCATCAGCACGCTCTGCTCAAGGCGGGTCTGTTGCGCGCCCAGCTGTTGGAGTTGGAATTGGAAAGGGAGGCACAGGACCTGAGCAAAAAATCAACACAGACTCCTGCGGCGACTGCGATGGCAACACTCATGACTCAGGAAATACCCGCCGCTCCCGCTCACTGCTCCCCTCCGCCAATGGTGTCCACCACCACAACCAACAGTGCTGTGGCCACAGCGACGCAGCTGGCCGGCACAGTATTGGCGGCAGCGACTACCACCTCCAACACATCCGGCAACTCGGGAGCCATGGGCGCCAAGCGCTCGGTGTCGCCACCCCCGCTATATAACAAGGCGCATCATCCGCTGCCCACGCTACCTGTCGGCCATCACACGGTCGGCGCCAAGGAGGACTTTGGCGGAGGTGCTGTCAGCGGCGGCAGCGAGCATCTGAATTTCACACAACACTCGTATGCCAATGGTCTGATTCCGGCATTGAAGCTAAAGCGGCCACGGCTGTCGGAGGACAGCAATTTTAATGGTTCCTCCACGATGGACGCGCCGCTGGTGCCGGAGGATGACGACTATCACTACTTGCTCAGCCTGCATCCGTACATGAAGCAGCTGACGGCTGCGCAGAAACTGCGCATACGCACCAAGATACAGAAGCTCATATTTAAGGAGCTCTACAAGGAGGATCTCGAGGAGTCCAAGTAGTTGCCCGTTCCCAATTTCCATGAATATAAAGACTGTAAATAAGCATCCCTAGTTTGTAAGGATTAAATCTAATCCATAGTTATCTATGCCATGCGACTTTATCCATTTCTAGTTGAGCGTTGCCACCAGCCCGCCCAACCACCAACGGGCTCTGGTGCGCGCCATTTAGCCTAAGCTCAAAGATCTGCAAATAAAAACCGTAAACGTTCAATTTCTCGGTAAGAGGATTTTTTTGGGAGGGGAATTGTGTGCCAAACTCTTGTTATAATAGGACTTAAGTCTAAATTTAGTTGGAAATAGGAAACAAGGACTTGGTGAAGCCTCGAAATCAATCTGTTTTCACACCCTTCAGTATAACTATTCCATGTGGAATACTTTTTGTAGCGTCTTGCTCATCGGGACAATTTATTTTTCGCAGGTGAGGTGTACGTGCTCGACGATGGAGCCGAGGTCGATCTAGATCTGGGTAACTACGAACGCTTTCTTGATATAACGTTGCACCGGAACAATAACATAACAACCGGCAAAATTTACAGGCTCGTCATCGAGAAGGAGCGCAGAGGCGACTACCTAGGCAAAACAGTGCAGGGTAAGATTTCTGTGTGTGTTGACATCTATACTTGAAGCTAATGCCGTACTTTTGATAACAGTTGTGCCGCACATAACAGACGCCATACAGGAATGGGTGGAGAGCGTGGCCCAAACACCTGTCCAGGGCTCATCCAAGCCGCAGGTGTGCATCATTGAGCTTGGCGGCACCATTGGCGACATTGAGGGCATGCCATTTGTCGAAGCCTTTAGACAGTTTCAGTTTCGCGTAAAACGCGAGAATTTCTGCTTGGCCCATGTGTCGCTGGTGCCGCTGCCAAAGGCCACGGGCGAACCTAAAACAAAGCCCACACAGAGCTCCGTGCGGGAGCTGCGTGGCTGTGGCTTGAGCCCGGATCTTATTGTATGCCGCTCTGAGAAGCCGATCGGCCTAGAGGTGAAGGAGAAGATCAGTAATTTCTGTCACGTGGACCCAGACCAAGTTATATGCATACACGACCTAAGTTCCATATACCATGTGCCACTCCTGATGGAACAGAACGGTGTCATCGAGTTCCTCAATGAGCGTCTGAAGCTGAGCATCGACATGAGCAAGCGGGCCAAGTAAGTTTGATTCAACTATGCGAGATGTTCTCTTTATCAATCCAATCTTTTCTTTTGTGCGCAGGTGCTTACAGCATTGGCGGGATTTGGCCAGGCGCACGGAAACTGTGCGGCGCGAGGTCAACATAGCTATTGTAGGCAAATACACCAAGTTCACGGACTCGTACGCATCCGTGGTGAAGGCGGTGCAACATGCTGCGCTGGCCGTAAATCGCAAACCGAACTTGATCTTCATCGAGTCGTGCCTGCTGGAGCAGGAGACACTGCAGCGGGAGCCTTCCAAGTACCACAAGGAGTGGCAAAAGTTGTGCGAAAGCAACGGTATACTCGTGCCTGGAGGCTTTGGAGCACGCGGCATGGAGGGAAAGATACGCGCCTGTCAGTGGGCGCGCGAGAATCGCAAACCCTTCTTAGGCATTTGTCTGGGTCTGCAGGCGGCGGTTATAGAGTTTGCACGCAACGTGCTGAGTCTCCAGGATGCCAACAGCACGGAGATAAACCCCGAGACAACCAATCCATTGGTTATTGACATGCCGGAGCATCACATAGGTCAAATGGGCGGCACAATGCGGTTGGGCAAGCGCACCACAATATTCTCCGAACAGACGAGCATCATTCGCAAGCTTTATGGAAATCCTAAGACAGTGGATGAGCGACACAGACATCGATACGAGGTCAATCCCCAGTATGTATCGCAACTAGAAAGCCACGGCATGAGATTCGTCGGCACGGACGAGGACAAGAAACGCATGGAGATCATCGAGCTGCGGGATCATCCGTACTTTGTGGCCACTCAGTACCACCCGGAGTACTTGTCGCGGCCACTGAAGCCCTCGCCGCCCTTCTTGGGTCTTATTTTAGCATCCGAGGGTAGACTTAAGTCCTATATAGATCGTGGCTGCCGCTTGTCCCCTCGCCAGCTGTCCGATGCGTCGTCGGATGAGGATGAAATGGTAAATGGCAAGAGCAGCCCCTGCAAAGAAGTTCAATCTCAACCTAAACTTGTGAATGGAAATGGGTTTACTGTCAGTGACAACAATTCGGATCCCGAAGAAGAGGGAGCCTGTGGTGGAATTGGCGCTTAAACCTTTTGAAGGCACGCTTTTCTTCTTTTCATCATGAGTCTATATCAAAATGTAATTAAAAGGTCTAATATATGATTTTTCGATATCATATCGAACTATAATTGATTCTTACGTCGCTTTAAATCCGAAAGTGGGCGATTAACTTTTTGTCTTAAACAATATTCTATTGAAAATTTATTCAAATGAATAATGTTAAACATGTAAGCTTTTGCAGTTATTCATAGTCAAACAAAGTCAAAAGGACTTGATACCTGAAACCAATCTAAAGTTTTAAGTTTATGGGAATGGCATGCCAAATAGCTGTGAAATATATTTTTTTCCTTGAGAAAGCTTGAAAACAAATGCCCGAGAACATGTTTATCTATTCACCAAGAATATCTTAAACATATTGGGAAACGACAACAGATGCATGTCTTGACATCAAAATTGGTACTATCATCTAGCCAAAAGTATTTTATTTTCGGAAAGCACTTTAGTGTAGAGTGGAGGTTCGCATCCGGCCGATCTGAGAGTGTATATCAAACAGCATGTACTTGTGTTCAATTGGTTATGTAAATATGTATGTGTGTGTGTGTGGCCTGCTACATCAATCATACATATAGCTACATACTCGTACTACACATGCAAATAAAAGCCGCATTGTGGTCACAGCCAAAAAATTTGCTCTTGTTCTGGTCCGGCGCAGAAATTTATCAAACGCTCATGATAGTGTTTAACGAAGCCAAGACGACTGCCGCTGTCTCTGCTAGCCAAGTCCACAAATAGACGGGCGTATGCCTGCTGCGCCCTGCTGTGCCCGTGCACAATTGTGTTGGCTAATTATCTTGGGTACTCTGCCATTTGTATTGTTCATTCAAATGAGTAAATTCTGCGCGAGAAGACGCGCGTAGAGATTGGATCGGACATGCACGCTAATCAAAAGAAGAAGGCGCGCGCACGTAATCGGCCCAGAAACAAATGCAACCGGTCCGGCGAAACCGAGCAGGCGAAAATCCTGGATGTTCCAGAATCCGTGCCCGTCTCCTCCGACTTGGAGCAGGTTGAGCCGCAGCCCGAGCCACCTAAAGTCGAGCCGAACACCAGCGCCATTTACCTAATACAAAAGATTCTGCGCAAGAAACTGTTGGCCAAAAAAAGTCCATCGGTGGCGACAAGTCCAGCAAACGCTGCTCCAGCCAAAGTGCCCGCTCCTCCGCCAAAACTTGCCAACGGCAACCAAAGTGATGAAGTGAGCGAGCTTCTAAAATGCATTGGAAACAAGCTGCAAAAAGGTATCCAATGTGTCCATAGAAGTGATATAACTATCTCCACGCATAAAATCCATGTATATATATGCACCATGTAGGTTCCGCCGAGTTGCCGACGGGTGCGGTTTTCAGTCAGCTTGGCAAGATGTTCAGCACGGCGCCCTTGAGCGACTCGGAGTCATCCGACGAGGAGGCCGAGTACGTGGAGTACATATACAAGCCGCGGCAATATTTCATGGCATCGCTGTGCAACGTGAGTTGTGGTCCGGCCCCTTTGGCCCGATGTGATTTAAATAAAACCATCGGAATTTACAGCATTGCAAGGTGGATCTGTGCGGCCGGCAGCCGATGCCGTGCAGAGGCTGTGGCTTGGTCTACTACTGCAGCGTGCTCCACATGCGGGACGATCAGGAGCACCGCCAGTTGTGCTACGGCCTGCGCCAGTTGGTGGAGCGCAATGGTGGGTGGGTGTGGTAGATTTTATGGACGTGGAAATAGCGAAGCATATTTTCAGGGCACGATACCTTCTATAAGTGCGGCGACTTTACTGCCGAACAGTTTCGCTCGTATCGCATTGTGTGCATACGTCAGCTGGAGCAGGCCATAAATCGTTCCTTAACGGCCACTGAGCAGGAGGTGCTGCTCTTTCCCTTCATTTGCGGGCATGTCCAGTGCCGGGAGCACAGACTAAAGAAGCTAGCCGCGTGCGGGCGCTGTAGCGAGGCTGCCTTCTGCAGGGATAAGCCGGATCATTTGGGCGCTGGACATGCCGAGTGGTGTGGCGCATTCAGACTCTTCAAGGTATTTGTCATGTTCCAGGCGAAGTTCGGACGGCTGGAACCACCGTTGCCCGACAAGGTCTTGAGAGATGCACCACTTGCCAGCACCAATACCAGGCAAATATTGAAAAAGTTAAGTTTTGGTAAGGGAATGCTCGAGGGGATGCTTATGTCCATACTAATCCTACCTCCCTTAGATGTAACCGATGCATGCGAGTTTGCCGCACTTACGCAGATATCCACAGGACCTCTAACCGCATTTTTAGCCCTAAAGCTTTGCGGACGTCTGAAAGCCAAGGAGCTAACAATTCATTTGGTCGGGGCGGAAATGGAATTCGAAGTTGACGTATTTCAGAAGTGGGAGATTTTCTTGCTGCACATTTTACCTGCAGTTGCAACGTTGAATGTCGTTTTCGTTGGACCAGAGCTAAATACCAAGAATATATCCTTTGACCAACTATCAAAGATTAGGTGGGAATTTACCTGTATAACATTTTAAATTCAAATTTATTTACCAACTTTTCTCATCTATAGATGTTGTCGTTTGTGTCGCAAGGCACAACGCACTGTGAAATATCATTTTGAGAATCAACTTTATCACAATTATTGCTCGGCAGCAGATTTTCAAAAACCGGACTTAGGTAAGACTTTTATAATGAAATCAGAAGCTTCTCTTGAGTGTAGCCTTGCAGCATTCGCAGCAAAAAGTTCTCCTTTTAGTCTTCACTCTATGAAAACTACTTTTGTGTAGCCAAGATTATAATATATCATCCTTATCAAATTCTAAGGGTAAATCGCATATAATACGCTTATAATTTTCGAACAGCCTGTTTTTTCAACTCGGGACTGTATCGGGCTACTGGCTATGCATTGGAGGACACCTGGCCGGAGACAATACGGGCAACTTTGAATCTCAAATGTCCTGTTGTCGTTACATCTTATACTAAATACGAAGCGCCGCTGGACTTGAGTCATTTTCTCAATCAGTCGAATCGTCAGTTAAGTGTGGTGCTGCCGCCCACCACAAATCCCTTTGGGTCAGAGAAGCCGGAACGTAATTTTATATCAGACGATGATGCACCTTTCATGTTCAAAAATTTTCAATGTTTTGTTATTGAGTAAGTTAAGCTACACCTGTTGTAACACCTGTTGATTTCCCATCCCAGTAAAGGGTCAAGCTATCGATTCTGGAAGTTCTTTATAAAGATCGATCTGTTCGAAAATTTGTTATTTTAAATGTGTCAAATCCGTTAGAAATCGAAAATTGTGTATACATTTTAAATTTACACTTATGTTTGCTTTTTTGAATAGCGCGAAATTGATACTTGAAAAGCAAATGCGAATAGTCGACAGCTTTTAGAGCCAATAATGTATATTTCATATGCAATTATCAATACAAGCATCATGGTCTTTATGTTTGTGGTTTAAAAATGCATTTCCCTTTTATGTTATGCATTGCATATTTATAGGAGTAAATTCTCACCACGCCGATAAATTGCTTGCATCTGTTATCGACTGGCCGCCACCTTTTGTCATTCATCAGAGTCTATCGAAAACTTATCGGAATATTGCAAACTACTTTAAGAGGAAGACAACGCGCGGTTGCAGAAAATAAAAGTGCACTTTTTAAATATAAATATGAACGACTGGGATTTTAAGGATCTACGCACAAAGCTCGATGTAATGGGCTTCAACCAAACGTTGCCCGTACTAGCAATACCGCTAGTTGGAGCTATATTTGGTGATTTAATCAAAACAACAGAATGCCTCCGTGATACAAAAAGGCAAGTTGCTGATCTCTTGGAAGTAAGTAATTAAATTGATTTATGTGCGTGAAACGCTCTAAAGTATTGCCCTAGGAAAAAGCCTGCTGGGAACTGGGCGTTGAGCCCTACAAATGTGACAATTCGCGTTTGCTGGCCGAGTGCAACGAGCTGCACTTACAGTCTCTTAAAGAACGCGAAGGCTACGAACTCCGACTTTATGGTAGGTCGACTACATTAATAATTCGGTTCCCTTAACAATACTAATAATTATCTCTGTAGAGGCTGAGCGGCGCATACGCAATCTGCAGACTGATAACGAGCATCTGCAAAGCCATAATGTGCAACTACAAAGTCAACTTGATGCGTTTTTATCAAAGCAATTAATCAATGCGGCAACTGCTAAACGAACGCAGCTTGCAATATCGAGGCAGAGTATGTAACACAAGAGTTTGGCAATATTTTCCACTAAATATGCACCTACTTACAGACAAACGGCCTTTTATAAGTACGGTTCGTTCTGGCGAAGCGTTGCCCGCCTTAAGTGGCATTTCAACCAACTCCTCGTTGAAATGCACCAAGTGCAATGCTGGAGTTTTTCAAAAGACTACAACGACCACTAAGGATGGCGTCACAGTTACGCATACAAGTGGAGCAGAAGAGATTGACAGACTGCAAAATGAGCTCACAAGTGCCGGCGAACAATTGGAGTTCTATAAGCGCAAAGTAGAATCGCGCAACCGGGAGATTCGACGGCTGAACGATTTGCTCGCAGGGGGCCGGCCACCCGCAGCATTAGCAAAAGATTGCTGCTACAAGGAAGTGGGCGCCCTCTCCCAGGATATTGACATGCTGCAGCGCGAGAATAGCGAGCTGATGGCTCAGGTTGGCGAGTATCAAGATAAGATGCACGACGCCATGCAACGTGCGCTTCGCATTGAGGAAGAGAAACAAAAGTTGCACACGCAACTGTACGAGTTAAAGGAAGCCGCTTTGCAGGTGGAGCAGCAAGCCAATTCCGAAATAGATGCGAAGGAATTGGAGCTGAGACAGCTGCAAACCGAGCTGAAGCAATTCCACCGACGCAATGATCAACGAACCAAGAACCCGCGCCTGGCCGCCGGGTGCGATGAATCCTCGGTCCACAATGACAAGCGAATTCTTAACGAAAAGCTCAATCTGCTAACACGACGTGAAGAAGAGTTGGAAGCGCTAAATGAAAAGCATAAAAAGAAGCTGCTCAAAATGGAAGCGAAGATGTCAACGCTACAAAAAGAGCTGCGGGAGCAGCAGCAGCAAAGCTGTGTTACACTGGATGAGGAGAAAATACGATTAAAGTCTGAGCGAGACTTTTTCCAAAAGGAGTATCTACGCCTCATGAGCAAATCAGGCTCGGACTCCGAGGTTGCGTTCCTGCAGGCCCAAATCAAATCAAAAGACGACGAGCTTCATGCTCTTCGCTCTGAGTTATGCCAGGCGTCCGTTGCTAAGCTGCAGATGTCACCCCGAAAGGGCGACCACTGCGACAGTTTACCACCACCCACCACCACATGCAGCTCGAACAGCAACAGCAATCGGAGCGACTGCGTCCAGGCTGCCATTGGACGCGTTGAACGCGAACGCGACTGTGCACGCATTGAGCTCGAACGCTTGCGTTGCGAGCGGGACACACTGCGGGAGAAGCAGTTGAGCAGTGTGCAACTGCACGCCGAGGAGCTGCAAGCTCTGCGTCTGCGCAATGAGGACTTGCAGGATCGCATACGCCAGCTGGAGCGAGATTACCGTGACCTAAATACGGCACGCGTGCCCACGGAAACACATAATGCTCTCTTGAAGGAAGATATGGCTGAGCTAAACAAACGCTTAGCGACGCTGCAGGCCGAGAATGAGCACCTGAGGAGGGAAAACGGACAAATAACGTAAGTGTTTGGCAATAATCTATCCAGCTAAGCTTAAAGCGAGTTTGTTATTTGCAGCTTGATTAATGATCAGAACGAGCGAATCATAAGCGATTATCAGAGTAAGCTTCTGTTGGCGGAGCGTCAGCTGCATAAGGCGGATGTGCGTGCCAGCACATTGGATTCAAGTCGCGAAACCAATCGCAATGAGGTTACGCAATTGCGGACGGAAATCGGATCACTGCGTCAGACCTACATTGCCTTGGAGCATGAAAAGGATATGCTGCTGGTAAGCGTGCGAGTGTCCAATTTCTGTTCTCCCCCTTTTATCAATCGATTGTCCGTAGAATCAATTGGATAACAAAACGGAGCGCCTCTATAAATTGGAGTACGAACATAAGGATTGCAAGGAAAAACGACATGCACTGGAGCAAACAATTAAAGAACTGGAGTCACAAGTTGAGTAAGTACATCGTCATTTTACATATACAAAATTCGTGGGCCATAATATGGATAGACTTACATAAAACATATTTATTCATATTATCTACAGTTCACTTAAACATTTATACAGTTGCTGGGGTAATACATTCATGGCACAATCTCCCACCCTGGCGTCTTTTAAAGCCAAGCATTGGCTACGAACGTTAGCCAAATATATCTAAGAACCACCTAAAAGGAAATGAAACGATTAAATCGATTGATCTAATATGAAATCGTATAGCGTCGGAAACTGCAGGCCATAGATAGGTTAGAAACATAGGTAAATAAGTAGAAATAGACATGCGCTGAGAATTGGGTAGACAAATCCAATAGTTCGATATAGAATAGACTAAAGTAAAACTATAGCTGGGGACGAAAGTGGGTTGTTTGGTTCAGTGAGGAACTTCGAGTTCTGTCGCTCGATCGTTAAATACCTCGCCAGGCTCACGCTGGGTGCGCTGCAGTTGTGCGTTCCGCCGTGCGCTGTCTCGGCCGGCGTATAGCCTGGCCGGCAGACACACTTGGCCTTGCTGGCATAGCTCAAGAGCGCGGTGCCGTTGGTCGATTGCGTTTTTAGCGGCTCCAGCCACTGGCCGGCACCGCAGGGTCCTCGCGAGTACAGTTTATGGCACTGGCCATTCATCTCAACCATGCCAGGCGTGGCCTCGCAAATGCTCTTCTCCTGGTCGTTGCTGGCTGAGCACTGCTGGTCCAGGTTTGTGATGACGCCCGCACAGCCACACATGCCGTTGTAGGAGATTCCATCTACGGATGGTCGTGCCGTGAAGTCAAATACCACCACCTGGTGCAGGGAGCACGGTCCCTGTGAACCAATTCTGTAGCAGGAGTCCTCGGCGGGGAAGTAGAGCCGGTTCTTGCCGCAGAAGTTTCGTATACAGGAGGTTTCATTGACCACAAACTCGTTGACTGCACAAGGTCCGCGTGTGTAGAGGCGATAGCAATGACCGTCGCTCCAGGGCACATAGCCCTCCTTGCACAAGCACTTAGCATGCGGCAGGGTTAGCAGCGTGTCCGGTCCCTGATCCGCTTCAATATCGTCGGGTATGCGGAAGACATGACCAGGTGGACAGGGACCAGGAGTGTCTGCAATAAGATGAAATGCAGGCTGTAATCACGTTTCACCTCTTTTCGGTCTCAAAAACCTACCTAGCTCGTAGCACATCTGGTATGGGGCGTGATAGTGGGGCAGATGTCGCTGGCAGTCGCAGCGGCCTCCGGGTAAGAATATGTGACCCGGTGTTGAGCAAGGGCCTATAGTATAGTGCTCGTAGCAGGAGTCCTCCAGTGTGTAATAGTACGGTCGCAGCTCGCCCACATCTTCACAGCGGCACTCGGCCAGGCCGTCTTCGTTGCGTGCGAGCAGCTTGCCCCGAATGCAAGGACCCTTCGAGTGTTTTGGGTAGCACTTTCCGTCCTTTGGCCAGAAGAGCATTCCATCGTCGCAGTGCAGCGGCCGCTTACAGCTGCCCCAGCGGTTGTCGGCTCTGAAAGCGCAAAATATTGGCTAACGAAACAAACTAGACAAAAACGCAGTTGCCTACCTCTTGGCCTGTTCTGGTAGAGGCTGGAAGTACTCGCCCCGCTGGCAGGGCCCGCGCTCGTACAGCTTGTGGCAAGCGTCGGTGAGAGCACTGAGCGCCGTGCCCGGCGGGCAGCGGCACTCGGCCGCGGGCACATCTTTCCTTTTGGCGCTTATTGGCGTGGGACTCAGCTCCATGGTATCCGGACAGGGGTAGCCAAGTGTGAAGATCTTAAAGCATTTCTTAAGCGGCGTCCAGTAGAGTAGCTGCCAGCCGCCGGCCATGCTGGCGCACGGATTCTTTGCCGGGTCACTCCACGGCGGCGGCACAATGCCGGCCAATGCCTGCTGTTGTTGTGCCAGCAAGAGCAACAGATAGGTGAATATGCTGCTGCCCGCCTGCAAGGCTGCCCAGCAGACCAGCAGCTTCCGGCGCTTTGTTCGCATCGCAACCAGCTGGAAGTACATGGTTATAGGTACGGGTAATTGGGCACCGGATTTAATTTGCCTAAGTTGCTTTTACTCTCGTTGCGCTGGCGCCAATTTAAACCGGCTTTGAGTCGCTCATTAAAACGCATGATTGATGGATTTTTTACAGTTCGGCTTGGGCTGTGGCCCGTGGGCGATGGCGATGGCGTTTTTGCTAAGCTTTTGATGCAGGGACAGAATAGTTAAGGCAGAAAGACAGATGCCGCCTATCTTGAACTCATGCGCACATTTATTTGTATTTGGTTGAATGCGGGCCGAAAGCGGCTCCAAATTAAATTAGCCAACTTGCAGGCCATCGATTTGTGTAAAGTTTTTGGCAATTCCGCGACTTACAAAAACTACACGGCAATGTAAAAACCAGTATGCGCTCGTGCGCTGTTAACCATGACCCAAATGCGCGTTTATCTTGACTTCTTTAGCAGCGGCCTGATAGCACTTGGCCCCAGCCGCTGTTGCGGTCAGTTGGCAGAAATCTTCTGTTGCCCATCGGCCGAGATGGAAGGCGGCGCATTTATATAATTCCCACTTGCATGTTGTTAGTGACGAAACAAAGTAGAGGCAGCCAGCCAAGCGGTGCTGGAAAAACGTGCAACACTTTGCACTAATTCCCCACTTTTTCCACAAAGTTGTCTGCCCCGGCGGGGCTGGGCTCAGCCGCAAATAACGAATATCCAATAGGCAACAGCGCGATCAGGCAACAGACAACAGGCAAGAGACAACCGACAACAGACAACAGCTGCTGCTGCCGCTGCCTGGGCTATAAATAATGCATTAGGCTAACCGCAGCTTTGACTTGTTTTGGGTTTCTTGTTGAAGTCGACTGTCGTAACAGCCAAACAGCCAAAGAGCCGAGCAGCAACAGGTTTCCTAATGCCGCCAAGCAGAGTATTCTCTTTGAATTGGTCAAAAGAACACAAACGGAGATTCAACAATGGGAGTTGCTGCCGAAAAGTGTTTGGTATTTCTAATCTGCAAAGCTCAATTGATTCTTGAGTCATTAGCGTGTGTATGAGTGTACGTGTGTGTGTGTGTGTGTATGTATGCGGATGTGTGTTCACTTTTGACAAAGTTTGCTCGAATTTCCTAATACGCACGCTCACCTCGGGGCTATATTTGGGGAGTTTGATTTGAAGCTCCGATCCGCCCCCAATCAGACGCAATCAGCAGCGGCAATGTACGACCTGATACCGAACCGATTCCGAATCCCAATGCCAATTCACACATGCAGCAGAACTGGGCACAGCACGAGACGCGACCACTTAAAGCGACCATTCGCCTGCACAGGTAGCAGACGTCTGAGCCACTCTGCGTTGCGGCCAGCGGTAAGGCCGGGCCAGGTAAGCGGACCACGCTTCACTCTCTCTCTCTTTCTGGCTCTCTCGCTGTGCGTACTCTTGTTGACGTCGCTCTTCCATTTAACTTAAATGGATATATCTGCACTTCCTCTCTCTCTCACACACACACACACACACAGTGGAATTTCAATTTGCCGTCGTGTGTGATCAGCCTTAAAGGTTCTTCGCACACATTCGAGCTTCAGTTGCGAGTGACACCCGGCTGGCAGTTATGATTGACACCGATGGTCGTTGGCTTTGGTCTGGCCTGGTCGACGGCACGCAGGGCCGTGCTTTGTTCTTGAGTTTTAATTCGAATTGCGGATATGTGCGGACGTGCCTAGCTTGGGAATGCGCCGTCCGCTCTTTGAATGGCTAGCTAAGAGCGGACATTAGGCATAAGGCATAAACAAATCGATTTCTATTACAATTGCCAGTGAGCAAGTTCGTTGCTAAAATCTTTTGATTTGACCCAGCAACTAATGGCCGTGAACGCAATGTGTGTGCAGCACGCAGCAAGCTAATTACTCATATTGTATGTATCTGAGGGAACTGCAGAAGTATCTTATCTTGGACTTGGCGCCAGAATTGAGCTTGCAAACTAAAAAGTGTCTTCTTACAGCAAACTGAACACAAGAACGCGCCAGCGCGACTCGGCATTGAATGAAACGTCAGCGGAAAGCAAAACATTGCGGCAGCAGATTGTGGCACTCAAAGCTAGCCGCGATGAGGCAATTGCGGAAAATGGGTACGTATATGCATATGCATAAATAATCTTAGGCAATGCCGAACTGCATCAGACTCTTGCGACGACATTTGTCTGACTGGTCCGCATTAGCCACTCTTTGTTTAATTTTTATTGTGCCCGATCATTAGCTCGCTTTTTGTGTGACTTTTAACGATGATATCTGATGCGTTTGTGTCTCAACAGGCGACTCACGGACAAACTGAGCGACGCCCAAATGGAGTCCAAGACGCTGCAAAAGAAGCTCAAGGACTCGGAACAGCAGGTGGCTAACATGAAACAGCAGCTGCACAAATACGTCCAGGAGGTGAAGAGGGCCGAGGATTTGCTTATGAATAAGGTATAAAGCCAACAAATATTATAACTAGTTGATAAGGCAGGCGTATTGAAGTTTGTGCTAAACTGCTAGGTATACTTTGTCTTAAAGGAAAAGGAGCGTGAGGAATTGCTCGAGCACTATCACAACTTGACCCACGACCAAGTCGTCTTGGAAGGCAACAATCAGAGCCTGGAATTTGAGGCGACAGAGTTCAAGTAAGTGGCACATTATATGCGATTATCTTTGCCTGAATTAATTCGCATATTCATAAATGCTTGCAGGCGGCAAATTTGCGAACTGGAGTGTGAAGTACGTTCGCTTAAGGATCAGCTTTGCTGCCGGCAGTGCAAAATTGACGATTTGGAGATGCAGCTGACAGCCGCGCGCGCCTCCATGCGCTGCTTGGAGAGGGAACTTGAGAACGCACGCGAGCAGAAGATAGAGCTTGATGTGCGCAAGGAGCTATGTGATAAATTGGACATTGAAAAAGATAAGCTAAATGCCGAGTTAAACGAACTAAATGAAGTTCGCAGGAAGGTAAGCTTTTGTATTTGTAGTGCGGGGCTTCCAGACGGACACTAGCAGAGTTTGCCTTTCTCAGTTAACTATACCTAATACTTAGCTTCAACTATACTCAACTATATCTTCCTTGCCATTGTCGCTTTGTGTGCTCTAACATTAGCTTTTGGAATGAATTGAAATGTATTTGTACGTACTTAGAGTAATTAGTCGCTATTAGTTAGCTTGTTTGAATGAAGGCCCGCGTTTTTTATCCACAAAACCGTAAAAAAACACAATTGCAGCTGGAAAAAGAATGCGAAAAACTGCGCAGCGAACTGCAGGAAAAGTTTGCATTAAATCAGGTAACCACTGAGACTACGGAGCAAATGCTGGAGCGGATACGCGGCGATCAGCAGCGCCAGGATGAGGCGGAACTAAGCGCGAAACGCGAAATGGAGCGTCTTAGGCAGCTGCACGAAAAGACTGTGGTAACTAATTCATTATAAAACATACAAAAACGAAGGCATAAGCACATTGTCATCCAAAACAGAGGGAACTTCAAGAAGAGCGCGAACGTTGTAATCAACAGGAACTTCTGGCCAATCAGTATGAGCGGCAAGCACAAGAGTTACGTAAAAATTTAACCGAGGACCGCTTTTGTCAGGCGCGCTCAAGGGAAGTCAGTCCCAAAGTCCCACCCAAAACGCTATAAATTAAGCCAAGTGATGAAGTCTAAGATTAGTTTTAATTTAATTGTATTATACTCAAATACATTTTACATTTGGGCATTAGGACTTAAAGCTATTTAGGTATTTCTAATCTAAATTGTATTGTGTACACAAACCTTGTCTCTTGCATTTTTAGATTTTTTAATTATAAGCGACTTTATTTGTAAGTTTGTACTTGAATATTATAATATTAATATTAAATTATGTGTTTTATATTTAGGTATTGCAATAGCTTAAATTAATCTTATTTGTACTGTGTACAGAGCAATGCCCATCTGTCAGTTTATTGTATTGTAATATTCAAAAATATATTTATAATATTTAGGCAGCGAGCGTAAGAAAACTATTTTAAGCATCAAGTTAATATATAAGTCGAAAGCTAAACACATTAATCCGGCAAGTTCCAGCTGTTAAGCCCACCATAAGGTCTTGGCTTACACATGCCAACCAGCTTCATATACTCATTGTGCATGCAGGGACATCCGGTAAAGGGCGGAATACCAATATGAATACCGCGTTCCGTTTGGGCCTCATTGCAGGTTATGTAATCGTCTCCGTAGTTGGACTCATTACACGTAAACTCTGTGCCCGCCGTGCTGCTCGATCCTAAGGAATAAAAATTAAACATTCGATGGCAACTCAAGCATGGACATTGCTCTACTTACTGTATGAATCCATAGGGCTTCCATCGTCGACATATCCGTTGCGATCAGGAAAGTCTTCTTGTCCTGTGTCTCTTCTCAGGCTATGTTGGGATACTCGCTCCCAATCAACGACGCTGCGGCAGCTCTTGACCGTGTTGCTTCTCTCGCTGAAGCCGCTTTCATCTTCAAATGTCACGGAACGTGCCCGCCTCTCGCGAACGGTGGACCTACTCTGATCTCTGATTGCCAGCTGCTCTCTGTCATAGGATTCCTGACGTGGAGGCTCGAAGTTGTGTATTAACTGCTCTTGTCTGTACAAATAGGCGCGCCCAGAGGCTCCTGGCTCCTCCAGCTGTGGAATGTACTGTGAATCATCGCACGGATTGAAATCTTGTTCATCTTGGTCTCTACAAGTCAAGGTTGCGTCCAATGTTGGCGTCGGACTACGCACTTGCATGGACAGCATAGTATTACTCAGCTCTTCCACAATAGAGTCATAATCGGCTGTAGTATCTTCAAACGGTTCACAGTCATCAGGTCTTTTTATGCTGTTATAATCTGGACATTCTACCAAACTTGTGTACTCCGTGGTTGTTAAGTTAGGCGGTAAATTGTGCTGGTTTCTGTAGTCCACGTTGTCGTTGCCGTAATCCGTATGCACTGGGGTTGAACCAGGGCATTTGCAATCTTCGTAGATTTCTTCCGTGAAGTCTACCGCATTTTGTTGGACCCCGGAACTATCACGACAGATTTGCTGGCTTTGCGTACAACTGCTCGTCAATTCATGCCATGGAATACACTTTCTGGGCGATACAGTTGCGTCTGACGAGTTCTGAATCCAAACATGTGGCTGCGATTGGAAAGCTTCAGGGCGTTCAGCTGCAGAGATTGGGCCATTGTCATATGCAAACTCAGCGCGTGGAGATTGAATAACCGGCTCACTTTGGACGACCTTTCTATAGGAATGCTGTTGGTGATTCAATTAACATGGCTCGTAGATAAATAGACTTGATATGTTTTACTTACTTCGAGGGTCCCAGAGAATGTTGGTTGTTCCGAAACCGTTGCCAAGTCGCGCCTTGTCGTAGGTCTTTGAACAGCATTTTCCTGATTCAAGCTTAGGAGCTGCTCATGTGTTAATATATCGGGACACTCTTGCCAGTCGCGGGAGTCGCTTTGAATATCTGTTTGGGTTGTCGTTTGCTTACGAATGATGCCCTGGCACTGGGACATGTAGCTTGAAACTGTCGGGCCAGCTATTTTCGGTGACGTTTGACTGGACTGGTTGGTCATCGAAGGCGGCTGCTGCGCCAGTTGCCACTGGCTCATTCCGCTCGCACCGTAGGATGAGCGTTCATCGAGAAAGTCCTCTTCTACTTCATCCGTTTCACAGCTTGAGACTGTTTTTACCACGTCATTCCGCTTAACGGATAGCGTACGCTTTTGGAATTGGTCCGTCTTAGCCTCACAGCTTTCATACTCGACGCTGGAGGAGTTCTCCATTTGTTGCATGCGGCTGTTTGTTACCACCGTTTGCGTAACCGTGTCCTGGCATATCTTCGCTTCCGAAGGATCCTCACATTTACACTGATCAAGTGAAAACCTCACCTGACGACTTGTGGACGTACCTACGATATATGAACGACAATGTTTTGCACTTGTGCTTTCCTGCACGGGCAGTATTGTATAGGTGGGAGATATTCCGAGCTCTGACATATTTATGCTGGAATCCTTTCCGGCGGTTTTCTCATGCTCCATTCTGTACATTTCCATATACTCGCGGTGCATGCGCAACTTCTCCTCGTCAATCTGGTGTCTATCAATAGCCGGCGCTTGCGCTGCTACGTATGCTTTAATGATCATTTTATCCTTGGCTGGCTTCGTCTTGGCGCTCTCGGATAATTCCGATTGCTGTTTTCTAAAAGAAATTTTCATTACTTTGTCTGGATTTGGCCGCTGTTCTCTCTGACTTGGGTACTTATAGGGGCTTTCAGATCTCCCCTTTTCTTTCCCAACGCGTCGCGTTTGTGGTCGCGGGGAGGGGGATCTAGACAGAAAATTGTCTTTAGTTTTTGGAGAGCGATCACGGTTTGACAAAGGATCTGCACAGCTGTGACAGAACTTATCCGTATTCAAGTCCGTTCTACGCCTGCAACAGCTCGGCCTGGAACACGTACAGCTGGTCATCATTGAATCTTGCTGCTGGTTAACTGACCCTACGCGATATTGGTATAACGGATCGGGCGAGTAAGGCATGGGCACAGGTCCGGGCATATCACAGGTCCTATAACTGTTCGGAGTGCACTGGGGACAAAAGGAGGCGCCACCGTACTGACAGTAGTCGCTCTGATAGACTGAGCATGGCCGCGACATGTCTTCGCCGTGTCCATAGACACAGCCACCACACATGCGGGTGATCTTCTGTTCCGGCTGATTTTGTTTTCGATCCAAACGATTATCGCCAGTTGTCGGCCGGCTGGAATCGACCTGCTCACTGGCACTCGATTTCGGGGAGGATGCGACGCACATAGTCCGAAAATATGGTCGTCTGTCGCCAGTGTCTGGCGAGGAAAATCCTATGCTTTGCAGGTCTTGCCGATTGGAAGACGTTGGACTCTCGTCAAAAGTGCGTCCTTTGTGGTGTCTTAATAGCTTTTGACGCCAATGCAAGTGCTTGACAGTCGCCTTTGTCGGTGCCGGCTTTTGCTTTTGCACTGGACTCTGGTCATCCTTTAGGAAAGAATAACGGAAATTCTTCAATCTGCCAATCTCACGTTCAATCTTCTTGTTGAGCGCCTTCACCTCCAGGCTGGTCTTCAGCAATTGGCTATCGGTGTTAGAAGAGGAACTTCGCCGAGGCTCGTTTAGAGCCTCGCGCCGATACAGCTCGCGAACCTGGGTTTGAGTGTTCTTGATGTACATATCGCCTCGACCTTCAATAGATATACGCTGCTTTCGCTCCAACAAAAAACTGGGGCCTTTTGGGATTTGAATTATTATTGATCTCAAGTATACAAATTTAGTTTGCAATGCGTCTCTAATAGAACTTACCCAAACCACGTTGCTTTTTATCATTATTAAAATCCATAACCAATTTCTTAGCAGTGATAAAAACAATTTATAAAATATAAGAGTGTTAATGTAGGAGTTTATTTAGAAATTAATTTAGGAATTTATCTGATAAGGCTAAACTATTTCTGGCATGCTTTATGGGCACACAAAGTATATATTCCTCTCAAATCTAGTTCTACGTAAAATGTTTTCAGTTTTTAAATTAAGACGAACGAAAAGATTATTTGATTTTCGCACAGTTTATGATTAGTCTTCTGCCAATTTTTAAAAAATTTCCCAACAACAGTTTTTGTTCGCATAAACGATAAAGTTTGAAATTTAAAAAATGTCACTCAATTAAGTATAAGAAATTTCCCTCTCTCTCGCCCGCTTTTATTCCAATATTTGGACCTCATTTGTGCCTATCCAAGATAGAAACCATCTTTTGTTTGTCTAATACACAAACCTAAATATTTAAAATTACTCAACTGCACTGCTTTATTATCTTCAACAATTCGGTCAAGAGATGGCGCTTTAAGTACACAAGCTGGGCCAATTGACCAGTTTTCTTTTTTGACCCGAATAAAAAAATATAAAGTCTAATTAACAAGTCAATGTAAAATGCAGGAAAACATTTCTAGGAATATCTCTATATATAAAACTGCTTGTCCTGACTGAACCCAGCCTACTTGGGGGAAAATTAAAGATTTTTTCTGGCATGCTTTATGGGCACACAAAGTATATATTCCTCTCAAATCTAGTTCTACGTAAAATGTTTTCAGTTTTTAAATTAAGACGAACGAAAAGATTATTTGATTTTCGCACAGTTTATGATTAGTCTTCTGCCAATTTTTAAAAAATTTCCCAACAACAGTTTTTGTTCGCATAAACGATAAAGTTTGAAATTTAAAAAATGTCACTCAATTAAGTATAAGAAATTTCCCTCTCTCTCGCCCGCTTTTATTCCAATATTTGGACCTCATTTGTGCCTATCCAAGATAGAAACCATCTTTTGTTTGTCTAATACACAAACCTAAATATTTAAAATTACTCAACTGCACTGCTTTATTATCTTCAACAATTCGGTCAAGAGATGGCGCTTTAAGTACACAAGCTGGGCCAATTGACCAGTTTTCTTTTTTGACCCGAATAAAAAAATATAAAGTCTAATTAACAAGTCAATGTAAAATGCAGGAAAACATTTCTAGGAATATCTCTATATATAAAACTGCTTGTCCTGACTGAACCCAGCCTACTTGGGGGAAAATTAAAGATTTTTTCTGGCATGCTTTATGGGCACACAAAGTATATATTCCTCTCAAATCTAGTTCTACGTAAAATGTTTTCAGTTTTTAAATTAAGACGAACGAAAAGATTATTTGATTTTCGCACAGTTTATGATTAGTCTTCTGCCAATTTTTAAAAAATTTCCCAACAACAGTTTTTGTTCGCATAAACGATAAAGTTTGAAATTTAAAAAATGTCACTCAATTAAGTATAAGAAATTTCCCTCTCTCTCGCCCGCTTTTATTCCAATATTTGGACCTCATTTGTGCCTATCCAAGATAGAAACCATCTTTTGTTTGTCTAATACACAAACCTAAATATTTAAAATTACTCAACTGCACTGCTTTATTATCTTCAACAATTCGGTCAAGAGATGGCGCTTTAAGTACACAAGCTGGGCCAATTGACCAGTTTTCTTTTTTGACCCGAATAAAAAAATATAAAGTCTAATTAACAAGTCAATGTAAAATGCAGGAAAACATTTCTAGGAATATCTCTATATATAAAACTGCTTGTCCTGACTGAACCCAGCCTACTTGGGGGAAAATTAAAGATTTTTTTTGTCGAAGTTTTAAGTTTTCTTCCATTTGCTTCACGTGCTTCAGTGATAAGAAGAAATTTCGGCTTTAATATTGGAGGATACGGCTTCAACTGTGAAGGAGGCGGATTCAACTATGAAGGAGCTAGCGGCTATAGCTTTGGCGGATGATATTGAGAAAGTTGGTAAGTAATATAAACACAGCAATGTCTTTTTATAATTAAAATAACAGTAGCAACGATTACATCGTATGTATTTGAATATATATATGCGCGTATGTTAAGCTGAGCTAAAAACTAACAAAAAAATGCTCCACATAAATTCCCACTAATTCAAGTAGGGTTTAGAATGCAAGCAGCGTTTTTAATGTAATACATTATTTTTGTTTTTCCGTTATTTCAGACATGGGATTGTATGGGACCTCGTCTTCCACCCACTAACAGATGACGAGGCTATCATCGTGCGTCTGAATTTACAGGTAAGTACGTAATTACAAATATACATTTATCTCTATATATAAAAGTGAGTGTCCTAACTGCCTGATCGACGCACAGCCCAAACCATAAGAGCTACTCGTAACCGTGCTAAATTGGCGGTAAACAGTTAAGTGTTTACCTTTCGATCGTTTCGTTTTTCACTCTTTTCGTAAAATCCACCAAAATTTGCGGGATAAAACATGCCACATGCAAGGCCGAGAAATAGGCGCTAGTATAGCACATAATTATAATGAAATAGATAACAATTTTACATTATAATAGGTTTTGCGAGCAGTTTCTACCACCATTCACAATCCACCACTTGTTTAGAATTTTGATGGCCTGCTTGCACGAGCTCGCACCACTGTGCACAGGCTGTTTATTACTCTGCGCTTGCCGCCGAGGCGCACACATGAAGATTAAGAGCCAGTTCATTCAGTTGTCGACTGTCAGCCGGCGCGCTCGCGGGTGTTGTGTGCTCTCCGTCGTTCGAAAAGCTGACAATAGCCGGGAATACGGCAATGTCTTGGCAAGGCGAAATTCCAATTAAAAATATAGCCAATTACTAAAGGATTTGGAATCAAATTGTAAGAAACGTGGCTGTGCGAAATGTGTTGCTCTGATAAGCGGATCTATGCGAGTACTCGTCAGGGCAGAAGTCAAAGTGCAAGTGCATCAAAGTGTTACGAGTACGCGATTTCGTTGGGGTTCGAAGGCACAATAAAAGCCGCCCGTGAAGTGCCCCGCTTTGGTTGTGCATCCTCGCGTGAACTTTCGAAAAGTGGCGCCATTTGCGGGGACAGCTCCTTTGTGATTGCATTGTTCTGCATATAACGTAATCAAAGCCAGAGCCCGCCCGGAACAGTCACATCCAGCCGTCGACTCTCTGTCATTTCACAGCAGTCAGCATGCTGCTGGCATATGAGTTAATATTTGTCTAGTTTCTGTGAGTTTCCCTTTTGTCTTCTGACTTCTGAGATGTCGGCTTTGTCGGGGAAACATGGCCATCATCCTGGCGCCTTTGTGCGAAAGCTTACAACAAATAGCACCACTTACACACTCTTTGAGAGTGGAACCCTTTAGCAGGATATAATGCACTTGCATGCGGCACACAAGCGGGTGTGTGTGTGTGTGTGTGTTTAGTAAGTGGGCGGTTCCACTGCGCCGTAAAATATGCAATTAGAAGGACATCAAAGCGGCATGCCGCCAGCCCTGTAGGCCTCAGCCTCATCATTAGTGCGCAGCCGTGTGTACATGCCATGTGTAAAGTATGTCAGTTTGTCAGTCTCTCTACAAGCGGAATACATCTCGCCTCTCCGGTTTCATACAAATATATATTTTTATATATTTTCTTATAAATAATTTTGTTCACTTTTGATAAAATGTCGCCACGACGCATCGTGCCGCTTTCTGCTCCGACTTTATTCTTCAACACTTGCGGACGGCCGCGCGAGGTCAATTGGCTTAATTAGTGTGTGAGAGGGTAGGAATAAGTTGGAGGGGGAGGGCGTGTGCGGGTTAGGCATCTTACAATCCTCAAGCGAACAAGCTTATACATTTGTTTTTTTCGAATGCGTTGGCATCGCTTTTAATAAAATCGACGCGATTTTCACTATCTAGAAACAGAAATCACTTTCATTGAGTGAAACCAAGAGAATATGCGCATACAAATCGGAATATTGGTGCCTTGTACAGAACTATTACGTATACAAACTGCACTTGCGAATGGACGCAATTCGTCAGAGCTGGCGAGTACAAATTATTCGGTGACATCCGTTTCCTCTGTCAGATAAGCTAAAGTGCGCAAAATGCACTTACCACAAGGACGTTAAGGGCAACCACAAAGTGTTATCAGCTCAAGAAAAGAAAACATAAAAGCACAACTCGAAAGCAAGTATACAAAAATGCGGGCCTCTTGGCTGTTGTTCGCCATGGCACTTGCAACGCTCAGTGTCAGTGTCAGTGCCCTGAAACTGGAGCAGCAGAAGGAGTTGAGTCCCAACGACAGGAACGGCCACACGGGTCTCCATCCGCGTCGGCGCAACAAGCTCAGCGGCGCCTCGACGGGCAGCCGTCGGCCACAGTTGCGGCGAGGCAAGGACCAACAAGGCACCGCAAGCGAGGAGGACGAGGATGAGGGCTACGATTGGATCGATGTGGATACCAGCGCAGCAGAAGACAGCTCACAGATGGCCCCCGAGCCAAACGCAGCGAGCAGTGCTCCCCGGGGTAAGTTCACAACTAGTCTTATCAGCAGAAGCAATGTATGGGTGACCTTTTTGCCGCTCGGGACTTCAAAAGCAGCATCTTATCGGTTGGGAGTGCTGTCTGTTTATTCATAAACAGATTCATGTTGCGGTAGCCTCTGTACACAAATCTAGCTTCAACTCTTTTGAATTTTTAATCAATTCAACAGTTGCAATGTCAGAACCTAATGTTGCCCCAATGTCACCGAAATTTGGCTAATCAAAGACGTACAAACATATTGATTGGCATACACACATTACATATATAGTTTTGTATCTGTTTCCATAATGTTTGCCTCATATTTTCACGTAATCCGCACATGTGATGATCTCTCATCCGCTTAGTCACTTAATCAAAGGCAATATTCAAGAGGGAATGAAATGTTTTAATTGAAAGTGCCTGATGATGAGCAGCTATAAGCTTCCATACATAGATATGTGTGTGTGTGTATCGAAAAACAGTGGCGTATGCTAGAATTTTATTCGGGGGTGAACTCTTAAGAAATTCATATATAATTAAAAAAATTCAATATAATTATGACTTCCTTTCATTTGAACCAGAAGAGTACTTGACCTATAATTAAACACTTAAATTGTTCTAAAACAAGTCCCAATATTTTGGTTTTTACAAAAAATATCTTATTAAAGTGACCCTACTTGTACTGCGAACATTAAATATCTTTCCGAATGTGGGCCAGAATATGACGTATTCGATTTATTTGAAACAAAAGTAGTTTCAATTAAAAGTGAGCGTTGAGAGCTTAATGCATTAAATTAATAAATTAAAAGCAGCCTATGTATACTGTACAGTACAAGTCCTTCCTCGATGCCCCTTCGGATCTATGCCACTGTCCACATGCATATGTGTATCTGCGTGCGAATATGAATCTAAATTGAAACTGTGTTAAAGACTTATTTAAACTACTATACCAACGGCTGTTTGCGGCTGCTGGCGCCAGCATATTCCACATTTGAGCAGACTCTTCCCGGGGGCAGCTCAACCTAGCCTGGGCCTGGGCCTGACCAAGCCAACACCAACACGAACATGAACACCATCAGGTCCATCAACACCAGCCGTCCGCTGAAGTGAGTTATGGGGAGTGTGTGATAAATTTGTTAGATTTCCAATGAAATGTTATTTTATGTTCTGCACATATTTGTCACTGGGGCTGCTTAACTGCGAGTCGCCTGCAGTTGCAAAATGGGAGCTCTATGAGAGCCGCGTCTGCGGTTTAATGCCTGGCATGCCAATGCATTTGTCGGCATTATCAATTCATTGACAATCATTAGAAATGCTTTGCATACTAATATGTGCCGAGTGCCTGCGGACTGTCCGGTTTTATTGTTATTTGTTTTGATGTGCGCATAAAGCCAATAATAATAAAACTATTATTTATGCGTGCATGTTGAATGTTTGATGAGCTGCCACCTTCTGCGGCGGTGGCCCTGCTTCAAAGTCAGCCACGCCCCAACAAGTCCATTGTGGCGACTATTTGGCCCCACTGTGGCCGAGTGATAACTGCGCTTGCATTGTTCGAGTACATTGTACCGGAGCCGGCAAATCTTGGCTCGAGCAATCAACTGCGGCGGCATTTGACATACGTTTGCGCAAAAAGAAATCCGTAACTCGGCTAAATTAGCTGCTATTGAGACGTTTCCTTTATTTATAGGCTACATCTGCCTGGGTGCTTCGGCCCATGTTGACAGCCTCTAAGATCATTGGCCACACTGTGACAGACGCCGCGCGAAGACTGCGCAACTTTGCAACTGTAATAAAAATAGCACTCGTCGTAGGCAAATAAAAAAACAAATCAAAGTGCACGAGCTGACAGCGATCGACTTAGAGCTACCCTGTAAGCCCTAGAAAAGTTCCCCTTTGAATGTTTATAAATGAATGGGTATTGGTTATAAGAGCTGAGAGAGTTAAAGGGTCAAACAAGATATGTTCACTAATTATTGTAACTATTGATGAAAGCATATTAATATTGAACATATACATATATATTGATAATAGCGCGTTATTGTCCTATCGTATGTATTGCAGCTCTAAAAAATCTACTAAAAATACGAGTGTTTAGAACTGTCGATTTCAGAGCGAGCTATTGCTTATTTGCATATGTTTTTAAGGATTTGCACAAGCATACCCTTTTAGCCTCGCAATTTGTTATAGGGTATGAGAACATGATCGTCTTATAAATAAATACGAAATATTGCCTATCAAAAGGAAATTTGTCACAGCTCTTACTAGCAATAAGCCATTCTTGCTAAGGACACACACATTTTAATTGCTGAAAATGTATTTTCCATTTGAAATCAAAATTAAATGCCGACAATATTCCGTAACGAACGCATGGAAATCAAAAATCATTTCACAAGACTTCAAAGTAAATGCTCTAAAATTAGTCATAACTAAAAACTGTCGCAGTCGCACGGGAAAATAGATCGTGGTATATGCCAAAAATACGGGAGGTAGACGGCAAAAATGGGGAAATTGTCGAACTTGTGCCCGCGCCGCCTGCTCACCGCAGCTCAGCAATTGCACACTTAATTAATGAGTAGTGCTTTTGATGTTTCGGAAACTTAAGCAGCTGGGCCCATATTTAGCGAGACGCAGAGTTCCCAGTGGCTGCCACAAAGCATGTGACAAAACGACATTTTTCACGCACTCAACGAAACTCTTTGAACCCACCCCAGCCAACTGACGCAGCCCCTCCTCACAAGGGTGCGGCATGTGGCGCACATGTTGCACGTTGTACGCTGCCTGCCTGCCTGCCTGCCTGCCTGCTTGCAACGCCAAAGTTCAACACCCAATGAGAAATCACTAAATGATGCGCGCCGCGGCAAGTGCTTAATAAGTGATCAGTCAGACACTTACACATGTATGTATGTGCATGCATAATAAGTATGTAAGCCATGTAGAAGCGTTTGCATAGATAAGTTGGCCAATTGCTGTGAATCGAACTAATTGTGCCCAGGGATCATCGAAGTCAACCAGCGAAACGACAGCGCGACACCATGTTGCATGTCTGTCTCCGGGCGGGAACATGTCTGCGTCCGATTCACATGGCAAAAATGTGGCATAAGCTGCGCCACATCGTGTACCTCAGCCACTTTTTGACAGGATTTTTAATGAGATCGGATTTTGCATTTTACCAGCCGGTTAAGGCTGGCTTTAAATTCGTGCTGATGCACTCGAAAAGGGTATGATAATATTTGCAAGAAGTATGCAGCACGTTAAAGAAGAAGACTGATCATTTATTATATTCTTGATATATATGTAGAAGAGAGCCGAAATATTGTTTCAAGATATTTTAACTCAACTTGACATTTTTGAGTTTTTTCAAATTTATGTTGTATATTTCTATATGTATGTATATATTTATGTTTACATTGTCTTGGGTTTTACTACTTATATATAATCCTAGTCCTGTCAGCATTGGATTCTTATATTATAGAAACGATCACTAAGCAATTTAAATATCCTTACCAAACTTGAAAATTACAAGACTTATTCTCCCGACTATATAATAAGACGCCCATAGGAACAATCGGTTGGAGATACAATCATATGTCTCTAAGGGTATTTAATCTTCGGATTGCCGAAGACTGCCTTGATATGCATTTGCACCAAACTTTATCTGACTGAGTTTTATTTTTTATTAACATATATGTATTTATATTTGCAGATATCTTCACATGTTGCAATCAGGTCTTTGGCTCATGTCGCACAGCATGCGAGAACGTAAGTAGCCGAGATCGATGCTCGCACATAAAGATTTTTATGTTTATGTATATTGAGAAAAGGTTCAACGATTTCCTTGGCTTTACATGAGAGTCTTGAGACAAAGATAGAATAAGTTATGATATACACACACGCACACACACACACATATGTGACCGACGACTGTTCGACTGTTTTGATCTGTTGATAAGGCGAAAAACTACTGTGTCGAACATTTCCTGGTATTTAATGCCAACGATCGATCGCAACGGGCCGCATACTAAACCAAGCGCCAGCTAGTCGTAAAAATAAGTTATTAGAATGCAATGCGCGCGGTAGGTTCAGAAAATTATTATGACAGGTAATTTCCATCATTCTAAAGAACTTTTCAACGTTGTTCAACGGCAACTTCCGTTGTCGCCGTTTTATTTTTTCTCGTTTGTTGCCTTGTCCCGAAAAAACGGTCAAATCGAGGCGCGATTAACTAGCTAATACTGCACAGATAGCTGAAATCCGACCAATTACGCTGTTAATTAGCATCCACCGCAAACAGGTAATTGATAGCAAGAGCAAGCGACCAATCCAACCTGTTTGCCACCAAATGCCATTCATAAAGTTAAGCATTTGAGTAACAAGCAAAAGAACGGATATCTGCGACAGGTTGAAGATCATATACTCTAGACTGTGTCTATATGAGCCTTATAGTTATATAGTATACCGATTCGAAACGATTTGAAAGTAAAGTGAATCAAGAAAAGGCTGAGTATGATTAAGATATCATGGAAAACGAACATTCCTATAGCAGCCATATGATACAAAGGTCCGATCCAGATCGGCCAGCCGATTACGACATATATGTGCAATGCCTGCTACCTTCATGAAGTATATGTACATGTTTATGTGGGTTCTGATAATTCTTCTAGGCATAACACATTTCGAGACAAGATCATAATACTCTTGGGAAGAGTATAAAAAACGTGTGTGTGTGTGTGTGTGTGTGTCACATACATAGCCAGTTGCCGTTGCTAAATGCCGCCTGGCACCTTGTCTAGCCGATTTGCAATCAAATCACCGACATCATTTAACTTTGTAATCATAACAATTTCTAAAACCAATTAGTTTCTGCAACAGTTTCTCGTTTGTGTGGCAGCAGAAAATGGGCTGTGTTTTTCATTTATAAATGCAAATGAAGGCATTAAATCTTTGCTCAAATTGAATCTGACAAAATGACAGCTACAGCTACAGGATAATACCCGTTCCCGGACCGGTTTATTGTATTGGGTGCAGCAGCAGCATCAGCAGCCGCAGCAGCCGCAGCACAGCATCAGATCGAATGGAAACCGGAACCCAAATTGAAATTGAAAACATCTCTCCAATCTTTCTCCTGCTGTACCCACACAAGCCCAAAAACGTGTGAAAAGTCGAGCCTGATCCCCGCTGGCTGATAATTGCGATTTCCGCACATTTTACTATTGACAAAATACTCCCTCTCCCCGATTCACTCAAAATCTGTCTCATCTGTCGCAGGCGTGGCCAAACAATAATTGCTCCGAGAGTGTGCCTATCTTGATGGCTGAAACAACTTAAAAAGATGTAGCACAAGTGAGCACGAAATGCCGGACCTGTACACTCAAAAAAAAAAACCAAGTACTACTTCTCAAATTTTAGAAAATTTTCCAAATTTTGCAAAACATTTTTTAAATGTCCAGTTTTAAAACGGAAACTAAGAAAATTTCATAACTTATAAAAAGGTTTTCCATTTTTTATTTTGTTAAATTTTTAAAAATTCGAACTTTGAGAATTGTTTACAGATTTAATATTTTCCCAAGAAACGGACAGATTTTTAAATAAGATGCAACATTAAAAAAAAGAAGAAATTTATGAGAGTTTCCTAAAACTTAGCCACCAATTTTTGTATGTGTAGTATTACAAGCGTGTCTCTCGGCATGTGGGTAGTGTGTGTGTATGTGTATGTGGGAGCGTGTCTATGTGTAACAGGCCATGACATTCATTCCGAAGAGCAACAAGGTTGTAAAGGAAGTTGGCCAATGGGTGCGTGTGTATGTGTGTATGCATGTAGATTGTGTTTGGTGCGAAGACAAGCCAGAAAGAGAGGAGTATAAGATCTTTAATAGACATCGGTGGACTCAGATTACTGAGGCAGATAAACGAGCCGAAAAATTTGTTGCTTGCCTTATTTATGATCCAGCGGGTTGTCCCGCAGGCTGCCCTCAGAAACGAGCAACATCTCGAGTGTAACATAATACACGTGCTAAGAACAGACAATGGAACCTCCAAGCCGACTGCAGGGTAGCCCAAGACTACAACTTGTGAGACAGCCCGGAGGTGGTGAATATGCTGCTGCAATTAAATACTGCCAAATTTTATTGAAACCCAATCGCAACTTAATTAATGAGAAGACATGTACAATACAAATAGTCAAATAGTATTTCAAATTAAAAATATAGATGAAAGGAAGGATTTTTGTCAACAACTTAATTGCGGACTGGTTCAATATGATCCATGTTCGTGTTTCAGTAGCACAGTGAAGCCATAATCTAATTGTAGTTGGTTTATGTCCAATAATGACTACTTCTTCTACTTGTCTTCCACTTGCAGCTATCGTTGGTCCAGTTGGACTATGGGAGTGGACGCGAGGAGCCCCGCACAGAACTGAGAAAGTATTGCCAGCTGCATCAACTAGAGTTTTGGAGCTGTGTAAATCGCACCCTTGAAGGTAAATGTGATTGGCCGAGTATATATGAAGATTTCTGACTTTGATTTATAGCGGTTGACAGGGGTAAATCCTGGTCCGGTCGTCGATGCTGTCAACTGGCAGTTCTGCCAAAGTGCAAGAACTCCTGCGCAACTGCAGCTGCAAGCCAGGAGGTGACTGAAGTCTGCCGGCGCAGCGACGAGCAAGTGCTCTACGATTGCTTCGAGCACCAGGAAGCGGCAGACAGTTGCTGCGGACAGGCGCGCACCTCCGAGTGCCTCCAGGTAAGCCACATCCAATACAAAGCAAATATTGTATTTAGATTCCATTTGAATCAGCATGAACTTATCTGAATATATTTAAGAACGAATAGCATTCCTGACATATTTGTTGACCAGGAAATTAAGGTTTCATTAAGGCCAAGCTTAAGAAAGCATGAATGGAATTTTCATATTCTTTCATAGGCCTGCCGGGAAGTCTTTGAGCCCCCAAATGAAACTGGAACGGGCAACGGCGATGGAAAACTGGTAGATGAGACATGTGGGGAACGGAATGCGGATGTGCTGCAATGCATACACAACCACACGGATATGACACCTCCGTTGGACGTTGAGAAATGTAAGATGCCAAGATGCACCACTATTGATATATATTAAATATGATCAGCTCGAATTTTCTTTACCAGATTTGCCATGCTGCGAGTACAGTCGAGAGGAGAAATGTCACCATACGTGCACAAAGGTGCTGCAAGCCTCAAAGTTGCATCAACAAAAGGAGCGCAGTGATGTTATCTTTGCGCGTCTTGAGGCAGGCTGTGGCATGCCGTTGCCCCATCTGCCCTTTTGGCAGTGCTTTCTGACGGCCACACGGAAGCTGTATGTGCCGGCAGGTGCACACTCACAGCGGCGGCCCGAGCTGGCGTCCAACGGAGCCGAGGAGCCCAATAAGTTGGGCATCGATTCCGCCAAGCGCCAGTGCTGTGAGCAGGCCAACAGCCACAAGTGCCGCCGTCTGTGCACCCAAATCTTCACCAACGGTTGGTGGGAGACACGCGTCAGCTTTGATACTGAGTGCTTGGAGCAGCCCGCAGAGCTGGACCTAAGGCGCTGCATTGAGAGCGTAGATGCGCCCTGTGAGCTTGGTTGTCATGGCCTAAGCTTCTGCACAAACTTTAATAATCGGCCGACGCAGCTCTTTCGCAGCTGCTCGACCGCACATGATGCGGCGGCCCGCGAGGATCTGTTGATGCTGCAGCAGCGTGGCTTTATACGCGTGCTGGGCCAGGAGCTTTTCATCAAAAATACCACGCGCTGCGCCCCTGATAAATGGCAGGCACTCGTCTGTGCCCTACAGCTCCAGCCATGCACCCGAGTTGGTCTTTATAATGGGATTTGTAGAGAGGATTGCACAGAACTGCTGGACGAGTGCTTGGACTGGACCAGGCAGCCGCAGCGACCACAGGCGATCTGTGATCGGCTGCAGCCGCCAACAGCTGAGGACGAAGAACCGATGCCTTGTCTCTCGCTACGTACGTACTTAAAAGGCATTGATACAGCTGAAGGAGCAGGCACAGAATTGGCCGTCAATTCACCTTGCGCCTCTAAGCCGTGCAATGTCAGTGAGGCATGCGTGCTCCAAAGGAATGGTCGCCAAGGCTACTCTTGCATACCTGGTTGCAGCTTGGGACAAGCCTCTGCGCTAATCGTGCCTTTTGGGGCATATGTTCGCGTGGGAAAGACTCGCAATCCAAATGGTGGCCTCGCCAGCGCACAGCTGAGTGCCGAGCACGTGGTCTGTCGATGTGGACTGCGTGGCAATGTAGATCAGTGTCAGCCACTTCCCAGCTACATCCACTCAAACTGTGTGCTCCCGGGTGGGCGCAGCTTTTCTCACGGCTCATCCTTTCATCTGGAATGCAATCTGTGCAGTTGCTTTGCCGGGGAGATAACCTGCACCAAACAGCAGTGTCGTCTGGCAGGCTATGTGGATGCAGGCTATACGAGCCTACCATGCAATTGCCCTGCGCACTATGTGCCTGTCTGTGGGTTTAATGGCAACACCTACCCCTCCGCTTGTGTCGCCAAGTGCTTGGGTTTGATGGAGAACAGCTTCGTATATGGTGCCTGCAATGCCCGTAACGCCTGTCAGGGGGCCACAGGTGGTGGTTCACCTAGCTGCCCATCCGGCACCCAGTGCCTGGAGAGGCGACAAATTTGTCTTTCCAGCATGCAGAGACCATGTCCACAGTATATTTGCGGTAAGTAAGCCAACCAGACCATTCGATTGCAATGCGTTAAACGACTTTACGACTTTGCAGTGAATGTATCCGCCTCCAGCTGTGGCACTCAGCACACAGAGGAGCTGTGCGATACTGAGGGCAAGACTCACCCGAATGCCTGCTCCCTGTTGCAGACCAACTCTCAGTTAGCCTATTGGGGAGCATGTCGGCCGGAGCACGACACCGGCAATGAGTTGAGCCCAGTCTGTGGCATCAACGGAGTAACCTATCGCAGTAGATCCGCCGCATTATCCGAATTTGTGCATGTTGATTATGTGGGCCGATGTCGGGAAGTTGGGCTGTTGGTCAGCGATATGGGGCGTCGCTGTCGAACTGTCCAATGTCCGAGCCCTGTCTCGAAGCATTGCCATCACATTGTGCCACCGGGTGCCTGCTGCCCCATGTGTGGAGGCGCTGCTTTCAGGATCATATACTCACGCAAGCAGCTCGACAGAGCTTACTATGCACTTCGTGGTCAGCAAAGCTCTTTGCTGACATTGCGTGGCATATTGCAGGAGCTAGATCACCTGGTTCAGGTGAGCGATTGCCAATTGACGGGCTTTCTCACCATGGAGGTGGGCATCTTTGTGGCACTCGTGCCCCGTGGTCGACCCACTTTACTACAGCTGAAGGTTTGCGAGGCTGAAGCGGAGAAAATCTCATCCCTGATAAGCTCACAGTCACCGAGAATTACAACTAATCTGGCGCTTTCCAGCCTGTCAGTGTCTCATATGCTGGAACCCACGATGAATGGCGCCGCATTAGTCTCACCCCACGGATTCGCTATTTTAGCCATCGGACTGCTGTCATTGGCGCATCTTCGGATCGGGCGCAACATAGATATTTAAGAGTGTAGCATAAGGCAATAATACGGTTTAACAAATCAAGTGAATTCTTGGTGCCAAACATTTAGTGGTTTAGTAAGCAACCCCAGCGTGCCTTTAGTAGGTAGGGATTGACCCTCTGTATGATGTGATATTAGCTGAAGTACTTGTAAATTTATATCTATGGCAATATTAAAGACATGGATGACATGATGGCTAGATAGTAAATACTCCTAAGTTTCAATTGTACCAACCAAAGCAGCGTTGACCTTTTGCGCTAATTTACCTATGTTTACCGCTAGTCTAGAGTAATAACTAAAATGTTAACAAATTTTACACATTAGTTTTTACCAGGGTTTTCTTTAAAAAAAAAACTCACACAGAGATAAGTTTATATGAAGTGCTTTATTGTTCATTGAACCGCATCAAACCATTATTCCATTGTTTGTTATCACTTAAACCTAAGCCGCATGCCTTAAGATACCTCCATTGGCACGACCTGGACACGCTCAGTGATCTGCAAATCTTTGATTGTTGTGTGCAGTGTCGCTGTGGAGCCTTTCTTAAATTTATAGTTCAGCTGGCGCACGCCTTTCTTGTTGGCCAGCTCATAATTGCGCAAATACTCGGTGCTATCCTTGCGTATCACGCATAAATCAATATTTGATCCTGATCCAAGATCGTTGAAGACACCAGAAGCAATAGCATCACGCACCAGCAACTTGCCCTCCTCCTCAGTTAAATCGGGTCTCCAACGACTCTCAAAGACGGCCATAGCTGCTAAGGAGCCCGAGCCCATGGTGGCGTATGGCAATTTGTCGGCGCTACCGTGGGGATGAATGGAATATATGTGCGGGCCGTATTTATCGACACCACCCAGGACCAGAGCAGCACTAATGTGGCCCTGGTAACGGAATAGCATTTGCTTCAGTATATTGTTGGCGCATACCACGGGCACCTGGCGTTCCGTGTTGAGTCGGTGGAGTTCCAGCTGAGACGAAATCAAATCCGTGGTCATTTCGGTATCGGCGGCAGTGCCGGCACCACAGCAACTGTGACGAGCGATTGTTCAGATAAGTAACCATGTATGTACATAAAAATACGCTCTACTCACTAAATGTTTTTAGCCAGGTAATGGATCTTAGCGCAGTTTTTGTCAGACACAATGGGTCCCTCAGTGGCACGCGTGTCTGCACCCAAAATAACACCATCCTTGTAAATGATGCCAACAATTGTGGTGCCCGTTTTCGTTGTTGTCGGCGGCTTGAAGCCTCCCTGCAAGAGGGCAGCATTACTGAAAATATAAAAAATGTACGTGAAGTCGTGAAGCTAAAGGCAATATCACAAATACTAATTCTTACCGCCGGCAATTGTCGAAATTAAAGCCAGCACGGGGCATATCTTGAGCCAAATTCATATTGAATTATTATTTTATTTCTTTAAAATCTCCAAGCGGAATGACAGTGCAAATGACAAGCAAGAATTGTTGATATTATTTATCGAGAAGTTGCTATTTATTTATCGGGTATCGAACTTGACGCGGCGATTTATCGGGTTGCTGTGTTTTGTTGCAGCCCTGAGACAATTATTAGGAGACTTGGATGGCCGCTTTCCATAAATATAATGTAAATTAATGTTATAATAAGCTATACTTATGGTATTTTATTTTAGTTTATTAATTGTATATATTTCAGACCAATATGTTGCCTATTAATTATAAAAACGGATTTTGTAACTGCTTCCGTTCCTTAAGTCACGACTGTGACTCGCAACATTAATAATACCAAGTAACAGTATTCATGTATTACACATGCTCCCTTCCCGTCGTAATCAGCTGTTTACTTCTTGATTATTTGTGCGGAAAAGAAACATATTATTTGTGAATAAACTGCAATGGCGGCGGCAACGAAACTGCTGAAAAAGTCTTTGGGCGCCTTTACACAAATACAGCAATGCCGAAGCAATGGTAAGTGACCATTAACATAAGCTTATTAAATGGCACATTCAGACCCTTTATGTAATGCCGGCAGCTTATGTACTTTTCTAGAGAGTATTATAATTGGGCATTAATTGTGAACTATACTGAATTATTAAGTTACTGTTTTTTAATTCCAATTTTAGCAAACTTCTCCGCCAGCGCCTCAGTCGGACAACGCAATGAACTATTTAACCAAGAGCAGCGACGTCAGAGGGATGCGGTTGGCCGTATTGAGAAGATCGAAGTACGTTATTTGGGGCTACCCGAGGACGTGACGCTGGTTATGAACAGCAACATCTCGACGCCATTCAATTGCGCGCAGCATTTAAGCGAGGGACACTGCAAGCGGTCTGCGCTGGCCTTAGTAGATGGCAGTGTTCCGTGGGATATGCACAGACCACTGCAAGAATCCTGCACATTGCAACTGCTTAACTTTAATGTCTCCGAGCCTCACGTGGTCAACAAGTAAGTGGGATGGACGAGCACCATGGCGTACGGCACTAATAGTTTACTTTTTAACATTAAAGGGCTTTTTGGCGCACCTGCAGCTTCATGCTAGGTGCTGCATTGCAACGGGCCTTTAGGCAGGAAGCAAACCTACAGTTGCACAGTTTTCCGGGACCAAACAGTGAGTTTTAATCTTAGATCTGGTTTGACAATCAATCACTCTCAGATATTTCTAGTTAAATCGGGAAGTTTTGTGCATGACATCGTGCTTGGTGTCCAAAACTGGGTGCCGACCAAAGCTGAGATGCGGGCCATTTCGGCAGAAATGGTGAAGTTAGCAGCACAGGATTTACGCATCGAGCGATTGGAAGTGGATCAGGAATTGGCGAAGGAAATGTTCAAGGATTCACGCTACAAGAGCGAGCAATTGCCTAGTATTGCGCAACAAAATCAGAGCCGCGTGACGCTTTATCGTTTGGGCGAACATATTGACATTTCGCGCGGCCCCATGGTGGCATCCACCCGTTTCCTGGGCAAGTGCACAGTTTCAGCGGCACACAAGTTGGCCAATGAAGGTCCATCGAGTGCATTTTATCGCATACAAGGCGTGGCCTTGCCCATCGGCTTTGCTCTGAATCACTTAGCCTACGGTTTGCTGGAACAACGCGCCCAGAAATTGGTGAGTCTATATATATATATATATATATCTATATCAATCGAAACTACGTTATCTTTTTCGAAGGAACATTTGTTTTTTATTGATTCAATTTATTAATACTTTGTAGAATTCTGCTCGTATGCCTAATGAACCGTTTGAGGAGCAACGACAAATGCAATTATCGTAAATATAAATGGGAATCATCATGAGGTTCTTTAATATTTAAAGCTTTATTCTAGTAATTTTTACCATTTATATTAAAGATCGTTACAAAAAGTTTCAAGTCGCGCACTTAAACGTAAATATATGTTTGTTTATTTGTATAGTTACAAATTCGTTAAAGATCTCTCTTTACTATATACAAAATGCCTTCTAATAGGCACATTGGCACAAATTTATCGCAATAATTGCCTTATGCTCTGCTTAATTCTGCGGTCTTCTAGATTACAATTGTATATTAAAACATAGACAATGAAACAAGCTCACATAGTATATACAGACATAAACTAGTTTTGTTTCGAACAATACATAATTCATATAATTTTTGGTATGTTTGACTGTACAAGAGAAGATTTTTAATCTAATAACAATTTACAACCTCTCATCAAAAATGATAACATCACCATAATTAATAATTTTGAATCTGTATACGTGACTTGTGCTTAACTTTTCAATGAGATTCTCAACGCAAGTCTATGCTTTTGAATAAACCTTCTAGATCGTGCTCATGTACGGCAATGATTAACATTATAGCACCTCCCACAAGTATACCCAGTATTTGAATGACTATGGCCTTTGGGTCGCGAACAAGGTCTGGATTGTGAGCCACGCTCATCGTTGGTACCAAATCAGCGAATGCAATGTATAAAAACGAGCCCGCAGTAGCCGCATAGATCCATTTCGTCATGCCATCACCGATTCCAATAAGTAGCAGACCAATAGCCATTCCCACAAAGCTCAGCACCGAGCTGATAATATTCATATAAATGGCGCGACGTATGGAGATACCGGATTGTAGCAGTAGCGCAAAGTCACCCAGTTCGTGTGGTAGCTCGTGGCACAACACGGCTACGGCAGTGGCAAAGCCCGTAACGGGATCGCTGCCAAAGGCAGCTCCAATTGCCAGACCATCGGTGAGATTGTGCAATCCATCACCAATTATTACCATAAATGCTACGGGAGTTAGAGGGCGATCTGGCCTCTTCTGATCCTCCTTTGTCTCGTTCAGCATGATATTCAGTTCACGAGGTGCCGTAGCCACTTCTGTTGCCTGTATCTTGCCCGTATCGCTAGGACTGTGACCGTGAGCGTGACCGTGACCATGACCATGGCTATGGCCATGACCATGCTCCTTGCCCTTTAGGAGCGGAATCACGTTTTCCAACACGTACATAAACACGGCTGCCAGAAAGGCAGCGCCACACAGCATTGCCGCCTCGTTGCTGTGCTTGTGGCCCTGGTCCTGATCTGTCAAGCTTGAATTTTCCAATGCATGCTCGTGCTTTTGTTCCTTGAATAGGGCATGTGGCAGCAAGTGCATAAGCGCGTCTCCAGCCAGGGTTCCCACGGCTATGGCGACAAGGAATTTCAAGGTATTTTGATAGGCGACCGTCTTCATAAGAGGAACAAGCACTACTCCCAAAATTCCGCATGCTTAAAGGGCATATGTTGTTTATTCGTTGTCGAGATTTGAGTTGAATGGGATATTTACCTGAGAGCACAAACATGGAGGTGCTTGCGTAAATCCAGGCTGCAGACAGTCGAATGTTATATTACAGTTAGATGGCTGATGGCTTTCTCAGTGCACTTACCATTCCAAATTCGACCTTTTCTGTCGAGATTCATATGGCGTGGGTCCTCTGCCGGTTGCATGCATACTCCATTATCGATCTGTGCCAACAGGGCTGGGCACAGTTTCATGAATGCGCTGGGCGTGATAAGGACACTGTTGATGAATTTAGTGTACTCCTCCTCCAAGTTATGATTTTCCGTCTTCACTATATCACGGTACAGCTTATTTCGGTGTAGATCATTGTGGTCCACAAGAAGCGTGAGCAGCGACCTTGGCGATAGGCATGCGGCTTCAGGCAAAGGTGTACTATCGAGGGAAACTGTAAAAGGAGATGCTTGAATTCTGGTCTATAATCAATCCCATTGCGAGCTTGTAAGTAGCAAGGCGGCATTACAATTTTGAACATGAATTGAACATTAAAGTGGATGTTTCCTGCTACAAAGTTTTTAACCACAAAATTGATCCACTGAAAAGTGTATGAAATGTGTTGATCCATGTCTCGAGCCACAGAAGTGATAAATCTGGTTCACAAACGGAACCGAAATGGATCATTAAACGGAATCGTTTGATGGGCCTGCAGCCCTGGTCAGTTGTGAGCAGAATCTCAATGGCACGTTTATGCCTGTGTGCTGTACAATTAACGGTAAACCTCAAATGTGGTACAAACACGCAAAGTTAAAAGTTATGGTGCGTTTTTAATTTCCGCGTCCACATTGTTGGCTTTTGATTGCCAGGTGACAATGGAGATCGCCTTACTGACATTTTGTTGACATTACTTCTGATTAGCACGTACGGACCAGCACACACACATATGTAAGTAGATGTATTTTAATTAGCACAAAATTCGTTGTTTAAACAAGAGTGCACTTGTGTCTGTGCACTCGCAGATAATTTATAAATGCAGTTAAGGTGCATTAACAGGAAGCGATGCACGTAGACCCACTATTGTAGTGGTAGAACCGACTTGGTCAATGCAGGGAAATGGTTTTGATCATCACCTTGAAAACGTGCTTATCCCTATATGGCAGCCATGATTTTAGATTATAAGTATTATACAAATGACAACAAGATCAAATAGGCTGCCTTGCACTTGAAGTAGCCAATTGAAAGCAATATCAGGCCACAGTCTATTTAAAATATTGTAGGGCAGCGGTAAAACCGTTAGACTAGCAGATGCTCTGCCTCAAGCGAGACAGACACACATACATACATACATACATATATATGTATATATGTATCTACATTGTGCTATCCCTACCAAGCAATTATTACCAAGTGTTTTTTTTTGTTTTTGGAGAAAAACCCAATTTACTGAAAAACACTTGCCAATTGACTTGGATTGCAGAACAAGTTCTCCCCCATTATTATGTCTGTTTATCCAATTTTTAACTAATTTAATTTAATTCAAACTTTCCAGTATCGAAAGTAATAAGAAAATATATTGAGTTTGCTTCTTCATGGGAAGCTGATCTGGCTGTACTCTTAGTTCATTTAGACGTCACCTTGGTTGTTCATTCGGACAGGTGGACGGACAAACGGATGGCTCAACAAATCTAATATACTCTTTATCTATTTGGAAAGACGGAATAAGTAGCATAACAAGCGAGAGACTTGCAAACATAATAGTTTGTTTATAATCCACATGAAGTACATGTCAGCTTATAATTGTCGTTTAAGTTTCCATTTACTCGTATTGTTTGCTCATTGTCGTGGGTGGGTAGCCTGCAATTTTCCATTGTGCAACATCCCAGCCGCTCGTCGATTGTGTTGGGAATATGTGTCATTGCTTAAGGGGAACCTGTTGTCGCATAACCTGGCTAAGCGAACGTAAATATCTCGCTAATCCCTTTACTGGTAGCAAAACAAACTTAAACGGTGCTGCTATAAAAGCTGTTTATTACTTGATCAAATATTCCTATCTGCTGTTTAAATAGTCCAATAAAGTTGTGGTGTCGCGTTGAAATTCCGGGTTCAAAATAAAGGTACATAAATCTTACCACTGCTTTCCCGCGGGTGGCGATGCTTGGGGTCGTGCATTTCGCGAAACTCAACGGTTTGGTTCCTTTCCATGCGCTCGGCGTTCTGTTCCAGCTGCTGACTGGTCAGTTCTACATCGCTGAGCGCGTCTTCAGGACTGGGATTGGCGGTGGTCGCATTGTGCTTGGTGCTGTTGTAGCCCACTGGTCGGTGCTCTTCTATGGTGTGCGCGGGGTCGAATTCAATGTGCCCAAGGCCCAAGCTGTACATCAAATGCTCCAGACCCTATGAGTAAACAACCCAATTAGAATGAATGCAAAAGTTGCTTTAAAATGTAAGAAAAATGACTGACTGACTGACTGATTGAGTGACTGACTGATTGATGATCACCTCAGATAGAACCCTGAAATTCTTACTGTATTCACGCATAGATTTTGTTTGGGTAAATTCCACCTGTAACTGTGGAATATTGGCGGAAAACGGTTATATGTTATTTTATTTATCAGCCGATTTTTATGAAAATTTATTCTAGTTGTGTTTTCTATTGTCGTTTAATTATTTTTACATTATAGTTGAACTGTTATGGTTTCTTTAGTGTCTTAAACTCCATTATTGCATAGGCATGGTTAAGGATGCTTTCCCCATATTTATCACGGTTTCGACTTTTAAGTAATTTGACAAACAAGTTAATTTGCACTCGAGCACATTTGGCACATTTAAGCTCTATGCTAATTTGTCTATAACCCCGATTCTATTCAGGTGAAATATTTACTCAGTACGGCGCTTGCGCCTGGCTCACGTGTTAAACGTAGACGCGCGGGAATCTCACAAATAATTACTTGATTTACTTGTCACCGAGCAAAACAATTATATTTACATGCCTGTGCGTTTCCACGTACATATTAATGATGAAAATTGTATGGGGTCTGGGAGCGCATCTAATTGTCTTGACAGCGGCTGTCTATTGGCATGGGCGTGTGCTCTGTTCGTTAAGAGATGACAGGCTGGTTAACTACTTACACGCTTATCAGTTTATAATGCAGAGTAATTACAGAATCTGGCCGACAATGATTACCAAATAAAATGTTGGGACGGCGGCAATCCGTAGAGGGACGTTATTTTGTATGTGAAGTCAGTCTTTGCAAATAAAACAAACACGCGCTAATAGTAAAGCAGAAACAAAACAAAACAAGTTAAAGTGCTCTAATCGGCAGTGCCCGACTACGAGATACCCTATAACAGTCTATATATTATTTTCTACGCGTTGGAACTTCTACACCCATATGCAGGGTGAAATTCTCTAGCACTTCGACGTTATCCTAAACTGAAAATCGATTTTGGGTAAACATTTATCGAGGATCTCTACGTTTCACATAGCTCATAAAGTCTCTGCGATCAATCCTTCATTAAGACGGACATGGCTAGCTCGACATGGTGCTGACCAAGAATAGATATACTTAATAGGATGGGGAAAGCCTTCTGCCTGTTACTCACACTATAAGCCAGGGTATAATAAAACCAAAAGCTTGTGCCAACTGCACAGAAATTGATGGGCCACTAAACCCGCCGCGGATTTACTTTCATTCAACAAATTCTATGCCAAGAGCTCGTCATGTGCTGTGGAATTCAGCTACTTATTATCACCGGGACACGCGCTAATCCGCAAATCGAGATTGAAGCTTGTGCCCGCTTAGTTAGCATGCCGCATACGTAACCAGGCTTTCAAGTGTATGGAGGTATTGCGTAGTGTCGCCGCCGCCAACGTCTACGCATGAGTAATGCCAATTGGACTTGGCTGCATAGTTTATGGCGGGTGTTAGCATTGCCATAAAGCATATATGAACACATACATATATACACCTGGATATATAAGCAGTACATAGATATAATATGGTCAACGGCAGTTGCCACACTTTTATTAGACGCACACATATATGTTTATCAAAAAGTATTTGAATACATTTAATGATATGGAATATTCCATTATTTCATTAATAATTATATTCTAATTTGACAGAGCTTGTCATTTACGTACTGAAACTGATTTAATCATTTAAATTAGGTTGAAGTATATACTACCAATGCAGGGATCAAGGTCAGAGTTACAAATTTTTGCATGCTTCATCCTGTGGACACATCGTAGACACAAATTTTCTTCCAAACTTGAATTTTTCCTCTTAAATGTGTTTATACTCTGCTCACTGTTTTTATTTTAATTGTATGTGTTAGTTTTTTCTGCTTTGACGAGAATGCGAAATATTAGTTTTGTTCTTAGAATAAAACCTGATTTGGGTACCTGGGTACTTGATTCGTCAATGTCATCTTCTAGTCCTTTTACAGTCTATTACTTCCATTTCGTGCACTCTAACCCAAATTTGTTATGCAAAGCTTGTCTGTGTTCTTCCATAATTGATCTTCTTATCAGAGTCTCAAACATCCTAAATAAATATGAGATACTGTTCTTCCATTGAAAAAGTTTCATGCTCATATCCCCAGTAATTGCTTTAATACTTGTATATAAAACGAAATGAGTAAATTGTATATTTTGTGCATGGTCCGTCCGTCTGTTAGTTACTTGAAACTTGGCATATATACTCGTGTATAACGACCGGGCGTGGGAAATCAAGAAAACCTATATCTTCTACAGTCTTAAAGCTAAGTAATCAATTTTGTATACATATTCTACCTGCGCCCACTGGGGGCATGTCGGGTAATTCTATATATCTTGATAAATTTGCCGGGCTATTATTGAACTATAAACTAGTTGCTTGTTTCGTATTGGGGTAGCATTATTGATTCAATACTCATCAATAGGAGTTTGTTTCCGAAAGTCTTTGGTTATTTCATTTTATAAAAGATCGTTTAACTTCATTTCTCTAGCCACCGTGTCAGCCGGAATTAACGGCCATGGACATAACGGACATCGTCTCTTTGCACAATTTTTAACGTAGTAGGTTGAAGTGGTTGTGGCCTTGCTGTGCAGGTCAATGTTGACTGTTATTACCCAAACCCATTAAAAATAGTTAAAAAGGGTATAATGTTTTTGTGCTAACGTATGTAACAGGCAGAAGGAAGCCATGTCCAGCTGTCTGTCTGTCCGCCTTTCTACCTGTATTAAATACACGTCAATCTCAGAAACTATAAGAGCTAGAGTCTCGATTTTTTAAACATAAGTCCACCAAGTGCCTAGAGTTTCTATGCATATCTCTAGTGCCCGCGCTGTACGAGTTTTTTGAGCATATCTCCTATAAAACACACAGATCCAGAATATTCCACTATTAAAATCCTCTGCCGTTCCCCCCAAAGTTATAAAAGAACGGATTTTTATAATGTTGTTTTTTTTATAAAAGGTAAATAGTATCGTTTAGTCGGATTTTCTCTGATGAAAGCTGCTCTCATAATAATAATCTCACCTATTTTGTGTGGCAATCTTTTCATCAAATCGGACAGAGCACACAGCGATGGCGCTGTAGATCTGGTCCACCAAATTCAGATCAGATATCTTCAGTCTCCAACAGTCTCTGATTTACAAATGTGTGCATATATATGAGTCTGAAGCAACACTAGTACATATGTTGATACATCGCAACGTGTAGGCTAACCGAGACATAACAGTACGTCAAGATTTTGATTAAATTTATGACAATGTTAAAGCTAAGATCCCATCAGCTGCGTCTGACTAAATAATGGTTCGTCGTACGCCGCAGACAATAAAAAGTTTTGCGTATCTCAGAGCGAGTATAAAGATAACTAATACTACGATTACTAAAGCCCTAGAAAAGTATCTACTTATGCCCCTTAGCTGTTCATATTGCTCACTTTGCCAATCAATGCTGGCCTCAGCGCCCTTGCAAATGTTTGAGAAAGCGTATTACAGCTTAGTCCCAATGGGGCAAAACATAAAAGTGGCCGAACGACAACTTTTGGCCAATGCCACAATCGCTAATCAACAAAATTGCAACACATGTTGATAGATTAAAAAACAAAAACAAACAACAGAAACAAAAACAATATAAAAAAAAGGTACTAATTTTATTTTGCCTCGGCAAAAAGTTGCTAACGGAGCGAAGCGGAGCGTGTTTTGACGCTTACTCAAATGTCTGTGTTTTAGATGAAGTACCAGGTTTGTGCGGCTTTACCTCAAAGCTAATGGTGTTGCCGCTGCCATACTTCTGGAATATCTGCGTCACATAACGATTATATTCCGTGGATGCGTAAGCCGTGCTCCACCAGACCGAGCCGATTAGCAGCAGGTAGGTTACGATCTGTTCCAGCGCCATTGCCAATGTTTATCCAAATCGAGCTCTATAAACTACACTTTCTCCACAGTTATTTTATTTTTATTTTTTTTGCAATTAGTTTCGTTTTGCTCTTATTTTTGGTTATTATTGGTTATTTTTTGTTATTCTTTGGCAATTTGTGCTGAATAATTACACCTTTCCGATCATTTCCCCGCTAATTTCAATTTAAATGCCGACTCGGGCGGCGCAACTGTTACTGATCCCGTTCGGCGGTCTATTGAACGACCGTTTCGCCCACGCTCCGCTTATGTACTGATCCCAGCGAGTCGCTGGCGATCTGCTGCTCGCTCCTCCTCGCACTCGTCGCATTTTTAAACTGTTGTCAGTCGCTGGAAAAGCTTTCGAGAGCTTTCGTGGCTCGTTTGATTTTCGTTGGCCGTCTTCTAATGGGCTTTAATGCAGATAACAGCTTTGAACTTTAAGGGACTCAGCTCTCAGCCTCAGCTATTATAAAGGTTTGAGCTTCACGTTTGTAGAAGAGTTATAAGATTATAAGGGCTTGACCTAGGTTATTCATGTTTGTATAGGGTATTATAAGAGTTAGAGCTGGATATTCAAATTTGTCTAGAGTAATGTAAGGGTTTGAGCGTAGGGAATTAAGAGCATAGATATTCAAGTTAGTATATATTTTCCTGAAATGTGTAACGCCTAAAATTAGATATTTCCGAAGTCATTAGGTAACTAGTCTCTCAGTTTGAACGCTCTTGTCAAAATCCGGAACCGGCAGAATCAGAACACTATACCATATAGCACCCATATGTAATACTGTCATCTAGCTCTAACGCCTTTCAAGATGCTTTGACCAAACTCAGCAAATACGATATATATCTGCGAAGCCCTACTGAACGATTATTAAATTTTCTGCTGTTTGTTTTTTTAGCACTTTATTTAACTCTATAAAGTATAATTCGATTTACGCAAGTACAAAATTTTATCAATAATATACTTATTTGTACTTATTTTATGTAAAATAATATCTGAAAATTGTAATGCATTATTGTATTGGATTTGTGTTTGTCTATTGGATATTGTGCTTAGATGCTGAGGAACTGATATATATAAATATACATAATATTACATATAATATAGATATACTAATGCTATTGATTCAGCAGCCTGCTTAATTCAAAGACTTTCAGAATTTTGTAAATATGTACACTAAAAAAATTGATGTTTGGAAAAGCCCGCTGTGCGCTATAAAAGTATGGGCAGAAATAATCTTACCCAAATGCTTATCATGCGAACTACTCATAATTGATTCCTACAAGAAAGGCACTGATTGCCATGAGTTATTCAAACTTAGTCGAACTTATCCTGATTTGGCATACAGATAAAGAATTTGGAGCACCACATGTTTATAGCCTGTGAGGTGTCAGCCAGCCATTGAACCGGATTGTGTATTGTCAGATAGTAGATCGGAATGCCGGACAGTATTATTACAGTGCCAACACCCACCTCAGTGGGTGATTGCGAGCACGATGCGATCACCAAAAACAGACAAACAATCAGATAGATGATCGGAAGCGAGAGATTGACGCGTATAGGTCGCTCCGTCTTGGGCTGCTTGTAGCGTAGCCATAGCAGACCAGACACAGAGACGAGTGTAAAGAGCGCTTCCACGTAGCTGACATAGTTGATGAGCACGTATGTGTCCTTAATGAATAGCAGCATCAACGTAATAATACACTGTAAAACAGAAGGTGTTTAGTATGTTGGCTTACTAGACGAATAGATCACAGCCATTTACCAGGAATATTAACGATGGCACCGGCGTCAGGCAATTGATGTTTATCAGCGAAATTGCTGCTGGCAGGTGGCCATTGCGTGCTCCGACGAAGAACAGGCGAGAGGATGCGAAGATGGCGCCATTCAGTGAGCCAAATGTCGAACATGCTACCGCAAAGGGCATGATCCACGACAAGAAGCCCAGCATCTTGTCTCCAAAGGTAACAGCCACCGCATCCGATGAAAGAATCTCATCAGTGGAGAGCACCGAAAAGTATGCAACATTTGTGACCATATAAATGACCGTGACCACCGGCATGGATATGCAAATGGCGCGTGGTAAATTGCGGTACGGATCTTTCAGTTCCTCGGTCACGAAATTCAAATAATTCCAGCCGGAGTATGAGAAAAGGCCGCTGTAGAAGGCCAGAGCTATAAATCCCGGCTCCTTGAGCCCGCCACTGAATGGCTGCTCCCAATGCTCCGTGTTGCCGTCCGCCAAGTACCACACGCCGGCACCCACAATAACCATCAGGGCGACCACCTTTGTGCCCGTGAATATGTCCGTCACACGAGTAACCCATTTGACGTTGTAGCAGTTGATGACGGTCAGGACACCTGCGATAAAGTTAACAGAAATTAGACGCATTTCTTCATTTCGCCATTTCGTGGACACTTACATATCATGGCAGCGGCCAGGAGCTGCACTGCACCAATGGGTGCCTCGCACGAGGGCCAAAACGGCTTCAGCAGATACTGAGCAAATGTGAGTGCCGTGATGGCGTTACCCGTAGGCACCAGGATGAGCAGCGCCACCCAAAGATAGAGAAAGGCGGGCAACGGTCCAAATGCGGTACCGATATAGGCGTAATCTCCACCAGATTTGGGTATCATGGTTCCTGAAAAGAATTTCATTGCAAATATTACGAAATGTTCGAGGAAAAAGAAGAAGTAGTAGGAAGATTTAATACGGTTTTGCAGATAAGTTAGCTGAGCAGTACATTTTTCTGTGTTTGGTCAATGTATCTTGAAAAGTAGAAAAGGTTTCCAAACAAAAACTCGTTTATCAGCTGGTATTTCCTAAAGGGTTGTGTGCTGATTCAAATAGTTGATCCTAATCAAGAATAAATGTTCCTTGTGGGTTCAAAGACGTCAAAAACAAAATAATCAAATGTTATATTAAAATTGAGTCTATAGGGAAGTTTCTATTTCTGCCCTCGGCTATTGATCAAGCATATTGAAAGGCTTTAAGACGTTTATTTAATTATGTATTTTTCCCTATATCTTTTATATACCATTTACGGTCATTGCACTGTCTATTGGAATTGACACTTATAGATAATACTCGACTTAGTCCATCGGCTGAGTGTTGGTTAAATAAAAAGTTATCTGCGATGTGATTAAGTTAATTGAGTTGCCGGTTATCGAACTGTATATAAAGAAAGCGAAAGTGCTTTAAACTAGACAAATATGCATTTGAATCCCTATATACCGCTTGTATACGAAAGCAGAAGTTTATTACACAATTTGCACGCATTTGTGCTGGCTATCAAATATTCAAATAACCGTCTGGTACATCAAGTTTTCAAAATCAAACTGGTTTATTATTCAAAATGCGCGAAATATAGCTGTGCAGCGAAATGATTGCAAGAACAAGAAAGACGCTTTTGTGCTCTTGTTAAAGGAATTATTTCTAAGGCACATACTAAAGCGATCCAATCTACTTTTTTTAGTTAATTCAATTACAAGCGAATCTTAAAAAAAACCGTATTATTACAATGTCTTTAAGTGATCTTTTCGAAATATAATCCCAACCATTTCCTCGATCTGCGTTAAGAACTATTCTAATAAATTTCGAATATAATATTTTAGTCGGAAATGTGGCTTCTTGTAGTCCAATTAAAATATAATTTTGCTCGTATTGAACAATATTTAGGGTCTTGGAACGGCCTTAATCGAAGTCTGTCTTAGCTGATATGGCAAGTTATGCAAAAATAAACGAGGTCGTGTACTACATTATGCTGATTACAGGTGTTACACAGTTATTTAATGTAGCACACCTAGTCAGCGCAAATGTAAGAGAATCGCTAGCATCAGCATGCTTACATATTCAGGGCGAAAAGCCCGCAACAATTATTTTTTGGTTCAGTTGACGGTTCGAACCCACTTCCCGTCTCGGGGTTCGGCTGGCGAAACTGATTGTCGACATCATCAACCTAGGTTTTTGTTTAGTTTAAAGCTTAGTTTTATATCTAGCAGATATTATAAGAATTGGAATTGAGGTGGGGGCATATTTATTTGTGCTTAGTGGGATTAGGGCTTAAAGTTCAGTTTATATTATGAAACAAAATTGAATTGTTAACCAGATACTCACCTAATTCTGCGTAGCATAGAGCGCCAACCATGCTGAGAACTCCGCATAACACCCAGACAATTAACGACTGTCCAATCGAGCCGGAAAACATGAGCACACCTTTGGGGCTGACGAAAATGCCGGCGCCGACGATGACGCCAACAATGATAGCGACGCCGTCGAGCAGTCCAATTTGTTTCTTCAGTTTCACGCCCGACTCCTGACTGGATGTGTCTGTGGAGGAGTCGCTGCTCGCACGTGCTTTTTTATCGCCCGCCGACTGCGCTGGCACCTCGAATACCTGGCGCGGTATCAGCGTATCGCTGGCTTGAATTCGTGTCATTTTACTCTTTGCGCTTCGCAATTAAGAGTCAATTGACAATATGAGATATTTGGAGAGTTGCTCGTTTGTGCTGATTTTTTAAATTGGCTATAAATTGGTCCTTTGGTTGAGTTCTTTAATTGTTAAATATGTTTATTTTTCTGAAGGCTCATGTATCATGTTTTCTTTTATTCTTTTTTTTTTTCTCCTATATTTATCAGTCTGCGCGCGGCGCGCTCACTGCCAGCGTGGATCTCGTATAAGAAGTTCAATTTTGTGTTTTACTTTGCGGCCACATGCTTTTATTTGATTATTTGCATGTGCTTATTGTAGGTTCGTTTGAGTGTGTGCATGTTCGCATGTACTTTACATATGTATGTATGTGTGTACGCGTTTACACTTATGGCTTACTCATTTGCTGCACACTAATTATTCATAGGGCACACGTGTTCCGTCAGTCGCTCCTAAAATGCTGTGAGGTGAAGAGTTCGCTGTGCTTGGAGTAGCATCTGTTCAGTGACAACTACTGCGTTTCTTTTAAAAAGTGTTCCCGTTTTGTTTTCTGTTCCTGTTTGCCACTTAAAGAACACTCTACTCGCGCAACGGGCTGCCCGATCGACTACACCTTACACGCTCCGAGTCCAAACTAAGTTTGAAATATTAATGTACCCTCCGCTTTATGCCAGACGCGAAATCGACGACAGCTGTGCTTAGAGTTTCCCTCTCTCTCTTTCTTGCTTGCGCTCTCTTAGTGCACTACGCATTTGCTCTTTATTTGTGCTTCTATGGGCTTGCCATACAATCTTGAACAGACTTGCGTTGATTTACCTGGCGCCCTAGATTAGCCGTTACCTGAGAACCTGTAACGAAAAAAGTTTGTTAGACCTAGACACTTTTTCGCATGCGTCTCTCTCATTTTTTCCTAGCCAAAAACTGTCGCACGCAAGCATGATGCAAGAATCGTCCACATTTCTGCAGCGTTTATTTTCAGCAACTCTCCCTCCAACTTCTTATTATGTGCAGCTGCCTGACGCATTTGCAATGTGCATATGTCTTTCATTTATGAATGTATATATAAACATATGTAAAGGAACATGAGTATTTCTATACACAATTGAATACACAAAAACATACATATGCTTAACAACATTAACCGCCAAAAGCCCGTTTCTCCCTTTACTGTTTGGCTTCAGTGTAAGAGACTTATTTTTACTTCTCTGCCAACATTGAGTCGCAGTTCTCTGGCCATGTTGATATTAATTATAACAAAATTATTGGTGCCCCCCACAAGCTCTTCGCTCAACATAAAACTGCGTGACAATCACATCGATGTAAGTGCTTATCTATATATGGTTGTATGTATGTGTTTATGTATGTATGTTTGTATGTTTATATGTATGTATGTATGTCTCTTTTGTTACACACTGACCTGTCTAGTGTTTTACTTGGCCTGAATGGTTAACTTGTCTGACGCAGATAAAAAAGACTAGTTTGTATTAGTCGATATGAAGCATATAAATATATGTACATATATATAAATATGCATACGTACGTATATATGCAATGTCGAGTTATGTATGATAGACAATCCAGCTTATTCTTTCCAACAACCATTCGCCAGGGAATATGTTCAAGTTTCATGCCATTTAGAAATTGATCTCCATTAAATAGAAGTTGGCGTTTACGGCGTTTACATTGATGTATATAAATATATAAATATATATATATATATATATATATATTTACGGCACAGTCCCGTAGCCTTCGTAATGGGAGCTGCGAAATAGAGGCACGCAGCTCTAATCTTCAAATAAATAGAACTTGTTTCAAGCTGTTCGCTAATTAATTTGTTATCAATATTATTACCCTCATTAAAAAAAAACTTTAATATAATATGTTCCGGCTATGCAATATTTCGATTGTCTATGTAGATTGAGAAGTTGTATTATTGTTTGGCTTTTTTATCTTTTATCTCTTTTATTATGTGTGGATAGCATGGGTGCTGGGTATCTACTAGTCGAGTACTCTAAAGCTTTTTGTTTATCACATTAAATCAACTCTCTAAAGAGTTAATGAAGTGTTAACCATACTTTATTGCATATTGATTTTTATTTACCTATTGCTATCTGGTTGAATTGGCAAGAACAGGTAACAATATATGTAGTCTTAATATAACCTGTAACTAGCTGATTATAAATTGCATTAAGCGCTAATTTGTTCAGCATGCAATGTTGTGTACCCCAGTTAAGGGGGAATAATGGATTTGTGCAAATGTGTGCAACAGGTAGAAGGAAGCACCTTTACCCTTAAGTTGTATATTTGATCGGGAGACAGTCTTACCAATTCGAATCGATAAAACATTTAAATGAATGAATGAATAAAACATTTAAAATGTTCAGTAATTAGGAAGCAGTTAATACCCAGGTTAATTTACGGTTCAATCAGGGCAAATATGTTTTAGTTGCGAGCACATGGTCTTGTTATTTCTTTTTGTAGTCGAAATACATATCTATATATATATTCATATATAGTATTTGTTTGTCAGCATTTCATGTGCTTATTAAAGTTAGTGAGGCTTTTGTAAAACACTTGAGCGTATTGTTATCAACTAAAACACATCAATTTTGTATAATATACGGAATGTATGTACGTATGTACATATGGAGGAACCCATAACTAAATCGCTTTTGTCGTGGAGATCGCTAGGCGCGTGTATGTCACATTTCAAACTGTGATAATTCAATTTTGCGGTGATCGTAATCCCAACGAACTTTTAGTGCCGACATACATGCATACATATGCCATGTACGTATGTATGTATGCTCGTGGCTATGTACCAATGAATGAACATACAGATCAACTGTACAGAAGAGATGCCATCGAAAAACGAATCGTAGCGCCTGCGTTTTATAGAGGCCTGAGATTTTGATTGTCAACTATAATGTTATAGATGGCGGTTGTTGTTGGTCTGGTAATCTAATTGTAAGAGTCGCCAATGAGACACACGCATGCCACACAGCGGCGGCTGCGGCTTGACGTACATACATATAGACATACATACATACATATGTACATCTGCATACAAATATTTACTTGCTTGTGTGCACACAAACTGTGGGTTGTTTTTGTCGTTGATTAACTGTGGTTCCGACTTTTATTGTTTGGTTTTTGTGTTTCTGGTTTTTAGTTTTGCGCCCTAGTCATACCCAAAATATGATGGATTACTTCCATATGCAATTTTCATTAATACAATTTTTTACTTTCCGATTCTTAACACGACTGTCAAAAGTCACATTTCGTCTTAACGCGGTTAGATCCCTGAACTTTATTGCCTGTCAACGCTTAGCGCACTGCGCCACTTCTTCATTTCTTAGTCAGGTATAATATGTTAACTTTCGTACGCAGATCAGATCACAGAAGAATATATTCACTAGTATATATCCTTATGTAGATATTATGCATTTTAGTATTATTCCCTTTTGCGGAACCGAACACTCGGCGAGCGCGTATTTATCCCATGTGAACGTAAAGGTATGTAAATTTGTTCAGTCCGTTGGACAACCGTAACGCACGGTTAGAAAACCCGAATGGAACTAAAAGTGATTCTTGCTTAATGCACAATGACACGGACACTGCACTGAGAGAATAGAAATATAAAAAGCTTTAATAAAATAAAACACCCAAAAACGAATCAAACAAATTTCAGACAATTGTACGAAATTGTGTGGGTAGATTTGTGTGATTGCGGTTGTGCTTATCATACCATCTGTGTGTGTGTGTGTCAGGAACTGTATACATGTACATACGACACTATACAACACATAACCACCTGTACATAATTACAGTTGTATGCAATGCACGTACTCTGAACCATTTCATATGCAAAGTCTAAAGCTGTTCTCTAGTGTTACTAGCTGAGCAAGCCATATCGTCAGTTTCGTAGCCCCTCTCAGACTTTGTGCACGCATGTCCGAAACCAGAGAGAAAAATTCACTCAAAGGGTGCAGCTTGCAATTCGTTGGCATCTATTTAAATCGTTGGTTTTTTATGCATTTTGTGTATGCAGCTAGATATACGTATATACACGCGTCCAGTCATCATTTTGGCCTTATAATATCTGTACACAATCGCTGCGGGTAAGACTTTAACAATGCAATGTATAGCAATATTATTTGGGGTTCTGTTGTTGCTCCCTGCAGGCACATTTACATAAAATACATTTTTAAAGTTATTGTAAATTTAATAAGCATCGTATTTGTACCCTTAATAATATCTATTCGCCCAGAGGTGGAATTTTAAATATTTTCGCTGTGGTATCCTCCGAAACGGTCAACAATAAATTTTCCTGACATTTATATGCAAATTCATATATATGGTAGAAATGTCCAGTGAGTGTAAACTTAAGATTGCCTGTACGTGCATCAAAAGCATTCAGATTTCCCTGCGCGGTAGCCGTCAGCAAAGTGTGATCGTTCAGCCATTTAAGCCTGCAGTAAATTGGACCCATAGTAGCATATATGGAGTATATTGATGTAATATGCTTACCGAAGTATTCCGTCATTCGGCACCGGGCTTTCACAAATCGTGCGTAGCGCATACTTGGAATAGTCCCAAATAGAGATCTGCCCGTCCAGCGAGCCGCAGGCTACTAGCTTTAGATCTGCCGAAGAAGGAGCGAAGGCAATGCATTCAATCCCATGTTCGGACTGGACAACATTCACCGGTCCATTGTTAGTGCAGAAGAGAAGTTTGCCTAAGAATCGAATATATGTTGATTATGTTCTAAGTACATACAAATTAGCAAGTTCACGATTACTCACCACCGCCTTCGGCGCACAAATAAAACGGCGAGTCCGGTTCACAGGCGACGACAGCATGACTTATTTCCCCAAAAGCAAGAGGGTGTTGCTCGTTCACCTCCATTAGTACCTGACAGGTCTTTAGATCCCACAGCTTTACTATGCCATTCGTGTAGGCTGTAAGCAGTTTTTTGCCGTCGCCGCTTAGCTCGCCAGCTTCGCAGCGCGAGGAGTGTCCAGGTAGTATTTTGCACTCGCCGCTAGGAATACGCCATACGTAGACCTCACCGCTATCGCCACCGGCCAGCAGTACATTAGCAGCACGATGCCAGAACATCCAGGCCATGTCGAACATGGAGTACTCCCACACCTTGTTTAGAATGGGTCGGTCGTCGTTTTGTTCGTTAACTTTGTACACCAACAGCTCGCCGGATATGTCGCCTGTGGCCAGGTAACTGCCATCGTGACTAAAATGTGTTTCAGTAACGGTGTCCTTATGCTCAGTTATCTCAAACAGCACCTCGCCGTTGTTGGTGTCCCACACATAGGCGCGGTCATCTTCGCTGCCAGTCACAGCCCAATTGAACTTCGGATGCAGATTGCAGCCAAAGACAGGTGCTGTGTGCTTACGGAACGTGAACACGGCTTCATCTTTGATGGCAGCAATGCGTTCACGATCCCTCACCTCCTCCTCCTCCTCTTCTTCATTGTCCATGGCGTCGTCAGAATCGTTGTTAATGCCCAAGCGTGCTTCCAGCTGCGCCAACGTCACCTCCTCCATTTCTAGCTCGTCGATTTCGTCATCAAGCGGCGGATCGCCATCCAGTTCGATTTCCTCCAGGATTTCGTCATCTGCGTAATCGAAGTCGGGCCGGTGCGGAGGTGTATTCTGACGCATTGTGTGTTGTTTTAGTTTTTACGTTCTAAGCTTGTGAACTTTTCCATACAAGAGCTGTACAGCCATGCACACACATGCACGTGTTGGCCGCACAGCTGATTTTGTCGACAGGGCTGCCAACTTGTTCAAATTTCAAAACGGCAAAACGCTTTATAAATTTGGCGGTTGTTTTGAAACGTTTCTTATGAACAATTTTAAAATATGATTGTCATGAAATGGAACAACTAAATAAACTAAAAGTGGATAAGAATGTGCTACGCAAAATGTATACAATACTTACACGTACTTAAAAGGTAAAGGGCTTTTATTAAATTGATGCAGATACAGATGGATGAACATCTCACTTGCTCCGTCCACAAAATGTATAAGTATGCGCGTATGCAATTGAGGTTGTCTTCTTAATAATTCTTCGCTTCTTCTTTTCCGGCCATACACATTGACAAATTGTTTTTAAGAAACCTATAATGTAATATGCTGTATAACGGAGATGCTGTTTTCTATCTGTCAAAGATATTTTGGACATGAAAGAAAAGCTTAGTCGATAGCTTTAAAATTCCAGCTAGGTAACAGGCGACTAATATGCCAAAGACCTTTTATATTGACCAACAGGTGTCACTAAATGAAAAACAGTCGGACCGTCTAAAGCCCGGCTAAAGGCTTAATACATTTTTATTTGCTTTATTAGATCGGATATGCAATTATAGTTATTAAGGACTTCTTTTATTTGCTTGTTTACGCTTTCTTAAGTATATTTTCAATGTGTGCAATCTAGCCTGTAATTCTTCAATGGAGGGTAATTCTCCAAAATCACATTCCACTAGGCATTTTTTATGCGCCGCTTCAGCATTAAATATTTTGTCATTGACCTCTTTCAGACGACTTTTCAAATCGGCGATTGTGTTCAACATGTCTTGTTCCTTGCCGTTTCTTTGCTCCCGCAAGTCGTTGAAGCCTGCTTCCAGTTCGTCTAATTTCTTAAATATGTCGGGACTATGAGCTGGGTTCCCATTTGGACTGAAATTGGATGCATTTAACTTAAGCTCGAGCTCGTTTATACCTCTCTCAACATATTTTTTAATTTTCGCATCTAAAGAATCGGCTAGTTCAACCTGCTCCGGCTGACCGTCCAACTTAGCTTTCAGTTTATCTGTAGCTGTGATTATATTCTGGGATTGGTCGTCTTCTGTTTTGCTGTGCTTTCTTGCAATGGGCGTTAAATCTTGAATTTGCTTGCCTATTGAACTTAGAAGCTTATATTGCTCATTTTCCTTTGGTGTCTTAGACTCTGAGCCAATATTTGCAACATGCATTGAAAGTCTTTTAGCGAAATCGCCAAGTTTATCATAAAGTTCTTTAAGAGTGGCGTCTGCCCTTTGGGTATCGAATTTGAAGGTATCTTTTTTTGAATCGATGTCTAAGTTAAGTTTTTGCACGACCTTCAATTTACCTACTATAACTAAGCAATCACTAAACAAATGTTCTTTGCTCAAATCAAATGCTTTCATCGAATTAATGAAATTTTCAAATTCTTCAGCACGTCGTTTGTTTGCCATCATCTGCTTGCTTAACGCTTTATTTAGCTTGCTCCTTATGATATCCAAAGTTTTATTCCCGCTGTCGACAATTTCATAAGAATTCTGAATTTCTGGAGCCTTGGCATTCAAGTTCTTTGCATTTTGCTGGACATCCCGATCCAATTGGCTCAACTTGGAGTTAATTAGTGAACTTTGATTATCAGCTTTCTGCTTTTCAATCCGCATTTCAGTACACAATGAAATCAAGCTATCAGCTTTTGTTTGCTCGTCGTTGATAAGCATTTGTGTGTTTTGAATAGTTTCAGATAAGTTTTCATTACTTTGTTGTAGCTCCTTACTTGAATGATTCCTGAAATCATATAATTGTATATCGCCCATTATCGGCAAACTGATATTAGAAGTATTTTTATTATTATTATTGTTATTAATACAGCATTGCGCCTTTAAAGTCCTGCTGGCCGGACCTTTTTCATACATCGCTTCCGTTTTGAGCAGGCTGTGTTCTTGGCGGTTAATTGTTTGGGCCAAGCTATTTTGAGACTCAGTCAGTGGATTGTAAATGGAACTGTTTGGTGCGTAGCTTTGAATGGAATCTTTTTTTAATTGAAATCTAGACTGGAAGCCTTTTACTTCTTGCTCCCAATTGATGCAGCAGTTGCCGCCAGAATGGTTACCTTTGACGGTTTTTTGATTCAAGTATTCCAGTCTTATAATCAAATTGCGAACGTCCAACAGGGCATAACCAGTTGATTTTGCACGTGCATATACCCCCAAGGCCTTCAGCTCCATTATGGCGTCCACGTTATCATTGATAACTTCAAGTCGGTCTCGAAGTATGGCATAGGGGCAACAGTTGCGGTTGATGTGCAAATCCAGTTTTGATAAAATATTTGGTAGCATTTTGATCAAATTAGCCAGCCGGTCTTCCATTTGCATCTGTTCGTTTATCCAAATGCCGATTTCCTGCTGCTCATCACAGCTCTTCTTCTGGTCACCTGGTTTTTCCGTAGTCGTAAGGGCCGTGCTTGTCTCGATTGTGGATGGAGCTCTCGTGGTGGTTTGCTCATCGAGGATTTTTGTTCTATTGCAGATGACCACTTTGCGAATTTTGAAAATATTCCATAGGTTTATTTTAATTGCCCTGCCGTTATCGAATTCCTCTTTAATTGTAAAAATGTTTGTAGATAGGAGCTGTTCATCAACTTCGCTTTGCCAACGACGCACGTTTGCCCAGAACGTTTTATTCTGTGCATAGTTGAGATTCTTTGGAATGCATCTGGTTTTCTTAAATTCCTCATACATTGCGTTACTGACTCTTGTCGGAGACGCGTTTGTCTCATCTTCATAATCAGGCGGAGAATCAATTACAGCGAAACAAACCATTATTATTTTAATACAATATTCATATTTCTGCATTCGGGTCATCGTTCGAGCCATTCTGAAGTCGCCTTCTATATAATCATCGGATGTTTTGAGTTGATTTGTCAGTGTCAAGAGAACAACTACAACTAACTGAAATGTTTTCACCTATAATTAAATTTCACACAATAAAGCTAAATTGTTATTATGGCACTCATTTCATATGATCCAGCTTTAGTTACCATGTGTGGCCTCTAATTTTTGATATACAACTGCAATTGCTCACTTCGCACTGTGCACTGGTCGCAGTTAGCTCGTTTGTTCATTGCTCGCTTTTTTTATAATTGATTACACCATAAATAATTAATTATTTACTGTATAGAGGCTTTTGTAATTAACACCAAATGCATCATATTGATGTACAGTGACAAAACCGAAGCAAAAAAGTCTTCCCCCATTGGGTTAGTGATTCTCTCAATAAGATCTTGAGTAGGCTACCTGACAACATTGCTGTCTAGAGATAAATGCAAGATACGAAACTGTGTGTATTGCCAAAACATCTCAACACTGTGTTGGAATATATATTCCAAGTTTTGAATCTGTAAATTCAATATCAAGTGCATCAAATGCATTCATGCGAGCAGACGAAGAGATGAACGACGAAGCAAAACCAATAAATTCTGTTCAAAGATAAATTTTATATTTTAGGCACGCCGAAGATTAAACACCCTTACATATAAAGTGCATGGAAATGTTTCCATACAAAAATTGTATTGTGAGCTTCACTCTACGTGCTATATATATACATATATATATGTATATATATATACATATATATAAATAGCTATATTTATCTAGATAGGAATATAAAGCGGGCGGACATGATGTATCACGAAGGCCTCTCTCTTCTATGCATTACACACTAAGTGATAAAAATTGAATAGCCCAAACAAGGGTAGAGTGACTGCAGTCAGCAATAGAAAGGAAAAAGCGATAAACACAATCGTGGGTCAAGGGTCTTATGATAAGAGCAGCACGTACAGACATACATACATAGCTTCTATGTATGTCATATGTACATACCTATACATAGGCATGTTAGTAGGTAGCCACGACTTGCCTCGACTTGCGCCGGGCTGCTGCTCATATGGGTTCATTCTTCTGTATATGTATGTATCTGTGACTGTACATATGTGTGCATTAGTTTCAGATAAGAATACCCGTTTAACATATGTATGTTCCTACATTATGTATTAGTTTGTTTTGTATACCTCCTATCTGCTTTTATGGTGCATAGAGGGGGCAGGTCGGTCACGGCCGTCGCGGTCTGCATATAAATTGTGCGCCTTTCTGGCGAGACAGTCAGTTCTGAGCGACAACCTTCAACGGCAGCATGGCTCCGAGCACGCTCCCAAAAGCACATTTAAGGGGAAGCACTGGAAATGATGCCATGGCTATTGGATGCACTCTGAACGGTGAAGGACATCCCCGAGGCCTAGCAGGAGGGATGGAGCTTTAAGGCGCTTTGAGCGCAGCCCATCAGAATTTGGTTGGTGATCAGCTTTAAAATAGTTAGCTGTCAGTATGCAGGATATTCGGCAGATGACAGCAGCTTGCAAAAGGACCGTGAATGGGAGAAGTGCAATTTAGCTGTAAGGACACATGTGCAAGGGCCTTACATCGGCAGTTCTTATACGATGTAACGACCACCTATTGTTATTTTAGTTTTAGCAGATTTGTTGTTTTTTATTGTTTTAAGATAGAGCGTATTACTTTGACCGGGGTAGATAGAATTACCAAGTCAAGTAACAACATCCTCCAAGTCTTCCATTGAGTGTAAATAAAAATATATGTTATAAAGTAAAAATTGTTTATACATTGAAACATAACTCTACTTGTATGCTTGAGATTTTTAATATATTGAAGCACTTCTTTAGCCTCTTACGAAATTGAATTGTATCGAATTTTGTTGTTTCGATATTCTTTGAAAATATAATTTACCCAGTCTTGTCTGGTTAAACCAAGCGAAAAATATCCAGATCTCAAATGAACTTTTATAAGGATACTTTCATAACGAACTGAAACCTAAAATCACATCCACCAAATCTCCTGATTTTCACCTTTGGCATCATAATTCCGCCTAGACCATTCTTACTTGGTTATAGACATGCACTATATATATTGATTCTGGCGTATCGCAATCATGGATGCCGCAAACTTTCTTGTCGATGAAAATCTATATTTGTTATTGATAAGTTTACTAAGCTAGAAAGTGAGAGATAAAGAAGAATCCAAGAAGTAAAAGATCTCAGGTATATGCTTAAAAATTTTTTATTTCATTTGACTTTTGTTTACAAACATATCGTTGCCCCGCCCTGTTGTAACATAATTCTATACTTTTACCATAGGTAAAAGAACGAATCGTTTAACTGTGCTAATACTTATTAATGTATTGCTAGCGCCTTAAACATTTTAAACAATCATTTATAATGCAAAGCCAATACATTAGTTTCAGGGATATACTTGCGCAGTGTACCGCCTGCCCCTCTGATGAGCTCAAAGTCGAAGTGCGAACCTCATTCGAACTTTGATTTGAAGACCACAGGCCTTTCTACCCAATCTACTGAAGCCATACCCAGGCTTGAAGAATTTAGAACCCATATTTGCTTAAGTGTGTCCTTCATGCTTGTGCCCAGCGATCATGGAAGTTCCACTCGATGTCATACGGCTTCGCCGACTTGGGTTGCAGAGAGGTCCAGAAGAATGTGCCGCCATTGGTGCGTGCAAAGTGTACGGGCACATAGTACTCTCCGTGATCAAAGGTTTGAAGTTCGCCGGATCCGTCTTCGTTGTAGACAATGATCGCCTCCTCTTTGGCGCACTGCCTGATCTCCTCGATGAGCCGATTTTCGAGGTGCTCGTTTGACATATTATCCATATCGTTGTTTAGCCAGTCGAACTCAGATTCCTTCTCATCTGAAGCGATGTAGGAGCTCCGCTTCGGTTGCTTGGCCTTTAGCTTGAAAAAGTGTCCAAGCAGCGGCTTGAGAATATTTGTAAGGCGACGAGTTGGTGACACTTTCGACTTGTAGGAGTACATCGTGAACTTCTTCTTGTTATTGCTGACGAACTGTTTGTTATTTTTAGCTGATATCTTCGACATTCTGCTTGTTGAATATTGAGTAAATATTGAGTGCTGCCGGTGCGGGAGTCAAACTGTATCTGATGCTCTCTCTAACGTGCCTACCCTATTTATACACTCCCTCAACCCTGACTGAGAAACTGTCTCTGAGAGTTGCTGCAGCATCTCAGCCAATCACAGATGCCGAAGCCTGGCAGGTGGTGGATTCCAAATTTCTCACGTTTAAGGAGTCTTGTGAGATGCACAACACTAACAGGTTAGTGTCCTGACAGCTAGCTCCGAATCAAATGCTGCCTGAAGCGTGGGAAACCCATGCCTTTACCTTTCGGGGCAATTATCCTGGCAGCACCTTCGACGTGGGAACCAAACCTTTCAATTTTTCTTTTCAATGCAATAATTAGATACTTTTTGCTTTACTATTTTCAGAAATGTCAATGCCGCCATTTTTGGTAACGAGAATTTAGATTCTTTTAAGTGCGTTAGAATATATTATTGCTATGCAATAATTATAATTGTTACGGTTTTTGATTAAGGCTGCAAACCAGTTTTGAGCTGAACCGATTTAAGCCCCGAGCTCCTATTTCTTATTTAGCCGAATCTAAGCTAGAATCAGAAGACTTCTTACGACTTTGACGCTGCGCTCAGAATTGTTTGTTTTCCTATTTAAGATAGATAAAAATATGTTAATACCAGCATTTACTTACTTTGTCCACGTGAGTTTTGGGTAGGCCGTTCAAATCCTTACGATGCATTCATTATTCTACCGTCCCCCAAAATTGTTTCCAAAAAAAAAAAAACAATTTATTTAAACATTTATTAAAATTAATAACTGGTACTGAATTTGAGCCGGCGACTTGTTAACATAGTAGTTTATAAGACCTGAGATTGTTTTCCTTTGTTCCCTGAAGATATTGCGCAGAACGTGAAAAAGTTTGCCTCGCCATAACCAGTGCATTTATTTTTTGATAATGTAATTTTTTATGATCATCAAAAATAAGTAATTAATAAGCAACATAAATTAGTGAAAAAAGGGGTTCAATGTAATATTAGACCAGTCGATCTTAGTACGCACATTAGGGCTTTGCTTATAGTCTTATTTATGATCCCTACCTGCTTTAATGAAACATGAGATTTTCGTGCACAGCTCAAGAGCGATCAAAGAAAACAAAAATAAAGAAGCACTGGCAGCGACATGTTTTTGAGTGAGAACAGGTTTTGAACCCAAGGGCTGAGGAACAGGTAGTCGCAGTATTGGCTCTATTTGTTATTCTGATATGGAATGTTCGGGTTGTTTTATTACTCTCAAACTCGGGAAATGGGTATATTGGTTTTGTGCAAATGTATGTAACAGACGGAATTTCTGACTCCACAAAGTTAAACAAACTATATTCTTGATCAGCATGAATATACGTGCTGTCCCCATTTTCTATACGACATAGCTTCGTCGTTGATCATCGCGAGATTTTTACCTTTCAAAACGGCTTAATATTGGGCGAAGGTATATCTATTGAAAACCAACAAAAAACGGTAAAAAATCTAAACTTTGACCCAAATCGAAAATAAAGCAAGAGGTTATATCACGTTTTTTCACTAAAGCGGAGCTGTTGACCACAAAACGATTGGTTTGTAAAGTCAACCTTTTTTGTTGATTTTTTTCGCATATCTCGGCCAAATAATGTCCGATTTTGGAAAGACATACCATTTTCGACTCGTAACAATCAGCACTGTCGATTGGCATTCAAAAAGTAAACATCTAAAATTTGACCAAAATCGACCAAAATGGCACGTTTTTTCATAAAATTGGGGTCGGTTCCAAAATCAAAACTTTTTTGATGATTTCTTTTGAATATCTCGACCAAAAAATGTCCGATTTTAGAATTTTATACATTTTTGAATTCGTACGGATCCCTACTATCAATTGGCATTCAAAGAAATTAAAAATCGATGGGTTAAAAAAAGTTGTTGGCCAAAAATAGAATAGTTTGTAAAGTCAACCTTTTTTGTTGATTTTTTCGCATATCTCGGCCAAATAATGTCCGATTTTGGAAAGATATACCATTTTTGACTCGTAACAATCAGCACTGTCGATTGGCATTCAAAAAGTAAACATCTAAAATTTGACCAAAATCGACCAAAATGGCAAGGGGTTACGTTTTTTCATAAAATTGGGGTCGGTTCCAAAATCAAAACTTTTTTGATGATTTCTTTTGAATATCTCGACCAAAAAATGTCCGATTTTATAATTTTATACCTTTTTGAATTCGTACGGATCCCTACTATCAATTGGCATTCAAAGAAATTAAAAATCGATGGGTTAAAAAATGTTGTTGGCCAAAAATAGAATAGTTTGTAAAGTCAACCTTTTTTGTTGATTTTTTCGCATATCTCGGCCAAATAATGTCAGATTTTGGAAAGACATACCATTTTCGACTCGTAACAATCAGCACTGTCGATTGGCATTCAAAAAGTACACATAAAAAATTTGACCAAAATCGACAAAAATGGCAAGGGGTTACATCACGTTTTTTCATAAAATTGGGGTCGGTTCCAAAATCAAAACTTTTTGATGATTTCTTTTGAATATCTCGACCAAAAAATGTCAGATTTTATAATTTTATACCTTTTTGAATTCGTACGGATTCCTACTATCAATTGGCATTCAAATTTTGGAGTCGTAAGGATCACTACTATCGATTGGCATTAGAAAAACAAAAATCTAATTTAACCCTTTAATTTTTAATTTGATTGAATGGCATTCGTAGGAGTTCAAAAGAGTATATCATTCCATATTTCCTAAATTTACCCGAGATAATAAAACTAAACTAATTAAAAAAATGTCCGCGCGGAATAATTTAGTTTTCTAACTATATATTTCCGCCCAGCTAAAAAAAAAAAAACAAAATTTTAGTACTTTGCCCAATCTTCAATGTATGTCTTTTTAAAATGGAACGTATTTAAATTAACAAGTTTTTCATTTTATATATTTCAGCCTAATCTGCGCCGCCCATTGACTGCATATGATCAGTAAATGATCGCTATTCATGGTACCTAGTTGACCGATATATCCTTGGTTATTCCATATCATCGATATAGTCCTGACGAACCTAAAGGACTAAGCTCTCGCAAAATACGCAAGACCTTGGTCGAAAAATATGTATGCTTTTCTTTTACAGCAGCCCGCTCCCTGGATGGTTTCTAATTGACTAACATATTCTTGGTTATACCATACCATCGATATAGTCCTTGGGAACCTAAAGGATCAGATCCCTGCAAAATTTGCATTGAAATGGTCCAAAAACATGTATGATTTTTCTTTCAGGAGCCCTTTTACATTAGCTGCAACTGCAACTGTCTTAGTACAGCCGCCTTACAGCACTCATTTTACATAAACTGCTAATTAACATTACTCATTTTAATTGAGTTACATTTTTGCCCCTTTATGCTATGCAATGAGCATTTTTATTCAATCCACTCGTCGACCTGCTGGGCATTTATGTTCGCCTGGTATTTGAGTGGAATTTTAGGGCAAATTTGGGGCGTAGGCGCTATCCAGAGCGCCCCGTGAGGGTATGCAATGATTTTTTTCGGCCGCAAAAATATTGTACGTCCACCTTCTGGGCATTTCTGTTCGCCTGGTATTTTTGGGAAATTTTAGTTAAAATTTGGGACCCAGCCGCCGACGAGGGCGCCCCTTTTGGATATGCAATGAAATTTTTTCGCCAGCTAACAATTTTTTTTCGACCTTCTGGCCATTCTGTTCGCCTGGTATTTTGGCAGATTTTAAGAAAAATCTCGGCAGCCAGCGGTTGCCTGGCGGGTATGCAATGGATTTCTAAAAACCGTTGATTTTTGAATTTTTGACGTTCCAAAACGACAGAACTCCAGCGCCAGCGGTTGCCAATGGAGATATGACGTTCCAAAACGACAGAACTCCAGCGCCAGCGGTTGCCACTGGAGATATGACGTTCCAAAACGACAGAACTCCAGCGCCAGCGGTTGCCACTGGAGATATGACGTTCCAAAACGACATAATTCCAGCGCCAGCGGTTGCCACTGGAGATATGACGTTCCAAAACGACAGAACTCCAGCGCCAGTCCACTGGAGATATGACGTTCCAAAACGACATAATTCCAGCCCCAGCGGTTGCCAATGGAGATATGACGTTCCGAAACGACAGAGCTCCAGCGCCAGCGGTATGCAATGGATTTCTAAAAACCGTTGATTTTTGAATTTTTAAATAAAAAAACAGGAATTTCGCTTTTATTTTAAATTTATTTATGTTTCAATTTATAAAATTGCTGTTTTTTATGCTAATTTTCTTAATTATTTCTCTTAAAATTATACAAAACGAGCATAATTTATAATTTTAGCTTATTTAAACTGAAAATAACTATATCTGGCTTAATTAAAGTCCAATCCAGGAAAAATTTGCTTTATCAGTCGACGAGGTCCTTAGAGTTCCTTGCAGTCCTTAATTTGGAAGTCTGAAATGATAAAAACACATTTAAATTAAAAATATAAATAATTTTTTAAAAGTCGAAAATAGGCCATAACTCGCGCATGTCCTTGCAGATTTTCAAAGGACATGGTGCGTTAGGATCCTCTAGACCCCCTGCATCGATCTGCATCATAAAAATATGGGGTTATCTAAGAATCATATGACTCGAAACTAGACTTGTAAAATTTTTGTCCCGGAACGCACGGAAATGGCCTGAAAACACAAATCCTTAAATATCTCCAAAACTACAAGGACGATCTGAACGAAATTTGGCCAGTTGGTAGTCCTGGTCAACACAATTATTTTGACATATGACTCGTCAGGACACACAAGGATATGTTCGAGTTATGGCTTATTTTCTTCAAACAAAATCGTCCTTAAAACTTTTTGTCTGAAGGACTTTCGTCCTTTGGGTTCTAAATTCTTCAATGGGAGGGTGAGGACTATCTACTGGCCAAAGGACTTTCCAAAAGTCCTTCAAATGGCAAAGTTAGCCTGGAAATTTTCGATTTTGGCCAATTTTCCGACTAACCCCCTAGGATAAATTTTGATGAAATTTTTTGTCGAATTCAGGGAATCCTTGAATGCCAATCGATAGTCTTGCTTCCCACGAGTTCAATACTATACATCCTTTCGATATCCTCGAGGATTTGGCCGAGTTTTGGCTAATTAAAAAATGTCCTTTTTCGAAAATAAGCCATATCTCGGTAACGGCTAGGACGATTTTGTTGTCCTTTGGACCGTTTATGGTTCTTGTTCATACGACTTGTTTGAAACAGGACTTACCAGGATCCGAAGAGATACTGCCGAGTTATGGCTATGTTCATCTACGAACGAATTGTACTCAAATGTATAATGTCCAAAGGACTTTCGTCCTCTTCATTATATATACTAAATTGGCCGGATTAGGACGGAACTGTTGTTAGATGGACATGATACGGCCGATCTACAGCCTTTTATCTGTACACAGAAATATCTCATTTTCTCATCTTCTTGAAGGAATTTCTTCCTTTTTATTACATATTCTAAGTACGCAGGATAAGGACTAAATGTTGACCAAATGACGTCAGAATGGTCCTTAAGGTGGTCAATTTAATTTCCTTTAAAACGACAATACCCGTACCTCGGAAACCATAAGGACGATTGGCATTGCAAAAATTAAAATCTAAATTTTGACCCAAATCGACAAAAAAGCACGTTTTCACAAAATCAGGGTCGGTTCGAAAATCAACACTTTTTGATGTTTTTTTTTTTAATATCTCGGATAAATATCGTCTGAGTTTGAAATGTTATAACTTTTTGAATTTATACGGATCCCTACTATAAATTGGCATTCATATCATGGTTACGACCTCTCTATATTTCCAGAAAATAATTCGACACCGGCTTAAGTTAGTCTAGGAATATTTAATTATACATAAAGCTTTCAAATGTTCTAAAGTTAGAAGGAGTTTGTTTTGTGTGCGTGTTTTTTTTAAAAGGTAAAGTTTTGTTGATTCCTTGGTGTCATATCCTAAGCCACGTTGCAGGGCTTTATGAGTTCGAGCTCCTTGATGTCCATGTCCGTCGCATTGTTTTGTTTTCTCCACTGGAAAGCCTTGCAGGCCATTTTGAATACATTTTGGATACTTCTGAGGGGCCTGAGGCTGTGCTTCCTAACGTCAACATATAATGGACTGTTCGTAGCATTCAGGAGCGATTCATAGACCATTGTGCCGACTGAACTTTACAAAGTGTGGATTTAATATGATGTTCACCTTACGGAATCTGTGCGTATTTATGGTAGTCAGTCTCAACAATCATCCCTCATGTCTGTTTGATCAGCCAATCACCAATCACTTCGCTTGTGGCCAGTTTTTTTTCTTCTAATGGTTCACGCATTCCACTTCTTAGAGTTACAGGTAGTCGAGGCTCCTTTAAATGCACGTGCGTCAGGCTCGTTCGTCCGCTGCTAACTTCGGTTGAATATATTTATATTCTTTTCATTTCTTTTATTTGTATGGGTTTGCTTGCGGAGGAGTTCACTTTACGGACTCTCCGCATTTATTAATCATTTCATGGTTAATAGATTGACAGCGGAGCATGTAGCCCAAAACCCTCGTTAAACATATGCTGTTTGAAAACTATACGAAATGCAGCTATTTGATAATGACAAGTTGTTTGAATATACGACTGTAGAGACCATTGTGGCTTATGGGTTAATTCATTGTGTTCAGATTTCAGCTTATCTCCAAGCCTGTTACACAGTATTTCTATTCCATTTTGGGCGACAAAATTAGAGAATGGTTTTATACAGATACATAAGTCCCTCTGCATATCAGTTCAAGTTCATTAGGGTTCAATTTCTTACTCATACCAAATCCGGAATGTTGTTTTCTATGTTACACGCACTTGCATATATGTATATTGTATATAGAACATACAATATATAAATAAATATTTATAGCGGTTTTTAATATTTTTGGGGTATATTCATTATTATGCAATATTTACAATATTTAAAAAGTGAGAACGCTGTAGTCGCGTACGCTCGACTACAAAATCCCCTGTACCCTACAATTAATGTAATATTCTGGTTGTAGGCACCACGCTCTGAGTTCTTCAAAAACTCATGCTTGTGCTCATTAAAATGTGTGTTACGAGTTGTTTGCCAATTTATATAAGAGGTAGGGGAACAACCCGAAAAATAATAAGTATTACTTCTTAATAGACAACGAGCTAATATGAACGTATCGATATTAGACTCTATTTAAGATTAACATTTTTTAGGAAATGGATCTACGACTGTAGACATTTGGCAAACGGCTTTGCAGATATGTAAGAGAATATCTCGGAAAACAGAAAATGTTGCCATACTACTCTCTTCATAGAGCTTGACAAGATGTGGCTTGTATAGCATCAGCATACTGAATCCAATAAAAGCCGCGTATAATAAATGCAAGTTATGCGCAAAACAAGAATGAGTTTTTCTTCTAGCTCTAATTATTTATTTGCTTAACTTAAATATTTTACATGGAAGACAATGATTCTTAGCCTAAAAGTTACCTAACAAACAAACATGGAAGACAATGATTTTCTTATAAAAACTAAAGATACCCTATCATAAAATCACAATAATTTACAAATGTGCTAGTTGTGTTAAATGATTGTGTACAAGCACACAATCTATGCTAATATCACCCTGAGATTGCGGTCGTGCCAAGTGGTTCACCATGCCCCACACTTGACTGGAGCAAGTGACACTTGGTCTTAAAGCTGGCATCAATGTTGACGGCTCGGCGAGCTGGTTAAGCCTGAACCCAACGGTCGAATCTCTCGCGCATTTGCTGCTCCTGCTGCTGCAGGCATGTCCCATCGGCAGAGGTCCAGAAGAAGGTGCCGCTGGTCGTGCGCGCAAAGTGCACCGGTATGAAAGTCTGATCGGGCTGCACAGGCACAACGCTTTGCTGCTCATCTTGCTGGATGATAATGGCCGCATTGTTGGGGCATTCGCGCAGATCGTTGAAGAGACGCTGCTCCAGTAGCTCATTGGCCATGTTGTCACAGCTGGCAACCGAGTCTTTGCGCATGTCCTCCAACGATGAGTTGATCTCGTTCTGCGATTGCACTTCGGCGAGGGTTTTGCGTATGAGCTGCTTCTTCTTGATCAACCTCAGCAGTGGTTTGACAAGTTTCTTGAGGCTTAGCATAGCCATTGTATGTTGATCTGATTTTCGCTGCATCGTTGTGCTGGTCTCGAACTTGTATTCCCGCATGATGAAAGACATTGTAGGCGACACAAATTGAAATTGTTGCAACAGGCGGACTTCTTGCCACGTTGCTGGTTCGAACTGTTCTGCTCTTTGGCCAGCGGAGGCTCTGCTTTTATACGATCTCGGTGCTCAGAGGCACCCAGCCGAAATGCCCGTTGCGCTCGCAATACTCTCTCTCTCTCTCTCTCTCACTCTCTCTCTCTCTGCTGTCAGCCAATGAGAATGCGCCCTTGTGGCAGGTGGTTGGTTGCGCATCGGATGAGAGAATGAGAATCTCCGTTGGCGCATTTCCCAGATTTTTAAAGTGGATTTTTGGTTGGCATTTGTTGTTTCACAAAAGCGGCTTTCTTGTTGCCCCGTCTCTTTCGCTCGTTACCTGCCAAACACGAAATCCCAAAATCACATTCCAAACTCCCTTGCCCGACACGAACGGACAAGTCGAAACAAGTCCGTGAATACCCGACCCTAAGTGCTGAGGATTTTAAAATTCGACACACTATCCGAAAATGGCAGGGAGCGAGAAACACAATAGTTGGCGTATCGCAAAGGCAATCTCTGTGCTGGAAAACCCAACTTGTTGGTCATTTCATTGAGACAGCACGAAAATCCCAATTCCTCGTCGTGCCCAGCCTGTAGGTAGAAAGTAACGTATTTTCGGTGTTCCGGACTTAATGTGAGTTCTGAAGGTTAGTCAAAACGAATTAACGCGCTATTTGGAAAGGAGATGCCGCGCTGTCGGCGTGGCAGGTATTGGGCAAACCCAACCGTTTGCATACACTGTACACATATATGTATGTATATTTGTTTGTCATTGTTGTTTTTAGGATCTGTCTGTTGTTGGTGCGTAAACAATTTACGACGCGGGTGATGCATTCTCGATGCTCAAATTTACTGGAATTTTGTCGGTAAATTATTTTTGAGTCTTCGAATTGTTATTTGAGCATCCCCTTCGGAACATTACTTTCTTGCTTTTAATTTTTAACGGTTTTACACCAAGCATCCTTCAAATGGGGAAGAAGGGTACACTCAATTTGTGTGAGTGTGTGTATATACATATGTACATGCAGGAGTAAATATTGGCATCCACACACACACAAATAAAGTTTGATTATTGTTTGTCTTATTCCACGTCGAGTCTGCGGCAATCGGTAAAAACATATTTCAGCTCCTGTACCGCCCATTAGCTTAGGGGAGGGTACTTGTTGCAAAATCAATAAATTCATAATCAACATTTTACAAACAAAGAATTAAATAATTTAATAATATTATGTAGTATAATTGTTATTATCATTCTCTGGATTCAATAAGGGGTTCAATCAGTTAATGTGTCGCTGCCGGTACGAGCGGGTATACCTCAGAGAATAAACACGCCCCCCAATTTTGAATGGTTATAAGCAATAGGAAGATCAAGTGTACGCCTTTTTTCAATATCAAGATCATCATGCTCCGTTTTTTAGGCGAATCTTGCACAATATTATCAGAGTACAATATGAGGGTATGTGGGTTTTCATATATAGATTCCGAATATTTTGCTCCTCCGATTCCTCCAGCAATTTCCCGAAAGTAACCCGATCTATGTGTATTCGTCACAATAATGTCCTGAGCCCTGTTCACACAAAAGATGATCAGGCTGATCTTCATAGTGTGAAACGGTGATGCTGGCTACAGGATACCTTCTAGTCGGGCAATTTCGAGTGAGGCACTTCTTTTGATTTTCGCCATGCACACTCCCTTCATTTTCAGAAAAGTGTTCTTTCTATAGTTTCTTTATCTCGCGAACTCTCGAGTATTGTCCGTTTTTGTAATCATTTGGCTGTGGGTTCAATTTCGCCTATCTATCATGCCATCTCGCAGAGGAGCGCTCCGTAAAAGATTGAAGTGATGGCAGTTATCCCTTCTTTACCGAGTTGCATTCGTTTTGGGTCATTTTAGGGTTCGTTTCATTAATTCCTCTTTTATCTTTTTTATGAGTTTGGTGTTTTTACCTGCGCGCTCACCGCTGACCCTTGCACGTGTGCAACCTAGTGCCACCAAATCCAACAATACACAATCGAAGCACATATAAGAGAATGCATTGAAAAAGGGCAATTCAACAGAAAATAAAATCGTATCCAATGCAGCGTAATGGTAGCCTTCCGGAAACGGATTAAAATACCTTTTCCCTGACGTTATTTTGAAACATATTTTCACTGTACTTTTTCGGGTCTAAAATGTTTATAAAATGTCTATTTGTAACTGGTTTGATTCTGTTTTCCAGATCAACACAAACAGATAAGTCAAAATTGCAATATCTCGCCGACAATCCGAAAGTCCTTGTATAGACATTTATATAAACTTTTACGGAGATTCAATATTGGCTATAATACAATATAACTCATCTATTAGCAGGTGGATTATTCGAGTACTCCTTCAAAGATCGCGCCAAATAGTCACGTCCACAAGAATCGCAACATAAACATAATACAGTTTGAAATGCACTGCTTGAGATACATTTCCAAAGTATCTGTTCGACTTTATCTGACCGTTATTGTGGACAGAGTTTTGCCCAGTCGGCTGCACCCCACTGCGTCCTTCTCTTTTTTCTGGATACGCCCAGACAGGTCGACTTATATGTAGGTATGTCAGCTACTCTTTGCCGAACAAGTGTGACAAATCGCACCCAAGATCTAAAAAATTCAGGAAAATTCAAGAAAATGTTTGCCATTCCGAGAATGTCAAACAAAAGGCAAGAAATTAAATCAAAAATGCACTGGCGCCGGCGTCCTGCTGATTATTCTACCCAAACGTCTAGCGGACTCTAGGCTGTACGTGCAAACGTGTCGAAATTACCTGTTTAAGTAAAGACTCGTAGGTAAAAGAGTAATTGGTGCAACTCACGTACCTTTTAAGGGCTATGTGTCCGAAAAGATAAGTACAGTCAAAGATACTTTCAGACTCGTAACTCGTGTGCGGCCTAAAAGCAAAATCATGTTGATAATGTTTTCGATTCGATCAACACTTTAGGACTCGTTAGCTATCGTACATATGATTTACATGGGATGGAATAGTACTCATTTGTATTTCCATATGCATATATCATGCATCTATTGGTGCACAAGTATTTTACAAGAATTTAATGTGCATTGAGCTAGCATATGGAACAGCTTTCAATGCTGATTAGTAAAGATTATTGGGGCATGGCAAACACTTGCACCTCCGCTCTGAGACCGTCAAGATGGGAGCACTTGAAACGGCTGAGCTAAAAAACCGATATGTAATGAATAGCAATGCGATGCAAAATAGTGTTCACTTTCCATTTAGCGGCACTTAATTTAAGAAACTGGAGCCACATCCCGCGCCTGGGGTTGCTGAGGTTTGTGTTATGAACTCCACTTGAGATCACAGCCCCAGACGCCTGTTGTCAAATATAACAGCGGTCGGGACACCAGACCTCGGCTGTCGTGCTTGTAAGTGATATCTACGAATGTATATTTCACTTCAATCTGTCGCCGTCGACCGACTATCCTAATTGTCAAGTGCTGCCACAGATCGTGTAAACGGATCAAGTTGCATTACTGGCAATGAAAATCTTTGGGTTTACGTTACGTCTACGATTTGTGAAAAATATGGATTCTATCTAGAACCCATTTGTCAATATAAGACAAGAGTCATGCAGTCAAAAAGGACCGACTAGGAGATGCTCTATACTAAGATCCAATCCTCATGTGTACATCAAATGAATCATACATCAAAATTGTATATCTCCAGGAATAAAAAATATATGTAAATATTCCAGAAGTAAAGAAATCAGCTTAAAATGGACTTGCATGTGGTATGCGAAAACCTTATTGTCAAAACTGACTTCAGACGAAAAGATTAAACATAGAAATGAACTGTTGATGCTGATCAGGAATATATATATCCATAGCCGGGCAGGTCTCCGCTTTCGCGACATACCCTATTCTTTTACCCATGTTCCCATATTACAGGGTATTTTGTTTAAGCGAAATCGACCATATCAATAAGTACCAAGCCACCAAAATAGTTAGTGTTCGAAAAAAAAGAAACAAATTTTAACTAAATTGATGGCATTTTTAGAATAAAACATCCCTACGCGTCGGCCACTTTCCTTTGTGAACACGTGTGCAAGGGTCTTCTACTTTTTTTTTTCTTTTGCTCCTAATCCCAAGTTATGTCCCCTGCGGTGCCGAGTTTTATTGATTTGGGTTTTTCATTGTTTACCGAAATTTTCGGACAGCTCTGAGTTGTCAGTGTGTGTGTGTGTGTTCCTATTGAAGGGTATTACGATTTCTATGTGTTTTGTGTTATATACATGCACCTACAAATATATACGCCAGACAATATACACATTTGTCCTTTGTTGTTTTTTACGCTTATGTATGTGTGTAACCGACTCTACGCTGACCACCGAATTAGAGGTTAACGTGATCGGATGAGGGGGAAGAGCATCAATACGTTTGACTTGAAAATGTAGAATAAACAGTTTCAGTGTATTTACTTAATATTATTTAGGATTAATAATAATATTATTTTTTATTACAAAGTAACAGGCTAGATCATATTATAGCCAAACGCTTGCCTGCGATTCGAACCCGTATACTCTTGTTGTCTATAAATGTACACAGCTTGATGGCTGCTAATTAGGAAAACATCTATTATGTCTAATTAAAAATGTACTTAAGGGCAATGAAAAAAGGTGTATCTATAGGAGATGGCTGCGTTTAAGAGTCTCTTAACTGTATTAAAAACGTCATGTTATATGTGTGTTATATAAAATCGTTGTGATCATATTGCTCATCTCACCAACACTTTAAAGTTCATTATTTACTACCATTTTCTATTCTATTATTAACAATGTTTATTTTTGAACATTTCTGCACAAGGTTTATAACAAGATTACAAAGAAAATATCTCCTTGTAATCATGTAGAGGGTACAACAACATCTCAATTAGCGACTGATTATCCTTTGGGATATTCGATAAATACAAGGATAGTTGGTACAACAATGTACGATATCTACGAAGAGAAACTGTGCTTTATATATAAACGAAACGTAACGCAATGACAACCGTTTATTGCAACTAATTGTTGGTGAATAAAATGGTCCTATATTCAGCAATATAAAACTGGTAACTGGCATACAATATTTATATTATAGTTTCCAATTGTATTTACATAAGATTGGGCAACATTTACTATAATCGAGCCACAATTATGGCATATACGGGATTGAGCAGCATTCAATAACAACAAAATAAAACCATATAACAAGATCTTATTTATTAATTTTGTAAAGAGAGAGATCAGCAATGGGGGACAATTTAAGAGATTATCACGTTAGGGCCTATTTTTTTGTATTTTTATCGCTGCTGAAAAAGGCATTTCAATTGGACTTGGCCAGGACTTTGTTTGGCGGTCTTTGTGCAAACATGCGTTGTATCTGTAGAATTCCTTTATGCTCTCGGCTTTGTGCCTTGCATTCGAGTTCGGTTGAGTAGGCCATTATTTGGCCGGAATCTGTATTCTGGAGAAAACTGTTGTAAACAAGGAATATCTTTCTGTCGCTGTACATGTATACGAATTGCTGCAGCAGCAAATTAGAGCTCGTTAAAAGGCACACTTTTTTTCCTGATCGCCCCCGTTGGCTGCAGTAATCCCCTTTGTACGGTTTTGAACGGATCACGTTTCAACAGATTCTACTGGACTCTTGCTGGCATTTTTCTGGCCATTAATAAGCCTGGTGGTTGGTGGCTGGTGACAACACGTGAAACTCCATGACGTCTCACTATGTTGGCCATACCTACCTCCAACCCTCCGATGCACAAAACGGATGAAAACATTGAAAACTTCTAAAAACGTGTTTACAAATATTTTCAAGGCGAGGTAAACAAAGGGCCTGCAAACTATTGTTACGAATGCATGACTTTCTGTACCACCGACTGATGTCTCATGTTGATTTTTTGCAGTGTTGTACTGTTTCAGTGTTGGTAAAGTACAAATTGAGCAGTTCGCGATCGGCTAACCCCTGCGTCAATCAAGCGAAGTATTGAGGAAGGGATCAATTCATAATAACCATATTGCATAATTGCAATATGTTTTATTCTGATTCTATTCAAATATTGAATAAAAAGGGTATACTGTTTTTGTGCAAGTATATGCAGCAGACAGAAGGAATGCTTCCTTCCTCCGATCCCATTAAGTATGCACATATATTCTTGATCAGCACCAATAGCCGAATCGACCTAGCCATATCCGTCCGTTCGTCTGTCGGTATGTTAAGTCTCAGAAACTAGTAATTTTGAAAGTAGATCCTTTTAGGTTCGATTAGTTGAACTCCTGACTAGAGCCTCTTACTTATTTAGTACTTATACTTATAAGTATTATCTCTATAAGTAGTCCATATATACTGCAACTCCACATAAGTTATATATCTATATGTTCTCAGGTCTGCCTTTAAAAGTGAGTCTAAGACTCCTTCTTAACTTATGCAAAACCTTTTCGCATTTTCTGCTTAATTTTCCGACCGTTGTCTTTTGAAATGGACGTGCTTCTGTTATTTTAAGTTTTGTTGAAATAATACATTCGTGCTCTTCTCGATAGATTTGGTCTATTGATAACGAAGTACATATGAATGTAAAACTAAAAAGGAGCTCAAATATAATAATATGTTATTGTTAGATTATGTGTTCTTTTTCTCTGAAACTGATTGAAAGATTGCTACAAACAACCCACAGACAATGGCATGTCTCAATAGAATAGCACATATGAACAATCGATAAGTAAACCTTCAATTTCAATGGGCAACCACTGCTTCGGCTTACCACTGAGGGCTGCTTGTGTGAATGTATCCTGGCCCTCGGTTATATGGGCATTCTGTTGGGTAGCCAATTCCTTTCAAATACACACACATCTTTGCCTTGTTTGTTTACCAGCTACGAGCTCATTGGTCTATCATCTGACTTATATGCTTGGATATATATCAATTAAATACTGAGCTTGACATGCTTCAAATTTATAAATAAGTTGTGGATATGGGGGTCGCAATCGAAAACTAACTTGAATTATTTACAATAAGATTATAAGATAAGCAAATATGTAACAAAAAAGGACGGTTATTTTCAAATATTTTCATAGGCAGTGCCTGAAAAAGAGCTAACAAGTTAAAATGCTCTAGATCATTCCGTTGAGCTTCATTTTAAAACATTCTAGCTTTCTTCTATACATACATACATACAAAAAAAAAAACAAGTAAGAGGTTCTAGTCGGGAGCTCCTGACCAGGGGATACCCTAAACCCTCTTCTTCCAACATCAAATGCATATATATATTCTATTTTAGAACCTATATGTCAAGTTTGGTGACTTTAGCTCTTATTATTTACCAAAATTGCCCAAAAAACAGGATATCAATATCTATATATATAATAGTTATCGATTATCGGAAACAAACTCGATCTGCACTAGGCACTAGGAGCACCTACATCTAAAATTTCAAGTCTCTAGCTCTTATAGGTTCTAAGATCCTTGCGTTCATACATACGGTTGGACGGACGGACAGACAGACGGACATGGCTAGATCGACTCGCCTATTGATGCTGATCAAGAATATATATACTTTATGGGGTCGGAGATACTTCCTTCTGCCTGTTTCATACATTTGGACTTTGCACAAATACAATATACCCTTATACCCATTTTTAACGGGTTCAGGGTATAAAAACAACAACAACAACATTGGGTTGGATCATGGCAAGGCATTAAAATGATGGCTGCAGAGAAAAGCGGTGATCAATTAGAACAAAATTACCGACGTAAAGGTAAAGATGCACTCAAATAGGTAAATGGCAAAATGTAAAATGTTAATTTATCTAAATATGTGATCTACACATGTAGAAATTTACATTTGTTTGATTTAATCTAAATGAAGTAAGCTCTCGCACGATCTCAGATAAAGTGATCTGGTTTACCAAATTTGGTTAAAAAGTGTATCTGTGGTACGCATTAAGAACTGATGAGATAGGCACAGTTATTTAAAACTGCATCCAAATCGCAGCTCCTATCGCAAGAGATATCAACAAACACTTCAAGAGGTCGAAGCCATGCATGTACATCACATTTTTATGCAGAACTGAGCTACTTACTCAGTTTTTATCTCTCGTGTGCAATCTTGTAATTCGCTGTTGACACCGGGACTCGTATTCATTCTCGGAGCTAAGTGCCCGGATTATCGGCATCAAGACTAGACGAGGCGAGACGAGACGAGACGAACCGAACCGAGGAGACCTACTTGAATTTATTTTGTTTTCGACTAAGAGCGTAAATATTTTAAGAGTTTTTCCTATTTTCTTTTCATTCTTTTAGATATGTTTGTGCTGATAAGATAAACAATAGACCAAGCATCAAATTACAAGCAAACTCTTGTGTGTTGTCTCAATAAATATCCCAACCATTAGCATTCTTCAGCTGATTATGGGCAGCAAATAACATTCGTTTGTTAAAGATCAGTCCAAGCCGAACTCCAGACTATTTTTTTAACTTACACGCCAGCTTGTGTTCAAAAATTCAGCAAAGCAAACATGTTACTATTGACACAAAATAATAATATATGAAAATGTATGTAGATACATATACTGCCGAGTATTACTGGCCTTGCATGTTAGCCTTGCTGTGCCAACCTACTACGGTAAAGGGTCAAATTTTCATAAATATGTTCTCATTAAGTTCTTATGTAGGGAGTTGAAAATAAGTTTCCTAGCTCTTAATGTATGGGCAGTGCTCAGTCTGTCAGTCAATCAGTCAGTGAAGAAAGACATAAATATATATTTGTAATTACTTACATGTAAATTCAAACGCATGGTAATATTATCATCATCTATCAGTAGGCGGGATGCGAAATTTTAAATAAATCGAGCACTGAAAGAACAGAAAAGAAGATATTATGTTTATTATGCTTAAAACTGCAGATTGGTAAAGTGTACTTGAATTAGTGAAGATTTATGTGGAGCACTTACATACATACATATATGTATTCAAATACATGCAAGCCAACATGTAATACTTATTTGTTTTATTTTAAATTTAATAATACACAGGTTTGCTTATAATACGTACCAATAAAAGTCTTAGCCATAGCCACTACCTCCTCCATACTTAAGCTGCCGCCATAGTTGAAGCTGTATCCTCCAATATAAAAGCCGTCGTTTCCTCTATAGTTAAAGTCGTATCCTCCATAGTTCAAGCCACCTCCTCCCTTATTGAAGCCGTCTCCTCCTTTTGAAGTAAAGACTATGAGACTTAATGAAGAATACGTTTTTTTATAGTTTACAGCACAGCTAGAGATAATCTTGGTCTTGAATATAAGCATACAAAATATATGCATACATCTATGCACATATATTAATGCATACATTATATATATGCATACACACATGCATACATACATGCAAGCATGCATAAATTCTTATTAATTAGATACATTCATAAAACACATACACAGGCTTATATATAAATACATATGTACATATATGTTAACATATATACATACACACATATATATACACATATGCATACATGGTCACTTATACACATACATACATACATACATAAAAACATGCAAACGCAAATACATAGCTACACACATACATATATGTACATAAATAAATACATACATACATACATACATACATACATATTGCTGAACAGGAAGAGCTAAGCCAAAGAATTGGGAGAAATTTTACAGTCACTGACTTAATAGATATCCTACTTAGCTCGCAAAACAATTGGGTTGCAGTAACCCACATGGCTTCAGAAATCATCAAATCCTTGCGTCGCGCTGAAAGACAGCGCAATTCAAGTTCTAACTCTAGATAAGATCCTAGAAGAGGCTTTCATGCCATCTCCCCCTCGTGAGGTAATACTTAGCGGTCGTTCCGCGAGAGGGAAACGGAGAGTAGGTGGTGGTTTTAGTGGGTGAAAGTCCCACACTTTTCGGCTTTAAATGCTTTCCCCCCTATTAAAAAAAAAAAAAAAAAAAAAAAAAAACATACATACATATCATATATACCCACATACATACACATATACACACGTACATTCATTCGTACATACATACATTTATACAAATACACACACACACGTACATACATATAGTGGATATTTGGAACTCGGCTTAGAGTCCATCGGGTTAAGAGCCAAAAGATGAAATTAATGCAACTTGTGGTAAGAATCTTGAAGCCGATAAATACACATTGGTTCATTAAAATGTTACCCCACAATTGTTGGTTTTTTCGAAAAGCGTCAAATAAATATATATATTTGTAAACAATTTTTAAGCCGAACGGATGGTACACCATAAAGTTTTATACATTTGAATTTCGCAATTTTTCTATAATTTCGGGTGCAATTTTCCAAAACCCCAGCTTAGCGTGCACCTTCAGTAAGTACTATTTGAGCCGGGTAATGCCTGGTAATATCAGCTAGAAACATATAACTATGTACAATCGAAGTGGCCGTTACAGTTTAAGAAAGTAGCCGTAAGCCATTTTACAGTGTTTTGTATGTTGCACAGATGAGAATTGAAATTGGTCAAGGCAATAGCAAAAGAACAGCGCATAAGTTGCTGTAAAAAGATTCCCATTTAGGCGTTTGTTCATTCACTTCCGTTCGAGTTGTAGAATTGCCATTTAAAATGCAACGTATTTGTAAGAAGTCGTGCGGAGCTATGCACGAGTGCTCGTCAATAAAATAAATGCCAAGATTTGCTATTGCTATAGCTCTGCGGGTACTCACACTCGACAGAAGAGGGTGACACCATTGTCTCTGGAGTAGGCATACCCATTCAGTTTTTCACACAATAGAAATTTATCTGCACATGCGTAACCAATGTCCAGTTTTCAAGCACAGTCAAAGACACAAATGCCCAATGCGTACATTCAAAGATCAGCGGGTCTACCAAACACATGCTTTACATCCCTGAAGTACGAAAATAGTTAGACTCAAGGAAAGCCACATGGAAAATGGATATTGCTTAAACGGTTTTTTAAGTCACATATGTGTTTTTAGAAACCACATTTCCATGTTAGATGCAGAGCACAGTTTAAATGCTTGCACATATTTAATTTTGGGACAATTTATAGACTTGACTTTTTGAAAGGGAGTAAAATAACTTACATTGCAGGCAAAAAAATATTTAAAGCTTTGCGATTTAAAGCTTTGCATAGTTCACAAATGACAGGCAGCAACATTGTCGAAATCAAACTTGAATATCTGTATATATCAAACCGTCTTTCGTAACTGATTGATCGGAAGAGTCGAGAGATTAAAATTTCTATTGTAGTTTTGAAAAAATCCAGAATAATCGCGGAAAGCGGTTATATAACTATTCTTTTATATTGAGTATATTGGTCCATATTAATCGACTTGAGTATCTGCCCCTTTCCATTTATTGCCATAAGACTTTGCATTTGGCCGTGTTTGTTTACTTTGCAATAGAACATACAAATTCTTGTATAAAAACCTTCTCTGTTTTTTTAAATATCTAAAGAAGACTTAGGATTTACTGCCGTTGCAAACTCAAGGTGCGCTTCTAAATAATGATTTCACCTTAAAAATGTGATTCTTTTGATTTTGTGGGGAACGGAAAAAGTTTTTATCATAGACACATAAACATTTACACTTTTTTTTTTAGGATTTTAGGACTCTTTTTCAAGATGAGTTCACATATGCGGACGTAACTTTTACTGATCTCAACCGTTTTAATTAATCTCTCTTAATCTCTTCCACCCCATTAACTATATGTATCCATGTGCGCCTGTTTGCCCTGAGCTGGAATATGAATATGAACCAGAACGAGTATAACGTCTTTCCCAATACAATATAACAATATTTTTAGATATACGTATGGAAGGAATATAAAACAATTGTGACTAGCTCTTGGCTCACTAAAAGGAGTTCGGACTAGAGTTTTCGTACTTACATTTTTCTGCATTGATTCTTCTTATATAGAACAAAATAAAAATGGAATAAATCCAATATAAGAATGTGCTCCTCCTCTGGAGTCGACTACTCTACCCAAAGGTCAGGCTCAGGCTCAGGCCCCTGTGCCAACTTTGGCTATAAGGCATACAAACTTGTCTAATAGAAATGCTCAACATGCGAAAAAAAAACATCTATTTAATCCACTTGAATCATTAAAATCCTTTCTTATAGCCTACATCCCTGACGAAAATTATTTACTTGGTTGTGAGTCAGCTTAGCAAAGAGTTTTAGGTACATAATATAGAATTGTTATAAAATGGGCCTTTCAATTGCCTATTTATGTTGTTAATTTTTTTCTATACAAACGGTAATTTGTGCGAACATCAAAGAAACCATGGCGAAGACCACCAAGCCAAATGAATTTTCCACTTTGATCCCGCCGTATCGAGGACCCTCATTGTAGTTGCTAATCGCACCAGGTGACGGATGCGTCGGCTTGACAGAAAATAGTGCTACGGCGGCGTACCCGAAGTGACAAGAGAATAGTTTTGAGGTGTCTCTTTTCGTACGCTGCGCATTGTGAGAAAAGTAGCAGTTTCCTCCTTTTCGCCTGCCTTTGTGATTTCGCTTGTTCGAACATTTTAGGATACGTGTTGCACCTCTGTTTGCGATGGGCAAAACAAGGCAGCCCTTGATTTGCTTTTAAAGTGCCGTCGAATTTAGTAGAGCTGGGACCACCAGTAACGCTTTTAAAACTATAGATGATACCTGAACACATTGTTTTTCAAATATCTTCAACTTATTTAAAGTTTTCTACCCTTGTTTTTATTTTTATCCAAGTTTGCTTTTTAGCTAAAAGGTTATTTCTGTTTTTTAGTGAGTTTAGATATAGCTTTCAAATAATAATAAATAATCATGATCATTGTCTCAACTAAATCTGAATATGATGAAAAACCAATTGGCAGTAAAGCAATATTTCTGATATTTGATATATCTGATCCCAAAACTCTTACCATAACCTTACTCTTGCTCTTTTTTTCGAAATAGATTCATAAAATATGCTTATTATTGTGCGATTATTATTTAGATTTTGGACATTTTTTTCTGCCATGCATCCTCATTGTTTTCGCTTCTCATATTTTTTGCTCCGACACACGGAATACATCCCACATACACATGTATCTACACCTCATACCTTATTACCTAGATGCGAGTGCGGCGATGTCGACAGCTGCGGCCCATTTGAGACGGTTGATTGGTTTTCTAATAGGACTAATCCTGGCTGCATTTTGCTTTTAAATTGATTCGTTTCAGTTGGTTAAGATTCAATAATGAGCTCATCTGCACGTAGCCAAATCGTAGTCAAGTCGTTTGTTTGATTTGCCAATGTTCCAGGTGTTTGAGCAAGAAATTTCAATTTTTCCGCTAGTATTTTGGCCTTGTCATTTCTTTTCAATCAATTAAGGTAGTTGTCTCCTGTTTATAGATCGCATCCATTCAAAAGGTGACTTAAATGTATAATGAGTAAGTGAAGAGCCCTCGACTATAAAATATCCTGGACATGTTTTTTGTATTCGAGCATTGAGAGACTTGTGATATTATTTGCACAAGCTCAGGCTGGCCATGAACCTTATAAAGTTTTCATAATTATAATAATTGAACCTGCAAACAAATATTTGTTTCCTATTGATCGCGAAGAGGATTTCATATTGATAAATGTTCAAACATATTTTATATTTTTGGCTAAATTATTTGGTTCTCGATTATGAATAAATTCATAAACTTCTTTGTTTTTCAGACAGTACAATATCCGATCGCAGGCTGAGAATTGTCTACTTCCTTGAGAAAAAGCACCGTAATTAAGAGAAAATATTAAAGCAATTGGAAGTACTCGACTAGGAGATATTGAGCAGCTGTTAGAAGCATTCTAGTTTCCTTTTATATTTACACACAAAAGTCTACATATACGGATCTGCTTCTTCTTTCTTAGCCACCAACTATAGGAAACGTACTCATAATTGACTCAGGTGCTCAAAGTCCGATCTTCATTACATTTTGAGGGCTTTGATACGGCATACAAGATTGTTTATATACAACACTGCAAGGCTTTATATTTAAAAATTAGATTTTTATTCAATTTTGTCGAGAAAAAAGAAAGTGAATCCGTTTGTATCTATAACTTTCGAGCTTATGCATAAAGAGCCATATCAATTCTCATCAATGTTATGAAAATGAATAGACATAATGAACAAATATTGATTAGTTTCGAAAATCGACGCGTTCATACAGATGAATATAGCTAGATCTGCTTAGCTCAATGGTCAGATGTATATACTTTATGGAGTCGAAGATTTAAAGATGCTGTGACGAGTTAAAGGGCTTGTCGTAACTACACTTTGCAAGTATCAAGAAACTAAATCAATTTTACGCTAATATTATTCGTTCTCGAGCCCAAGTGCTTTGAACAATTCTATTGGAATTGGATGACAAATTTAGGTGAGCGTTTAAATTAAAATTTTCACAGTACGCACTTCGTTCGTGCCAAGTTCCATTTCGTATGGTTCGACTTTGAATAGTTTATCTTTGGTTACCTTACGAGCATACACAGGAAAGTGGGTACACATAAGTAGAACACAATATTATCGGATGAGAGCAATACATCGTCACCCATTTGGAACAAATTGATTTTCCTGAACGGGCGACAAAGTCGTTTACAGAAGATATTGTGCACAGTTTCTGGGTACGTGATCTTTGTACCATAATTAAGAATACGAAGGCTCATGCGTTGCAAATTGGAACTTGAAACAAAACATCCCAGTTGGCATGGGTACACGCCGGCCTAGGTATCTCCTTTCACACAGTGTGCACAATGGTAACCTGAGCATAAAGGAGGTACACGCCACATAGCTCGGAGATTTGTGATTCCTATTCGTACATGCAGTTGTTTATGGGTTTTTGGGACTTGTCAATGCATTTGCTGGCTGGACTTTTTGACAGTTATTCATTTTATTTCTTAGAAATAAACCTATGTTAAATCAATTTGTTCCAAATCGTTGAAATTCAATTGCTAAGTCAGTTTCGTTTCAGCTGTTCGACACGAACTATTTCGTATTTTACGCTCCTTTTACCACGGGCTTACCTCAAATAGATATTTAAGTGAAATAGTGGCGCGCTTATTTAAAATGTTACCGAGAAAATTGCAATTTTCACGATTATTTTAATTTCCCTTCTCTCTTCAATTGCCCAATTTACACTTTTTACAATGACATTTTCCTATGGGTTATTTTGATGATTGTAATATATAAAGAGAAGAAGTTATCATTGGGCTGGCGAGGATTTAATATGTTTGCAGACATATATCATTCCAACGTATATGATTACAGACAAAAATTCTATTTCAGACCAATTGTGTCTATTAGAGATATGTGCGATATGCAAAGTGTAGGTAGTAATTGCAAAGTTTGGTTAAGATATTTACAAAGGGTTTTTATATAGCAATCATAGGATTGATATATTTTACCTGCTTGCCGTAATAGGGTTCATTTTAAACAAGATTACTTTAAATCGGAGACCAGGGTTTGCATAGAAATAAGCATACTGAAGCGTAAAGCTATATCAACTTGACTTTCGATCAAAGGCGATCGTCGCCATGATTTCATAATATCTATTGATTTTCTTTGGATTGCTTCTATCGGAGCTGTTATAAATTATTTGTTATATGGCTTTTAAGGTGGCTGTTGCTTTAAGCGCCATATATAGCATGAATTCGTTTAATTTCTCAATTCGATGAATTTATATACACCTTGCTGTCGGTGAATTTTCTATTAACGAAAATATATTCCAGAATTCTTACATAAACATTACATTCAAATACACTGCCATCTTCGCTCGCTAGGCGGTGGTTAAAAATGATAGTGTTTATTGTTTGCAAGTTTTTTGAGATGATAAAAAGTCATTGAAAAGAGAACAAATCAAAATGCGGAAGACGGTGAGCGAGACATATAAAGAGATATCTCCAAACCTCTCAATTATGTATGCTTGATCAGTATAAAAAACTCAACCAATAGAGCAATACTCGTCTATGATATAATAGCTAAATCACAGAAATTCATAGATCGGTATTTTAGTCAGTTGATTCGGATCACTCTATCATAAAGCTGCCACTATCAAAATTTCTTAACCAATTAAGGGCTTCATTACGATCGCTTGAAGTCTTTTAAATGTAAACATTTCTGCATATGAAAATATGAAGCACATCTAATAAGTTTCTGCAAGGGTATTTACTATCCGGTGAGTCGATAGATATAAATTCAGTTCAGTTGCCTTCATAGGTTTGTAAATATGCGTTGCGGGAGTAGTGGAGGGTCAATAGTTGGTCAAACATTCTGCGTCAGCAAACATAAATCAGAGAGAATAGTCCTCATCTACATATGGGTGTGTACAATCCATAAATATTTATTAATCAGATTGACTCGATAGCATTTCTTCCTTGTTACTTATGTATGTACATATGTATGAAAGATCAGTTATTTATATGTATGTATGTGCGCGAGCCCGTGACCCACAACCAGGTAAATTTCCTTACCTGCCGGAACACAAAATGAGGGATGAAAACTCCCGCAATTGCGTACGCAGTGTGCACAGAAATTGTATAAAAGGCGAGCTCGGCAGCAAAAATCTATCATTCTTACTACAGCTCTTATAGAGGCCGGATCAGTATAAATATATATAACTTGAAAAATGATTGGCGAAAACATTCAACACGGAAATACCGTCGAGTATGCCGAAAAACGATCCTCTACGGGTGCTGTTGTGAACCTGAAGAAACTATTGAGGACGGTTACACGCATTTTCAATCTCTCAAAGCCCAAAAACATGGCAACGGATGAGACCGGCATCAAATCCTCAGCATTTGCGACAGAGGAGGAACTTCAAAATTGGCTCAACGAACAGCTCGAACTCAAAGAGATGTCGCTACGCTAATGGAAATCTGCAGAAGTTCCGGACAACCTGTGATGGGACTTGTGTTGCGGCACGATTCCAAAACCGGCGAAAGGCTTTAAATAAGTTCTGTGATAGCGAGAGTACGAGACTGAAATCATGGCTCTTGCCATTTGTACAATATTAATAGCTCATTAATTAGCCTAAGTACCTGATCATTGTCTTCCATCAGCTTTAAGTAATTGTCTTCATGAATAAAATCATATATTGACAAAAAATATGTTTGTTGTTTTGCTTCATATCTCTTTACATATTATGTTTGACGAATTTAGAAAAACTATATTTGGAATTAGATTCATATTGTTACTAAATGAATATTCTGAGTAACTTACATAGAGGGCAACCTTTACAGAAAACAAGTTTGCTTAAAATTGATTTCCTTGCAGTTAAAAATGATTAGATCCCTAGATCTAACTCATTATAATTCTAATTTTTCCATTTTTAATCCATTTAAAATTTTCATGAATTGGTAAAAATCCAGAAGGCGCCTCTCACCTCTGAGATTATATATATGTTTCTATTCAGCATCAACTGATTCAATCGGACAAAACTATATGCCTGCCTGTCTATATGGGCTCAGAGATATCAGAGTATATAAAAGTTAGAAAATATGTACACATGAAAATTCCCATATACCAAATGCAGCTTAAGACTATTACATATTATATAAAAAATATGTATGGCTTACCCGAAATCAATTCAGCTTCAAACAAATGCAGAAATGAACCAAAAATATGTGTTGCATATTTATGAGCTCTGAATAGAGTATTTTTTGCGGTGTGTGTTAATGTGTGTCCCGGAGCTGGACACTTCTGATACTATCAACGACAGAAATCAAGATTTGTATATGTCCACGAAAGTAAGCCGAAATTGATGCAACAAAACTTCAACTAAAGCACTTTAACATGTTTGTATAATAAGCCTCGTCCGTGTATTTAAAAACAGCGCCAATTTTAATCGGAATGCCAACTGAAATAAAAGTGTTATATGGTAAGATTGGTCACACTTAAGTATCGTTTACAGTATCGCTAAATATCGTAGAACAATCGATAGTACAATTATTTTCTCGGTCTGCCAACCTACGTTACAACTTTTCAAATGTGAATTTTGCGCCAAACGTTAACGTTAAATTTAAAAAACCAAACTCTCGAGCAATAAACTTATTTTCAACTGTTTACGTTCGTAGTTTATGCCATTTTTATGACTTAATTTTGAATAATATGTATAATACTGAAGCTCGTATTTGTTGAGTTCCGTAAAGATATTTAAGAAACATAACATTTTGCCATGCAAAAACTTAAAAGAGCTACATGATAAAGTATGTAGCTACATGTTAAAGTACGTAGCTCTTTTAACTTTAAGTAAAATGTTGATGGGGATAGGCATATTCCCAGTTTAGATAAGATTTCTTGAAAAGCAACAAAGTTGTTCATAAAATAACCTTATTTTCGAGCATTTGTTCCTATGGCAGCTATAAGATGGGGAGAGAGAGGCATTGATGGGCAAAGGGGAACGGTTATATCGGATGTTGATCCTAATCAAGAATACATATTCATGTATTCATACATACTCATGTATTCTTGATCAGCATCAATAGCCGAGGGGAGATATCTTCTTCCACGCGTTACACATTTTACGATAAAATTATATTACCCACAAGTATTTAACAAATTTTATTAAAAAAAGTACACGTCAAAGAGAGAAAGTTATTTGAAGAGCCGCTCTCAAACTGTGAATCTTTAGTACCTTGACTGCGGCAGAAAATATTGAACATATTTAATTTGCTAACTTTTGGGGTGGTCAAAGAAACTCTTGTTGCGAAGTAACTTAAGAAAAAATAAAAGTGAAAACTTCGTATGCGCAATTGTAAATAGTGCAAAGAAGTTGACCGAAAATTGAAATATTGATTGGTTTGTTAAAACGGTTTATTTTTTTCAACGCTTACATTAAAAATTGCATTAACAATATATATTGAATATAACTATTTAAAGGTAATGCTTTATTATATTCAATATATGTTTAAGTGCACTTAGTTTTCAATATTTATGTGTCGTGTGGGTGTTTTAAAGTTCCTGTCTATTACCGCGATTCTTGAAAAATATGGGACTTCAATGAGAGCGCAATTGGAAGATGATATGTAGGAAGTCTGTATAAGAGCTTTAGATTCGTGAATGCATTCATATTGTATAGTATAGTTACAGTATCCACCAGTGGCATTTAAGTCTCTTCTAGTTACCAACTTAATATCCATCAAAAAACATGTATATGTAGTATAAACGGAGGACAAATGCGGAACACAAAATTAACGGAAGATTGGGGAATGGAAGCCAAGTTGGGTGCAACGGAACTGCGCACACACATAGTTATCTATGGGTGTTATCTTTTATATCATAATAATTTGGTTTGAATTTACCAGTGAAACGGAAATTTGTTCTAGTTTTGTTATAGCTAGAGTCATCGATCAATTCTTGGGTTATCTAATATAATAAGCCAATGGGATGCTGGCCAATTGATATTGTGTTAAAAAAGCAAGCGAGGCTGCACAACCCGAATACCCGTGGGAGAATCTCTACTGATAATCGACGGAGTCACTGTCCAGCAACGTTGAAGATACCTGCGAGATGCGCCGATGCCAGTAGTCCTGATAGCTCGCATCGTGTTGTGCAGCAGAGCGCCACGGTGGCCATTTCAGCTATTCCTCGACAATGTCCCACACCATGAGCGAAGCGTCTGTTCCACCCACAGTGATGAGTGTGTGATCTCCGCATAAGAAGCGCACACAGGCCAGCATGCCCGAGTAGACCTTGGACTCGTGGAATTCGGCACGGGGCGAGATGCAGGGATATCTGTCGATGACGAAGGCGTAAAGGTTATCATTAGCGTTGGTGCTAAGAGGCTCTCGGCTTACCTGAACAAACGTAAATACCCCTCCGCGTCACCTGATGCGAGCATATCGTGTGCCGCAGACCGACTGCAGGTGGCTATGATGGTGTTGGCGCTGCTGTAATAGCGATTGCTCCACTGGCCGGCAACCAGGAAACCCACTGTGCAGTTGTTGGTCAGCCACTTGACGTCTTTCATTGCAATGGGACTGCGCTCTGGCGACAGCGACTTGGCGTCCCAGAACAGTAAGTCAAAATCAATGGTCACGGTCTGGACAAAGTTGCCGTCCATGCTCCAATCGAGGTGTGTCAGTGGCTGCGAGCCGCGTATCTTGTTAACTTTCTTGTAGGAGAAACCGTCACGCGAGACACGGAAAAGGTAAATGCTTCCGTTTTGCGAGCCCATGGCAATCATATCGCCGACTGCAAAAGGAGACAGCAGCAGTTAGATAAAGCGAGACAGAATATATTATATCGTCAAGCATACCCTGATTAAAGGACACACAGTTCAGAGGTGAGCCGCATACACGCAGCGTCAGCATCACCGCCCCGTTGTCACAGTTGATGACCAGCAGGTGGCCCTCGGTGCTGCCAGCAGCTAATGCCGTGCCAAACGGATGGAAGGCCAATGCCACGCACTCGTAGCCCGTTTGTATGGTCCAAATGAGTTTGTTCTTACGCCAGAGCGCGACATGCTTGTCATGGCCAGCCGTGGCATAAAGCTCATCCTCGGGATGCGCGGCGAGGCCCCACAGCTGTCTGCCGTGACCAAAGACGACTTGCGTAAAGCGTCGCTGCAGCGAGCCCTCCAAGATGTTGTTTCGCGTCGTACCCACGTAGATGTTGCCATCGTTGCGGCCTGGCCGCTGTGGGTAAATTGTCCGCACGCCACCGGCCGCTTCGGGAAGCTTGGGAAGTAACACAACGATTATAGTCCATAGATGTTAAAACAATGAAGCACATTTCCTACCTTTGTGTCCGCAATTTTCTTGTAATTTTGCAGCGAGTCCCAGGCAGCAATTTTGCGATCCTTTTCGCCACCCGACAGCAAAGTGCCCTCGCCCAACATAATTAGGCAGCCGATGCCCTTGTTGTGGGCCTCGAACTCGGTGCGCACAAAATAGGCGCCATCAGAGTCCACGGAGTATATGGTAATGAAGCCGTCGGAGTCGGCGGTAATCACATCGCCATCCGGCTCAAACTGAACGCTGGTAACGTGTGAGCGCGACGGCTGCTTGACAATGTCTGTGCGCTCAAAGAAACCATCTTTGCGTCGGTGCCAGAAGGCCAAATGACCACGTCCGTGGGTGATGATTAGATTATCGTCCAAGGGATGGAAAGCGGCGCCGGACAAGCCCTCCTGCAGAGTCTGCCAGTACGAAAGTAAAAATTAATCCCTGATGTTAAAGAGGAATGTATATTTTAAGCAACTTACGGCAACTTTGCCCAACAGGTGGCCCCATTGCCACTGCCAAACGGACAGGATGCTCTCCCGGCCACTGTCCACGGCAAGAATATAGCTGCCGCCGTTCTGAAAGTGTTTTGTGAAAGTCTTGTTGGCCAGTTGAATTAAATTTGAAGAGCCTTACCAGTTGCGAGAAGGCCACCGCGGTTACTCCAGTGTCCAGCTCGCCCATTCCAAAGACGTAGAGCGTCTGCAGCGATTCGGTGCTCCAAATGCGGACATGGGCCTGTGACTTGCGATCCCGTCCGGCCTTCTGGCCCGATGCCACCAACTCACGAGAGGGATGCACGTCCATGCTATGTGGTGTTGGTAGGCATAATATGAGATCCGGATTGGGTTTTCGACAACTCCCACTTACCACATTATGTCCTCGGTGTGGCCTGTGTAGTGCCGCTGCGCATCCTCGTCGCGATCAAAAAGCACCGCCACAGCTGCCACGTAGTAGAGGAGCTCTCCCGTTGGCAGCACCCACAAGTTGCGCCGCGCATCGATGCCTCGATAGCCGTGGCTAAATTGAGATTGAGCAGAAGAGGAATCAGTATTCATGCGTTAAGATTCGTCGTGGGTAATTAACTACTTACACCCACTGGAGCTGTAATTTCTTGTCGGGAGGCGAGTTCTCTGCCGGCGCATGGTGCACAGGGGGATAGAAAGTGCGCCGCAAGCCGCGTATGGTAACTTTTGTAGGCTCCTCTTTCATGATGTCCAGCATGGTGTACTCTCCATTCGGCCTCAGTATCTCGCTCTCCGGCGCATAGAGTATGCGCGGCCGGCTCTTGCTGCGTGGCCGCGTGCCACGCAATGGAACCTTCGGCAGCTCCTCCGTGGGCAGGATGGGAGCAGCGGCTACCACCGAGGGGCGTGAGCGCGAGCGTCGAATTGGTGAGCCGGCGATCAATGCCGTCCCAGTAGCCAAATAGAATGTGTCCACGTCGGCAAACTCGTTGCGCAGCTGTGAAAAGCTACGTACCTGCAAATGTGTGAAATTTAGCAGGGATTTTATTTATTTATATATAGTATGTGTATGTGTATGTTAATTAAGCTGTTGTGCCGCAACCTGCTTGAAGAGAATGAGGAACAGAACAGAAGCGTTCGCTTACCTCCTGCCCGGTGCCTGTGTACATTTTCTTGGCGCCGTTAATTTTCAGCACTTGACCCAAATCCTCGAGCACTTCCTCAAACGGCTGCGAGGTGCGTAGGTTTAGTAGGACGCGACACTAGAAAGAAACGAAAGTATATGATTTATATATGTAGATGTGAGTACATATAAAATGACGTGTTTAATCTAATGGGCGAGGTGCCAGAGGGCGATTTATGGATTTATTGCTGTGTAATTAGTCAGAGCCATAAAATGTGAATTATTGGGCTGTGTAAAATACATATGTACATACGCACACACACACACATACACACATAGCGGCCTAGCAAATATGTTGTGTAGCATTGACTGCGCGCGTTGACTTTTCAACACTTGGCCTGCGGCAGGAACTTAGCCGTGACACGCTACTTCCGCTTCCGCTGCCCCGGCCATGACACTTCAAGTTTGTAACCAAAGTTGCTAGCAACAAATATTTATAATTACGTGCTCACACACACACACACACACCCACGCACACTCATATTCATATTTATGCGCGCTTATATATACAGATATGGGCATGCTTATGTGGCGACACCAACATCCTCGTGTGCTCCTTGGCCGCTCCACAAACCGAGGCTGTGACCCACTTTGCGTTGTATTTCACTGCTTAATGGTATTATTTGTAGTTGTTAGGGGTCGTCAGGCTATTCCAGCATTGTTTGCCATATACTTGTGCTTGTTCTTGCCGTTCTTCTACTTGTTGTTGCTGTTGCTGTTGCTATTGTTGTTGCACTTAAACTTTTGCGCTCATAATTGGATGTACACACCACAGGCTCCCTCACCCAGATGAGCGATACGCATTGTTGCATTTGCTGGCTGCTGGCTGCTGGCTAGGCCAGCTGCTGCTTAGCTGTAGCTTTCTGCTTTCCGTGCTTGTGTGAAGTGTGCATCTTGGGTTTTAATGACCTCCAGGCCTTGATATCTGCTAGACACGCGAGTCCCCACAAAAAAAAAAACCAAAAAAAAAGTAGAAATTAAAGCATCTGGCATCAACTTTATCTGCACTGGTCACGGCGACGACAATTGCGAACAGGACTAACTTTGGCAGTTTGTATGAACTGAATCTAATTTATGTATTCAGTTAATATTCGTTGGAAATGCGTCTAATGGTTTTATATCCGTGTTGAGAGCTGGCTGATGATTCATTTAGCTGCCGTTGAAATTATGAACAGTTTTCTGTTCGAGGGCATTTTTTATCTGGTTACTTTTGAATCATAAATTTTAGAAATTTTGCATATATTTTATACTTGAAGATAAAATAATACAACACTTTTTATTCTAATTTTTCTTCAGTTTTATGTTCTCGTCTGGTTTTTCTACATATCTGAAAAACTTGCATGCCAATTATGTTTAAGACACTGTGAGAAACAAATGAACTTTTCTAACAATAAATTCAAATTTGTCTATATTTTTATTAATCCGATGTTTATCAGATGTGACGAATGTTAAATCTCGTAAATGCTAATAAGACTCATCCTATGGCAGTCAGTTATATGATGTATTGGACCGATCCCGCCGACATTGGCATATGTACTGCCTACAACAGCAAGACGGATCTAAGCAAAAGTTTTGTAAAGTAAAAGAACATGTACACACGTGCCAGAAGTATGTTAGACTCTGAAAGGGCTTAGGAAACAAAATAGTTGGGTTCAGAACAATTTCTTTTTGGAAGCATGCATATGTAGGTACAGGATACAGGTACAGGTTATAAAAACACAAAAGCAAACTTTGAAGCTTTTAGGCAATAATCATTTAAAAATTGCAGATGCGAAAGTTATTTCTAGGATATAAGCCCTTGCCCTTGGTTAATTTTTACTTTGCTACAACTTGCACGTCTCAAATCTTTTTGGCTTTTTCGATTTTGACGGCCATCAATTTGATTTGGGCACATTTGTGCAAAAACATTTCGACTAAACCATTTAGACCAGCTGGCTTTAATGGTCGTTAGTGGACTCGTGGGCCGGGCTAGGCGCTGGATGTATGCCTACCCGCCAAACCACTATTAATCACGATTTGTTGATTGTTTATCAAATCGAAACACCTGAGGCATACATTGTTGTGAGCACAGAAGCTATGATATGTGGGCCTAGGGAGGAGGAATGGAGCGGTTTTTAAGGCACGCAAGGTCCTTGGTCTGCTATGCTGCTTGCTTTGGTGAAGAGTTACTTCAGCTGATGGAACATAGACCCGAGCAAACTATGCAACTATGAGCTATTGTATTATTTTGAAACCTCACTTCGATATGTTATTCTCGGCAACTTGCAAACTGTACACAAATTATGCATGAGTGCCACATATTTGAAATGTCTCTCTCATTGACTGTGTCTGTGTGCGTGTGTGTGCGTAGGTGTAAGCTTCCAAATTACATGGATTCACCCGGAGACACACGCCCAGCTGCACTCAAGATGGCTGACGCTGCAGTATAAATAAATATAATTATGTGTGCAAATAATTACATTACGCTGCAGCTCCAATCAGGCGAACCCCAAACAAATGGCATTTGTTAAGCCAATTACGTGCACTTTTGGGGGTAGGTGGAGGGTGCGGTTGCCAACCAACAGCTGCCGGAAAGAGGAAGCCGTATTTACCCTTACCCGTACCCCCGTACTTCCGTACTGCCGTACTCCCGCATACCCAGGCGCATCACATATTCGTAGTTATTGAATGTGCAGCAGGCAACAGCTGCATGAGTTAAAATTTTAACAATTTTTTTATGGGCTCCATTGTGTACTACCAACACTTGTCCAAGCCCCATGCCAATCGATGATGGCTCGCACCATCTCATGGTTCGTTTCATTTCTGTGACGTTAAATAACGATTTTTTTTTTTTAAATAACTTGTGCGACTCCTTCATCCGGTTGACACAAAAGAATTCAATAAAATACTGAAATATCTGCATAAAACAAAGGACCGCTATAGTACCAAAGGAGTGGATGCCTTGTTACAGAAAAAAAAGATGGTTAAGAACGTTGCAGTCGGCTGCAAACGACTGCGAAATACTCTGCTTTTAGTTAAGTTATTATTCACAAGAGTCAGTCTACTTGATTATTTGTTGATAACTCCAAGAATACAACCTCAAGGACGAAGTCATCTTATTCGGCTCGATCTGTAGAGAAGGTCCTCATTATTTAATGCCAAATCGGGCGAAATAATTCTTTCAAGAGTGCCCGACTAATAGTCTCTTAATTAAATCTGTAATACTTAACTCTGGTACTAAGTGCGCATTCAAACACATCACATTTTATCAAGCCGGCCCAAAAAGTGACTTCTTCCCTTTTTCTCAACAGTGGCAAGCCAGAGAAAACTACAAAATACAGAATGAACCAGTCTGTTACGCCTTGGACTTAGCTAAGAATTGCCATACATTTTTATTATATCTATTATTATTACTATGACGATATTATTACAGTTACTATTAATATTATTATTAATTTAGTTGTTGTTTAATATTATGCATATTTTTGATATTATTAAAATAACATTATTATTTTTAATATCATTATTATGTGGCTTTCAACCCAACTTTTTACGCATCCTGGCAACTATGGCCATATCATTCATATGAGTGCACTTCAATACACACACCACACACCACACACCCCCACACACAGATAAGCACATAATCACCACATGGCCCGCACTTCATGCAGCGGCTGCGAATCTTCTTCCCACAGCTTCAAAAAATAAATCAGAAAATCGATGTTTATCAATCTTAAACAGTTGGAAATACTAGAAGGTAGCGTCATCCATAATATGCATTCGTTTTTATACCATATGCCCTCTGAAAATAGTTAAAAAGGGTATATTTGTTGCCAAGGCAAAGTAGCAAGTAGAATAAAAGAACCCGGCATATATTTAATTTAAATAATAGATAATTGTACGATTCTTCGGAACAATATTTACGGACAGGTTAAAAATGTATGTATAAAATATAAAGCACAAAACTTGCCCAGGGCAAGCCCGGGAAATACCAACTAGTAAGAGACTGAGATTGCAAAGATGATTCTCCTCCTTCTTTGCTGATTAATATAGATATGTTGGCAAAGATATCGATTTATTTCGTAATAATAATACCCTCTGCAAGGATAAAAAGATCAATAAACAAAGGAGATGTAAGAGAAAGAAAAAGCTTGGCTGCAGCTTGTGGCTTGTATATTAATTGGGTATCTCCTCGTTCGTTATTAGCTTTTCATTTTCTTAGCTCATACTGACTAAATCAACTATTTGATATTATAGTTTTGGCAATTGTGGTAGCTCTTGTTATCCCTTGAAGCCGCTTGATGGGTGACCTGATAGACATGCCACTTTTGCAGCACATTCTCAGCTAGGCGGGTCTTTTTGGTCTTTGCAGGATTTTTGCGTGTTTTTTCAGGGCTCAGCACTTTTTATGTTTGCCGTCATTTAACGTATGTACATGGACGTCAGGTGTTGTTGCCATTTTTGCTCGTCTGGCTTTGTTGACTGTTCAATACGCCTGCGAGGCTCCGACATGTGCATATGGAAAACAGAACAAGTTTTCATGTGTGTGCCGAAATAATAAGTGAATGCAAAGTTGATCATACGTCAGCACGAAACTTTCCACGACAAAGTTGAAAGTAGAATCAAAATGCAATGCGGCACGTTGCACGTGGTACTTTGGGCTGCCAAATATTATTTAGCACCAGGCCAGGCCAAGAGACTGCAGCACGCCATTTGCTGTGCCAGGGGCAGCAGCAGAGTGGCAGAGTGGCAGACGCACAATGGCCAGAAGTGGAGAGGTAAACAAATACAGCCGCAGTGCCGGGCACAATTGGAATAGTGGCCAAGTGCGAGAGTACGCAATCCATGGCACGGGTAATGCAATCGCCAAATGGCGGCTTCTGTGTGCATATGCACGTCCAATACTCATATTCTCGAGCTGTTTGTCTATGTTACTGTGGATGTCGTTGTTGTTGTTGTTGCTGTTGTTGTTGTTGTTGGTTTTCAAAGTATTTGGCAATGTTCCCTGTTTCATTTGTAGACGACGGGACATGTCCTTGGCCTTGGTTGGCCATGGAGCGGGTCCGTGCAGGAAACAAGCATCTGCAACAACAGAAACTTCAAAGTACTACAATTTCCTTTTGTCGTTCTTGTTGCTTTTGCTTCTGTTGTTGCTTTTGCTGCTGGAACTATGTGTTTTGGTGAAATTTGCATTGCTAACCTCAACGAGTGTGCCTGGCGAGCAGTGGTCGATTCTGTGGTTATTGTTTGATAGCTTTTTGCCCTCAATGCGACTTCTATTTGTTCTGCACATTTATTAGTTTTATATTTTCATTACACATAAACGAGAATAACATGAATGGGTTTAATTTCTCACCTCCAATGTCTGTGAAATTTTCGTAATAATCACACTTCAGCACGTAACTTTAATTGCATACAAGTTTTCGTGAGTCATCCCTTTAGAATCCTGCTGACCTCGACAAATAGTTTTGTCGGCAAGATGCATAGTTAAATAACCTTGACAAACGCTACCGTCGTCCTGTATAATGTACCCGTACTCACGTGCAAAGTGTTTGGTAAAAATTTGTACATACTATAGCTCAGTCTGTACGCTCAACGCCCACAACTTAACGTATTTTTATTCATAAAACATCACGCGCCTCTCGCGCTACCCAAAGAGTGCTAAAAAATTGAGTTGCACTTAGCGAAATTACCATAAAACATTATTACTGCCTCGACCACGAAACCAACCTATCCGAAACCGACACCAGACCCAGCAACAGACCCAGACCCAGACCCAAGCCCATTGGCAGCCGGGCGAGGATAGTCCGAGAAGCGGAGTAAGAAGTCGCATGCCAATTCATATTTGGGGCCACTTTGGTTATGGAAGTAGCAAATATTACCCCAGCACAGAGACGAGAGGAGATTTTGGGAGGATTTACATTTGCGGCGCCAGACCCAACGGAGTTTCCCTACCGCACATCTAGGTGTGAGCCGCCAGACATGGTCTGGATTTTCGTATTTCGGCGCGACCACCCGAATTGGCCGTGGCTTCAATTTGCTTCTGGGGCCGCCATTGCATGCATATAATAAAATACAAATTGCAGACAATTGATTTTCCATATGATTGCCGCATTCTTCTGGGTGTGTGCCGAAAGTAGGCAAAGGTTAATTGCACCATGCTTGCCTTGTTCGCCCACCCACAATCCATTTGAATGTCAAAGTGAAATGCAGCTATTGACCTTTGTGACGCACCTCAACTGCTTTTAAAACTAAGTGAGAGAGTTCTCGTTGGGTGTGCCCAAATAGCATATATTGGGGAAACCAGGGGAATTTTCCCGAAACGAAAATGAATCGACTAATGACATGAGAAGCTACCTTACTGTAGATACCTTATGTTAAGGATTTGCATACTAGGAGAGGTGTTTGGGAAACTCCACCAGCATTTGTAAAAAACGCGATCAAAGATATTTGCCTAAATTCATTCTAGAGCTGCCAGTTATACTTGACAGGAATAAGGACATAGATATGACTGATAAAGTTTCGGGTTGAAAGTCGCTTAAAAGAAAGTTTCACAACTCTTGAAAAATGCAGGTCTAAGGTTTTTTGAACGAAAGTTTCCAAGCGTAACTAAAATTTGCGAAAAACCTTGAATCCCACTTTTGTCTCCTAATTCAATGGATTACAAACTCCTTTTAAATGTCAAATGTAAAATCTCATACCTCGATTTCAAGATAGATAGATAGAGAGATAGAGATAGAGAAATACGTAGAAAATTGGACGGGGAGGAAATGCCTTCCCCTGCCTGAAAAATATATTTGCACATGACAATTATATCATTGTGAAACAACCTAGAATAACGTATAAAATTCATGACTGAACAAATTACAGAGTTCTTGTAGCGATCTTTTCCGATTTAATATGCTCTATTCTGAAATCTTGTTTGAGGCGTTTTCCACATACTGTAAAATGCAGCCTTCTTAGGTGTGCAAAGCACTTGGGGTTGGGCACTCGTCAGGAATTCAAACAGGTCTCGTTAAACCAAACGAGCTGCTTGAAAAACAGTAGAACCAAAACTAGAACGGAATCCGATACATCCAAAAAATTGACAAAAAAATGACCTTTTACAAAAAAAGTAGGATATGATCTTCTTAAACAATATGTTAATACGATAGCTCACTGCAAGAGTATATAAGGCGAGAAACGGTAACAAATCAATAATGCACACAAAAATAAATAAATATGCGGCTATAAAATATTTATCGAAATCACAAAAACATATTTACACAAATTGCTAAGTAGGTAAGCGAACAGGCGGTAGAAATTGGCAAGCAAATACGATTTATCAATTGAATATTTCAAATGCAAACAATCCAAGTTCAAAAGCGAATTGGTTAAAAATACATTTGAATTTTTCGCCCCGTTGAACACCTTGTGGCATAGAGATATGTGTGTGGCAACTGTGGTACGTAACTATATATGCAAATGTATGTATATCAATGCATAAATAGTTATATTTGCACATTTTCGCTGTTGAATATTCAACATTTTTTGAAGTTTATGCGTACAATAGCTAAGCTTTGTTTGCAGAGTGAAGCCAAACGCATTTGAATGTGCATTTTACATTTAAATATCGATGACAGTTGACAGACACATTTTATCACACAGAGCATATGTAACTTGTTACAGTTTCAACAATATTATTTATTGATACAATTTTCGTAGTACTTTAATTATTTTGTAAAATGCAGTTAATGTTGTCCGCAATTTTGTCAATTATTTTGGTGCATTGCCGTAACGGATTCTATTCGGACAATTTAGTCAGCCAATATATGTATATAGTATATGTTTATAGGGGCAAACAAACATTTCGGAGCAATATTCACTTTTAAACGCACAGTAAATAAATCAATCAGTTCTACAGTAGAATAACGAATTTGGAAAACCAACCAAGTTTCTAAAGCGAAAATGTGCCAAAGGGGATTTCCCCTTACTTTTGGTTATTTCATTTAAATTTAAATGTTGCATTCATTATTACGACCTGATGGATGCACGAAACAATAAATTCGCTTGCACAATACATGCAAAGGTTTGTGTATTTATGGATATGCATGTGTGAGTGAGTGTATATTTGTGGGGAACTGGGCGCCCCGGCACTCACCTGAACGGAATGATCCAAATTATTGATGATGCGTATCACCCGACCAGCGCTGCGTTTTATCGAGCCCGATGTGGTCGATAATGTGCCCAAATCCGCTTCCATTATTGAAGGCTTTCGACTGGCGGGCTTGGAGCCCCAGCCCTGATTTCCGGGCGAAGCGTACCACATGCCGTTCTTTTTACCGTAGCTAGCGGGCTGTGCACGGAAAGAGAAATAAACAAATAGGAAAATACGTAAATTTTCTGAAAATCCGCCAGCGACAATACATATATATATATATATATATATATATATGTCTATGTATACGTATATGTGTTTATTGTTTGTGGGTAGGCGTTGCTTTCGTTTGGCCGATGTCTTTTGTGAAAATTTCGCGCAAATCTGGAATTAATGAAATTGTTTCGCGGGACGCGCCACCCATGGACACATGGACACATTCGTGGGCAACAGCCCGGGCCAAATACTGAAACTTGTCACGCGTACTTGTGAGTTGCTGAAATTGAATGTCCCACTCAACTCACTTTTGTGGTAACTACTCTATATTTGCAGGGTAGTTTCTTGTTGTATTCTAGAAAAAAGTGTATATGCCAGGGTGGAACGGATCGACACACTATTGGATATAAGAGTCACAGGGTAGATCGGTCGAAAACTAAGTAAATACTCTTTTATATGGGGATATTATAATAATTATTTATATTCAACTACCAGCCCAGTTAATCTGTGTGTTTCTATGATAAATACTCTATTCACTTTTACAGCTTTGTACACTACGGACACTAATTGATATAAGATCTACAGGGTAGATCGGCAGAAAAGTGAGTTAATACTATATAACATGCTTGACATGGACATATTGTTTATAATATTTATAGCGAATTTTCAACAATTATTCTTTGTTTACTGGGTATCTAAGTTTATATGTTTGTATGTGTTACTATGAGTTATTAAACATGCATTTTTCAGCGTATTTATACGAAATACAAGTTGATGTAATCGAAGCTTTTTCCTAATTATACCCTGGATTCATTGAAAACGGGTAAGCATGGTATTGCAACCACGTGCAGATCAGATTTATTTTGTATCACCGATAGAAGGTATAGGGTATCTACTTGTCGGGCACTTCCGACTAGAGAACTCTTAGTTGCGTCAATTGTGTTAGTTTTTTGAGCTTGATTTCGAGGTGAAAAATCCAATTTAATTCGTTTGCGGCTTTTCAATTAAATTTCATACACAAAAGTGGTAAAAATAAAATGCCGCAGGAGCTCAAGACACAAAAACACAAATTGTAATTAATCCAAATTCATTTAAAACACAATTCTTCAACCAACATTTGTGCATGCCTTTGTGACGGCATCAGGCAACCAGCCTGACCCCAATTACGCAGCAAAGCCTGTCGAGTCTGAATATACTTTAAATAAATAACCATAAAAATGTGAATATACGCACGTTTCTACATATAAAATTGGCATATATATGAATATATATATGCATACCTAGGCACATCCAGGCAAACGGGTTACAGGGCTACAATCAAAATCAAACTTTTTAATTGAAATTCAACAAAATGATTTGAGGGCGTCTGCATTGACTTTGGGTGTTAAATGGGAATCATACCACCTAAATCCCTTTTTTCAAATCGTTTATCTTACCTTGAATAGAATTTATATGAATAGAATATCTATATGTTCAGTGCCGATAATGCCTTTTCGATCGAACAATGGCTGGCTAACAAGCGCTGTGTAATTTTATAATTCACAATTGTGAAGGTTTGTTAATTTAACAAAGGCTTATGTATATGGAAGCTAGATATTAAAATAACAGTCACATAGTATGCAGATAATTAATACATTGTATGCTAGTTTTGACAAATTTTACTTAAATCTGTATTGTAAGCATTAAAATTTAATAACTCAGATTTTGGAGCTGAAGTCCAGCCTGTTCTTTGTAACGAACTCAATTGACGCACATAGAGGTTGTCTCTTAGAGTAAACTCTATGGGAAAATGTTTCCCGATTGACTGACAATCTGGATACGTTAACAAGGATCTAATGGCATAGGGAATATATTATTTACACGTCTTTATATATATCATTAACCTCCCAGAATTAGATTTCTTGAATTTTGTGTCTATGTAATTCCAATTGTGAGTAGACTAAAAGAAAACCTGCATAGCATTTTTGATTTTTGTAGTAATAAACAAAGCAAATAAAAATGCAAGCACAGTGTAAATTTTCGATCATTAGTTTCTATCAGAAAATAATTCGATCTGACCGAAACCAATATATAGCTATACTGGGATAAAGGGACTAAAAATAGCTAGAAAGCTTAGTTCAAGCAATCCTTCACGTGCTCCTAATTAAGATCACATATATTTTGTGGGTACTCTTGGGCAATCCACATTTCGTCAACTCAATTATAGTACCTTCCGTAATGGTATGAGAGCACACTTTAACTAACGCACTTATGGCTATGGTACTAAGCAAATAGCTTAGCAAAAGCTTAAATTACGCGCTCAATTAAACTTTGAGCAACTTGGAAAAGCCAGCAGTACGAAGGCGAAATGTAAGCGCAACTTCAAAGCCCTTCGTTTGAGGTGCAGCCTCGCAGAAAATTCATTGAAGCAATCGACAAGGACTTAGTAGTATACAGCAGCAGGGGTTCCCAAACGGAGTCCCAGCTTTCCGCCCACTTAGGATGAGCCACTTTATTGTTGTGATTATTCTTGCTCGGGGATATTGCATTTTATTGCCGTAAACAAAACAATTGTCTGACAAATATCTTGTAAACAAATAAATACTTGTTCATATGAGGTCAAGACTCTTTTCTGGCATTCGGCTAATAAATCAACACTTGGCCTTTTCTCAGAGTGTGATACAGTCGAGCCGATAGTTCGTGTGGATTATTATTGTTATTATTATTATTGTCAGTGGATTAAATCTGTGTTTGAGAAAGCGATGCTCAAATATATGGCAAAACTTGTATGTTATTTGTTTATTGGCGAAGTTCAGTTTGTTATGGTTTTGCACAGTTCCCTTCTGTTTCATTAATTTATTTGGAAAATTGTTTCTGGGCTCAAAATTGGTGGAAAACTATTGTGTGAAACGTATTCGTCGTTCATGCTTCCAGCTTCATACATATATTCTGAGCTCTTCATGTTAGTTAATGAATACGTCTTTTATCGTTTAGGGAAAATTCACCTTACGGGACAGAAGTAAGAACCTGGTTGCCAGATTAATTTATCACTCTTATGTTTTTTCTCCGACCTTTTTCAATGAAATATATAGAGATTTTGTCCAAGCAAATTAAATTGGAGATCCCGCCCACTAAAGGATTGCAGATATAAAACGATATATTCTTTTGTGGACACACACAAGGACCTTAAGTCAAATATTTAAAATTGCGCATACGCTGGCTGAAAAAAAAGCATAGCAGTCGCACAGCACAGCCTGCACACGTAGACCATTAAAAAACACTTAGAAAAACAACAAAAGTCATTTAAACTTTTTCCAGTTTCTTTTTTTTCAGCTTGACTCTGTATACGTCAAATGGCAGAAAAAAAATGTGAAATTAAGAGATGTGTGCCGGTGGATGGTGGACCGCTGGGTTGATGGGCTGGTGGATTGGCGGATGGGTGGGTTGGTGTGCGAGTGGCCTCATTGTTTACAGTGAACACTGACCCAAGACTTGGTCGGCGATGTGAGCATCACAAAGGGCGAACTTTCCTCGCTATCCTCGTCGATGTACATTTGAGCGAAAGTTTTCTCTGGCCGTTGATGAGTCGGTTGAGTTGGTTGTCGGTTGTTGGCTGTTGAGTGTTGGGCGTTCTGAGCCCTGTGGGCGCGGCTGTTTGCGCACTTTAGTTGGCTCTTTGCTTTTAATTCACTTGCAGTTGCAGTTTTTCTTTACAATAACAATAACAACAACAGTGCACAGCATTAAGTTAATAATAAATAAACGTAGTTTTCTCGCCCGCCAAGTGTAGTATGGCTTAAATGTTCACTGTGTCTGCTTGCCGTTTTAAAATGTGTTAATTGAAACCATTTTAATTTAATAGCACTTTAAATTAGTTGATTGCCTGCCCAGTGCAAGCAGTGCGCGGTTCAAGGCAGATCGCGCTTATGCAACACTGGATGCTACATAGCCGTCAGCGCGGGTCACACTGTTTATCGCAGCGTTGAGAGTCACGGCGCGTAGTTTATTTTAACTTTTCGTTTTGTCCGTCAGTTCCTTGGCTCGCACTTAGCTTTGGTTTCCTTGGCGTTCACCTAACGACTGCAGTTAAGTGGCTAAATTTTCAAATTCGAAAGGCGCCCGTGCTCGGAATGCCAGCCCAAGCCACGCTATGCCACGCGACGTCACGCTACGCGACGTTACGTTACCTTACGTTACGCTATCCACCGACAACTGACCATATTTATATATATATACATATATATGGCAATAGCGTGTATAATACACGTGTCGTATACATAAAGCATATTCAAATTACCAACTTGACGCTCAATCGTATTTCATGGCGAGCCCAGTTTGCACACTCACAAACACACACTTTTACACCTTTGGCAGCGAGTTTACATAGTCTAAACTCCTATTCATTTATTGTTTAGCCAAATCAGCAACACTGATCTCGAGCCGCCAGCATTAGCTGCCATTTTGTTGTGTACCCTTGCTTTAGTAGTAGTATAAATAGTAGCAGTACTTCTAATATTAGTAGTAGCTGTGGAAATAGTAGTAGCTGCTTCAGTGTTTATTCATCAATTGCTCCGTAGTGCCGCTACTTGTCGTTGAGTGGCGCTCTACCCAAGTCAACAGTGCTAAAAGGATGCCAAGGTCTAGTCAGAGTCTAGGAGAGTTATGTCTGGGATTAAGCATAGACGCGGTTGTATGAACATAGTTGTCTTTAAATATTAACAAATATTTGAATGCAACTGAATCTAGTGTAATATGTCTCTCAGTAGATACAACTTTCACTTGACGCTCAAGAACTTCAGCTATTTGCGAGCTATGGTTACACTGTGCGCTTAGCAAAGGGAAAATTCTTGGTTTTTCCCACGCACACTATCAAATTTGGCACTTTCGCTCTTTGTGTTTGGCTTTCCGTTGGTATTGGTTATGGTATGTTTTCTTTAGTGTGTTGCTTGTACTTTGGGTATTGACATAGGTAAGGGAAAGGGTATAGCTGCTATTGGCTGCACTGTTGGTATTGCCCATGGTATTGGTATTGGTATTGCTATGCATACTAAGGCATTTTGTCGGGAACGTGAAGTTGTATTTGCCAGCTATTGCGGCTCTGACTGCTGGTCTGCGCTCTCAGTAAGTTGTTGTAGTAGTTGGGTTATTGCTTTTCACTTTGAAGTGGCTTGTATGGATATTTATTACCATGTTGGTAGCATTTGTGTTTCATTTGCAAGTAGCACGCACTCTTATCAACTCCCACACTCCTGAAGCTTATTAAAAAAGGAAAAGCAATTGCGACCTCGAGCTTTCACAAGTTTTTCGCTTTGATACCGTTGCCAACGCTTTTTCTTCAACGTTCACAATGCTAGTATGTGCTGTTATTTAATACCCTTGCAAGGGTATTAGCACTTTGTGTTGAAATGTGTAACACATTTGAAAAAGACAGCTCGGACTTCAACAAAAACGAGTTCCTCAATATCAAAACTATCTTAATGAGAATGGTTTTAACATGCAAGCAACATCATAGATTATCAAAGTGCTAACTGCTATTTTCCGGCCTTGCCAGTTTTTACGCTTTCTCTCTGTTTTCAAAGTTATTTTAAAATTCATTAGAAGCGGTGGATTTCACGAGATGTATTACATATTTCCGAATCGGCAGGATCGGATCATGTTTAATAAGTATAATAATTTCTAATATTTTTTTTATGATTTGGATCAAGGTAAAATTTTGTGTGTAAATTTCAATCATGAAGCTGCCGTACTGCGCACATTTAATTTGATAGTTGACTTTTTTTAGACAAGCATTTTAATCTACGCACAAAGCAGGCCAAGCATACGCTCAGAGAAAGTAAAACTCAAATATGAAAGTATTGTTTTATGTTTGCAATCAATTTTGGCCCCAAACTAAACGGATTAAAAAACGTGTAAAAATTAATACGTTTTTGAGCTGAGATGCTGTGTTTCAATCAACAAACATTCGCGAATAGGCAATATTTGGAAATATGTGTGCACACAGATACTTCTGCTCTGTCAGATACATTTTGTGAAAGCATAAATACAAATATGGTTGTGCGCAAGAGTGATGGCAATTCGGCTATTTTCTAGCTGAATTTTTCGATTTCAAATCTAGGTGGACTTAATTTGAGAAATAAGGCCAATAGAATAAAAAGATACCTTTCGAATGTTTTCACGGATAATCCAGATTTAAAATACTGCATTAAAAATAAGGTGGGACTGAACCAACAAAAGCATTTAGCACTTAGAACCAAATTTTGAATGAACTGGATAAACAAGCACGAGAGGGCTTTAAAAAAATGCGCTTAAATGCAGCTCTTTACAAGTTTAAGATACAACCGCCTTGCCAATTTGATACGCTGTTTTTAGCTACTCTTAAAATTGAATTTAGCATTTTGGCAGCTAAAATTGTCAGCACTGGTGAGCACCCAAACGGGTGCTGCAATGTGCAATGCGTACTCAAAAGCGATGACCGGCAAACTAAACAAACAATACACAACATACACATATAGATATATAAACGAATCGGGTGATTCGAAACAAACTCGTATTTTTATATTTATATTTTGCCCTGTTGACCGCTCCAATTAAAGGTGCAACAGATATATTCCCAAATACGTATCTGTGGCCGTTTCATGTGTCGAGTTGATATGAAAGCAAAACATTCGACCAAAATATTCTCATTGTTGGCCGCCTAAACTATGGCAATGGTCTGGGTCTTTGGTTGGCTTGGTGCTGCATAGTTCTGTGAGCGGTGGCAACTTATGAGCATATTTTCAATTTCCATTGCCATTGTGTTGGCCCATGCTACGGTCGGAACGCTTTGTCTCTGTTGTGTGTCGTCGGATGTCGCACTCGTTGAACACAACTTGTTAATAAAACTTTACCGATTTTATGCCTTGGCGAAATGATTACTGCGGAGCACACACAATTTAAACTTTTTAGCGCACATAAATCAGAAATCCAAAGCCCAACCGCAAGCCCACAATCGCTGCTGAAGTCGGTTTCTAGTGCTCCCGGTTCTGGTTCTGATTCTAATTCTGCTTCGGCTTCTGTTCCTGGTGCTGGCCAACGCGTGCGTGCAAAGTTGTTTAGTGAAAAACTTGAACTGGACACAGCCGTTGCCATTATTCTCGTGGTGGGCCAGAAAAAAATAGCAGAGCTCGATGTAGAGTTGAAACAAAAGGCCCCAAGGATAGGGGAGGGGGCAGCAACAGAGAAGGACAGAGAGAGAGAGAGAGAGAAAGAGAGGCAGAGCAAGGAAAAGCGAGCAAGTAAAAACAAAAACCAGTATGGCAAGGAAAATTAATAAAAGTCATAATAATACTCGCAATTTCCTTTGCCCTGCCCACTTTTCGACACAAGCTTTTTGCATATTTGAGCTACGAGCATACTCGAGAATATTTCCTGCAAAAAAAAAAAAAAAAAACTGGGCTAGAGCAAACTCCTTTCGCTCGTTAGATGCTGTTATCCAGCGCGCCAGCTCGCCCGCTCCCTTGATACTTGAATACCCTGATGCCCTGCCATGCGGCTCGCATGCGCTGCCTGTGATTTAAATTGTTTCAATTGGTATATTTTTGCCTCATTTATGTGTCCTTCATAGTTTTATTATTATTATTATTATTTCGCCCTCCTCTCTTTGCTGTTCATTACTACTAAATACGAGTAAACACGTACATAAAGGCGAGTACTGGGTCTCCAACCCCGCCTCTGTCTGGCCGCAATCTCTATGTGCCCCCCCCCCCCTCCTTTTCCCCTGTTCTCTTGGAGGAGCTCCACCAGGCTCTAAATATTTTTATGCAACATTCGTGCGGAAGTGGCATGGCTGGTGACTTATCGCCGCCATTGCGCCGGCCATCGACGTGCGTCCATTCGTCGCCTATTGTCAGCGCCTGGCTCCTACGTCTGAGCGTGCGTGCGGGTATAAATAATTTCGGGGTCTTTATTATTTGGTTTTAGGTGTAAATATTTCAAGCTCACAAGTTGGCCGGCCGAAAAAAATGAAAGAATGAAAGTTGTAGCTCGCAGCGAGAGCAAGAAAGAGGTCGAGGCTTATGGCTTAATTATTCCCATGCATGAAACGGGCTGCCCTCTGGTCCTTGGTCCTTTTGTGCTGGAGCTGTTGCTGTGGCGGGTGGTGGGTACCCCTTTTTATTGTGCTTATGACCTAAGAAATGATTGCTAAAGACCCGCCATGTTCGACTGTGAGCCGCTCGTTTGGCACAGTTTATGCCTGGGTTTTTATTTTATTTTTTCTTATTTTTTACTTCAGATTTTGTATATATTTCTTTGTACACGCATATAGCACATAATTTTTTTATGATTTATAAAACCTTTAGCGTGGTGTATTTTTGCTTAATTATTTCCTTCATGTGCGCCTTTAATTAATGGCCACATCAGCACTGGCTTTAGCACTGAGTGAAACGTTCCCTTTTTAACTAAAATTTATTCTAGAGGTCAACATTGTCATAAACACATGTAAGCGTGCTCTAACCGAGCATGCCTGTGAAGGTGATACCCTGTATTCTACGATGCTTCTTCTATATATTCCAGTCTGTCTAACGCCCCAAGCCAACCTCTGACATATCTGCTGTGCACGCTTTTTCAACTTAACTTTGAAATTGTTATTGATAGTTTATCATTTGACTTGAAGACTATTCAAGTTAAACCAAAGGCCATGCTGCCTAGATGAAATAAGATACTAGAAATGCGCTACTGCTCCACAAAATTGAAAACGTTTTGGTTGAATAGCTGCTTTGCCTGTTGTCAAAGCGATCTAAAATTTAAAGGTTAAAGGAAAATATGTGTAAATTGTTTGCATGCCATGCAAAAATCAAAACTTTCTCTTTAAGGGTCTGCATTTGGTTTTATTCATTTTGTGAGGAGGGCTGTAAAATGTGAGAAAACACACTCAAAAAGTAAATGCCATGCTAGGCGATAGCCTAAACTCATTACACAGCAGCTGTACTACTTTTTTCCTTTGTCCAGAATATTGGAAATGTATTTTACAATGAGCTCGGTGCTTATAGTGCTGCACAGATAGAAGTCTGAAGCTTGTATAAGTTCTGAGATTGTCACGTTCATTAATACGCAATATGGACTATCCAGCCATATCAACTCGGTTGCTTATGCTGAACAAGAAGACACACTTTAAAAGCCCACAGCTTCACATAAATCATAATTTTCACATTTGCTAGGGACGCACCAATTGTTTCTTAGCTATTCAAGTTAGCCAGGAATATTATATACTATTATTTATTGTGATTATTAATCGAATATAACATAAATTTATCACCATCAAACTAGCTTTTCGTAAATCAGCGGCGACTTGAACTAATTCTAACACAAAACTAAGTCCACCCACTAGCCTGCGATTCAGGCTCGGGTCTTTGTTGCTGAGTTGTCCGAAAGACAGGGTATGTTAGACACTTCGGCCGTCGAGGGCTGCGAAATATTAATTAATAATCTTGCCGTTCGACACGAGTAAATTAAAGAAGAATGTACATAAATGCATAAACTGGTTTGAATTTAATTACGAGCGAAGGCGATTCTAAGGTCCTTTTTTGCGCCCGTTGACATTGGAGCACGCCGGGTTGTTCGCCGATAAACGTTATGCAAATTGCCTTTTGGCCGACGAGACCAATATGGCCCGCCCTTTTTTCATAATGCTGACAAATTGTTGATGAATGTGTTAAATAAGTTTGTTTCATGTTTTCCACTGTGATCGAACGGAGCAGAAGGACACGCTAAAGGCGAAGGCGTGTTCGCCTAATTGCCGTAGCTGCCGTAGCCCTGTCTTCAACGGGGACGTTAATGAGGGGTGCAAAGCGCGTAGAAATGCCAACATTACTAAATCATTTCTGGCATGTAAGCCTGACGTTTAGACCATGTTCGTGTGCCACAGCGGCAGTGGGAGTACGTGTACTCGCCCAGTGTCGCCTGCCAATGACACACATAGACAAATTCAAACTTATATGCAAATATATGTTTATACAAATATAAATATATCTGGCACATACTGGCATACATATGTCTTCAGCATACCCAGTGACATTTCTGCTCCATTATTTTCATCATGTCTGACAGACGACGCGTCAACATGCAAGTGGAAGCCCGACACAATACGTAACAGTAGCTTCCACTGTTTTCGCATTGCGGCTTCAGAGTGCTGGCAACTGTCCGTCCGGAGTCCTCTGTGTCTGCCCTGGCTGCTTTGGACACCAATATATTATGCGATTGTGATGGTGTTCGTAAGAGGCATGTATAAGTTAGCTGTTGCATGCGTCCGAATCGACCCGCCCACACATGCCGCCGACCAGACAAATAGCTAAGTATGCAGTAAAGTATACACTTATTTCCCCAGCTTCCGCTTTTTCCGTCACATCCACACATACAAACATATATATGTCACTAAGAAGAATCATCTGTGCATCAGCGTTTTGCATTAAGACTATCTACACACACACGCACACACACACACCCAGCACCCAGTTGTACCCCAGTTGACAGTGTTGGATTTGCCATGTTTGAATGAACGACTTGGAAAAGCATGAAAATTCGCTGGTATCCTTGGCATCTTTGTTTCGCAAAACGGATACGCATTCATATTTCATGCATTGCGATTAAATTCATGCGTACATTTCTTGAAAATAACAAACTGCTACTGTAACATACTGCGAATGCAAATTTGACAGTCTCTGCCTCATTATTTGACACCATAATAATTTGTGACCAGAATACCATAATAGATTTTATGGACACTGACGTAAGGACGTGCACACACGCACACTCACACACACACGCACACACGCTGCGTCTGGGTTAATAAGGAAATATCCTTTTACACATGTGACCCCAATAATTTTCAGAGTTCTTAGAGCCTGAGTCAGTGGCGAACTATGCGCTTGCATTACTAATAATAACCATTATACATATGTATGTTTGTATGCGGCGCGTGAGTGTGTGTGTGTGTGTGTCGGGGTGTGTGTGGGGGTGTGCGTCTATTTACATATGCTGGTTAGGGTACAGGGTGTATTCTGTGTAGCTGTGTTGTGATTTATTGCATTCGTGTGCCAGATTTTACAAATGTAATGCGCCACGCTCCGCAGTCTCAGCCCCTCATCCTCATGCATATGCAAAGTTTCGAATATTTTGCTTGCCAACACTACGAGTGCGTTATTGTACTTAGAGTCTGTAAAATGTGTGTGCATGCGTGTGTGTGTGTGTGTGGGTGGGCGCTTTAGCCCGCATAAATATTCCGCACGGAGTCATATTTCTTTTTGCGTTTTGTGTACGTTTCATTCTAAAGTGGCGTGGACATACGTGTCTGAATTATTTGACTTCCGTTTCCGTTCAACATGCTACCTGCTCCACATTGTGCCAATTTTTTATATCAAAATACTGTTTCTAATTGTTTTATTAGCTGTGAAGGTTGTAATTAATTTGTAACACAAAGTATGACAACGTATGTGTAGGAATTACTTTGAGGTGTCTGGAAAATCAGAGTTGATATACAAGTTTCGATCGATATTGATGGAAGAGCAAGGAAATTGGGTAAAATGCATTAAAATGCTGTATCAGAACAACGAACTGAGTCGATATAATCATGTCCGTCTATCACTTCGTCTTTGTGAACGCGTACAAAACAAATTTTTCGAAACGAGAGATATTTCGCCATTCCCCCGAAAATTGAACAAAAAATACATTTTTTCAGATATAATCGTGGGCTTTGGTGCTTGCGCACATTTGAATGCCACATTCATGCCCAAAACATTGCAGGCCCTCCCAAACGGCCGGCTGTTATGATGCTTGGAGATAGCATTACGTATACGACCTGCATGTTTGATATTTGAAATGTGGCTGAGCTTCATGTGAAAGCACTGAATATTTGTACCTGTGAGTATATTTCCTCCTAAGCTTATAACTATGCACATATCATTGTTCGTAATTGCATGAACTTGCAAAATCTGATAAATTATAACTGAAAAGTTTGTGTGCGCCTTCTGCAGCCGCTGCCATCATGCAGCATTAGTTATTCGTTGCAAATGTGGCAAAAGTTGAACAATTTCAATTTATGACTGCTGCCGAGAATACCCCAAGCATTTAAATCACTTGTGCATTTAATCAGTTTACTTAAAATGCACAACACAAAAGCCATTAGCTATTTAGAAGATATGTGTGTGTATGTGTGTGTGTGTGCTCTAGGTAGATGCTTCCGGATTGTGGCAACTGCGTTGACACTTTGATGATTTGGTAAATTGTCAGATTGGGGCTTAAGCCGCAATCAATTGATATTTGGTTGGGTCAATTGGATATATTTACTTGGGATGTTTGTAGAAAGGCATTCACAGCGGACTCTTTGGCCCAAAAATCACGTAGTGTGGACTTCTCGGGTGGCTCTCGTGTCGGGTAAGTGGTCATCTCCGTTGTGGTCGACTCGGCGTACATGTGGTCGGCAATTGGTAGCAATTTCTTGTGTGGATTACTTAGCCTAGATTTGCTATTTTTGGTATAAGCTGTGTGCCTTGACTTGATTCTCCGAATACTAGTCGCAAACTAAATAAATGAATTAAAAGCACGTGCCGGTTGGCGACCTGATTTATGCGGCAATGTTCTGTTCTGTTCTGTTCTGCTCGGCTCTTGCTTTGCAATTTGAATAATTTGCCTTACGAGAACATATGGACCGTGTAAAAAAGCATTTATCACAGCTAATATAATTAATGTCACTGGCACTACACTTGCAGCATAAATCACATGCCTTGAGAAAATCGCCTGCACGAATTTATCCCGCGCTTTGGAAATGATTTTTGATGGCAACTTTTAAAGAGCTTCTCGTGTTGCTCGACCCGGACCCGGACCCGTGCAACCGCAATACCCGCTGCCGTACTCCAACTGTTTGGACTGTGTGAACTGTTTGTGCCATTTGGCTCTTTGCGCCTATGTCCGCTAAAAAGTTGGAGTCCACCAGACCACGGACGACAATATGGCGCAAATATTGCACCACATACATAAACATAAGCAAAGAAAAACAGAAAGGAAAAGTTGCAGAAGGAGCAGGGGAAGCAGGCCCCGAATGCCTTGACTGAAGAGCGCTTGTGTTTGTGTGTGTGTGTGACATGGTCTAATGGCATTTTCGAATAGCTCAGAAACTTTATATAAAACCCGCAGCCCAGTCACACACACACACACACACGGTTACGCCAACGGTTCCGCTAAAGAAGACGGTGACGATGACGACGATGGTGGTGGTGGTAGTGGTAGTTGGGTGGGTGGGTGGTGCTGGGGCTGATGGTGGTGACACGTTAACCATCAACAACAATGTCGACGACACACATGGAGGACGACAATGGCGGCGTTTCAATTGCATTTCCGCTTGCACCAGTTTTCATTTCAAAACTCATAAGTTTTAGACGACGTTGACGTCAACGGCGCTGACGACGCTGACGACAGCGATGGCGACGACGTGACCAACTTGTGCCTTGCCAGCTCAGCCGGCTGCTTGGACAGCGCACGATCTTGTGGTTGACAGCGCGGCACAACTGTTTGCAAATTCTAAAACTTTTCAATATGTTGTCACACAATGGGCGAAACACAATATGTCGTTGACAAAAATGACTCAACTTGCATATTATAAGTTATGCACATGTGAATGTGCCAAATGCAGCGTATGTACATCTGTGTGTCGCTTGACACATGTGCTGTGATGGCAGTCGAGCAATCGGTTGGTATTCAACAACTCGTTTGCGTTATGCAATGCCCGCTATCGGTCCCTAGTCCGAACGAAAGCTCTCTGGGAAAAACAACGGAAGTGTACCCCAGCGCCCGAGAGACGCCGTCGGCCTGCCCGTTTGAGCCGCTTGACAACTTTCACCATTAGCGCACAATGGAACACGACACACAAGTCGAATTTGTTGTCTGAGCCATCAATTCAACTTGAAGACGTCTCCCATTCCCCGTGCCCCATTCCCCGCCTAGGCGACACCAATGGCGCTTCAGTGTCTGTGTTTTATGGCTGCGCGCATTGGGGCAGGGCGAGAATTGTTGCCTACTTTACGGCGCGCCCGTGGAATTGAGTTGTTTTGCATAGTTTAAACAAATCCCTTGACGGCAGGCTGCGAGTTATGAAAACATGATGGGTTCGGGCCATTGTTGTTGCAGCTTGGACCTGTCTGTGAATAATTTATATATTGTTTCAAATTGGATAAATAGCTGAGGTGCTTTGGCTTTTGTCTCTGTATAAAATTTGTGATCATTTGTTTCAGCTGCTGTTGCCAGTTGGCCACTTATTTTTTTGGCAATCGCAACTGCTGGAACAGCCTGCGACAGCCGGCCAAGCAATAAACAAGCAAAAAAAAAATGCTACAATTTCTAATTACTGTCATTTGGCTCTGGCTTAGTTTCTGGGGCTTTGTGGTTGGCCCAAACAGCAGGCGAAAACGAAGATGCCAACGGTTCGCTAATTTGTGGTTCTAGCTGTCTGAACGCGCACAACTTGGCTCTGGCTCTGTGCACAAAACGTTTATTTCGCGTCTCGTTTTTGTTTAGTTAATTTGTGTTCTTTTTTAAGTTCTTTACCCATGGAGGTTGTGTGTTAAAGAGTATAATGGTCTTGTGCATATGAAACAGACAGAAGGAAGCATCTCGGACATATATAGAAGATGTCCGTCTGTTTATCTGTCGATAAATATGAATACTCGGAGAGACTTTAAGAACTAGAACTCCTTATCGATATATATATATCAGTTTTCAGCCATTGTTAATTGAGTGTTTATCTCAGATTAAAACAGCCAAGTACACCAAATTTATTGAGCTGAATATTTGAATACTTGGATGCCTCCATCCGACAATGGGAACTATGTCCCAGTCTGGCATATAGTGCGATCCGCCAATCAATGTAGGTTTATAGCTGCAACCGGCAGAGTTTCAAACTGTCCTCTCATGTTTATTTAAGGCCCCTCCTTATTGTTGTATGTGTCGCGTCGCTGTTTCTGTTGCCGCAATTAAAAACGCTGATATATGTTCTTTTTACAATTCAATAAATTCACGCAATGCTTTACTGCCATCCGACCGACTGTCTGCCTGACCATCTGACCGTCTGTCCGATTGACCATACATTTACCCCGGGCGCTACATTTAATGGAATGCGCCTTGTACACAATTTATTTTGACTCTTTGCACGCGAGCAATTCTGAATCCTGCGAGCAATGACAGTTTAATTAATTGCCACACTGTAATGCGTTTTAAATTGTCATGTTTATACAGCAATGTCCGGCGGGTGTCGAGAGCTCGGAGTGCCGAGGTGCCGGACTGCCCCAGCAGTTCCGGCCAGTCGTACAGCTCGCATTGAGTGGGTGGCTGCTGGCTGGCTGAACAATGGTCGAGAATCGAATCCAATCAGACAGTACACTAATGAGATTGTTGAATACTGTCCAGGATACATAAAAGAAACTGCTGCATCCGGTCTACCTTACAAATCTCAAACTTATATCCGAGAATAGCCTTGATAATGTATTAGCGACGTGTTTCACACTTTGGACAAAAGCTGCATTTTCTGCTTTTTGAAGCTTTGTAGTATAAAAGAATGAAAATGAATTCAGAAGTTTAAACGACGGAAGTAGAATGGATGGAAACTTTGAGTTCTTCACAGGATCGACTTTAAGTTCTATTCCAATAGTTATTTAAGGAAAAATACATGAATCGATTAAAGCTGCTGGAGTCCTGTTTGTATACCTTGGTTGCGTGCAGTATTTGCTTGCAGTGAGCAGAGACTGGACCACTGTAATTCGACGATTTGTTATTATGATGCTGAAGATGGTGTGAGTGAGTTGTTGGCTTTATTATTTTCAATTTGTGTTGCATTGCTTTTAATAATTGTTATTATTGGTCTGGGCGGTTGCGCTTGCTTTTTTCCCTTGTGTGTGTTTTAATTTCAACACCTACATATTTTCATATAAATCGCTGCATTATTTATTTCATCAACGCTTGTCGCTTAACGCCTGCTGCGCTTCAATTAAAGCAACGGATTTATAGACGACCGCAAAATTTGAAATGCCGAATGGCATTTTAAATTGCGTTCAACTTATCTATTATGATTCGAAACTGCCTCGTAATTGGCGTTTCAGTAATTTATTAAAGTGCCAATTAATACCTGGTCGAAATCCGCTTAGAGATTATGCAGCAGCTACAACAACAACAACAACAAAAGCTGCCCGTTGGCCACATTTGCCAAGCAGATGCGTTCGCAACGTGGCGTATGCGTAATATTAATAGGCGTTAAGCCTGAGCCTGCATAGGCAACGTTTCCTGAGAGTGTTTGGTTCCTGCTGCTGTCATTTGTGCGTGGCTTTAGACATAATTGCAAGCGCCTTGAGGCCCTTCACACACACACACGCACACAAACATACACACACACACACGGGCTAACAAGCTTACACATGCCAACATATTTATTATATAGATATGCGGGTATGCCGGCATTCATGCCCAAGCATGGATGATGATGGGATTCTGCACTTTACTTTACACTTTATCGATTGTTGCCCCTTTAAAGCTGTCCATTTTGACTCAAAATGAGTAACCATTTTGTTTGCATCAATTAAATTGTGGTGCCACACCTCTAATCCGAAAGGGCATCGCATATGCAGCGCTTTGCTGCCGCGGCAGTCAGGAATTCATCAAGAGTCTGCCAGCTTCGAAGGCGATCATCAACAATTCATTGTGACGGCCATCCCATCATAACAATAACATCAGCGCCAGACGGAGGGCAGGAGATGGCATCAGATGAGATTGTCCTTGGCAGGACATGCAAACGCGCAATTTGTGTCCACATCTCGAGCGCATGCATCACGTAAATGGCTGCGAAATTCATCAAACGCCTTTTGGCCCCAGACACAGGGGCTTCTGCTGTTTGCGCTGGAAATCTCACTCATGTGTCACAGCAGCTTGATGGTCATAATTTTAGTGGCTTTTGCTTTGGCCACAGCAACGAACAAAAAATAATAATTGACGTCAAATCTCGTCCGCTCGTTCCTTCGCTCGTGCGCTTTTGTTGTGCAGTTAATTACAATGCGCCGGACTCCTGACTCCGGCCGCCTGACCTTGCGTGCAGCACTCGCGGTGCAGAGGTTTCGCTTTTAGCTTGCCGCGCACGTTTGTGCCAAAAATCTTAATTTCTTTCGGGGCTGGCTTAAAAGTCAGCAGCCCTTCGTGTCCATTTTTCTTCCAATTTGGGGCGCAGCACCGGGCACAAGCCCCGCAGCACGCTCGCATCAGCACACACCCAGACACACGCACCCTTTCAGTGCCCGCAATTTCGCACATGCGATCCGCTGCTGCCCTTGTCGGTTATCATTTACAATTGGCTGCACCTGGAATGGGTATTTATGCGACGGGCAGCCTTACGATACGTTGGCCAATAAATTTAAAAGAGCTTTTAAATAACTGAATCTTAGACGATTTTGTCAGAGTATTTTTGTTTATGGCAGTGACGCAGTTGCCCTCTAGACTAGCTAATTGGCCATTTGGCCCACTGAAACGATTCGTATAAATGAAACAGTTTAGTACGTACTTTTTGGGGCTCGTGGAGAAAGCAGCTCTACGCCCACCACTCTCGATTGGCCTTGTTGCTCATGCTGGTTTTCCATGCGGCCAATTATTTTTATGACTTAACAAGGCGAATGCAATTTGCTGCACCCAAAATCACATCAGCTGCAGTGCGCCCACGGGTCACGCACGCCCCATGACGAATAAATTATCATAAATGCTTTGGTAAACAGTGTGTGCCCTAAACCCAACCCGGCTGGCGATTGCGTGCCGTGTGCTCGGGCTCCTGTTGAATCGAATTTGGTGCTCGATTAATTTATATTATTACACATGCTTGGTGCGCGCCTGCAGTTTACGCCTTTTCGTACCAAGATTAGGCGCGCTCTCTTTGCCCTCTTCATAGAAACACTTTTAATTTCCCTAAGTGAAACGCCGCAACTTTCCAAATTGGCCCTTTTCGCGCCAGAGAGCGCCCAGCGGGCCTTTAGAGACCTTCGGCTGACGGTAAGAAACTATACCAGTGCATTCTATGCGCTCTTACCAACTGCAGGGCATGGCTCGTGCTCCCCGTCTTCCGTATTGTTCTTTGTTGCCTTTTGTGCGGCCAAGCCGCACGACGAACTCCATGCGGCAACTGCGCCGCTGGCGGCCCGACCAGCGCCTTCCTCATAAGTTTTGATTTGGCAAAAGACTCTTGCTGCGCTTTTGTTTACCAGCCACGGGCAGTGCACGCGGTTGCCTCTGCGGACCTGGCGGGCGGGGAGGGTGGCGCACGGAGATGGCTTTTGGTTGGCTTTTACGAGAGCCTTTGTCTCGGCCGAACGCTCTGAGCTTACCCGGCTGAGTGCATTAGGAGCACATCCAAGACGTTGCGAACACGGGACGGCCATTGTCTTTATCGATTACGAATGCATGAATTCCTATCGGCACTGGCACAGACTTTACCAAAGGGATGTAAAGACTCGTTCAATGGCTGCACTGGGACGTGAGGGAAGTGCAGTCCGATGATTGCCTAAAATTTCAATTTGTGCTTCATGCAAATCGAAAATCTACCTCTACGTGATGCGATTCACTTCTTTCCTGTCGAGTTCCACAGCGTCAAGAGTCAGTTGTGGGCTTGCACTAAAGAATGTGGCTTATGATAACTGTTTAAACATAATTTGGGCAATCTGGCCCTTTCGAAGGGATCATCATTTTCTTACGAGATGTTTGTCTGAAGACAGGCTATATTCCAGCCTCACCTGAATCGCATCACCTTATTCATTATAATATATATAAATATATTGAAGAGTTACTTGGTTCGAGTGGTAGTTTTCCAAAAAGTTGATGATTATGGCACAAGTTGTATTTTATTTCCATTCTTGAATAACTGCAAGATAATTAATTTGCTCATCTTAGATGAGAACATAATTAAGTATCCAATATGTTATATCTCCTAGATCTTGAAGTTTTTCTGTCAGCAGCAATACTTTGCTAAAAAATCGATAATTATTGCGAAAACAAGCTATCGATCATTTAAAACACAGTCTTGATCTACGAATACCTCCAAGGATAAATGTAGTCAATTTAGATGGAAACGGGGCTATTCAATTTTTGCGTCTAGCTCTTATGATACCACCAAGATATTGTCAATAACCCAAGCAATTGATACTAATCGTGGAAACGAGCTATCGATATCTTGCGAAGGAGGACCTACCTTCAAAATGATGAATGTTACTAACTTATGGAATTACCGACGGACAGCTTAACACTCATGTTCAATTTTTGTTTTAAAATGATTCATTATTAACATTTTCGTTTTCTATTTTCTTATTAATTGTTTTTAAAATGTTCGTACTTTAGGGTGCCACTTCGGTAGGTCTCTTAGTGTATTGTTTATTTAGTAATACACTAGCCTTAGCAGTTGGTAAAACAAATAAAATGCTCTAGTTATTAGGTACTCTTTGTACTACTCTTCCACAATGAGCGCTCTCTTAGAAAACAACTATAAAACGCAAGACCCAATTTCTTAAGAATCCCCTCTGTCCAACCGCCACTCCAATCGCCAATATATTTTGCGTGTGTGCCGTGTTATAGTTAAACTCCCACGAATGTTCGACAAATAGCCCAACAGCCAAGGGACTTGGGTAAGAGAGCACTACCTGGTGTTAGTTGCCATGCATACACACACACACACACACACACACATGGAGTGGTTGTGCGCTAAAATCGAAAACAAGCCCCCAGTACTGAGAACTGAGTAAGGCCAGAGAAAACGAAAGTGTTCGCATGCAAAAATGTGTCTCAGCACCAAAAAAAAATAGTGTATAATAAAGAAAATGAAGCAAAACAAAAAAAAAAAAGTGAGAGTTTCTTGGGTTTTTAGGCCAAGTGACCTGATTTGGTGGTTGGGCCTGGAGTCGTGGGATGGGACATGCTGACCGCAAAAGCCAACAGCGTATATAGTTTTATATGAGTATATATATATATATATATATGTGTGTGCGTATATATTAGTGTGTATATTTCCATTTGCATATGTATGCAAAATTATACCAAAATATTCAAATTTCTATTGATTTTGCACTAAAGTTGACGTGAAAAGCAACACTTAAATTCCAAAATGCAACGAGGTAAAAACAAGAAAAAAAATTATTAAATTAAAACAAAACACGCGGACCCAATGCAGGTTATAATAAAATAGAAAAAAAAAACTTACCTTGAAGGCCTTGAAGGAGGAGACCACATAGAAGGCGCCGTCCTCCAGTTCATCCAGATGGTATTTCCGGTCGCCGTCCATGGAGAAGACGTAGCGTGCACCGCGCGGCAGATCCATTTTGGGTGAGATCTTGTCGAGCAGATTGTCCAGAGAGGTGACATCTCGGCCGGGCCGGTAGCGTAGCTCGACGCCCGGAAAGAAGGGGTCGCCGTTGCGATAGAAGACAACACGACGAGCCTTCCAGTATGATAGATTTGAGTAACGGGAGGCGGCGGCACTGGAGATTTCTGGCCGCGATTTGGAACGGACAAGCGGCACAACAGGCGGTTGCTCCGAATTTTCGCTCATGTTTTCCAAATAGCTGGGACTCAGCGTACGACTCTGATGCCCGCTCTGTACACCGCCTGCACCTACACCAGGCCCAGCTCCGCCGTTGCGCTGTTGCCAATAATCGGGTACGTGCGAGGAGCCGCCGCCGGCGGAACGGACTGCAGCTCCTCCGGCAACAGCCGCAGCAGCTGCCGCGCTATTAGCGTGCAGGTCGCCGGTCGCTAGGTCATCATCCTCGTCGTCGTAATGGGCATTATGATGCTGTATCTGAAAGCTTGCTGAGCTGCCGGCGCGTCGGTTTGTGGGACTCTTAGTGGGGCTGTTGCAGTTGCTATCGTGATTGTGGCTGTGGCTGTGGCTGTTGCTCTGGCCCAGACGCGCCGTGCTGCTGTTATGATTATTATTTATGTGGTTATCGTTATCATCAAACTGGGTTGTCGTCTGAGTGAATGTCGGCGAAACGTTTCCCTCGAGTTGTGAGTTCGAACTAATTTGTGGCATTGTTTGGCCGCCGAGAACGGGCTCGCCATTAACAGCTGCGAGGCCGCCGCCGTCGTCATCACCATCACCATGACCAGCACTGGCACCAGCACCAGGCCCAGCCCCAGCCCCAGCCCCGGCACCAGCAACAGAAACAGCGCCCGGACCGTCCAAGTAGTCGTTCTCTTCGTTGGACATTGTCCGTGTACTTAAGCTCTCTTAAGTCACTCAGCCCCCAACCGCCTGCCCTCTCACTCTTTCTCTATCTCTATCTCTATCTCACTCACTCACTCTCTCACTCACTCCCTCTCTCTCTCTCTCCGTTGTGGCACAAATCTCAGCGTGCTGGTGCCTTGCGTGACTGCTTTGTTGTGGTCAAAAGTCGCTAGAACAGCGTCGATGTCGCGTCGACTCAAAGCGTTCTTAGGAGCTGCAGCTGTTGGTGGATTATTTCACGTATAACTTTTTGATTGCCCGTAGTCGACCTGAGTGTCGTGTCCTGTTAGGTTCAGGTTGCAACTTACATTTTCATGTTATTGTACACCAACACAGGATTGAGAAGCACCTAAAAATGAAGAAAGAAAAACTAAATGAGGAAAGCTAAAAAAAATATTTTTGGAAATTAAATCTCTATCAATGCATGGTGTACCGTCAGTCAACAAATTTTGCGGACGCACACAAATCTCGCCTTTCGAGGTATTTGCACCCAGTACGAACAGCTGGAAAGCTTGCCATTATCGACATGTCCACTGCCGATGGCTCTTGAGATCCACTCCAGACGCAACTCAACAACTGTCGGACCGACGACTTCACAGTTCCTTTGTCTGTAAACAGAGAAACAGTGTAAGGAGCCCACTTCTCCGTACGCTGCTTTCCACTCCGGAGAGCTGTGCTTTGGCATCGCCACTTGACTCGAAATACCGCGCACTATTTGTCTTGTTTCATGCATCCGCACTTTAAGTCTCTGCAACATGGGCAGCGCCTGTGGCAAGGCCTTAGAACTGGCTGCTAGTCCACTTCACTTTGACCGAAATTACAGGCCAGCTGGCAAGCGGTCTGAGTGGACTTTTTTTTTGGGTCTGAACACATAACTACATATATCTATGCAACTACATTTGCGCATATGTTCTGGAGCTGACCAGAGGCGTTGTCCGGTGCCCGGTCCGGACTTTAGGGCGTAATGTGCTTCAAGGGACGTGGAACTGTTGTGTCTGGCCCACAGTCGCTTGTGGCACATATGCAACTATTTCAACTGCATTGGAATTTACCATTGCGGAGTTTTTTGTTTGGCCAAAGGGTTGCGGTGGGTGGGCTCGGTCGTCGGCAGTCTGTGAATGCTTCTGTTGTTTTTTTTTTACTATTGGCTTACCTGGTTTATGTAAATTGTTTTTATTGCAACACGTTGCACTTCTTTCCTTCCATTCTCGTTTTATTTATGGCTGGGGTCGTTCGTCGTCCTCTGCACTTTTTTGCGCCAATTAGGTTAATGACACTTTGGTTGCCTGCCACTGGGACGTTAATTGCTAATGTGCAAACAGTTGTTGCCTCTTCAGATGCCGCAGCTTCCGTGGCGTTCCACTTCCACTAATTGCCTATCAATCAGGCTCAATTGTTTCGAGCTATTTGGGGTAATCGGGGGGCGGCACGCACACACATTTACTTGAATCGAATTTAATGAACTCGGGCAAGGGAAAAGTTTATTAAAATATCTCAAGCAAGAAAGTTGGCACAACAAACTGGGCAACTTTCGAGCTGGGCTTCCTTTGGCAACAAGCCGTGTTGTGCACAATGCAGAAGAAATTCCGTCTGGCAACTTTGCCGGTCAAAGTGTTTTTGAATTGTGTTTCATGTGCCTGTCCACTCTAAAGTCGTCCACGGGGCAATTTTCATAGAGAGCGACTCGGGCTCCTCGTCGCGACGTCGTCGGCGTCGCGGGCATTGAATTACGCCAGTTGTTGTTGTATTGCTTAGCCTCTGCCTTTGCCTTTGCCTTTGCTGCAGGCGCCTGACTTATGGGCTAATGCTGCCACGCGACTTCTCCGGCACCGCCATACCAGCGCTCCCGCCCGCCTAATTGTGCCCTGCTTATAAGTCACCGGGACCAATGGCGGGCATTGTGCCATTCGCCACATTCACTAAACCATTTTGCTGTGCGACTTCCTCCCTCACGCCCAGCCACCTGCCTGGTGCAAACTAGCGGGAGGTTTTACCTCCTCGGCGACATTACGAGCAGAGTGCACGAGCTTAGTTTGAGGTATCACAAACGTTAGCACTTGTTACTTAATGGCTTAGACGCACTGTGGTTTAAAGTTTATTAAACAGGAAAATTCGGGTTTACCCCAATTTCGTTTAACTTTCGTTCATGCAACTTCTGAGCCGCATTTTTCATGCTGAGAAGTTCAAATCACAAGTTCCTTGAAGATAAGTTTGAAATTGATCCGATTGTAAGCCAATAAGTTTCAGCCACCGTTTTCCGCCGTTTTTCCGCGCTTACGGGTGAAATTTTAACCTACAATAAATACGTCAGTCACCCAGTCTTTCAAAACAATCAGTTTTTAAATACAGATCAGACTTGTTATAGTAAATAGAAGTATTCAGTAAAGAGGCTGTCTATGTGATATAAATTTGACTGCAGTCAAAGATTTCTGAGCACAATGTTTTGGTCCTGAGGCTATCGTGCTCGTTTTGTCGTTGTTTTATACTCGTGTACTTGGTTTGTCGTCGGGCGTCGTGGGATACGTCAGCGGCGACGGCACCTTTCGCCGTGTCATGTGCCCTCTTGCCCCTTGCTGCTGCGTACCTCTTACCACTACTTGCAACTTCTTGGGTAGTCTCATTGTGCAGTACACACCGTTGTCCTCCAATTTCTGTTTTGGGTCACGCTATTCGACCAGAACTGATTGAAGAAAAACTGTTTGTGGGTATTTTTATACCATGTAAAGGTTGAAAACGGGTTGAATGAATGCCTGGTACAGGCAGAACAAGGCAACTCGGGCCTCATGAATTATATAAATTCATAGTCAACATCAAACTTCTATATTCGACTTAGCCATATTCGTCCACATTTCTGATCATGTCGGTCTTCGAGACTAGACTCTTTTTATTTAGAATGTATGGACAGAAATTTGAATGCATGTTACGACAGCATGCAGTTGGGTACAGGGTATCTTCAATCCGAGCACTTTAGATTAGAGCACTTCGACTTGTTCGTCTTACAATTAGGCCAAATGCTTGTGGAAATATGTTTTTATTACGTTATATTTACAAACAGAGATTGTGATATGTACAAGGCAGTCTTGGCTGACGATTGAGTCCATTTGCGCTCAGTGTCTGCACGACAGGCCCGCAATGCCTTTGGCCAAACGCACTTTTCCTCCCTTTTTATTTAGCCCAGCCCTGTCAGAGGGTATCGAAAGGGTACTGACGGATCAGACTACAGCTGAGGTGAGGACAATATTTCGATACTTTAAAGATGTATATAAGTTTTGCAATACTCATAAAACCTAATAGACATCGATTCATAAAAGTTCTTTAGTAACATACAATTGGATTTAAGAATATAAACATATCGAAAATCTTAGCAAAGAGTATTCAATATTCGACGTGCAAACTCAATAGCTCTTTCTTGTTATTAATAATTTTGTTTTACGTTCTTACAATCGCGTGGGCGACGCAACGTTTGGTGAAGTTAATGTATTATTTTAATGTTATTTCCGGAAAGTGCGTGATTTGTACACATTGAAAACATCAAGTAAAAAGGTAAAGAGTACTAAGCCCAATTGTAATTATTAAAATTAAGCGCCAAAAAATCCAAAACTCGAATATAATGGGACTATTTAGTTTGTAATTTTTTACTGTTGTATAGTAAATATATTCATCAGCGCAATCAACAGCCTTTCCGTCTGTAATATGCATTCAAGACTAAAATATATAAATATGAGGAGCCAACCCACACTTGAAGCCAAGGTATTGGCTTTGATTTGGGAAGCGAACCGCTAAGGCTTATTCAATTTAGTCCTCAATCACGCCCATTGCACCCACTAAACCACACCTTGAGCCTGCTGAATGTGAGAAGCGCTTAATAGACAGGAGCTTACGCTCTCAAAGCACATGGAAGTTGCAATATTTGTTGTAAGCACACATAATAATCCACATACCTTGCGCAGGGTCTACATTGTGGCTTCTCGAAGGAGGCTCTGCGAATAAGCCAATACTGAGTATGTCAGAAAATGCCCACATTACGGCGATTGCGGGTCACACACAAACACACAAACACACATATGCTTCTGGCCACATACTTCGTACAAGGAACAAATGCACTGTGAGTGAGCACATGTGAGCAGGAGTGCACCAAAAAGCCACTAAAAAGTCCAATGACACGAGCCCACATTTTATTGCATACTTTCGAGCCCTTTCCCCAGACCCTGTCTGAAATATTGTAAATAAATGCGATAGAAAAAATGGTGCAAAGGGTGTGGTCAAAAGACTGCATCGGCTACAGCGACAGCGTCAGCAACGACAACGAGAACGACGACAATGGGGCTGTTTTAATGTGACCATTAAACAATAGCAATAAGGACAAAGGATGCACACACACACACAATGACAACAACTAGCTGCAGAGCTGCAGTAAACGCTCGAAAAGCCCAATGCTTACCCAGCGAGCAATTTTAAGAAGATTTATAAAACGACACTGCACGGGGAAGCCGTGAAATCCAATCTTTGGATTTCATACGAAACTGTTAAGCTGTATTTAAAGAACGAAAAGCATTTCCGCAATCCGATTGACTTGGCTCGAATGCTAAGCTAATCATGTGCTTACAGCTTAAGCGGCATAAATGGCTTGTTGGGTTGTTGCAGCCAGTTCATAAAAGTAGTTCTTCTCTTGGCAAACTTTCGCGCGTGATAAGTTTTCAATACAAAGTAAAAGTATGATGTCCGTCACGTTACTGAAAGAAAACGTTGAAGAATGCAACTGCGGCAAGAGAGGCTCAGAGACACAGAGACTGTCACGATGGCATTGGTGGAACGTGGAACTGGTATATGCAACTGAATGAACCACAACAAAGGCGAACTACTTACTAGGGCACTCGCACTACGAAAATGTCAATAATGAGTCCGAGTCCGAGCCCGAGCTCGCCCCTGGGCACGGCAGCTGCCCCTACTAACAATCTGGATGCTGTTGCATTTACTCTCAGATATCGGTCGGTCGAGCCGCAAGCAATGCGAGCAAAGAACAAAATCCAATGGATACGAGAACCCACATCAGTTGGGGCTGACATGGCATCTGCTTTGTCCAAATGAATGAAACGCATGACAAAATGACAAAAAAAAAAGAAAAAAAAAGTTGGATTGAATGTGGGTGGCATAAAAACGACCACAAGCTATTTCTCGGTCAACTACGTACATCACTTCTGCCGAAGGCTTAAGTACTCCGCAAAAATACACATACCAATGCACACACACACACACGTATGTCTCTTTGTAAGTGTGTATGTAGTCCGGGTAAAGTCAGCAGAGTCGTTCGCATTGTCTGCCAACACATAATTTGGTCGATGTCATGCCGGCCGGCAAAAGGAAAGTCGTGTCCTCAAATGTGAATGAGTTCGGGCTGTCGACGGTTGTTGGCAAAAGTTTCAATTGTTCCCGGCCGAGGATGTGTGAATGTGATTGTTTAAGTTTTTCCCATGCTTCTGTTCCTGTTGCATGTGGGTACAATTAATTGTTATTGCGTCTCTTGCAAATGATGATGATAATGATGATTCATGTTAAGTAATCCGCAATGCAATGTCGGGGCCACTAGGGACCACGTGAACGTTCGCATAACCAGACTAACTAGTTAATCAAAGCTCGAAATGGGTATGAACTAGAAGCAGGGTGTAAAGTTAAGACTACAGTTCGAACCAACTCCCTGCCTTAATGTTTGGTTCACACAATATAATATAAAGGGTACTACCACTACTAATATAATTATCATAATTCCCACGTCTTAGGTAAAATTTTACAGAGATATTTAAAAATATGTTTAAAGTCCATCGAATTAAGAGCCAAAAGTTGGAATCAATCAAATGCCTGCATTGAGCTCGGCGATAAAAAGAGCTAAAAACTTTATATTATGGAAAAGCACGAAAGAAAAATGCTTGGTTCAGGTTTCAGATCAGATGTTGTTGAACAACTGGGTTTGCTTAAAATTAAAAATAATAGTGCAAAACAAATTTGAATTCCGGGCTGAAGCGGTTTGCAGTCTCGAAGCCAAGTCCTCACAATTAGCTAAATAGTATATATTAAAAGGCACTTTTGCTTTTTGGATGCTTTTATCGTCATCATTTCGCAAACAAATAAATATATTTGTAATTATATTTTATTTACATTTGTTATTCCCTCTGTAGAATTCACAACTTTAATGGGCAACTCTCAACGGCTTTTGCCAGGCAGAGGAACTGAACTATTTTGAATGCTCTTTCGAGCCGCATTTCTATTAGGGATGCGCGGGTGAGAGGGAATCTAGTTTCTGACTTTTTAATTCTTTCATTTGGCGACTCCTTTTAATTTGATTGCAATTTGCGCATGCATTTGGTGGGCAGCTGTTGTCGGTGCCACAGGCAGTCAAAGAGTTGGCTTCAGATACAACAACAAACAATAAAACCAGCTACACAAAACACAAACAACGCCTGCCGTTTTTCCATAGTCTACTTTTGGGCGCATTAGTTTCGCATCACTTGCCAAAAATTGTGTGGCTCGAATCCGGCGCTTTTACTTTGCCAGCGGTTTGTGGGAATGGCGTTTGCATTAATGTGTATGTGTCGGGAGTATTGGCAAAAGAGAAAGGGAGTCGAATGCTTTTTCCTGTAGCTTCAATTATTTTGCTGACTGCAGTTGGCCAATTACAAATTACAGACTTTGCCACCCTTTTTGGTCGTTTTGCCGACTTTTCATTAGGTCCAGGCTTGAGGAAATTTATTGGTAAATCAATTATATGGCTTTCAATTGTATGTTCGCCACTTTTAATTTATTTGATATATTTAATTTAACGCAGCTCGTTTTCATTAATGGTAACCACAACTTTTCCCCCAAATACTTTAAGAATGTGAATGCTGCCTTGTCTTTGTAACTTTTGCTTTTATTGCGAGCCATCATTTCGGAGCCACGGCAAATGTAATTAGCTCTAAGTGTATCGTCTGCGGCGCGGCTGTTGTTTGCCTCATTTTCGTAATTTGTTGTTAATTACTTTTTGCAGTGCGGATTTTTATTGAAAATGCCGCTGGATTGGTCATCGGGCGTAACGTATCGAATCGGTGCGGCGCCAGTTTAATTGAAATCAGCAACGATTTAATCGTAAATTGGGATTAAACTACCTGCATAACGGTTTAAAATGCGTTTAACTCATTAAGGATCCTGATTACTGTCAGTTTTGCCATTATTTGTTTGTGCAATGTACTCATAAAACCACAAAATGAATAACAATAAAGAGAAGCTATCTTTGACACACCAAAGATTAAATACCCTTCTAGGTAATTAGTATAAAAGAGGTTCCAGCAAACGTTTCGTGAGAATAGATTGAAAACTTGGACTAAGTTGCATAGAAAATACAGAGTCGGACTTACCTATATCGACGCGGCTATCTATTCGCGAGTTGAAATGTGCTTAATTTCCTATTTGTCTAAATACAGTCGAGCCTAACATCGGAGCACTATTCCTTATAGTTCCAACAACAACAAAAATTGAAGAGAAATCAAAGCTTTACATAAACATATCTACTTTGGCAGGGGTATAAAATCTTCGGCCCTTCAAAGAGGACAGTTCATTTTTGGTTTATTTTCACAATTACAATAACCTTTTATATCGATTCATGTACGAAATTAGCGCCTCGATTACAGGCCCCTATCGGAGCTGTTACGCCCGATCACAGCAGGCAACATATCAAATATATTCCTCTTTCAAATAAACAAACCACACGTAAGAAATTTCCAGTAGCAACCCATTATAAGTTGTCCTAAAAACAATCCTCTGAACAGATTGAATATGGCCAGCCCAAGTCAACCTGGTTGCTCAAAGAGGCCCTCCCCAGTTCATGTCATCGTGGAGCGAACGTGTAGGAGTATTACGCAAATAATCAACAAGTATAAACAAAAAATATATTTCGAAACGCGCCAGGAGCTAGCCAAATCAAAATGCCGAGACTGTGGCCATTTGATTGGACGCTGCAACTTTGATCTAATGAATAAGGGACGACGGTGCGTATGCGCAACAATGTAAATAATTCTATTGGACCCTAACACTGATTGCCTGCTTAGTTTTAATTTTATGAGATGCGAAGAAATAGGCGCCGGCGTTTTTATTGTTACAATGTCGATCTTGCTTGGACTGGGCCTCTTCTTCATACGACGATACAATCAGACTTTTATCTATGGATCTGGCGGCTGTAAGGCGACCATTTTTTGGACCAACAACGATTGCCAGATATTAGCTTAGGCAACGTTATTCCCGAGGTAAATCCTGTCTTATCGATCTTTAAGATTTCAGGAGCTTGCATATTTAGGTTTATGTGAAGTTAATAAATACAGAACTGAGACTAGGATAATATGTAGTTGGACATCTTGGCCACACTCTTTTTACAGGTACGGGATATCAGCTAGTCGGGCCACTTCGACTTTGAGCACCTTTTGAAGCTACTTCCGCACAGTTTGCACTCATTTTGACGACCACAGTGCACTAAACACACCTAATTAGGCCGCAGGCAATTTAGCGGCCCCTTTTTGGGCGCTGTCAATCATCAAGCCGTTTAAATAATAAATCACTTTAAAATTAGTTTGCCAAGTTGAGCAAGTTGAGCGTCGACAAATTAGTAAAAGTTAATTAAAACTATTTAAATTGCAAATTATTGTAAAGTTTTTAGCACACACACACACACTATATATACATATATATATATAAATAAATGCCAACGTGAACACGCAGACAAAAAGCAGTAGATGTAAAGCATTGGAAAATGGCGCACATATACTAAAGACCGCATCGTTGGAAAAACCTTAGGGGAGCTGCCCCTGCCCCGCCCATGCCAGCGACTTCCGCAGGTATTCGCACACACACATACATATATATACGCCCATTGCTTTTCCTTTTCACAGCATGTTTAAATGGGGGAAATTAAAAAAAAAAAAAGAGCGCGCCTCTGCTGCGAAATATGTACAAAAAATGTCAAGTTGTGTGCGCAACTTGGCTGAGCTGGCAGGCAGTCTGTTGACAGTCAGCCGCCTCTGCGAGGGCGTCGGGGCGTGGCGCGTGGCGCAACAATTTGCATATAAAAAGGGTTGTTAGACTTTAAACAGCGGCCTGTCCTATTATCTGCATTAGGGTAGATATGGCGCGCATTAAGATAAGGTACTTACAGCAACGTTTACTACGGTATTAGGATGGGTACGTCACCTACGCAAAGTTAATTTATGCGGGCGTGGCTCCGACTTATACATATGCGTATGTCTGCACACGAAGCATGTGGAAATTTTAATTAAAGCGAAATTGCCCAAGAACATTAACAAGAAGTTGAAGGAAACCAAATTTGGTACTCGTCTCGCTTGTGCTTCACCTCACAGCATGAGGCAATGACATTCGCCAAGTAGTTGACTTCTGTACTGACCAAAAACTTAGTTCGTCCAATTAAGATTCTCTGCCTAATCGAAACGGATTGTTCTATTCAGTTTGGTCCAGGCAGCTAGCTGCTACAGGTCGAATATCAAGTTCTAGTATCTATTGTTATTCAAGCTATCTCAACTAGACTACATAAAATATGACTCACAGCTGATTAATATATGGAAGGGTATTTATTCTTAGCTGTAACGAATTTTCTTTTATTTTTTGTTTAAGCTGCGATTAGGTGTTTTTCCAGTCGAAGTCTTTCGGCTAGGACTAGACCTTGGTTTTTGTGAATCCTACGCCCTTTGGTTGTGGTTTATTGTCTGTTATTGAAAAAAATATTTCCGAGCATTTAAAATAAATATGTACTTCTTCATATTGTCTTTTAACTTTATCCAGCTGGCAGAGATACATAGGTTTATTAAGTTCCTACAGGACAAGTTGGTCTCAAACTTTATCTTGTTTAAAAATAAAATATATAGATACCAGCCGGACATCTAATATGTATATGTCCTTAAGGGGTTTATTTGACATTTAAGTAGCCCCCTGTTTACTGTTGTTATATTTACCGTGTCATGTTTTAATGTAAATACCGGCAACAAGCAGCCAGCAGCAAACAGAAGTTAAGAGAGCAGTCAGACTGCAAAATCAGCTTGTGCAACCTTTAAGCGATGCTGCATTAACCAGCGAGAGATATGGGAGCTACAAAAATATTCCAATTAAAATACCTGCTCCATTTCAGTGGCTGACTGACTGACTTCTATGCAGGCAGTGCTTGGATGGAATAACGCTGAGCGCAGCTATGTGGCAGACGGATGCTGGGCTGCCTGCCTGGCCGCCTGGCTGCCTGCCAAGCTCAAAATTGAGTACCGACTCGGGCCTGCTGAATATTTACGCAGGTGCCGTGGTCCTGTTTCTGATAGTGCTGCTGCTGCTGCTGCTGTTATTAACCCCTTGCATACTGATTTCACACAGATTCGACATTAAAGCGCCAGGAACGACGACCAAGTACTTGTCATCATTTATATCTGAGTATTTGTCTTAGTTCAACATCCCATTTGCTAAAAGGATGCGTTTTTTGTGTATGTGTATCGGAATATTGTGCCTGCCATTTTCCGCACTCATACACAGCGCGATATACAAAATTAATGAGCACTTCAGCGCACCCACAGCACATTTATTTAGTGGCTCATGTGTGCTGATGACGCTTTCGGATTCCGACTAACAACCAGCTGTGATATATGTTGAGTTGTGAAATGATGACTTATAGGGGCTTAAAAAAAACATAGACAAATTCAATTCACCCTCAGGGTAATTTAAATATACCCGTGGTACCTTGACACCCATCCAACATAGCTTCCGACTTTACTTTCGTGTTGTGTACCTTAAATACTTGTCAATTCTTGTGTTATGAAGATCTTATTAAATAAGCTTGAAGCCGACAACTGAACCTTGGCACAGTCTTGATTCTTATTTTCCAGCGAGAAGTTTGAAACATCTCACAAGTAAATATTCTTAAAGGTCTATGAAAATAAGTTTGACGCTGATCAATGGTAATTGAAGGCCTTTTAAAGCTACAATTTGAAGCGATTTTGCCACCCTTGTGGGTGAAGTTTTCCTTACCATCTCAGTCAGTAACTCAGCCACATTTTTGAATATATATATATATATATATATATATATATATATATATATATATATATATATATATATATATATGCATAGAATTAAAGATAAGCGCTAACTCCGTATGGGATATTTGTAAAGAAACCTTCCAATAGTTGATATATTGTTTATAATAATATATTATAATTAAAAACGATTAGTTTCCTACTAATGCATGTAACAAGCTGAAGGATCCCATAAGGTACATATATTTTTGATCATCATCAACAGCCGAGTTGGTCTATCTGTCAATCTGACCATCTGTGCATTCATGTGATTAAATGCAATGATTTTAAAGACTTCTATCTATTAACTATTTAGATCTTCCTTTCGCAAGTGCAGCTAAAATTTGCTTTAAATATTTGCCCTGATTTGGTAAATATCCATTTACAGCTTGGGGACAGTAAATTTGCTATATAGACTTCATGGGTGATCTTTAAAGATCCTCGCTCAAATATTGAGTAACAAAAATTGACGCTATACTTAACCAACCCAGGTGTATCAGCTCGTCTGTTAGGCCTGGCTAAGAATCCATATGTGCACATAGGAATCACGAAGAATAAACAATTTTTTGTTGTTGAATGTCATGTTTTCTTCACCCTGGCGCTGTCAAATTATGTGAGTGACTTTTTGGCATTGCTGACAATTGGCTCGACAGGCGACAGGACAAAGGCCAAAGGCAACAGGCGAGCAGGAAATTATTGCGAAAGCCACCAGGAAAACACACAAAACAAACAGGCAAAAAGTTAATTGTATGAAATCAACACACTTAAAGTCAACAACACCAACAAATGCCAGTAAATCGGCTAAGCATGTTGACAACAGGCAATCCAATATTAGGGGCAGAAACAAACCAAAGCCCCAGCCACAGCCCCAGCCACAGCCCCAGCCACAGCCCTTGCTCAGCCTCAGCCTCAGTCTCAGTCCGAGTCCTAGTCACAAACCTAGTCCCGAGCCAAGGTACAACTGTTGGCAATGATACCGAACCGGGCTAAGGCAGACAGTCAAGCTGAAGTACATCCCACAGTCAGGCGTTTAACACCCAGCAAGGACAACAAAAAAGCATAGCTAACGGCAGCTTATAAGCCGCAGCATCAGTCGTGGCAACACGCTAACAAGCAGGAGATCTGCTTGGCAAAGGACTAAAAATGATGAGGCAGCTAAGGCTTCAGTGCAAGTGAAATAGATGAAAATGCTTCAGGTGCAGGTGTAGGTGCAGGTGTAGGTGAGCTAAATGCTTACAAGTGCACCAGGGGCGTGTATTCACGATTCCGCCACTTCAACTTAAGTAGTAGCAGAAGGGTGGAGGTAGTTGAGAGATATTCTCCCACAAAATAGCCAGGGGAGAGGGGCAAAGTCACAGGCATTCCTTGGCAGTGGCTTGCTTGCACTGGCAAACGAGGAAAGTCGTACGAAAATACTTGAGAAAATCGTGTTAAATCGCGCTCAAGTGTTAATGTAATAAGCACTTTTAATAAATAAAGGTGAACTTTTAAGCGAATGAAGGCTTAATACGCTGTTCACACACACAAACACACACACACACACACTCTTCGCACAACAGTTAACACACAAGATTTGTATAAAGGTATTTATAAATGTCATAAGGAATATCACGAAAATAGGTTCTGAATTGGAAGCGATGCCACGCCTTAAGGTGAAGTCGGGTAATGAACCTTGCTATCCCCATCCATTAATCCAGATTTGTTTTGAGCCTAAGCTCACCTTATTTTTCTTAAATTTAAATTATTTCAACATAAATCAGGCTCAGAGATTTGAAAATGAGTTTAAGCTAATTGGAGTAAATTGAGTAAAATTAAGTAAACACATATCTAGAATATGTGTCTACCGGAAGAACTAATTTCTGGGAAAACGGCTTTTTTATGAAATTTCTTATGTTTTAAATGTGACATCCAAATATGTGTAATATGTTAGCACAGAAAGTATAGAAGTTACGACTAACTTTTGACTGCGTGTTCAACTAAATGCCATGCTAACTTTTACTTTTTGGGTAATCCCCTTTTTTTCCCCTAAAATAGAAGTGAGAGTTGTAGCCTTGCACTGTGGTCTATGCCCACATGGGAGCCTCGTACTGGATATCATTGAGGCATACTTTACTTGTTTCTTATTAATTATTAATTTCAATAATGCACAAATTAATATACTCTTCTCCGACACAACGTCTATCCTTGCTGTTGTATTATTATGCAGCAAATATTATAATTGCCGAACATACATAATTAGTGTTAATTACAGAGTTAATGCAGTCGCTATTGTGTTCGTAATTTAATATCATTCCCTGCATCTCTCCATTATGCATCAGAACCCGAAGTTGAGTCAATTTAGCCATGTTCAGCTCTATATGAACGCGTTAATCTGGACTTAAGACCTAAAATATAGGTTCTCTTTGCTGATAACCCTGCCATTATTGTGCAGAAAAGTTTTTATAAAGCAAGAGATACCATGTTACTTGGCTGGAATCCATGGCTGGATTGACTGGATTCAGGTTCATGCTGATATATAAGTATATATATTTAGAGTATGGAATATATAGAGTATGGAATTTAATTTTAATAACTTATTTCCCCTTTCTATTTCACGTTTCTTTAAATTTATTCAATTTTCATCGAATTATTTTTATTTTATGCTTATTTTTGTTTCGATTTTCATCAATTAATATTTTCATTCGAATGTATCAGTAATTACTTGGCTGAACTCGTAGTGTCGACCATAAATAAATCAATATCCAATAATAAAAATTGAAAATATATGTATCGTATTTTTTTACTTTTAATTTTACATATTAATGTATACACACCATAAGTCAACGGTTAGCACAGAACCTTATTTCGTAAAATGAAAAATGAAACAAATATACATTTAGTTCGACCCCTCGATATGAAAAATTGTGCTGTGTAAAAAACATGATATGGACCAATATGTTGGCTTAACTTCATAATAATAAAATCATCATAAAAAATTTTAATCAAGCAGCGCCACAAAATGTATCTTCATGCCGGAAAAAAAGTTGAAGCATATATTTCATGCGCATGAACATATATACATGTGTAAAAGTACACTTACAGCATGTTTTCTCTTCTAAAAATGCTTATTTAGTCATATTTCATGACTAAATTATATATTAAAGTGTACCGACTAAAGAAAGGCATCTTCGATACGACTGAGAATATTTATAATATATATGTAAAGATGAACTGAGTCCATCTAGATTCTTCGAAAGAATTGAACCCATGTATCAAACAGGAACTAAAGGGAAAAGTTGTGTTTTTAAAATATTCACAAGCTGAAAATATGTCATATGTTTGACATATGAGATATATTTTATCTCCCAAGAAACAAAAGTACAGAAAGTAATTACAGAAATGTATCCAACATCTTGTACATATATGTCTGCCAGGATATTTAGCCTTCAACACCCATTCACACTAATCTTGAAAAAAGTTTATCTATAACTATTCAAACTAAAATTAACATAAATGGGCACACAGCACCCCCCTCCGGGGCAGTTTGTGGTACAATCTTAGAACGGAAACAAGCAAAAGTAAAGCCTGCAAGCAATATATGTTAGTTTTCGCCTTGAACATGTTCCAGTGTGTGCATGTTTATTTTAAAATAAACTTATTGTTATTACTTATATTGTAAGTCCGATAATATTCCAAAATTGTTTAACATGTGCGTCCTCTAATACACAAAACTCACGCAATCCCGCTAATCGGACTTAGACCCAGACTTTGTGCTGCCGCAGCCGCTGCTGTTCCACTTGGCTGGCGGCCAGACAGCGAGATTGTTGCCACAACTTCGCCGGACAGGGACAGGCGACAAATGGCCCGTTCCCGGGTCGAAAATTAAAATTCGTAGGCCTGTGGATTAGTATATTCAGTTTTTGGGGCCCGGAAATGGGCAACGAGCAGACATAAAAGAAACGGAAAATCGTAAAAAGATATTTGGGTTAGCGCAGATTGTGAAAAAATCATTCAAATAAAACTTTTATTAAAGCAACTGATGTTGAAATAATTATGCGAAATATAAAGAAACTGACGGCCGAAATGGGCTACAACATTCGAGATTATTTGGATATGCATAAAAAGCTAACGACCTTTACTGAAATTTATTAACAACAAATCACGAATTCGCACTCACCCATTGTACTTTGACGCGCAGCATGTCTAGTTTTTTATTTATTTGTTTACAGTTGATTTAAGTTAATTGTTAGGTCACCGGAAATGAATAAATACAACAATAAACAAATTGTTAATTTTGTTTGACACTAACATTAACATTTTTACTAACCAGAGCATACTCAGCATGACATAAGTAATATTATTTATGCGAGTTTTGAGTTTAGCAATAAATTAAAGCTAAATGAAATAATGGAAGAACTTAAAGCATATATGAGCTGGGTAATTTTTGTGTGATATTGTTTAATAAACCAACTAGTTGCTTGGGAATTTCATATGCTTTACATATAAATTAATTAATTATATTGAATAAAAGGTGGTCCAAATAATCAAATAGGAATTTGTCCATTGAAGATTTGTCAGAATGAAAATTGTGCTAAAGATTTTCATAAAATATTCTTAGCGTAAAGTTTCTTTAGCAGCTACAGCATTCTGATCCTGACTATTACTATTTTCAATTAAATTTTTATTCGTGAATAGACCAATTAGCATAGTTACAAGCAGACAGACAAATGGACAGACGAACGGATATGCCCGTTTTTGGCCCCATTTTGAATGGATGTGGTTTTTGTGCATTTGGTTAGGCCGTTAAAATGTTCACCAGACATCTATGCAAACGCATGCACCCCTGCCCGCCCACACCCTGGCGCATCTCGCTCAATTTGTATTCCCTAATCCTATTGAAAATGGGTGAAAGGGTTCAAATATTTTTGTGCAGAAGGAAATATTTGCGAACCCGTATATACGATGAAAATTCTTTCGACTAGTCAGACATTTTCTCTCAAGCAAATATAATTTTTAATTTTCCCAAAAAAGTTCACCTCTCTTGGACGGACCCACCCCCAACCGGACACAGACAACAAATTTGTATAAAATTGTGTAAATAGCCCAACGCGAAGCCCTAAGCAACAGACGTGAGACACCAATTTATGGCATGGAATGCACTTTAAACACCAAAAATAAAGTTGGGGATTGTCCAGAATATACAAAATACGCAGCTGGAGCATGCACATCCGAATATTCTTGTGATGATGATTAAAATAAATTCTTAAAGGACGATAAGGCTGCGTTTAAACATTTTAAAAATCTAGAAAGCCATATGCAAAATAAACATATGTGCGTGAAAGAAGCAAGAAGCACTTATCACAAGATATACATACATACGTAATATATACCTATATACACATCATGAAACAGTATTTTTGCTTGTTACACACATACAAAAACTAATACTAATGCGAAAAATAGCTTCGCGCTTGTGTCTAGCTCAGAGTTGATATAAAAACCTAGGCAGCATTCATAAATATGCACAAATCAACACAAAACAACATATGAAAACAAAGCAAAATAAAGTAAAAAGTTTCGAGCTTGGTGTAACTGACTTTGCAATACCCTGTTCACCATGTAATTCAAGAATAAATCAGAGCTGTTTGATAACTTTTAGACACTATTATCTTAATAATATACTAATATACCTTATATATATATTTTAAGACTAATCTCTTGTTTTGAGTACGGCAATTAAGACTTCATCTACACCGAGAGGCGGATATTTCCCTTTTGAGTTTGTGAACAGGGTACAAAAAGTGCATGCAGGAGATGTAAGAATGCATTCACTGGCACTTAAACGTGTTGCATAATTCAAGTGGCATTTATTCAGAGCCAATGCCCTGTGCAAGCATTCTAGAAACGGAAACACAAGTCCAAAAGGACACAGCCAAGCAAAAAGCAGAAAGCAGAAAGCAGCCTTTGATGAGTCCAAGAGCGAAAGCCAAAACAGCTCCATCTGCTTAGCAGCATATTGAGGCCGACCATAAAAGTATCTAGCGAGAGCATTTCAAAAGGCTATTGGATATGAATATGGATATGGCCTGTTTGCCTCGTTGCCACTTAGGATCACACAACCCACTTTGTTTATGCTCCGAATGTGTACTGTGAGGAGTTGGATAAGGCCCAAGTGTCGCCGCTTATGCATAACCCAATTATGGTAATCTTGGCAGCCCAGGCTGTGAGGCAGGATTAGATGTAAGAAGTTACTTACCCGCTGGTGTACGAGCACGTGATCCATATCAGCATAAGATCATAGCGCATTAGAGCTTATCATGTCTGCTTGCTCGAATTATTTTAATAACGCATAAGGGCTGCCGCTTCTTTTGCGCCAACCTCCCAACTACAATAAACAATATGGCCAGGGCACTGGGTTATCTTTTTACTAGTTTTTGGCTATTTGCACTGTTCGTCCATTGGTCACTAACACAAATTTGTAGATGTTTACATTTCATTTAATTTTCGCACTTATTTAGCTTTTAATAACACGTTCTTTTTTGGACATAAGCACGTTTTAATTATGTGACATCGCAATGAGCAGAACAACCCTGTTTATCGTCTATCGATAGCGAAATTCATCGTGCTTGCTTATCGTATACATTTGTAATCGATTAAATAGTGCCAAAATAATATAAGCAAAAGCTTTGGGTTTGCTCAGATGCATGATCCAGATTTTAAGAGCTGCATTTAAAAAGGCTCGTCTGAGTCCACAAACGAATTTCGCAACTACTGCGCAAAGTTGCTTGACTTAAAAGCAAACGTGCGATGCATTGCCCAACAACCCCCCCCCCCTTCCGCCTAACAACTGCTTTAAATGAAAGTGCGGAAGAGGAGGCGGAACACTTTAAATTTTGTGCCTTAACATCGCGAACCATGAACTGCCTTGATAAATTGTGCTCAGAGAGAATATACATATGTACATCTATTTTAAGCTATCAACATAGGATGGAGTTACGTTTTTAAGCGGCATTTGACAACACTTGGTACATATATGTAATACACATACATATACATATGTATGAATATGTAAATTTAGTACATACATGTTTATAGCGTAAGCATTTTACATTATCAACCAGTTCCTTTTATATTACTTTTATTAAATTGTTATATTAAACAGCGCGTTTACTTCAAATTACACTGAACAAAAGCAGTGGCAACTTTAGGTTTAAATCAATTTGTAGCTTACACGAGTAGCTTAGTACTGTTACCAATTAAATTTATTTTACACAATTTTCAATCACAGTTACATACTACAAATTTGTTACGTTACACTAACCAAATCTTAGCAATCGTTTTCTACACAATATTACCCAGGTAAATTCTCGCAATGCATTCTGTAAAGATGTCAGCGTGTGTGTGTCTGTTTATGCGTGTGTGTGTGTGTGTGTGTGTGTTCTGTGCGTCTTTGTGTGCGTGTGAGTGAGTGTGGGATTGTGGCTGCGCTTCGCGCTGTTAACACGGCCTATGTCTACATTTTGCGATTGTACATTGTCTACATTGTACGAACGAATGTAAGTATGTACAAACATATGTGCATATATGTATGTATGCGGATGTACATACAGACACATATGTAAGCTAACTAGCTAAACTTGAGATGTTTGGGGATTTCGGTTCTTGTAGGCGTTGTGCGCGCTTGTCATTTATGGCACAAGTTTCCTAAATCCAGCACCTTCTTGGCCAAGTTTGAGCTCTTCATAAATTGAGGGATTTACTTCATTGCACTGCGTGTTCGTAAGCGGGTTGTGAAAATGATGCGCCGCATCCGAGAGACCGCGACCATTTCGCTGCTGCCTGCCGCCCTTGGCTGTGGTCCCCGTATCAGGCGCCGCGCCCGTAGTCGTCGATGCGGATGTCGTCATTGTGGCTGCAAGGCCATTGTGATTGTGGCTGTTGCTGCCATTCTGTGCGCCCAGGCTGCTGCCTGTGCTGCTGCTGCCATGCGTGTGATTGTTTCCATTTTGTGTTGTGATGGCCGATGTCACAGTGGGTAACTTTAGTTAGTGTACGTATGTGTGTGTGTGTGTGTGTGTGTGTATTACAATTGAAAACAAAAAGAGGAGAAAGAGACACATTCCAGTTATAACAGACGCGTAAATAAGTACATTTTACAGTCTTTGCTGCTGGCTTATGACGGGATTGTAGCAATAGTTAATAGACAATGTACATACCTGCACCTGTTCCAGGCCACGTGTATAGGTAGGATTCTCGAAGGCCACGTTGCCATTGCCGCCCGCCTTGCCATGATGGGAGCGGTGACGACGATAGAAGACAATGGCAGCTGCCGCTAAGAGGATGGCCAAAATGCTAGCGACAATGCCGCTGATTGTGCCAACGGCGCTGGAGTAGCTGCTGGTGGCCGAGGTGACCTGCTGTTCGCCTAGGGTGAATCTAATCGGATCGGTAAGTACACTGGCACCTGTGAGAGAAGTCGCCAAATTAAGCCTAGCCTTAATACACAGCAAACAGTCGAGTTCGTTCGAAAGTTCACCCACCGTATGTATTGCCAGCCTTTACCACCAGCTCGTACAGCACGTCCTTCTTCAGGCCATTAATGCTTATTGTTGTGTCCTTTACGTCGATGCGTTGAATTTCCACAGCGCCTGCTATTCTGTTGTTGTTATTGCTGTTGCCCATACTTGTTGCATTATTCATGGAGGCTAGTGTATCCAGGCCAGGCTCCATCGAAGATTCGTTTGGCTGTGCCGCCGACAATGGCGGCAGCAAGGCGGCCTCATGGTAATATATTCTATAGCCGTCGACGGCATTTGGATTCTTTGTTGGAGCATCCCATCTGTAATGAAATAGTTTTCAGACCTTGTGCATGGCGCCATATTATGAGTGGTAATATTGTTGCAGGCGCAAAACTTGTCTGGAATTTTAATAAATTTAATGCGGACTAGCATCTCGACCAAACCCCACCTCCCAACGCCCACTATCCACCACCCACCAGCCATCGCCCACCATCTGCCATCCGCCATCCGCTGTGCACAAGTAGCGATCCGAGCTTGTGTGCGCAACCTTTGACGTTGACTAAGTGTATTAAAGTGAGATAAAAATCTCAGCTTTAATGGATTTTGCGGTCTATTAGTGCAGTCAGCAGCAGCAGCAGCAGCAGCAGCAGCTGGCACGCACGGACTGGTGGCGACTTCTGGCATACAGAATCGGAGCGTAATGAATGTATTGGCTTGTGAGGAAAATGGATGAGTTCACTTCCGGCAAAGCAATGAAAATGTGTGTGTGTTTGGGGTTCGCTGGGCCGGACATAGTTAAGAGATTAAATTTGATAGGTTCAAATGAAATGAAATGTGTTGAAGAAACTTTGTTACTTGCCGCTCTAGCTGGGCACTTACTTTATGTTCACCTCGTTGTCCGACAGCACGCTCACCACAACATTCTCTGGGGGCCCCGGCAGGCGGTCGCGGTTCTTTTCAAAGCAGCCAATGATAGTCCTGGCATACTGCAGACTACAGATTTCCTTAGAGCGCACCGAATCGCCACGGCACCAGTTCAGGCACTTGCGTGGCACCTGCTCGTCGGCGCAACAAGATCGATGGTCCGACCCATCGGCGGCGCACTTCATCAACTTGTCAAAGTCGACGATGCACTCGGGTCTGTTGGCTATTGCGTCAAAGTCCACGTAGTACGTGCAAGCATCCCGACAGGTCAGCGATACGTTTTGCTCAGCGCAGCATTGCGATACATTCCGGCTTAGATTGGGCGTATTGCGTATACGCACCGATACTGGCGTCGTGGACGAGCCAAATGGATTCTCCGCATGGCAGAAATAGTCACCCACATCGTTGGCTTGCAGCTTGCTGATGCGCAGCGACATTGCGTAAATTGTGGAAACATTCGTGACCGACACGTAGTAATTGCCGCCCTGTGGCACGGGAACGCGCCCGTCGTGATCGCGCCAAAAAATGGTCTTCGGTGCCGGTTTCGAGTCCACCATGCAACGCAGCTCTACCTCATCCCCAATGGAGGCGACAGTTATGCCAGCCGCTTGAATCTTGGGTGGATCTGTTAAAAGGGCCAGACGTATTAAGTGCTTGATTTGTTCCTGTGTTTCGCATTCGGTCACAACTTACAGCAGATATTAACGCGTCTGGTGGCTTGCATGGGTACACCATAGCCATTGTCCGCGTAGCACGAGACGTGCTCCATGTCCGCGGAAACATTGTGTATGACTGTCACCATGTGCCGGGAAGTGTCCTGCCGCACCAAGTGACCGCCCACGTACAGCGATATTGTAGGCGCCGGGTTGCCCAGAGCCAGACACAGAATGGTCATAGAGCCGCCCTCGGGTATGTTGTCAACCGGATGCACTGTTGGGGGCTGTCGAAAAGGCATTTTCAATGGCAACTCTTTTGCAGTCTAAGTAACAATTAAGCAAATTACATCCACGAAGGCGGGCAGCGCAGGATCCGTCCAGGCCACAAGCGTCTCTGAGGGCAGCGATGTCGCCCGCTCGCCAACCGCCTCCACATAGAGCACATGCTGCGAGCTGGGCTTCAGATTGGTCATGCGCAGCCAGGCCAATTTCGTCTCGATTTTGGTAAAGTCCGCTGCGTTCATCGCCTTGTGGTAGACTCTGCAATAGGCCGGCTTAGTCACATAATGCTTACACGCCCCACTTATCCCCTCACCAAGTCTCTGGCTCACCTGTAGGTAATGCGCTCGTGCGGGTGCGAGTACTCTGACGGCTGCCAGGTCAGCTGCATCCAGGTCGCGCTATGGGTAAGCACGGTCAGCGAATGAGGCGGCGATGGTGCGCCCCAGGTTCCGTTCTGATATTCAGCTGCAGAGACACAACAAGCCGGTGCAACAACAATTTAGAGGCATATGCAACATGCGTGCTGTAGCTGGTCTGACCAAAATCAAGCGAGCAAATCACGCGGCATTGACAGTCCGACTTCGAGTTGACCCCAAATGCAAAGACCTCACAGACTTACCTTTTTCGCCAGCACTTGTCGTATTTATCAGCAGCATTGATGCCGGCAGCGATGTGCCAAATTTTCCACGCGCCACAACCATAATGCGATATAAGGCATTCTCTTCCAAATTGGTCAGATCTATGCTCGTCTCGTTGGTGGTCAATTCCTAAGTGTAAAATTACGTAGATACGTAGTACAAAAGCAGATTAGCCAGTGCGAATGCTACCTCGACTGCTGGATGTCCTGTTCTTATATATTATATGGAATATAATCTTACAGTATCAGTTGTAGAAGAGGTTATCAAGGTAAAGTATTGTCCAATATAGACATATGTTGTATCATATATAGAATACGACACTCTGACTCGAGGTTGTTCGACTGGGCGATGCCCTGTAGTTATATTATATGAAATATTATTGTAAAATATCTTACAATTTCAGCTGTAGAAGAGGTTATCAAGTAAGAATATTGTCTATGGTTTAATATATATAAAATACGACACACTGAATGAACTCATAGGAACTTGCGACAATATGAGTTTGATTTTAGTTTGTGAGACAAAAAATATCAGGATCAGCTATGCTCTTCCATGACAGCCAAAATGATACTCTTTACCTTCTTTTTTTGGGTAACGAGTATTCAAAATACGCATTAGCGAGACACACATAGATTCAAACAAATTGTTCAGTGCATTCTGCGGCTGCGACTGCGGCAGCGGCTGCGGCCACGTTTTAACTTGATTTCGCTGAGAGGCATGTTGTCATGTTTAGCAGTTTTTGTAATTGCTGCAAAGTAGCGCAATTTGCGGTATTTAGCCACAAAATGACACCGCCAGCTAAAACTAACGCAGCTGCCAACGCATTGCGATGCGATGCGATGGCATTGCCAATGTCGCTCGCATCTGGCGTCAAATTGTTTCCAAACTCATCGCCAAAATTGACAGCTTCAACATACAGATGCACAAACTAAGTATGTACGACATTCGATACTCTAGCATACAGCATTCTCATTCGACCCACATTTAAAATCATTAGCTAATCATGAAACGCTTTTCGAACTCTCACCCATATGATTTTTTGCACGTCGGGCAACGGGCGGGGAATAACTGCGGCTGACTGCGAATACTCGCGTATCCATGTAAATTAAGATACACAACAACACGAAGCCGTTGCAGTTCAGCGAAATTGACTTTTTTGCACCACAACAACCATTATAGCTCGTTTTGTTTTACAATTTACCATTTTTTAAGTACTCTCATTCTCGTTTTGTATTCATTTCAGTTGTTGCAATAAAATAAATTATAGTTCCGTAATTTTGCTACAGGTAGTAAATATTTCAAACTCAGCTGGAACAAACCCTTAAAATTAAGTTGAATGAAAGCTCAATAATTCTCAAAATCAATTAAGAATATTAAAAATAATTATTTTCTAAAGCCTTTACGAACAATCGGGAGATGAAGTTGTACACATTCGTAGGCCACGTTAGCTAGAGTACTTAGTATTCGGCGTGCTTTCTGTTTAATAGTTAGGGTACATCTTCTTGACTAATCTGTGCTCACGCGTTGCTGCCACTATTTACTAGATATAAACACTCAACGCGATTTAATCTACGTCCGCTCCGCACGAGGCATTGACATTTTGGTAAGTAAGTCAATGCCAGGCCTCTGAAGAACAAACAATTAATCATATGATATCTCTAAAGTTGATGCAGCTTTATTTATTTTTTTTTTACTGCTGTTGCACCTCTTAATATGTAAGAATGCCTTATGCATGCATGAATGTCTACGGTTGCCTCCCTCATTTGGACATTTGTAACACACTAGACGGAGAACAGAGAACAGAGATATCCAAAAAGTTAATAGTATAATTAAAAGGTTTACACATTTTAGAAGTACCCCGATATGGTTTATCTAGCTGCTGTTATATTTAATCTGTGCTTTAAAAAGGCATATCTCAAAATGACCAATTTTCGATATTTTGCTTTTATAGTTTCCTAGCTTACATGTCAGACGGGCGAACAAACGGATAAGTCTATATGGACTCCACTCTGATTACGAATATATATACCTTGTCAGGTCGAAGATGCCCATTTCTGTCACAAAACTAATATGTATAACCCTGTTAACCATTTTCAATTCATTTTAATGTATTCAAGAATGTAGCTGGGATTTCGTGGGGAATGGGGAAAGGGATCAGATGTGTTATCATATGTGACAGAACAGAAGGTCAGCAAAGAAGTGATGAAGCTATTAATACAGGTCATGAGTATATATGCTTTTTAGAATGGGTTTGTTAGATTGCTTGGGACTTTATTTGTAAAATAGCTTCATATAACGAAATGAGTATTATTAGCAGGCCATTAGTATTATAGCCACCTGACAGTCTGTCTTTTTCAAGTCACTTATTGTATCTCTTTCAAGGAAAAAATACGAAAAACCACAATCGAAATGTGCCGCAAGTGGCATATTTAGATTACTCGAACGAACCAGTCTCAAATGAATAATTAATACGAGCACAAGCACGTGCGGGAAGGTGTGCCAGGAAGGTGAGGCTAGGTGAGGCGAGCTGTGGCCCTGCCAGCTGCAGAGCGAGAAGCAATTACCAAAAAGGAAAGCAAGTGCTTAAGCAAATAAATATGCAAAGAGCATAGCGCTGCGTGAAGCTGGGTCGCATCAACCGCTCAGACTAAAGTCCTTTCGGCCATACAATTACGTCCCAAGGTGCTCATTTTCCTCTTTTCCAAAGTCTTTTCCTTCTCCACAAGCCATCTCTCATCCCAGGTAGCAAGTGCATAGGAATGTGTAATATATCTAATTGGTCGTCGAACTGCAGTCTGTGCACGAATTTTATCATTTCCTTGAGAAAGCATATTAAAAAGTTTTTATGGCCATCATTTAGGTTGTATTTGATAACGAACAAAAAACTCACATGTTCTTGGCAGTAAAAATCATTGCAAAAGTTACCTATACAAAACTCAAGTTTATGGCCCCAACCAACACCAATTCCGGGGCTCATTTCGGAGGAGATAGAATTCCTTAGAGATAGAAGTAAAAAATCTGGCTTGACGACCTATTAGGCTCTTTGGGCGCTACCCAACACTGTTTGCAGAAAATCCTAGTGGATGTTATCTAATTTCATAGGTAATTGCTTAAGCCATGATTTGTTTACTCAGAAAGCGTAAAAGATTTTTAAGTTTTGATGGATCTCAAAGTATTAATGGTAATTTTTCTTTCCTCAACTAACTTTGCTTACGAAAACAAAATTAAAATTTCCAAGCAAGTGTAAAATTATGCTACAGAATTAAGCACTCTCAGCTGCATCTCTTTATACTTGTAAATTATGGTGTGCATCTTCAATACTAAAACTAAGTTAACAACATCTCTGGCTCGTTCTAAAGCAATTAAGTTTATTATGGGGTCACATGCCAAGTCCACGTGTCAATAATACTCTTGACCTCACAAACAGTTTAAGATACAACAACGTGCATAGATGAGCACATAGATATGTGCACATACATGAAAAACTGCTAAACTAGCAGCCAAAAAGTCTGAAGTCAAAGCACCGGGGCGCATTTAAACCAATTGACACCAGGCGGTCAGGGAAAAAAAATGAAATAAGCTAAGCCAACAGCTCCGCAACAGCTGCGTCCGCTCGACCAAGCCAACAAAACCAAAGTGAACAGGCGAATGAATTTTGAACTGAAGGAAAAACGTGAGATGCAGCCTTGGCCAAGGCGACGAATGAATACCCTTTTAGCACAAAACTTGATCATGTTGTTTATACATGTAGATTGCCACATGATATAGTAATCCGATTTGATATAGTTATGCAGACATGTTGAAGAATAATGAAACTCGTTATAGATGAACTTGCTCAAGACATCTTAAAAAACCGAAAAGTAGCCCACACAATATGAGATATAAAGGAAGAAAAAGTTAATAAATATGAATAAAGAAAGAAATGGATAATACTTTGGGATAATTTTAAGATATTTTAAATTATATAAAGGTAGATAGGGTAGAGACATACGTAAAGGGAAATCATTGGCACAATAGGGGCAGAATTTTCAGCCCATACGACAAGCTACGATCCGATCCGATTCGAACTATTTGGACATAAATGCTGTGTGCCAAAATATACCGGACCTATACAAAGTTCCTTGACTACAGTTTTAAAACTGAAAGATTTCTATCTCTCAGCCAGAGGATGGCTATATCGACTAGGCTGCTTGTATTGACATAGAATATATGATGGAGTTCCTCTTACCATACGTTACCAGTCTAGTGACCAACTGCAAGTACCCTCTGGAAGGGTATTAAAAAAAGCACTGGCTACATCTAATGCTGACAGCAGCCGCACGCTGTTAAGCGCTTCTCCGATATCGATTCGGTTGGTGTCTGGCGCTGCGTGCTGGATGCTGGCACCATGGGCAGGTCGCCGGCGACAGGCCGCCAGTGGGGCCTGCCCGCATTGAAAACATTTTGCGCGCATCAACAACATCAACAACAACAACAACAACAACAATAAAAACAGCAGCAGCGACACGCGACAAACATTTGGCAGTTGTTTTTGCATTTTTTAGCATTTGCTGTTTTTTTTTTTGAGGCCAATAACTCTGCTGATGGCCATGGCTGATGCTGCAGGCGCAGGTGGCGCTGCTGCCGAGCTTTGATGTGTGACAACAACAGTCAATGGCTGCAACAATGCCAATGGCAATTTATATGTATATTATGCCAACTCTGGCTCCATTGTTTGCCTGCCAGTTTTGGCTGGGAACTATTTTGACTAGTTTATGGTCACGTGCCCGAGCCAAACGACAGTTATGAGCCGCAGCCGCCCCGCTGTCTGCAGTTGAAACTTTAGCCACAAGTTCAGCTATGGCCCAGCACGTGTCGGAATCTCTGGGTGGTCGAGGATATTGTCGAATATTTGATAACTGATTTCAAAGGACTTTACTTGATATACAGCTAGATTAAAATGAGGTCAGTTAAAGGCAGTCTCTGCTTTAAATAGAGCGTTTTGTTCGTTTAAGATTGTGCTCTTGTTTTAATTTGATTTGGAATAGACGAACTACTATGTTTAGTTGTACTCACGTTTTCCAATTTGGCAATCGTCTCGTACATGGTCATGTTATTGACTCGGCCATATTGAACAACGAATTCAATATGATCATTAGCATCATTAACAGTATCAGCTGCAGTATCAGCAGAGTGCGACAAGTCGGCTGTTGTTGCAACATCACCGGCCACAACGCTGCCAGCAGCTGCCAGCTCATCGCCAGTTGTCATGTCAGCGGGCGTGGCAGATGTGGCAGGAGTGGCGTCCACATTGGGTGGAGTCCAGGCTATGCTTATGCTGTTGCCAGTCACTGAGGTTGCGTGCACATCTTCTGGTGGTCCTGGTATATTATTTGTGCCTGGAAAACAGTGAAATCGGTCAAAAGCAGATTTTGCAACGCAAATTCAATTGGCCAATATTGGTTTTGTCTGCCAATTTGTGGGTTAAGTCCAGGCATTGATCAAATACTTACACACACACACACACACACAATTGTGTGCAACAGTGCGTATGCTCAACATGCCCAGACACGCCATTTAACAAAAACACAAGACAGACACACTGACAGACACTCTGATGGTTTGAGGGGCAGCCAGTACTCACCTTCCTCGAAGCACTGCAATATGTTGCCAGCGTATGACAAACAATCGGGCATATTGCTGGCCAAAGTAGATGCAGTTGAGATGCCGCCGCTTGCTCCTGTTCCTGCTGTTGTCGATCTGGTGGTCAGCGCGAGTGGCATGACGCCGCGGCAAAGTGGCATGCATGCGTTAATAACACTGCGTCTGCTGCAGCAGGGGCTGTGGTCACGTCCGCCAGCTGCACAGCGTGCCAGTATGGCTGCAAATAATCAACAAGGGGTTTAATAAGCGGCACATATGCATGAGCTATGCGAGCAGCATGCGCATGCAACATTTGTTTTGAATGCATTATAATTACAATGCATTTACTAAATTTACTTTATTATTATATTATTATTATGTGTATTATATTAATAAACTATCAATTGTTCAGGTGTTCGGCTGATTTAGATGCCTAGCAATGCGATGATAAGCATCGATTCTTATAACTCGACAATTTTCGCATCGACTACTTAAAAGCCAATGAATCACCAAGTGACTCAGCACATTGCGCCTATTTAGCGGCATTTGCCACAGTCTTGATGTCTATTTAAAGTGATTTTCCAAATTGCAGCAAGTCATCGCATAATAGACTTTAAATCTAGGCTACACGCTCGACGAAAAAGTTCGCCTCGTAAACTCTCTTTTCCATAGAAATGGAAAATTCATAGAATGAATCCAGGTTTTGGTTCTCTTTCATTTCAGTACCTCAACCCTCGTATATTCCTTAATAACTGGCAACCTTTCAAAATCCAAATTTAAATGAGCTCATTAAATTCACAGTTATCCGAGTAGGATTACCCGATTGCGAGTTGATTAATCAGGCTCCTGAACTGACACTAATTAGTGTTTGCTAGATACGTACATATGTCTGTGTGGACGTCATTAAAAGTGGGCTTAGATGCTACTCACGCATTTGGGCACGGCATGCCGGACCGAGATTTTCAATGTCCGACAGCCGTATGTTGTATGAACAGAGAGGGGCACATTGTGGCAGCAGGCCGGAGGCCTTGCAACACGTCGTCATGTTGTATTTGGCCGCAGGCATTGCGACCAGCTCAGCGGGCAGCGTACGGGTGATAAGACGTGGAGACGGCTCGCTTTTTCCGTACGCATTAATTGATACCACATAGAACTCGTAATAGATGTCCGGCTCCAGGCCTTCCAGAATGAGTGGCGGCTGACGCTGCAAAGTTAATTAAATTAGTCGGGCAATCTGGCGAGTAGCCTGCCATTGTACATGCCTTTTCCACTGTCAGATAGTCATCGCCAACGCCAAGGCGCCGGAACTTGACGTGAAAGGTCTCCACAGTGCCGCCCAGCCGCTTGGGATTATTCCAATCCAGAATGACAAAGTTATCCGTTTTAGCAACTGTACGCAGCTTCGAGGGAGGATCGGCCAGCACACCATAGCCCTGATACAGGCAGCTGCTGTACTCGGACATGAAGCGCAGGCATCTATCGTATGAAAACATCGAAAACCAAATAAATGTTATATTATTAAGGCAAGTCTGGAGTGTCCCACCTGAACATCATAATGTATTCATCTAAATAATATTTATTTTTCCCCTCTCTTACTTGAACAAACTGAAGTCCAGCGAAGTCAGCTTCCCAGCGCAAATAGGGAAACAAGCCGAAGGTATGCCACGGGCACGACAACAGGGCGTATGATCAATGTTATTGGCCAGGCAGCTGAAGGTGATGTTCGACCAGGGCGCACATACCATAAGGTCGGGCAGCGTGGCGAGGTCAGTCTTCTGCGGATCGCACATCTTATCCATGCACAAGCGATGCGTCATGCCACTCGACTCGCAGCAGCTTCGTATGTCCGGCAACGTGGGCATCACCTGCTTGTCCGCGCTGCCCGCCTGCGACTCGGCCACCGATGCGCTAGTGTGGGTAAAGAAACGAAGCCGTTCACTGGGCAAACTGGAACCGAACTCGTTTACGGCCGTCAAGACAACAGCGTACATGGTGAGCGGGACAAGCGTGTTGAGCGAGAGGAATGTTTGATTGGCCGTAACATTGTACAACATTACTTGCTCCGGTTTCTGCTCCCTGTCGGAAGGATCTTGAGTTTGGTGCCTGACCTCACCGCTCAGCTCATCCTCGTCGAAGCTGTGCAAGATGGTGAGGTTCACAGTGTAATGGGCGACCTGGTCGGCCAGCTTTTGCGGTGGTGCCCAACTGATGTTGACGCTGGTCTCGCGCACATCTTCAATCGAAACTTGGACGGGCGTACTGGGTATCAGCTGTATACCCTTGAGGATGCACTGCAGCCCCGTTAGGGTGTGCTGCACACAGGAGACGCGCGTCTTTAGCTTGTCGGTGAAGGGTGTATATTCACCGCGGCACATGTCCTGGCACAGATCCGGTATTTGCTTTTCCACACAGCACGGCACATGATTGCGGCCGTCGGCCATGCATCTCACTATGCTCGGAAAGTCCTTTTCGCAGGCTTCGGGATCGATGCCAGTTGTGCCATCCAATATATTGTGAACATTGCAAAAGCCCATGCACTGCGAGGAAACATTCGCACGCTCACAGCACTCGGTAAAATCGTGGGTCAGCTGCGGTGGCGACTGACTCGGGCTCCAAAAGCTGCGATTGTCCTGCGCATTAAGGGGCGGCGGTAAAAGGAACACGTCACTCGATTCGGCCGTCACTGGATCCGTGCTATTTATTTGCGAACCCCGCGATAGCTCCTTAACTAAATTGGAGTTAATAAGGTTACGCTACGATTAAAAGCTAGTTGATTTACCTGTCAGTATGTGGATGCTGCGCAAGACGGGCTCAGAGTTTAACTCACAGATGTAGGCGCCCGAATCGCTTGCCTTCAGGGATCTGATCAGCAACACCCAAACCTCTCCGCCCATTTCCAAATTACTTCCCTTTGGATCTGTGTAATGGAGTGTTATCCGCCTGCTGAATATGGTATAGAATTTTTTTGAATATCACTTACTCTCATCGTGCAAAACCCGAATACGATGATCCTTGGTGACACGCACTGTGCCAGCCGTCAAGATTTCGTCACCCTTCTTCCATATCACCGTATTATTCGACGCATTTTCGGAGACAACGCACGTTAACAGGGCGTCTTTGTTTTCGTATATGAGCGATGGTCCACCAGTTCCTAAATCATCGTTTGTAAGCAGCAGAAATAAACGTAAATTCCCGTGATTGAACCTAACCCTCCCCCATTTACTGGGCTATAATATCGCACTTACCAATTGGCACACCTGAATTAACGTGCGTTAATAATAGACATATCGTTATTATTTGCAACACGAACAGCTTGAGCATTATTCCTTTTATTGCCTGCGAATGAAAAAGGAAGTTGATATTGTATTTATTAAGGAGATACTTCCGATTAGCATGCCTGATTCACTTCTGACTTCCGACTAGCAAGAACTTACTTATTATTTATTAAAAACGGCTATCTAAACCTACCTTCTAGTATATAGACCGATTTATCCCGAAGGAGCCATATGATATATGACAAATTTCATCAAGATCGACAAAGAGACAAAAGACAAAGTAGAAAAGTTGTTCACACATGAACCTTACTTACGACCGGTCATTTCTATATGATATAGAACTAACATATATACTGCCTGCAAAAGAGAGGCGAACATAAGCAAAGGCCTATGACAATAGAATTAAGACTAAGATACTAATTTACAGAAACACAGACCGACGATATAATCAACTGTTTAGATACCCGTTCAATAATTTATATATGTGCTTTATGGCGTCAGAGACAGAACCTTCCATACACATGTTACACATGTGTTTCTTGAATATGAAAAACATGTGAGTAAGCCCTTTTGTAACATGTGGATACATTTTTGTTGTCGAAAAATATTATAGCGAAAAAACAAGTGAATCAATATTTTCAATCAATTTTAAAAAACTGTGAGACATATTTTGCTTTTTCGGGGCGGGGAAAGTTGTAGCTGGCCATAAGCCCCTGGCCCGGACGTACACACACACACACACACATACAGCCGGAAGCACCTGTCAGCTGCCAACTAACATTGCAAACTGCAATCGCGACCCACGAACGGACTGGCAAACGCAAAAGCACTTGCAGGCAGGGCCACCTCAGGGTGCCGACACCCCCGCAGGGATGGGGAGGGCAGCGCGTTGACGTGGACGTTAGGCTATAAAAACAACAAACGGGCTGCCGATGTTGAGATACCCTTTAATTCTAATTTTATAAAAAATATATATATAAATTATTTATCGATTGTTCCTATGGGGGATACGCATATAATACAGCGGACTGCTATAAAAACAAACAATATTTTCAATAAGAAACCCTTTTGATTTAACATCGGAGCTATGATTGAATAAGCCGGTGTTAGTATAGTATAGTATAGCTCGTAACTGCTGAAGATATCTTGATAAACACAAATATAACTCCAGTTGAGAGCTTTAAGACTAAGCGGAAAGTTGCCATATGTAGAATTTATAGAATATCCGACAAACTGAACGACTGAAGACACTCGCCTTCATCAAAATACTTTATGGGAAAGAATACATATACTGCAATACGTTACATATCCCATGTAAAGCTCAAATGCTCTTCGCAAGGGTATACAAATAGACTTGGCAGTGGCGCATGTAGTCAAGCTGATGGCACGTTTTGTTAACTGTTTGTTGATGTGCATTTTTATACCACATACCCTTGGAAAATGGATAAGCCAAAAGACGGGCATATTGTGCGCAGGTTTTGCCCTGAGTGCTTGTCTGTGTACGTGGGCATAGGGTACCTCCTAGTCGAGCACTCGCAAATAAGCTGACCTCGTTTTCAAAAATATTAATCGTTTTTCTGTACTTCTTGTATTTGTGATGATAAAAATTGTTAAAGGCTGCAATCAACAGACGCTTGACGCTGACACGTTGCATGCTGCCAGGCTCGTCGATATTAGCACGGGCAACCAGTAAAAGCTCGATTCCGCTTGCAAATCAATGAAAACGTGAAATTACGTCCGGCACTTGACCGAAAATTTCAATGCACCAAAAACGGTGAACAACTTGCTGTCAGTCAACACAGCTAAGATATATATGATATATATATATATATAGATAGATATATATAGATAGAAACAATTAAATATTTTTGTGTTTGATTTATGAAAACTTGCAAGCTAAGGGAGTTCCATCTTAAATAGCCCACGAGATATGCTTATGAAACGAGATATTTATTGTTATTTGTCGGGGAAAATAACCAAATAAAGTAAATTAAATAAAATTCCCGGTGTTGTATCTCGGACAGACAGGCATTCATCAATAATTAATATATGTACTTTACGGGGTGCCTCCGACAGTTAAATGCATTTACACAATTTCATTTGATCAGTTTCAGCTTTAACAAAAACTTCATGACACTTTCTGAAAAGATATTTATCACGCCAAATTGTTTACATTATTACTTTAAAGAGGCACTTGGTCAAATTATATTTAATATTTTGAAGGCTACATTAATTATGTGGTAAAAGAGCTCATTACAAGGATTCCACTTTTTGTATGCAACCATAAATTGTACTTAGCCAAGCCCGAGAATCAGTAATGCCTTTGAGGCTACCTTCATGTGCATCACCCTTGCCGAGCCGTCGTCACCCTGTTCTGCCATGCAACCGTCAGCGTCCCCGACACATCAATGCCCGTCACCCGCTGTTGCCGCACTCACCCTTACCCAATCTCATGGAATGTTGTTTGCTTCGCCATGGCCTTTGGCAGTGGCACTTATAGGGAATCAAAAGTCTGTTTCACATTTGCTAAGCGACAACTGCGAATCATTACCACTGACCAATGACAATGTCAACGACTACAATGCGAAAAACAAGGAAGAGCGTCGGGTGTGCTCGACTACAAGAGCTACTGTACAGTCAATATAATATGCAGTCAATATAATATTACTACTCCGGATCGACTAGGCTATTAATGCTGAACAAGAATATATAATTTCGGCTAGGAAGTGAATGCCTCGGCCAGTTACATACATGTTCCAATACCAATATACCCTCTTTCTGGCTTTGATAAAGGGGTTCAGGTTTTAGAAAAATTGTACTAATAGAAGGGACGGATGGTGTTGAGAGCGTGGCTGGTTGTTCATTGCCAAAGGTATTTAATGCACGTTAAACGCATTTTAAATTGAATTCACAAAGAGTGAACGCGCATGCCACCTGGACGGGCCACTTCTGGAAGGACTGGGACGCCCCTAGACGCCACTATAGTTGGATCTTTGACACCCAGAGCCCATTCATAAATTGCTCAAGCGAAAGCGTTGCGACAGCCATTGCGATTGCCAACTCACTCGCATTTTCTTGTGCCTCACAATGGAAAATGCGATGGAGATGTGGATGGTGATGGTGACGATGACGGTGAGGATGACTCTGGCTGTGGCTGTGACTGTGACTGTGACTGTGGCTCTGGCTGTGGCTGTAGCCGCCGGGACTCGCTCAATTGCAAGCGTGACAAATTTGATTAAATTATAGCGCTATTGCAAAGCGTTTTATCTTTCGCTCGCTGGCGCAGTTGCACTCTGACTTGGAACGACACGTACGAAGAGCCACTCAATTAATTGTTTTTGCTGCTGTTGCTCTGCCTTTCTAGTTATTCTGACTTTGTTGCCATTGTGCGCAGCCATGAAACCAGCCAGACACGCACACCAACCCATCACTCACACACACACACACACACACACACATACGTGCCTAACATGGATGACATCTACTTGTCTTCATCTAGCCGGGCCCGTGTTTGAGCAGTCAACATTCTGCTCGTTCCGCTCGTTGTAAGTAAATTGTATAACGTGGCGTATGAGTAATACGATATGCATGCTTCGATTCCGTATGTCGTACACTGTGCTGCCAAGTGGCATGCCCCCCTAAAGATGATGTGGTAATCAGTTTTGATTTTATTAGCATACGCGCACAGCGTCAAAAATACCAGTTAAAGTCTTGCATCTTCTTCGTGCGCTGCGACATGGGAGTGCCTCCGCATGAGTCTCATCCTCATTGTGTAAAAAGTAGGGTGAGATAAATTCATTACAATTGTTAACCACATTAGTTAAAAGTTCTTGGCTAAGGTCATGAGCTTAGGTGGCATGCATAAGAGAAATTCCCTAATTGTTAATTAAATTTTAATTTTGTGACAAATTTTTGCAACGAAAACTACAAAGCTCGAGTCTTAAACCATACGTAATCGGCATGGTCTGCCAATTAAGAAATAAATGAATATATACAATCAGGCAACATCAGTGTGTTCTAGACCAAGTATTTGTTTGTAGATACTAATGAATGACAAGCAAAATACAAAGCAAGCGGGTTATTCCCGGCTAAAACCAACATTTGTATGATAAATCTGCTCAAATTGCGAGGGACAATCCTTTTGGCTTGGCAGCTATATTTTATGCCGATCCAATCAGCCTAGCTTCACAACTAAAACTATCTTCAATGCCAAGCGAAGCTGGCAAAGCAACAAAATATATTTAAAATGTGTGATACCTGATAAACAACAGCAAAAAGAGCCAAAGGAAGCAACCACTCGAGATAGCCCGAGATGCATATAAAGATCAACTACCGCACTCAAAGCTTTTGTATTAAATGTCGTTTAAGCTCGTTCTAAAACACATAAAATATTTTATATTTTTGTATTATTTTTCGGCTAGTCGAGCCCGTACCGTAGCACAGGACTGACAAATGACAGTTAGATATGGTGTATACTGCAGAAGATGGGCTTTTTGATAAATGGAATACACCGCAAAACATTTGAAAAGCAAACCGACAACACTTTCCACTTTCCGGCTAATTCAAAGTTTCAACTTCTAGGCACGGGAAAGCGCTGGGCGCCGGCTTATCATGAAGCTCTATTTGGGCGGGCAGCAGGACAAAAATCGCTTCACACTCCTGTTGCCATGGTCGTCCCGATTAACCGCCTGTCCTTCGGCTTGTCTGTATTTGGCTGAGGCTACTTTATGGCTTCTGCTGCACCTTTCTCCTTTTTTAGTTATATTTTTTGTTTAAAAGTTGTTGTTGTTTTTTTTTAAAGAGGTAATTTTTCTTAATTACCTAAAATGTTTACCTTGTTGCTTGTGCTCTGAGCTTGCCCTTTTGGACGGCCAGATAAGGAGCGCGTCGGGGCGGTTGTTAAAAGTCTCCGTAAATTGTACCCTTGTGTAAAGGTGTAAAATATTTTTCGACATGGCACAGAGAAACAACAACCACAAAACTTTACTTTTTGCAAATGTTTTTGTTTGTGCTTTTAAGCAGCTTTTCTGGGATCTGTTGTTGTGTGTTCCACACACAACAATTCACAGTGCGGCAAAGTATTGCATACTTACCGGCGGCCCTTTGCATGTGTGTGTGTGTGTGTGTGGCTAAACACCTGGCGACACTAAGCCAAAACCAAAGCAAATTTTTACAGCTTAGTGCTTAGTAAGCAAGAGTCTTTTAACTAATCTGAGGGCCCGCTCTAAGTACTTTAATAGTATGCGCATATGCACCCTTTGGAGGCAGGGGCTGGGCCAAGCCTTTGGTTTATATATTGTTCAAGGAAATGTAATGATAAAAAATTGCGTGACAACTTTTGGTCAATGCCACAAACAAAGTTGTTTGGGCTGAGAAACTTTTAGAGCCGATAAGCAACCTACTTAGCTCATAAGCCATCGTGAATGGAACCATCTAGATGAAAGTTGCTGTTTGAGCTCCCGAAAACTTTTTGTCAGCGTGTTGAAGTCGACATTTTTGGGCTGTGTGCAATGGGTGCATAGTTTGTTGTTAAGTTCCCTGTTTGCTTAGTGGCTTACTAAATGGGTTAGGCGCTGTAAATATCAGTTTAGTCGTATGAAAACTGCTCTGTTCCAACTATTATTAAGAGCGCGCGTGTGTGTGTGTGTGTGTGGATGGCTATAACAGAGAAATTTACTTTTTCTCCATTTTATGTTATAGCTTTACATTCAGACTGTAGTAGTATATCGGAGAGCTAGCTCTTGAACTGACCCAGTCAATCCGGAGCAACGAAGGGAAAATAGTTGAGGTCCAGAATGGTTGAGATATCTTGAAAAACAATAAGTTATTCGTAAAAGAACCTCATTTTCGACGGATCTTTCCTATGCCAGTTATATGATATAGTGGTCCGATGGAGAATAGAATAGCTTCTTATAGTTATACATAATAATAAGCATACAAGTTCTCACTCTCATAATAAAAAAAAGGTCATTTTTCCAGTAAGTAGTGTATGCAATGTCTCCGTCAATTCGATAGAAAACTTAAATATCCGTTTGGGGGCAAATAATAAGAGACATTCAAATATGTTTACACATCCAAGTAAGCGCGGCATAGGTCTGACATAATTGCATATAAACGCATGTATGACAGCTTAAAAGAAATGTGTGCTTATGTACGCTTATTTGACTAGGCAGAGCAGCAAAACTTTTGCGTACTTTTCATAACTCTCTTCAAGCACAAATGCGCAATAATACCAACAACAACAATAATATCAACAACAACAATGCAAACAGAGATGCACAAATCCGGCAAACGATAAAATACAACAAAATACAAGACACCAGACGACAGTCACAACAATGGCTCACATTTTCAACGCTAGCGAGAGCTGGACAAAAAAACATATGTGCTTCAGTCGGCTGTGCTCTACTAGTAGATACCCTGTACTCAGCGCCGTAATAATGTTTCAAAGCTTGTATTTAAACTCCCCTTAGCCGCATACTTGATTAACTTCGCTGCTTAAAGTCCGTTCTTTAGGAAACTTTCATGGCTTATATGTACTTATATATATGGCATATACCAAAGATCAAGGCGATACCTCCTAAGAGTACTCATAGATATTTAAGAACATGTTTATATAGACTCAGCTATTGATGCTCATCAAGAATATGTATGCTTTATGGATCCGACGATGTTGTCTACTGTCTGAATTTATTTAACACCTCGTTTAATAGTTAGAGGGTATTAAACAAACCATCATACAGTGCAAACCAAAAAAAAGAAAACGATGTCAACAGTGCAAAAAAAAAAAAGCACAACAAAAAGAAAAACACATCAACGGCATTGACTTTACGTTTCCGCCGCTTTGCTTGCTAGCTTCCGCCGCTGCCATTGTTACCGCTGCCAAGAACAGTTGGTGTGGCAGCCATTTGTGTTGCATATGCCACATATGGACGCACTTGCACTTGCCGCAGCCATGCTGTGCATGCGTATGTGTTTGTGCATGTTTATGATTACGCTGTAGTTACATGTATACAAAATAAAATAAAAAGAGAAAAAACAGTCTAAACAGTCCAAAGCATGCGAGGCACGCCCACACGCACAAGCATTCATCCCTAAAGTGGCTTACGGCTTACGCACACATATGTAGACATGTGTACATGTGTACATGTGTACATGTGTACATATACTGTACACACATGTGCATGTGCGTTAACTGCATGCAGTTCGTAATGGCAACAACTTAAAAGCCAGTCAGCTCAAAAGTGGCAACAACTGACGGCTGACGTCTGTCGACGTCAAAACTCTGCAGTTAACGCTCTGACGAAGTTGTAGAAGTTGCAGTTACATCGCCGCAGACGCGGGCTCAGTTTGTGCGGTTAGAAATTAGATTTACTAGTCTCCCGACAGCCCAGCAAAGGGCCATTCAAAGCTCTAAAAAGTGCCAACAACTTTTTGAAAAGTAAAACAAATGCTGTTAGCTGCTCTCTCCCTGCTCTGTCTCTCTCTCTGCACTCTGCTCGTATGCCGAGTTGTACTATTAAATTTGCTCCTGGGGCTGTTGACTTGCTTGTTCGAAAGGTAGACATGAAGTGCAACACTTGTACGTTGCTCTTTGCCCAAATTGGGCAAGCAAAGGTCTGCCATAAAGGTAATCAATGGGGAATTTACTTTTCGATATTTTTCAACGATTTAATCACTTGGAAGGGTTGTGTACTTGTTATCCCAAAAGTTACAAAACATTTATTAAGGTCTTTTACGCAACAAAACCAAAGTTATAAATAGTTCAAATTCTGCTGCACACAAATACATATTTATTTATGAAATTAAAAAAAGTTTTTGCATGTATAAAGATACATATGTGTAGGTCGGAATAGTTTTACGAGGGATCAAAATGGAATATTTATTCAACTGCAAGTTATTGCAACATAAGGTACAATAAAACCTATTGATCACATATGAATGAATAAGGAAGAAGGATGTTGTAAAAACCGAAGAAAAGAAAACGTTGTCTACAAATATAGTCAAGCGCATATAATTTATTTCTTCATTAAATAAACTAATTGTTTTGATGAAACAAATTTTGAATTGTGATCTGCTCAGATAAAACACACTTAACCAGCCCACTTGAACACTTCAATCCAAAAGAAATTCGTGGTCTTGCAACCACCATATTACGCATATTCCGAGTACTCTTTCATTCGCAACTTGGCACTAGAATCTTCAGTTTGCGGTTAACTGGATTTCAACAAAATGTCGCATCGATAGACAAGGATTGAAGCAAAGTTTACTTAGCAACCTGGCAGCGGGGTGTAAAGTCAGCAGCTACCAGGCCAAGTAAACACAGCGTGAAGGTGTGCCCGATGTGGCGCTAATGAGCTGCAGTTGCAGTTGCAGGAGCAGAAGCGGAAGATGATGCACATGGAAGTTGGCAACTATTTTACAGTTGGCAACTTTGCTGCTGCTGCTCCTGTAGCTTGTAAACTCGATGCTGTTGCCACTTGCCACTCGTTGGCAGCACTTAAAGGCTTTGTGCCAGGCACACATTGTGCCACACGGCCAACGCGATGTCAGGTAGCGTTTATGCTCTTGATATTTTTGACGTGTTCGTTTGACATTTTTGTTGCTGTTGCAGGTTGGCTGCACTTTGGGTAAGTTTGCTGTTGCTGAAAGGCAGCTTTGCATTATTTTCATTTCAGTTTTAATTAAAATTTCACATGTCAACGATTTGTGTAGGTGGCCACTGCGTGGTCGCTAACATTGCCAAACAGCCAATGGCTGCCTCATTTCTTAACCAAACAGTGAAGTTTGGCCAGAGCAAAGGCAGAGCGAGAGAGGGAGTTCCTCCTTTTTGGCACTCATATGCCAGCGCATCACTGTCGATGGCAACATTGCAGCAATTTCTGGCGGCAATGCCAATATATCACTGAACATGACACCAAACTCTTTTAAACGACAAACAACATTGCAACGTGTAAGAGTGCTCTTGTCGGGAGTGCCCGACTGGGAGATTCTACACATACTTACACTAAATCACGCACACACGCTTGCCGTGCTGCCCCGCCCCGCCCCACCCTATGGCAAGTGCTTTCCTGACCTAGTTCGGTATTTATTTTCCGATCCTTATGCAATTTGAAGGGCACAAATCTGGCAACCTAAAGTGTGTAGCTACCAAAGCCCAAGACAATATCTGTTTTTGAATTTTTAGGCAGAACGAAGAAAGGTATCTAACAAATAAAATAACCTGAGTCTCTTCATACTATACGAGAGTCTTCGTATCAAATGTGGTGTGTCTAAGCTTCTAAACTTGCTTAATAAACCAAATTTCTATATCGATATTAATCGATTGCTTGGAAAGATGGCAAATAAGGGGAACTACGTACTCTAGATCTATCTAGTTTCTGAGATCAAGAAGAAGAAGGCACAGAAGCACATGGATGGATTGACTCTACGACTAACCAAGAATACATACTTCAGCCTACATATATTTTCACAAAATCAATTGACAAATGCCAGATGCTAAATAACATTTCTATCATCCCTCATCTTGCCATCTCCTGATGCATACCTCTTAAGATCCCAGATTTCACACCATTACCCATATTATTAACACTTTTATATTTACTTGCAGATTCCAAATCATCGTCGAAGGCTTTGAATAGGAGCTGAGCAAACATAATATCCACAATTTAATTGCACTTGGGTCATGGCTTTAAATTATTTTTAATAACATATTATTTACTTCTAATCTATTCTTCTCACAATCATTATATCTACCGCTCATAATAAATAAATATACCTCTTTATAAGAAATGTATTATTATCCCACAAAACGTGCATCACGCTGATAGAGGCACACAGTTATCCACACATAGAGCTTTTCTATCAGAATATTTTAATTACCCAAGAGTTAGATTTTGAACTCTGAATAAAAAGAATAGATGATAAAATGTATAAAAATGTATTCTTAGGTGTTCCTTATAAAGGAAAGTGTTTTTATGTGACAGAGGCTATTATATGTGCTGCAACAGAATGAAGGACCTATGCAAATTTTCAAGACGATAGCTTTAAGAGGGGGACTAATTCGTATAGAAACAGGCAGACAGACATTGCCATATCAACTGGGCTGTTGATGCTTATCTAGAATAAATACGTATTTCATGGAGTCGGAGATGTCTCCTATGCGTTACACATTTCCTAAGCACATTATAATACCCCCCCAAGGGCATAAAAAGTAATCATCGTAAGTATTCTATATGTACGCAAAGCTTTTCGATCAAATACAGCTGTTCTTTCTTGCTCACTTTGCGAACAGAGTATAAATAAAATAAAATTGTATACATTTATTATGCGTAGGCTTTAAGTTTAAGCTTCCGTCAGTTTGTAAAATTTTAATTCAAGCCCGCTATTATAAATGATAAATCACTATACGCCTCAACCGACTAGCTCGTTTTTCAGCTAACAAAATCAAAAGTAAGGGGCAGCAGCAACAAGAAAAAATCATCTGTGAATAAGAAGGGCCATTAGAAAAATAGTAACGCGTCTGCTTCCAATTATGTTTAGTGAGTCTGTTGAAAATATGTACAAGCTTCACTTTAGTTCATTTCCTATACCCTAGCTGAGGGTATGGTACCAGTGTCATCAAAATTGCAACGCTTTAGCAGAAATATCTATGAGTCGCTTGCCCATGCTAGAGCCCTACTCTTAAGACTATCGCCTCTCTCTGGCTGCCAACAAATTTGCCTCACAACTTCATCAGATCATAACTATTTTTGCCCCAAATTTCTGTACTAAACTTCTTCTACTTAATATTGCCACCAAAAGTAGTTAAGCCCAGTTTATCAGTCTTTCCACCTCTTGCAATTTGTTTATCACTTTGAAGAGAGTATTTAGCAATCAAGTAGTTAAGCTGTGAAGATGACAAACAAGTTAGTCAAGTCAAAGTTAACTGGGAAGCACCCGGTTCAAGCCATCAATCAATGTTGGCAACTTGAATACAACCTAAGTTATATTAAAAACTAACCTGTAAACCTTTAAATAAAAATCTAAGGCTGTGCCAAAAATAACAGATAGCTGGATAGCATAAGCTAATGCAACGATTCACATCACGCAGAGGTCCAATCTGTTATCTCAATAATTTGCAAACGAATATAAACATTAAGGGGCAAGAATTGTTACTAGGAACATGTGGTATATTATGGAAATATGCACAAGAAAAGTTCGCTTGTTGTGCAAATAAAAAAAAGTTGATTTATAAACAAACTTCTGCAGCACAAAATTGTTAACTGCCATCAGCAAACATTGAAGAAAACCCCACTTGCAAAATGCCCAACATAAGTCAAAAGTGCTTAGGTCAGGCGGCTAACCAACAACCGGAGCACCATAAACAAGCCAAGTTGCCGGACTGGGATGCAGACCAACAATGGATGTGTCCAAACAGAAGTGAAAATCAACATGAAAACTTTATTGAATGCCAAATAATAAGGAATCCAACCAAAAAAGCATAAGTAAAGTACAAAATGTCTGGCACATCAAGAGACGTGCTGTGCGAGTATATCTCAAAAGGCTAGATGCATTTTGCGAGTCTCTAAACCTGGTAAGGTATACAAGAAGATAAAATACATATCGCTATCAAGTGATTTTATACCTTAAGTTCATTTCCGACTTATTGCTCATATAATATAATTGCTAGACTTAAGAGGTGAGTCATAATTGCTAAGTGCGATTAAGATATCTTAATTAGGCCATATATACATATTAATATAGTCATGGGATGTTCATAATACCGACAATGTTGATAATATTTTGATCAACATTTATTAAAAAAACAAATGGTGTTGCATACAAATACCTTCCTTTCGACTGATATAACAGATATATGATATAGTGGTCTATCTTGATGTACTGCCAAACTTTAAGAATGAGAGACTAGTTTGTATGCAAATAGACAGAATATATTTACTTTATAGGGATCAAAGACGTCTTCTTCTATGCATTCTTGCCAAGTAAACAATATGATTAATCGATGTGGACTTTAGAATATAACAGATTCTGCTTCTTCATGCTGACTTTTCTTCTATACTTGCGATCAGATTCTATCTGCTGGGCATATTACTAAAAATGGGTATTGTCAAGCTAAACAAGAAAGCATTCTCTAGTTAGGACTGCCCGGTTCCGAAACTTCACGTCACATTTGGTGACTCTAGCCATTAAACCCAACGATTAGCTCAAAAAAACAAGATTTCGATACCAATTTTTAACGATTGCTTTAAAACGCGGCAAAATATCGATTATGGGAGGGCCCACAATCAAAAAATAAAGACTCTAGCCCCTATACCAATAAAAACCTCCAAGATCGACGGACGGACAGACGGACATGGCTGGATCGACTCGGCTATTGATGGTGATTATGACTATATGGGGTCGAAGATGCTTCCCTCTACCTGTTACGTACATTTGCACAAATACATTATACCCCTTTAACCCAATTTCATTGGGTTCAGGGTAGAACAAGTAATATTATTTAGATTGGGCAGCCTGCGAAAACACTTGCCAACTATAGAGCGAACTCTCGGTTAACTAATTATCTTATTTGCACACAAATAATTTCAGATAATTTTTCAGTGTAAAATAGCTGAACCTACAAGCAATATTGTGATATCAAAGAGAGAAAATATTTTGGCGTCTGTTACTCATATTACCGCATAGTTGTGCGAGGAAAGAGGCGTTCAACACGCTATAAGTCCTCAGTCAAATCAGTTGTTGGCACGAATTTCGCAATATTAAAATGAAATAAAAAAAAAAAAACTACGAAATAAAAAGTTTTGATGCCGCCGCAACAACCAACGCACAATCGACAAGTTTTGCGCGTTGGCTTAACTTCTGCCACAAAATTTAGTTTCCGGCTTTTGATGGCTTGCAGTTTGTGTTCGCAATATGTATTTGTTGGCTGACGGGTTGCTCGGCTCCTTTGCTCAACTTTAGCTTTCCTGCTCCATATCAAAGATGTCGGCGGCATGGTGTTGCTTATTTGATTTTGCGCAGTTTTTTTGTTGTAAACAATCAACGGCAAGACATCAGAAGTCGCCATATGTGCTACATCCAAGCCAAAGTCAAGAAAAAAGGCCAAAATGGGCAAAAGTGCCCGACTGGAATATACCCTTTACTCAGATGTGTTCATTGTCCAATCGTTATTGACCAACCTTTTTAAATATTATACCCAATTCTATCCAAAGAGTCAAATATTCCTAATCTGTGTATACCACGTCCAAATATGGAGTACAGGATATCTCTAAGTCACTCTAAGCCAGAGCACTTTAGCTCCTTGATCTGATCCCTATGCACTTTAGCTTAACATTTTAAATATATGTATGATAAAAGTTGTGTTTGGTAATTAATTAACTATTTAGAGGCTTTAATAATCCCAATTCCATTAAGCCCATGTGAGAAATACTTTGTATAAATATAAACTCACTTTTTTCTTAAATTTTCCTAAAATGTTTACGGTTGACTTAGGAGAAAAAGTTGTCGATTTATTTTGATAAAACTCATCAAATTTAACTGTCTCATCTCGATTTGATGAGATATAGGCATAGTATTATAACTATAATATTGTTTTCTTTTTTGACGTGCAAAGCTTGATCCTGGGTAAAACTTGACATGGGGATACGTTTGCAAAAGAGTTTATATGCGGACATATACAATATAACCATTTTCGTTATCAGAAACGAAAGCCCTAATTGGGAAAAGGCACAAAAAATGAACTACAAAAAACGTGATAAAATGAAAAATGTATTTATTTTTCAACTAGCATTTTCCGACGCGACATTGTGCGCTAACATGCTGGTTAAGCCCCTGGTCCGCAACTCCCGCGCAGCCATATCAATTTTGTATTGTACAAAGTAATAATAAAACTCAAACAACGGTTCCATATTTGTGGTGTAATATATTACATAAATATACAAAAAAAATAAACGCCTTTGCGGGGGTCAAGTGAACAATGTCGAAAATGCAAGTGGAACCCAAATTTTTTATGAAATTCCCGGCAATTCGGACATAACAAGTCCACTCACCATGCTCCCTCCCGTCCCCCAAGCCATCTATTAACTACCCATCCATTAAAAATGAAATGGACAATATCAAGACTATTCTTTTTCCCTGAGATCTTCACAAGTTTACTCAGATAATGCCAATTGCTCCTGTTGCGACCCATCAAAAAAATAAGTAAGCGCTGTAAAAAATACCTAATAACTTCTCTCGTTGCATAAATCAAATCAATCAGATTGGCAACTGCTAATGAGTTTGAGCCAGCAACTTCTCACTGGATAGTCCGACGCTCAGAACCTGCACGCCTTCAGTTTTGCAAGGCACAAAAGCTAGGACCACTGCGTCCCCCCCCTTGCTCAACCTTGAAACGCCTGCCAGCCTGCCTTCGTATGTATATATATTTGTAAGTATATATGGCTTTGTCTATTTTCGTCGCTTTTGCAATTAATGTCGAGTTTCTATAATGAGCACACAAAAAGCAGCTGATGATGGCCAAGCAAAAGGATCCAGCGTTCGGCTTGGTCACAGCAGGTGGTCTACTAGACGGATAGAGTCGAGGCATAAAAGCATATGCACATTGAGAATGGAGGCCCCCGACTCGGCAAAGAGGCTAGCTGTCCTTTATTTATTTATGAATATAAAACAAATGGCAAGAAGTTAAATTGGTTTCGTATTTGTTAGCCTTGTTGACTGGCCGTCTGTTACGCTCCGTTCAGCATGTCTAGCTACCATAATGCTTATTGTGCATATCTGCGTATGTGTGAATAAATTTATAATTGAAAAATTATATGTACACAAATCTGTGAGCTGACAACGCCATTAACATAAACGTAAATATAAAGTGAAATATAAGCCAGTCCGCAACTATATTCCCCCAAAAAACTACCACACCAATTCACAACATGTAGCAAACTTTATCGGGCATGCGAATTGTCAGCCAGTCGGAGGATTGTTTCAGATGTGTCGACATAAATACATACGTAATTGTGGGCGTTTCTGCATTTCTATTTCCCTTAACAGACGCTTCTTTTACGGCAAATTATGCATTCAATAGTCAGCACACACATGAAGCTAGGAAACAAGAGTACATATTTATAATCATCCTCTTCAAGTTTCTCCTGTATTTACAGAGTCAAAAAAACTGCATGGCTATCAAAATGTTTGTGCTCTTAAATTTACACTTTCTAACCTCTAAGCAGAATCTCTTGCTTTCGATTTTGATAAAATAAGTCTTAATGAGACTCGTTTTAAAATAACTTCTTAGATTCTTCACTCTTCAGCTTCCGAATTACCCACTCACAGATACTCTCCAGCCTACCTTAACGAACGAGGAGTACTCATAGCTCTTCAGTCGGAACTCTTTGGGCTGCCATCTTAAAGATTGAAGCATCTCATCTGATTACTCTGATCTGACTAGCATAAGCCAAAATATTCTTTTCAGAAATTCACTGGGATCCTGCGGTTCGGTTACCTTTGCATTCAAGTGGGCTCCTGCTGATTAATTTGCCCTTTTTAATCGTCGAACCATGCTGGGTGTAATATTCACTCATAAGTTAATTACGGGAGAAATTAACTCCAATAAGGCGGCTAGTTAAAGAAATAATATGTTTCAACCTGACCTACACATAATTATGCAGCTTTATCTGTAAGACTCACTTTAATTGCCTATGCATTGCTTAAACCGGGACCACTCTGACCGCAAGCTTTACAGAGTATTATATACAGAGTCTTCGCTACCTTTTATTTAATATTCTAAGCAAGTAGATAGTCTTAGTTTTGTATTCGTTATTGTACTTTGTGAATTATGTCGTACGTTACACAACTGCGCCCCTCGGTCGGCTGGGAGTGCACGTTGCATCGGGATGCGCGGGAAAATGGGTTTATAACAAAGGGACCGGTTATCATTCTGCCAGATTGAAGGGCAGACATACCAGCGTGACTATATAGATTCGATCTGGAATGTATTTATCACCCTTAATGCACAGCTGATAACTGGCGTAATTACAATTCACATAAGAGACTATAAAAGCTAATTCGAAAACGTGTTCAAGCGATGGCTAATGCTACGTTAGGTCCAAGCACACCTCATTAAGAAAGTAAGTAGCATGTATATTTTATATTGTCTGACAAATGCCATTGATGTTGCCCCAAAAAATAGCAGATCTTACATAAGTTAATTGAATAAGTACACTTAGATATCTTAAATTACTACACTCGCTTGCGCTTCAGCACAAAGAAAAAGACGATCCCAGAGGCAAGTCGAGTTGAATGTATGTCTGTCTGCTTGTATACTCGTTATTACTTCGTCACTCTATCAGTCGATCAGAAGCGTATTTAAAACCGGTTCCCACTTCTGTGAGCTCAGACCGAACAAACAATCGGACATACAAAATTACTGGCCAAAGGTATAATTTGCAGCGGAGATGCAATTAGACTTCCAGGCATTAGTTTCTCCTCCAACGAAATTAATCAGAAAATCAGTCACAAGCAAAATCTCTGCTGTTTTTTTATAATTGTAAAAATAAAGTCAAACAAAGCCGAATTAAATGCGCAAAAGTATAGAATATTATTAAACATCTGTTTTTATACATAATTAACTTGATAAAGAACAAAAGCGCCCACAGGTATTTATGCTCATTTATAGCAGATACCTTGAAACCACACTCGTGTCAAGCTAAACGTCAGGCTATCTCCAAAATGCTTTCGACCGCATGTTAAAGTAATTTGCCGTATAAATATTTTATAGCAAAACAGCACAAAATGTTGCTATTCACGGCATTCTAAATGCGGAATCCAAACACCCAAATGTCGGCCAGCAAACAGCCAGGAGGTCCTCTGCGCCTCTCCAGGGGACGAAGGGCGTGTCAGAGACGCAAGGTTTAGTAAAATGAAACGAAGCATTTGCCTGACATTTCGTCCGTCGGTCCGCCTTTCCAGGGTGTCAACGCGCCGCAGTAGTTTACAAATTGCATTAACATATCACTTGTATATGAACAGGCAGCAGAACAACAACAACAACAACAACAGAAACTTCATCAAATATGCGCCTGATTGCAGGCTATTAACAGCATTAAGGATGAGAAATTTAAATAATTCCCACATGAATTAAAATGTTTCTCTTATCGTTCATACATATACACACAGTGAAGTCTCTTTGTGAGCTACGCCTTAATGAGTTTTCCAAACAACATTCATAAATTTAGAAAGATAAATGATAAATATAAATGAAATTTTACAAATATATTTTAATCAAATTTTCTTACAACGCTTTAGGGATGCTTTATATATGGAAGAGCATTCCGTCTCTTTGTAAGCTAAAAGCCTTGACCAAAGTCCACCCAAGGATGTTGTCCGTTAGTAGAACTTCCACCGTATATTAAAATACATGCTTGTATTTATAAATGGGTAAAATGGGCAACACATAGTTCGTACGTTCTGGTTGCCACTGCAAAATGAAGCTAAACTGTCATTTGGAGATAAACAGCTTTAAGCTAAATGCATGAAGCTGGCTGCGACATGGCGTAAGCATATAAATTACTTATACGCACTGTTGTCTACGCCTGCTACGCCACACGTCCACACAAACACCTATGCTTGCAGACACACACATGCACTGTGTTGTCAACTGTCGCTTTACAAAAGTAGCTAAATATAATCTTATAGCTATAAATAGCTGAATTACGTTACCAAGCTGGTGGTTAACACCCCAAGAGGCGAAGAATTGCCTTCGTCTGCATAGATACCTTTGCAGTTTAGAAAGGTTATCAATGCATACAAAACTTTTCTTCTGTTTTCTCGGATCCACATGCAGTTAGCACAAATTAATCACACCTATTTAAATGATATGTTCGCAGTCTAGACTATCCATTCCTCCTATTCTACTGGTCCCTAGGAAAATGTGCAATATTTTATGACGACGCAAAGAGGCGAAGGATTGCCTTCCTCTGTTTATTAACTTTTGCAGCTCTTGGAGAAGTTTCCAATGTATCCGAAACTTCACTGTTTTCTTGCCTATATTTTTTTCGTCATTTTGCAACACATGGCGCAGCATCAGCAATATGTGTACATAGTAATGACAAAATCGCCAAGCTCTGCCATCGGTAGCTAATTATGAGGGTTTTATAGGAAGCAAAAGTTCAGATTCTACTGTAGCTCACATACTTTTCGAGCTAGCTAAAAAAAATTAGATAATTTCAGGAAATAGCTAAATTGGCACCTCTATCACATATGTACACATATGTATGTGCGTTTGTAAATATCGTGGGTTACACTTGTTTGTATAGACTTGTGTGACTGAACGCATGTATGTATGTAGTTTTATTTGACATTCATATGCATATGTACATGCATGTATGTACATAAAGTCTTCTAGTACGCAGATAATTGCACAAAAAAATTGAATGGACTTTCTGTTATAACAGTTTCTTTAGATAGATTTTAAAGAAACCCACGAGTGAATCTTCAGCTCCATATTTAATCAATAGCTTTCATTTTCAATTAGATACAAACGATTTTATTTGAAGCCAGAGTCGAAAAAATGCGCAACAGTATTCAATTGCCAAGGCAGCGCAGCCTTGTAATTGATAATCACAGTCGTTGTCATAACCGGCCCCAAGATTTCTGTTTGACTTCACTTTGGTAAACATCCGAAAATGTTTGTGCCCATGCAAATAAATCCGCTCCGGCTATACGAAACACTTGTACGGTGGATTGCAATCAACTTGCGGCTTGAAGCGCTGCTGTTCGCTCGACCGTCGATTTGTCCATTGTAAACAGCTGTTTTCGAGATGTGAATTATTAAGTGTTGAGTATTTTTTCTCGACTGGCTCGACGAGCGGCCCGACTATGAATAGCATTTAGCTAGCTTGGCTCATTCGCCGCCAACTGGTTTGTTATGGTGCTGTATGCGCTTGACCTTGTATCTGTTTTAAGTTCTACATCACGTGCAAGGTGCGCAGCGTTCGGTTGGCTCGGTACTGCCAACTACTCATGGGTCATTTTCGGTGAGGTGTGAAAAATGATGCGCTTAGCGAATGTATATAATACACAACTGTGGTTTTTCTCCACATATTTGTACTGATTTTATTAGCGCTTTGAATAATATTATAAATATATGCAAGCGGCTGTCGAGCCAGTTTTGCAAAAACTTGTTTAAAACCCATTTTGGTTCGGGTAGCAAAGGGTGCAAAACTAAGGTGTACTTGAAAGAAATGTGTAATAACCTTGACTGAAACCGGTCCATTGCCCGACATATTTACATCCCTACCTACAGACATATGTATTTATTTACATACATACATAAACCGTGCTCAATTGTCGAGCAATCTGCCTTTAAGAGTTGCTGTTTTCATTTCAAATGCACTTTTTTAAGCAATTATTTGTGATTGATTCTGTAATTCTACGAATTGAATATATAAACTGTTATTATATTGTATTATTAGTTACAAAAATCAAAACAATAAGTATTTGAAGGTCGGTCAGTAAGTATATCAGAAAAGCACATTCTTCTTTTCATGCTGCGAATCCATTGGAAATATGTGGAAATGGGGAAATGAAGGGAGAAGGAAGCAATTTCGACCCATAAAGTATATATATATTCTTGGTCAAAATTTAGAAATTTGCAATTGAATGTAAGTAGATCCTCCTAGTTCCCGCGAGCATTTCCGACCAATCGATAAAAATCGATATTGAAATCTCGTTTTGTTTTAAATTGTAAATTACGAAATATCTGAATGTGTAACTTTTTATATAAAAGTCTGTATTAATCTATTTCACGCAAAGTAAGTTTGACAAATGCCAAACAAAAACAACTTAAATATCGGGGGAAAATAAAGATTAACTTTCAATGCAACATTAACACAGCGAAACCCCCAGTAAATTAGCCTCAAATATTCAGAGCCAATGGATGAAACATTCCATTAGAGAGAACATTTGCAAAATCATTGAATACTCTAGGGGCGGGCCACTTAAGCGAGGTTCGTTAAAAACACTTGTGCATTTCGCCCACCCGATAAGTTGATTAAATTGCATAAAAGTGGGCCTAACCGGTCGAGTGTGGTGTGGAGTGGGGGAGGGGCTGCCATTAAACGCATTAGCTGGCGGTTGAGAGGAGCGACAGGCGCTTTGACAGAACTTAGATTGAGATTGAGGGCCGCTAATTTGAATCCGTAATTTCCTTGGCTGGCCGGTGGTTAAGTTGCGCGAAGGCGTAAAACGTTTTAGAACCCTGCAATTTTGTTGCCGTAGTTGACGGCGCTTCTTTTACGGCCGCAGTTTGCTTTGCGCTTCGCTTCCTTTTGATGGCCCTCACAGCTTGTGGGTGCTGTGCAGTTGGATCTACATACTTCATCTGCTGCGCTTTTCGCCAAGTTGCAACTTTGCATTCACAGTTTATCGACGCATTCGCAACGGTCTATCGCACAAGCAGCAAGTGCAGCATCCTGGCAAACAACGCTCCCCCTGCCGAACAGCCTAGACTTTTTTTTAAGTGCCCGTATATATAGTATAAGGCTGGGGAACGTAAGCGACGGCAGGTCTTTTGGTCGATTCAGCCTCGACAAATGTAGTTCAAAGTCGTGCAACATCGTAAATCCATCGTTGAACTATAAAATGCCGTCTTATTGCAATTTGTATCTCTTTTAGCAGCTCGCAAAAGAACAGTTCAGCGGTTGGCTTTGCGCTTTGCCCAGTTGCTTTAGCCCCTGAGCTCTCTTAATCCGATTTAGTTGCATTTTTTCCATGTTGTGTGCTGTTCAGCGATTACGCTTGCTTATTCCTCTTCCTACTTGCCTTTTCTACATTTGATTATTTTATTTTAGCCCCGTCGCACCCCAACGGCTTAGCATTTGTATACCCTATACCAAAGTATTAATAATGGGTATACGGTATAATATTTAACTACAAACAATCTTCTAACATCGTATAGTTTCGGAGCTAGTCACTCACTGTCGAATAGATTATATTTTCTCCTATTTTTCCAAATATCACGACTTGTAAATCTTTAAAATCGATATTTCCTGCAGTTTGTAAGTCATTCAGTCAAAATTTTGGACTCATGTATCTATAGACGAAAGTAGTTTGCGCTCTTTATACTCGGGAAATGTTTGAATATATCTATAACAAAGTTCTTCAAATCGACAGGGTGATTTGCGGGCTTCTGTCTGTCGATCTCAGAACCTGTCGGAGCTAGAGGCTTGATATCGTAATCGATCACTTACCCCGTTTCCAAACAATCGTTAACAATCGACATCGAAATTCTTTGTTTTTTTTGGGGTAATCGCTTTGGTTTTAATGGTTTCATGTAGGGTCTAGCAAAGTATATACAGATCAAGTATCTTTTATTTAATAGCTACCGCTGAAGCTAACGCAAAGGTTTAGGGAATCCCCTAGTCGGGCATTCTCGACTAGAGAACTGTTACTTGCTTGTTTTTTATAGGGTCTTATAAAGCTTTATAACGATTTTTTAATAATTACATAAGTTAAGTATGCATTTATATATGAAGCACAAAACTGAAAAAAAAAGAGATTAAGCACAGTAAGCATGCCTGAGTCCCTTTGAGAATTATATTGAAAACTCAACTCGTCAAATATTACTCTAATCCTTGGTTCTAGTATAGATTCTAGATGCTCAGCTTTTTAGAAGGCACGTAAATGCCGAATCCAAAATAAAAAGGATGTAGCCATGCCGTCTGTGCTCTTCCTTCGTCAAAATGTACGAATATTTCGTGGTTGCCTTAGCATCAGTTTTCCTCAGTTTGTGGCCTATTTGCATTATGAATTATTTATTTTACTATTCCAGCTGCCGCCACAAACGAAAAATATATGCACCGGAAAACGAAACAGAATGCAAACTGAAACCAAAACGAAATGCAAACAGTTTTCCAAGAGTTGTACTTGACGTCACCTGCGCGATAAACGTGATAGAAGCAGAAGACACCGGCCCGAGCAGACACCAGAGCTGAGGCGCACGAAATATGCGAAAAGTGTTTGTTCGTATTAAATTTATGAATATTATATTTGTGTATTCCAGGAAGGTATCGCGAGCATCCTACTGTTTAGCCGGGCTAAACTTTGTCTATAAATTGTTTGTTGTTGCTGTTGTTGTTGCGAGGACTTTACGGCCTGGTTCACTCCCAGAAGGAGTTATAAATGGGCGGCAAGAGAAGAGCAGGAGCCCGACGCCAATTGCAATTCGCTTTGGGGCATAATTTTGGGTCGAGTGGTTTATTTCTGATGCAACATGAAATAAAATATCGACTGGATATTATCTACGTACTTGGAATTTGCCTTAAGCAGGCGATTTTCCTTTAATGTTCACGTCTTTGTTTGCTTCAATGCTAATAAATATATGGATACATATTATAATCGCCATGGAAGTTTATTTAGCATAAAGGGAATGCCAGTACGTATGAATGTGTGGCTGTTTATATAGTCTATATGATTATTATTTGTTTCCTTCAAAAACAGTTAGATATACTATAAATACTATATACTAGGCAAGTTGATTAGCTAATATGTTCCGTATTCGTGCATTAGATCGAAGAGGAATTGGACAGATTTTGGTAATAGCTTACATACTTTTCGTCGTTTTGAACGGAATATCGCCAATTTCCTATTCCGATTCTTCAAAATCATTATTTGACTTTTAAGCGACATCATATTACTCTGTCCAAGGTCTAATTAATCGCTTAGATCAAAAAAGCATTCTTGATTATCGATTTTCGATATGTAAAGAAGAAAATGGTTCAGATATCTGTCAAATTTGAGAACTCCAAATAAAAGTATGTAGTATAGTCGTAATGAAAACAAGCTAAGCTTCTAAGTTCTTGCTCCAATACCAATATAGACAGATAGACTGACAAAACCTATATACTCGTTTTCACTTTATTATAGTCTGTTTACACAAACGAAAACGAATGATTTTAGTCCCTTAAGTAAGGCAATGTAAAAGCCATATACTCGTTTTCACTTTGTGAACAGAGCATTAAATGATTCAAGTCCCCTAAGCTGCTCCATGTAATAGCTATGTACTCCTTTTCACTTTGTGAACAGAGCATAAAAGGATTCAAGTCCCTTAAACAATGCAATGTAAAAGCTAGACAAAGCTCAAACGCTACATTTTACACGAAAAGAGACACACGATTTGAATGTAGTTTTATGGCCTGGTAAAAAAAAATATTTCCAAGCGAATTGTTGCGCCTTTTCGCTGTATTCGTGTTGGGAGAGTGGGATCAATGCAATTTTGATAAAATGTGCAAGGAACGCAGCCGGAAAACAAACACCTAACACAAACAATTTACATTGAAGCAACCAACCAAATGAAAAACGGCTGTGCAAATTAATTTTACTTTGAACATAAAACTGCAACAGTAAAGCGTCTCAGTCAGCGGGAAACAAAAGCAGCTACAACAGGGGAAACGCACATCCAAACCTTTGAGATATGTTCTATATGCGAGAATTGGGGGCGGATCATCACAGAAGAAATAAGTGCTCGCACACAACTCAAAGAAGTACCGAAGCAAAAGTTTGCAAGATAGGCGAGCAGCTACTCTAAAAATTTGTATAAAACAAAAATACTGCGAAAAGCTAGAGAGAAGTACAAAGAAAGTAAAGTTGCAATATACATTAAGCCGCTCTGACTCTGTCCCACATAATGAAATGAGGGCTGCAATATGTAAGAACTCCGACGAGCAGCAACATTTCTGCTGTCCAGATGCCATTCTTTGTCTCGTTTATTGGCAAGTGAAATACTAGTATGAAATTATATAAATTTGAAGCTAGTTATACTTAGTTTGCTTGGCGTTCGACGTCTTTAACTAAGTAGTTACTCAGCTTTTGTTTAAATTTAATTTTTCTAATGTCACTCGCAGCGCTACTTTTCATTGCTCGCGTTTTTATCCCTATTGCCATGCCCCCCGCTTCCGAAGACATTGTCTGACAACAGCATCTCACAAAAGCACAGGCGTGCTGTGGACGGGGGTATCAGACGAAGAGATACTCTGTAAGACACACGTTTCTTATTAGCTATATTTATACATGCACAAAAGCACAAGCGGAAATTGGGAGTTGGGCAACATATTGATAAGTTCTGTGAATCAGACTCAACTCATTGTCCCGAGAATATATATATATATTTCATTCTTTTATTATACACCTTGAAACAAGTCAATTTCACCCTGTTTAACCAGATTTCACGGGGTATAACAAAAGACAAAATTTATCGCAAATGAAAATTAATTAAATTTAATGGAGCGTAAAAAGTTGCATTTTTTTCGCAACGTATATGTACAAAGTGGGACGCTTTGAAACTTTGAATGAAAGTTCACGGTTTCATTAAAAATGCACTTTCGCGCATAACATGCTTAGCCCCTACATACACACACACACATATATATATGTTGATACAAACATACAAAGGATACTCCTCATACCCCACTTAAGAAACAATTTTAAGGGAGAACATTTTCAAAAGAGAACACCAAGCTTGTAGGCTTATCAATAATATACATATATCTATATATAAAGCTATTTGTTCACCTGACTGACCGACTGACTGACCGATTGACTGACTGACTGACTGACTGACTGACTGATTGGGGGTCAACGCACAGCCCAAGAACTAGGAAGTTGACTATTTACTGAAGTGATTACCACTTTTGGTTCTTAGCTCGACGGGCTTCAATCTTATTATTAAACTTAAACATTTTCGAAAAATGTTTAACACAATAAACTTGACTCGGGCAAAGCTGACTAACTGAGTGCAGACCTGAAAACTAAAACACTTACAAGAGCTTCCCTTTTGGTCAAAAGTTAGCATAAAGATTGTTAAATTCGGCTTCCAAGTCGAGACGCTTGTCAACATTTTTTAATAAAAAATATTAACCACAAAGCAGCCCTATTAGTGTACTTTGCTGATGACGCCAGTCATGGGGTTTTAAGCGTCGGACCTACAAATGGAAGTTTTCCGGCGCAATTTCCGCAGCAGTTGTCAATTTATATATTTGTTTTTATTCACAAGCTACAAAGCAATAGTAATAAGTTAAATAAGTAAGAGGGCTTTGCTTGAAGTGACGAGCCGTTACAATTATTTAAGCTGTTTCCCTTATATATAAAATATGCCCAACCACTTACGTAAAGCCTGAGCTAAGCGTTGGCGTTCTAAGCACAGCTAACCCCGATGTTAACGGAGGAAAATTTATCTACATTTTTGTTAGAAAATAAATGATGTTTTATAAATAAAAAAAGCTTTGATTTTTCTTTGATGCAATTATTTTGATATATAATATATGACTACAAGTGGTTAAGTCTGTTATGGCATGCACAATTAATAACAAGATTATTATTATTATTAATATTATTAATTCGGAGAAAACTTACTAGATTGTCCCACATATAACATCTAAATGTCTGAAAATTGCTTAAAGTAACTTCCAATTTCATTTTCCCAATATTTACCTATGATAAAGTAGTAAAATTTTGTGTACGCACAGACTATTACCTGGAAATTCTATTAAATCTCAGCGAAATGTGAAGTGAAGCGAGTAAAAATTCCAAATGGATTCGTTCAAAACACACACATAGAAAAATGTGATGGTCAGTCGAAAATGTAAATAAGCATTTGAGCAGCAGTAAATAACACAACTACGTAATATTTCACCAAAGTGGACCGCTCCAATATAGCAATGTTTTATGTTTTCGTTTATTTTTTTACTTAGACCGCATTTTAAATACTAGCAGGTAAGTTGCGGTTTTGACTGAGGTAATTGTTTTACCTGTAATTTGTCGCAGTTTTTTAACACTTTACCCCTGAACCCACGATTCAGCCGACATTGTGCATAAATCTTTGAAATGTGTTGAACGTCGATCGATAGGTTTACAACAATACTTTTCCGTCATTTCCCTTTCGGCTAATCCACCGATATGGGTGGAAAATTGAGTTCAAGGCAGTAGTTTAATTTCTAGCAATTTCTCTTATCCACCGGAAAAATGTGTAAACATCGGACAACACAGTTTTCATTGGAATGTGTTAGACGAGTTCCCTTTCGTCGGCTGTCGAAGCGGCGCGCACTGGATCAAGTTACAAGTGTCAAGTGAATAAAAGAAAAGGCAAAGCGCTAAGCAACCCCTTTGCTTATAGGAATCTCAATGTATTCAAACATGACTTTAAGATATATATGTATCTTAATCTTTGCTGCAAATTAATTTGCACTGTTTCCACAGCTTAGAAATCACTGCTGGCCGATACCCTGTAATTTCAATGTATGTACTAAAATTATTTTTAAGCTATTCCATTCTTGAACCATAACAAAGAGTTTCTATATACTGCTTCATAAGAAAATTCAAAAAGGCAGTTCCAATTATTGAACGCAGGGTAACTCTAAGTCGGGCACTGCCCACTGCACTCCTGCTTGGCTACTTGGTGGGAGATTGTAAACTTCGGAAACCATGTTTTTGCTGTTGTATCCGTGGCCAAAAGCAGCAAAGGCAAATCCTCGATGCAAATTTCATTTTGAACATAAACTTATAATCATAAACAAACCAGAAACGCCTAAAAAACATTCACACTAGCCGAGAGAGCCGTGTGCAATCCTCATACGCCCCAACCCAAGGATCCCAGTACAGTTCCTCTTCCGCTGCAACGAGTACGCCGGACGCCCAGCGCAAGATAAACTGTACGTCTTGGAGCGCACATGATCCCCTGCAGGCCTCAACTCCACTTTGCACTTCAAATTGCTGGGGGAATGCCCGCCAAAGTGTCTGCATAAATGTGTGTGAATGTGTGTGCAAGTGTGTGCGTGCGTGTGCACACATGTGTGTGTGTGTGTGCTTTGACTGCTGACATTTTTGCATGTTTGTCTCGCAAATTATGCGTCGCGCACAAACAAAAGCGGAAACGGAGCTGCCGGCTGCACTGGAACACTTTTTGGTGCTGATGACGGCTCTGGGTTTGAATTGAGGTTGTGCCGTTCGCGGCTGGGCTATGCGGACCTCATTTTTTACACGGCCGTACTTTGGCGCGTATTCCCATCCTGCTCATTTTGTGTTTCGCTGCGAGCCGGAAATAGTAATTGCAACATGGCACTGGCTCCCCAGCGCAATAGTTGCAACTGGAAAGAATGCATTTGAAAAGCTCAACGGCCGCGAAAAAGTGTCATTTGGGCCAACCCCTCGTGCCGCCCGTTAACAAAGTGTTAGCAAACACAAATCTCACACCGAGTTACTAATTTTGCATAGTGTGTTTGCTCTTTTTTCAGCAAGAGCTAACCCCTTGCGCTTTTAATGATCAGCGCGAGGGGTCGCTTTTATCAAATCCCAACCAAGAAGCAGGCGACATGTGACATATTTTTATGCTCGCTTCATGACAAAGACTATATTGAACCCAGAATTTCAATATACTTTTGACAATAAACTGAGTATTAAAACAAATCATTTGCCCATAAAAACAATCATATTTAACTATATTTGCCTGCTAAATTGGAATTGTCTTGTGTCAATATTGAAAATATGTGTCAACCCAAGGATTTAACCAAACAAAGGCGTTCATGGATGTGAAAAACCAAACAGAAACTGCAGATAATAAGTTGGTTTAAAGGTATTCCGGTATTCTATATCTAAAAAGTTGTGTGTATCAGTATGTGTATTCACACATCATTTCATTCCTTACAGAAACGTACACAAATTATTTTATTTGGTTAGATCAATTCGATATATAATGATGATATATACCATATAGTATATTGTGCAATCGTGTTTTAAGCCTGGGAATTATTTAATATCGTTCTTATAGTCCCTGAGCTAAATGATTTTATCATATAGAACGGATACGGCCAGATTAACCTGACTGTTTTCGATTCTCAGACATTCTTGCTGCTTTTTCTAGCATATAAGATTACACATAGCTGATGATTGGCGGTTGAGAACATCCGACTCGTAGAGCTCGTCCATCAAGCAGTTGTATTTCCCAATAACAGAGGCTAGTACTGTTCTTCAATTCTCCTGATCTGACTATTCCCAGCTAATCTGTTACCAAGCCGCCCAGCCAAACATCCATCCATTAAGTGCTTCCGTTTCGCACATGATTCCATATAGTTAAACCATGCCCATTTATTTCAACTAAAGAGTTGTCATCGTCCTGCATAAAAGTATTCATCACCCGTTTGCCTTTTGGACTCTTATTCTAATACTCTGCTTTGGGCTTCTTTTACTCATTCTCTTATCCTTACGGTCGACACAGTTTGCCTTAAAATAGCTTAATGTATTTGTATACCCTGTGCCTTTTGATGGGCAAAAAAGAGTTTTATGGTCATATGCAAATGTTTGTAACACGCAGCATGTTCTTAATCAGGGTTTGTGTGTCTTTCTATTATCTCAGGGACTATAAGACCTAGACCTAGTATACACAGATCCCAAATAATTAACTTTTTTGGTTAGTCTATTTCCCCGTTCCTTTCACCTTGAAATCCTTGCGCTTGGTAGAGTGTATACTCTTGGATTCCAAGTTAAAGCCCTGAACATTCGATAAGGATCGGGCTATAAGCACCGAACTTCCAGAATTCAAAAGTGAATTTCCCAGTATTGGAAAAAGAAAAGAAGAAGCACAACTGGAGCGTAAACTACCCAGCAAGGTGATCGTGTGCATGTATGTGTACAGAAGAAAGTTGAAATGTTTGCAATGGAAGCTTGGCGCTGGTTACAGGGTATCACCTAGACGGGCACTCGCTACTTGAACACTTTAACTTGCTATTCTCCGTGTTCAACTAAACAAATAAATTACTGAAGGCATGTTTTTCACAGTATTTTTTTTTGGCTTGTTCACGAATTGTCTTTCGGTACATATTGTTCTATTTGTAAGTGTTAGTTTGTATCTGAGTGATTTGTCAGTAGGCAGTCATAAAAATAATTACCAGATTTTGACTATTGTTTTCAAACGAACTGCCTAGGCAACTATTTATACATTCGATTATATATATGTACATAATATGATTAATTTATGTATGTAGGATCCACTTATTCTACCAGGTTAAAGCTTTAGTGTGAACTTCGATTTATTGCTTTGCTTATTAATGAAAATGTGTCGGGATTTCACGGCTTGGAACCCCCTAAAAATGTTTCTATGGTTGTCTATATGGAATAGAATGTGATGTTGCATTTTAATGGGTATAAATATTTATATAAAGTGAATATAAGTTGGAATACAAACAGAAGTGTGTTTTAATCTCCGGAATGGCATACTTTATAATTGGAATAATATTTTATATTTGGAAGCCGGAGTAGGCGTGACCGGATGACTTATGACAGGATCTTCGGAGGAGGTCTTCGCTAGATAAAGCCAATGTGCTAAAAGGCACATCGAATTGACAATTGGCGCTCCAAAAGCGCAATAAAAATCAAACTCTATCCCAAATTTGTCATATCCTTTATGTTTCCTGCAAATTTACTGCACTTCCGTGCTGTGTGACCCAATCAACTTTTCCATCGCCAATGCTTAAATCAGAAAACGAAAGACTGCACAAATTACCCAAGTCGAATATTTTTAGACATGGCTGCAATCAGCGCTGCACTTAAAGGTCCGAAATCTGCATTACTGTACATGTACAAACATTTCATACATATAAATGCTGAGATTCTTTTAAGTACTTGGCAATCCATCCTCTTTGTGATATATTAGACAATCATATAGTTATGTTTCTCTTCAAGGGGGGGTTCATATAGAAGGATGGACTAACGGACGGGAATTTCTGAAGCCCATTTCTTAATAGTAGTAATAATAATAATAATAATAATATAATAATAATATAATAATAATAATAATAATAATAATAATAATAATAATAATTATGATATTGATATTGATAATGATAATGATAATGATAATGATAATGATAATGATAATGATAATGATAATGATAATGATAATGATAATGATAATGATAATGATAATGATAATGATAATGATAATGATAATGATAATGATAATGATAATGATAATGATAATGATAATGATAATGATAATGATAATGATAATGATAATGATAATGATAATGATAATGATAATGATAATGATAATGATAATGATAATGATAATGATAATGATAATGATAATGATAATGATAATGATAATGATAATGATAATGATAATGATAATGATAATGATAATGATAATGATAATGATAATGATAATGATAATGATAATGATAATGATAATGATAATGATAATGATAATGATAATGATAATGATAATGATAATGATAATGATAATGATAATGATAATGATAATGATAATGATAATGATAATGATAATGATAATGATAATGATAATGATAATGATAATGATAATGATAATGATAATGATAATGATAATGATAATGATAATAATAATAATATTATTATTATTATTATTATTAATATTAATAATAATAATAATAAAAATAATATTATTATTTATATTAATAACAATATATTGAGAGTCGCTGCACTTTTCTGATTATTAGTGCTCTTGCAAACTTATAAGCTCCTAACTTTGTGACCTAATATAGGTTTGTTTTTTTCAAAAGATATCTACCAAAACAGTATTTTTCTTAACTTCGTCTAAGAGATCTTGAATTTGAATTGTGGTTGGACTCAGATTTTGAATCCGCACAAGCAATTGGCTTAACGAATCTGCGAGGGTACACTATCTTCGGTATATCCACAATAATTAACTTATGCAAACAGAGATATTCAAATATGTGTGTGCATAGCAAAACTTTGTACACAAGTCAAATAAGTAGTATGCACACTTGCCTCTATTTTTAAGACGTCTCTCACATTTTTCCTTGAACTAAGCCCGGGCTATGGCTACGTTCCATTGTATATCGTTTGAAGGCCTAAATAATATCAAATCAAAAGACCAGCGAACAGCACAGCTCACACTCTATGCAACTGGCTTCTACTTTTGATTGTTGAGACTGTGTAGTCGCTGCGGCTTTGGCGCTTTTTGTTATTCAATTGAATCTATGACATGGGTAGATAATGCACAGATTTTCGAATACATTTGTAAACATTACGTACTTATTAACACTTTTCTATACGCTTATAATGACAACTACCAAGCAAGTGTCAAGCTTAAGAGAATTGAGGTTTAATCAATTTTAATTGTTGCGCATTGGAAATGTTTGGCAATCGACTTTGCCGTATAAGGCCCAATAAAGCAATAGACCCAATAAACGTCGTCATATGTATGCAAGTAAACAGAGTTAGGTTAGGTAACCTAACCTAAGTAAACAAACACACAGTTGCATTTGTTTTTTTTTCTGTTTAATTGCTTAATTTAATTTGCATGAGCAAAAATAAAAAATAAAACTAACAAAAACTTACCTCAGTTCTTTTGTTCAGGCGTAGCAATGTGTTTCGCAAGTACTATGTATGTATAGACAACACACACACATAGGCACACGTACATATGTATGTATATGTTTCCAATTTTTATGAATTTTTTTTTTTTTTGTTTTGTTTTTTAACACTTCACTGGCTATTTTCGTGTTTCAGAACACGGCTGGCAAACTTTTAGAATGGTTAATCAATGGCCGATTGCCCCGTTGATTTCAAAATAGTTTTGTTGTTTTATTAATTATTATGGCTCTTTTGTGCACCTCAGCATAACAGAACGGCACGAATGCGTCATTTATATTTCCACAGCGATTTTGAACGCACTTGTTTATGTTTGGCGGCTGCTGCTGCTGCTGCTGCTGCTGCGACGGCCAAAGATATTCGCAAAAAACTCGAAACAACTTTACAATAAACGACTGCAGCTCTGCTGCCAAAAAGCTGCCCAGAACTTTTCTGCCCAGCTGGTTTGAACTCCGTTAGACGACTGAAGCGCCAAGCGCCAAATCACAATTTTATAAGCGCCCTGTGTAGCCGAAGCTCAGCTTCGTGTCTATTGCTTTGCGCATGTGCTGAATTTCCGACAGAAATATAAACACAAAGCAGCTGGTTCTCGTTCTACTGTGCTTGCGGTCGCTCAGCTGTTTTTGGCAAAAGCCGGCAACAACAATAGCCGAGACTGAGACCTGAGTCTCAGTAAGGCAATGGCTGGTTGGGCGGACTAGTTGGCTGACTGAGCGATGCAAATATTGAAGTTCAACAGCAATGGCAGATCTCGGTTTATGGATACTTAATTCTTTTTGCAGAATCAATGCGCTAAATAGCAAAACAAAAATTGCCACACACGAGCATTCCCAACATGACTATACTCCGTATTTAAAGTTGTGCGTAAGTATGCCAATCGGCATTTTTACAGAATCTTTTTATGAGACAAACCCACTTCTCTAATGATGTGTACAGAACTGATTTATTAGCATTAACAGATCTAGGCAATTAACAGTGCTCAAAAGAGAGTGCTCAAGCACATGCGTGCATGTGTGAGTGTTATTAAATTGCCGATGCTGAATATCGTTATGTTAATCTTAACATAATCTGTTAATGAACCTTTGAAAAGTTTTATGATGTGAAGGGGTATTATAAAGTCGGTTCCACACGTCTGCAAGCGTTTTAAATTTATAGTTTATAAATTTCGTCATAACATAATGCATTTTTTTGTTTGTCAAATAACAAGCAGACAAAAAGCTGCATTAAAAGTTTTGCATGTTAGTTTTTCGTTATATCTAAGCTAAATATTGCAGACATTATTGGTACACTGTAAACACATGCATTGATGTATATGGTTATATACATACATATATATACTTATATATGCATATATTGCATTCTTGATTCTTTAATTGTTTTTCTTTAATGCTAGCCATTAGAAATTGCTATTATATATTTAAAGTTTATAATATTTATTGAAATTAGATATTTTTCATGTATTTTCTCTAAGCTTTTTTTGTGTACATATATATATGGGAATGCATGTATGCACACACAGATATTCCGTCTTTCTGAGCTGGCAAGTTTCTATACAAACAATTTTCGCAACAACAACAGCTTTCTGCGCAGTATCTAAACCGACCAAATAAATAAAAATGGTAAAAAACTCGCCAAACTCGATTTAATTAGACGTTATATATTCGCAAGTCCTGAACTTAAAGCGAAGTATCTGTCTATATATTTACATTAAAAATGTTTTGTTTTGAGTTTATTGAACCGCAATAAAAATATATTTTTTTGCAATTTTTAGTAATGCAATATTGACGATTTGAAAACTCAGTTCAAAATACGTTTAATTGATGTGTATACAAACGTTGATTAACACTCAAATTTGTAGAGATACCTAATTGTTTATATCTAAAGCTTGTCTGATTTCTTGTAAGAATTAATCTTTACATTTGTATAAAATTCACATAGCAAGTTAATTTTTTAATGCCTGACTAATTAGTTATCAACACACAGCCGATACATTTTAGTGTCATACCCTATAAACTTCATAAAGAGCGGACAATAAACACCGAAAATTTGTATGAAAGCTTCACAAGGCGATCGGCTTTAAATACATTGTCAAAGGTTTTTGTAAGCATTATAAGTTCATAAATCTAGTCCCTAGTTTATCAGCAAATATTAAACACTATCATATTCCGTAGAACAGTGCAAATTATATGTAAAGGACGGCTGGTGCATGTTTACAAACTGTCAAAAAATAACGACTCACTCATATCTATATATGTATACGAATCTAAGGCAAAGAGTGATATCACATTACAGACTTTGTCCGTAAGCAAATTAGTGGAGAGGGTTGCCAACTAGCTTAAAGGGCTGCCAGACTGTACAACTCCTAATATATAAATCATATGCATGCATGTGTATGTGCATAGGCACATGCGTGTGTTCGTATGTCAGTTATGCATGTGCGTGTAATTTACAGTTAAGCTTGTCCCTCGCATTTCCCTTTGTGCACGTATTTTTATTGAACTCTTGTAATATTATTTTGAAAAACGTATAATGGATCGCTATAACCGTGCCTGGAGAGGTAAATGAAAACGATTTAGATCTGTGAACATTAATTTAGATAAAAACTTGTACGCAGATCCTAGGTCCCCACTGACGCCCCTAACGCCACTTACAACGCGGGTGTTTAATTTCGATGTGACTCCGTCGCCACCTAGGCCAAACTTGAGTAGGCCAAAAACCGAAATGAAATTTCGAAGGCCCAAGCTTAGCCACCTTACCGTGCCGCATCAGACAGCGGAAATAAGACGAGGTTCAACTGGTGATTGGGGCCCGAGACACTTCTCGCAAGATTTTATGCGTATTCGATCGGTTTTTTCGCCATCCGCTCAAAGCACGGCTCCTCAAACTGATACAACCACGCCGAAGCCCCATGCCCAATCCACACAACAAACTCGCGGAACAGCTGCAGTAACCCATTCAAAACGCCAGTTCAAGCGCAGCTCTCCGGTGGATCAGCCTACACTCAGTCCCCGTGTGAGTTCCCTGCTCAGTCGCACTGGAAATGAGCACTTGACCGAATTGTTTACACGTCAGGAAATCGACCTGCAAGTACTCATACAGATGACATTGGAAGATCTGGAGTCGCTTGGCGTCCGAGGCGTCAAGGAATTGAAATTAGCTATTGATGTAATCAAATTTGCCAAAAAGTTCTTTTAATTGTGTTTTCATGTTCCTTGCTGTACCCAATTTTATATGTGTCTAATTTATTAATAAGAAATAGTTGTTTTACTAAATATATGTCGATCATTTGTGAAACTAATTTCAATTTTGTATGCATTATAATTCTTTATCAATCCAATTGAACAAAACATATAGAGCCTGGAGATCATGACATGGTTTAATTATGTGGAATGGGGACAGATATCTAGAAAATTAAATATTCTGGATCCGTGCATATACAAAAACTCGTACTACGGGGGCACTAGGAGGATCGACAAACAAATAAATGTATATACTTCATGGGTTCGGGGTCGGGTATTAGATATACTTGATCTACTCCCCAGCACAAAATACGGATTGATATTTTTGTGCCTGAAATGTGTTGAAATTTGCAAATAAATCGAATATTGTTTGCAGTATTTTTGATAAATATAAATAAATACTATTTATATTGTTGTTTATAACGTATAAACAATGACGCGGTCTAAAGTCCGCATTGTCGGCGACGGCGCTTGTTTATTTTTGTATATAGAAGTGCGAATGCTTGTTACTGCAGCTGAAGCAAGGTACAGGGTATCTCTAGGTCGGACACTGTCTGATGGCAACAAGAACATACATACTAAAGGTTCGATAAACTTTAATACCCTTGCATAAAAGGATGTAAGGTATAACTATAAAGTCATTTGCATCTGGCCGACTTTTTCAAAAGAAGTCGAATGGTGCTCATAATAAGACTAACTGACTAACCTAACCTCAAAAGCAATGAAGCCAAATTTTTGACTGTTATTTTCCATTTGAGTCAGAATAAACAGTTAATCTGGACATCGCTTATAACTCACAGCTAAATCTGTGCTCGTCGGACTAATAAGCGAGCAGTCGCCGGCTCAAATTCATCAGCAACTGTCAATTATTCTATTTGTTTATTTAATTTGTTATTATTCACTTTAAAAAAAAAGTAAAAATAAAGAAAAATATATGTATAAATCGAAAATAAATGAGTGTTAAAAATAATAATTATAAATTATTTTCTTTTGACTGTTTTGTCAACTAGAATGCTGTATTTTTGACAGGCTCGAATCTTTCGATTAAGCAATATTCTTTGGGTTAAGTTCTAATATATAAAATACATAGAAAAACGAAAGGGGGCAGTGTTGGGTGGGCAGGGGAAAACGCGATACATGGACTTCAGTTTACCAACTTAACTAAAACGCGCGCGTAAAAAGGCGCCTTGGGAAATACTAGTATAATATTTAGAATATCTGCAGACATACCGACATTATCCGATGTCTTCAAGCAGAGTTCATGAAGCGTGTAGTTGTTGAATTTAGTTGGCATCTTAAAAGGCAAAAAGGGTTTTCAAACAAAACACTTATTTTACCAACAATTACTATCGCAAGCAACTCGCAGCAACGGCAGAGTACACTGTAACCGCAGACTCATTGTTGTATTTCGACTTAACGTTTTATGGTATTTTTAGTATTTTTTACATATATGTAGTCTGACTGTTGGGCAGTATTTGTTTGAATTTTTGATTGTAATGCTTTTCAAATTTAATTTACTATTTATCAATATAAAGTTATCATAAATATTAATTTAAATAATTTATTCGTTTACATTCACCTTCAACAGGCACACCAGTTAAAAAGATATTTTCTAAATTAATTTGTCAAATTGGAAATCAATTGTATTTCAGTGTTATGAAACCGATTTTTTCAAACATTTGTTTTCAGGGTAAAAATAATGAAAGATTTAAAAATAATAATAATAAAACAGGACAAACTCTGTTCTTAAGACAAAAAATATAATAAACATTCTAGAAAATCTCCTTACCCGTATAAACTGGGTTATATAATTTCGATAGTCCGATTATTAGCTGTTAATTATCCGACCACCACAATTTAGTGTTGATAAATTTATCATAAACTCAGTCATGAACGATCCAACACTAGTACATACATAGCTTATTTTTAACATTTTTCGACGTGAGATGTGCATTTTCTATCATAGTTTGTGCTTAACCATGTAAAATTAAATTAGACATTAGTGTAGCATTATTAACAGTTAGTGCAAAGGTAACTAAAATGCGCTTATGGATTATGCTAATAACAGCGAACATGTATACCAACACCTTCTATTGGCAAATGACAGCTGCTGCGCCTTTTGCAATTTTCTGTTGGTAGAGGTATAAAATTCTTGGATTGCGGAAAATATATCAGTATATTGCAAAAATCCAAATTGCACATATATATACAAATATATATATATATATATATATGTGGATGAACATGCACATAAATTCACATGAAATATATCCAATTGATTAGCATATATATATGTACATATTTGCACATATGTACATGTACATTTATATGGCAACATCATTGCGTATGGCCGTATCAAAAAGCACAGGCTGCTAATTTGACATTTCGTTTTGTGTTGAACACCGTCTACTGTTGCAGAACTTAAAAGCGAAAATTAAAAAGAAAACTGAATTAATTGTGCGAAAACAAAAGAAATTGTAAATTGCATTTCGAATAATAACGAAAAGATGTGTATGTAGCACACAAGAAGAAAGAAAAAAAAAAACACGCGTCCGGCTAAGGCTGTGAAAGCTACTCAGAGCTGTGCCTTTCATAAATGCATAAAACGACAATAATAAAAAGAAAATAATAAATAAGAGCAAAATTTAAAAACCGTCGGCCCCAATAGACCGCACGCATGTATGCGTTTCATTTAACAGAAAGCAATCTGTGTGACTTTAGTGTAAATAATCCGAAACAACAACAGCAACAAATTGTCGGCTCTTATAAATAAAACAGTGAAAAACAAACGGAATATTCAATAGAAAATACGCGAGCACTCTTTAAAAACAAATTTATATCGTTATAGTTATGATTTCAAGTACATCATTTATATTTAGTTCTCAAATTTGGTGCAAAATTTTCTTTGATGCATTAGTATAATATGTACGTACGTATATCGTATATAGACTAAATACTTGTCGCTATGCAAATACATAATCATTGTAATGAATATTGCACTTTCAGCTAAATACAGGCTCTGCCAAAAGGCACATTAGACAACAACTAAACAGATCGAAAGTCACTAAAAAGGCTGATTCAATAGGTACAGCTGCCCCCTTGAATTTGACAAAGAATACCCCGCTCTGTCTGTTCCTTGATGCCTAAAAAAGCTTAATAAATCTGATCTCATAAAAAAAAAAAGAATGCATTTTGCCCAAATCAACTGATTGCCGAGCCACGCGCTTGACACTTAACTTAAATTGATGCTTGCAGTCATGCTGCAAAATATAAATTAAATATTCGTGTCTTTCTTTATTCATTTGCATTTGCATTTGCGTTTTGCCCACTCTCTGACGAATTTGTATCTTTGCAGTTAACAGAAACTGTTGTACAAGTGTAAATTGTTAGCTTAAGGAAATACCCATATATACACATATACTGGGAATATTTATAAATTAGACGAGAACCCAAGGCACAGCTATATATAAAAGGCAGCAGGACGAATACCAGCTCGCCACATTCATCGCAACCTAAATCGAACGCGTTGAAAAGCCGACTGAAGGCTGCCTTCAATGGCCGCCGAAAAGGAGATGCAGGCGCACGACATGGTGCGACGACGAAGCTGGGCACGTGCTGTGACGCTCTACGATCAAATACTCGCGGCGAGTGCGACGCCTCAGCCGCAGGCACAGGTGCAGCCAAATGGGACAACGCGAGCGCAAAAGGATCAGCAAATCGCATGTCTGCTGGGTCGCTGCGAGTGTCTCCTGGAGCTGGGCAGATACGAGGGCTGCCTGGCGGATGCATACAAAGTGCTGACACTGCTTGCGGAGCAGACTGAGTGCTTGGCCAGCGTGTCGCGAGCGCGTCGTTGGCTGGTGCACGCGCTTTTCAAGCTTCACAAGTACTCGGTGAGTACCAATTTGTCCTTAATTGATTACTTATTGTATATATATGTGTTTAAATGCAGGATGCGGAACATTTTCTGAGCAAGTGGATAAACGAGTTGAGCGGCCAGCAAATTTTCTCGGACATATCGAAGACACTCGAGCGTTACAAGTCCATAATACAGATGATAATGAATGGACACAATAAGGTGCAAACGCAATCGCAAAAAATTCCGCATGCACGCCTCGAGGATGAGATGACAATACTGGATACTAAGCTTGATCACTGGGCCACCAACAATCTGCCCCTGGACAAGTACAGCAAGCTGCTCAGCAACAAAGGGCTAAAAAAACGCGAGCAACAACAACAGCAGCAGCAACAACAGCAGCAGCAACAGCAGCAGAATAGTAGTGGCAGCTTCAGCAGCAGTAGCAGCAGCACTGGCAGCAGCAGCACTATGTCCAGTTCCAGCATGAGTGCCAAGAACATAGAGCTGCTGTCGGCCATTAAGCTGACTGGCGTAAAGCATTCACCAGTAGAACTTGTGCCGGACGCAGATCAAGCAGCACACTCAACATCAACAATAACGTGCAGTTATTGTGCCATCAACTTCCAAACGCGGAACGAGTTGAGGCAACATTGCCAGACTGAAAGCCACCAGAAAGTGATAATGAGCGATGAGGGTAAGTATTGCTTAGTGTGCACTTTGGTGTTTGTCGATTTAAACAATATATTTAATAGGTCGCGATTGGAAGTGGCGTCCTCCACCTCGGGGCTATACACTGGACACGTACAGTCTCTGCGAGGCGTTCGCGCGGACATGTCACTACGGAGCACAGTGTGTGGAGGCGCACGGCTTGGACGAGCTAAATGAGTGGAAGGAGCGCTTCGAGTATCGGCGAATGCGTGTGCAAAAGGCTTGTGAAAAGGAATTGTACGGAAAGTCATACACGGAACAGGTGCTCGAGCGATGGATCCAGGCCACGGCCCCGGAGCGCGTTATGTGTGAAAGAGTGCCGGACGTGGAAGCTAAGTGTGAGCAGCAATTGGTTACCAGCATTAGCTCCAAGACTTCGAAGCGCGAGTGGCTCTTCCAGGTGGAATCATTGCGGCCACTGAAAGCGGTTGCCCTGCTACAGGACGCACATCGCAATCATTTTGCGATAAAATCCATCAAACTGGCCAATTCAAAATCGGAGGCAGAGGCCAATGTTGAACTAAAGTCTGATCAGGAGTGGGTAGCTTCTACATTGCCCGAAGCGCAGGAATCTACCGCTACCCCAGCTAAGATCGCACACGAAATAACAGTTGAATTTCACACAGAAATATACGGCACGTTCCGGCAATCCATCTGTTTCGACGTTGGCCAGGAGCCGCTGCTAGTGCGTCACCTCTGCGTTGATGTGCTGCCCGTCAGTGATGCCGAAAAGATCGAGGAAATCAAACGCGACATTATTAACAGCTCGGCCACACGATGGGACGTCTCCAACACACAGTTAACTCGCTTTGAGACCACAATAGGTACGCACCTGAAGACGGAAGCCTATCTCAGCGACTTGCAGCACGAACGTGAGCTATTAGAGCGATATCCGTGTCCGCGTGCTGCCACCTTTACGTTAACACAGTCCACAATTGTGGAGAAACGACTGACGCAAAACAACTACCGTTCGCGCACACACGAGCTGCTTTACGTTGAAGAGATTGCCCGCTACGAGCAAATCGCTCGGTATAACGTGCGTACCCGGCTGACAGTGGCCTCCAACTACATATTAACACCGGCGGGCATGGCTACCAGTACGGCTAAGTACTCGTTGGCGGGTGAGCTGTTCGCACTGATGCGCCTAGGCAAGGACATTTCAGAGGATACGTCGCCAGGTCGGTTAATTCTGTCCAACTGCAGCAGCGTGTATATATCAGCGCCCGAGGAAACCACAACTAAATCAGATAAATCGGACAAATCAGACAAGTCCGAGCGCGCCGTGTATGAGGCGCTTATCGAGGACAAGGGCAAAAATGTCATATATCTGAAGCTGTCGTCCAAATGCGTGGAAGCAATGGGCCTGCAAGCAGACACAGAGCTGGACGTGGACATACAGTTCCAGTTGAATCGCATGCCCTATTGCGAGTGGCACAATGCTGTGGACAAGATAACCGACTTCCGCTTGATATTTCCCGCGACCGAGCTGGAGCCGGCTATACCCTGGACACCCAAAAAGCAATGGTCTGATGCTTGCGAGCCCAAGCTAAATGCGAAGCAGCGCGAGGCTGTCAACGCCATCACAACGGCTTTAAGTATTAAGCTGCCACCCATCCTGCTGATCGGACCGTTTGGCACGGGCAAAACATACACGCTGGCGCAGGCAATTAAACAGCTGCTGGCACAGCCAGAAGCCAAGATACTCATCTGCACGCATTCCAATTCGGCGGCAGACCTCTATATTAAGGAGTACCTGCATCCGTGGATCGAAGAGGGTCTCGAGGAAGCGACGCCGCTTCGTGTTTACTACCACAAGCGTTGGTCCGCAACGGTCAACAGTGTGGTTCAAAAATATTGCATCACGGACGGCGTCGGCAATTTCCGACGTCCTAGCGTTGAGGATATCATGCGGCATCGCATTATAGTCGTTACGTTGAGCATTAGCATGGAGCTGGCCACGCTCGGGCTACCGAAGGGTCTGTTCACTCACATATTTTTGGACGAAGCGGCGCAGGCGATGGAGTGCGAGGCGATTATGCCCCTAGCGTTGGCCAACGATTCCACGCGCATTGTGCTGGCCGGTGACCATATGCAGATGAGTCCTGAGCTCTTCTCCGCCTTTGCAAAGGAGCGCAAATTGCATATTTCGCTACTGGAGCGACTATACGATCACTATCCATCAAATTTTCCGTGTAAAATTTTGCTGTGTGAAAACTATCGTGCCCATGAAGCCATCATACGCTTCACCTCGGAGCTCTTCTATGAGCAGAAGCTTGTTGCGTCCGGCAAACAACCGCGTCATGAACGCTTTTATCCGCTCACATTTTTCACGACGCGCGGTGAGGATGTGCAGGATAAAAACTCGACGGCATTCTACAACAACGCCGAGGTCTACGAGGTGGTCGAACGCGTCTCGGAGCTGCGGAAACGCTGGCCCAGCGCCTGGGGCAAGCTAAACGATACCAGCATCGGTATTATGACACCTTATGCAGATCAAGTGTTTCGTATTCGGTCCGAGCTGCGAAAACGACGCATGGGTGGCATCTCTGTGGAGCGCGTTCTCAATGTGCAGGGCAAGCAGTTCCGCGCTGTATTCCTGTCCACAGTGCGCACAAGACGCACATGTTTGCCCCAGGCGAGCGGCCCGGGTGCCGGAGGTGCTGCCGTCGCCACAGCCGATACAGATACCGATTATGGATTTCTTAGCAACTCCAAGCTTCTCAATACTGCGATTACGCGAGCCCAATCCCTGGTAGCTGTTGTTGGTGATCCGGTAGCTCTCTGTTCCATAGGACGTTGCCGCAAGGTCTGGGAGCGCTTCATCGAGATATGCGATGAGCACAAGTCGCTGTTTGGATTGACTTGGTCAAACTTGCGCTCCCAGTTGGATGGCGTCGAGATGAAACGTGGCTATGTTCTAAATCCGCTAGCTCCCGAGTTTGTTCCTCGTGCCCTACAGCCGGAGGCATATTTACACGAGCAGGCAGCCCTGTACCTAAATGCTCCAGCGCACGCGCCACCTGGCAGTCAGCCACCTCACTATGCTGCCTCAGCAGGCATGGGTCCCGGACCGTCTGCGGCGCATCAGATGAATCAAATGGCTGCAGCAATGGCCAATCAGCAGCTGTCACACATGTATTCAACTCATATGGCGGCAATGATGGCAGCTGCGGTGGCCGCTGGCGGCAAGTCTTCCAACGGACCGTCGTCAGGACCAGGTCCAGGACCTGCTGCTCATATACGTGGCCATATGGGAATGCGCGGCCCGCCACCTAACGGGCCGCCGCCTGGTCCGCCACATCTGCGACAGTCTCAGCCAGGCGGTGGAGGACCTCCGCCCCCACCTTATGGCCAATATACAGCTATGCAGCACTGGCGGCCACCCGTTGCCCCACAACAGGCACAGCAGCAACAGCAGAATCCCAATGCCAGTCTTTGGGGTCCGCCGCCGCAAACAAATCCCTGGAGCGTCTTACCGCCGAACAAGCAACCGCCACCTCAACAGTCAAATGCGCCCGGCCGCGGTCCAGGACCTTTGCCCCCACCCGTAAGTAAAAGTTTTAATTACGAAATAGAAAGGCCTTTGGCTTATGTTCAATTGAGGTGTAGTCGTATTTGTATATGCAAACGCGAGAATCTGGTCTTAAATCTTTAAGCATTATTCCAATTATTTTTATTGGCAGACTCTTCGAGGAGGCAGCGTGCCACCAGCTGCAGGCAACGCGACGACTGCGGCACAATTGCTGCGCAATCCAAGCGAATTGGGGTACCTAGCCAAGAAGACGCTTTACAACCACGGCCAGGCACCACCACCGCAACAGCCCCTGCCTCCACAACATCATTTATATGGCCAGCCACCGATGCCTCTTCAACGTGGCAGCAGCGTGCCCAACGGCCCGATGAGCCCAATGGAGAACGGGCCACCACCATATCTGCGTCACAATGGCGCTGGGTCTGGTTACAGCAACTATGATAAGTCCGCGGGTCCGCCTCAGCAGCCCCCTCCTGCCCCCTATATGTATTCGGCCGGAAAGCAGCCGTCGCCTAGTGCCTTGCGCTTTCCGTCTGCACATGAGCTGCTGCCTCCCAACATGAGCATATACGAAATGGCATTCAACTCTAAGGAAGAGCAATACAAGTGGTACATTAAGCTGTTGGAGTCTGTGGGTCAAGAGGCAGCCAACAAGTTTGGCGACATGCTCCGCCAGGTTATGGCCACACTACAGCAGCAGGGTCACCAGCAACAGCACCATCCGCAGGGACACAAGCCACAGCCACCAGCAGTGCAAGGACCACAGATGCTGTCCAATCCACATGCTGTCATGGGGCCACAGCCGCAGCGGCCACAGTACCCGATAATGTACCCAACACAGGCGCAGACGCAGAGCCAGCAGTCGGTGGATTCGACGCCGCCGCTAGACAACTTTAATCAGCAAATTGATCTTGTGTTCAATTCGATTATGAATGGGGCCAATGACATTGCACAGCCCATCTTACGTGACGTGCTCGGCATGGTGGGCGTAGCAACAGCGCCAGTGGGCACGGGTGGAATGCCACTGTCCAATGGCATGATGAATGGCGGTGATTTACAACAGCAACATCAGCAGCAGCAACAACAGCAGCAGCAGCAGCAGCAACAACAACAGCAACAGCAGCAGCAACAACAGCAACAACAACAACAACATCAGCAGCAACAACAGCAGCAGCAGCAACAACAACAACAGAGTCGTCACTTTACAATGATGCAGAACCAGCAGCCACAACAAACACCCTTGGCTATGCCAAAACATGGCCCCAACCCTGGACCTTTGCAGCCGCTAAATATGTATCCTAACCACATGACAGGTCCGGTACCGGGAACAGCTGTCCATCCGGCGACAAGCAGCAACAACTTCATGAACAATAGTAAGTTCGACCTGAATTCGTTTAGCTTGTAAACAAATATATCTTCACTTATTAACACAATGTGTCTATCTCGCTAGCCGGAAACCCCTTGCTTAACGAAAAGTCGTACAACAACTTCAATAGCCACAACAATGCTGGCCACAACAGCAATGGCCTTCACAATAGTGGCAGCTCAGTGCCGCTCTATCGTCGCCAGCCAATGACCGGCAACGGGGGCAACAGCTACAACAATATGCCGGGGCTTTTTGCCGGTTTGGACACTGGCACCAATCTTATTGAGGCCTTGTTCCAAGCTAATAACGTGGTCGCCGAGCACTCGAACAAGTCCGATCATGGACACGGCCTGCTCTACAACAACTACAACACACTTAAGAGTGGACATGATTTAGACTTGTTTGCAGCGGTGCCACCGCAGACTGCCCAGGCCTCTGCCGACACCGCCAATCATCAGCAGTCCTCAGCTACTACATATGCGGCTGTGCTCAGCCAAGGACCGCAGGCAGCCGCAGGACATCAGCAGCAGCAGCAGCCCGCAATGAACTCAGCACGGCCTTTGCATGCATCGAAATCCTCCCAGCCGCCCAATGACCTGGAGAAGGATCCCTTTGCGGCCATACGAGAACTGGGCCAAGCAACTTCAGGCTTTTACAATTACTTTCAGTGAGCACCTGGCGTCGTTGAGTGCGCCGGCAAACGCCACCGCCTGCTGCATGTGGCAACAACGTCTTAAATAAAGACTTTAGAGTCTTAACAGAAAACGAAAAAAAAAAAAACGAAAAGAAAAAAAAAAAACAAAAAAAAATGTAAAATTAGAAAAACTCAAAAACAGATAATGAATTGCTTGTTAATTTTAGCTCTCCCGTTTGCTTTTTTAATCGCAATTAATTTAAATATGTAGATTTAATTATTATTACAATTATTATATATTATATGCATATGTTTAGTAGTTACAAATGCCGCAGCAGGCCGTTCCGCCCCACGCACGCCCTTGGCGCTGTCATTTCGCATGTAGCAGGGTAGCTCTGAGCACCCAGCCCTTGAAACTAAAAAAAAAATATCTTTAAAAATAAAAAAAAAAAAAAAACAAACAAAAAAAAATCAAGAAAAAAAAAGAAAGAAAATTAGCTAGTTCTTAAGGCAATTCAAGAAAGTTTGTATTTTATAATCATTCTATTAGTCGTAGATCATATGCTACGAGAATGTTCGGTTTGGCCTTAGTGCGCTTGAGTTATAAATACATACATTAATTGTACCTTGAGTTTTGTACAGCAGTTGACCATTCGAAAAACTAGAAACTGAAAATTTATCATGTACTCAAATACATTATTAATTACCTTTATTCAAATCTTTAATTTATTTACGTACTTATAACGTACAAATATAATGCTTCATAATTGTACTTTAAATATATATATAATATATATATATATATTGGCTATATGGGTCACCTATTGTATGTATTTATGTACATACGCATGCATAAATGTCACACATATGTATGAATACGTTTTCTGTCGGCTTGACTTGATGCTTTTTGGACATAGAAACTGGATAAGTATGCATAACTCTGCGCCCCCGTCTGGAAATCTCAATTCATTTCGAGCAACTACTTTGACAAAATTAACCTCAGCATGTGGTTTGATTTAAATATAATAGTTCTCAGTAACTCTCTCGGGTTCGATTTTTTGATAGTATGTATGTATTTGGCCAGCGACTTGTATGCATATGCATAGGCGCATGAATGTAATTATATATAAAATCTAATCATTTATATAATAAAAAAATAATTATAAAATAAAAAAAATAAATAAACTAGGAAATATATATATATATATATATATATATATTTAATATTAAATAACGGTAACAAAAAAAAATTCAAATTATATAATTCTATGTATGTCAGTTTGTCAAAACACATTTTATTAAGCACAAATAACTTTGAATACTGATTTGAAACACGAAACGCATCCAAACTACACACAATTCAGAACTGTGTAAAACAATTTATAAAAATACATACAGATAAAAAAAAAACTTTTAAAAATCCCTAAGGGACACCAAAAACATCTTTTTTTTTTTGCCAGTGCTACGCAAATACCTACACATATATATCTTGAACGGGAAAGAACTGCAATATTTGGGTGGAAGCAGATCCTTCAACCTGGTAAGCAGCAGATGGTTGGCTGAGTCGAAAGCTAATGTGATAAAATAATGATGTTTTAGCCGATGCTAAGAAAGTCCTAAACTGATGAGAAAGTGCCGATATCTTCAGCAGGCTAAAGATTTAATACCTTTGCAGACATTTGCCTAGCGGCTTTAGAGATATGTGAGGAAAGATTCTTTCCATTGAGTAATAATTGATAGAATTTGACACACATATAAGTAGCACAGTTAAACTAGTTAAGCTAAAAGTCGAATTTGGTCAACATACCTGGATAAACAAAATATTTGTCCATACAGGAACCTTCTTTTCCACCGATCGTTCCTATATAATATGTTGGACCGATTCGGCCGGTCCCGCCATATGCGCTGCCTGCAACAGAAAGACGCACCTATGAAATGAGATCTTTGCAGCCCGGAAGGACTCTTCAATTCATAATAAAAACAATAATCTGACAGCAGAAAGCCTATCTCGGATGTAGCATATATATGGAAGTTCTTCCATTTGATTTGATTTACCCAATGTACACACATGATAATGAATAATGAATATATATTACATACATCTCGCAATTTGAAAAACATATGACAAAAATTGATACCAAGACAAGAAAATTCGCTCGACATGAATTTGTTCATTAACTTATCATTTCGAGATGTACGTTTTGCAATATTGAACAAAAGGTTTTGCTAGATTTGGTAAGTTTTCTGGCCAGCTCAAAAGCAATTGCCAACGCCAGTTTTCAGGGTAACAAAATCGGGTTTCAACATATATACAATAATTTTCAAATTTAATTTAAACATTGTTTCATTCAAATTGTTTAACTTGAACTTTATTCTATATTTCTTAAATTGCAGTAAAGTGAGGTATTGACACGTTTGACAGGAAAGAAGACACAGTCTAAAATACCCTTGTTTATATAGTTTACAAATATGATCTTTATGTCAAATATGATCTATTTTTGTAAAATATATAATAATGGCATTTAAATCTGCATGTGTTCAAACGTCTTTACGTGCAAATGCAAATGGATGGGCTTATACTATTGTCAAACTTTGTGACTTATCAAGCAGAACTCTTATCGAAATTACATCATTATCTTTAAAAGCTTAAACGGGAACATTTAAGTTGGCCAATTCCTCTTTCACCTCATCGTACAGATCCTTGTAGTCCTCGTTCTGTCGCACCAGCAGAGCCACGGTGCCCCGCTTAACGCCCATCGCGGCGCCCAGGTCAGCGCGACTGGGCGTGTAGGCGTAGGGAATGCCCTTCTCCTCGCAAACAGCGGGCAGGTGGCACATAATGTCTACAGGTGTCACATCGCCGGCAAAGATGCAGATGCTGTGAGTGGGGCACCATTAGATTATTGGAGATATTGAGAGTAATGTGCATTTGGATAGTAAGTCTTACCCGGTTTCGCCCTTGCGCAGACGCGTCTGCACATCCTTCAGACCATTTCGCAAATAGGTTTTGTGTTTCATGGCCTTCTTCACCAATTTGTAGCATTTTTTGGCCAGTTTCTTGCCCGCCATTGGTTTGGCTATGGCGTTAACAAACAACAATTTGTCGTCATAGGTCTCTTCTTCTTTGATGGTGACATTATCGCTGACTTTAATTGAAACATCCGCCGCTTCTGTGTGCTCCAGTTTCACTTTAACCATTTTATTTTATTTATTTTAAAACACGAAAACAAGCCGTTCCTTCAGCTACTAAACACGTGCTAGCAAGTGTGACCGAGTTTTAATTTTCGGTAATAACTAAAATACACACGATTTAGGGAGACCATACTTGTAAGAACAGTGTGGAGTAACGTCCCTTGCCTCTTAGGCGTAAACCTGTTGAGATAACTTCTAAAGGCACTGCGATAAAGCTTATTAATATTCATATCCATTACTTTGTTTTGCAAGAAATCAACACATGTGCTAAATCTCCCGCACATGCTCATATATTTTTGATGTTTTGCAACATTGCCCGTTTTTGGGATTTTTTGCTTCGACCAATAAGGTCACTTTGGGTACTTTTCAAACAATGCAAATGCACTTGCACTTTTTTTTGGAAATTAGTAATCCAACTTTGAAATTGTAACAAAAATAATAACAAAATCATTCCCGCTTATATCATGAGCAGCCTTTGCTATCAACTTTAGGTTATATACAATAAGATCAATCTCGTACTATCCAATTGCTGTGAAAGCCTACGCATTGGGATAACGTGAATGTAAGAATGTTTACGGAAACGAAGAAAATAACGACTGCATTGGGTTTTGCATGACTTTGATGAGCTTGAATACCGTGCATATAATGCAAATGAATATTATTAAACATTAAATTTCATAAACTGTTTAACCTTGAATAGATGTACGTATATGTACATGTTTATGTACATTGTTCACATGCATGTAAATGTAAAAAATGTTTATAATTGTTTGTTCGACACATTTAATTTAGTTTTGCATAGGTTCGATTTGCTCAATACTCCCGTTTGTGTGGCGGCACATACACCTGCTGCTGCTGAGCCTGGCGATCGCCACGATGACGCGTCGTCTGGGGCTGCTGTGGCTGGGACATGTTGGTCAATGGCCTGTTTTGGGCGTCCGTAATCGGCAGAATATCGGATTTTAATACTTCTTCATGGTTTCCATAGCCGAGAAAGTACACCACGCACGTTTTATCCCCGACTGCAGTTATCTCGGCTTCATAGTACTACGGGCATTGGGTCGATCATTAATAAAAGTCGTAGAGTATGCGACTGTGCACTGTGTACTTACCCGTCCATCATCCCAATACTTGGCCATACACAAATCATTGCTCTTCCACACCCAAGCATCGCACGGAGCCAGGTCTAGATTTGTTGGGGGCGATGGTACTGCAACTGGGTGCGGGTTAGACGACATACAGGAAGTTGGGCCCGCTTGTGCAGGAGGCAAGTTATTTGCTGGCTGGGCCTGTGCCGGAGAGTGGTTGGGCGTCACAATGGTTAGTCCCTGGCTCTTCAGCAGGCTCATGGCAAACTCATTTGTCTCCTTGGTTTGGAATCCCATGATTTTGCTGGGATCATAAGTATATCCGTTCGGCAATTGAGTGCAACTGGCATTCGATGGCTGTCGAGCATTCTCTTGCTGCGATTTCTGCTGTCGCTGAGCTGGAAGACTCTTCTCAAGCGACTTTGGAGCCTGATTAAAAGTCGCCGGGCTTTCATATTGCTGGCGGGTGGACTGTCCGCCGCTTTGCCGCCCACCGCGTCTATGCTCACGCTTGGAGGAGCTGAGCTTCAAGTTTGCGGTCTCTGCGACGACTTTGTTCAAGCGATTGTTGAATTCATCATTGTTGTTGTTATAAGAGTTGGCGCCCTTAGCCGCGGGGGCAACAGCGCCAGCTCCAGCTCCACTTGATCCACCGTTTCCTTGTTGACGACGTCGATTGTTGTGATTGCTGCTGGCAGTCCCATTTTCAGCTCGAGTATTTCCATTGCGATGATTCTGGCGTTCGTTCGTGCGCCTGTTGTTCCCCTGATCTTTTGCAGAACTCTCCTGCTTGCCCTCCGAGGAGCCAGCTTTGCTTGATGCCGCATTGTGGTCATGACCATTGCGATTGGCGCTCTTAACATGTGTCGGCTCAGATGGACGCGAGTTGCTCTCATGCTTACGCATGCTGCCGCCACCCCCAGCTCCACCCCGATCGTTGTAGCTGCTGCCTACGCCACGTGACGAGCGGTCGTCGCGTCCAGCCCGACTACGTGCCCCGCCCCGTGAAGGTCGGCCAGAATGCCCGCCACGATTCGCAGCAAAGCTGCTTGAGACATTGTTCTCAAATCGCGTGCGTTCGCCCAAGGTTTGAGTCTTGGTCTCAGCTAATGTTACAGCCGAGGCTTTATAATCGTTTTCATATGGCCTGACAGTCGTCTTCTCGGCATTTGAAATTGGTTTTGCGGATTCACCGGCTGCCTCGGTAGTCGGTGTCGTGTCCGTCGTGCGTAGTTTAGTGGTAAGAAAGTCGAAGAGTGTGGCATTTGCTGCTGGTTTTGCGGCCTCGGCTTCCTCTTTGAGACTGGCGCCACGCTTTCCTTCCCTACCGTTCCTCTCGCCACGTCCGCCCCTTATTGGGGGCTCGCTGTATCCCTCAGCCGCATCCTTGCGCCTCTTCAGATTGAAGAGGGCGCGTTCCAAGTTATTACGTGTCGCTTGCAATGCAGTCTTTGCTTCCTCCTTGCTAAAGCCCTTTTCGAGAATTTTCTTAATATTGTGATCGATAATATTCTGGCCTCCACCGCCGAAAACTTTCTTTACGCCCGCCTTGCTGGCCTCGGCAATAGCTTCGCTGCGCATGCTGTTGAACTCGTCGTTCTCCTTTGCCGGCTTGTCCTTATCCGCATTCGGTGCGAGACTCTTGAAGTTGCGATCAGCATTTGCATCGATGCTCTTGCCGAATGCGACCCACGGCGGCGGAGCAGTCGATCCGCTGAGTGGCCGTCCGCTGCGTGCGTATTTCAGCATTGTGCGGGCGAAGTCCCACTTTTCGTAAAGCGCCTCCACTCGCCCGCCCAATATCTTGAAATCGTTGGGACGCAGCAGCAGATAGCCTTGTATAAGCTGCAATTTCTCGGCGTGAAAGTAAATCTTTGTGCCGGGCGCCACGTTCAGATTCAGCGCTGGCACAGGCTCCAGTTCCAGGGCCTGTAACGTTGCCTGGCCATCGCTCAGCTCCAGCTGCAAGAGCCGCGGCGCAGCCTTCGACTCCTCATTGCTCTTCGGGGCAGAAATGTTTCGCACTCTCTGTACCTGCAGCACAATGCGACCTGCGAGCTCCCCGGAGCTGTCCTCGCGTTTGGTTGGCAATGCGCCGCCTCCGATGTCGCGCAGATCGCGCTGCAATTGGGCCAAAACGGCGATTAATCCTCTTTGTTTAGCTGCAAGCCGGTCGGTCACATTTGGCAAAGCTTATACTCACGTTTAAAGCTTCATCAATTATTTTGCATGGGTCGGGGTTGTCGCCGACGGCGCTTGTTAATGTCTTTAATCCATCCTCGGTAAAGTGCCTGGTAATTTTGTTGATATCAAGTGTAATTGCCCTCTTGGGTGAGTTACTTACCATCCACTCGCCTTCAATTTATTTGACAATTCCATTTTTTCGTGAATATACAATACATAAATGCATATATATTAGCGAGCACAGCACAAAACTAACAAACTTCGCCGCACCGCAGCCTGTCTTCGCCGCGCCCCAATTTCGCCGTAATAATCGATATGCTTAGTAGTAGTAGTATCGTTTACTAGCAATATCGAGTAGCTTCCATGAGGCAATACATTTTTTTTAGCTTAGCTGATACAAAGTCTTCAAACATATCCTTATTTCTTTATATTGTTCTGTTAAAATTCATAAGTCGAGTAACATACCGAATTAATTTCAAAATATTATCTAGCTTGCCACTGCGTACTTGCCCATGGCACGATATATTGGGCTCAAAAATACCAATAGCGATATTTTTCTTTACAACCGTACCATAAATTATATTAATATACTTTTTTTTTTTAATTTAAAAATTTCACATAAACGTCACATTGACCTTGACTTTAATTTATTTTAATATGTCTTTATTTCTGTTCTATATGGTCAATACGTTTCAAGTACGCGCCTAGAGAAAGAAAGCTATCGATAGGTCGGCAGCAATGTCCTAAAAAACGTCGAGACTAAATTTGTGTATTTATCGATACTAATAAATTCTTCGATAGCGGCAACCCATTTCATTTATTCATTGTTGCTTAAGCAGCTGTACGTAACGGTTCAATCTGATTGTGAGCGGAAAGTGAATAAACAAATCATAAATAAGCTTAAAGCTTAAACGAAATAATATATATAAAAAACAACAAAAGAAATAAATCTACAACAGACACCTGTATTTGAACATATTGAACTCAGTCAAACGTTAAGTTCAAAAGTGCGAAAGTTAAGACATTCCTATCAAAACATATTTAAAGTGCTGATCATCGAAGATACAAAATGAATTTATCCTTTGCTGGCTGCGGATTTCTTGGAATATATCATGTCGGCGTTGCTGTCTCCTTCAAGAAATATGCCCCGCATTTACTTCTAGAAAAAATCGGAGGTGCCTCCGCTGGCTCCCTGGCAGCATGCTGCCTGCTATGCGATTTGCCACTAGGTATGTCTCTTATACATATGTATATGTACATGTATATACATATACATTTACATATTCATGTATGTGATTATCTATATATATGTATATTCTTGCTTTTATACAATATTTATTAGACGAATTGAGCACAAAATTGAATGGCTCGGCTGTTTAGATTAGGGCGTACATCGACCCATGATCGTTTGCCTTTTTAAATGCGATATTTTATGTTGATCAATCTATAATACATGCTCTCATCATGCCATCATTCAACTACATTCCTGTCCACATACCAAGCTACATATGTGTGTACGTACATAAATATTTACAACTTACACACACGCCCAACTGTGGCCAGCTGTGGTGTACACTCCCATTTTTTTGGGGGCTCGTCGCTGTCGAAACGAAACATGAAAATACGCCGCAACTTGAATTCACACACACGTACGTACGTATATTTGTGTGTAATATATGTAAAGTGTGACAGGCCCTAAAAATAAACTAACGAGAATGTTGTTTACATTTGTAAAAATACACACACACACGCACACACACACACACACACACACACACACACACACACATATACGACTTATTTGTTGAATTTTCTGAAGGTCGACCTTGCTTATCTGTGAGGGCGTGTTCTGATTCGTAGTTTATTTAGGGACTCACACACATGTAAAACCGTACAAATAATCGTTATTTGTTTTCATTTATTAATTATTCACAAATCTCTTTAAAGCTAAAAAAGGAGTTTTGTTTGTAAAGAAAGACCTGCTCTAAAATATGTTTTACTCTCAATACATACGTATGTACATATGTAGCTGGATGGCATCAATTGAAACCCTTTCTCCCAATTTCGTGCCTTTTGGCGCAAACAATTATATCTCTTTTACATACATACATACATACATACGTGTTTATGTATGTGCATCTGTACATTTACCTGTTGCCGCTGCTGCGGCATCTTTCTGCTTTCTGCCACATAGTAGTAGAAAGTTCGGTGGGCAGTCAGGTAGAATGATTCATGGCTCACCTGTTCCAGATTAACTGCTGCAGTTCACTTTTAACGGCAGTCCAGTTAGAAAAGATGCGGCTTGTGCATGTGTCTGCATGTGTGTGTTAATTTAATTATCAATTGCAGGCGTGTAATTTGCTTTGTTTTCCTTAGATTAATGACTTTCGAACTTTGAAACCAGTTAATGACGGGCACACGAAACTTCTACTTGACTGATATCAGTCATCAGATATATCAGGTATACATGTGTGTGCATGTCTGTATATGTATGCATGTGTGCATGTATGCATGTGTGTAGATGTACGCATGTGTGCATGCATGCATGTGTGTATATGTATGCATGTATTTTGTAAGTCAAAAAGTTATTAGGTCTTTACCGTTTGCTATAGGCATGTATGTATGTATGTATGTATGTATGTATGTATGTATGTATATATGTGCTTAGAATAGACCCCCCTTCAATTGACGTCAATTCTGTGTGGCCTGAGTTTAGCCACTCAGCGAAACAAAGTGAATGAGTTTCCTATTTGATTAGACATAATCAAATATGGAATATAGCGACATACATAAATATAAGAGTACATATAAACAGATTTATAACAAGTGTTTTTATTTACAATAAATTAGCAGCTGTGTTTTGCGCTGTGACGCGACTTATCAGCCCGTTTTTCATTGTGACTGATGAGGTCTTTTTACACTTCTGCGTATGTATGTATGTATGTATGTACTTAAGTTCGGTTCAATAAAAATCTGCATGTGTGTAATTACATTTGTATTTACGTACGCTTCAAAAAATATAATCTAATTTAATTGAAAAAATATCATATATATGTGCAAATGACAGTTAAGGTTTAATTTGCACAGATTGACCGTGTGTGCCAACCAGTGTTGCCAACTGAGTTATTTTCTAGCGTAAATGTGCTATTCTCAGCGGTTATTAGCCGAAAACAGTTGAAATTTGGCTATTTTTAGGCAGCCCAACGAACAAGCCATGGCAACCCTCTATTGGCAATTTGTGCTTAGCAACCGAATTCAGCTATTTTTAGCTATTTACAACATTGGATTCAGCTACTTTTTTGAAGCAACGCTGACGTAACCAGCTGTCTGAGCGACCAATTAAACGGCTTCAGAGTACAGTATGAATTCCAAACAAAACACCACATCCCCTTCATTAGTCGAAACTACCCCCACCGTGAGCCATGTGCATTTCCCAGTTATCCTCTTTCGAAGCCTACCCGCTGTACTATTGCGGTAATTTGTGAATATTATATGTATATATGAGTTTATACAGGTTGCAGAAGGTAGATACGATCCAAGGGAAGCAGATCTAATGCGTATTTGTTACGGGCAGAATCTGACATCAGTCCTTAACTGAATTTGTTACGTTCTTTTGCGATCAATTTATATTAAAATTTCGGGTAATGCTCCCCATACTTATCTAATCAATATTATATCGCCTGATCGGAAGACGGGATATGATTCATATCTTCGCTGTTTTTGCGACAAAAAAATATATATATATATAAAATTGTGAAAGAACATCCAGAATAACCTTGAAATAACGTATACCCTTACACTGATAAGCTGTTCCATTAAGGTGTCATAAAATGGCCAAAAATTTTCCATATTTTAATATTTTGATTTTTTTTTTTTTAATATTTTCGTTTACTGTGCGGAAGCTCGCTTTGGGTTTGAATTAAGGTGGCAATATAAATAAATATTTGTCGATCTCTTGTATTATCTTTGTATTTATGAACGGAATGCGATTGCCTTTGAATTAGGGTCGGAACATTAAAGGCATTCACAAGTCACAAACAACAAAAGGGGATTCTTATCAGCTGGGTTTTCAGAAAGAAAAAAACAGCTGCTGCCACACGCAAAACTATAACATGATGTGCAAAAACAAAACAATCGTTGCCTACGTATATATATGTATATATATATAGAGAGAGAAGTGTGTTTTATAGTGGCTTATCGGTTAAAATGCTCGATGGAGGCCAAACTAACACTTATACAACCCAATCAGCACGAGGTGCACACGTCATTTCCTATCGCCTAACTAGGTAGCCAGCAATCTTGAATTGACATCGTTGACATCAGAAATGATGCTAAAGTGCGTGGACTATATACATACATATGCTAAATACGACTTGATTAATTTAAGATGAACACTAATTGAATGGCACATTTTTCGGTCACATCCCATTATAGGTAGCATGACTTCCGATTTCTTTCGCGTGGTGAACGAGGCGCGCCGGCACTCGCTTGGGCCCTTCAGTCCGTCGTTCAATATACAGACCTGCCTGCTCGAGGGCCTCCAGAAACATCTGCCCGATGACGCACATAAGCGTGTCAGCGGACGTCTGCACATCTCACTGACACGGGTGTACGACGGCAAGAACGTGATAATCTCGGAGTTTGCGTCCCGTGAGGAGGTGCTGCAAGCACTTCTTTGTGCCTGCTTTATTCCGGGCTTTTCTGGAATTTTGCCACCGCGTTTTCGGGGCGTGCGGTATATGGACGGTGCGTTCTCAGATAACTTGCCAATCCTGGACGAAAACACCATTACTGTCAGCCCTTTTTGTGGCGAGAGTGACATTTGTCCGCGCGACCAAAGCTCGCAACTATTCCACCTTAACTGGGCCAACACAAGCATCGAGATATCACGGCAGAACGTCAACCGCTTCGTACGCATTCTGTTCCCGCCGAGAGCCGAGTTCCTCTCAAAGTTCTGCCAGCAGGGATTTGATGATGCACTGCAATTTCTGCATCGCAATAACCTAATCAACTGCAGACGTTGCATAGCTGTTCAGTCCACGTTTGTAGTTTCTGAAACAGTTGCGACATCGCAGGAGATAGAATCAGAGGAATGCCGCGAGTGCAAAAAGCATAGAAAGGTACGACTTATATATATATATAATGGCCCATCAGTCCATAATAATCACCTATTCTCAATGTTTCAGGATGCGTTAAGCTCAAATATGCCGGAAACCGTGTTGGACGTTATACAAGACTATTTGGAGCAGGCTAACAAGGGTTTGGCCAATTGGATCTTTAAGCATCGCGGAATTAAATTGCTTTCGCTGCCGGCTACAGTCCCGATGGACTTCTTTCTGGCCACAGTATCGAAGTAGGTTAATTCGATTGTCCGTTACGGCCAGTTTGATTAATATTCTTTAATTTATATCATTTAGAATCACCACCTTAACACCAAAACTGACAAAACAGATGCGTCAAATAGCTGAAGAGTTTATTGTTCAGCTTAATAATGCCATGACAGTTCGTTTTCTCAACAAGTTCTCGGTAAGTATTTACCTTTGCCCCTGTTGAGTATACAACTAATTTCTAACCCAAACGCACAGCTCTACGATCAGCCACACTTTGATGCAACCGGCCTTCTTCACTCCAACCATTTGTATAACCCACATGTTTCAATTCTTGTCGATAAATGGTAATTAAGTTTGCAAAACCCTAAATTAACCTATTGTCCTAACTTTCCACTCTTACGCAGTGATACAACACCTTTAGATAGCGATGTCGGGCATGTCATTGAGATGACTGCGCATAACGACGCGCTATATGCGTACTATTACACAGATAATAATACCAACAATATAAAAGTGACCGAAATATTCGATTTTGATGACATGACGAAGCATGAACTCTCTACCGATTTGCAAGTCTACAATGGGTCAGTCGATGATCATGAGGTTGCGCATCAGAAGGGTTATAATCCAGAAGTCAGCGAATGGAACGGCATTGAATCGGGTTAGTAGTCAAATCTTGCATCGCAAAGGTTTTTATAATAACTCAAACTAACATATATTGCAGTTCAAATTATGCCAACGAAACCTGAATTACACGACGTCGCCTTTTAAAGCCCATCTCGACCGCACATTGTAACAATTTCCAAACCACTAAATTATTAACATTTGAGTATTTAAGGTAAATTGGCTTTATTTATGTTTATTGAAACTTGTTGGCAATTTGGATGAATATGAATTCATTTCCCTCAATTGTTATACCACACAAACAATACATAAATAACTATTATTTAGTGGACTCTTTAATCACCTCCTTACTTTCTTTTCAGACTATTTTATAGACGAACATACGCCGAATACTAGCCCATTGGCGACGCGTATCGCGTGACCGTAGTCAGTTTTCCTGAGGCTGAACAAGGTTTAACCGAGTTGTACATAAATATATGTTGAATACCCAAAATTGTATATGCTTCAGTTATAGTCTTTTTTTATAATTTGTAACGCAACGAACCCAAAGTGGCTTGTAGCCAAGCATTTGTTTGCTTTAAAACATATATTATATTATAAAAACCTGAGTACCTAATTAACTTATATTAAATAACCAAAATGTACAGTATGACCTACTTTTAAGTTACAAAAAAAAAATGTATAATGTTATAAGTTAATGAATTATGTTAAGGTGGTATGTAATAGAAGGAAACAAAATAAAAATACAAAAGCTAAGAAAACTCAATGATTGAAAAGTTGTTAAATTTATTGTTCCCATCAACAGATAGTTATTCTACCCGTTCGATAAGTTATTTATATTATATACCCATCCAGTAAGAAAAGCTTGTGTATATATAGTTCTATTACCCAATCAAAATGGATTAAAAAAGCTATATTGGATTTGCCCAAATGTATATTCTATCTAAAAGGTATGTCCATCCCATAGATATATATATTTTCGATCGGAACGATGAGTTTAGTTGATTTGGTCATGTCCGTCTGTCGCGTAGTTTTTGAAAACTATACCTATTGCAATGAAGATTGCATCTAGGATTCAAGACGTGCAATCTTCATTGTAAATTATTGAAACGGAAACAATTTTCATACCTGTTTTATTTGATGAGTATTATGTACGTACAATTTGGTTCACTGCAAATTTGGCTGTCCACACTAGACTAAAATGAAGGAGATGGAAAACACTTTACAATGAGCTTCGAGCTGACATTTTGCTTTCCCGACGACTTGCACTCAGTTTTAGATAAAGTCGCTCATTCTGAGCCATACACGTTTCCACAAAATCAATTATTTCTGGACTATGTAGCTTCTGAGCAATTTTGAGAGCTTTTCGCAAAACTTCTTTTGTGCGCTCAGTTTTGTTAAGAGCTGCACTCGACTTGACAATGATAATGGTGCTTAGGAAACTCCATAAGTAGCTGTTGCAATTTTTAGTTTCTAAGAAAAGTTTTTTTTTTTTTTGTAGTTTTGTAGATTATTTAAATAGTTAATAAGGACTTGTCTAACCTTGAATTGCCTTGCGAGCAACAAAACCGCACTCATCATAGCGATTGAATTGAAGATGAATGCTAGCAATTTGGTGAAGTAAATAGCACTTTTCGATTGAGTGTTTTGCGAATATCATGCGTTTCTCCAATCGCGCAATCATTTGTCTGTAAGAAATGAAATTCTATAAATTGTTTTATATACAACGTAGTATTACCTCGATTTTGTGATGGCGGGGTCTACAATATCCTGATCCTGATGTGTGGATCGGTCTCCAAATACAAACTTAGAGATTTCCATTGTTTTATTCATATTAAGGTGCAATAAGTGGTGAAGAGGATTTCCAGTTGTTTGCTTAAAGTTTTTAGGCACATAGTACTGCTCGGCCAGAGCCAAACCCAAAGTGTTGTATACTTCATTAATGAACTCAATCTTCCATGGCATTATGCGATTAGTTTTCAGCACAACATAGTTTCCCATTATCTCCTCGATATAACTGGCAAGTCTCTAAAAATATAAGAAAAAATACGTGAATAGCTTCTTTTAGAAAATTGTATCAATATTAATGGACACACAGATATCACACAACAAAATTGTCTGAAATATTATATTATATATATTATACAGACAACAAACAAAGCTCCAAAAAACAGTTGCAGTGGGAAAACCTCAGCATATACATACTACATTTGTCTTTGGCATGCAAATGGGCAAATTTTGGCAACAGCATGAAATATTGTTAATTAGTTCAATGAAAATGGTCAAAATTCAACTGGATCAGTCAGAATAATTTTGCAGCATATATCTGTTGTTATTAGAAACAATATAATTCTTACCGTCAAATTTTTTTCTGTACGAAGACGTCTAATAGTTTCTAAAGCAGTTATCATATTTCGACGTGTCTGGTACTGTATTCTAAAGAGCAGGGCTTCTTGGAACTTGCGCAACCGGTCCATGTTTGCATATTTTTTGTACCGCACATAGTATATCGGAGAGCGAGCATGTATCATTTTCTAGGGTCATACAAACTGATTACATTTTAGGTTCAATAATAAATGTTTATTAAGGCATACCAAAAACTTCTTAATGACTTCATATTGATTTTCAGTTAAAGATCTTAAGACGCCTTTGGAATTTTTGCACTGGTCCAAGAGTAAATTTGGATTGCTGAAATCATAATACATGCATGTATATTACAAATAATGTCTTTTCGCTTACAATTAAAATGTTTAGAAAACGTACTCTCTTAAGTTCTTCAGAAATAGAATGTCTATCCATGTTCTATCTATGTAAACTTGATTACATATATCAAATGCACGCTTTCTTCTCGCTATTTCTAGTGGGGACAGTATTTGTTCCTAAATGCATAAAACAATTAAAGCCAGTTTGGCACTTTGATATAAGAAGAAACAAACTTTTATTTCTGGAATGCTTAAGATATCGCATTTGCCTTGTTCCTTTAATTTTTTCCAGAGCGGGCGATTATCAACTCTCGCTTTTTCATTAAGAAGTTCCTTCACGAGGGACATGACATTTTCATTATCCAAAATAAATGGGCTCAATCCATCGCCGCAAGCGTCTTTTATATTCTCATCAACCTAAGAAATATTTAGCTTAAAATATAGCGTAAAAATGGTAAAAACTTTTTTTATATATTACATACCACATGCAATCGATTTTCGAAGGCCTTCGTCTTGTTGCCCGTAAAGATACGTGTATTATTATATAATTCTGCTTTGGCATTTTCAAACTGGTTTAGCTCGTACAAAGCATCGCAAACTTCCAGATTAACTGGTGCATTTTGCACAGATACATTTTTTAAAAGTCCTTAATAAAATAAAAGCGTTCAAAGATTAGCTCTTATAATTTTCGAGGCAAAATAAAGTCTTAAAATCAATATAATTGGACACTTTCAGGACATGTTTTTTCTTCCAATTCACAATATAACTCGTTTACACATTTCCCACCCGTGATAAATCGATTTAACACAGAAATTTTAATAAGATAGAAGTCGACCGGATATAACGTGAGCCTAAAATAAATGTATCTTAAAAAATGTGGTGATTATCAAACAGCTTAAGTAAAACTTCTCCTAGAAACTGAAGATTCTCTGAGATAAAATTGGCCTCACAAGCGAGTCGATAATTCTTATTTATGTATAAATTCACACTTACTTTGGGCTTCCCGGCTATCTTTTAGTGCGCTCTCTATACGTGCAGTCTTACGCCTACTCTGACTGCGATGGTAGAGAGTCGCATGATCATTTGGAGAGAGCTTAAGTGCCTTGTCATAATAGTTCATTGAAATACTTTCCCTGCGTCGTCGAGAATAGTATTTTCCCCAGTCCTTATATATTCCCTGCTCCACTTCCGGACTCCAATCTATTTTCTCCCATACTGGAATAGCTTCTTGAATACCAGATTGTGGTGCTCCTGTTAGTACAATGGACGGCATGGTTTTTTTTTTTTTTATATTTTATTTTTTTATTTTATATTGTTTTTTTTTATTTTTTCTACTTTTTTTCTTTTTTGTTTTTCCTTTTTTGTTGCTCTTCAACATGAAAAGGAAACATAATGAGCATGAGATCTGAAACTGTCAAATAAATTAAATTCTGATGATTTTAATTCCAATGGTGTACAGATTAGGCATGTTTGTAGCCCCGAACCTATTGAAAATTAAAAAAGGAGTTGAGAAAATCACACGGTATCTCCGCATCGACTCTTACTTGTTTCTTCAATTGTGTTCTATGGGAAATGACAGCCAGCGGCATATATATATTTTGTTTAACTAGTTTACTGGAACCATACAAATAGATGGAAGGCCCGTGAATCATCATAAGAAATATTAAACAGACATGTGATGTCTCCTTCTTAAAAATATGATAGTACCTTGTGTAAGAGTATAAAAATCAGCAATGCTTGACGATGCATTATATTATACATATTGCCCATAGTATATGCCTTCCGATATCAAATTACAGCTCAAACTCGACTTTAACACGTTTGTTAACATGGTTTTCAGCAAGAATTCAATTGATGAAAATAACTTGCTTTAAATTTATTAAAATGCCATTTTAAAAAATTAATAATTTTACATGTTTTATAAAAAGTTGTAGAAAGCAAGTAAAAATGCCTTTACAAATAATGAAGCCTTACTTTACTGTCGACCGATGCGTCTCATGACAATTAGGTAAATGTCTAAATCAGTATAGACTTGGATCTTTCAAATCAACATATGGGATTTGAGATCTCTTTCAATGCCTTACACATATCGTGATGAACACCTTGGGGCATTCTTTAGACACTGTCTTAAGCTAAGAGTTAATTAATTCATACGGTACAGCATCTGAGTCTCAATATCAAATTACTATCTTTAAAAGACCTTGCTCTCTTACTAAAGCCTGTAGCTATACTGATCAAGAGTTGCATGTCTACGTATGTATATTATACATTTTAATAGAATTGATATGAAAGCGACAAATATCAGCAAAAGTTATCGCTTGATTAACCACAAATAGTCTCGCCAATATATAAAAGATGTAGCATATTTATTATGAGTCGTTAGTCTCTCGAACGGCAATATTCGAGAAGAACTAAACATCGAGGCATAAACTTTAAACCTTAATGGTTGTAAGCGTGTGCCCTCATTATAGTTGGGATTTTTTAGATCAGCAGTTATTGATATATATATATCGTAAATCTTCTACTGGCCTACTAAGTCTCAATATAATGGGAGTAAAAACCTCAGTATAACTTATGTGTGACTAAATTTAATCAATAAACCCAATGGAATCTATATAAACTAAGCCAAAGGCAACCCAAGGAAGAAGCGGGATGTGCCGTGTTTAAAGCGCTATTCATCGCTCTAGTTGTATTCTAAATTAAATAACTTGTTAACAGAGACGCTGAATATATTCAATACTATTCACGCAAAACATACAATGGATATAGATCAAGTGCGATCTAGATCATGAAAACAAGTCAAACTAGGAATTTCTTTAGTGATCTTTCGAATGGACATGATACACGAGGGAGTCCGCATAAGAGATCGCACTTGAGCCTCATCAAAGTAGAAACCTTTAGTTTTTCAACATCGTTACGTGATATATACATAGTATTAAATTTATTTTATGACATGTCACGTCCAACAGCGACGCAATAATTGGCAGAATGCCAAAATATTGATGTTTAAAAACATTTGAATCATTTTTGTTAATGTTAATGTGTTACAAAAACACAAGTGCAAAGAAAAAATTAAGAATCTAAAACAAGCAAATATTTTGTGCTGAAAACAGGTTTATACATTGAAAACAATTTTATCGACATAATTTAATATACTTAATTGAAACATCTAGTTCAGTGGAAAGGTGACATCAGGTTTGATAGATGCAGAGTTGTGAACTACCGAAACGCATAAGCGGTTGTTGTAGCTCAAATCACGAAGCAGCTGAGAAACATAGGATAAATGTGACAGCTTCAAGACGTAAACTCTTATTAAATATCACTTACCTTGGGCGTAACAAAAAGATATTGTGCAGAACCCTCCTTAGTGGCCTCTTTTAAAAGTAAATTAAAAATATGGCGTTCGTTTTTAGCGTCCATGCCTTGATTAATCTCATCAACGCACCTGCAAAACACAATATATTAAAAGTTAGCAAATTTTATTATTAACAATCTTGGTCAAAGCTTTCAGGAACTAAAACTACAAATATAGATTTCAATGTAAGCAGCCCATTTGGAGGCAGTGAAACACCTTGGTAATCATGAATTAGAAGGATAACACCTATGCCTGGTATTTCGAAGTCGGCCCTGCAAGGATTACTATGGACACTCCTCATAGGAACTTTAAACAATTGTTAACTAATTAAACATAAGCTTAACTTATTGTGTAGCTAGTTGTTTACCTGAATGGCACATGTGTAACGTGCTGTAATGACAAAGAATAGATTGCAATGGCCACGGCACGTTCTCCACCGGATTGAACATATTTATCCAGAGTCTGTAGCTTTGCATCCTTCCTATACTGCACCATGATTTGTATGCCATACGAATCAAAATCGTTCTGAAAAAGTATATAGACAAGTATATAGTATATAGATTATAAGGAACTGAACAGGAATTGCCTGTGCGATCGGATACATAGTAAAATGCACACTTAATACTTATGTTATTGTGCACGGAGTACAGGTTTAATTTCATACCTTGTCATTTCTCGACAAAACAACTTCCCCAACATATGCTATTGAGTCCATGAATTCGCTGAACTTTTTGTTTATTGTCTCAATCAATGCGGTTAGTTGTGGTTCCCACTTGTTGTATAAGATTGATATTTCGGCTTCTACATTTTTTTCTTCATTTGATTTGCCTTCGATGAGTTTCTTTAATTGTTCCACCTCGTTTTGGCGCTGACGAAAATCCGCAATTGCCTGTAATAATGGAAAATGATTTGAGACTTTCTAAAGTTAAGCACAATTTTCTAAATCAATATTACCTCAGAATTTAAATTCTTCATGCACTCTAATCTAGCCTGAAACTCGACTATAGCTTCGTAAATTTGTTCCACATTTAGGTTTGATAACTGTTCAAAATCTTTTTTAAATGGAAAATCGTTACTATTGGGCAGTTGGCCATTGCAAAGGCGCTGCACTTCCACTTTTTTTGATGCAATATCCTTAACTTTGACTTGCAGTGATGCAGATAACTTGTCGACTATATTCTGCAAATGTAAATACGTTAGGTTGCGGCATTGTCCTTTTAAATTGCACTTACAGAAGCGTTCTTAAATTGATCTTCACTCTCCTTGAGCTTATTAACTTGAGATTCATATTGCTGGTTATGTGCACTTTCTAATGTTTCGCTCAATTTCTTTGTCTGCAGTAATTTGTCTGTGCACTCTAGAATCTTGATCAATTTTCTCTCGATTTCGAATATTATTCTTATATCCGAAAGCACGGACTTTTTAAAAGTTTCTTTGAGTTTATCCGTAGCTAAAATGAAGAAATGCATCAAAAACTTGAAAACCTTGATATTTGATTTACATACAAGTGAATGACTTATTGATTGTGTCGATTTTTAGCTGTAGCTTTTTCACTTCATCCTCCAAATTACTATAGTGCGCCAATTTCTGTTCAATTTTTCTTTTGGTCTCTCCTTCCTGGCGAAGAACTATTTGCAGGCGGTCGAATTCATTATCGATCTCTCTTAAATTGTTTCTAATTTGGTCCTTTTCAAATATGGATTTGTTGTGTCTGAAAATATATAATTAGTATTCGTGCCATTATAACAGTGCAAAATATAATAAAAAATCGAATAAAGTTTATTTTTACTCGCCTTTCTTTTAGAGACGTCAATTGTTTTGAATCAATACTAATTAGCTGGTTTTTTCTTCGAATTGTGCTCTCGGTAAGTATAAGATCAGATCGATATCGTGATGTTGTCACAGTAAACTTTTTAGTGCCTGAAATAGATGAAAGATGAAAGAAGAAGCCTTAGAGATAATTCTCATTCCCTATGCATTTTCTTTGTGCCCAAAACAAATTTATTAATTTACGATCATCGATTACTTACCTCCGAAATAAATTCGAATTGATTTGGGAACGCAGGCAGTAAAATTACTAACTTCATCTTTGCCAATGGGAATATTATGAATTTGATAGCTTCCGCAAAGCTTGTTTATTAGTGGTATCGGCCCAGATACCAGATCAACAAGATACGCATCGAAGCCCATTTGCCTGTGATTAAAGTGATTACTACGAAATGAAGATTAGTCGGCTAATAATGCTTACCTAATTTCTGAAATTGGAACAGTAGACGTAAACATGCACGTGTCTGCTGGGGCGCAGTACATAACATTTACGGATAGCTTCTGCTTCACGCATAATTCGTTAATAAGATCAGACATGTCACTCTTGTCCTCACATGCAAAGGCATATAAGTCGCGCTGCCTAACAACGTTCTCTAAATACATGGCTCCTTCCTCACTTTTAATGCTCAGCTGAAACAAAGGAGACACTAATTTACTCTACCAATAAAGATAAAGAATATACAGGTCTTTGGCAATGCTCATTTTGCCACTGGATAAACATTAACAAATAAATGCAGCACCCATTTCTACAAACGGTCGTTTATATAGGTACATACCTCAAATACCATGGGATCATATATGCTACACTTATATTTATGTTTATTTTGGGCTACCCAATTCATAGCTTTGACCAAGTTCGGATTACGAAGGCGCAGCTCCTGAAAATTGGTTTAAAAAAAGGTAAGCATATAAAATATAAGTAGCTTTCTTTACCTACTTCTATCTTTTGTGCTTTGATGTTTTGCAATCGCTCTATCTTGTGACAGAGAGCTGTAATTTCGGGAATTTTTTCATCGTTCAGCATTGTTTCAAGTTCTCTTCGCTTATTATACTGGTTCATTGTCGTCTCACGAGTTTTTTGTATCTTTTTCTTTTGTATCTCCAATTCATTTAAAACCTCAGATTTTTCATTGTTAAATTGCTGCAACTCGTGCCGTTTAGTTTCCACCAAATATTTTATTTTATCCACTTCGCTTATACTTTTGGCCGACAGCTGAATATTTCTCTGTAATACACATACTAATATTAGTTACATAGCACTAAACATAATCAAATAAACCAACCTCTAAATCGCATTTGCTTTCATTAATTTTGTTTTTTATGGCTTCCAATTGAGAAGTTAATTCTCTTTTCGTAACCATGGCTTGAGTTATTCGCCGACTCTGAATGAAATGAATTAATTTTAACATTTACAAAGGTCGAATTTTTTGAACATACTTTTTCAATTGTTTTTTCCTTAAGTTCTGCATTTTTTCTTGAAATTCCTTCTTGTGATCGCTTTTCAAGTTCATACGCGTTCTTCAGACTTTGACAATTTTCTTTCGCTTTATCCAATTCACTTTTATAACTATCGATCTTTTCTTCAGCCAAAGTTACTTCAGACCATAATTTTTTCGCCTTATAAACGTTTAACTTCTGTAATACTTCTTGGCGTTCCTGGTATTGATCTACCGAAATCTGTAACCTGTAATGAAGTTTTTTAATTATTCAAAAAGTAGCACGTACGTATATTCAGAAAAAAGAACTTACTGCTCCAATCGTTTTTGTTCTTTTAGAAGTTTATCGTTCTCCCTCTCTCGGTCTGCATGAGCGCCTAATTGCTTTATTCGCATATTTTTCAGATCGATAAAGTTCTTTATCAACTGATTGTCGCACACGGAGGACATGGTGTTGACTAAAAGCTCTTGCGGATTCATTTTAGAAAAGTCCTAAAATTGTAAGAATTGTTAGCATAATACTGTACTATGGACTTAGTCCTTGAATTGTAAAGATGGAAAATATAATAATAAACTAGAATTCTCAGAGCTATGGCCTTGGGTTTTCAAGAATTACAAATATATAGAATGACAAGGAAAACATACCTGAACACGATCCTGTGGTAAGAACTGGCACAAATTGCTGACTTGAATATTATAAGTTGCAATAATGGCCAGATATTTTGACTTTGACAACTCCTTGGAGTTAACAAAATATCGAGATTCTCCATTGTGATTTATCGTACGCTTGAAAGCTTCGACAGAGTCCTTTTGTTTTCCATAAATTGTGATTACAATAGTTGCAGAGCTTTTACTGCTTTTAATATAATCAGAGATACTAGAGGACCGATCCAACAACTGTGGATCACCGCCCAGTCCCAATATAATGGCTGATACAATTGTCGACTTGCCCGTTCCATTTGGTCCTGTCAAAACGTTTAGATACTCTTTGGGGAAGTATGTTATTTCCGAATATGAGCTGAAATAGAAATATATATAAATACAAATTCCAAAAGTAATTTAGATGCACAGAGAATGATATGAAGACGAGTTTGCCTGGTTGTGCATTGTACCCAACTATTGAGGTCGGAGATGTTTCCTTATGTTACAGGACATACATATGTATGTCATTGTATCACGATATTATATAATTGCCATAGGGAATGATTGGTCGGAAATTGATATATAAATCTTATCAACATTGGAACAAAAATTGAATATTTATATAGAGTACACTAGCACGTCTGCAAAGCCGCAAGCCATGCATATTGTTTACAAGGGTATTCAGTCTTCTGCGTGCCCAAGTTAGCTGTTCTTTCCTCTTTATAACGGTTTGTGTATTGTCAGACATGTACATGTATGTGTATATGTGCAGTGTATAAGCAGGCCGGGCCAATTTGATTGGCCCGGCGTTTCCTGACCTTTCTGTAGTAAATGCGCCAATGCATCAGCTGTTGCCTCAAGCGTATTAAAATACATGCAGATGAGAGTTTGTGCAGATGCGACGCAGACCTCGCAGTCATATTCAGTAATTTTATTACACAAATCAAAGTGCGTTTGTGGATAAACATCCATTTGCACACATTATGTGTCCACATATGAATATATGTACAAGACGTTCTTAACAGACTGGCAGAATAACTTGTGCGCCAATTCACTTACACAAAATCTTTGCAATACACAGATTGAATTCTTCCAATCTTTTGTGTTGGCTTAAGTTGGCTGGAGCTTTCCATGATGCCATTAGAATAGTTAAAAATTTGTAAACATAAATTCTTAGCTTGCTTAATAATGGTAAACAACTGTCGATTGGTTCAAATACGCGGTACATTTACAAATACAAAGAACCAACACAGTCAAGATAGTGGCGATTTTTAAATAATGGAATTGGCACTGGAATCTGGTATTTATTGTTCCTATTCTCAAATTAATCGAACTAGGTAACAATATTACCTTTTTTTCGGATTAAAAAATAATAAATGAATGGAATTTCTAATATTTAAAATCTAATATTTATTTTAGCTTTACTTAAGAGGTGAGTCAGCACTTTTGATAGTTTCTCGAGAAGCTAGTTATGTTGCATTTAAGAATCACAGCACGTCAAAATGAAAGCAATTTAAAGCTAGGCAGTTCTATAGAATATTGCTTTTTCGGAATTCCAACAAGCAGCGATTGACGTCTGCATGTCAACTTAGTAGATTTACATATTAATGCTTACCTTATCCGAGATTTTTGAAATAAGCCTTTCAGAAGATGTTGTTGGCGTTGTATGTTGTTGTATGTTTTCGCTGGCTACTATACTTGTTTGGGACACTCCAGTGGTTTTTTTGCCCCGTCAAGCTAGAAACCCCATTCTCAGACCTGTTTGACTACATTGGGGTACTCTGGTCCCAGCTTTTTAGGTGCGTTTACTTGTTGTTTTATGCTCTGCATGAAACCTGTCGAGTGGTCTGAAAGTGGACTAAACCTTGGGCACACGTGATTTAAGCATACAAGGTACTCCCGAAGATACGCACTGGGGTCACTGGTCTATCATAAGGATCGCCGAATTCTCCTACTGCTGGGTTCGCTCTGGAAATCGGCTGCCACCGGTACAATCTTGGATCGATGCTGTACCGAGAACTGTGTCTGGAGACCATTGAAGAGGTCAGCCTGCACAATAGCATATATATCGCCCGGCTCTTAAGACTATACTTGTATTTTATTAGGTGGTAGCTATATATATATTTGAGACCAGAGCTCGTTCGGCGTTTGCTCCTCGTGGGACTCTTCGGTGCACTCGCCGTGGCACGGTTAGGTGTAAGTGCTTAGACACTTGTGTTTTGAGTTGCAATCCGTGTTCAACAGCGATCATCGAAACGATTTGTCCCTCCACTGTTCATGCCTGAAACGATGCTTTTTAAACGTATGCAATTAGCGCTGCATTAACGGCCCTCGTTGGCTCCCGGCTATAATTCTTCCAGTAAGAGAACCGCTCCTTGGCTGAAAGCTCGTCATCGCAGGTTACCTTAATCCTACGCAGCTACCAGCCCGCAACCAAGGACTGAGGTGGTGGCCTACCCTGTTCTTCCAGTTCTGCCAAGAAGCAGTCTTGTTGCGGAAGATCTACTTTTTGTTGTTATCAGCAATAAGGACACCAACAAGAACCATTTTATCCATGGAACTAGTCCGTACGGCGACGACCCTGGCGCAAACAAACTTTAATTGGAGGATATACTCGGCGCGTCGTAGTCCTTCATGCGCCAGATTTTTGCTTTCGCGTGTAACAGGGCAGCCAGGTTGCGTGCTAGTTGCAGCCATTCCAGTCTTAGAAACTGGTTGACCAACCAGTTTTCTATTATGTACACCTTCCGCTATGAGACCCTGTTCCGTTGGCATGCCGAGTACCGTCTGAAATTCTCTTCCCACTCAAAACAAAACCGGTACATTTTAGACTGGGAAATGTTAAGATTTGATTTATGTTTTATATTTGCTTAAAATACATTATTTATGCAAAACAATATTTAATGAATTCACGTTTGAATGTTTATTGCTTGTGTTCAATTCAATTTTAAGCTAATGTGCTTGCGGATCACACTGTAAAAGCCGCACTATTGAAGGATCACTTTTTGCCCCTTCTATAAATTCATCCAGGCTTAATTTACCGTCTTTGTTTCTATCCATTTGACGAAAAATTTTATCCGTCCTTTTCTCGGGTGTGCTTTCATCTTCGGGCATTTTCATGACCGATCCAACCATTTTATATATTGCCTAAACAAAATTGAAGTATAACGTATAACTTATTTATATTTAGCAATAATCTTAACGAAACAGAAACAATTTTAATGCCGTTTTAAAATAAAAGAATTGAAGAATTTAATACTTATATTATTTACCGTAACAATTTCAAGCATTTCCTGCCGCGATATGTATCCATTTCCATCTAAGTCGTACATTGAAAATGCCCATTTCAGTTTTTGCTCCAGTTTTCCACGGGATGTTACACTTAATGCGCATAAAAATTCCCTAAAGTCAATAGTTCCATCGCCATTTGAGTCGAATGTTCTAAAAACATGCTCTGCAAACTAAATATAATTTTTGTTAAATATGTTCTTACACTTTGCGGAGGATATCAATTGTAATCGAATTAAAGGTGGGACATCCGCCTAATGTACACAAATAATATCATGTGCGTCTGTCTGTGCCTATGTCAAAACTAAACACCACATGTCTAGCAGTCGGGTGCATCAGGCTACAGATCTGATTTAAAAGATTGGTGCGTTTGAAACTTTGTGCATTTAAATTATCAGCCTCCAATGTTTGAAACATTTTGACAGTTTATCGGACACAAGTTTTGATCTATCACGTTTATACCTTAATCGGACTACCATGTGACTATACCCTATACTATAGGGCGTTACAATATTCCCACCAATAACGCTCAAATATCCATCTTAATGTGAGTTATCCTGATTAAACTTGGCATAGTTCCGCCTTTTTCTGAAGCCCTTAATAGAACTAACTCTTCATTCCTGTTTCGTCAATAAAAAAGCTTGTCGGATTCATAAGTAATTGGTAGCACTACCCATCTCCTATATGTACATCACATTTTGAAACAAAAGATTTAAGTGTATGCGCTGTGTAAATTATTAATGGAATAAAAGGCACTTTACCTTACTTGCATCGCCATATGGAAAAAAGTTTCCATATATCTTTTTAAATTCTTCTACCGACAAATGACCACTAGGGCAATCTTTCAAAAAACCTTTATACCATTCTTGAATTTCAGCATCTGAAAAATATAAAAGAAACAGTATATTATTAATTTTAAGAATTGTAAATTGCCTTTTTTGTTAGTATGGAATGCTAATAAAGTGGTAATAGTGTTCTAATTGGAAGGATCCCAACGTCGAATTGCCATTACATGCTAGAATGCTTTTGAGCTTCCTTCTTCCATAGACAAAAACACAGGTACACCACTTTTTGAGCAGCTAATGTTGCGGTAGTGCATCAATGGGCACAAATGAATACCAAAGCCTTCTTTCCCAAAACGAAGGTGCACTAGGTACGACCTCTAGAGCCTTAAAGGCAGAGAAATGAATTAAGCATTTTGGAAAGCGTCGTGATTACATTGTTACCCCTGATATTTGGATTTCGGATGAGACCCCAAAATAGCAAAGCAAAATGAAATTATGCTTAAAAATAATGAGAAATCAAGATGTTGCGGACATATACCAACAGGAGGACAGCAAAGCCAGTAAATTGACATGGAAGTACAGTCGTCTTAGAAAAAGATTTCAATTTGTTAATGAAAGAAAACTCAGACTTTTAACTTCATCGATAGGAAATAAAATCTTTAGCGGGTAACTGGATTACCTGGACATATGTAATGTCTCAATGACCTTTTAATATGGTTTTTGAAATTAATAGAAATTGATCAACTTACCTGTGAATTCTGTATTTTGTTTTAGATCTTCCAAAACTTCAGGCTTGAGTTTACTATTTTGCTTTCCCATTTTTTGAAGCTGATTTCATTATAGTGGTTTCTTGAAATATAAAAGTAAGTAATATTTTTAATGCCTTATATAAAATCAATAAATGTAATTCATTAAAATAGCACAGGTATGAGAAAATTCATATAGAATATTCCAATCACAACAAAAGACTAACTAGCATATCAAATTAACACCGGACCCTATCCATCTGACAAGAAGCTTATCTCGAGTTTCTTACCGATCTTGACTTTAGCACAACGATCAGGACTCCGCGTTACATGCGTTAATAAAGTTATTATACCAATATTTTATGTATTGAATTGTTAGTCCCTACCTGGGAATATTAAATAAATAAATGATTCTTTAAAATGTCAAATACTAAATATGTCACTATTCTTTACAGTAAACACAATGGATTAAGCAAGACCCCTTTAGAACCGAATATACACTTGCCCTTACGGATTTTGGGTAATAAACAAAATGTTATCGTGCTCCGCCTATACAAAAGATATTTATCGCAGCTCCTTATTACGATATTTGCCTTCAACTAAACAAAACTTGAGCTCACTGCCTATTGTACTTCCTCAGAAAACTTGGTTGCTGCCAGCCCAAGAGCAAGGCTCACAACAACAACATACACTTCAGTGTATTTTGAGTGTTCGCCTTGCGAAAACAATGCTGGTCAAGAATCCAAAGCACGCGCAGCAGACTAAGTATGTTCAAATATTCTTGTTCACTTTACTTTAATAGTCTTCGGCTTATGCCTGAGAAACTTTTCATCAAAACCAAGATATATCGCTAAAAATTGAAAGAAAAGAAGGTTAAACACCCCTCCACGTTTACGAAAAATTTTAAAAATAACATTATTAATGTACAACTGCTCTCGTAAATATTTAAGTCGTGCTCAAGCCGTAAATAATATAATATATCAAAATACCCAAGGTATACAATGAGAACGCAAAAAGGACCTTATTGGACTGGGACCTTAGTTGTTAACAACTTTTTCAGTTCTCATAAGTAATCGCACTATACTCGACTTATAGATAGATATCGCAGATTTTTACAGTGCTGGAACTGAATCAACATATTCGTTCCAGACGTGGCTTAAAATGTAAAGTAGTCATTGAAACAAGTAACCTGATATTCAATATTTTTATATAATTTTAGTATAAGAAATATAAATTAAATATTTATACATTTCATTACTGATTTCATCAAATACACACATATTATGGGATATAATTATTTAAGGGGCCAGCATTTTAGACAACTCTTCATCCTGCAAACATCCTTTCAAAAATTCATCTTGAGTTAATTGACCATCGTTATTTTCATCCATTTTAGCAAATATATTTTTTGCACGCTCCTCTGCAGAATCAGCGGGACGATTTGATGAGCATGCTCCTAGCATGTCATAGATTGCCTGAAAAAATTTTACATCAAAATCAAAACAATTGATGACGATTAAAACAATGCAAGTATAGTTTTGTGTGAACAGTTTTATAAGATGCTTAGCCAAGCCTAAAAATGTCTCAAATATGCTCCTGGCCGCCGATGCAATACAACATAGAAGGACCTAGGACTACTATTGAATCCTGCACGGATATGGGCATCAGCTGCAGTAAGTAGTAAGTCAGCAGTCCTAAGCGTTATTTCTGGATTCCGGACGGTATCAAACGAGGCAGCCACAGTATTGGTGGGCATGCGGCTAGTAGCATCATTGGGAACTTATCAGGAAAGATAAACCGCGGAGAGCGAAGGGACGTGGCCCCACAAACTAATTCCCAATCTAGAGCTATGGACTCAACTATGGAAAGGAGGAATAAACTTTTACCTAAAATAGTCAACCCATCCCGACGAAGTAATCTTTTGTGGGGGTGAGTTTAGTACGCACGCAGTGATTTCTGCTTCGGCCTCTTACATACTTATAAACAGACGCATTATTATGTCATTTTTACCCATTTTTAAAGGGATCAGGTTATACGAACAGACACACTCTACTAAAATATCTCTCAATCTAGTGCACTATTTTCAACCCCATTCGTTTCAAATGTTTTAAAGAAAACCATATTTCAGTATTTTTTGTAATGTTCGTAATGTACCTGAACAATTTTTGTCATTTCTTGAATGTCAATAACGCCATTTCCATCGACATCATACATTCTAAATGCCCATTTTAATTTTTCTTCTGGTGTGCCGCTAGAAGTAACATCTATTGCGAGTAAAAATTCCTGCCAAAGAAAAAGAGAAAAAAAACGGTATTGATGTAAAATTGTTTAAGAGCGTGCAGTGCAAAAGTCAAAACTAGGCAATATGCAAATTAATTATTTATCGTTTTTTCTCGCTTTATTTTAGTTCTTTAATCAAAATAAATAAATTCTTCGCACTTAAGTTAATTACTAATGAACTCTTTGACATTTTCGACCATTTTGTGCTGTAATTTGGGACATAGCGGGTTTTTCCGATAATATCATTGTCAATGTTTTTTTTTAGAAGAGAACTTTTATTATTTCTTTCTTTAGCTAAGCTGAACTGTATTAAATTAAAAAATGTTGATAAATTTTACAAAGTTACATTGATTTTTCGACCAAAAAATAAAAATAGCAACTAAACGAAGGTCTTTCCATAGATGTAAGGAATAAATAGATACTAAAAGACATATTAAGAGATATTATATTATAATATATTATAAATATCTCGGTGCTGACACGGATCTAGAATACATTTACCTACTAAAACATCTGCCCAAAATGCTCTGTAAATTTCAACTGTGTTTGCGTTTAAGCAAAAAGGTCTTTCGACTGCATTCACAAATACTTGTATACTGGAAAAACATGGTTGTATTGCTTAAGCGCAAATTACAGTACTTTCGTGTAACAGGTAACACACCTCAGGGACAAAAAAGGTGCATTTGTCGTATTTTATAAGCTAATTAAGCTCTTAACAAAAATGCATATAAATGTATCCCTTTCTTGTTAATTGATGTCATATAATTGTAATTGTACAAAAAATAAAAGTAATATTTTTAAGAAAATTGTAAAAATACAAAAAAAACATTAGAGAAAAACGAATACTTATAAAACAATTATTTTACAAAGCAAATGCTATTATTCAAGTAATTACCTTAAAGTCAATATAGCCATTTTTATCCATATCGAATGTACGAAAAACATGGTCACAGAACTCTTCCGCATTTCCAGATGGGAAAAACATTTTATACATGTCAACGAATTTAGCAGGAGTCAAACGGCCGTTGGGACAGTCTTGCTACACGAAAGGTAACAATGCATATTTGTATAAGTTAAATCGTTCAATATGAAAGGCTGTGCGAGACTCACCTTAAATCCTTTGTACCATTCTTTTATAGTGGCTTCATCATAACGGGTGTGGGTTTTCAAAAACTCCATATCTTCTTTTGTTAGGCGATCTTTACTACTTAAGCACCCCATTGAATATGTAGATTTTCACTTTTAACAATTTGATATAAATTTGTTTTTAATTTGTCAATATGATTCAACTCGTTAACTATTACGCGTTTTTCTCAGTATTTTATAGTATGTGGTTAAACGTTCAATCAATATTAATATATGTTAATAATATTGCATTGTGTTTACGATATGTATTCAATTTTTATATGGTATTTACATTGCATTTCTACTTCGAGTGCTTTAGAAAACTTTTTATTAAACTATTACCCAGTAAGTTGTTAACGCTAAGTGAACCGAAGGACTAAAACAGATTGACTTATGCGCATGCGCAAAAATTATCTGTATACAGCCTGATTATTGAGTTACCAATTTTTATTTTCTGTACACAGTAATAACTTGCTGTTCCCGTAAATAGGGTTGCCACCCTAAAGTTTTAATTCAACATGTTTTTATTGCCCAATACTTTTCTATTGTTAATATTATTATTTATCTCGTTTTCTTGCAATATACATGCTTAAATAATTTGAAAATGGCATAATAATTGAACTAGATTAATTGTAGGTCAAAAAGTTTCGATTCTTCGAAAATATGTATATAGTAAAGCCGAATTTTGAAATGAAAACTAAAGAAAACAAACAAGATTGCCCTGGGCAGGAGTGCCTGTCCAGAAGTTGCTGAAGCTTTTTTTAACAAAAACAGGCCGGGGAAAAAAATCGATGATTCGAAACTAACTTAATAAGGAAGGACCATAGAATTATCTATTATACCATTTTTACCATTCTCCAATAGGGTCAGGATATAATTAAAAAAAAAAGAACATTTATTGCATCAACTGAAGATAAATACGCGACTTTCGACTTTTTACCTAAAGGTATCCCAATAATTAATTATACAGTGTATATTATTAGAGAAGCTACATGTCAAATTTGGCGAGTCTTACTCCGAACACCTAAGACATATGCTCAAAAAAACGAGAATTCGATATTCATTCTTATAGATTGCTTGGAAACGGGGCATGTTATCGATAATTTGAAAGCGTAATGCGCGGGCAGTAGGAGAACCTACACAATAAACCGAGGGAAGAATAATTATTTTTTACTTAAAATATCAAGTAGGATTCGTACTATACTTGTCTTAAATCAAGTATTCAATTGTAGAAATAGGTCGAAAGCTCTAGACTTGAAATAAAAACAAAATTTATTTTATGATTCAAGTAGTCAAGCTAAATGTGAATCCTCGATTGGGAAGAGAGCGAATGCAATTTTTGAATAGGCTAATAATAAGAAATACTGCTTTCATTGAATTGCGTTAGCAACGAATCGCAAAAAAGTTGTGTTCTGCAATCAAATTCGTTTCTGCTCAAATCAAGACATCGTTTGAAGAAGATTAAAATTGAGAAATCTGGAACTGAAGATAGATAGGGGATAGATAAATAACTAGCTTAGGCTATAGTATGCACTAATTACAATTCGAGGCGCGAAAATATAATATTTCCATCAAGGAAGATGACAGTGCGAAAGCGTTGAGCGAAGCGAGTTAGATCGATTGAGCAGAAAAAGTAAAATATTCAATTGTAACTATGGATCAAGATCTAGTCGGTAGTGCGCGACTAGGAGATTCCTTGAACGTTTTAGTTTCCTTCTACACATACAGTCAGGAAATTAGAATTACAATCACACACACTGCTGCTTCTTCCCTTAGCCTCACACTGCAAGAAAAACTTGCTCTGTGTTGGGGCATAAAAATGGCATATTGCGAAATCGAAAAACATGTCTTTTAATTTACGGAAAATTAGGTGAGGTATCCAGATCTGTGTACACTATATATGAGCACATATATACCAAATTTTATGTCTCTGCGATTTGAGTTCGAGTAAAAATGGGAATTCTACGTTTAAGTCGGTAGCTTTAGGACCGAAAGGCTGCTGTGATTTCAACATTATAAATGATCCCTTATCAAACTGAGCAGATATATATTTATAAATATCGTGAAGACTTCCGAAGATTAAAAAAATACAATCAAGTATTAGAAAAAAATTAAGAGTAGGGATTGCAGACTCAACGATAAATAAATTCAACCTATCCTTAGCTCTCACAGTCTGTGAGATCAATAAGTTTTTACGTATGGAACAGCAAAGCTTCTCTTCGAGCTCAAAATTTTATAATACTCATTTTAGATTCATGAAATTTTCTATAAAACATTTCTTTTCTAATAAATAAGCAGTCGATAATGACGACAGTTGATAATTTGTGGTAGCATCCATTTGTTTTTCCATAATAAGAGTCATATTTAAATTTATCCTTAGAAATAAATCAATCTTTTTAGTTTGATTTACAACTGTGGTATTCTACGTCGCTAAATCATGTAAATATTTTGATATTATGCCAACAAAGTTACTTACAGGTCTGTTCCGGCTTATACATTATTATTAGCAATTTGGTAAACGGAATATATCAGGGAATGATTCATACCAGCGTTCCATCTAGCCACATTTCTTTACTAAAAATGGTTTAGGAATAAAAAAAAAGAGTTAATAAAATCAACAGAAAAGCCTGATATTTTTAATTTTCACAAACAAATCGATGTTTTTATGAGCTCAAATTTGGATTCTTAGTCCCTGAACCCCAATTCCACCAAGGAGGAATGGATTTACCGAAATGTGTGAAACACCAGTCAAATGGACTTGAACGAAGATCTTTGAAAATGTAAGTCAACCTAACAATTCGAGCAAAATCAAATGAACATGGAAATACTATACTATATAGCTCCTTCACGAGTAACCGATCGGAAATTGAAACTTAAAAAAGAGAACACATCTGCAATATTTCTGCATAGTATGGTATTTTTATGATATTTAATTGGCATCCAGAGGATAACTGATCCACCGATAAGTGTTAAAGTACAGTAAATCATTTTTCGGCTGATTCTTCCCATAGAGCTATATGATATAGTAGCCCGATGTTGATTAGATTCGGTTTATACATGTGGAGCATGGTAGAGCTCGTAAAAGTCAAGTTTGGATTAGATATCTTGAAACACAAAAACCTTTTCCCACAAAAACTTATTTTAGCACATCTTTCCTGTGGCTATATAACATAGTAGTCCGACTCGGTCAGTTAAGTCATATCTACCTTTAAAAATGGGAGTCGAGTTGACAGACGGACATACTAAATACAGTCTTCGGTCGGAGATGTTTTCTTGAGAAGCTATTAACAATGCAAATGCCACAAGAAATCTGTTGAGTATAGCATAGAGGTTTAGGGCTTAACGTTCTATAGCTGCTGCTGGCATCGGAAACATCGAATTAGCTAATGGCATCTTGTATCTTACGGAGTCAACAAAGCATCAGTTGCTAACGAGTTGTTAGAAAGCTTTTGGGAAGCCGAAGCTATTATTTTTACACATATATTTAGTTACATACATATTAAAAAGCGGTTTATCCTAACTTATACAAAATGGGTAAAAATGTTTTCTGTAAATAAATAAATGATGCATAAGGACGACCAGAGAAGAGCTAGAGACCCCGATTTTGAGCAAAAGTTTTCGTAGATCATAAGTTATGATAAGTTGAGTTACGTTTTTTGAGCATATATCGCAGTTTATAAAAGTTTCAACATTAAATTTGACATTCATATTCTGATTTATAGCACTCAAATCAAGAAAATTATATTTATGGGATGTCTACAAGCACTCCCTCCAAATAATAAAAAAAAAACCATAGGTAAAGCTTTGCTTTTTGGAAAACACACATAAAGTATGATAAAAGTCTATGTATTTCATAAAAATCGGACAATAATGACACAAGGTTCTCAGGAAAACTCATTCATAGTATATCGGACGCTCTAAAGTAGACTACTAACTTTTTTAGTCAAGCTGTGACTAATAGTTTATAGTCGCAAAAAGTGCAATGTATTGACGGAGACATCTCCAACCGAACCCAAGCAATATAGCTCACGAATCTTTGAAATGGTATGGTAAATCTTTCCTACGCAGGTCTGTTTTTACCACCTCCAATATTATTTGAGTCGGCCATGCAAAATAAGTTTTATAACCATCTCCGGCCATACCCGACATATACCCTTGGTGTGCAATAGTAGCCGGATCGATAAAACCCTTTCCATCTGTGTGTCCGTCCGTCTGTAGGAAACTATGGAACCCAGAGCCTTTGGTGTACCTGACGAAAGACAAAAGCAAGCTAAGCACATTCTCTGTGAATGTCCAACCATTCCTTGGGATAGAAGGTGGTCCCTATGCCCAGGCATAGTTTGTCTCACCAGCTCCCCTTTATATGGAAGGTTGAGCGACTCTTGAAGACTCATCTTGGAGTAGACCCACTCTATCGCTCCTTTGAGACTTTCTCTACTTATTATTGCGAATTCTCCGAAGGTATTGGGTAAATGTATACATCCAATTGCATGCGTTCGCTGTTCGTCGCAGACTCAATACTGTTCAAGAATATATAACTATGTACATACATGCAAGTATTACAGGCTCACACCTTACAGGATATATGAGAGCGCGTTTCTTAAAAGGTAGCAGAAAGGAAACTATACATTTGAACAATATAACATATAGTCAGCGCATCTTGTTATCTTGTTGCCCGCACGATAAATCAAAGTGATATACATAATTACATTTAGTTAACCAATTTTCGTTGAACAGAAAAATGATGATATAAAGCATTTTTTAGAATAGCGTACATTAATCAATATTTCAAGCCGTACGTTTTGTTGACATTATTTAGTTGAGTAGAATTATTTGTAAAATAAGTACAGCGTTTAATTGAGCATAACTAGGTCAAAATTCCCTGATCCATTTGTTATATTTAACATGTCGGCACTTATGGGAATATAATTACAATTGAGAATAGAAAGCTCGAACACGGGCAGGTGATTAAAGGTGAAACATAATAACAAGCTAGTTATGCCGAAACAAGCTCAATTAGGGATATTTATTTGAGTATGGCAATATGTATGTATATGACTTATAAATAAACACTGCGAATATTGGGACACGGAAATAAGCATATCTGCATGCAGTATACATATACATATACTTATGTGCACACATATACACACGCACGCACATTTAATGTACAAATAAACAAATGTATGTTTGAACACACACTTATTCGCCATGTACGGCAATAAAATATAGCACATCAAGTATAATTCCTACCTGTAACATTTAACACTATAACTAAATTTGTGATACACTCTTAAATTAAACAGATTAACATATAATTTACTTAATGGCAAAACAATAGCTTGAGCAAAACACAATCAATACAATAATTTGTAGGGTGGCTTTTAGGGATGTTGGATAAGTATCGATGTATCGATATATCGATATTCAAAAGAAAAGTACCGATACTTAAATAATATAGTTGACAACATTAATTATTGTATTAAAATATTTTTTATGTATTTAAAAATAATTTATAAATATGAAACCGAGTACTAAAAAAAATTATACATATGCATTAAAATTTAATTTGACAACAATTTTGAATATTTGTTTTTTCTATAGCCAATATTTTTAATATATTTTAATCTTTTATTGGCATTATATGCTAGAATAGTAATTGCCATTTAATTAATTATATATTTATTGAATACATTTATTTTTTAAACTTTAATATTGCTTTTAAAAATGTAATAATTAATTAGGAACCATCTGAAGGTCGCAAGAGTTATTTATGTTTGGTAAGCATTATTTAACAAATATGTTCTTTATATTAAAACTTAACTTTAGAAGGAGCTGAGATAAGTGATATATTTGTCAGACGTAATTTATGTTTAAAGCTTCGAAGAAATAAAAATGCGATTGACTGAGAATCGTGACATCGGATCGATTGATCGAAAACATAATCGAGACACAAACTAAGGCATCGCATTTGATATCGCACTCAAACATGCTCCACAGAGTTTCTCTAGGCTTTAAAGTCAACCATTTCGCGACCGGCACAGGATCAGAGATCTAGGCGCCTTCGTTCCAGACGACTTCGCGTGTAGGTTTGACAATTACCCAAGACAGGTGGTTGGAACGCCCAAATGGGTGAGAGGTAGACATGATCTCGCAAGCAGTTGGCTTTGCAGGTCGAGTGTGGTGCCGAACTTGACCTGGGTTCCTAGTGTAAACCCACTCCTAGCCAACTTGGAACTAGTCCATTTTGCCCAGTGATTTTCTAGCTGAACTGCCGGCCGTATCCGATCCTCATCCCGTCGTGCTACAGGTCTTCTCGACATTAAGGACGACATTCGATCATAAGGGTTTCCCCGACCTCCAGAGCGGACTCATTTCCTTCTAAAGATCTTCGTTGAACAGGGGTATAAGCTTATTAAAGAAGACTGCATGTCAGACCTTGTCAAAAGCGTGACAGTACTTTGTGTAAGGTGAAGGTGTAACCTTGTGGATCTATCAACTGTCTGCACAGACGGATCAGTCGCAGTAGCAGAAAGCTAAGCACCGAGGAGCTAATCAACGTGGTAATCAGTGCCTGGTACTGTCAATAGTATCGATGGGGGAGCATCCCCCAGACAACTTTGGCGTGTCGCCGTCTATTCGGTAAATCCTAGCCGTTGGTGCCTGGGGTCACACTCGCTCCCGAGCCCAACGCTCCCTATGGGTAACGTTGGAGTCACAACCACGGACATCCTTGCCAAATAAGGAAGGACCAATGCAATGTAAACTAGACTTCCACACCTAAGGACCAGAAAAGGTATTTGAAACCCCGTCATGTAAATTGTATCCCGTTGTCGAACACGATCTTTGAATAACCGTTAGATTTCACACTATTTCAGTTGCTTGACAGCACAAAACATACTTGGCCAGTAGTACCTATGAGCCTATCTAGAGCGACGTCTTCCTCAAATCTTGATGTCTGTAACACTAACTAACCGTTGACAACTGGGGACGCAGGGTCTTGTGTCTCAAGGGTCTGTACTGTTCTCTTCGGCGTACTCGATACACTTTGCAGGCTCTTCAGCAGCCCGCCAATGTTGAGGTTGCCTCCACGTCCATTTCTTGCTCTTCTTCAGGAGCGCCGTTAACGGCTGTACCTGTTTTACAAAGTTTACGCCTTTTCGAAGAAATTATAGTAGCTGAGAGTCACAAGGGACTTATAATAAGCTGACAGATTAAATAAAGCTAGAGTTTATCCACAGATATTTTAAGAACCTCCCTATAAGAAATTAGATAAGTGAAAACTTTAAGCAGAGCGAATAGTAGTATTCATTTTTTGTCGTAATGTAAGCGCAATATATTAAGATGAACAATTTTCTGTTTAACCATTCATTTTCGATAAATATGGGGTCCCATTCAACCAAAAATTCAACATTAAGAGAAAATAACATATCTTTATAATTATGCCTGAATGTGAATATTATATTTCAAATAAGGAAACAAACTTAAAAAGAGCTGGGAAAATTAAAAATAATCGCCCTGTCAGCTTTTCAAACCTTTAAATGGTTGGGAATTACAAACGTCAAGCAACGCGACATTCCAGAGCCCATTTCCAATGTATTTTTCCCATTTCCAAAGAAATTGTTGATAAACAATATCAATTATATTAGAAATATAAGTAAATGTTCTTATTTATTTTTCTTTTCATAAATTTCAGGTATTTGTGTAGGCGTGTACGATTTGTCTTGATAAACGACACCCCATTTTTCATGGACAAAATGTATTTGACGCAGAACCATGATTATCTACAAATTAAAATTTGGGTAGCCAATTGTTATGCAACATACATTTATATGTACATACAACTACTTGAGCTCCACCAGTTAACTTACGTATCTCACTTCCATTTTGAACGTCGTCCATCCGCAAGACCCCTTCGAGACCTCAGTATTGAATATTAAGGTAAAAAATGAGCAGTTTTTTGGTTAACGTCTTGCCAAAGGCTCACACGTATGCGAGAAGTAAATGCAGTATTTATGGTAAGGCTCATTTTTTTAAATCTAAATTTAAATGTATGTGTATGCATGAAAAAACTGTAAGTGGCTAATTTTATTTTAGGAGTTAATTGTATGAAAGCTTATTCTACAAATTGGGAGCCCAAGGAACCAATTGTGCGTACAAAGACAATACCTGGACCAAAATCAGCTGAGCTTAAGAGTCAATTGAGTGCAGTTCAGGTAAGAGCATAAACTCCCAATCTTTTGGAAAAAACCTGATTAAAAAATGAGCTTAAATATTATATTGACACGAGTCGGTAAAGCTTATGGGAACATTTAAATTGGAGCTTAAATAAGCTGTGTAGGTTTATACTCGATAAGTAAAGCAAATCAAAGTGGGACTCAAATTAGCAATTAAGACTCAAATTAACGGAAGCTTACATTAAATTTAACATAGGTCAACAATAAACAACTAAATTGGGTGCGGGTCTCTATAATATATTGTCATTGTGCTGACCAGGCGCCATTTGGCAACCGACGCCATGGCCGCAATCATCGCGGAGACGTTATATGAGACCGAAACGAGACGCAAGCATTATGCTGAACGGGGTTGCGACATAGAGTAGGGATAACTAACTAACTAGTATAAGTCATATATTTGGCAAATTGGTTTTTATTACCTGGCAAGTCCAACCGTCAGCCATAAATCAAGTATATTCATTAACTAACTAGATACGCGCCAAGAGTCGGGCGATAACTTGCATGCACATATGTTTTAATTGACATTTTATTATTTATGCATGTAGATATGTATTCAATTTAACTACGTGTGTACATAATTTATTGGGGTACTTTATTGTCAGTCCGATTGAAACCCAAAGTCTGATTGAAATGCCGTTTAGAGAATCTGATCGCCAGGTCAGGCTCAAATGTTTCAACTTAAATTGATATAAATGGAAAATAAATTTGCTAACGCATCAGATGGCGAAATGATAGTAATAATAGCCACTCGGTATTCTCGGAAATAAAATCAAAGGTCCTGCCGATCTGTTGCTATCCATTCCAGACTTTGCTTTACGTACGCCGATACACGGCTCATTTCTTTAATACAATAAAAACGTTAGACTCTGCGTCAAGGAAACTTGGCTACGAGGAGATCGAACGTAAAACGGACGCACCTAGACAGGACCTTGGCTTAGGGATTTAACGAATTCAATTGACACAATTTAAATATAAAGCTTAATCAATATTTTACAGAGTACGGGCACTGTACAATTCTTTGCCGATTATGAAAAGTCGACTGGAAACTATATTTTTGATGTTGATGGTAATGCTTTACTAGATGTTTACACCCAAATTTCATCAGTACCTCTTGGCTATAACCATCCGAGGCTCCTCAACATTTTCAAGGATGAAAACAATTTGAAAAGTAAGTTGACTTATTCATTCATTTAAAGTTGAATACTATTTATTTATTATAAGCATATACAAGTTAACAAGTAACCCTCGCATGAGCTAACGATTGCCCTCACACATCAGATTCTTCAGTTTAAGTAATTTGGTCGCAATGGTCAATCGTTTGTCGGTTTGCTGGCTATAACTCTGTAGCTTATGCCTCTGCTTATATCGACACTCGATTTACAGTTCACATTGCTCAGTTATTTGCCGTATAAGAATACTAATTCATTGCTGAGCCATAAGGCCAGTAACTTTACCAAGTGAAGTTGAGTACAGACAACTTGGACATTGGGATGAGCAAGGACGCCCACCGACACCCGTAACTAGATTTGTTGTAGAACAAAACTACATAATTTGCGCCCAACCATAATAGGAATCTACACCCTACTGGAACTATTGATTTGTTAATATAGCCCCCAGCAAAAAAAACATAGGTGGTTTGTTATGTGTAGGCTCACACATGCGCCCTGATTGTGTTACGCCGCCACACATTGCATGTGAAGAGCTCGTTTAGTATGCGCTGATGATTCGGTCAGGTCCATTTAGATAAGTTCAAATCGAATACGACAATGATGACGGGTGGAACATACAGCTAGAAAATAGTTGCCCGACACAAGACCAAACGAGAACAGACATGGACACAAACCAGATGCAAGCTTTAATAGCTGGCACTGTAAGCCATATTTTCACCCAACAAGAAACAAGTTTAATAGAAGAAACTAGTAGAGGTAGAAACCCACAAAAGAATTTCTATGAGCCTAAACATCAGATATGCAATACCATAAGATATAATCAAATCAGTCCCCCAAACCAACGGCACTCAAGAATATGTATCTTGGAGGTAATTCGCCTGAGTATAATAAACTTAGCTTATGTGCTTCATACTCAAAAAAAAAAAAAAAACAATGAATTGTGTTATATTTCAGCTCTGATCAATAGACCAGCACTTGGTGTGTTTCCTGGAAAGGAATGGCCGGAGAAACTGAACTCGATCTTACTGAATATAGCTCCTAAGGGATTGAACAAAATCACGACAATGATGTGTGGATCATGCTCAAACGAAAATGCTTTCAAGAGCATTTTCCTATGGTATGTAAAGTTTTAAACCCATTTTGAGAAACATTTTACCATAGATAAACCCAAGTTTAATTATTTATTTCATTTTTCATGCGTTTAATGGAAGTATTGTTTTTTTTTTTCAGGTACCAAACTAAAATTCGAGGAGAAAAAGGATTCACTGCAGAGGAGATGAACTCATGTATGATTAATATGCCACCTGGCGCCCCGAACCTCAGTATTCTTTCCTTCAAAGGAGCTTTTCATGGTCGAACACTAGGAGCCTTATCTACCACACACTCAAAATATATACATAAAATTGATGTTCCTTCTTTTGACTGGCCTATTGCATCATTTCCGCAATACAAGTATCCATTGGAGGACAACGTTGCGGAAAATAAAAAAGAAGATGAGAAGTGCTTAAGTGAAGTACAAAGTCTTATAGAGGAGTACAAAAAGAAAGATAAGCCTGTTGCTGGTGTTATTGTGGAGCCCATACAAAGTGAGGGCGGTGACAACGAAGCTTCGCCTGAATTTTTCAGAGCTCTGCAGAAGATTTGTAAGACTAACGGCGTTGCACTTTTGATTGATGAGGTACAAACTGGAGGAGGAAGCACTGGCAAGTTTTGGTGCCATGAACATTTCAACCTCGAGTATCCACCTGATGTGGTTACGTTTAGTAAAAAACTGCAACTTGGAGGATATTTCCATAATGATGACTTCGCACCAAAAGAACCTTACAGAATTTTCAACACATGGATGGGTGATCCAGGAAAAGTAATTCTTTTGGAAGAAATATTGAAAGTTATTAAGGACGAGAAATTAATGGCAAATGTTGAAGCTGCTGGCAAAGTTTTAAAACAGGGTCTATTAAACTTAGAAAGCGAATTTCCCCAACTATTGAACTCTACCCGAGGACGTGGAACATTCTTGGCTGTCAACTGCTCTAACTCCAAAGTAAGGGACTCGATAGTCAGCACATTAAGGCTGAATGGTATTCAAACAGGTGGCTGTGGAGAAGTTTCCATTCGATTCCGCCCAGCTTTAATCTTTAAAGAAGCCCATGCAAATATTGTTTTGGATCGATTTAGAAATGTTTTACGCTCGCTGTAAGCTTATATATTATAAACAAGTGTGCTCTGAAAAATAAATATTTTATATAATCTATCTCGTCAATTCACCCAACGGTTACTTTGATTATAATCCTTAATTCCTAAGCATAAGTTAAGATAATTGTTTAACAGGGACGAATCGCTGACATATACTATCGAGACCACAGACAAGCCGATTTACTGCTTCAGAAATCAAATTATAATTGAAGAATTCCCCCACTTGCCGGCAGAAGATGCCAACTCGGCACTAAGACCGTTCAACGGCCAGTGCATGACTGCGCGGCTTCATAATTATTTAAACGAACATTATAGGAACGAATAGACCATTCCAGAACGAGATCGGATCAGACAGAGATTTCCTATACCAGTTTAGCAATGCTTCCATTGTTTTCATTGTTGTATTTATCACACATCTATGTTTTCGGTTAATGCGCTAGAACTAAGTAGACTGGGAGAACTTACCCCATCTGTTTAAATCACTGGTCTTGACGTAGGCCTCTCATGGCCCATAGTAAGCCTAATGTGCATTCTTTAGCGTGTGCCCTAGGCATGTAGTCAAGTGGCGGGCAACATGCAGCAATGTTATTTAGTCAGACTGAAGCTCCAACGTAGGTGAAGCTCTGGCTCGTTGTCCTTTAGTGAGGTCATTCCGCAATACAATATCACAGTCCTAGTATATGAGTCATGAGCCGTGCCGGCGGGATGTTACGTATAACTCTACCAGCCTAAAGTGAAACAAGTGACCTTGTTGACGATTGTCACTACCCCACATTTAGCTAGTTGGCGGCTGCGATAGAACACGTGTTTGAAATTTCTCCTTGTACTTCTACCAGCAGGGTGCTAAGCTGCATTATTGCTATACTTAGCTCCCAAGGTGAGTTGGAGTTTGCAATTCTGTTTAATCACATACTATTTGCGTGGCAGGTGTGCCCAGTGGCCTTCTCCGTTGCTGAGTTGGGTGCTATCTTAGCTAAGGTTGAGGAATTTCAAAATCCTCCTTATTTCGTTTTTATTGATAAGCGTAAACGTTTCGCTTTTCCATTAAGTTACGTTGAAAGGTCGCCCTTCACACAGTTATCTAAAGGGCACCAGGTATCTGAATGAGTTTCGGTACATAAAAGCCAGCCTCGTAGACGTTATAACGTATATGTTAATATGTTCAAATATAAATTCGAACATACTGACATCAATTATAAAAAGTATCTATAGGCTTTTAGCTCTATCCGGTAGAATCACAAGAATCATCAATGCTCTGTCGCATTTAGAGGCGAATTTCACCTTCGCGAAGCTCTCATCGACAGAGTTAGAGAAATATAAATAGATCCAGAAGGACTACCTTTTAATAAATTAGTTAATTTGGTTATGCTTCGCACCGGGTGATAGCTAAGAATCCCGATCTTTTTGGGGACGGAGAATCCTTTCTCAATGCATTACACATTTTGTGTGAGAGACTCAGTATTGTCTGGAAAATCAGAATAAATTTAATTATTATAACAATAAATGAATATTATTTGATTATATGAATACGTTACGTTTCGAATTCAATATTTATACAATACACTTGTATCGAACTTTATTAAATTATAATATTAAGCCTTTAACGATTTTTGTTCAAATATATATGCCAGGCTCATCTGTTTATTTTCAAATATTATTCTAAATCATCAATGGCTCCATTTCCGGAAGTTTCTAAAATATTTGAAGAGGTCTCATTTTGGCTCGAGCGTGGTCCCGAAACCAATCCATCGCTGGATTCTGTGGCCCTATTACCGAATTCTTGCATTTTGATAATCAACATTGCAAACACTTGCGCCGGTAAAGAAGATTGCAGCACTTGCAGGAGGCGTGCGGGCTGGCCACATACAACGATTGCGTTTGCTAAATGCTCGACGCCACTTTCGAAATCGCCACGAGCTATCAAGGTTTCACCTAGCTGAATTTCTTGAAGGAAATATCTGAAATGAATCATAATACATTGTTCTCTTACAGTTTAATATGCATGGAATAAGGTTTTAATAGATTGCAAGCAAAAACCAAACATTATATACAAATATTACAAATTGAATTCATACGCTTGAAACTTTTTTAACTTATGCAGTCAGTATTGAAACTGAAGCTTTAAATCTAAATAAACTACCAGCATTTCTTGAACGACAACTCAGTGTCTAAGCAAGTTTAGACTTTATTTATTGGAAGGCTAAACTGCAGAGTCGGCATATTTGTACTAAAGAGCGCTATGTAAAGTTGTAGTCCGCTGATGAAAAGGATTTACTGAGCCTTTGCTGACTCTGGCGGACATATCTATACGAACATATCACATAGCCAAAAGGCTAAGCGATCCGATCCGCCTGAATGCGATAATATTGCTGCGTGCAAAAGAGACTCGCCAATGCTGTCATTGTAACTGAATTTAAGTATGAATGTCTACGTTAATGGCCATGACATCATGACTAAACTCACGCACATGCTAGGCCTCACACAAATGCTCTTACCATATGAGCAATATATTGAGCCAACATGGGACTAAATAGATGCGATGGAAACAATCTGCCGGATATATAGAAACATGTCGCACATTTGTTCATGTCTGCTGAGCTATTCAATATTCTTAATGATAAAAATCATGTTTTAATTGGGGTTTAATCAATCTACTATAGGAACAATCAATAGGCGGTATTAGCACACACCTGCTTTATGTTTGGCCAAAGGTGCATTTTACTTTCTTATTGTTAACGTGAGAGTTTTAGGCTAAGTTAAATAAACAAAACGTTAATCGCCTATTCGTATAGAATAGTCATCTTTGGATTACTAGCCCATCAATTAAGAAGGCTATTTCGTGATTGCGGGGTATTGCGAAGTGCTCACTGCAACGTTCTTGCTTGTTTTTTTTATATATATATTATCATACATAAACTCCAATTGGAAACCAATTAGCAAATGTGCCGGAACTGTGACGCCGTTAAATGAAAACGCTTGACCGTAAATTTAAAGCCAGCTAGAAACTCAATGGATTGCTGTGCACATTGTGCACGCATGTCTCACACCCGTAATAATTGACAATTATTTATGCAAAAACTAGCCTGCGAGCTCTTAGAACAACGTTGTACATACATATGTATGTATGTATTTGTGTATGTATGTATGTAACATGACGGCGCGCACGCACGTGCATCCTTCGTTATGTAATATAGAAATAGAGTATTTCACAATTACCTTTCTATAGCTTCGTGGTCATTCAAATTAGGCATTCCTTGCTTGGCAGATCCAACTTTACGGTTGCGCCGACGGCCTGTATATATTATAATTATACACATATATATATATATATAGATAACAAAATGCACATTGTCGGTCAAAATTTACTTACGATCGCGGACTTTCTTTTTGTAGTCCGGTTCGCTGCGGCGTTTGTTGTCAAAATAAATGCAATAACCAATAAACAATGTGCCAGCCAGACCCGCTGCAATTCCAATTGCAGTTTTGTTTATTTCGATCATATTTAGGCAGCAATTTTTTTACTCCATGAACCACACTAAAGCTGCCAAGCAATCGATAACTCTGTCGATAGTATCGATAGTCTTAAAATTCGTTGTGCTGCAGTTGTTAAAACATCGGTCACGCAAGTATAATCGAATCTTTCGATAGTAAAATTGGAAACCAAATGAAAACAACGGAAACAAAACAAAATTTTTAATGACAGCTCGAATGTGACGAATTTGCGTATAATTTGTTTGAATAAATTTTGTATGCGTTCTTTGAAATAATTACATGTCTAACTTGTCACTGTGTTTAGATTTAATGTTGTGCCGAATCTGTGAAAACAATTCTGACGTGACTTAATTCCATTTTGTTTCTCATCGGATATAACCGCCAGTTTTTGTTTACATGATTGAACTGATCAAAAAATTAAAAAGACATAGAAATCAATACAACTCTATTGGAACACCCACCTAAACAGGACTTCAAAGACTGCGTAATAGCACAATACTTGATTTGATATACCGCTAACAATTATCGCGTCAGCAATTACTATAGATTCCTTCCACTCATATAGGTCTCTCTCTGGGGTTTCACCTGTTCCTCCTTTGTGCTGATTTCCCTTGTCTCTATATTCGGACCAGGTGGATGGACCTGTCCACCTTTCATTTAAAAACAGGAACTGAGGAATGTACGGAGAGCAACCTATAGTTTGGCAAGATAGCCGCGGGCTGTGCAACAAAGACCGCAGTTACCGCTGGGTAATCGCTTTGTAGTTCCCAGGAGTCACAGATTCTAGCATCAGGTAGTCCACGATGGACTTCCTCTATGTATTAGATGTATTCCTAGCCCAGCTCCAAGAACTCAAGCTCGCCGAGGTGAGTTAGCTTGATATACATGGAAGACTAAAATTCTTGGCGCAGAGGTGTTCGACAGTCTCGCTTAACAGGATCATATCGCATTCCAGATCAAACTGAGGACTTGAGGTTGGATTTCAATCATCTCAGCCAGCATAACAGTCCGTATATTGCCTTGGTCATATCCTTGACAGCGGACTATACTCATTCCCGTCTTTCCAAAAACCATAGAAGACCTTACCCAAAGTTCCCGATAGTGTGGCGCGGATAGGAGAGGCAGAAACTAAAATAATTCCAAAAGTATTTCCCGGTAAAAGGATTGCGTCAAAGCTGAAACTTGACTAACTTTCGTCCTTTTAGTAATTCCCTATGATTCTGAGAGGAAACTAAAAATCATACCGAAAGTACTTCCCTCGGAAAATGGAGCTCAGAAATATATCCTTCAGAACGCTGAAAGGTTTGCAACAAAACTGAAACTTGGCTAACTTTGGTCCTTTTGATATTTCCACAATTTTCTTAAAGGAAAGAAATATTCATTCTAAAAGTATTTCCCTTAAAGGGGAGGAGGAGGAGCTTCAACATTATTTCTCCATGTTTTTGAGAATAATGGGAACTAAGATTCATTCAATCTTTTTAATTTGTCAAAGAAATAAAAATATAAGTATATAAGAAATTAAATATACTATGTGCACAAACATGTTCATACGTAATATAATACATATAATATAAACATGAATTCCTTTTTTAAATATTAAAATGACTTTTACTGAGGAAATACTAGTTTTTTGCAAGGATCCGCCAGACAGAAAACATAAACATAAGTACTTTCAACTTTGTATTGTAAGGATTTGTAGCTGTATTTTATTCGAATGCTAGTTCCCCTTAAAGTATGTAACAATATTTTTGCTACTTGTATTATAAGCCCGAACACGAACCTATATAAGACCAATATAAGACCGCTTATGAAACCAATATTCTTGAGTATAAGACGAGTTTTACATAAACTGGAGTTCCGCACCCTAGCTCGGTTCGATGTTGCAACATGCAAATGTTATGTTGAACTACAGAGCGTAAACAGCAAAATAACACACACACACATGTACATATGTTTCTAAGACTGCTCTCTTTGGTATGGTCTGTTAATAGCAGTTAAGTAGGTAAAAGGGATTGATACTGTTCGTTCAGGTTTGACCATCGAGTAAGAAACCCACAGTTACACACTCTGGCGCAGTTCATACGAGCGGTCGTACGTCGCGGACGCTTTGAAAGCAATTCAACGAGCTGTGCGTGCGTACATACATACATAAATATAATAACGCTTTGATTTCAATAATCACAACAGCGATGTGTTTTGCGTGGTTTCTGTGAAAATAATTAATATTTAAAAAGTATGAAAATATAGTTCAAAAATACATACATACAAATGTACATACATATCTATATATAATTTTATTACAAAGTGCATACAAATGTATGTGTGAATGCATGTGAATATGTTTGTATGCGTGTTGCACCAATATTTTGAAAGCGGCGATTTGGTGATCTAAATAAAATAGTCTATTTCTCACAATTCGTTAGGTGCATTAAAACTTTGATTCATCATTCATGCATATGCCATTTGTTTGTTTTAATTTCGTTTGTACGCACATACATACATACATACTTAATATATATATATGTATATGAATGATTGCATACACTGCGCTTGTGTGAGTGTGCAAGCTAGCTCTGTTATGCTAAGCTAAGCCGCCACATGGCTTGTTTTTAATTCTTAAAAATGTTAAATAATTCGGCAACCTATTACAAAATTAAAAGATTACAGCGCACAGTTGAAAATATAAGATTCGTTTGAGTGATAACTCATAAAAAAATACACATGTAATTTTATAAGCCGTCCTGTATGTCTGGCAACGCCAAGATCGTGAAGTGTGTGGTAAATAATCGATAACTACCGATCTACCATCGTTAAGTTCGTACGCGATAGAGTGTTAACATTATTCACCCACCATTCATATGCACACATACAGACACGCATATGTTTGCTTGTAAATATTTCGAACAAGTGAAAAACGAATTATTTTAAAATGTGAAAATCAAAGGCATCAATGTAAACAGTGAATCCAGTTAAATTCATAAAGTGTGTGCCATATCAGTTGATCAAAATTTCATATGTAATATGTGCGCAACGAATTAATTTATTTAAATTCTCAATCTCGAACATAGAATTCGACAACAAAAAAGTTGAGCTAAGCTAACATATGCAATGCATGGATACACCTTAATGCAGCTTAAAATGTTATCAAAATAAATGAATGGTGCTTACCTAACGAAATATAACAGCGGCAAAGAGAAATCGCCGGCACAAAACTCGTCCAACAGCAACATCTGTCCGTGCACTTGCCCAGCGACTGGGGCACAGCTAAAATCGTTCTTGTAACTTAAAGTGCGTATGTATGTAGCTACATACATATGTATGTATGTGTGTATAAATACATGACAACATTTACAACAAACTGTCATACCTGTGATCGGACTTTTTTCTACCATTTTCAGTTAGTGTGAGTTCGGTCTGTTATTTCTGTGCAAGCATTTTTTTTTTTTGGCGAGGAGAGAAACCAATATGTAAAGCCCTGAATAATTTAACATAATTTTTGTGAAGTGAGAATAACATAGCCTGAGCTACATATCTATATATTTTAGTACTCTCCTCGCAAAAATATCCCCCGAATCCAGCACAGCAATATCTGAGGACTTTCAAAATGTATTTGTCAAAAATAATTGCTACTAGATAGCTTCGAAAAAGTGAAAAGGGTTCTACAATTTTGCAATTAAACTCTGTAAAAGTGTTACCAAATGTCAAAAGCAATTAACTGGTTGATTGAGTTGTAAAAACAAAAATGTATATTTACAACATGAATAAAGATAAACTAACAAAGCTGTTCATAGCAAAGCAGCAAACCGATTTCTGAATCGAACCGGTTTAAAGCCCGGATTCCAACCTTATAATTACCATAAACTGAACCCCAAACCGGATTAGCTGCAACCGAACCTAAGCCCTTTATTTTAAAAGTATGGTTTAATCAAAAACTAGTTTTTTTGGATAATTTAAGTATATTATTAATAATAGTTATTCCTTGAACCTGGATAAGAAGGATATAATGGGTTTTGGGAAATGTGTGCAGAAAACAGAAGGAAGCTTATTCTCTATGGGAATAAATTCTGAATAGCATCAATAGACGAGTCGATCTAGTCCTCTATATACTTCTTTATCGCTCCTTGCGTGTTTCTCACGTGCGCAACAGCATATTCTAGAGAGATTCCCTGCTCCGATGACCAAATCAGAACCCATTGCACCCAAGATTCATCGAGGCACACATGCCAACAGGCTCGCTAGCGACCTACAAAAGGGACCGTGGCATCCACGTGGAGGATAAGAGAAAGAACATTTTCCCAAGTACTCGACACCTTAGCACCAGCTACCACGCCCACCCACCGACAGGCCGAAGCGCTCACCTCCCCCGACAGCTTAATTATATGAAATATGTAAACAATATGCGAAAGAAAGATGCGAATATGGCAAGGCGGATAATGAATATTGTCATGCAAATAAAAAGTTAATTGTAGTTCTTTATATGAAGGAAATATCGAATCTATCGGAATTATCTCTAGCTCTAGTACAAAAATGTACTGTCTCTCATGCGCAGCTCGTAAATATTTGACTAGGGCGAAAAAGTCTACTTTGATCGCTTCTTTCTTCTATACTTGCTCCTAATAGGGCATTTTGTGGCCTGAGAATGGTTGAAAGATGTCCGTTTCGATCCAGCCAAATCTGTCTATCTAGATGTCCCGTATGAGGCTATAGCACAAACTGCATGCTTTCTAAACAGATTGCAGATCGATTTTTGATTCCCTTGACCACTTTTCAGACTTTATAAAGTGCTATATAAACTTATTCTTGATCAGCATTAGCAGCCGAGTCTATAAAGCCATGTCCAACTGTCTGTTTCTATAACAAGTCGGCCAGTTGCAAAGCGATTATTATTATTGTCTATATCATAAATGTAAATTAAGTTCTTGTAAAAGAAGTTTTCAATATAATTTGACAAAACTTGACCATAAAAACATCGACCTGCATATGAGAAAATGTGAATATAGGGACTTCTACATCATGTAGTTATATTCTATTTATAGCGTCAAAATAAAATTGATATTTTGAATGAAAAACTTTTCGGCTTTTCTAGACATCTTGATCAAATTTAGAAATTACGATCTTCAGAGTTTTTTCCAACTTCTGCAAAGGCGATTCTTGTCTTATACGTAAAAACAATTGCATCTTTGTAAACATTCTTGATTGTTTTAACTTAAAAAAAGTTTATGAGAAACAAGTTTCTTATGGTTTATAAAGTTTGCTCAAGTTGCCATGAAAGCAAAAACTTAGTATTGGTATAATTATTCAGTTGGAATTCGATATAGTAATCCGATCTCGATACAAAGTTTTACTGTCTTTCTAAACAAAAAAAAAGGATATTTACACTGTGCACGTTGTATGATATTAATATTTGACAATGTGCAAAACCATCTGCCTATTTATTTTTATTTGTACTTTAGTCCATTCGGAGGGGGGAGAGGAAAAGCTGTTAATATTGACAGACATTTACTTTATCACAACTTGAAATTCTTCATAGAATTTGATTTAAATTTAAAACATATAGTCCTTACCAAAATCTGATTCATTTGCACTCTTTTAATAGTCAGGTTCAGGAGAAATCTACTAAGCATAAAATGTAAAGGTTTTTCTATGCCCCCCTGAAGCTATCGACAATACGTAGAAAGGGTATTATGGCTAGATGGAAATGTATGTAACAGACAGAAGGGGCATCTCGACTTCCATAAAACTTTTATATTCCCGCCGAGCATCAATAATACAATAGTACATCAATAGTACTTATACCTTCTTCTCCGGAAAAGTCTAATACAACTTGAAATTTGAACGTCGACCAACTTATAGCCTGCGCGGATAGATAATCCACCCCAATTCTGTGAAACAGATATAGTACGCCTTTTTAAGGCTTATGAGAGCTAGGAGCTCTTTGGAAGGTAGGAGCTCGCTTTCCCTACGTTTCCTTTAAAAATGTTATAATCTTGGCCTTTTTCTATTGAATGAAAGTTGCATAAATATCCGCATAACAAGAGAGGAAGGGAAGTAGATGCAATATTGTATATAGAAGAAAGATACTAGGACTTAAGCTCGGCCGTGATTTCAAGGTATCTGTTAGTCGGGCATGCCCGACTGGGGCCGTCTGACTTTTTGAGGCAACTGATTTTGGTTTAGGGTTTGGTTCATAGTACAAAATTAATTGCCAAAAAAAAAACAATTAACAATTAACTTTATAAGAACTACTTAGTTAACTAGATTTAAGGCAAAGCTTTAAAGGTGCACGTTGTTTTAATGATTCTTTATTTTTAGGACTGAATACCATGTGGACAAAAATAGCTAATGTCTAATATGCATTTAAACAATTATGCCCAAACGGTTAAGAGAAAAAAAGCCTTTCTACTTCAGTGGACGACACTAATAAGTTTTATCTGCCTGATTCAACCTGCATTTTCAACGGACGAGGGCGATGGAAGTTCAATCCTTAATCAGAGGTCACACTTCGATAAAAGGGCCGACTTTGGTCAGCAGGTCTACAATGTTACGATACCCGAGAACAGTCTGGGCAAAACGTACGCTAAAGGCGTACTGCATGAGGACTTGGCCGGAATTACGGTTGACGCAAAATACGACGTTAAATATAGAATAATAAGCGGCGATAAGGATAAGCTCTTTAAGGCCGAAGAACGTCTTGTCGGCAACTTTGCCTTCTTAAGTATTCGCACACGAACTAGCAATGTCGTCCTGAACAGGGAAAAAACCGAGGAATATAATCTGAAAGTACGCGCGCATATTAGCTATGCGCGCGGCAAGAACATCTCAAGTTACGAAACCGAAACGGCGATTCATGTACAGGTGTTGGATCGTAACGACCTGAGTCCATTATTTTATCCAACTGAATATGCGGTAACTGTTCCTGAGGATACACCCAAACACCACAGTATTTTAAAAGTTATTGCGGACGACGCCGACTTGGGTATCAATGGCGAAATCTATTATAGTTTCTTAATAGACAGCGAAAGCTTTGCCATTCACCCGACCACTGGAGACATTACCATACTGCGGCAGCTTAACTATGCCGAGAATTCACACTACGAGCTTACGGTTCTGGCCAATGACAGAGGCTCTGCCATTAACCACCAGCACCATCAGGCCAGCAAGGCGAGAGTTTCCATAACTGTCAAACAGGTAATGGGGCAATATTAAGTACACATATTAATCTCCTTTCGCTTTACTATTACTTTCTATCATACTGAGACAATCAGAATACAAACGCCGTCTGTGTAAGGCAGAAAGGCAGGAGTAAGGTACAGGGTATATCCAATTCGGAGATTCTTAAAGAGAGCACGTATTGAACAAAGAATAAATTTCCATAAATTCGAATGTTTCCCAAACTAGATCCTGGAAGTAATTTCAAGCTATACTAGGAGAACCCGTATATACAGTCTATACTAGCAAGTATTACCCGGCGTTGCCCTGCTTTAGTTTTTTACTATAACTAGTTAGTTTACATTATAATTTAGTTCGATTTGATAGGGCGCCTAAAATTGTATACCTCCGGAATTGCCAAGGCTCAAAATGGGTTCGTTGAAACAAACTGTGTCATCATATACCACGGCTTCAATTTCAAATCTTTTCTCTTTAAGAAAAACAGAAATGCTCGCAAAAAAATGCTTTATGAATCAAGGTGAATAAATATCTGAATGAATAATAATAGTGTCCAACTCCAAGTTAACGCTCTTGTTTTATTTGAGTATTTGTGGGAAGTAGCAGAAAAAAACAGAAGTAAGATTGCTCTATTTGTTAGTGCGCGACTAGGACATACCCTGTAACCAGCTCCTATTTGCCACTACATCATTTTTACTTGTATAGACAAGGGCCTCAGCTTGTCTTGTCGCAACCTATTCATTATAGAATGGGTAAAAAGTTTATAATAAAGTCTTGTAAATCTATGTAACAAGCTGAAGGAAGCGAAAAGTTTTATAGATCAAGTAAAGAGCAAAGAATAAAGAGCTAGATGCTTTATATTTTGAATGTAATTTAAGCATATTGCTATGTCTAATCTAGTCTAGCTTGTAAGTGTTTAATTTAAATATATTAATCAATTATGTTAATTGCTTTATTTCACTTGTTTTGCACCTTAAGGTTAATCTAAACGCACCCGAAATATATGCGAAAACATTCTCGAGTGTGATACCAAATTCCGGTTCTCTGATTTACGGAATAGTGAGAGTAAATGATAAGGATGCTGGTAAAAATGGAGAGATACAGAAATTGGAAATATTGGACGGCAATCCAGATGGTACATTTCAGTTACTGCCCGCAGAGACGAGAGACGAGTATTATATTGAACTGAATAAATTTGCAAAGTTAGCTGAACAACACTTTGCCTACAACTTAACACTGCGAGCCGAAGATTTTGGCACACCCTCCAGATTTACATTTAAAACAGTTACGATTCAAATACTGCCGGAAATTAAAAATGTTCCGATATTTACACAGGAAATTTACGAAGTCTCGATTCCGGAAACAGCCCCGATCAATATGCCAGTCATAAGACTTAAAGTAAGCGATCCCGATTTGGGAAAGTTTGCTTTGGTTTATCTGGAAGTAGTAGGTGGCAACGAAGGCGGAGAGTTCCGCATAAATCCGGATTCCGGCATGTTGTATACACAAAAGCAGCTTGATGCCGAAACGAAATCCAGTTACACACTAACCGTATCTGCCATAGACCAGGCGGACGTTGGTTCGCGGAAGCAATCCTCTGCCAAAGTGAAAATTACCATCGAGGATATGAATGATAATGATCCAATCTTTGAGAATATGAACAAAGTCATATATATAAATGAAAATGAATTAGCCGGCTCATTCGTGACAAAACTCACAGCGAAGGATAGGGATTCCGGTGAAAATGCATACATATCCTATAGCATAGCAAATCTAAATGAAGTTCCATTCGAGATAGACCACTTTTCCGGAGTTATAAAGACAACTAACCTAATTGATTATGAAACAATGCGCAGAAACTATACGCTCCTGATACGCGCCTCAGATTGGGGATTGCCATATAGAAGGCAAACCGAAATTGCACTGGAGATAATTGTGAAGAATGTAAATGACAATAGGCCGCAATTTGAGCGCGTTAACTGCTATGGAAAAGTAATCAAATCTGCTCCAATTGGCTCTGAAGTGTTCACGATATCTGCAATTGATCTGGATATGGGAGATGTTATATCATATCGCTTGATATCGGGCAATGAAGATGGCTGCTTTAATTTGGATTCAAACTCGGGAACCTTTTCTATTGGTTGCAATCTAATGGATGTTGCTGTCAACGATCGAGTCATACGTGTGTCGGCCACAGATGGAACTCACTTTTCAGATGAGCTGAGTATCAATGTACATCTTGATATGGATTACTCTAGAGAACACATCAATTTATTGCACGGATACGGGACATTCGAGTGTCGGGAAACTGGCGTAGCAAGAAGACTGGCGGAGACATTAGCCTTGGCTGAGAAGAACAACGTACGGAATGTTTCGTTCCTTGAAGTAAACGACTTGGCACTGACGCCTAGCAGATATGGCCAAAATATCCACAAACCCGAAATTATAAACTTTCCTCAAGAACTGACCCTAAACGAAAGTGTTCAATTGGGAACAACGGTAGCTGTGATCGAAGCCAGAGACCGAGACTTGGGATATAATGGAAAACTTGTATTCGCGATTGCAGATGGCGACTACGATTCGGTATTTCGCATTGATCCGGACAGTGGCGAGCTACAAATTATTGGCTACTTGGATAGAGAACGCTTAAGCGAATATATTTTAAATATAACCGTCTATGATCTGGGTCACCCGACCAAATCGGACTCCAAAATACTTCCCATAACAATAACCGATGCAAACGATAATCCCCCCGTCCTACAAAAGTCGTTAGCCACTCTTCGCCTAACAGAAAACGCTCCAAAAGGAAGTGTCGTCTATTGTGTGCATGCAACCGACGCTGATCTGGGAATAAACGCTGAAATAACATATACCTTAGCTGTCGAATTTAAAGAATTTACTATTAACAAAACTACTGGCTGTATTGTTTTGAGTGAGCTATTAGATCGCGAGCAGACAGATAAATATGAATTACACATAGTTGTTAAAGATTGTGGGGATCCTGTATTGTCAGCGGAAGCAGTTGTATATATTTTGGTTGACGATGTCAACGACAATGCCCCAATATTCGGGGTGCAAGAGTATATGTTCAAAATTCGCGAAGATGTGCCGCGAGGTACTGTTGTGGCGGTTATCGAAGCAATTGACAAGGATATGGGTGAAAATGCAGAAATACTTTTCTCACTCAAGGAGGATACACAGGACAAGAATCTGTTCAAAATTGATAAGCACTCGGGTGCCATACGCACCGAAGGCTATTTAAATTATGAAAACCGTCAAGTACACAACCTTGTGATAAGCGCCATAGACTGTGGAGTTCCTTCATTAACAGCTGACATGCCCATAGTAATAGAAATTATTGATGTCAATGAAAATCGGTACGCTCCAGAGTTCGAAGACTTTGCTTATGAGGGTAAAATAAGAGAGAACATGCCCAAAGGCACTTTGGTCATGAACATTACCGCCAGGGACATGGACGGAATGGATATAAATGCTAAGATTTCTTACTCAATTACTGGCGGAGATGGCCTGGGAATTTTCTCAGTTAATGATCAAGGTAAGAAGCAAGAAATTGAAGCAACTGGTTTTAAAATAGATTCTTTCTCAGGTTCCATACACTCCTTAACCCAACTTGATGCCGAAACGAAGAACTTTTACTGGTTGACTTTATGCGCTCAGGATAATGCGATAGTGCCACTTAGTAATTGTGTCAAGGTGACCATTTTTTAATACTAATAAAACCTGATTAAATAATAAAAGTGTTTTGTCTCTTTTAGGTTTATATCGAAGTTGAAAATGAAAATGATAACATTCCATTAACAACCAAGCCAGTCTATTATGTAAATGTAACTGAGGGCACCTCCGGAAAAACTGAAATTATTCAACTCAAAGCAATAGATCCGGACATTGATCCTTTACAAACAATTACCTACAGTATAACTTCCGGAAATCATGTAGGCTACTTTGATATAGAGCCGCATACAGGTGAGTACAACCAGGAATTTAGAATTAATATCATTTTTAATATCCAAATTATTTCGTTTTTATTTAGGATTGCTTAAAACGACGGAACGAAAGCTAGACAGAGAGAATCAATCGGAACATATTCTGGAGGTGAGTTATAAAATAATAATAAAGAAAACCAGATATACCAGCTATTTAGATAGAGGAATTTAGTGTTAGGGCTTACGACTAAGACTAAGACTAGACTATCTTTTTAATAAAGATAGAAGGTTTAATATGAGAAAGAGGATGCTATCTATTCTACTCAATGGAGGCAATTTTGTGTGCTTAAATGAATAAATAAGTATTACCCCAAGCATTATTTTTATGATTGTCTATTGTGGAGAATGTCATTGGGAGGAGAATAATCATTGACGGAAGCTGTTTTCTATTGAAAGCAGTTACTTGGAATTTGAAACAGTTGGGACTTGGGAGGTTTACTTGACACGAGAACTGAAAGGCATCTATTTTGGCTTGTATATGTATAAATAAATTTATTATGCCACAGGAAGCAAGCCCTTGACATACATACTCAGCACTTTATCATATAAATAAACCTATTTTAATTTTGTTTAAGGAAATACATAAAGTTACTTAATGCCCGCTTAAGGTAATCTTTGCTAAAACCTAAATTTAATGTCTTTCAGGTATCTATATCTGACAACGGATCTCCCATATTGACGTCAACTACGCGTGTTGTGGTGTCCGTTTTAGACATAAACGATAATAGCCCAGTGTTTGATCAACGTGTTTACAAAGTTCAAGTTCCTTCAACGACAAACATGAACGAATCTATTTTTCAGGTGCGTAAAGAGTGCTTAAGTGAATCTCTTTCAATGAACTTTCATAGTTTGGCAATTAAATTAATCTGATTTCTGTCTTTCAGGTTCACGCAATTGACAACGATGACGGTGAAAATAGTCGGATAACATATTCAATAAAATCGGGAAAGAAAAAAAATAAATTCCGTATCGATAGCTTTAGTGGACATATTTTTTTTACAAAGACATTAGAGCCTGACTCTGAATTTGAAATTAGCGTTAAGGCTGAAGACAATGGAATCCCCAAGAAAAGCCAAACCACGCTAGTTAATATAGGTGTTATTCGTGTAGCTTCCAATTCTCCGAACCCTCCTGCAATAGCGAAGAAGTCTATTAACAACATTGTAGATCTGACCGAGAATGATAAACCTGGATTCCTGGTGACTCAAATTCTAGCATTTGATGAAGATAACGACCAGCTTTGGTATAATATCAGTGGTAAGTGATGTGTGAATAAATTAATTTTCCAGCTTATTTCATTCTTTTATATTTTAGGTGGAAACGAAGGGAATCATTTTTACATTGGAAGAGATACTGGAAATGTGCTGCTGTCAAAGTTTTTGGATTATGAGACACAAACATCCTACAATCTGTCTATTAGTGTAACTGATGGCTCAAATACAGCACACACTTGGCTATTTATACAAGTTGTCGATACGAACGACAATGCTCCGCAATTTACTAAAGAGATATATCACGTTAATATATCTGAGAACATTGAAGAGGAATCCGTCATTATGCAGCTCCATGCAACTGATAGAGACGAAGATAAAAAGTTATTTTACCAACTACATGCTACACAAGACCCATCATCTTTAACGTTATTTCGCATAGATTCCATTAGCGGCAATGTAATAGTCACACAGAAACTTGATTTCGAGAAGACTTCACAACATATACTAATTGCGTTCGTTAAAGATCAAGGTACGCCGGGAAAGAGGGATTATGCAAAGATCATAGTTAATGTTCATGATCACAACGATCACTATCCCGAGTTCACGACAAAAATAATTCAAAGTAAAGTTCCCGAAAGTGCTGCGATAGGCTCCAAACTGGTTCAAGTTACGGCCATCGATCGAGATAGTGGCAAAAATGCTGAACTACGTTATTCTATCATTACTGGCAACGTGGGAAGCATGTTTGAAATCGATTCGACATTTGGAATTATATATTTAGCCGCCTCCCTGGACATCAACAAAATGCAGGAATATATGCTACAAATAAAGGCTGTAGATCTGGGCCAGCCTCCGTTGTCATCTCAAGTGCCAGTTCATATAATAATTACCATGTCTGATAACGATCCTCCAAAGTTTTTCGCCGATGTTATTTCCTTGGAAATGTTTGAAAACCTGAGTATTGGATCATTTGTAACTCAAGTTGAAGCACGCTCATCATCGTCAATTTTCTTTGATATTATTGATGGTAACATTAACGAAAGCTTTCGGATAAACCCGTCCACAGGTGTAATTGCTATCAACGCCAATGTGGACTATGAATTTAACAAGTAAACACTAAAACAATGTTAACAAATAATAATTATATTAATATATATATTTTTGATTTCAGAATTTTTAACCTAACCATTAAAGGAACCAACATGGCTTCTCAGTCTTCTCGCCAAAATTTGATAATTCATGTTTTAGATGCAAACGATAATGTTCCCAAATTCCTGCAGAGCGAATATATAGGACGTGTTTCAGAGGCCGCCGGCTTGGGCTCATATGTACAAATAATTGACGATAAGAAGAAACGGTAAGGAATCTTATTCCTATAGCCTAAAAAAGGACACGAATGTTTTACCCTTATAGTCCTTCTTAGAAAGTTTTCACTCTTTGTACTTATTTTAAGCAATAATATTTCTCTTTTAGTCATTTAACACTGAATGTATTTGACGCTGACGTCGGATTAAACGGAATGTTGCAATTCAATATCCTTGATGACTTAGCGAAAAATATGTTTAAAATCGATTCAACTACAGGAGCTATTGAAATTTTACGCAGTCTAGACTATGAAAAGAAGACCAATTATTCATTTTTTGTATCGGTAAGCTTCCTAGATGAATTAGATTGTAAGTTTTAATTTAATTAAGCTTTGGTTTTAACTTAAAATTTTACATTTCGTAGGTTAATGACATGGGTAAACCCAACTTACACTCGAATACAAAAGCTCACGTAATAATTCTCGTGAGTAATGTAAATGATTGTCCACCTGTATTTAAAGATAGAGATCTCAATGTTACTTTGTTTCTGCCAACGTTTGAAAATGTATTTGTGGCCCGTATTGCTGCATTTGATGCCGATAACGATGTCATTCGTTACGACATTGTTGATGGAAACAACCAAGAATGCTTCCAAATACATCCAATCACAGGATTATTAACAACAAGGTATTGCATTTTAATTGCATGATATCTAAATGATATCTAAATATTCTCTACCTTGTTTTCTTAATATATGAAATCTAATCATTATTTAAATATTTTCGTTTTAGAAATTATGAATTTATAAGCAATGAATACATTTTGCACGTACGTGCCTCTGATGGATTGTACTCTACCATTCTACTCGTAAATATCCAAGTTGAACCAATAGTTAATTCAAATTTCGTATTTCAAAAGAAAATATACGAGTTTTCGGCTCTTGAAAATACCACCAAAGTTGCGACAATAGGATTGATAAATGTCGTTGGGAACACATTGAACGAAAATGTTGAATACCGAATTCTGAATCCAACAGAAATGTTTGCAATTGGAATTACTTCCGGAGCTATAAAAACTACTGGAGTAATGTTTGACCGCGAGGTGCAAGATATGTATAAGATCTTTGTTGAAGCGAAATCATCTATATTTAATAGGGACAATACCAGCATTCGCAGAGCAATCACCTCAGTTTATATATCTGTGCAAGACATTAATGATAATTGTCCCATGTTTGTGAACATGCCATATTACGCTTCTGTATCGGTTGGCTTTACGAAGGGAACAATTATAATGAAGGTGAAAGCCATAGATCTGGACAGTGCCGAGAATGGAGAAGTCCGATATGAGCTCAAAAAGGGAAACGGTGAACTTTTCAAAATAGATAGAAAAACTGGCGAGCTGTCAATTAAGCAAAGTATCGAAGGCCATAATCGAAAATACGAATTAACAGTTGCTGCATGCGATGGAGCTGTAATTTCCTGCTGTACAGAAGTTCCAGTTCAAATAAAGGTACGCAAACTATAAAAACCTGCACAAAAATAAAATAACAAAGCTTTATTTGTATTAAATAGGTGATAGATCGTTCCATGCCCATATTTGAAAAGCAATTTTATTCTGTTAGCGTTAAAGAGGACGTTGAAATGTATACGGCTCTGTTTGTGTCTATCCAAGCTGAGAGCCCATTGAAAAGGAAACTGATCTACACAATATCCTCTGATAATGCTGAACAATTTTTTGAAATTGACTATAGAACAGGTAAAGCATTCCTCCTAGTTTTATCGCTACTTGCATTTTGAAAATGGAACCCCCAAAAATTGGAAAATGTGCACTCATACATACATTCTTATGGCATTTTTCAGGGTCTTTGTATGTGGTCAACGAGCTGGACTATGAGGAAAAGAATATACACGAAATATCAATCCGAGCAACTGATAGTATTTCTGGAATTTATGCCGATGTCTTATTATCCATATCCATAATTGATGTCAATGATTGTTATCCGGAAATCGAAAATGATAACTATAACATAACTTTGCCGGAAAATATTCCATTCGGATCACAGATATTAAAAATAAATGCAACTGATAGGGACTCTGGTGCAAATGGAAAGTTATCATATTTTATTGAATCCATCGATGGTCGCAATGATTCCGATACGTTTTACATCGACGTTAGTGAGGGATATTTGTATCTAAAAACTTCATTGGATTATGAGTTGAAAACCCACCATCACGTGGTTGTGCACGTCAAAGATCATGGTTCTCCGCAATTGTCTTCGAAATGCAATGTTTTTATTGGAGGTAAGTCACAGAAAACTTTCAGTTTTTAAATGTAATTGTCTGAGAGAATAACTTTAATGCCTCTCTAACAACTCTTTTTCACAAACTAAGTGTACCCGAGCTTTAAATATGATAGATTATGAAACCCCCGGCAACTCTTGCAATATATGCTTGATAATAATTAAAAATTTTAATTGCAGTTAAAGATCTGAATGATAACTCACCGAAGTTTATTGAGCCATCTTTCAATACAAAGTTGTCAGTAGCAGCGACCCGTGGTCAATTTGTTGCTTTGCCTAGAGCGTTTGATGATGATATATCCGACATTAATTTTCTGCAATACAAAATTGTAGATGGAAACGATTTACAAACGTACAGCATCAATAAGCAAAGTGGAATTATTTCGCTTCAAAATATGTTGAATTTCACCGACAAGCCCAACACAATTTTAAATATTTCAATTTCTGATGGAATTCATACAAGCTTTGCACGGTTAAAAATTACGTTAGTTCCGGAAAATGTTCATAGTCCACAGTTTGAAGAAATTGTGTATAAAGCGTCGATATTGGAAAATATGCCGCATGGACATGAAATAATCACGGTACGTATATATTTATACTTGAATAAAATGCGGTTTGCTAAATTTTCACTTTGTATTACAGGTCAAGGCAATTGATAATGATTTTGGACAATACGCCAGTGTTTATTACGAAATTGCGTCTGAGGAGATGAAAAAGTATTTTGAAATAAATCGTAATACTGGCTTAATAACATCAAAAGTTGCATTCGATCGAGAAATCAAAGATGAATACGTCCTGCAGCTAAAGGCAATTGATGGCGGAAGTAAATTTGGCTTTGCAACTCTGAGAGTGTCAATCGAAGACGTTAATGACAATAGCCCGCAATTCTTTTTAAAAGAATATAAAATTGTTATAAGCTCTTCGATTAAGCCTAATGATACCATATTGACAGTAAGTATAAATATGTTCACACTAAAAGAAAGTCTTAACGATTCAACTGCTACTACTTTTTATAATTTAATAAGTTTGTAACGAATTCTGTAGAATAGGGTATCTTTCAAGCGGACACTCGACTAAAGAACGTTTCCTTGTTGACCCATAGAGTAATTACCTATGTCTAATCATGTTTTTCTAATTTCTAGGTAAAAGCCATGGATAAAGATATTCATGGAAATGGCGCTGTTAAATATACTATCGTTCCTGACTCAATGAAAAGCATTTTAGAGCACAAAATCTATTTGAATGATAGTAATGGTAACATGATTTTTATCGGTGATCCACAGAAATTTGAGAATGGCGTATTCCAATTCTTCGTGCGAGCTTCGGACTCTGGAGAACCGTCATTACATACTGAAATTCCAGTTTCTCTTGAAATAGTCGATACTGAAGTGATAATTCCTGTTTTTGAAAAAAGTCACATCATTCTTAAAGTAATAGAATCTACATCACCGGGAACTGTGTTAACAAAACTCAATGTGCATGGAAACTATTCATTAAAGTTCACGACATCAGAAGAAAACTCCATTTTTGCTGTATCTGAGAATGGAGAATTGATACTTATGCAAACATTGGACCGTGAACAGAATGAATTACACTATTTAGTTGCCGTAGCCGAAACAATGACCTTGCCAGTTCTTTATGCATATGCAGACGTTTATATACATGTTACAGATGAGAATGACAATTACCCGAAATTTGATAGCACAATTTATAATGCGGATGTAGCGGAAAATACTGATAAAGTAGCGTCCATATTAAAAATAACTGCAACTGATGAAGATACCGGATCAAATGGTGATGTACGATACTACTTTGACGATGACTCAAACGGTATACGAAACGTTTTCGACATCGATATTTATACTGGATGGATCACTCTTTTGTCCTCCTTGGATAGAGAAGTACAATCAGAGTTCAACCTGAAAGTAATTGCCACAGACAACGGGCATCCTAAGCACGATTCAAAAGTTCCAGTCTCCATCAAGATAATAGATTACAATGATAACGGACCGCAGTTTAAATTACCCAATGACACGATTTCTATTTCTGAAAACGCCCTTCCAGGAACTGTTCTAAAAAATTTGTTGCTTATAGATCCGGATAGCGAAAAGCAAACTATGGAATTTTACATCATTTCTGGAGATAGTCAATCGCAATTTCAAATTGGTAAAACAGGAGAGTTGTTTATATCCAGACCGCTCGACAGAGAGCAAATTTCATTTTACAACTTAAGCATCTTAGCAACAGATGGAAAATTCACCGCCATGTCGAATGTTCAAGTGCACATAAAGGATGTCAACGATAATATGCCATACTGCCTAAAACCTCGTTATCACATTACGATAAATGAATCGATCGCGATCGGGTCAACAATAGTTGAAGTAAAAGCAGTGGATTTTGACTCGAGCAATGATTTTAAATTACGATATTACATATCTGGAAAGGGTTCAACTGACTTTGTTATGGGTAAAGAGAGTGGAGTTCTAAAGGTAGCAAAGCTTCTTGACCGAGAACGAACTTCAAAGTATAAAATTTTGGCACATGTTCAGGATGGCAAAGAATTCATTAGAGAGTGTGTTTCTGAGGTAATAATTACGGTCAATGATATAAACGACAATGCGCCCATATTTTCAATGCCGAATTACAGAGTAAGCATACAAGAAGACGCTCAGTTACAAACGCTGGTCACGAAAGTTCATGCTACTGACAAAGATTTTGGCATAAATCGAAAAATTAAGTACTCATTGATTGGCACAAATAGTGATTATTTTGAAATATCAAAATCAACCGGAATAATAAAATTGGAAAAAAACCTTGACCGCGAAACGATTTCAATATATAATTTAACACTCATAGCTGAGGATTATGGCAAACCAATAATGTCTTCAGTTGCTTATATCGTTATAAACATTTTGGACATAAACGACAATCCTCCGGAATTCAGCTTACGGCAGTACAGTAGTCACGTGCATGAAAATGTCACACAAGGATTTGAAGTTTGTACAGTTCATGCTACATCAAAGGATATTGGCGTCAACGCTGAAATATCGTACTTTATAATAAGCGGCAATGAACAACGTAAATTCAACATCAATTCCAGTACGGGCGTATTATGGGTAAACGGGACACTGGACTATGAGAAAACCAAATTTTATTTCCTGACCGTTCAAGCCATTGACGGAGGCAGCCCGCCACTTAGCAACATTGCATATGTAAATATATCCATAGATGATGTTAATGACAACACTCCAACGTTTACGCAAAATATTTACCGAGCTAGTGTAAAAGAAGATGTTAATATAGACGTTCCGATAATAGATGTAAAGGCCACAGATGAGGACTCCAACTTAAATGGCATCATAAAATACAACATTGTGAAAGGTGATAGCTTAAGTCAATTCAGCATAAACATCAGCAATGGAACAATAAGCCTGGCACGGCCTCTCGATCGTGAAACAATTTCGGACTATGCACTGGAGGTGCAAGCCTGCGATTTGGGAATCCCGGAGCGGTGCAACAGTGTACAAGTCAATGTTGTTGTACTGGACGCAAATGATAACGCACCCGTTTTTTCGCAAGCAAATTACAGTGTAGTCCTACAAGAAAATCGGCCCTTGGGCTATGTTTTCATTAGATTCGATGTTACCGATGCTGACGAAGCACCCAACTCGATACCTTATACATATGATATACGGTCTGGAAATGAGGGAGGACTCTTTCGGCTGGAGCAGGATGGCTCGCTTAGCACAGCATCACGGTTCAATCACAAATTACGCGATAAATTTACAATACAAATACGTGTTTTTGATAATGGCACGCCTCCACTCTACTCGGATGCGTGGGTGACGATAAAAATCATTGAGGAAAGTCAATATCCTCCAATTCTAACACCATTAGAGATTACTGTCAACTCCTTTGAAGATGAGTTTTCTGCTGCATTTTTGGGAAAAGTTTATGCCACTGACCAAGATCAATATGATGAACTAACATTTGCTGTAGCTTCAACCATTGAAGAAACATATCAAACTTCAAAACTATTTAGAATTACCAATAAATCTGGTGAAATTTATTCCACTTCCAACTTGGATATTGGTCTATATAAACTAAATGTATCCGTCACCGATGGAAAATTTACCGTATTCACCACTGTGAAAATTAACGTCGAACTCATAACGATGGATATGGTCAAAGAAGCAATAGTAATCAGATTTAGTAAAATTGCTGCGTCAGATTTCCTACTAAGTCACAGGAAAGGGTTCATTCGTTCCATACGAAACGTGATGCGATGCCGGCAAAAAGACGTGATTTTGATATCTTTGCAAGAGCACGTTCGCAATCCTTTGGCAAATCGAGACCAATATTCCACGGACTTGAACGTCGTCTTTGCAGTTCACAAGCAACAGATAATTCCCAGTGCAGACGCCTTTATTAGCAGTGATGAGATTCGCTTATCTGTTATCAGCAAAGAAATTGAAATTGAAAACGAATCCAATCTGATAATTGAGGAAATTTTGCCAAGCTTTTGCCAAACCAAAGAAAACATTTGTGTGAACGGAGTCTGCAAACAATTGATAAATATGGAGAAAAACAATATCACAACAATTTACACGGATGTCATAAGCTTCGCTACGCCCTCCTATAATTTGATAAACAAATGCGTGTGTAAACCCGGCTTTGATGGAAAAACTTGCAATGAAACAGTAAATGCATGCTCTTCAGAACCGTGTCCACCGCAGAGGAATTGCTTGCCATCAGAATCTGCAACTCGATACCAATGTGTGTGTCCAAAGGGATACTCAGGTTCATTTTGCGAAATCAAATCCTCAAAGTGTGACAATGGTACCTGCGATGCTTTCTCTTCAACAGCCGTTTCATTTGGCGGCAAAAGTTATGCTCATTACAAAATAAATAAAGCAAAGGCCAAAAACATTTTAGAAAATCAGTTTGCCTACTCTCTGCAAATCAGGACAGTACAACAAAGCGGCACACTTTTATATGCAAGCGGAAAAGTGGATTACAATGTCTTGGAACTTGTAAACGGAGCTGTAAAATACAAATTCGACTTGGGATCAGGAGAAGGCGTTGTAAGCGTATCAAGCATTTATATATCCGATGGCGCATGGCATACCATAACTTTGGAACGAACTCTCAACAGTGCCAAGCTAACTGTAGATAACAAACATGTTTCCCAGGGCAGTGCTCCAGGAGTAAATGGCATATTGAATATTCAGTCGAATGATATCTTCGTGGGAGCTGAGGTTCGACCGCATCCATCAATCATTGGCTATGAAGATATTCAGCGTGGTTTTATTGGTTGTATGGCAAACATTAAAATTGCCATGGAACCATTACCTTTATACATTTCCGGAGGCAGCACGATTGCAGCTCTAAAGAGATTTACAAATGTGGAGTTCAAGTGTGATCCTGCTAATGTTCTGGTCAGTTTGGGCGTTTGTGGTACTCAACCATGTTTGAATAGCGGCATTTGCAGAGATCTTGGAAATGATAACTTTAAATGTATTTGCCATGCGCGCTTTTCTGGTGAATTATGTGAAATTGATTTAGATCCGTGCTCCTCAGCGCCGTGTTTATTCGGAGGTCGCTGTGAAAATCAACTGCCCAGCAATTATACATGCATTTGTCCGATACACTTGTCCGGAAAGAGATGTGAATATGGAAAGTTTTGCACACCAAACCCTTGCAAAAATGGCGGAATATGCGAAGAAGGCGACGGTGTGTCCCATTGCATGTGCCGAGGATTCACTGGACCAAACTGCGAAATTGACGTAAACGAATGCGACAACCAACCCTGCGGAAATGGAGCAACTTGTATCAATGAAGCTGGTAGTTTTCGATGCATATGTCCTTCGTTTCTTACTGGTGCTAGTTGCGGAGATCCTCTTTATTCGAATTCTATTTCTACCAAATTGAAGAACTTTTCAATTGAGCACATAAGTGGAATAATATCGGGAATCACCACAGTACTCATTATCATCATTATATTGTTGGTCTGCTTTGCTTTTAAAAGAAACACGTCTGCAAGCGCCAGAAATCGAAACGAAAAAATAAAAAACAAGCACTCTCTTAAGCAGGCGAACCTTAATTCACTTCTCGACAAAGATAATCTTTGCAAATCGAACGCTAAAATAAGCAATTTAGAAATCAGCCAACGACCAATAAGCTATTCGCCTCCAATAAACGATAGCCTATTTATTAGTAATACGACGTTTGTAAATAATTTAGATATATTACGAAGTTACGGCTCCGCTGGTGATGAGCTTGAAAATATACCATTCGAATATCAAAAAGTAAATCGAACTAATCAGCATGTTAATATAAATCCGAGCAATTTAATCGACGCAGACGGCGGTCATAAGCAGGAGTGGTGCGAACAAATACACTTAAAAACATTTAACGAGAATAAGCTGAATAACGGTTAGTATTCACACAAATATTCATAAATGAAACAAACAGTTTTCTTACAAATGAAGATTATGTCATTACAGAACGCAGAATTGACTATGGCTTTCCAATTAATCGACTTTCAAGTGGAAAACTAATTCAGGTAGCAATGCCTAATGTCTGTCATTCCACATCGAACGCAAATTTTGTTGATTCTGCTGGTAATGGGCAATATCACTGGGACTGTTCGGATTGGGTTCGGAAAAGCCATAATCCATTACCGGATATAACAGAAGTTCCTGGTGCCGAAGTCGCGGACTCATCGAGCTTCCATAGTAATGACAGTAATGAGTCTAAATCAAAACGAAAATATTTAGTTCATGGTAAGTTGACAAGCTGTCTTTCCAAATCTTAGACATCGACTCTTACAATTTCTTTATATTGCAGTAGAAGATATCGATCCAACTAGAGATATAGTTGCTCTAAATGAAGACATGGTATTTGAATATGGGGATTCGGAGATAGAAAGCTGTATTCAACCATTTATGTTGCCGAATTTAAGCAATGAATCCCGTTCAAGGCTAAGTTCATTTAATAAAAGCGAGAATGAAGACTACAAACTAAATACAGGTATGATTATCCTTACACCCTTTAATTAATTGTTTTATAATTAACAAAACCTACATATTTTCATGCATTCAGTGCCTTTCCAATCAAAATCAAATCGATTGCGTAAGTTTGTCAGCGTTTAAATGTCAAGCTTTTAATTATGGTTTTCATCTTCCTTTATTAACGAAATTATCAATTTTCTGAGATATTATAAAATGGATTGCTAATGCCTCCAATATTCCACATTATCACCCTACTCGCCCATAACGTTAACACAAATACAGAGTGTATCCAACTAAAATGTAGACAACATCTTTGACCTCATTCAAAATTCAATTTTTAGTCTCTAGCTTTTGTAGTTTTCGAGATCGACGAGTTCGTATAGACAGGTAACCTACCAGTTCGGACACATTATATATGAAGATATGGACAGACGGACGTGCCTGCATTGACTTATATGTATTTATAGTTTTTGGTGTCCAAATATAGAAAAGATCTTTCGTTATAAAATCCACATTCTTTTAAATTGACCATTGTAGTATTAAATATTGTTTTGTATAAACAAAAGTTCCATTCGATTAATCGAAAACGTTTTTGATTAATAAAAAATAAATTGTGAGTATAAATAAATTATGAGCTCTAGGCAAGGCTGCCCTCCCATTCTATTAATGTAGTAAACGGACAAATTGAGTATAGGTTATCTATCTGTCGGTTCTACCCGACTTGCTTTTATCCACTTTATAAAAAATATAAAATAAAGCAATTTTAATTATTTAATTGTAACTTGAAAAAACTATAATCAACAGGCAAAGTATATTTACGACATCCTGATTCATATTTGCCGACGATACATACGCCAAGTGACACGGAGGCGGAAAGCTCTAATAACGAAACACCTATGCTTAAAAAAGAGTTATCAAGTAGAAGAGCAATTAGCGGTAATTGTATAAATAATTTGCACGAAATTGCAAATATTCAATATATTTCATGAAGAGTGCTTGTTTATCCGACTCGATTTCAGGATTTTTAAAATAGATAATATAACTCATTTAACTACATTTCAACAGCGCATCGGTAGTCGTCATTTGAGCATACTACAACATAAATTCATCCCTGTATATTATTATATTGGATCATGCAATGCGTAACGCATGGATGGAACCATCTCCGATTACTCAAAGCATAGTTATTGTTAAATAGTATCAACAGCCGAGTCTATATAGCCATGTCCGTCCGTCTGTCTAAAAGCTATCGTCTTAAAATTGTATATAGACCCGACTTGCTTGCAAGCCGGAATCGGCGGGATCGGACCACTATATCGTATACTAACAAACTTAGGGATGATCGGTCAAAAATTAGGTGTTTGCACAACTTGGGCAAAATCTTGAGTTCGCATTAGTATATCATAAAGCCCTTATGATGAAGCCGACGGACAAGGATTATAAAATTATTATGCTTAAATGATATTTTTTAGTATGCCAAAAGGACGACTGCCGATGTGAAGCCCTACATCGAGCCGACTTAACACGTATACTTTATAGAAAAATATGCCTAACCAAAACGTTTTTTTTTTATTTTAGGAAATTCTGAGGAAATATATCTGTTTCCATATGCGGCCGGTAAAACTGGTTCAGACAGCAATATCTCTGTTCGACTTTGTGAAATTGAAGATTCGGAATTAGAAGACTTTCTTCCGCTGCAAGGAAAATATAGTAGTGAATGACATATTAATTGTATAAAATCATAGATTTTAACTTTGGCCATGACTCTGTTTCTTTTTCTACTGATTTTATATGAAATAAAACTATACAAGTATAATTATATTTTTAATAAGAATTGGAATATAGTATTTTTTAATGTACACTTTTTTGAACTCTTGAATGGTAAGAACATCTTTTTATGTAACCAGACAATTTCTTACGCCCGAAGCATTGATATAGGAGGAAAAGACTGACCAATCAGTCTGTCTGTTAGGACAAAACCTATTGTATATGTAGATATAGACACAAAGGTCTGACGGAAGTTCAAAATATAGCTAATGATGCTCGCATTGTAATCGGGCTATAAAAATAATTATTTTATAAAAAAAATAAATTAAGCGGAACAATGGCAACTAAAGCTGAAAACGGAATTCCAACCTTTATTAATAAAGCATCAGTTTGCGGCACTCAAACGCAACGCCCTTAAGTTTAGCGTATCCAAATTTGTATGGCCGAGCATATACGTGCAGGTCTGGAAGTCTTTTATTCTATGTATATTTGAGCTACCATTCTCAAAGTTATTCTCAGAAACTGGCGAAAATGCTTCCCAAGAAGTCCAGTGTCCTTCGATGGCGATAATCTGCTTCAAAAGAATGCTCTTAGTCGTTCCGGTTAACCAACTCTTGGGAGAAAATTTAGGTCCAGACTCAACATTTCCGGTCGCTATATTTCTAGACGCTGGTCGCGCTTCTTCGACAGTTGTCGGACGTGTGACAATTCCGTAACATGGGGATCATTTTGGGACACCGATACGCTTAATTGTTGCTGGGTTCGCTCAAGATACACACGTATTCAGTCTTACCGAACTGATACGACTAGGAAACGCATTTGTAATTCCACAGAATACACCAACAGTATTATTGCTAGACACTATATTGTGGCCACCAATGTCCTGTAGCTCCTGGTATCCTCCGAAGCTTTGACTCTGTGCTGATACGCGTCCTGGATGTTCAGCATTAACGAGCTTCACTATACACAAATATATGCAACAAGGGTATTAAATCTTTGGCGTGCCGAAGATATCCGCGATATATATGTTTCGTTTTTCCTATTGTACATTTGTAGTTATTAAAAATAACTACTGCGATTTAAGCTTAGCGTTAGCAAAATTCAAATTCAATACTTGGAAAACGTCGATGCAGTACTCGATATGTCGTAGTATTTTATTTTATTTAAACGAATGAAATGCAATTTTTCCTTTTAAAAATAGTATGAAAACTATGAGAACAGTTGCACTGAGTGTTATCATAAATAAAACGGATATATTTATATTAAAGTCGATTTGGTCAGCAGAACGCATATCATTGTCTAGAGTTATTTTGGCAAGCTCAGTATTTATATTAATAATAATATTATTTTTTTGATTTTCTGAAATAAATAAAAAGTATATTTCAACTTATTATAGAATATGAAATATTATAAAATGTTACCTTCGGTAGAATCAAGATTAGGTTCTATCCTTTTGCTAATATTTAATGTTGTTCCAACTATCCATTCTAGTTTCTCGCACCGTGAGTTTGGGTTTTTTATATATCTTATCACTTTTGAAAACTTTTTTAAATTGCTACTTGATATCCGCATGGGTAATGGCTTGCTCTTCATTTGTTTAAATTCCGAAATTCGATTTAAATTCTCTAATAACATTGATTTGTGGGAGTTCATTGCAAAATCTAAAATAGTTGTCAAAAGCCAGAAACATGCTTTTTCCATATGGGAAGAATCTAAGCAATTTGAGTCCCCATAGACAGCAATGCGACCTTCTGCGAACCTCTCACTTTTCTCATTCAATAAAATTCGATTCTTTAATATTGCATGGTCAAACGATATATCAGAAAGTTTGGGGTTATCGTCAACCACTGGAGAGTTCCTTTGATATTTAATATTTTCAGGTTGTCGGGATTTGAGATTAGTTTGAAATAATCCCATTATGGGTACAAATTGTTTCACGTCCAAATTTTGTGATTTTCCATTTGTGATAACCTTAAATATACAAATGATATTAATAAAAATTTAAGGTAATTAGATGACAACTATTTACCGATTCCCCTTGATCGTTTAAGTTTGTCCCAATAACCACATCGTCCTGATTATTTGGAAATGTCAGAAAGGTTGTCCCACTTGCGTAATACATTGAATGGTCTCCTAATTTAAAGTGTCCCTCTCCAACAAAGTCGCCCAACGATATATTAAACGGTTTCAAAAGATCGTTTAAGGCCGGGATATTCGCCCCACCAGTATCAGGTATCCACCATTGTCTGCTATTCTCATCGAAAAACTTAATGTGTCGCATGACTGTTGTATTATACCAATCCGCAAATATAATTACACTTAAGCCATTTTCGTAAACATAATGTTCAAGACTTGAAATCTCATCGTCAAAAAACTCTTCTTCGGGATCTACGATTAACAACACCCCATACTCAAGTGGGTTGAAGCAGGTATATGGTTCCCTTAAGACATCAATATAATATCCAGAGTTCCTTAAATGTATATACGTGTCTCGAAAATTGGTATGAATGTGGTCTGCCCTCCAATCGAGTGGATCAGTTTTAATCTTCAAATTGTCTCTTGGTATATAACCTGGCGGATATCTTAAGCTATGAAATTGGTCCCATAAAATTCTTTTATGTCGCGGCGGCTTTGGTGTTATTTTTATTGTGAGAGGTAAATCTACTTCACTTTGCTGAGATTTATTTGTACCAATTGGCACACATTCTATCAATAATATTAAACGTCCTTTGGCAATGCCTTCATAGTTCTGTGCTTCCTTATTAACAACTGTGATAAAAGAAAAAATAAACATTTTTTAATTATTATTTTTTATATTTATTTAAATGTCTTAATATATGATATCACATGTTAATACATAATTCTCTTGGACGGATTAAGTTCTGTGGGTTTCTGATTACCCGTGGTACTAGATTATAAGCCCCTGGATGCCCCTGCATCGTACCAACAAATGCATCAAAATACATCTCCAACAAAAAGCAGTATAAAATGACATCAACATCGGACAACTTTACTCTGTATCATCTATGGCAGATTTTATATATTTGTGTGAAAGAACATTCAAGCTTCGGCAAGGCGAAGAGAATTTTTCTTTCATGTTTATGTTATCTTCGGCTACCCGAAGAGAACTGCCCCTTCATGTTTATGTTCTTCTTTTTAGATCTTAGGGTGCTCACATTTGTATATAGTTAAAAGATAGAGATAGTTTTGGTGGTATGCTATACCCTTACCAATGTAGAGTGACATCCAACCGGTCCATGGCCAAATTGTACTTGAAAATGATGTTGAAATGTTGAGGAAGCGCCCAAAATTGTCTGGATCTGGTATCCATTTTGGTTGGCCAAGAACTTTTCCAGTCACAGATATCCCATTAAGAATTGTAACATTAACAATTGCGGCCGTGCTGCCATAAAATAAGGGTTGACTACTATACGGCCACATGTAGTTCGATGTAAAGTCAAGCGAAGACGGAATTAAACTTATTTTGGGCCTGTACGATAATAGCAGCTGCATACTTTTCAACAAATTAAGCTTTCCTTGTCCCTGCTCGAATATGTTATAATTTGGCAGCCTTTCAGCTCCTTCGACAAGAACTTGTTTCAAGGATGACGGATTAACTAAATCTATTTTATGCGAAGCCCCGCTTCTAAGTAAAGCTGCTACTCCTGCAACAACTGGTGATGAGACGGAGGTTCCTGATAGCCGTCTGCAGCCCATGCGGACGTCACTGCCCTCAACCTGGCTACCATACGTGACAATGTCCAATCCTATTCTTCCATAGCCTAATGGTAGTTCCCAGGTTGTCATTCCTCTAGAGCTAAATCTGGCAATTTTATCATCGAAATTGATGCTACCTACGCCGATTACATCACTTTGGTCACCCGGATTATTAAGAGTTCCGTAAATGGGACCATCGTTGCCTGCTGCCGATACCATTATTATATTATTTGCTGATAGCTCTAAAACCTTATCGACGAACGGCAAATCCATAAAATCCGGGCCGCCAATACTTAAATTGATAATATTCACTTTTTGGTAAATGGCATAATTGAAAGCATCTAGGAACCAGGAAGTATAAGATACCTGTAATTCGCAAACATTAGGTAATCAGAGAGAATGTTACTATTTGACAATCACCTGCGAGTTTGTAAAAACTTTATATATGTGCAATTCAGCATCAGGCGCCAATCCGAGGCATTCTTTTGAGGAAGCTATCACACCTGCCACGAAAGTACCGTGACTAACGCCGTCGTCCAATGATTTCTCATTTGTCCAATTTGTTCGCTCTTTGACATTTCTAAAGTGCGGGTGATTCTGGGTCAAACCGGTGTCAAAAATAGCAACCCGAACACCCTTTCCGGTAATCCCCAGCTTCCAAAGCACGTCCGCGTGCAAAGACGCCGAAACGTGCTGCGCATTTCCGGCCCTCACGCGCTTCTCCCGAGGAACTCCTCGGAGATGGCGAGTATTATAATTGGAACTATCAGTATTGTTGGATGAGAGCCATCTTTGGACATATTGTTGAGGAAATACTGCTTTAACAGCAGGATGAGCCTTCACATTGCTGAGAGTTTCTTTAATTGAAGTGCCATTGGAATCCGAGATATGTAAGATGTCGAAGTCGCTTGGATATTGCGCAGCTAAATTGTGACGTGGTACAATTGACCACTTCAATGCCTGAAAACATATTTTGTTAATTAAACGTAATGAGATTAAAATATACGTACATTTCCCTTCGACAGCCTTCTCTGGATGAACGATATCCGCACGCTCGTATAGTATTTTGAATAATAGGTAACAATAAACTCATTAGGAACGGTCTTCGCCTGAAATCTTATTTCATTGGAAGACGAGGAGCTTGCCTTTTCTAAGGCACACTCAGCTACAAAAAGGGCGAAGACTGCATTAATAACAAACACAAATGTTAATGCACTCATTTATTAAAAACAAATGCTAAGCCATAAGTAAACATTATATTGCAAGCCTAACGAGTCCGCAAATACTCGTCAAGGTAGCGTCCCATCACAAATTGTCACGATTCACGGTCCAAGTTGGAATGAAACACGTTTTGACGTTTTCTCGTTTACATAGGCTTTTTTAAAGTTGATTAATTGAAATTGAACTATATTTAGGAATAAACATTTTAATTGAGTTATTTTAACAATTCATCTGAGTTTTTTATACCCTGAACCAATTAAAAATGGGTATAAGGGTATATTGTACTTGTGCGAAAGCCAAATGTATGTAACAGGCAGAAGGAAGCATCTCCGACCCCATAAAGTATATATATTCTTGATCAGCATCAATAGCCGAGTCGATCTACCCATGTCTGTCTGTCCGTCCGACCGTCCGTCCGTATGTATGAACGCAAGGATCTCAGAACCTATAAGAGCTAGAGAAATTTTTGATGCAGATGCTCCTAGTTCCCGCGCAGATCGAGTTTGTTTCCGATAATCGATAACTTACTCCGTTTCCAAGCAATCGATAAAAGTTTATATCGATAACCTGTTTTTTGGGCAATTTTGGTAAATAATAAGAGCTAGAGTCACCAAACTTGGCATATAGCTTCTAAAAGAGAATATATATATGCATTTGATGTTGGAAGAATAGGGTTCAGGGTATCCTAGGGGTTTAGGGTCGGGAGCTCCCAACTAGAACCTCTTACTTGTTTTTTTTTTTTTTATATTGTATGCAGATTTTGCTGATTCAATCTAATCTAAGGACCCCTTTATCGTGTTTCTGAACATAATAGTGTCAACTGACGGTAGGACAAAATACCGGACTTGCGTATTTTCAGAGAACCATGCAACACAACTATCTATACTATATATACTATATAACTATCTATATATATATATAAGAGACTTTAACCAACGTATGAATGCTACGGATCTATCTTCACAAGCTTCCTAAAGCAAGCTTATTCCCTAGACTGTCACAATTCTAAACTAAATTTAAGTCACTTAATCTCTACTGTTTGAGTACCTGACTATTCAGATAAATCGGACAACGGGATGGCAGACGACTGTAACACGACTATATCAGTCGCTGAAGTAAACGAAAGGAAAATCTTTATGTAATCCCACGGGCCTCTGAATAAAATAAAATACCAAGCAGAATAAAGGTGATTAGAGGAGCACTTCACCATCCATATACTGACTTCTGCAGTATCTATCGGGATGAAGAGAAAGGATGACAAAACGGAAACCAGTAAACAGTATATGATTTCGATGCATCCCAGGACTATGGTCGAATCCTCGAATCTCTTAAAAATAGTATATGAAATAGTATACGAGGGCGGATCGAATATAACTTTAAATGAATCTGTTAAACAAATTTTCATACACACCCAATTTCTTTCCGGTAGTTCCCATGGAATCAGGTATATAAAAAACGGTTATAGGGTGTCTTATAGTCGAGTACCGTCTGCATAATATTTTTTAGTTGTTTTAATAAAGGCATGCAGTCAACAATACAAGTCATTCGTGTGAAGCTCTCTCAAAGCTTTGGAGGTAAAAGCGTTTCAAAGTTGGGCTTGCGCAGTGAGTCTGAAAATGTTAAGGATAAATACAATTATACTTGTCAGCCAGAAACTTTGGTCTATTTTATAACTGATAAAGATTGTTGTTTACTTAATAATAAGAATATATTAAAAAGTTGGTGTGAAAAAGCAAAACGTAAGATTTGTTAATGGAATAAAGAATCCGTTCTTCGAAGAACATCAATATGGTAAGTCGTAATCCAACAATTAGGCATCAAAAACTTCTTACATGCATGTATGTATGCATATACGAATAAAGGTACTGTGCAACTATGCATATAGATACATAAATATCCATTTACTTAAAATTTTTTGCATTTATTCGTGTCTAATTGACAAGTGTGTGCATGTATATACATAAGTATGTAAGATTTTACATCGCAAAAGAACATGTAATTTCAAGTATATACATATGCATGACTTTGTATGTATGTACATCTAATTGTATTTTCAAAAGTACATATTCATATATACCTATACATAAGTATGTATGTGGATTTATATGCCCAGTGCCTAATTTACTCAAATTTTAATGAATAAAAATGTGTATTATATATTGAACACCCACAATTTATATTTTTGGTGCTTAATATTTAGCTTATATACTTAGAACAAACGGTTTATATAGAAAAAGGTGTACATCACGTGTATCTACATACATTACATTCATTACGTACATATGTGTACAATGTCCTTCCCTACATATTCATTCGTCCTACGATATGTAGACGTACATACATATGTATGTATGGGAAAAGTGAGAACAGATGCAGTGCTGCGAAATATATATGTGTGTATATACTTGGTTGTAAATGTATATTAGTGCAGGGTATGCATGTATGTACATACATTCATACATACATGTGTGCAAATATTCAACGTTAACACCTTTTGCTGCTAGCTTTAACCGGTCTAATACTGCAGAATAAATATAATTGTGCTTATGTATAAATATTACACGACTTTGTATATATATATTCACACATATACCAAAGTTCAATATAATCTGATCGAAATTAATGTGTGAGGATAGATAAAATCCTAAGCACTTGACTTTATTAGGACCTTCTTTCTAATAGGAGCTCTTAGCTTAGTGTTCGTTTTTGATTCGGTTGAATATATACACATAGTATTCGGACTGACCTAAGTGTCCTTAAAGGCAGTTTCAACTATAAAAAAGAATAAAGTTATTGTTAGATATGATGCGCACTCTCTTTTAATAATATTCGAACAGTCGACAAATCGGTACACGCTTATGTGTAATATAAAAAGTATAAATATCTTTTTGAAAATTCATTTGAAACGTTTTAAGGCTCAACAGTTATAAAGCTCAACAACAAATTTGTATTACCATTAATTTCAATCCTTTCCCACGCATAACTGTGGAAATCGTAGGAAAGCAGTTTATAAGCCTTAATTGTAACCATTCGATTAGCATTAAATTTATAATGGAAATTCATTGTAATTCACGTGTTTCACGATTTTAACGTATATACTCCTAGTGCCGCGCAATACGAGTTTATTTTAAATAATCGATAACTACCCGCCTTTACATGGGATCGATACAAATCGATATCGAAATCCTGTTTTTTTTTTAAATCGATCAAAAATCCACCATTCCTCACTAAACCTACTTATGACCAACATGTTACATAGAGATCGGGCAATAAACATCGAAATATATCACAAGAGCACTTCCCATAGTGCGGGACTTAGGTGAAAGTCAGCGCAGCCGCAGCGCGAACTGCACGGCGCGGGTTCAGGTCGGGCCCTCCCAGCTAGAGTACTCATACTAGATTTTTGGTAATACTTATAAGTCTTTATATTAAATGAACATTTGTTTTTTCTTTTACAGATTACATACTTTTGCAAAAAGGGTCAGACTATGCAATTCTATATTTGTATTTTAGCGTTAACGATTTCACTTAGAGGTAAGTACATAAGGTTTGCCAAATATAAATTCATTTTGTCATATATTACAAGATCAGTTAATCGATTGTGTTTCGAAATAATGAAATGAAAAAGCTTTTTTGTTACTTGTATTCGATTGGGAATGTCAATGGCCAGGGTTAATACATTTATTGGTTGCATAGTGCAATATAAATACACATGTGGTATTATGGGTAGATCTAAATCTTCCAATTTACCTCCAAAGAGGCAAGAGAAACAAGTAGAGACAGTTATTGTTTTCCATGTAAGGGCTTAACTTTATATTAAATAAACAAAACGACGATAATAATTATAATTATATCTAAATCAAAAATACTTTAGCGTCTGTTTCAGATGGATCTTTTATACTGCCAGAAAATGAGGCTCCCACAACAGCACCGAAATTTTTGTCAAGGGGTCACCTGTACAAGGTTATAGTTGGCGAAACAATTGAATTACCATGTAAAGTGCAAAATCTTGGGTCATACGTATTGCTATGGAGGAAGGGGTCCTCAGTTCTAACTGCTGGACACTTAAAAATTACAAGAGACCAAAGATTTAAAATTGGTGCGGACTACAATTTACAGATTGTCGGCGTTAAAACTCAAGATGCCGGAGACTACATCTGCCAACTTGGGGACCAAGAGAATCGGGATCAGGTCCACACGGTGGAAATATTGGGTATTTGGCAATTACTAATTAACATATATTTCAATAAATAACATTATTTCTGCTTTAGTTCCACCGACATTGCGAGCACTTCCACATAATGGTCAAGTGACGGCACGCAAAGGAAGCACAGTCACATTGGAGTGCAAGGCGTCTGGCAACCCGGTTCCCACAATATACTGGTTCAAGAAGGACGTTTATTCGGGACCCACCCATTTATCAGATAGCTCCACATTGATCTTGGAAAATGTGGACAGACACCACGCAGGAACATATCAATGTTCCGCTGACAATGGGGTCAAGGAACGCGTCTCAATGGATATCCAGCTGACAATCTTATGTAAGCTTATCTATATACATCTAACTCTTAACCCAATTGAATGGCCTGTAAGTGTATAAGTGTATTTAATATTAATTAAATTTCCATTAAAGCACCCCCAGAAATAACGGTGGAGAAAGCATGGGTGCATGCCGCCGAAGGATATGATATAGAGCTAGTTTGTGTGGTTCATGGGGATGTCAACTCTGAAGTAAGTAATACCTGGCATACTTATATGTTCTATTGAACAAAAAACAAACTCTTATTTCAATTGACTAGATGCTCTGGTATCAAAACTCTTTTCTCTTGGATCCAACTGACCGGCGTTCCATGTATCCGCATGATGACAGATATAGTCTTATTATTCGAAATTTCCAACAAACTGACTTTGGGAACTACAGTTGCGTTGCCGACAATGCACTGGGAAGAACAAAGAAATACATTGAGGTCTCTGGACGTCCAGGGCCAGCTGATTTTATTTCGCCAGCTCTAAGTGGCTTTCTAGATCATTACAACTTGACTTGGACAATAGAGTCTATACCGCCCTTGGATGAAATTAAACTCTTGTATCGACGGCTTTTGGTAATATTCAAAATCCCACCATCATATGTGTAATGATATGTATATGCTCGCATAAAATATTTTAGATGAATGAAACATACCAACATCCTGGCAAATGGCATGAATATCATATTAAGCCTATTCCGATCCGGACTGACGGCACACATTACCTAATGTCCTACGTAGTAAGAAATTTGGAACATAATGCTGTCTACGAAGCAATTGTTCAAGCCAAAAACAAATACGGTTGGAATGAGGTGAGTACACGATTTTTCCATTCCTATGTCAAAGTTGGACGATAAGTCTTCAATGTATGCGTGAAAGTGTAGAATCTGTAAGGTTAAGGTAAAAATATGTGATGTATTAGGAGCTGCGCTGGGCTTGACTTAATAATAATAATATGCTGAGAATAAACTTATAAATAAGCAAAATAAAACAATCCTTTTAGATCAGCGACATTCATCAGTTTTATACACGAAATCACGATCTTCTTCTCGACATCGATATGGAATACAAGATGGGAATATCCGGTTGCAATCGATTATCAATGACCATGGATGTATTAATATTATCCTATGTTATTTTAATATTAGCTTTAAAAATTATTATTTAAGAAATGTTTACTTATTTGCAAATATAAGTTCAAAGGTGCCTTACTATGTATTTAGAATATGTACATATTTATAAAATTGAGTAGATATTAAAAATTATGTTCATATAAGAAGTATACAATAACACATTTCAATTGTTACACTATTTATGAATCCAATTTTATTTTAATTTCTAAAAACAAAAAGTATTATAAAAAAAGTATATCACAAAAGAAATTCATCAAGTTATGTAAATACATATAAGCATTAAAATATGTTAATTATATTCATTTGATTTTAACTGAATCATTAGAATTCTTTTTGTTAATATATTTATATATCAGTCTATGCTTTAAAAAAGAGAAAGGAAATCATAAACATTAGATGGTTATTAAATTCTCTAAGTGTAAATTTATAAATATAACTAACCAATAATTTTAATATCAGTAGATTTGATATATTAACAAACTTGGCTTTTTAAAAACAAGATATAATTAACCCACAGTGCCCACAGGCATTATTTATGTTAGAATGAAACAAACCGCCTAGACTGGTTGGTAGATCGCATTAAAGCGATGCGAGTATTATAAGAAAATGATTTAGTCGCAGCAAATTCATTTCAATGACAGGCAATATCAACAAAAATGTACCTCTTAGAGTCAGTCATGCTCTCATTCTCAGTGTAATCTAAATTTTGAAACGACAACTAAATAACCTTTACAAATTACCTTTAATTTGTGGTCTATACAATTATTTAGAATTATATGTGTACTTTGCAACATTAACATCACACTACCATGCTTTATAATTTTACAATACATTTATAGATCTTAATTTAAATTAGTCTAATGCATTTATCATTTATGAAATAAATTGATTTGCTTGAGTCCGGCATTTTTCCAATTCTATAATTTTCATAATTTTCTGTTACTCAAAAGTAAGCTCTAACGAGTATGCTAAACTAAGAGATATATATGAATATAATAATATATACAAGAATGTATGGGCTCTATCATGTTTCATATGTTTCTACAAGTAAAATACAGACATGTTTCAGTTCGGGTTAAGCAATTTACGTAACAAAGTTTTATGACTGACAAAAGCATGATATTTTCCGAACAATTCAAGGAATATCGCAAATTGTATACTGAAAATGAGAGTAAAACTAATTAAACATAAATATTTGCCTTATGCTGCTGATACACTGCCGCAATAAGCCAAACACAAGTTAACACTAAGTCAGACAATTCTTTTGTACGAGATTAACTTCGATCCATAATATCATGTGTGTCATTTATTATCATGTGTGACTTGTAACTTTGCCAAGTGCAACATTTTGGTTTGTTGTACCTTTGCGTCAGTGTTCAGGCAGCATGTCACGCACCTGTTAAATTAATTTATATAATGGAACTATATAGTAAATATACGATATGATTTTATTGTAAGTCGAAAATTTGTACAGGTGTCAAGCAATTTAGGCAGCCCTTTAGAAACATTACTGTTTATGTGACCATATATAATATATCATATAAAGAACAATCTATGCATAAGAATATTCATTTAGAACATCAAACTAGTAAAAGGTTCAGAGAAAAACCCAAAAAGAAGAAAAACGCAAAATATAAAGTGACATTGAGTTTGATGTCCAATATACGAATTAACGAAAATATAACAGAATTAGACGTTGACACTAAGGAGTATTCGTCCTTGAGGGGCGAAAAAACAGATGAATCATGTGATTCGGCTCACAATGTACATACCCATTTTCAAAAACAAAGACCCAGAAATCGGTAATATAGATAAAACAGACACAAAAAACGACACAAAATTTGAATCAAATAATTAAAAAAACACTCATAAAATTATAAAATATTATATCAAAGATATTATGCAATTTAAAGTTGGCCTATATACATTTGTATTTGTGTATGTATGTATTCAATCGCAATAACAATGCAAGATACAGTTAAGACATTTTCCAAATGCAAACAAAAATGATTAGTAAAAAATTTACTTGTTCTGGGGGACCTAATCTACCAAAAATGAGGTCCACTATTACATAGTGTTACATTTGTTATAAATTGATGCTTCTTTTAAGTTTAAAAATTAATTTTCCTAAAATTTTATTTGTTTCCCATTCTTTGTCTTTATAAATATCAAAAACTTTTTTAATAATGGCATTTCCATTTTAATATAATTATTTCAATCTGAGGACATTTGCACATTTTACAACACTGCTCAAGAATACATACATACACAGGTATTAACGTATTTGCGTACTCGAATGTATGGATATATACTAATAATAAATATGCACAAAAGTCTTTTTTGCAGTGTGATCGAGAATTATAAATTATATTGACATTTAGATTATTTTTTACTCAAAATACATTAACATAAAACTCGATCGCTTTTTAATCAAAGAGACTCTATTACCAAAAAGCAAAAACGAGGAAAAATTAATTTTTTTGGCTCACAAAATGTTTTGTAAAGGGGCTTGCAAAATAATATTCCATTTAACATTTATATACGTATTTAATCTAACAGCAAGTCGCCAGAGCACATACATAAATGTAGCCAATTTAGGGCCACGAAAATGATAGCCGTGCGTCTTAAATTAACAGAAACAAAAGAAAAAAATTCAATTGTATTCCCTAATTTGAACTTATAATTGAGTAACCCTCGTTCGGTAAGAGAATTTGTAAACCTAATGTATGACTTGTGCAATACGCAAATAAATAAGGCAATTTGTAGAAACCTTCAATATAGCATATTTGAATAAAATTTTAATAGTCTAAGCTAAATACAAACATTTGTAAGCCTAAGAGAATATAGATAAATACATTAGCATAGCTCACTTGAACATGGCGAAGAGAGAGCGATTTTAGCAACTTATGTATCTAAGTCCAATCTTTTTTTGTTAAATAATATTTATGTACATTGTGTTTAACCATAGTCTGATCCAGTCATCGATCTGAATGTAAATTATTCCGTAAATAAAATAAAAAATAATTTAAAAGAAATAGCTATACGTACTTATTAATTGTATTATATAAGTACCATTTACTTATAAGCTGATAATTAAACTGTCCGTCTGTTTCCTAAAATTATATTAACCAATAATTAATTTAATTAGAAATACACAGAATAGTCGTAAGCAAATAAAACAAACGATCGCTATTCATATAAATATCTTAAGCAATGTCTTAATAGTTCATATATTTCATATAATTAAGGCACGGAATACATTTACTTACACTAGCAAATAAATAGCCAAAACACATCTAAAAACATTAAATACAACTGCTAGAATAATGTCGATGTAAATGTTTGATAAATAAAAATCATATCATTTTAACAAGCAATAATCATAGTCTGTTTAATAATATGTATGTATAAATTAGAGTATAAGGTAATGATACTAAATGAAACTTCTTACTTCTCACTTAGAACACATCTTGCCTCTGGATCTACCAGGTTGTTTAATTTTACTACTGAGTGCGATACAATTTTCTACAATCATGTATTCCCCAACGAAGGTGTCCTGTAAAGTGAATACCAGGATTGGGAATTCGCTTCCAGCAAAGTAATCAAGCTGTTCGCTTTGCTTGACAGTTTGACATGATAGAAAGCTGCACTTATGTAGGAATATTTTTGGTATTTGAATATAATAAAACAAACGAACTGATTTTAAATGATACACATTTTAATACTAGCTTGCATATCAATGCTGAATTTTGCTTATTTCTTCTTCTGCTTTGCTTCTTTTATAGCCATCATAGCGCGCCTCATTTTCGCAAATTTATTTGATTTTCCAAACCATTTGCTAAACTTCTCCATCATCTAAAGGAAATTCAAGAAATTAGCACAACAATTTAATGATGTTGCAATGTTTATCAAGTTTATGAACTGGTGTAAAGATATATCTGTATTTAGCCTTAAGCCCAAAATGAAATGATGGGCTTAAAAAAGCAGAATCGGATGGTAAAGTTCAAATTTAAACGTGAACTTAATAGTAAGTCCATGAATGTCTATATATAATTTAGAAGGTAAGTTTCTACCGCCTCTGTGTCATTTGCTTCGATCGGATGTTACAAAATGTTGTTTAAATTCACTTACATCAGGCGGAAGGGTAAGAAGTTATAAGAACAACATAAATATATAAAATATGTTTGTATGCCTAACTAGTTTCAGTTTTTGATTAGTTTGGGATTTCGATTATCTATACCTTTAACTCCGGCGGAAAAAGTGGAGGATCCAATTCAGTCAAAAAGTATTCCAAAAACTCCCGCGGATTCAATGCTTCAGACTTGAGATGCATTTTTCTTTCCACATTTAATGTGTTAGCTATATTGTTAGTTATATCACCGGAATTATAAGCTTGCAAAACTCTCGCAAGTGCCGAGTATGTGTAGCTTTCTAAATCATCCGTCGCATTTTCGGTCATCAATTCTAACCAAAGCATGAAGCTTGTACCATAGTCGCATTTTGGAATAAGCACTACTTTTTGAAAGGATCTCTTTAGCTGTGGCTTGGCCGCCCACGGCATACTACTTGTGCCCAGAAGTACAATTTTGTCGGTCTTCTTAATTGGCTTTAAGATTTTTTTATTAATAAATGGGGCAAGAAGTTTTGGGGAAATCTCTTTTTGATCAGGCGGAACCCTTTTGAAAAAAACGCGATGCGCTTCTTCAATGTATAATACAGTAGGTTGAAACTCCCTTGCGACTTTCATAACGATATGTAGAAACATATTCATGTCATCAGCGTGCTTGTAAACTTTTTCAGGACTAAGATTTATAAAAACAGCATCTGAAATGATATATTCAATAATAATAATAATAATAATAAATGTACCCAAACAACTACTTTGAAGTCTGAAGATCCATCAAATCAAGAACTAAAAACAAATTGTTTACGTACCCAACTCTGATGAAATTATATTGCACAGCAATTTCTTTCCACTGTTGAGTGGTCCAATGAGTAAAATTGATTTTGGTTTTGATATATTAAACTCGCTCATTCCCAGCATACTCTCCTGGATAACCATTTTAATGTCTCCCTTTGCAGGCCCAAGAGTTCTGAAATTATAGGAGAGAAGCTGGTTTAAAGGCCAAAAGACTTGAATATTCATTTTTTAGGAGGAAACGCCCCCCAGCCACGACTAGAAGTATGCTGAACCAAGCGTCGGGAAGGACTTACGTTAAGTTGTCTTCATCTCTCGTGTCATCCGCCGTAAAATTGAAGTCAGATATGAATTCATCAAAGTCTTTATGAGACACTTCTTCAATGACACCCTCATCTTTAAGTTCATTATACAATGAGCTGAGAGTCCTGTCTCCTGTCGGATCCACGGGTTTCTTCTTCTTTTTGCCCTTCTTTTTCTTTGGCTTTTTAACCTTTTGGGGCTTATAGGGAACATTTTGATCAACAGCTAAAGCCTTTCTCAGTAATTCATATTCAACCCTAGAAAAAGGAGATAATTTTCGATTAATATTGAGATGCAAACTACAAACTGATGGAAAACAACAAAAATGAATATGTATAAATAGGCATAGGCATAAATCAGAAACATTTTACTTACCGCATATATTCATCTACCAACTCCCGCAATTCGTGATGTATTAATTCTAATTGTTCTTCGGTCACCCAACTTTTAATTGGGTCATGATTCTTATTTAGATATTCATCAACATTTCGCCAATCAATGGAAAATTGCTTCATTGTCGCTTCAATTTTTTCTGTTAAAAAGAAATTTTAAAATAGATTTGATTATATTTGGTTAGTAGTAGTCATATTTGATGCGAGTAACTATTCTGCAACTAATGAGCATTCCATTCTAAAAAAAACCATAGTATGTCATATTCGCGATTCCAAGCATCATCGTGTATTAAGAAATAAATATATATAATTCTGTTTGGTATACCTATTGGCTTGCTATCGGAAAGTATAAAGCCAACATCAATTATTCCGGCAGCCTTCAATTTCAATCTTCGCTTAGCCTCCTTCATTTTCCGTTGTTTTATTTTATCCCTTAATTTCTTTTTCTCCGCTTTTATCTTAGCACGTAATTTCTGCTTCTCCTCTTTTGTCATTGGTTTCTTGTTGAGGGATTCCTGAAACTCCATAGGCGTCATAGTTTCATCGATGACAACCAACACTGTACCCTTTTTAACCGGGTCCGGATAGGCGTGAAAATTCCCCGTTTTGTTATAGCTGTGGATCAGATAGAAAAGTAAGTAGCCAGTGAGAGTGTTCGACTAGGAAAAAACCCAAAGCACAGCTTCGAGTTGCCGTAAAATTAATTGACTAGTTTATTGAATAACTCCTATATTCACTAATCAATCAATTTGATGTGTACTCATACCAAAGCAAGGACTAACCTTAAAAAGTACGTATTTTATAAATAAGGAATAGGTTTTCATTCGCGAGAATTGCACAGATCGAACGAAAGAGCCAAGTCGAGAAGTTGCTAAATTATTTCAGATTACCCTAACATTGTTTATTCGTTTATTTGGATGTACTTACAATTCTTCGAACCAAGCTCGAATATGATCGGAAATGTCTTCCATCATCCAAGGTGAGCGCATCTGAAGAAGCCGTGTGCGCTCGTCCATAATTAGTTTTTCAAAATCTTCGTCAAGTTTCCTCCTTTTTTGTTCATTTTTATACATCTCTAGAACCGAATTCGCAAACGTATTTGGTCTCTTTAATCTACGTGTTTTTCTAATGCCCAGCATTTCCCTTTTAAATTGTTTCTTAATTTTATAAATTTTTTTGGTTTTGTAGGCTCTCCACCAAGATTGAATAAAACGAGCTGCGTTATCTCGTAACATGTTAATTCGCTCCATTTCACTCTCTGAAACATATATAAAAATGTATTTATAAGCATTCGAGATAAGGATTAACGTGATTTCTCCGCCCCTAGAGGATGTAAAAAGTAAAAAGCGAATCTACATAAGTTCCTCAGATGACTGACACCCATTGAGTAAGAGATCTTCGGTTATGGATGGCATAAATAAGCTCGCTGCACACTAAGCTACCTCTAAGTTCGTAGATTTTAAAACCAGCTAGCTGGCTTAAGTTGCAATACGATGGGATTTGGGTATCTTCTAGTCGGGCACTCCCGAATAGAGCATTCTTACGTGTTTTTTAATGCAGATTGTTCGATTAAAATATATTTACCATCATTAGTTTCCTCTCTATTTTCGTTTTTATCCCTTAAATCTTTACAGGATTCGTCAGTCTTAATAAAATCTGCGGTGAATAAAGTTCTTTTAACGGGTATGCTCATTGCTTGATTCGGCTTAAAAGTAAACCTGTAGGTAACTTTTTTTCTCTGCTTAACCTCTAGGTATTTTTTTTTGTCATATTTTATATTGGACTTGTAAACACGAGCTTGCCGTGCTCTTTCGTGTGCTTGTATGAGTTCTACAGCTTCGGAAACTTTGCTCCAGTCCTTGGCATCATTTTCCTCTTTTTCTTGATCGTTCATATACAGTTTATTATTTGACAATATGTTCTGAATATCTAATGGACGGCGATACAAGAATTGCGGCGACCTCCATATCATTAAATCGCGCGGAGTAAGCTTTCGGGCAATTAATACTTTGTCTAAATAAATATATTCGCTTAGCTCCATTTCCTTTAGCTCCTCTTTGAGTAACATCAGCTGTTGGGTGGCATTTTCAACCAGAGTTCTGACCACTGCCCGTTTTTGTACTTGAAATGTGTTAAAGTAAATAAAGCTAAGTTTATTAACAAGTTCCACGTATAAGACATAGAGCTCAGAAAATATTTTGAACGATATTGCTTTATCCTCAGGTGGATCAATTGTTTTTAGGCGATTTTGTTTTTTTAAAAGTTGGCCGATTTCTTTTGAAGTAGATATCCAATACTTATGATTTAAATCAAAAGACATTTTAAAAGCACGTTAATAACATAAAACTTAATAAGAAAAATAAAACTAATGTATTTGTGTACTATTTTAACTAATGTAAGTTAAGTATGCAATTGTTGTGGCAAAGCACTCTTGATCAGAGTTTAAGTCTTTGTCCATCAAGTAACTTACATTGATTGAAAATACAAGGATCATTGATCATTAGTGGAAGATCTGCCTTATCTCGTATCTCGACTGTGTTGATTTCCACTTGATTAACCTAGTACTATTCCTTGCTGTATCTCATTGTGAAAGCATCCGATAGTCTTTCTGGAGTCTGAACAACATTGGAATCACTTCGAATTTTTCATAGAAGAATATTGTCACCAACAAATAATTTGCGTGGCGCTTTGGTATTAGGTAATTTGGTGCTTATAAGCGACAGTGGCCATCATTACAATCTCAGAAGCTTTAGAAATAAAATCAATAAAATGATATATATAAAAACAAATAATATACAACATAGAAATATATTTCAAAATATTACAATAAAACTTACTTTTTAGCCACGATACACAACTACTTCGTATGCCTTCCATGGGCGCGGTCGTTGCATGCAAAAGCATTTTGTTTTTGAAGCTACGAATTATGTATAACATGTATATGTTTAAATGTATCAAACGCGATCATATGCTGTTGCATGGTACCGATTAGCTTAAACAAATTCGTATGACATTGTTATAAACCACAATAGAACAAATGGTGTGTGGTAATAATTATATTTTTAACAGTACAATACATCTTAACATTAAATTATATCTTGCTGTTTTTGTTTAGGGGATTTGAAACGGAACAACAACCGCCTCTCTATGATCAATTTGTATTCCTAATACTCCAGCGTGAGATTTCTCAATAAATATTCTCATCTGAAAAAAAAAGAAATAAGCATAATATAATAATTAGTATCATAAAGCTGCTTAAGGAACGATCTGTTCCATTTTTCTTTTTAAATATATGCAAAATATGATCATATAGCTGCCATAGGAACACTCGGTCGAAAATTACTTTCTTGTATGAACAAATGTTGTATATCTAGACATCTGGAATAAATCCGGCATTTAATAGTTTCACTATGCTGCTTAGCCACGAGACACCTTATAGGGACTTATATAGGACTTATATATTATAGAGTTTCGAACGAAAAATGCGCTTTTGCAGGCAAAACGATACTGTTTTCCAAGATATTTTCACCAAAGTCAGCATTTATGAGCTCTCGTTTCTCACATATCTACAAGGCCGGAAGATAAATGACTACAAGTAAAGAATGTAGATTTTCCTTCTTTCATTTTTCAAAAACCCGTATGATAAATGAGAATATATCAAATTTGAAGTTTCTATATAAAGTTTCTTCATAAAGTTACCGATATGGCGCGATCACGCACACAAACAGACAGATGGACATGGCTAGGACGTCTCAGTTTGTTGTCCTGCTAAAGAAGATATATACTATGCAAATACAACGTCAATGTACAAGAGCTTGATATCCCATGTTTGTGCCGGAATAATAAATCAAATAAAATAAAATAATTGCGTTACCCAGCGTTCGCTGGTTAAAAATATTGATATCTAGTAAACAATTTTAAATTCTACATGTTTCCCTAAAAATTTTATAAAAATTAGTGAGAATACATGATTTACTTACCTGAGCTGTATCATCTGGATAAATGACTTTCGACAAATAAGTGTGATAGTTTGGTATATCTTTTAAAAGGCCTAAAATAAAAAAAAAGCATTATTTACAATATTCATTATATTATATTAAAAATAAGAAACAGTATATATTTATGTGTAACCCCTTTAATAAGTACTGGTATATATACAAACACCTGAGACTAGGGATGAGATTTGCATATATTAAATACAATAACTTTATAATTTAGCTAACTTTCTCATATATATATTCCCTATAAAAACTTTAGTCTTATCTACTTTTTAAGCAGTTTGTAATTATGTAGTACTATAGCTGGTAGAAGGGCCAGAGGTATCTGGTATACAATAAAATAGATTACATTTTATGTCACGCACTTATGAGCAATCAATAGATGGAGATAGTAGCCGAAAAATTGGGCCTTACTATAAAGCAACAAACTCTGAATAAACTATCTGGAACCTGTTGATTTTATATCTAGCAAAATTCTTTGCGTTCTCTTTAAACGCATTTATTACCAAGTGACCGGACTAAAAATAATTTGTTTCATCATCTGTCGTCACGCTCTCGGCATAAGTAATACTGGAATATCAAACCTTTCTGCTCCACACCAGGGTGCTGGATGTTGTTCCATAGCTGCTGAAGGCGCTGTGAGTATAGTTTTATTCTATCCGTGTACTCTTGATGTTCCAATGTGTGAGAATCCAGCGCACCAACGTTGATCATGTTACTAAAGTGCATTATAATGAAATATTAAAACAGCTTTGCAAACATATTTGCGTTGCACGTACATTGCAGTATTTTGCACCAATCTGGACAAGGCATTTTGGTCGTCTTTCTTTGGCAGCGACTGAGAACAATCATTGCTCAAATCAGCAGAGTTGCTTCGTCGCAAAGCTGGACTTTGATTGACCGAGTCTGCCAGAAGATGAGTCCTTTCACTGGGTTCAATGCCCTAAAAGAACGAATTTACTTATATCTGATCATAAAACTTTAAATATATATAAACTTACTTGGTTGCCTAGGTCGTCTGTACAGTGCCAACAACTACAAATAGATGCTAAACATTCCAAAATTGACCGAACGTAATCCATATTACCGCTGTTATTGTTAAGAACTTTCAGTGATGGAAAAATGTATTAAGTTATCAATAGGGACACTCCCAAATATTTAATGATGTGGTTGCCCATAATCACTAATCTAAGACCTGCACGAACAGGGTTGCCCATAAGCAAAATTGTGCGGCAAAATCTTGGCCGTCAATATATAGTAAAACATAGTAAAATATATTAAATATAATGAAGTAATACTTTTATAATTCTACTAAAATTTGGCTGTCACATTAATTGTACACAAGAAGTTTTTTGTCTGATAAAGAGATCCCAAAGATCTTGTAATATCTATGAACTTCGTAAATTGAATGGCACTGCGCACAGTTATCGATAAATCCCAATCTCCAATCAGCTGTGAGTTTTTTTTTTGAAAGACAATTTTAAGATTATTTTAAAAACGAATATGGATAATATAGAAATTTATTGTGGTCAATGGATAGCATGAAGGGGAAGACAAAAACAGCACGAAGAAATGAGGGAAAGTGCCTGCTATTTTAAAAGTGGAACGATTATTGCATATGTATCGAGTACTTAAAAACACCGGATGGTATCGAGTACCTGTAATCAAAACAACGACCATGTTCTAAAAATCAATGGATTTTCATACTAAAAAACAACAGAAATGAAGTTAATCAATAACACAAAATAATAAACAACGCACTTATTGCGCATGTAATTAATTCTTGTTTATTAAGATAAGGTTCTGAACTTACGTTTCCCATTCGTCACAGGCGAGGCATCCCTCCCGCCAATAAAGCCTCGACTAACTGAAGAAATAACATAAAATAACTAATATGGTGTTTGTTCTGATGTAAGAGCATATTCTCATGCATAGAGAAAACTAAATTCTTAATTTAAAAAGCTTACTTCGCAACAGATTCTGGGTGCTGATATGGCTGCTAGGTATTGCCGCAACTATTTTCTTTTGCCTACGTCAATGGATTCTACGCAACAAAAAAAAGTTGCACTGCCCTGAATCGGAAAATAGATTGCATGTTGGCATATTTCATCCATACTGTAACGCCGGCGGCGGAGGGGAGCGCGTTTTGTGGTGTGCAGTGAGGGCTTTGCAGGTACAACTAGCTTATATTACATTAGAACATCATCCGCAAATATTAAGAGAACTTTGTTTTGTTTTAGAACAAGTACGATAACATCAAGATAGTTATTTACACAGGAGATATTGACGCAACGCCCAGTTCAATTCTGCAAAAAGCAAAAAATGTATTCAACATCTCGCTCGAAGTCGAACACATATCATTTGTATACTTAAAGCAACGGCATTGGATTGAAGCGGGAAAGTATCCACACTTTACTTTGCTGGGACAAAGTTTGGGTTCAATTGCCTTAGGCATAGAGGCTGTCTGCAAGTTTCCACCAGATATCTTTATTGATACCATGGGATATGCCTACACGTACCCCGTCTTCCGTTTCTTGGCAGGCAGTAGAATAGCCTGTTATGTTCATTATCCCCTGATAAGCACAGACATGCTTAAGAAAGTTCAATATCGCCAATCATCTTTCAACAACAAGGCATATGTTGCGCGTAATCCCTTCCTAACGTGGATAAAGCTTAACTATTACCGCTTGCTTTCAAAGGTAAGTGCACATTTACAAGTCGCTGACGCTGGCTCTGATATCAGTGTCGCTTCTTTTGCGTTTGGTTTTCTTGTGTTGCTGACGTGTGCTAGTGAGGCAGGCGCAGATAAGAACATATTTCGGCCTGTAGGTGACTTTCCACGTGACATCGTGTTGAAGCATTGACAATGATAGGGTCAAGTTCGGGTAGACAAGCTCTGTGAGTTTCTTGGTCATCCAGAACACGAGAAACCCGGTTTCAAATCACAGGCAAATTTATTGGTGAAGTGTTGCTTTAACCAAATTTGTCAGTAAAAAATGAGTAAGGACGGTTCCTAAATTTGGCTCAAATAGTGAAAAGAGCATTGTGCAACTACTAAATGCAGAGTTTGGGCTTAGATATCATATCAGCTATTTGATATAGTGGTCAGATGTTAGTGGAATTTATTATGGGGTATATTGCTTACACATAGTGCAACTAGTAAATGCCGAGTTTGGTCCAGACGGTGGTCCGAGGCTACTGGTTTCGGCATATTTACTACCTCTAACAGAAGGACGGACCAATGCAAAGTTTCAGGACAATGGCAGGAAAAATAAGGGACTGATTCGCATAGAAACAGAGATACGGACATGACATTATTAACGCGGCTGTTGATCCTTATCAAGAGTATATATACTCATCGTTATGTGGTCGGAGATGCCTCCTCTGTGTTATGGATTGATTCCTTATAGCTATATCGCATATATAATGTGTATTAATATTAAATAACTATTGATGTTGATAACAGACAAGATATATTTGCCTTGTTTTATTTTCAGACCTACAAGTGGGTTAGCTGCTGTTCAGAAACCATTTTGGTGAATTCAACATGGACTGAGAATCATATCGTAGATTTGCTGAATGTTCCATTAAAAACTCATCGTGTGTATCCGCCATGTGATATAAAACATCTAAAGAGTCTTGAGCATATAGAAAACAATGAAGAAATTCTAATAGTCTCTGTTGGGCAATTTCGCCCCGAAAAAAATCATCCATTACAATTGCAAGTTCTGTATGAGTTAAGGACGCTGCTGGCAAGAGATGAAGCACTGTGGAATCGAATTAAACTTGCTATAGTAGGATCATGCCGACATGAAGATGATTATGAGAGACTGCATAACATGGAGGATCTCGCAAAACATTTGTCTCTTGAGAATTCAGTCGAGTTCAAGGTTAATGTTAAATATGACGAACTCCTAAACATATACAAACGTGCAAAAATTGGCATACACACTATGTACAATGAGCACTTCGGCATTGGAATCGTTGAATGTATGGCAGCCGGTATAATAATGATTGCTCATAGGTCTGGTGGCCCTTTGCTCGATATTATTGAGACTTCTGAAGGCTCTCAAAATGGGTATCTTGCAACGGAGGCGGTTGAATATGCAGCTAGCATATTAAACATAATACTTAACTCTGCAGAGACAAATCAAAATATTGTTTATGCGGCAAGGTGCGTACTGTGGCATTAAATAATGAAAGTTAAGTTCTAAACTTTTTTTACATTTCAGGTCCTCTGTTGAGAGATTCTCTGAAAAGGAATTCGACGACCAGTTTCTACGGGCGATTTCGCCAGTTTTTGTATAAGTTACTGAAAAGCCGATATGCTGACCGAGAATAAAAAAAATATACTTCATTGGAAACCAATCTCGTCATTTTGGGAAGATTCTAAGTAAATTTGTTCTTTTATTGAGGTTAGTGTGTTTGAAATAGTTGAGAGAACTTTTGTTGCTTATTAATATGAACCAATTATAGGCTAAGTAGAAAGACTAATTATAATATTTATCCATGTTATGTATGGATAGCTAAGCCAAATCTAAATTAAAACTTGTAAGCTTGCTCTAGCCGATAGTAACTGACTTGAAGATACACTGACAAACTTATTAACAGAAACAAAATTACACATACAAGACCCAAGCTGCGAACTTTAGACAGCGACTATACGTTTTCCTTTACAAATATAAGTCTAGCTTTTGGGCCCGTTCCGAAAGTACTGAAATTTTATTTTAATTGCAATTGAAATTTTCGAAACTGGTAATGCACAAGGAGTTAAACCTAGAGATAACAGCTAACAGTAACAAAATTGTTAATACCCATGCAGTCATTTAGCAAGTGGGCGGTATGTTTCGTTAAAAGTATTTTATTCATAACTACAGCTTCTTCCGATTATTTATAAGCTAGATGATTCGGTTGTCCGATGTCCAAGAATCTGCAGGCATACGACTAGACAAGAAGAAAGTAGAGCACATAACATGGTCAAGATATTGTAAAAGCAACAAATTGTTGAGATTTTAGATCGAGTATTTAATAAAGGTGATACATGATACATATATAATTTTACCGCTGTCAATATTTGTTAAAATATATATATTCTAGCTATAATATATATTGTAGATGATAAAAAACAAAAATTACAGCACTAGATTTATTTATGCGTGACACATTTTGCCACAAAATGATCGTAACCTCTGTAAGAGTATAAAAACTTCAATCGACAGTTTCCTCCTAACCGTTAGATGAATACTCCCAACTGGGTAAACACGTACTTACATCATAACAGGTAACTATTGAAGGAAAAAACACCATATCACAAAATGGCACATTTTTGCAGTAAAACTAATCAAGCAACCAGCAAATTTCCTTCTTTCCAGCTTTTCCGAGGACTTAAGCCCACAACCATCAGCTTGGGCTTAATTACTAATCGACGTAAGCCCATAGCGTCAGCTAGTTAATAAATACTTATCACATATTTGTACGTTGGTAACTAGTCACACAACTTGTCAGTCATGACAAACAGATTTATACGAATAAATGGAAAATTATTAAGCAAATTAAGCTAAAGATACTGTAGTCTAAAAATATTCAAGTATGCCAAATTTATAGGCAGTTTTGTTTCAAAAATTTTATGCTAAAACGTTCACTCCGTGACCATTGTACTTTGCGATGCATATTTTGTGCCGCTGTTCAATATCAGGTTTTTCGAAGCATCAAGTGAAAGTGATTAAGTAAAGAGAGTAAATATGACCAGCACAAAACAACAATGTTCACTTAATTCAGCAACCCGAATTCGAAATACAGTTATTTTTTATTATAATAATAATATTCATCTAAAATGTCTGAGTGCTCTTACAGGTTTACGTATTCCGTGATTAACTTTATAAAAAATGATTTATTTTAAGTATATCAATATACATTTATGCGTATTTTAAAAGTAATTCGCGTATTGCACACTTAAATTTTCCGGAAAAATTGCAATAGTCCTTAAATTTTCTTAGTAAGTGTATAGAAAAGTTCGTTTTTAACATGTAAGACGAACACTCGAGAGTTGAGCAAGAAAAACGGCTGAGGATTGAAAACACAGCAAAAGAGTTACAACACTTGCTCAGTGCTGGTTGGTTTTTTTATGATATCCCGAAGTTTGATTAGTTTGCATAGCATACAAAGTAAAGCCACAGTGCCCTTAAGATATTGAACAGCTTTATCAACAAACACTTTAATATCTTCGGAGCCCTAATTGTTTGGGTCATAAGCCGCATGGTAAGTGATTAAATAAATAAATATTTAAAATTCACATGTCAACATGGTTGTTTTTGTTTGTTAATTGTAGACGAAGCAAATGGATGAAATGGAAACTAAAAACATTTTGGATGAGAAAGATGAATCAAATATACAGAAGTTTTTTGATGGATCGAATATATTAATAACGGGAGGAACTGGATTTTTAGGAAAGAGTAAGTTAAACGTATTTTTATTATATAAGTACTCTTGCCAGCTAATTTGATATTTTGTTCAATTTATTGTCTGCTTTCAGTTTTAATAAACAAGCTGCTTATGTCCTGCCCAGGCATAAACATAATATATTTGCTTGTGCGTAGTAAAAAGAACAAGAGTGTAGATACCCGTGTGGATGAAATATTTGATGACCCGGTAAATATACAAGTTATGAATTATAAGAGACTGCCCTAATCAAAGTTATTTTTTAGGTTTTTGAAATACTCAAAAGAAATTCTACAAAATATAGTTTTCACATAAAAGGCATTGCCGGCGACTGGTATATGGACAAGTTACCCAAAGAAATTAAAGTCAATATAATTTTATTTATTTTTTTTTTGTTATGAATTCACAGTCTGAAACCTGCCTTGGGATTAAGCATCTATGATCGGAAAATGTTAGTAGAGAGTGTCAACATTGTCTTTCACATGGCTGCAACCGTGCGGTTTGATGAAAAACTTAAAACAGCTATTAAAATAAATGTTAATGGGGCATATGATATAATGACGCTCTGCAAGGAGATGAAATCTCTGAAAAGTGTTGTTCATGTATCAACGGCTTATACACACTGCCCTCAAAAAACCATTTTAGAGAAGTTATATCCAATCCAAAATGATGCTAAAAGCCTTATGTTAATGGCTGAGTGCATGCCCGAAAAGCTGTTGGACCACGTTACACCCATGTAAATAAATTCCTTTAACTAGAAAAGCCCGAAAAATATTTAAAAAATATATATATCTGTTGGGAAATATTCGTAGATATTAAATATAAATTAAGCTTACTTTAAATCAGAATGAAGCATAGCTTCTAGTCTAGTACTTTAGAATTAATTAATAATTGGTATATTTGCAGTTTATTGGGAAAGTGGCCAAATACGTACACTTTTACTAAAGCTGTAGCTGAGGATGTCATTCGAACTTGCAGCGAGCAAATTCCTGTTGGTGTATTTCGTCCTGGCATTGGTATGTTTTGAATCAATTGTGGGCTTGAATGCGAAGCAAAATTTAAACATGTAGTACTCCATTTATGTTTACAGTGATTTCAACGTACCAGGATCCAGTGTGCGGGTGGATAGACAACTTTTATGGTCCAACTGGAGTAATAGCTGGAGCTGGCACTGGGGTAATGCTTTCTTTTATTTTAATTTGCTTTTCAGATATTAATTGATATGTTGTCTATATACAATTAACAGCTGCTGCGGACTTTACGCTGTAACCCAAAAGCAGTTGCTAATATGGTTCCAGTCGACTTATGCGTGAACAGCATGATAGCTGCTTCCTGGGATATATATGAGAGACACAAGTAAGGTGTCAATTTATGACAGCCTCCAATATATATGTGCAAACTCTTAACGTTTCTCATTGCAGTTCTACAAGGGCGTCAAAGGCATCCGGCAATATACCCGTTTACAATTTTTGTACGACGAGCGAAAATCAGCTAACTTGGGGTCAATTCACAGCCAAAACCACAAAGTACGGACTAATGTATCCAACTCTGACAGCGATTTGGTATCTGTGCTATTCAAATACAACTAACAGGGTAGCCCATATGATATCAATTTGCTTTCTGCATTATTTGCCTGCACTTCTCATCGATATTCTATGTTTGTGCCTTGGAAAAAAGCCACGGTAAGAAAACAAGAAGATATATTGGTTTGTTTTTTCAAAAGATTGAATCTGTAGGAGCTTTATAATAGTATCGATAAAATTTTGTTAATATGTAAGGGACAGAAATAGACTGCACTCTGATCCGAGCTAAACAAATGTCTAAATTTGCAATAGCTGCAGGATTTGAACCAGCGACTTCTCTGTTTCGGCTGTGAGTCGTGTTCGGGACGAGCCCGGACATTCTACTATACTTAATATATCTATAGCGAGAGATGTTATTTATTATTGATGATATTTTAAAAGTAGCTCAGAGTCTAGTCAAAATTTTGTCTTTTAATACAGGCCTTTACACTTATCTCTAATTATCCAAAGGTTCATAATATTTTCGAGTACAAACACAATATTGTGCAAATAAATAATGGTTATCATAATAATCTTATTTACAGGCTACTCAATACTTATAAAAAGATTCACAAGTTCATGAATGTTATTGCTTACTTTTCAATGCGGGACTGGGACTTTCGTATTGATAATGTTGAAGACCTTTGGAACCGTATGACAAATATTGATAGGCAAATATTTTTCTTTGATATGAAGCAGTTAGATTGGGATTTTTTCCTTCAACAATATTTTCGTGGAATTCGAAGGTATTTATTAAAGGACCCATTGGAAACCATTCCAAAGGCATTGATTAAATGGAATCGGTAAGTAAAATTTCTAATTAACATTAAATACGACTAAGCACTAACCATTTTTATTGACAGCTTGTACTGGCAGCATCAATGTCTTAAAGCTATAATTTATGTTATAATCTTTTATATATTTTTGGTTTTCTTGAAATGTCTATTTGGCATTCTTTTAGCTTAGATTTTCTGTCTGCAAACAAAATTTCTTCTTTTTCATTTTTAACAATTACTTAATTAAAATTATACAAGCTGGATCGAAGATGTCTGGATGTCGAACTCAACAACAACACGGTTGTAAAAATATGTATTAAGTTTAATAAGCGTATGTTTTTTAAAGGATTTTTAAAGGGAATAAATTGGAATTGCTTTTCGTAAGCTGAGATTTTTCCATGGATTAGGAACCACACTGCCTGGACTCCTACAGGCCTATTAGTCCTTCTGCACCTTTTTTCATCTGCTGGCCAAGAACGCTTTTGACATCGGATTGGATTTGGATTCCGAGGACGTCATAATGCGTTTAGGGAGGCTCGCAGGGTATAAGCCTTCCTTTGTGCTGCTGTTTTCTGGATATTCGCCAGACTTTCGACCGCGTCTGGCATGAAGGGCTTTTGTAAAGGCTAGCGGCTTCAACCTTTGTGATGTGGAGATCAAGGATGTTGAAAAGTGGCGTTGGGAAATGCGACTTCAGCTTGAAGAGAAGGCTATTGCCTCACTTCATCGAACGCCTGCTTGTCATCCAGGATCATTTCAACGCAGTTTCTTTATTAAGTGTATACATTACTAGCCGTACTCTCTACTGTCTGAGACTGTTGTCCTTTGGTGTTCTTGATTCTCAGTGATAGGAAATTTCCATCGTTACCATGATACACAAGCCTGGCAAGCCGGAGGACGAGCCCGAGTCATATCAGCCGCATAGTCTCCTGTCTACGCCATCTAAGATCTGGAAAAGGCTTGTCACAGCAAGACTTATGGCGCCTTTATCCAGGCAACCGATTCGGCTGGCCACGAAACCATGGAGCAGCTTCACAAGGTGGTCAACCACAGCCTGAAAGCGTTTCACAGAAAATCGTACTGTTCTGTGTGGCGTATCTGGCACCTAGGTCTGCTGGCAAAACTGAAAAGCGGACTGACATCGGCCTACTTTATCCTGATCCGTTCCTAATTGAAGGGTAGTTTTTTCAGGGTTAAAGTAAGGGCAGGAGGGAGTAGTCCCCACCCACTACATTATCCGGTAGAATACTATCTTTGTCTCGCATTTCACTGCAGACATGTCTACTGCGAGCGTCCATGCACTCGAACTGTCTTCGCGCTTTCTTCTTATGGCTTCATATGCCGACGAAGTCTGCTCCATGGTCTGCGCTAGATCCCCAGTTATTGGTCCTCCTCAGCAACTGGGCTCGATGCTGGAACGTCTAATTAAAAGCAGTATGCTTCACATTAGACGAGGAGTGCCGACAGCTCCGGGGCCAAGCGGACTAACCTACTCCACAGAGACTTAACGATTCCCCAGTTCAAAGAACAAATTCAAAACACCATTACCATCGGCTAGCCGCACTCGCCAACCTGACAACCTTTAAGGGGCCCCTCGTATCAGGAGATTGAGAAAGATAACTTTTACCCAGATATTCCCACCTAAACCAACCCGCAGGCTGTCCACCTGATCGCCGAATTGGACAATATATGTAAGTCGCATCCCAAACAATATTCTAAATCAATCAAGTTTATATATTATTGGAAACCCAATGATTTCGTGTAATTAACTATAAATTGTTGGAGAATTCCAATATAGTCCGCAGTTTTATTGCTTCCCAAAAAGTATGCAGTGAATTGTCCGAATGAGTTACATATTTATTGCCTAAGAATTTGAAAAAGATTGAACAATAATCTTAAAAATAACCCCTTTGTAATCAGGGGAAAGAGAACCGCGACCGATCCGATTAACTACACCCCAGTATATCAACAGATATTTAATCTATTATAGATTTAAATATTGACCCACAAAATATAATATGTAGAGTCGGTACACTACAAATCTATCGAGAATATCGATGGGGTGACTATAGATAGTTTGACAGTTCTACTAGAGGTAGGTTTTTGCAAAGCTGATGCCTTAAGAGCACAGCTTGTGTGGTGGGTATAAATGTATAAGAGTAGTGAGAACGGCTTTTTGGACTCCGATTTTCGGAAGTGTGCATTGAATATCGTACGTATGTGGGTTTTGATCAAAGTTTTTGATTTCTCCGATTTTTTCTTTGATTAAATTTTATTAACAAATATTTAGACTGTTTTAAAAACATATTTTATTTCTTTGTATAATTTTAAAATATTTAAAAAGTAGATTACTTAAAAAATAAAACCCGGATATTTGTATTTAAAGTGTTGTAAAACCCTTGGTGACTTTTGACGGAAACACGTTGATTCACTTTTCTAATTCAAAGAAATCATAATACATAATAAGTGTGTACATATGCATTTAATATGTACTTTAAAATTACGGTTTTACAAATTTCCAATAATTTACACTAAACTAAATACATTTACAATAATTTAGTACTTATTAGAATAGATATTGTACCTAAATTTGTATTAAAAGTTTTCTTTTTTAAATACGAGTTGCTCTTGCGTTGCAGTATAGTCTATCATTTTTTATCGTTGTCAAGTTTACTTTTATCCAGAGATGAAGATACCATTCCGCCCCCATTCGAAGGGTACAATTTTTCCAAATAATTCAGTGATTCATTCAGAAATGTCTGTAAAGGGTTAATTATTAGCAATTGTTATTGTTAAGTATTTAATATATACTACAAACGATACTATCTTTCGAGTGTAATATTGTGTTAATCATCTTTTAAGAAGATATTACTTAGTGGTCCCAAGGATACATAGAATAGTGCAGTAGTATCTCTCACACACGCAATACACTTCTTATATTGGTTTTCTTTTTATGGGAATCGAGTTCAAAATATGTTTACCTGAAAAGCATGCAGCACGGCTATTATTGCAGGGGAACCGAATCCGTGCGTTATTAAGGAAAAGTGTGTTAAGTGTCGCTGCATTGAGGGCTCCAACAAATGCTGTGATCTTGTCCCAAAGTGAGTGGTTCGATCTTGACTCAATATTTGCATCAACTCTTTTGTAATCTAGAAGAAACAAGTATTAAGAAATAGATAAGTTCAGCATTTTGGCAACTACAACTAGTTCATTTGGTCGATCTTCTGAGGCGTTTATAGCAAGACGATCCTAAACAGGATAGGACGAAGAGCTGAGTCTGTTCATGCCCGCCCTTTTGTATGTCCATCTCGGATACGTTAAGAGCTAGGTCCATGATTCTCTTTATTATTCAAAACAAACATATTTCTTAATTGATATTTAAAAATATATGGAACCCTAAACTTCGTATTGAATTTGGCGATGGTTAGTCCGCTACGCTAAACATTTTGGCAAATCCTATCGAGTTTGAACCGGCGACCTCTCGCTTGTTAGCCCGACGCTCACACGCCTATGTCATTCAAACTTTACCTCCGTTTTTTACATATATTGTCACCGTATTGGATTTAAAAAAAATATATGTATATATGTATATCCATTTACTATTGATTTTTAAAATCTGTGGGCAAAACCATAAGAACTCGACTTGGTAATTAATTAGGTTGTTTGGAAAATACTTACTTGTTGTGAGTGAAGTATAATTTCTTTCCGCCGATAGGAATCCTGGGGCTCTGTTTGATGCCGCACAATATATTCTGCCAATTGTCTAGCTGGGAACTCAGTTTCACAAACGAAGTGAAAGTCTTTGGCCAAGTGCGTTGCTTCTCCCTCGACTAAAGATGTGAGCAGTGTCACGTTTGCTGCTTTTCGCCGTCCGGCCGGCAGATTCAGGCCGATCTTCTCGAGCTTTTCCCTTAAGAGTCGGCCTCCATTTTTGCTCTTTGCCCTTATTTGATAGAAATTCATTTATTTGAAATGCAATGTCAAACATGAATGTCAGCTGTGAAGCCTTACCTCCTTAGTACACCACCAAGTAGAGATGCGTTCAGGCATTCGGGCGGCGACAATCTCCGCTGGACTTCCGCAATTGTTACCTTGTATTTCGATGTACTTGACAGAAGACTGAGTCGACCCGGGACGGCACAGAACACTTCGCTGGGCGATCCGGAGCCTATGTTTCCAGCCTCCTTCCCACTTTTCATGCCTGTGCAGAAATCATGTTATAGCAAGCATTAATTTGGGGCGAACGTTGTGTTTTACATTCAGCAAAAGTATATAGAACGCATTGTAAAGAAAATATTGTTCTTTGTGTTAATATGTTTTGCAATTGAAAAGTGTGAACTCAGCGTGTAAGGATCATTTTACAGTAATCCTGCCAATTAGAGGAGCCAGCTTCAATTTCATCGCATACACACGCAATATTCATCCGGCTCAGGGGTTGATCAGCATTGTTATTTACACATGTTTGTGGTACCGCCCCATACACTCCGCCTATTTTTTAGCAAACATTAGGTTCTCTTGTATTTGAAGTTAAAATAAACATGCAACATGCGAAATAAATGCATATAAACCTATTGCCCGTCGAGCCAGGCGGAATGTGGTCTCCGAAAGACTGCGACTCTTCTTTGGTGCGGGTAACTTTGTCAACAAACGTAGATTGTATTAAGGGGTTATCTTTTAAGGAAGACTAAATATAATTGATAAACTTCAAAGGTCGAGTCAACTGAGCTGTGTTCACCTTTCTGCGAGTTATTTTGCAAGTTAGTCGCACGCCTTTGAGTTACCGCATTAAAATACGAAAGGATCGCAATATCACATTAAGGTTCTGCCTAATTTCTGCAAAGGAAATTCGTCTTCGAAGTCCTGGACCAAATCCTTTCTTTAAACCCCTTTGGTTTGATATCAATCAAGAATATATATCCATTTCGAATATTCCGATACATCCAAGATCGATTTTTAGCATGTTAACAAATCGATATTCGTTTCAGACTCACATCTCAAATCCCAGTTTTTTATTAGGCATATATTTTTTAAATGTAGTTAGAAATTCACTTTAATCGACATTTTATTCGTAATCATGCTTTCATAGCGATTGGGCACCAATTACAGAAGTTATTCAAGAATGAATAATGGAGGTTGGCTAAGGGAGAAGCCCAACCTTTGCCTAAGGGGCGCAGCGTGAACCATCTGTATGTGTGACTGTGTGTGTTACGACAGCACAGGGTGTTTCAAATCAGCACAACTATAGTACTCTGTTCTCGTACCCACTGAACGCATAAAAAAATAGGGTATAATGGCTTTGTGCAACTTCCAACCCCATATGTATATAGTCGATCTAGCCATGTACGTCTAACATCTGTTCGTTTTTATAAACCACAGAACCCCTGAGTCCATGCAATTGAATAGAATCTATATGGAAATCCGATTTTGGCTATATCTCTCCATTTCTCTATGGTAGAAATGGGGATAAAAGATTTGGCGGGTGTAGTATCACGTTCAAATTCATTGCCAAGTATCTTTATGAAAATCCATTTGATACGTGTTTCACACTTTTCGCAGAATACAAGCATCATTGTGTGGAAAATGCGATTTAATGATACTTTGGGGTCATTCCACCCGCAACTGTGGAAAATTTGTGGAATAGGGTTGATAAAGGTTTTTTGTCTAACATCACACTGTTTCACACTTTTCGGAAAGTCCCAAAAAAAAAAAAAAATTTTCTAAAATGTGAAGCACAAGACTTGCCACGGGCAAGGCCGGGTAAGACCGTCTAGTAGTATTCATATATGTGTAAACTTACTTTTTATCAGAGGTAAGTCTGACATGAAAGCGACATTGTCATCCAGGGCAGGAGCTTGGACATCATCAACCGCATTCTGCAGCGCTTGATGTAAGGCCAGAGATTCGTGTTCATGTCCAAGTCTGGTGCCGTGTGCTGCTCCTGCTGATATTGCACTGCCGTAATCACTTCTTCTTTCCGTGTACGGAAAACCATGGGATAGTTGGGTCTAAAGAAAGGAGAATTTTGTAGTTATAAATTATATTTTAGTCTCTATTCTATTAACATGACAATGGCTTCTTCAAGAAGGGGATGGCAAAGGAATTCATGCATATATGAATTATATGATTAACAAGAAAATATGCCTAATATATTAGTATATAATTTGGAGAGAGGGATATATAATCTTTAGGATCTGGTCAATTGATCTCTTTAAAGTTTTTTATTTATACTCTGAACTCTTTGAAAATGGGGAGAAAGGAGTATTAATATGTTTGGATCTTACACATATTTGGATGTCATATATAATATAATATTTCAAAAAGATGGAAGAATATATAAATTGTACTTAGTCTCAACTTTGACTAGGATATCTGGGTTTTACTTGTACACTGTTTAGCCTATTTATTTATTTGTTTGGAGTATTTGTATCTGAAATTCGATTGCAAATTGCAAATAGAAAAAAATTGCATTAATTAAAATTTTGGGCAGACCTTTGCCGGCATAAAGCCTGGGGTTGAAGCCACCGAAAAACTGAGCCAATCCCAGTGTTTAGGCAATCATGTATTTGTGTGCCTCTCGTGCGTGTTTGTGCGCACAAGCTCTGCAGGGGATACGCCTTTTCCAGCGAATGCCCTCGCCTGGCCCTGGCCCTGGCCCTGGCCGTGGTTGCAAAGGCACAGTTCGTTAAGGACACGCAGAAGTGTAAGAGTATGCGGCTCGCATACAAACGTACATGCTGCTTGCATGTACGTACATGTATATAAACCCTTTTCCTTTTGGGCCAGGAATTTTTGTTGTTATTTTCAAGATGTTTCAGCGAAATCCCAAGAAAATTTTTTAAATGCTTCGTAGCATATTTATTTTTTGTTGTCTTTCATAATGCACTTCAATGGAATTCAAAATGCCATAACTCTGCCAATGGACGTAGATGGGGAAATTTCAACTGCCAAGCTTATTATAGAGTATGTTTGCAAGTTCGAAAAGTGAAGTATTCAGCAAGTTCTGGGTAATAAATTGCTAGCTTGATAAAATAAGAAAGTTTCAGCTTTGTGGTGAAGATGGAATTCCATTGCAGCTAGCTGAATTATAAACTCTAAAATGCTTATTAATTCGGAATAATTTAATGTGTCTCATCCTATAAATATTAAGAGTATTGCCAGAACTATATCTTGGTAGTTAGTAAAAAAATGTATCTCTTTCCTTTGTCTGTCGACTCTTTATTATGATAAAGTGTATAATTTTTGGGCATAGAAATGATTTTCTTAGATATTTGGGGACTTTATTTTAAAAATTCCAATAAGGATTTGTGCTTTAACTATTTTGTCTATAATTTGCTTTGTTTACACTAAATACTTACAACATGTCCTTGCAAGTCGTCCCTATGAGTTCTGTGAATACCCAGTTGATCCTGTGTGGACCTGAGGCCCGCCAACTGATTGTAGTGATGAAGGGGTGCATGGTGCAATGAGGAGAGCGGCTGGCCGTAGGGATCCGTTCCTAAGTACTCGAGCGGTCCATGATTCTGCAAATAGCCAGATATCTAAACTATTTTGGCAATGATACGTCCGACTCGCCTGGCGACCCAATTTGGAGCACTTACCTGTTGCTGAGGAGGGCTTTGAGCTGAGTGATGAAAAGGTGGAGGAAAATACGGGGGCTGAAAATCAGACTGCAGTGATTGGTGATGCATGGTAGCTGCCGACCCATGGGTGCCGCTGTGTCCACTGTGTCCGGACGTTGGTCCTCCTCTACCTGAATGCCCACCTGAATGGGTTGTATAGGCCGGGCTACTACTTGACAGGCCCAAGCTACCATGGCCACTAAGGCGTTCCTGTTTTAATAAAAGAATACGTTTTCGTACATTAATGGTTAGTATTTATGGAGATAAAGCTGTACGTCCTGATTGACTGATTGATGATCAATGCATAGCCCAAACCATAAGAGCTAGGAATCTGATACTATAAAAAATTGGGATTCCACTCGTTTGTGTGGAGGTAGCAAAATAGTTTTATGATCGAATTCAAGCATTCGTTTGCATAGATCTTTGTTCAAATTCATTTGAGTTCTGTTTCATATTTTTCGGAAAATCCCTTCATCCTTGGTGGATATCGAGGTCAAAGATTTGGTGGGTGAAGTTTTCGGCTGAGACGTGTTTTACATTTTTCACAGAATCCAAGCTTCCTCGTTGCGATTCAAAGATTTTTTGGGAGCATTTTTTAAATTTTGTCCGAATGGCTTCCTAATAAATACGAGTTTCAGCGATTTCGGTAATTCCACCCGCAACTGTGGTAAATTGGCGGAATACAGCTGTATAAAGGCTTTCCGTTCAACATTCGATTGACTTAAAAATCATTTTCAGAAATCTGTGTGAAAAACTTTCTAATAACACGTGATGAGTTTACCTTTCGGCTTTTCACCAAAAGTCTTACATGGCCGGAAAAAAATGATCTATTGGCTTTTCCGTAAATGTTATTGAGTTCAAGTTACACAAAATAAAGTTGTGTGTGTGTGTGTGTTTATATGTATGTATGTATGTATGTATGTATGTATGTATGCATGCATTTATGTATGTATGTATGTATGTATGTATGTATGTATGTATGTATGTATGTATGTGTGTATGTATGTATAAATGTATGTATGTGTGTATGTATGTATTAATGTATGTATGTATTAATGTATTTATGTATGTATGTATGCATGTATGTATGTATGTGTGTATGTATGTATGTATGTATTCATGTATGTATGTATGTATGTATGTATCAATGTATGTATGCATGCATGCATTTATGTATGTATGTATGTATGTGCGTATGTATTAATGTATGAATGGATATATGTATGGATGTATGTATGTATGTATTAATGTATGTGCGTATAGTTACGTATGTGTCTATGCATGTGTGTATGTATACATGTGGGTGTTCGTTCATATGTGTGTATGGGCTTATGTGTGCACGTATGTCTGTATATATGCAGGTATGAACATATGTATGTGTATGTGGTATGCATATATGTATGTATATATAGGCGCATGTATGCATGTATGTGCATTTGTGGTTGACAGTATGAATGTATGTATGAATATGTGTATGTATATATATACGTGCATTTAAGCACGTTTGTATGTATATAAGTGTGCAAGTGCATGGTAATCTGTATATGTGCATGTGTGTATGTAAAAATTTTGCAAATTTAAAAAAAACGTATTTTTATCAAATGCTCTCCTACTCGATTCTCATAAATTTAAGTAAGGGCTTCAGCAAGCAGCAGGCGGCTTCAGTAGTGAAGGCGGCGGCGGCGGCGGCTTCGACTAGGAGGAGGCGGCTTCGATCAGAAGGAAGCGGCTTCGATTAGGAGGAAGCGGCTTCGACCAGGAGGAAGCGGCTTCGACCAGGAGGAAGCGGCTTCGACCAGGAGGAAGCGGCTTCGACCAGGAGGAAGCGGCTTCGACCAGGAGGAAGCGGCTTCGATTAGGAGGAGGCGGCTTCGACTAGGAGGAGGCGGCTTCAATCGGGAGGAAGCGGCTTCGACCAGGAGGAAGCGGCTTCGATTAGGAGGAGGCGGCTTCGACCAGGAGTAGGCGGCTTCGACCAGGAGGAGGCGGCTTCCACTAGGAGGAGGAAGCGGCTCTAGCAGGGAGGAAACGGCAACGGCTTCAACGAGGGAGGGCACGGCACCTTCAACACGGTGGAGGCGCCTGCTTCAACATGAAGGAAGCGCCTTCAATAAGAAGGAGGAGGCGGCGCCAGCTTCACTGAGAAGAAGGCGGCTTTCACAAGGGAGGTTTTAGCAATGAAGAAGGCGATCGCGATGGAGGAAACTAGGTCAGCTAAAGGAGTTTACCTGGATACTCAAATGTATTTTTGATCTTGCGTGTAAAAGGCTTAACAATTCGGAAAACCTGACACACATCATAGCAATAGAAAGGTAAACTTATTACTGAGGGGAAAACTAAATAAATACTAATACTTTATAATATTTTAACTATTTCCAGGCCTCGCTTGTAATTGGCAACGGGACGGATTGACAGCTCGGTTCTTCGAATATCCGATTGTTTCTATGGACGTGGAATTCTCAAAGAATTTAATTTGGAATTGATGCTGTTGTAAAACACGCGGTAAGTAAGATTACGCTTTGCTTTATCTACACATTTGGGCGCAATATTAATCATTTAGGAATTCATAAAAAACATATAGATTTCATATTTGGTGGCAGTGAGAATATTTTTGTATATGAACATTCGATAAAGTAGCTCTAATCAGATTGAATGCAGCCCAAGTCTTGAGAACTTCTGATTTGCTTTATATTTGTGCAAAGGTAATTCTATTCTAGTTATGTTGAATGTTTTACGGATTTCGCTTTCCATTTATTTATATAGATTTGTTTCAATTATTATCAGCTTTATAATACAGTAATCCGATCCGGGCAACTCCGATACTTTTCCAAACTTTGCCAAATTTCAAAAAGATAGCTCCAAGCCTGAAGATACTTTCTATATAAACAAACAGACAAACATCTGTTATACTGATCAGCAAAGAGCATTATTTATGGGCAGCAGCACCTGTGCGTTACACATTGTGTTAAAAAATAACAATACTTTTGCAAGGGTTTCAAAAGGGAATCGAAAAGTCATTGGCAACATATATTATATATATGATAAGACATGATAATATCCACACATTTCCCGTCAGAAGAAAATTGTTTTTGCCATAATAAAGTAAGTTCTTAAATTTTAAGCTAGTCCGAAGCACGTCTGCATAAACATTTACAAAGTTATTTCAATATAAAATTCTTTTTTTTTTAATTCTAAATTTGAAGAATTTCGTAAAACAGTTTTCACATACAAAATTAGTTTACTATCAAAGACAGTTTTTACTGTAATCTGTCAGCAATCAATCAGGCAGGCTGTCAATCAGTCGAAACTCTTTCATTTATTAAGATTACGATAATCAACTATGCAAAGGGCTTTGTGAATTAAACAAAACAAATTCTTATCATAGAAATTAGCTAAACTTAAGATTGTTCGTTTGCGAAACCAAAGACGAAGATGTGTGTTTTTTGAGAGCGTATGTTTTTAATGATAAAATCGTGAAAAGTATAATTTCGTCGAGAATTTTAAAGCTTGAATTCAATCAGACAAACAAGAGTTTATTAGTCCTATGTAATCCATCCTGATTGAACGCAGTTGCCGCTCTCCTAAGGAAGCTAGAACCCTGGAACCTAAAATATATACATATCCGAGTCAGTCAGTCAAGGTGTAAAATTAGTTTTGCCATGTCCCACAGGGGCGGGCGCAATGCGAACATTTATATCTCCCAAATTTTTAATGTTGAGTTTGTTAAAATATAAGTCATTCCAGGGATAACTTTATCTAAAGGTTGTGCTTGCATGGCAGCAACGTCTTCTACAATTAAAAAAAAAAGGCAGATATTTCTTACGGCTTGAATGTTTTGTTTTCTCTAATTATAGTCCTGGAGTAAATAACCCAAGGTTCAAGAAGTTATAATTCATATCAAATATATATAACATATATTGCAAGAAAACTTTAACTGAAAAATAGGAATAATTTTTGGAGTATTTTTGTAGGCTTAGCTAAGACAAATGCTGAGCTTATTACCTAGACATTTATATTATTTCTTATTGCTAATATCCTCCCTTGTTCTGAACCATGTCTGACCAAGCCATTCGCCCATTCTGCATGCAGGCACAATATTCTATTGCCGTCGGCCTTTCGGCAATAATTGTACTGTCTAATACTGGGATCAAAATCCGGCATTTGCAGCTTGAGAGTGTTACGCACCTGAATTTCAATTACGGCAGGCATATCCACATAAGATAAAGTCATGTTATCATATTGTGAGCTGGGCTTTAAACTCGCAGAGTCGAATTAATAAATGGCGTATCTCGCACGCAGTTACTCCGATGGGAACACTCGACGCGCAGGCAAGCTCATTATTGATACAATATTTATGGCAGATACAAATCACAGTTACTTTCCGAAATCTATATAACAATAATGTCCATGTTTCATATGGAACCGTATGATATATTTTTTGCTGTCGGCAACAGCTCAGTTTTAGGTTCACAAACACGGCGCTAATATAGAAAACAAATTTGACCCGACGGCGACGGCGACGACAACGACGACAGCGACAGCGACAGCAGCCCGTGAATGCCAAAAACGGAATGAAAACTGGTCGACAGGGCGGCAGCAGCAGCAGCAGCAGCAGCAGCAGCAGCAGCGGCAGCATTAGGCCAGAGCGCGACGCCAGCGACGCGTCGCGTCGTAACGCCCGTCATACGCCTCGGATGTTTCTGCATTCGCCAGCCGTGGCCAAGTACGAAAACACATACATACATACATACGACTATATCTGTACACATGTATATGTCGAGTGCGTAGCCAAGACAACAATCGTGGTAGAGGTTATTTTTTATTTGAGGAATTTTAGAAGATATTTAACCCCGAAATGTATACCAATTTAGATGTGAATGTGATTAGCAGATGTGAGAACATTCATCATCTTACATGCGTATGTACATTATCTAAATTTAGTTCTCAAAGATCGGCTTTTGATCAACATATAAATTTGACATACATAGTATGTAGACAGAACATGTTAGCAGATGAACTTTACATATAGAAATATGAACATTAGCCTTATATTACACATATATCGAACAACTGTTGCATATATAACAGCAAAGGTGTTTATCCGTCGGCAGTCTAAAGAAGATTGTTTCTTGATCTTATATTAAGGTTAATATTATAAGCAAATGAATTCGTGCATGCCTTAGTAGAGTCTTGCTCCATCTTTCACTGAATTCTTCTACACAGTTTAATGTTTGTCTCCGTTCTAGGATAACATTCGAAGAGTGTGGCATTGCGCTCTCGTACTCTTTCGTGACACGACACGCTATGCGCTCAACTCTATACTATACCTAAATCGTATAACACGAATTCCCGCCGCAATGCTACTGTACTTTTTGGTATACACATGCAGATGAGCCCCAATATGCCGAAGTTGGTCAAGTGATATTTGAGCTGTCCAGCGTCTTGGATGCGAGACGAGGATGGGGTAAGTCGTGAAATAGAAACATTTTTTTAGCTGTTCTCAAAAAAATACTAAAACTAACATAACCAATGTCTGGCATAGGACTTTCTATGCAGTGAATTCTAAGACACAAGAAAATGTTAAGGCAAAGGGAATAGTTGTAAAATATAAAAAATTAGTATGTCCGTGTATAAAAAAAACACTACGGTACGTTGAGGCAGAGGGTTGATCGTCGACACATGCTCTGATTGTCTGTATGTATGTATGTTTGTTGAATATGCGAGTTGTATTTTAAGCATACACACACACACACACACAAACATACCACGGATTGACTTTGCCGTGAATGGCTTCAGATATGGCAAGCCATTGCAGCATCCTGTTTGGCAAATCCTTAGAAAATGCAGGATGTCAAGAGATTTAAATGATAATGTGTGTTAGCCATACAATAAGCGCTAATGTCTGGTTATTCATAACTGCCATTGTTGGTCTTCGAAAATTGGCAAAAGGCGAAGGCGCATGCGACCGTAGGTAAATTACGAGAATCATTACTCTGGTTTTTTTTATAAGTATTAATGAGGTACTTTTACATGGTGAATATAACGTGTGCGATGTAGGTGAAATATGTCAGATTGAGGTACAATATTGACTGTACCCAATAAAGGAAATTGCTTTGTAAAGAAGCTTGGGGGATATTTTAATTATTGTCCTGTCGGCCTTTAACCTATTTCAAGCTCTTCTTCGAAAAGTCACATTTGAGTCTCACTTTGAAAGATCTATGCAAAATGACTTTTGAAACGTGGTGCGTGAAATGGATGGAAATGTGACAAGAATAAAAACTCAAAGACAGCTAATAGTACCTGCTAGTATTTATAAAAGCAATAATTTATTCAATATTAATCGCTTTGACGGCTGCAAAGAAAAAATTTTCTATAAATACACATGCACAACTGTATAAGAGAATGAGGTTTAGAATTACATCGAAAGTTAAATGCTTTAAAGAGCTGAGCTTAACCTATGTAAAATTGTGTGTCATTATAAGTTGTATTTGTGTTTGACTATGTACAATATGGACACAAACCAACGCTTATGTACAGAAGTATGTGGACATGTTGATCGTGGCATGGCCGATGTATGCGGCCAGCGCGAACGTGGCAATTGCGATCTGGACACGACTTTATTGTGGTTTTATAAATTAAAATAATTTTGATTGATTACTTTGGATTATCTTGTCATTTGCCAGCATCAAATAGAATATTTAACGATACAGATAAACCGGTTTGGGTTTGTTTTGTATGAATTTCGGCTCTTGGCTTTTCGACACACAACACACTTCATGCAGACTCACTGTAAAATGTGCGTCTGTGCGTTTGATCAAGACCAAAAAAAAAAAAAGGCTAGACCTCGGTCAAGACGCCAGTTCACTTCGTAATATTTGCTACCAAGAAAAATCATTTAAAACAGCTTTTGTTAAAGAAGAAGAAGAAGAAGCAGCAGTAGTAGAAGAAGAAGTGTATGCCACTTATTGATGATGTAGTATAAAATTATTGTTTGCTCAAGAAAAATGTATAAGATTCCACACTGATCCCCAAGCAGCAGCCCACAATTAGCGATTACTTAGATAATTATGGCCACAGTTATATCGTATGAATGAGAACTTCGAATAGCGAGTGCAATTTGATTATCGTACTGTTTCATCTTTCGAAGTTCTGCCATTGTGCAGCTGATTATTGCTGGCTGCTCTTGTCATACTACACAAGTATGTTGGAGGCCGTTAATTGGTGTAAAGCTTGTTGACTTTGTCAAGAAGTTTGCATTTAGCCACGATTTTTATTTAATACTCAACGAAACTTTGTTTAAACAAAGGCGATATACATACATTCTCAACAAGGCAAACACATATCTTTTGTGGTTCGAACCATAGCTTAAGCCCAGGGTTCGGCTCGTGAACCAGGCTTTCCAGCTTATGGTTCAAGCCTTTGCTCTTACATTTGTACATATTATGTAACCGATAATATTAACCGCTAACTGACTTTGTAGTATTAGCAAACTATAGTCTGGGGATTAGCTTGAAATTGTGAGCGGGACATTTCTGCGGATTTATAGCGAGCGGTACGAGCATGCAAGCTTCGGTGTGTCGTGTTGGACTCTTTGAGTATTATGTTTTCAATCACACGAGTTTTTGAATTGTGCGCTATTGTCAGTCGTGAATATGCTGAAATTGGAAATTTACACTGGTGGTCAATACTCCCATACCGTAATTCAAGATATAAATAAATAAATTATAAAGGTTGGAATGGCTGACTGGCGGGTTTCTGAAGGCACAGGTAGACAGTTGGAAGCTGTTGAACAGGTCGAAATAGTTTCACCTCCACCTCAAGTGTGTGCAGAACGAAACATAAATACACACACACACACACACACACAAACACATACACAGAACTGCGCACTACACATGGTATTCTAATGAAATGCTATCCACTCGCCAATGATCAATTGTCATTAAAAGAGCTTTGACTCCAAACTCTGCCTTTTTTCTATTACACAGGTAAAGCGCCAAAATGTTGCTGCGAACTATCCAGATAACCCCATTGCCCAGACAAATCCCATAGATAAATTCCCAATCAGTATGCATGGGTAGGTCAATACGACTATGATTAGCATCATCTGCTTTGTGGGGGAATTGTCTTTGCATGACGCCCAAATAAGGTAACATATTTATAAGACAAGTGTTTCTGTTAGTGCTACACTTATACGAAATGGATATAAGTCAAATAGGAAATTATCCAATATGTTGCGGGGTTATATCATGTGTGGGCTGGGGGAAGCTAAGGTGTGAGGCTGAGCACTGGGGAATTCCCTAATAAAATACCTCGTTGGAAATAAATCTGTTAACATTATTTATTACTCAGTATACATTTTCTAAAGTCTTTGACGAATGAGTTGATTTTCGAATATCGTCAAATGATCATCGAAAATTTAATGGTCTCTTAAACTGCGGCTATAAAGCATACGCATACGACAGATAGACGGACATCGACCCCAGGCGATGCTTCCGTCTTAAAAAATATTCAATTTATGTTTTACCTGTTTCTAGTAGTTACTGACTATAATTAGATGGCTAAGTCAACTCTTTCACCAATGGTCACAACACACAGCGCAAGCTATTTAAATTTAAATTGTCAAATATTTGGCTAACAAATGTCGGCTTATTACGTGCCTAAGTTCATTTTTTTCAACATAAGCTGTCTGTATTATCCGATCCTTGCAGCTAAGACTTCCACCAAGGCTACAAGTCGAATAAAACGGTCACTGGTTCGGTTTGTGAACCTGGTTTTTCATGATCGGGAAACTTGGTATTGGCGCATAACTTGGTTCGCCAAATTTTTGCTAAAGTTGGTTTGTACCGGTTCGGCTCAAACCCGTTTTGCAACCTTGATTCGCATATTAGCAGAAGTTTTTGAGATGGACTCCAGCTTTAAACTAAAGAAAGAAGAAAAAACTGTCCAAAGCTCTGAAATATTATTGAAATTTAATTTAATGAAGGAGGCAAGCACATTGTGAAATGCGTTGCTTTTGCAAAATGTGTTTGCTACGCATAGCGCCCTCTAGACACAAAGTAAATACCTTATCCCTTATTGTTGCTATCGTGAACAATAGATGGCGCAAGAAGTAGGCCTCATTTATTAATAATTTAAAAGGTTATATATTACACAAATACTAATTTGAATTTAATTGATATACTTAACTTATAAATGGGATAGGAATTATATAAGTTCAAGCTCAATTGATTATATTAAAAGGGTAACTAAACCTCTATTCCGCATCATCTAACAGAATTCAAACATTCAATTTCGAGGCGCCCAAGCAGTGTATGGTAAGCAGTGTATATGACAGATAAGCAGTTAACTGTATAAAAGAACGGTAAGATGCTTTCAGGGTCAATAGTTCAAGGGGCAGCAACATGTAACTGGATAATTCGTGTTGCCGCCGAAGTTGAAGTTGATTTTGCAACTTTAACGATTTTTTATTCATGGTAACATTAATTTTGGGCTACATATTCAATATTTTTCTGTTATGGCTTTTAAGTGAAGAGCTGACAAGTTGAAAAGGTCATTTAGAAAGTGTGGAACATATTTTGCGATATGTATGTAAGCTTTAAATGCTTGTAACCAGAAATACATTATTAATTTATTATTTTAATCATAAATTCGATTAGTTAACACTTCATATATTTCTTACGCAGATTTCTCTGTATTTGTCATTTCTGCTGGGATTTATTTAATCAAATTCACCTTGCTTAAAATCGACTTCTGCTCAGTTTCCGAGCAGTTTCCGAGCAACAGCAAACAAAATCAAAAATAAATTATCACCTGAGCACAACAGTTTTTTTTTTTTCTCAAAAATTGCAATTAATGCCGCGGTCAGGTGTAAGTGCGGGAGCACAGATTAGGCTGCAGGCAATTCATAAGAGAGCGAGAGAGAGAGAGAGAAATTATTGAAATTCCTCGACAATGACGCAACAATTTGGAGTAGTTAAACAGTAGCTGTGCCCCCAAATGCCAAATTGGCAGCCGTCCGTTGCCGTTATTACCAAAATTACTGCATCAAATCGTTCCACTTAAACGAAAATGTTCCAAGTCTGTTTCGCGGATGCCTCTGCCCAATCTTTCGGCTGCTGCCAGGCCTAACATATATTATTCCCAACCTGCCAATTAGCCAACTACACAGCGCATCCATGTTGGCCAATCTCTAATATTCCGAATGTGTCTTTAGTTTTCGAGCGAATTTATTATTAGCCGACTACGAATCGCGCCTTCATGTCAATCTTCCTGCGCAGGCTTCTACTATATAACTATATAATGCAACTTGAAGGAGAAATATTTGTTTATAATTGACTCGAGTTTTATTTATCATGAGTCCAATGAAATTGGGATAAGAAATCTTGGAGTTAGAAATACCTTTCCTGTAGTTCTTGTAGTTCTCGAATATATCTATTCCCAAACCAGATAAAATTGAAGTAGGGATAGGGTTAGATGTGATTATCATGAACCCAATGAAATTGGGATAAGAAATCTTTGAGCTAGATAATCCTTAATCTTCTTGTATATTTACCTTCAATATATCCATTCCCAAACCAGATAACCTTGGAGTTGGGATAGGCTTAGATTAGTCTAGTCTACCATGAACCCAATGAAATTGGGATAAGAAATCTTGGAGTTAGAAATACCTTTCTTGTAGATTCTAGTAGTTTTTCTAAGTTCTTGAAGTTCTTGTAGATTTTCCTTAAATAAATCCTCATCCAATCCAGCTAAAGTTGGAGTAGGTATACGCTTAGATTTTCTTACCATGAGCCCAATGAAATTGGGTCAAATAATCTTTGCTCTTCATATTGCACAAACTTCTCATGTAGATTGTTCTCTTACATCTTCTTTGTACACTTCCCATTCACCTAAAGTTGAAGTTCATATCAAAAGTCTTTTCTTTTGAGTTCAAAATGAATCGCTTTCCCTTACGCTCCGCATATGTTTGTGAATTCTGGTTGGCTGCATCAAAATGCTTATCAATGCCTGGGAGGTAATTTGAATATATAAAAGAGGGAGAGAGAGAGAGAGAGAGAGAGAGAAAAGCGTCGACCTTTGTCTTTTTGGCATGGAATGCTCATCGACTGGACGTCCGGTACAACAACTATGTACACACACGGAGGCCAGGCGTTGGAGCTGGATGTGCCGGATGGGCCGAAAGAGTTTTCGGCTATAAATTAAATGAATGCAGAAGGAAGCTCGTTCAAGCTCTAAATATAATATTCGTAACAACAATGAAAATACGCAAAGAACGATAATCGATTTTTGTTTATTACGCTCGCGATTCTCCCGACTCCGCGACTCCAAATCCGACTCCGACTCCATTCTTGGACTGTCTTCGGCTTTTTGTGGGGATTGCGCCCGCTCGTCCTCCACCCTCTTTCACTCCCACTGTCATGACGCGGCCGACATCTGGCTTTTAATGAAGTAGTAAAACTCATTCATAAACGTATTCAAGCGGGATATACGCACGGCTCTGGATCAAGTGAAAATCGAGGGACGGCCCATGGACCGTGTTGTGGCTGTGGCTCTGGCAGTTGTTCTAGCAGGTTTATGACGAATAGCAGAATGCGAATTTATTTGCCAGGCAACCAGCCACCAATTCATCCAGGTAGGCTCAAGCAGACGGCAGAGCTGAGAGAGAAGACGAGCAGAGGGGAGAGAGCAGACGAGGAGACGAGGGCAGACAGCAGAGAGGAGACCGGCTTAAACGGCAAACTCGAAGGCAAGAAAAAAAAAGTAAGGAACTGGGATCTGCAGTGCAGAGATGCATTCGACGCTTCTCTTGGCGGATGGGTGATGGGGTTTGGGGCAGCCGGGTTGGTGGATGGGAGGAGGGGGCGGGGGGTCGGGGGGGCGGTTCCAAACAAGCCGAGCTGTGCTTTGCCACGAGCCTAACACACGCCGCAGTTTCGACACTTGCGATCGTCCGCAATTCGCAATTCGCGGTTCGCAGTTCGCGTTCGCGTTGCGCAAATTTACATTTATCTTGCGTTTCAATTTCATTTTGAGTGGACTTTTTAATTTCCTCTTTGCAAATGAAATCAATTTTGATGCGTTCTTGCAAGCCAGGCACTTATTACATATTCATAATAACATCTACTCGTCTTTTGCGCCCAATGTCTGTTGTGTGCCTCGCGCATTCGTGCATTCGCGCATCCGTACACAAATTATGATTCCCTTTCCTTTTGCATTTTGCCAACTGAGCAGTCAAAACAAGAACAGAGGTCAGCATGGCAAACTATTCATTAGACCACACTGTGCAACATAAGACATGTTTTCTGTAACCACTTTTGATGAAACTGACATCTTCTGATCGATTTTGGGGCACTTTTCATCAAAATTAATTGGTTAACATTTTAACAAGTGTTTGTCTTTAAAAAAAATGCACAACATTACGCAGTTTTGTTTCTGGGGTTTGTCTGACTATATGCGCCATAACTTTCGCTAGTCTCAGCCGATTTCGCTCATGAAAAGCCAATAGATAAAGCCCACAATAAAGCTTTTTGCATTTTTATAGGGTATATTGTATTTGTGCAAAATCCAAATGTATGTAACAGGCAGAAGGAAGCATCTTCGACCCCATAAAGTATATATATTCTTGATCAGCACCAATGGCCGAGTCGATATAGTTACTGTTTCTATGCGAACTAGTCTCTCAGTTTTAAAGCTATCTTAATGAAATTTTGCAGAAGTGCCTCTTTCTGTTGCACGCAGCACATATGTGAAAACCAGCTGGATCGGACTACTATATCATATAGCTGCCATAGGAACGATCGGTCGAAAAATTAATTTGTTGTATGGAAAACTTGTTTGTCATTCAAGATATTTTGATTAAACGCGGCATTTAAAGATTTCACTTTGCTCCCTTCATTTTTGCAAAATCTTATTTAAATCGGACTACTATATCATATCTGCCATAGGAACGATCGGTCGAAAACTAGGTTTTCGATCAAAAACCTTTTTTGTTTATCAAGATATCTTGCCCAAACTCGGCATTAACTATTTTTCCTGTGCTTCTTAGATACGGGCAAAGCACTATAAGCATTATGAAAAGATTGGGTCATATATATAATTTATGGGGTCGGAGATGTCTCCTTCTATGCGTTGCACATTTAACGACAAATTTATACTACCCACTGCAAGGGTATAAAAATATAAATATAAAGTGCCTAAAAAGGTTTGCTAGAAGATCAAACTTGCAATAGGGAAGATGCCTTTTGTTTTTTTTTCTACTGTTCAGCTCTGGAACAAAGAACAATCAATAAGATATAATATAATATAATATGATAGACAATAATAATAAACATAATAAAACGAACATCAAAAGCGAAGACTTAAGTATAGACTGAATCAATTGAAAAGGATATGTTAGTGCAATTAAGGCAAATCCTTGCAGTGCATAAATAGGGCATAAATAATAAATAATAATAAATATATTTTTTTCGCAGTGTTCATATGCAATCAAGTGCCTAGCAAAGCAAACTGTGCTGGGAACCAGGGAGAAAGATGGCTAAAAAAAAATATATATATGTATAAAAACTTGTGATTTTTTATCAGTTTGTTGCAGTTGGCGCAGATATGAAAGATCGCACGCAAATTGGGCGCTACGCTGAGTTCTGCTGTGCTTGAATCTCATAAATTATTTTGGCAACGCATCACGCGAACAACCTATACCTATGCCTCCATACCTGATGTGGAGCAGGCCGAGAGGCTGCGCAGGGACTAACTGTGCCAGATAACGCTAACACATTCGGTTTACCCATTTCAACGGCTATGCGAACTGATTTTTGGTGGGCGATGACTTTTGCACTGCCTCTTTGTTGTGTTTTTTTTTTTTGGTTTGGTTTTCTGTGTTTTGCTTTTTTTTTCTGTTGTGATCTTTAGCCCTTGCCCCGTCATTTGAGCCTATGTTCTTGAGCAGGGATCAAAAAAAGTTCCTGGAATGCCGATAAACCATATAATTTTACTAATTGAATGGGGGTGGATAAACGCAGCCAATGCGAGCTCCAGACGCGTACGAACCAAATCTTTCTGCTCCATGTCATATACCCTAAACTCTAGACAAGCAAAAACCTCGCAAGCTGCGCGCTTTCCCAGCCTTTAGATACTCCGCTCTCACAGCTTCAGCTGCAGCAAATGTGCGTGTCTCCCACCATACTTTTATTCGCTTCACGGTGATCAGCAGGACTCAGTCCATGGAAAAAAGTGGAGAAAGATAAAAACTTACTTTAAGCTAAAAGCTTTTGCTATACTAAATCCCACTAGCTGCAATTTGTTGCCATGCAAATTAACTTTAGGGAACTTTATGGAATCCACCTTGAGAAGAAAATCAGTTTATTCCAAGCTAAGTTTCTCGGACGGGAAAACCTGGCACGTCCGCTACTTGGCCCTGGCAAGGAATCTTTGATGTCCTGATACAGCTTCAGGGGTTCGTCTCACCCCAATCTACTGGCTAGAAAGGAAGACTGCGCAGGATCTTTCCCAATCAGTCAGTCAATAATTATTAATGTTGGATTTTTAACTGATTCACGTGGCGCAGGATTGCGCATACACATTGGTTTATGCAACTGAATCCTTGCCAAATATTATCATATTTTATTATCGCGGAGTTAAGCACATTAAGATACTTTTATTGTCCTTAAAACTGACAGCAACTGCAGCTTTATGGAACTTCATTTACTACTGTCAAAAGTTTTGATCCCGCCGACATTATTTCTCAACCTCGGTAAGCCTTGGTTTTGTTATAAATGTCCTTAATTATTTTCTCATTCAATCTGGAGAAACACTTTTCCTATTATCTAAATATCTAGCATAAATCTTTTATATTTTATGTTGGTATTTTGAAATTCGGGATTTTATTATTATTTATTTGATATATAGATGCGCAGCAGAGACAATTAAACAATTTAATTTTGTCTGTAAATGTGTAAGGTATCTGGAAGTGTCTCCAAGTCCAGCATTAAATATTTGTTATATTTATTCTTGATATTATATAAACTCTCTGTGTTGATGCTAACTCAAAAAGTAGCTGGACATAGTTCTTTTTGTATCTCAAAGCTGCCCGAATGCACCTTCTACCATATCTTCGATAGGTCAAAGATAGTTTTGTATAAGCCTTTTAATATGCGAAGCGGACTTTCTTTTTACATTAGCTAAGCCCTGATCTAACTTGTCAAAAAAAAATTCGAAAATTCATTAAAGAAACATTTTTCAATAAATTGTAAATCATTAAGTAAAATCAAAATCTGTCATAAAATGCAAACCAGAAATTGCAGTTATTTTCGGTTTGCCAAGCTTATATACACCTGTAGATACATAACGGGTTTCCCATATATTTCTATACTTTGACAAGCACAAATTATTAACGCATAGAAAATCTCAGATTTTTCTAATCTTTTCTTTGGCAGCTATATAATATAGATATCTGACCTGATCGACGTCAATCTATAGACTATCTTCAGCAAAATGAGAAAAATCTATGACAAGTTGTTAGTCTTAGGCTGATGGATATACAGCTCTTCGAGCTTATGTATAATATGCACATATAACGCATAACACATTTCGTAGAGAAAGGGTATAGAAATTATTTGATACATTTCAAGGAATATAACTGCTTTTAACTCCTTGATATGCGACATTCCGATCCTACGAATTCTCATTAATATAGTCTCAAGTCTAGTTCACATATAGAAGGATCCAACTCGTAGTCCTGATTAGGCATACTTGTACATATATGTAATAGGGAAATATCGCTTTGACTTGCACATTTTAAAATATACCTATTTGCTGAAAATTGAATGGATCAGTCTTTCAGACAACTACAACAAAATAATATGATTATTATGAAGTAACACATTCCTCATGAGTATTTCTCACAATTATCTCAGGATATTGTGCTGTTCGTCTGCTGGGAAGATCCTACCACAATCCTTCGCAGATCAAAGAAGTTTCAAATGAGCTTAAAGCTCATTCATCGACGCGTACTCAATTGATTCAAAGCAGGAACTGCATGATCTATATAAAGTAGTTCTAGAGCAGTACGCCTCTAAAAGATTTGTTTCAAGAAAGCTTTAAGAAAGCTTAAAGCTTTAAGCTGATCACAAGCGGTTGGTGTTGATGGAAGCCTGCCCTTTTGGAGGATGCAAAATTCCAGCGTTAAGTGCGCCCATTATTATTATAAATTGGGCTTTGGCTATGGTAATCAATCTGCTCAGATCGCAGACATGGCTTACTTGTAGCCGTATGGTAATTACCCTGAGTGCTTGCGTGCATGAAATTTTGATGTCAATCAGAGATCACACAGCCCCCATTGACTTTCAATATCGGAGTTTAAGTACTTTGTACGGATACGCTGAACACTGATTCTAGCTGACAGGTAATTGGTCAGTGGGTACGTTTCCTTGGAACCACGGACGAACGGCCAGTTGATAGGGGTGTCCGGGAATTGGGGAAATCCTTGCAAGAAATCTTACCATCATAAATTTTTGATCCTCAAATTGATGGTCATTGGTCCGGTGTAAGATATGCATTATTGTTTGTTGTTCCGATTGTGATCTCGATTACATAGAGTATATATTTTGAACTGTCACAAACTGGAACACTTCGCGCTTTTTAGTATATACGAAACAGGTACAATTGCTCAGTAGACGATAGATTTATTTGGCACTGAATATAAGGCAACTATAAGTCATATGAGTGCATGCTTATATAAATGTTCACTTAAAGGAAGCACAGATACATATATGTATATATTTAAATATTTATTTTAACACCGTGTGCGTGTGTGTGTCACTTATCCGAAGTGAAAGTGATTGCAATTACAGGTGCACTGGGTATGCGTGGGTGGATGCGTGGATACGAACGAAAAGCGTAATTATTTCTCGGGCTGTTTGCAATCGCAAGAAATGTCGAACACACAGCATAATATTCAGTTTGGCTTTTCGAAAAAAACCCGCAAATAAACTTGTGCCTTTGCGCAGCCACTGACGGTAGTTCTCGACTGAACTAAATTTTCTGTTTGGACGTAAAAACCTTCAGGGGATGTGCTCCGATGCTGGCGATGCTGCCGTTCGAATACAGATGTGTTCACACACACACACACACACACACTTACCCGCGCGCATACATGCACACAGCTGCCACGCACACTTTATGCCCATGCACATATACATGCATGCATACACACATAACATTTACGTACATGTGCGTAAAAACCTATTAAATGCCCAAGACCGTTTGCCGCTCGCACGCATACAGGCACATTCAGGCGCTGACCCTCCCCGGAGCAGGTTTTCAAAAAACTCTCTTAGCTAAGAGAAGAGTGTTGAAACGAGCAATGTGCATGCTGCAAACCGGTTGAGAACCGAAACCCCTTTAAGCTGATTCGCCTTAGATTTTGTCAGTCCGGTAAATCAGAGCCCATGCTTAATGTGGGTTTGAGCCAGAAAATAACCGTGACTATATTCGGTTCAAACTATACTTAGTGTTGACTTAAAAGAAGTGAGAATAGTTCGAGTAAAATACCAGATATCCTTAGATCTTATATTTGATTTGTTACTGATTGAATCTAAATTGTAAATTATAAAATCAGCACACTTTTAAAAATCAGCTTAATGGGCTAATTATATAGATAACATGACTTTATTCTATAAATACTTATAATATAGTTTGAAGCTAAATTCTATTTTTCAAAAAGAAAAATAAATATAAGACATTTATACCGATTGGTCTTATAATGTAAAGAGCATTCGTTACATGCGCTGCTGCAGCGAAGAGTAACATTTATAAGAGAGAGCAGGCTGTAAAAATCTTAGCGGCCACCAATACCACATAAGATACGTATGTATGCGTGTGCTCGTTTCGGTTTGCTGCTGTGTTCGTGTTCACGTTGAAACGTGCAACAGCATCAGATACAGCTACAGCCGCAGCCACAGCTACAGCCATTTATATTTTCGGAAACCACGCCCCTCAAGCTGACTACTAGACAATGGGCCGAACCCAGAGGCTGCGTCAGCGGCATCGCCGTTGCGTCGGCAGCGCAGCCTCTGCACATGTGCACACACACACACACACACACACACACACTCGCTGGCAGATATATGTATGTATATGTATAGATACATATACAAACATATGTACATAGATGTAGCTACACACAAACACACGCACACTCACACACACACACACACGTGCTTAAGTGGATATGTGTGCATACACATACATATATACACACATACCTACATACGGCTTATATTAATGCCTGCGTGTATTGTACATAAGCACAGTGGTTGCAAAACACATACATACGCATATACATAAATATGGAAAGCTGGGGTTGCCAGCACACTTTGGCCTCAGGGGTGTAACTTATGCTACTGGGAAAAACTCGGCATTGGACGCTTGGCAATGTGTTTTGCCAGTGGTGAGTGCCCTACCATATTCGCCCTGGGCTTTATTTTACACAGCATCACAGAGTGATTATGTCAAAAATGATGCAGGGAAATATATACATACATACATACACACACATACATATAAACATATTTATTTATATAGTAAATGATGTATTAAATTAATCCCACGTACATAATGTATATATACTTTCAGCCTTAACTGTAGTTGCATACATATCCATGTACTTCTCTTCTAGGTACATACGATAGTATTATACACATAGTTCTTCAGGAAAACCTCTCAAACATTGATCAGAACGTTATAGTCATCCCGTTTTATTAAAAAACCTCCCCAATGTAACGAGAATTCAAAAAACTGGGGACAGTAAACAGCTACAAATTATTCAAACATTTAAATAGTTCTCTAGCTTTATATAATATCCAGCCTATTTTTTCATTAAATGTTTTAATCATAACAAAAAAACGGAAGTTTTCCGTACATTTTCGAAAAATTCGCCCACGTCCTAAACATTTGATATTTGATCTTATTTGAATTACACATTTACTACAAGTTATTCATTAATTTATGATGTTTCCCGATCTTAACCGGACATTTTTGATATCGATCTTAAACTGATATTCCAGCTGTGAAAATTTAAGTTTATCATACTAAGTTTCACGTCATATTTTACATTGATAAATAGAAATATGTTTGAAGCCGTGTCATGTAAAGCTTTTAGCCGAAAACAACGTTCTTTCAAGAGTTTGGAACACGTTTCAAATGAATTTTCCCAAAGATCTTTAAAAATTACTTTGAAAACGAAAAAAAATAATCGAGATGTGGTGGAGTTTTCGAAAAGTGTGAAACTGTCTTAAATGAATTTCTATAAAGATCTTTACAAAAAAGCTTACAACTAAAACTTTGATCCTTTTTTGTCATTAAAGAGGGGTGGAGTAGAAGATCGACAAAAAAAAAATTTTTGAAAATGAGTTTGGAGCCAATCAATGCGACGGATTTTCACAAATATTCCACACTTGCGGGTGGAATTTTCAAAGCCCTGTATTAGCATCACATAAGGTCAGCACAGAAATAATTTTAGCTTCGTGCCATTTATTTCCTAACATCTATGTAAGAATTCATTTATGATTTTTTGTACAGGTTATAAACTCAGCTCTTTATTATACACGAATGAGGAATTGTTTAAACGATTTATTGAAGTGGAACTTAAGTGGAAAACTTTGTTTCCCAATTTAGGTTTTTCATTCGATCTACTACAAACCTTCTTTACATTTTCGAAACAGAAAAATCGAGGAATATCCGTTAATGTTCACGCTTTGAACTAAAACATGTACGAGTCGTCATGTACGTCTAGACTGCATGGCTTGTAAATACCCTCTAATTTCTCTTATATGTCCAAAAGCTATGCCTTTTCTTTCTTTCTTTCAATCAAAAATGATGTCCCTGTTTATCGTCCGATCGTTATTGAGAAAATCCCTTAAATATGGGTATATGCTTCAGTTTTTCTAATTGGGAGCTATCTGCTAGTCAAGTTCATTGACTTCGGAATTCAGATAAGCTTTTAGAACTGGGCAGAGGGTATCAGCTAGTCGAGCAGTCTTTCCAAGTGCATATGGACTCGTTTGGTCTAACATGCGATGTTTGCGTTTCGGAGATTTTCGTTTATCAATTCACGTCAAAGGTTTGAAAAAACCTTTAACCTACTTAAATGTTCGCACAGCAAAGGAATAATTATATGAGACATAAGCTTGCGTGCATGTGTATCTGTGTGTGTGTGCGATGTGTGTCTCTGTGAATGTGTGAATGTGTGTCTGTGTTGGTGTAAGTGTGTGTATTTGTGCTGCAGTTACGCGCATTTGTGCCGCACTGCAACCAGATAAAGAATCATTTGCAATCACTGCCACGAACGACAGCAGCCACGGCGGCAGTCATGAACATCCTGCGGCGTTCACGAGTTGCACCCGAGGCTGCAGCATTTTGGCCTCATCCTAAATTGGGTGCTTCGGCTCGCTAGAGCTGGAGCTGAAGCTGCCAAGTTGCACACTGGTGCCAGACTCAAATTCTGTCTGCCATTAGGATCTGTGCCATAACAGAGTATAGAGCATTGGCTAGTGTGTGAGTGTATGTAGAATTCGTACATGCGCATGCAACATGCAACATGCCTTTCGCAGACTGCGGCCCAGTGTGCATCACGATTTATGCGGTACGGCAGCAGAGACTGAAAATCAATATTGTTTGGTAAGGCGAGCAGGGATCTGGTATCGCGAATCCGAATCGTAACAAAAAATGGCGGCCTGATCATCGATCGTTCGCTTGCCGCGCCACGGCCGCGGCCACAAATGAGCAGCCGCAGTCATAAATCGTGCCGCTGCAATGAAGCCGCCTGCCTAAGTGGAGGAGGGTCGAACCCCGGCTTGGGTCGGCGCGGCAGCGCTGCAATTGGATAATGCACCTGAGCACCCGTTTCGAGCCTCTGTACCAGAGGCGAAGGGACAACCAACACACACACACACCTGTGTATGTAGGCATGTGTGCATGTGTGCATGTACTGATCCGCATGTACATGCACAAGCTTACAGCTATGTACTCCTCCAAGGGGAGGAGGAATTAGCTAGCGTGTTGGGGCTCACGACTTTTGCAATTGGTGCTTTCGATACCTTTATTAACTTTGCGAATGCCAAACTTATTTTCACTCAAATTAGCTGCCGCGTAATGGCGACTTATACCTGCATACTATCACAAAAAAGGGAACTACGATCATGAGTTGGATAAAGTTTTAAAATTTAAGTAATTTTCACCAACTCGGATATGTTTTAGGGCAGTTAAAATTAATGAATAGAGTAAACAATTTAACTTTTTATACAAATGAGGTCAAGAAAGAGCTAGGTAGTCCGAAATTCAATAGATTGCGTATGAGTTTATTCCTTAAGCTTGATTTTGAAAATCAAACAAACTATGTCTCAAATCATATTTATCCCATATTTTCCATAAAGATCTGTGAAACTCGATCTTGAAAATTAAGATTAAAACTGTTCTTCTGTTCTTTTAGATAAAAAAGGTTCACTAAACATTTAGCGAAGGTTTTTATTAACTCTATCAGAAATGAGGCTTTCTTTGATATATCTAGCTCTTTAAATCTCTCTTAAATATTTAGAAAATGTTTCATTCAAATCTATTTTTATGGCTTTTAAGAAAATGGAGCTTTTGGCTAATGCGATAAAAAAAATATATTTTAAGTTTCGAACGACAGACGACGAATGATGAAATTTAGACTGTGCCAATCAAAAACTTAGACTGGTAGACAAATCTAATTGTCCTGGGACTTTTTTTTGCTTCAATATGAAGTTGAACCTTGATTCTGTTGTTTTGCTTGCAAAATAAAATTGTTTGGAACTTTTCTCCTCTCCAATTCTAGGTATCTATTTGTTTTTCGTACGCCAATTCCTTTAATCCTTTAATAAACATATTTATTGGGCCATTATTAATGCGATTAGAAAAGTAAAATAAAGTTCGGTATTTGCTTACGGAATTGCGCATTAAATGTGCTAAACATTTAATATAAATAAGTAGGATACAATCAATCAATGTGTGTTTTTTTTTAGTTAATTTATGATTGTGCATGCAAATAAAATAAATGTTCTAATAACTGCAATAACAGAAAAGAGAATGTTTAATCTGATTTTATCATTATAACAAAGATATAAATATAATTTTAGTAAGCTTTCGGGTTTATTTCTGCAATTACTTTATTTCATAGATATATACATATTAAATAAATTCAAGGTGATTCCTTTGTAGGCTTGTTATATTTCTTTATTGTAAGAAATATACTTTCTATTGGAATTACGAATGTATTATCTATCAATCTAACTTTTGATTTGCAATAGATCCACAATTCCTTATCCACAAGCTAGGCCTGGTTCATTTCCGATTCCTCGTTTATTTGGACTTAATAAATGAAACATACTCGAATAAGACCTACTAAATATGCATCTATACATCAATTAATAGAAATTCCAGCAAATGATGTAACATTATGATGTAATTTTTGACTTGGTATAGAAGTCGCACAGAGCATGTAAAGGATATTCCTGTGATTGAGTGTTTCGAATGTGTAACTACAAGTTCAGAACATTCTCGAGAAAATATGCATATACACACACCATGCTTAGTGTAGTATGGTAATATATTCGAATCAATCTTACTTTTGAATTGCAATGGATCCTATATGCTTCATGCGTAAGCTAGGCCTGAAACTCAATCTCGGATTCGTTAATAGATTCCTAAATGAAACATACCTGAATAAGACCTACCAAATATGAATCTATACATCAATTAATAGAAATGCCTGCAAATGATGTAACTTTTGATGTAATTTTTGACTTGGTATAGAAGTCGCATAGAGTTTGGTATGTATGAGATACTCATGTGATTGAGTATTTCAAATGTGTAACTACAAATTCAGTACGTTCTGCAGCAAATATGCATAAACCATGAACATCAATTAATAGAAATGCCTGCCAATGATGTAACTTCTGATGTAATTTTTGACTTGGTATAGAAGTCGCACAAAGCGAGGTATGCAAAGGATACTCCGGTGATTGAGTATTGCGAATGTGTAACTACAAATTCAGTACATTCTGCAGCAAATATGCATATAACATACACGAAACCATGCTCAGTGCAGTGTGGTAATATTTTCGAACAGCCGCGGGCCACTTCGTCCATATTCGTTAAGTCCTCAGTTGCAGACAGATTCAAATTTTGGTAGATGCCTCCGTCGCTTCTCGGCAATAGCAGAAGTCCTCTCTTCGTCGACGGCGGCGGCAGCGGCGGCGGCTTCGACTACGGCAACGGCACACTAATCATGACCATGAGCCAAGCAATACTGCAAAAAGGCTGCTGCAATGTTGCACGACGTCCAATTGCCGCGGGGGAAATGTGCGCGCTCGTTGTAGCCATAGCCCCTTGCGCTGGCCATCGCTGTTTTCGCTTGATATATATATATATATATATATATATATATATATATATATATGTATAGATATAAGTATGTATTTTCAGTTGCAGTTGCAGCAGGCGGATGTTTACAGCATATTTCCTACGGCTGTGCTCGTGTGCACCTTTAATCCGCTCTTCTTTTTTTTTTTCGTTTACTTTTTTTTTTTTTATTTTTGTTTTTTTGCAACCCAACAGCCAACAGCCAACAGCCCGACAGCAGCAACCCGAAAGAGAAGAGCCAACAGGCTGGCACCGGTCCATTTAAATATGAGGCCGAGAGATAAAAAACATCTGCAGCTGTGTTTACCCTCCGTGGATTACTCTGTTGCTACATAAGTACTTAGTACCAAGTACCAAGTACCAATATCCAATATATATAGTATAGTAAATATCAATGTATGAGCTAATTTTGCACACATATATTTATTGTATTGTATATGCATACAACTGATTTATTTTACAAAACTTGCAAGGAACATTATTATTTTGAAGAATATATGAAAGGGGAGATAGGCATCCCATGAAATGACACGGATTAATAATCGTATCTCAATAAAAATGATATAAATAATGAAAATATAAATTTAAATCGCGAATAATGATACAAATACATATCTTTGAACTTTAATGAGAGTAATAATAATAACAAAGAGACAGAAGCAGAATAACAACTTAACTGTCCAATAAAAATCAAATGTTACGAGTCAATACAGCTTCTAATTTCAATGAAAATACTTGTAAGTTATTTCCATTAAAAGGATAATATTAATAATGAACAAATAATGCGAATTTTAGTGCGAATAACAACAATATGAGAGAAGCAGAAAACACATTTAGCTATTTAAAAATTCAAATATAACTTAAAAGAAAATAATGATAACAATAATACATATAAATAAAACTATTTTTCAAATATGATCGCCTAAGCCTAAAGCTGCCCGAAGAATAATCATAACTGAAAGATAGATTAGAGCTCAAGCCAAAAATAATATAATTTATTTTGTTGACAGTGACACAAGACAAAGTTAATGATCTAACATCGAGTATGTAAATAGGCTCGACAACACCCGTTTCTCTGGCACAAAGGTCATACGAGAGATGTTAACAGAGAAATTGCAGTCCAGGACTCGATATTAGGCTAATGAATGTGAGTAGATGATGTGTTGCGATATTTTGGCGTGAAACTCTCGAATCGGAGCAGTTCAAGTTGGCCACACATACAAACAAATGTGTTTACTCCGCGCGGTGCTAATTGCCCTTTTTGTGACGACGGCGACTCAACTTTTTCCCTAAGGATGTCCCTGTAACTAATTGGAGCATCGCCTGTGGCGGGGAGCGAGCGCACATGATGTATGGCCAATATTAGTGCATGTGCATGATGTACAATATGGGGTCTAGTCTGGCCGTTAGACACAAAGGTACCGCACATTAACGCCATTATTAAGTTAACATATATTATAAGCTGCGCTCTGCTTAACCAGATTAGCAAAGACTAGCAAAGGGGAGAGGCGTTTGTTGCGATTACGAACCTGAAACTGGATATGTTATGCGTATTCATTGGGCTATAAAACTTGAATGCCGAATTGCGTGCGGCGCCTCTCTTAGCTGAGATAAAAGAAATTATTTCTATGTGAGAAAATTATCAATGCGTTGGAGTCCAATGAAATTGCCATTATTAAAACGAGCGAATCGTAACTGCAGCAGTCGCCACGCTGTGGCTGTGGCAATGTCTGTGGCAATGTCTGTTGCTGTGGCGTCTCGGCGTGGCGCAACGTTCAGAGATTGCGTCGGCGGCGCACGCTTGGTATTTGCTCGGCTGCCAAAGGATGCCTGTGTTCCAGATTGGCGGCTGATGATCCCGAAAATTAAAAGCTGCACAGGCTACAATAACGAAGCTCAAACAGGCCTCGGCCTCGGCCTCGGCGGTCGTTAAGGTATATAAATTGGACAATGAAATCATTAAAAGGGGCTACTAATTATTGGCGAGTCTTAAATGATCTACTCGCGTTTAAGTATCGAAATTTTTATGACAGCACACGAAAAGTCTCTTATGCTCAAATTGCTACCTCTTCTTTCGCACTTCGAAACAGAACCGATAGACAGACAGATTTAACTCAATTTCGTGATATGCCTCAACTCAAATTTATTTGAACAAATCCAAAATTTGTTCTTTACCTCGGAAAACTCCAATTTCGTTCCCTTCAAGTCTACACACTTTGAATATTACAGACGATTAATGTTCACGATGAGTGTGCGAGCATTTTCGTATGGTAAAAAAATAAACTGAAAATAAATCATATGCAATGAAAAAATATCGATAAAGCATATTCAAGTGAAGTCCCTTCGCATTATGAACGCCGCAGAGACCTTTCATTCTACGTCGATCATTTTAATTTCATATAATATGCGTTCAGTCGACTGCAGATTGATTTATGTTTTGGATCAATATCATCATTAGAAATTTATGGTTCGACTTTACAGAACAAAATAACAGGTTTCTCGCCATGCTGTTGATTTTGCAATACGAAAACCTTAACCAGCTTGCAGGTAAGCGAACGAAAATTTTGCATGTTATTGAAGCCAAAATTCTAGCTCGTCAATTTATAAGACTTCACTGAGGTATAGGTATATAGAAGCGTGTACTAACTTATAGACATGACTGTGTGTTGCAAGAGAAATATTCCTAGTTATATATATTTTGATAGTATATATATAGTACTAAATGGAAGCAAATACTGAGGCAATGAGGCATATCGGGCAAACAATGTAAATCTTAGAAATTGTCGACGAATGGCTGAAAGAAGTATAGAATAACATGCACAATAATATTCCCTCAGCACATGCACAAGATATATTATAATTATCCAAAGAAGAGGAAGTAAAAAACTTTGCAGTCGGAAGCAATGCTCTATTCTGTATTAGCCTCAGGTAGAAAAGTACCTGGTGAATATGGGTAACAAGAGAGTTGGCATTCAATCATTTAAGAAGACGCTCAAGTTTGGAGATCTGCGATCATTCGGATCAGTTCAAATATATTTGCCAAATGAACTCTTTTTCAGCTTTAAAAGCGCTGGGAATGCAGAAGAGTATATACTCATTTTTACATTTTGAATAGAGTGTGTATGCAAAACGCCTGAGGATGCGTTTCTGCATCAAGATTGTCCAAGAAGTGCGTAAAAATTGAAATTCCACGAAACCGTAACAGATGTTAACAGTTGCGTAGTTATAGGTGCATATATTTCAATGTGTGGGATACAATAGAGGAGCTGCAAATGCCGATGCTACACTGTTTCTTCTGCCCTTAGCCGTGCTTCAAGCAAATTGTGCAAGAGATAGGCCCAGTCAAAGCACTCGCAATGCAGATGAGTAGAGAAATATTTCAAGCCGTTCACTTACACACACATATATGGCACATATATATGGCAAGCCAAAGTGCGAAGGTAAAACAATCTACAGAGCTTTATACAATCCAGAGATACTCTGGTAGCTCTTACCTTACATTATTATTTAAAAATATCCTCTATTTCAGGGCTTGGCAGAGGTGAAGGCTCGATTGAATTTTTTTAGATTTGGAATGGCATTGAGGATCTATAACTACAATACATCGATTGGGACTTTTAAAAACCTATAGTGATCAAATATTAAATTGGATTTAGCCAGGAAGATGACAAAAACAACTGCAAACTTTGAGTAAGTACTTATATAAGCCCATATATTCATTATTCCATAGTCTTAGAGTTGAAGTTAGACAAGTAAAAATATTCCCATCAGATTGAAAAGTCTTTACTTGTTAGACAACTTGCAGTGGGTATTACAAATTAGTTAAAGTATAGTAAATTATAAAAAATATGTAAACTTTAATATTCAAAATTAACATTTCCAATCTATAATTTAAATAAATTTGTTTAGCCCTATAAATCAGTTCGCTTGGTTGCCAAATCGAAAGCCATGTCCGTCTGTCCGTTTGTATGAAAATTATATTTCCAATTTTTCGATGATATACTACTTTATATATCTCCCTGTATCTTATAGCTGCCATAAAGAGAATCGTTCGAAAACATAATTTTGTAATAAGAACTTTATATTCGTCTATAATTTTTGACTGAAATTTGTCAGTTACAAGCTTCATGCTGAGATTTGAGCAAAACCTTATACAGTGAGACAACCAAACTATATCAGACCTTATTTTAAAAAAAAGTGAATACGCACTTATCGCACTTATCATGTAATGCCTGTACAGACAATTGTCTAAAAATTGAGCTGATGTATGCAACTGCTCCTCGTTCTTTAAATCAATGCCAAAATTTAAATAATTTATCAATTCAACTTCCAAATATTGAATACTTTTGTAAACTGCGACTCAAAATAAGTAACAGCTGATTTATAAGAATGCACAATCATGTGTAGTTTGCGAGTAAGCAAGAAATCGAAAGAGCCGCCAATTTTATGGCAGAGTTTGCATTCCGCGGCATTTGGCATTCGGCATTCGGCACGCCGAACTGTCCCGGCTGATAACTTCATTGGAAGGTGAGCGCGTGCCGACCCCCACTGACAAATTTGGTTTGCAGGCGAACGGACACTGAGTACGCGTGAAACATGATATGCCGCCATTAATATAAATCATTAAATAAGTTTCAGTTTAGGTCCCGGCGCCGCTGGTGAGCTGTACAGTAAATACTCGGCGTCAAGAGACATGCACATGAAAGAAAGCGAACGAATACCTGTTTATGCATACTTAAGAACTGAACAAGCCTTATTTCATAATTGTTTTTAGCGCATATAACTCCGGCGCTAGAGATTGTGTAAATACATGTATTAAGACCTGGTTAAGATCTTTCGCATTGCATACAGTTCGTGTGGCAGAGTAATTAAGCCGCCAACTGATTTATAGTGTGTAAATATATGAATTCAAATTCAGATATAAAGTAAATTTTTTAAGTGGAAGGATTTTGCTAAAATTATATATTTAAAAATTTTGAATAGTCATTTGAATATCATGACGTATCTTAATCGAACAGTTTTTGAGAGAACAGATTTTGATAAAAATTATATTTTAAAATTTTGAATACCCATTTACATAACTTAACGTATCTTTATTGCGAACTACTTATGAATCAAACTATAACTTGACAAGCATAATTATCTCACTTTTGATATCCTTTGCAATACTTCGCAATATTGAGCTGTTTCTCAACACTCATAGAGGGCCAAGAGCCGCATGGTATAGTCTGTTTTGTATCAGTTTATCACAAGTTTTTGGCTAGCCATATTATTAGCATGGGTCTGCGGCAGATGAAACATTCTGTTTGCTGACAAAAGACACTCGCACATGTTTATCCACTTCGCAGCACTGTTTTTTTATAAATTTAATTAAAATGACTGCTTTTGGGTCACGTGACCGACCTTCGTAATGTATCCGCTCAGCTCGTATTGGGTTTTGCAACACAAGCCGAGGGCAATCGAGTGCCCTCCGTTGCCGTTGCCGTTGATTTCCGTTTCGCCCACTCAGGTGTGCGGGCGACCCACAACCGTAAAGCAACAAAGAAAACGCCTGGAAAAACATATGCGTACCGTCTAAGCGACGCTCGCTGCCACTCGCACTACTTGGCTTTTCACTTTTTAACATGAAGTGCTCGCTAATCACTTCAGCCCAAAATTTACTCCACACCAAATCTCACTTAACGCTGGGCTCAAGCAGCAGGCTGCCGGCAGGCGGAGGAGTAGGACATATCATAGGCACGGGGTTGAAGCAGTGTGGGTAAACACACACACACATTGTGGCAGTGTTGTGTTGTGTTATGTTTTGTTGTGCTCCAGTGGCCGCAGAGTGTTTCATCATGTCTCAAAGCGCAAAAATAAGGTCACGTGCCGCACGTTTTGTACTTAAGGGCGCCGTTTCAGTTTTTTTTTGTTTTTTTTTTTTTTTGCAGAAGGCCTGATTTTGGTTATCCAATGCCGCGGCCAAGTGCCACATGATCTGCATTCTTTGGCCACTCGCGTGTCCAATATTAACATATCGAATTATTAGCCTACCCAGAAAATGGGATAATGCGGATAAGGATTACGAACACCGCACATTAAAGTACAAGCATGAAGCATGATACTTGGTAATTATCTCTTTATGTGCATAATTGGCATTTAAATGTAATATTCATATCAGCATGGGCAATTATGTCAGTGGTTGGTAATGCTATTCCTCTCGCTGGATTATTGTCACTCATTTGTGCTATCTATTTGATAAGACTTAAGCTGAAGACCGTGCATAATATGTAATTGTGTTCAAAATACTGGCCAAGTCATATAAAGAATTTAAATTTACCTATAATTGTGTTGCATCTTCTTATATTATTCCAGGGCATGCCAATATATCATATAGGAGCTGAAGTGGAAAGTGTCTGGCTGGAAGATACCCTCTCCCATAAACCTTTGTATTAGTACCTAAGGATATTATAACCGGGAGTGTCCGACTAGGATATATTGTGAACCTTCTTCTACGAAAAACACAGGTACATACTCTAAGACAAGTTCTCGACCAAGCTTATTTCTAAATGAAGGGAAAGGGACAAAGAGACTCCGATACCTTTCAAGCATCTTGTGCATAACTATTTTTTGTCTCCCGTGCTTTATACCCTTTCTTCACTTTTATAGGAACAGGGTATTGTAGTATTAGAATCTGCGTTAATGAAAATAATTTAATGCGAATTCACCAAGTTATCTCAAGATTTCAAAAGCTTTGTGGTCAGGCCAACGAAATCTCATTCATTAACTCTGCCAAACGGCAGATAAAGCTTGTGAAAGAGGTTTACGCTGGATAAATAAACTTAACTTAAATAAACGGGAAAATACTTAAGAAATGTGTGATATTCCAAGGAATAAGTGCGGCGTTTAAAACGACTTTAATAAATATACTAGCGCATAATACATATATTACTGGAAATGCGTCGAAATGCGAAATGAAATGCTTCAATTAAAATATCACGTGCCTTTAAGGCCTTGTCTCACGTGCGACCACGGGATACTATTAACCGTTGGTCACGTTTATTTATTCTCGTATTCCCTGCTTTCATTTAAATAAGGGTAAAAGGGGTATATCTGCAGTGTGTTTAAAATTATATAGATTTAATCAGTATAAAGAGCTTAGTTGATCTCAGAGACTATAAGATCTAAAGAGTTTTAAATTTGCAGGTAGCTGTATTGAAGGCCAACTATAACTTTGAACCTAGATACTCACACAAACTTGAAGGCCATATTTAAGACCTGATTATTTAATCAAGATCAGACTATGACCACTAAAGTAATTCTAGAAGGCATAACATAGGGTGGGATGATGAAGCATTGCACGCATGCTACATAAATATATATAAAAAAAAAAAAAGTTCTAATGTTGGAAGCGGGATTCAAGTCGGGTATGAGTCCCCGTCGGGTATTTAAAAAATGTTAAGGGGTAAAAAAGTATACGCAATGTAAGAAAGAAAATATTTAGAAACAGGCTCGAAACTATTATTAAACATATGTGAATTGTACTGAGTTTTAAGCTAGCATGACATGTGGCTTATGTGACAAATTTGATATATGTGAAGGAAATTTAGTTTTCAACAAGATTGCAGAAGAAACAAACAAATCAAAGGGGAGAATTCTCTGCTAGGTTCAAATATCCTATTGCTTAAAAAGACGCAGATCTATGGAACATCGTGGGCAGATTTCAACTTGTATTAACCTCTGCGGAACATGAGGGGAATTCAAGAGCCAGCCTTGATTACTTTGATATGAAAATGATTAAGAAAATGAAATGCTGGTGTTGTCGTAGTAAAGGCTGCGACGTTGATGGCTCTTTGCATCTGAACCTCGATTCGCGTTACTTATAGAGTAATCAGCCAAGCGCTGCGGATTTGTCACCCCCATTAAAGAGTGTTTGATGTATTATGCGCTTCATTTGGTCGACAGGTCTGCGCAAATAAAACTCGACCGCACGAACCACCGCCAAAACAAATAACAAGCAATGGAGTGACTGCTCGTGACAGTCCTTGAATCAAAGTCCAATCACCTACATACTATTAAACAAGACCAGACAGTCCAGACATCTTCCGAGTGCGGTAGCTAAATACTCTTGCAGACTTACTATATTAATTAAATTTGCTCTAAAACAGATTTCGAATATATCTACAAATATAGACTGACTTGAGGAATGACTGACTGACTAACTGACTATCTGACTGTATAACTGACTATCTGACTGACTAACTAAATAACTGACTGACTGAACAACTGACTGATTGAATGACTAACTGACTGAATACTGACTGCGTCATTGACTGACTGATTGAATGACTAACTGACTGACTGACTAGTTAAATGACTGACTGACCAACTGATTGCATGACTGATTGACTGGCTGATTGACTGACTGAATAGCTGACTGTCTTACTGACTAACTGGCTAAATGATTGACTAACCGACTGACCAACTGATTGAATGACTGGCTGATTGAGTGACTGTATAGCTGACTGTCTTACTGACTAACTGGCTAAATGATTGACTAACCGACTGACTAACTGATTGATAGACTGGCTGATTGCCTGACTGACCAGCTCATTGAATGACTGACAGTCTGACGATGACCACCACCCAAAATGTTGCCATCTAATTGGGCTAAGGCAAATGTTACGTCATTAGCCTGTTTCGTTTTGGTAGCCAGTTCAACTCCAGCAGCACTTGTCAATTTTAATATTTGTTTATTTAATGTATTATGATTCACAAAGAACATCCAATTAATAACAATTAACAAAAGAAAAACAAAGAAATGGAAAAAATATTTCCTTTGCTTTGATTGTTTTGTCAGCCGTCATTATTTTTTCTTTAGCACGTAGAAAAAATGCCTGTGGTTAATTAGGATGACTCACGAATATTAAAGTGTAATTTTTATCATAGATTGATAGTAGTTTTCATGAGGTGAGATGGAGACTGTTTCATCTGTCTAATACATATATTAACAACAGCTTTATTATACTAGCCACGGATACTTTCTTCGATTTGGTATCTCCAAGATATTCTTAGAGACCTGGGCTGACAATCAATATTTATCAAGGCACATCTCTAACTTGAAATATATATAATATATATAATTACTATTATAGTCTTTGAAATCTATGCGTTCGTACAGGCAAACGATCGGACGGAAAGATGCACAGATCTGATTAGATCATCACAGCTAGGGTATACTGGCAAATAGTTGTATATACCCTATGCGATCTGAGATGCTTGCCATATACACTTTTGCCATATTTAACAGAGTATCCTTTTGGGGGATGGTAGTTTCCCACACCCTCCAAAATGCATGTATGTTAATGTATACTCTTGCAATTTCATATCAAACATTGAAAAGAAACTTTGCTTCGCGTAATATGCTATTGAACTCTAATTATTTAATACGACCTAAAAATCGAACGATTTACAATTTTGAGGTCTTTACTATATCATTTTTGTAGAGCTTACTCGAATAGCATACACTGGACCTGTCTTCAAAGTGCTCTGAATTTGTCAATCATATTCCAACATCATTCCATTTAAAAGTTTGTTTAGATAAACGTTTTTATAGGCATATTATAAGGGTTGGTTTTGTCAATTTACTTAACTACTAAACCGAAATAACAATATTACATTAAACTTTAAGAGAGCGACGACAGACAATTGAGTTTTCAATGCTTCATTTAACCTTGAAGGCATTAAAGCATCGGAGCTTGTAATTACTTTTGTGAGAAAATTGAATGCTTTTGAAATCATGTGTGAAAGCTCTGTATACCGTAAACGAAATTTTATAAAAGTGTTTAAAATTTCCCGGTGAAGAGCGAGAACATCAATTCATATCTATATATATAGTCGGACAGGGTATATATAGCAGACAGAGCTTCCCGACTTAATAGGCCCGATCAGCATCAACAGCCGATCCAGACATCCCAGTCTGTGTAGACACAGACCTGTATGTAAGATCGCTCTATATGGACAACATAGACCCATATTGAAGGAATCGTATACCGAAAGTATTTATGTACATATTTAATTTTTAGTACTTTTACAAGTTGTAGTAATGTGAGAGTTTCTTTTAAAGTATGGCATATACCATATAGCTTTCGTCAAGTTGACGAATGCACTCAATTTGCTCTTTTACTCTTGACATGGACTAGGAGATATAAGCCATCTAGGGATCATCTTCTATACCAAACATTTGTACCTCATTCATAAATATTACAAAAATACAAATAATAGCATCTATGTAAACGTTGTATGAAGCCCTACAAAAAGGAAAATGTATCCTTCAAAAAAGGTTGGCTTATATTCTGATCTTCATCAAATTTTCACAGCTTCGATATGGAAGCTGAATTTGTATATTTTGGGGAAGTGGGAGAAACATTTTGATTCGTGTGATTTTGTATATCAAAACCTCTTTACCACATATTTTTTTTAGCTCTTATTCTGCCGTAGCTCCTGGAAATTCTGTAATATTCGAAACTACATTCCAAATGTTAAGTTTCTCTTACAATCTCTGGGAAGGACATGATCTAACAAACGGACATGGGTAGATCGAATCCAATCGTCCAATCCAGATCGAAACTGTACAATATGTTTTATGCAGTCGCAGATGCGTTCTTCTGTCTTTTTATAACCGTGCCATTTTTAAGCAATTACAGCAGAGTACAGCCTCTAAGATCTATATTCCAAGGGATATGTATCAAGCTTTTATAGTTTTAATCGCGTTCTGACGAACATATTCTGATTGATGAGTCGAAGCTGGGCGGAGATGTGTCCTTTAGCGATTTTTAGAAATTTGCACAACTTTATTTCAAACACTTCAAACTCATATTAAAATGGTAAAATTCTAATCACTTGTAATTTGTTTTAACTCTCTGAAGAACTACAAAATGTATTCACACTTAAAAGAATAACGAGAGCTTAAGGTAAATGTTCAAAAAGGAAGTACATGTGTTTTGCATAGCAATATATTTAAGTTGGGCTATAACAAATAGGTTTTGCATAAATTTGCAGTTCAGGAAATATTTGGGGTAACATAATTACCTGCCAGGCATTGGCATCCAAAGTAGCCAGAAATGACATGTCCAACTCCTACGGAAATTAAAGAAAATTTGCTAAAATAATTTCCCAACTGGCCAGCAGACTGCGGGGCTTGTCACCTTCCGTCGAAAGTTGCTTGTGAAATCCAGAATGATAGCTTCTATGCAAAATTATGTAAATACCAATAACGTCCAACGAATCACGAATCACGCGTTGCCGTCGGAGCTTTTGCTTTACAACACGGTTTTCGAAAACTTATTCAATTTGGCCGTATGGTTTCGCTTGGCACAGAACTTGGACTTGGCTTCCGGGTAGTCAATTTCCGTTTCGAACTCCTGCACTTCTTCGAGAATGACACTAGTGCAGCACTAAGGGCGCCGGGCCTGATGCCTGGGCACGGCTTGTGATGTGGAAGTATTGCGACGGCGGCAGCTACGTGCTTGACGAGTGAACCGACTTCAACTTCCGTATCTCCTTTGTGGTTTTCGGGCAAAGGATTTGCCCAGCTTACGTGCTTGATGCTTTTCGCTGTACGACTGCTACCAGGACTCAGCCCTTGGCTATGTACTACCCGGAGGTGTACTGCATGCAGCTTCTGTTGGTCACAGTCCGTTTCCAATTCCATTTCGCCCAAGATAACGCGCCTCTTCAAACATGCCTCTCCGGTACATATGCTTGCTGTACATGTGCGTATATATATATATATATGTCTGTACAGTGTATGTGTATGTATATGCTATGCCGCGCTTTCACTCACACAGAGAGAAATCTCTCTATATACACAGGTACATCTGTATGTACGTATGGCATTCAGTTTTGGGCATGGTGGATTGAATCTTCTTCTGCACGCCAGCATCACCCGAGGAAATAAAGCATATCTTGCTGGCCAGCCCTTACAGAAGAGGCTTCTGGACAGTGTGTGTATCCATGAATATGCATATATGTGGGAGCATAAAATAAATGTATTTGTGCTTTAATATCAAGTATGTGCACACACATATATATTTATGTAAATGGGCTATGTACATGATGTAAATAAATATCAGGTGGCAAGCCACGACCCCAGGCTGTATGCAAATACACATATATATATATATATATTCACATATATATATGTATATATTTGTATCTAGGTACGTAATCCTAGGTAAATCACGTCCGGGGAACATTTAATCATATCCCGAGCACCAGCAGCAAGGCCCCAATGCTCCTTTGTCGCCGGAATACATATTGCTGTTGGGGATGCAAACAGTATTATGTACTTCGCACACTCTATACTCTATAGAGTATATATTATGTATATTCACCCACCCTTTCTGCAACCAATCAGCTGTGCTCTCTTTGCGCTCTCTTGCTGTGCGCGGTTTCTCTTTAGTCAAATTTATACGCTTAAAGCAAGCTCTGTTCGATTTATGGTACGCTTAGGTCCTCTTCCGCTGGTTAAAGTCAAGAAATGTGGTCTTAACAAGCAGCAAAAGCATATTTCATTGTTATAGTAAGTTAAGATTGTGGTAAAAAACAGAAACAATTTTAGATATATGTACATTAGAGGTAGAGACATCTTATTTAGTTGGCAAGCTCCAGTAGAGCATTTTCAGACTGGGAACACTTTTTGGATGCATCAGTCAATTTCCCTAAAATTTCATACAAAATAAACATTTGAGTGCCATATTAATTTCCTTTATTATAAATTCCCTTATTCGTTAAGTTTGGAAAACAAAGAACTTATTCAATGATCATTTTTCCATAGTGTGGCACAGCCGGAAGAAACATGCTAGAATTCCAATTGAATTGAGGAATACTAAAGCAAAGGCGCAGTTTATAATAATGATATTATTTATACATAATTAATTTAATGAATTGGATAAATTCATGTTGAAGAATTAAAAAAGAAACCAAATCAAAAAAAATGCCTGCCTTTACAGCGAACAAAGCTTTTTTCCCCTGATCCGAGTTCTACACCTGTAGGGAAATTAACTTAACTTAGATTTGTGTAATATGAACTCTAAATAAATTTTGTTAAACTACCGCTACACACCTGTATACCCCTAATATATCAAGACCAATATAACAGTTTTTAGATAACAACTTAATCAACTTGAGTCTCTTCTGGGACTTTCACCTGGTTCCACGGCTCCATTGTCACTATAGAAAAAATGCCTATTAAGTAATTTCTGTTAAGTAGGCAAAAAACTCGTTACTGCTTGCACATTAAACATTTTGTCAGCATGAAATTAGCTTAAATTTGACAAACACACGAAGCGATGCGGTTGGGTTGAAGGATGCATATAATATATAATTTGTGTGTGGGGTGGTTTTTGTGTTTTTTTTTTTATTCCGCCTCATTTGTTCAATTTGCAGAACTGTTTGGTACCAGGGTTCGCTTTGTGTAGTACAGTAAGAGAGAACGGTTAGGAGATACCCTGTGTTTATGAACTAATAATCAAAGCAATTCCAGGAGAGGGTTTCCAAATTATTAAATGTAATGTATCTGTATGTTCTACAAAACAAATTTGTTGTCTTTTACCAAAATCTTTGTTTTTTTTTTATAATCTACGATGTATTCTATAAAAAAAAGGAATCTTTTACTGTAGAGACTATAAATAATATGGAATAAAATAGATATGCGCGTACCAGGGGAGAAACTACGCTCTTAAAGTCCTCAAGATCGACGAGTTTCTAGGAACTAACAGGATAAATTAAGCTGAGCTTCTTCCTTCCCCTAGACCATATACGAGCGCTGAGCAAAGACTCACAGAGTATCTGCGAGTCGAGCAGCCTTGACCAAAGAGGTCTCACTTGCTTATTTTGTATACTCTGCCGCTTTTAGTGTAAAATGCAGCAGCTAGTGTATCAGTGTGCCAGTATTTGTGTAGATGTGTATAGATAATTATAATAAAATACACTAACTATCTATTATGACAAATGACCTGATTTTAAATTGGGCATGCATTTGCGTCCAGCAGCCGCGATCGGCGTCATTAAGGGAAAGAAATTGAGAATAGATTAGTATTTAATGAGTTTTCATATATACATATATATATATATTTCGTCAAAATCAAACCTAACGATTCATTCGTGTTCAATTGCAGAGGCCTGGCTCTCAGGCAAGGCCCGGGGCCTCATCAGTGCCTGAAAATGCGCCAGGTATGGAGGCAATCAGTTGTTGGGCGCACGTGCGTTCCTGCCAAGGCATAGTCGAACCGAACCGCAAGAGGCACTTATGGATGTATGGAATTTAAGATTCATATACATATTTATATTTCCACTAATTCATTTTTAATAATTTGTTTGGCTCTTGCGGACCGCTCCCCAACACGCCCCGCTCTCGTGTGTTAATTATCGTATGCTTTTCGGCCCGGCCTGCTCGAGCGGAGACAAGCTGGCGGTCGGAGAGAGATAAACGAGCTGGGCCCCGCATTCTACAGGAGCAGCTCGCCCAGCGATGTGCTCGTCGTGATATAGATTCGGGGGTGAGATCGGCTCTTCTTAAACAATTTATTATGTTCCTCGACTTTTAATGCCCGCTCTTGCATTGTTTCTCGGTATGCCTAACATAAGTAACTCGCTTTAAAGGCGGCTTTTGCTTTCCCCTCCTCTCGACTGCATTAAAGAAACTTCCTACTTAGACGAATCTTCGAGAGCTTACAATAATATTGCCATAACTCTATGTATCTAGAAGGGAAGCTCGAGGGCAGCCTGACTAATCTATGTACATCTATTCTGATGTATTTTTGGGACTATCCCTGACAATACTTTATCCACACTGTTCAGATCTGATGAATAGAGCATAGTTACTAGCTTTAAGTTAGTCGCTTTTGAAAGAATGCCCCGCCGCTGACTTCGTACAGTCTAAAATCAGTGTTGAGCCACGCTCGGGTTCTGGTATATTCGGGCAGAGGGCAGAGCAGGAGCTTCTGCCAGTAAAATGTGTGCCACAACTGGTGGAATGCTGGCAGAAGTACTTGCTGTTGCTCCTCCTATTTGACTCCTCTGGGCCAGACGCGAGCTGCAGTCATGATCTCGAAAAGGAGGAGTAGTGCACATAGCGCAAGGGTCCGGGAACCGGGCTCCGGCTAGGGGCCTCCGGCAAAAAGTGGGAGTTGCAATAATTGTTTAATTATAGGATTTTGTTCGTTTGACTTTGCATTTTGCTCGCATAACATTTGCCTTATATTCTTCAGTCTTACACCTACACCTGCATCGGGTAGCTCCAACTCGTCGTGCGCTTTGTGCTCCTTTGATTGTACATGGAAGTTGAAGTTAAGAGAAGCGCTCAAATGCTTGACATGAGGTATACTATTTTAATTTAAATAAAGATATGAAAATCATAGTTTTATAAAACATAAAATCTATGCTATTCTTATACTCTATTCAGGCATATAGGGTAAACATGCATCGTCGCGGAGAAATATTGTGATTCTGACCGTTCATTTTGGACTTGTCTCGGTTATGTTGCTTTTCGCTGTTCCTACTACCTTCTCATTCTTCTTGGCCATTCTGTGCTGTGTTGTCATCGCACTCAAATCTGCAACCGCTGCAACAGGCAACGGGCAACAGGCAACGGGCCACGGGCAACAAGGAGACCAGGCAGCCAGGTAAGAGGCAGCCAGGTTGGAGAGTCTCCGTTCGACTTGTGATGCAGGCTGCTGGTTTGCAACCAGTCGGGAGCCCTTGTTGTGCTCGACTGGCTAATAAAAATGCACATTTTGTTTATTTGTAGGTCTTGGCTGCTTGACGAGTAGTCCCACTCCCGCGACTATCTACCCATTTGTGGCACGTGTTGTGCCCCTTAATAAGTGTGTATGCATTTGTACTCGCAGCTCGTGCACTCTACTTCAATTCGGGCCAATGATTCGCCATTGTTTCGCGCGCAATCCTCGCTAAATCAACATATGTTAACTAATATATATTAAACATCAAATAGTTTGTAGGCAGGCCTAAGACACACAGTTGTGCATTGCCCAATGCTGTCGTGGTTGGCTCCCGCGAGGCGCTGGCCACAAAAATGTGCGCCTGAGCCCGTGCCAAACCCGATGCTCACATTCTGCACATTCTCATTTTAATGCCTGTGGCCGCAGGGCGATCAGTTTGATCTGAAAAGAGTGTGCAGCCGTTTGCAAATGGGCTCCAGCAGCAGAGAATGACGAGCAGGCCGCGCTGGTTCTACTGCGAGATATCAAAGCTTCTACTCCCTCTAATTACTGCCGAGCGTCCGAGTTCCAGGACGGGCCATCGTCCGTCCCTCCGTCCATCCGTCCGTCCGTCCGTCCGTCCGTCTGCCTGGCAAAACACCCACAACGACGCGTCGTCGCTCGCGGACTGCCCAAAGCCATTTGGTGCAGGTCATTCAGCCCAGTCTAATGTACATGCTCGCGAGGAGGAGGCATACTCTGGCCTTGTGGACAGGATAAGGCACGCCGGGCAAGCAGTCAAATTGGCGGGCACTTTGTAGCATACTTTATAAACGTTAGACGTGACGAGAATAATTTGCGCGATAAGGATCTCAAGTGCCTGCTCCCCACAAAAAGGGCATGCAAATTTCAAAGATTATGCTGTGATTACCCGCAGTTAAACTGATTTCCGAAGACACACTATTGCATTTCTCAAAATCGCAACATCTCAAAATACCTGGCACACGCATCAATATGTGGTAAGAGAATTTTTATTCCTATTATTTGTAAGCCATCGGGTCGCTTAGTTCTTAAGCTCGGGATGATATTAGCTGAAGGTATGTCGCTTGGTTCTGGCCGAAGCGTAGCTTTATTTCATTCAGTTGCCATGGAACTTATCTGGGAACCTAACAATGCAATCTGATGACGATGTTTTTTATTTATACATGATTTAATATCAACTATAAAATAATAGTTAAATGACTTCTCTATGCTTGGAAGAGTATTTAAGCTTCGACACCTCGCACTTTAAATGGTTTAAGTATCTAGTTTTTCCAACACGAACCAGAAATTGAATAGACGCTGGCAACACGCGCTTGTTTTTCTTTTCTTTTCTACTAATCGATAATTAATTGTTGAAATGGAGGATTTTAAAATAATTATATGTCTACTGGTCGCTTTCCAAGTGACCATTTGCTGTACCAATACGTACCTATTGTCGTATTTGATCAACACGAACACGCACGTACTCTCACGTTAACACGAGCACGCCGTGTTAAGTAGTGCGTGTTCGTGTCACGAACTACATGAGAACCGAGCTCTACTACGAATATAACAGCTGATCTATATGATCTATATGAATATCTAATACAAACTAGGTCCTTATAGAAAGGGTCCTATATAGAAAAGATTTGGGCGCCTTGAATTAGATAAGCTTTTAATAAGTATTTATGAATTTCCAATACAAATTAGCATTTACGTCCGGAGCAAAGTATATCCCAATTCGAGCACTGAATTCGCCGCCACAATACAATGTAAACATGCACATGAGCCAAACATGTGTACATCATTTCACATGCATGTGCATATACCTAGGCATCATATGTATGCACATGCATATGTACAGATGTACAGATGTGCTGTAAGTAAGATTGGCAAGTGAACAGATGGCGCCAATTCGCGGCTCTTTATTAAGCGGTTAAATAAACACGAGAACATGTACAAGCATTCCGGGTTTATATGCAGACAATCACAATTCAATTGGAGATTGACAGGTTCATGAATGGATATTGTTCATTTTGTTTGTATTTGAATTTCATGCCCAGCAACAATTGCTCTTTTATTGCCCGCACAATTACAGGCCAGCAATACGAACTGAGCTGGAGAGGAGGATTACGCACTTCACTAAATATTGCCATTTCATGGGAAAGCCAATAGAGCTGTGCGGTTCATTATTATTGGGCTAATCCCACAACCAAATTCGGGTGCAAGTGCAAGATAAATAGTTTATACAAATATCTAAATCCTCCATCGATATACAGAGTAGGCAACCTACCCAAATATGTAATATGCTATAACCAAAATAAAAAAAAGTAAAAGTAAGAGTTTTTTTTTTTTTTGTGAAATTTGTTTCAATAAGATTTCATTTCTATTTGAAAATATGCATAAATAAATTTTATATAAATACGTGCGACTTTAGAAAAGGGCAGCATTTCATTCTCATCACACAAGATTTACGTCTGAGTTATCGAAAGATTTGCTTTGATAGAACTTCGCTATACAAAGAGTAAAAGCTAGAGTTCTATGATAATATGATCTATCATTTGATGTCTATACGAATTCAGATAAATGCAACTCTTCTATTGAAATGGAATAATATTTAAAAAAAAACATTAGACAACAAAGAGATTTTTCCAATTTAATTTGGCATATCTACTTCTAGCAAAAGATTTCATGTAAGCCCCATTTCTTGTAAAAATAAAAAACATCAATTCATTCAAAATAAACGTAAACAGCAATGTTTACGTAGCCAAGATTCATAATTTGGATTTACGCATAAATTTCGATGAGTAACAAATTGAATTGTAAATATATTGGGCATCGAAGAATTGATTGAATTTGAAATAAAGTTGAAGGAATCTCAAGCTGAAAGACGCAAAATCGAAAAGCGGGCCCAGGCCTAATTGGGGGTATAAACGTTTCAAATGCCAACAGCAGCCCTCGTCAGTGTGCTTTTTAAGGCCAAAGGTAACATTCACAATTACTTAGCCAGGCCACCCTCGTCTCGTGGCTTACACGACCCACAATTCCCGGAGTGGCTAGTGAAGGGGTATTTTTTAATGAGAGCCCTGGCCGAGTCGGTATGCCAACACTTGACAAGTGCACCAGGAAAATTACAGGCAAACACAAACCCAAGTATCGTTCGTATGTGTACACAATTATCTTCGTTCCACACAAATATGCCACATTGTTGCCGAATGGATTAGCCAAATGGGAGAGAAGTTTCCCGGGGCCGATTGCGTGGAATCACGTGAATTTTGACAGATGGTAATTTTCAATTTGTTGTCTTTTGATCTGACAATTTGTGTTCGAAATTTAAAAGTGTTTTCTCTTGTTGCCGTTGTTTCGCCTCACCACGCTTTATTTGACAAATAGCCAATTTTAAATTGATACAAAACGAGTACAAGGCAAATTAAGGGATTCAAAAATTCAAAAGGCTTGTCACAATATTTGGCACTGATCCGAAAGATTACCCTAAGTCCAACTGAGCCTGGCAACTGAACAACGAGTATTCGTGCTTGAGTTCCAGACAAGTGTAAGGCTCTAGTAATAGTTAAGTAGATCCCATCATTTTATATTTATTAGACTGTTTTATACCCTGTTTTGCATATTAACCATAAGGTACTAATACTCGGGCTTGAGTTCCAGACAAGTGTAAGGCTCTAGTAATAGTTGATAAATAGATCACATAATTTTATATTTGTCCGACTATTGTATACCCTGTTTTGCATATTAGCCAATAGGTACGAGTATTCGGGCTTGAGTTCCGGACAAGTGTAAGGCTCTAGCATAAATATACCCCTACTCGTGCTTGAATCGTGTGCCTGTCGCGCATATTTGTCCGACTGTTTGATACCCTGTTTTGCATATTAACCATTAGGACGGGCAGTCGGGCTTGAATTCCAGATAAGTGTAAGGTCATTATTTTATAGTTTATATACCCCTGCCCGTTAGCCCGTCGTGCATATTAGTCCGACTGTTCTATACACTGCTTTGCATATTAACCATAAGGTACATTAAATAAACATATCCATTGGCCAGACCGAATGGCAATCATATTGATAACTCCCTTAGCGCAAATTACGGGTTACCACATGTTGGTACGATTTTCGGGTTGGAAAAAACCGACCACGAGGGGCGATACGTTTTTTACGCCGTCCGGGGGGTGTGCCCCGGCGATGGGGAGAGATTCGCGTAACAAGAAATTGTCACGTAGCCCTCACTTAGTGACACGGATAGGCAACGGCTCGGCGTGGAGAGCGTTTTTTAGCACGCGCTCGCCTCGCCAAATGCGAAGGCGGACACCATGCCACACGCTTCTTCTTCTTCGTCATTGCTGGAGTGTCAGGGAAAATTGTAATTACAATTTGATGTTGCAAGCAACCACTGGGCAAAACGGGTATACTACATCTTGCCCAATTGTGCCGAGCTGGGGTGGCCCGGTGGTTAAGCGAGCGTGTAATTCACAATTTGCTCTGGTTGCCCACGTTTGCAGCCGACAAATGTTTTAATTATGGTTTACTTTACATTTGCAATTTAAGTGAAATGCCAAAGAAAGCTCCTAATTGTCTTTATGTCCACTTAGCCGGAGGACAACTGCGACAATCCGAGCAAAACAACTTATTATTCCGCTTCTAAATTTAAATCAATAACTTACAAATTTTATATTTATTTCAATGGTAAATGCATTGACAAGCACATAATTCTAGCTGAACGCGAGTCGGGTCCAACCGACTGCGCAATACCCTGTTCAGTAAGAGCTTACAACAGGCGAGAAGTCTTCTTGTTTATTGAAATATTGCCTTTAAGCTCTTTGGCTTGACTCTCGGAAGAACTCTTCAGACATATACCATCCAATCTGAATATAACAAGAAATAGGGCCCAACTTGGAGATGCCCTGTAATATGTAAACAAAATATACATGGCATAGCACATGTGCTTCCTCTTCTCATTGCTAGTCATATGACAACTATACTGCTTATAGTCTATCCTTGATATTGGATCCCTATTCTAGTATCCTGAGGTTGAACCTCGAATAATTAACACTGATCTTTTATAATGCATTGCGGGAAGGCATGCAAATATTCTTATGCTGTTTAATCGAAAGTATATATTTTAACCTACTTGGTAGCTAGGGTATACTCAAAAGCATTATCCATTGAATTCGAAAGCTACAACAAAAAATCTTTAGCTCTAAAAGACGACAGACTGACGGACCTGACTAGATCGCCTCTGACTTTGATGCTGTCCCAAACAATATGTATATACCTGATGGGGCCAAGGAATTTTATACATTTATTCTACTCTTCATATCATAAAAATCAAAAATATTTCACACATAAACTCATAATTCGACCAATTAATTTCATAGAGATAGTACCCAAGCATATAAATCCAAATGAGGTAGAGATATTATAAAGAAGTTAAAAATATTAATACAAGAACTTAATTTTAGACCAATCTTATTGCTGCTGTATGCTCATTCCGACCGATTTCGTATTTTATTAACTGTCTGAAACAAAGAGATGAGTAGCTTTATAACTGAATTCTACTTACAAACAGACATGCAGATAAACGGGCCTGTCGATTGGGCTTTGCATACATATCAGGAATATAGACCTTAATGATTTAAAGATATAGCTCTGTATCCCGAGGACAATGGTTAGTTTAGCTATAATAATAATTTTTTTTTCAAATTAAAAGGGGCTCCACATTTTTGGTTCCAATGAATACTTTGCCTCAATCGAATTTCAAGGTGAACAATTCATAATTAGCTCGTTTTTCGTTGAGTTATTTTTACGCGAAATTATTTTAGTTATGTTTTTAGACAGTTTTCATTTATTACAGATGTTTTAAGTTATTTTCAACATTGGATTCAGCTAATATTTTATTACGACAATTGGCAGCACTGGTCTTTAGCTAACAATTTTTGTATCTGCATTAGGCGCAATTTCATTTTGGTAAATAATGGGACCAGGCCATTCGAAAAATTGGCTTATGCTGAACTGGTCACCCTGGTAAAACAGCTGATTTGAAATGGTTTGTAGCAAAACTAATGTTGTTATATCTGAAAAGCGCCATCCTGCGGATTATTGTTATATTATGATTAGGCGTGTGTCTTTACTTTGCATTATTTCTGCCAGTAAATTTTAAAATTTCTTAAGAGTGCATATCTAATTTTGCTTAAATATGGCATATTTTTATACTAGTAGAGGATATTTCATCTTGTTACAAAAGGTAAAACTCATCGAAATGTTTCCCTTCCGACCATATAATGTATATATTTTCCTGGTCAGAATCAAGAGTTTGAATCTTCTAAAAAAAAAAGTCTATAAGTACCAAAGCGATCGATTTGTTATGGAGAAAAATACGAAACAATTGGTCATTTGTTCATAAAATATCCGCTTGCGTGAATATCTCCGTATTAATTTTCATTTTGAAATATGTTTGACAAAAACCTCGGTTTGAAAATATCCCAATCGCCAGTTCTATCAAGAAACATCGAATCTATTTAACGCGTCCATAATATGGGAGATACGATAACAAAGGATTTAGTTTGTTTTTAAGCTTTTTACTTTCCAATCATGTTCAATATTTTTGGTTTTTTTTTTAACATTGATGTTAGTTTTCACATAAAATAGTATTTAATGTTTTCAATTAAGTATGTATCCGGGCAGTCATATTGGTAGAGCTGCCACGTGCCTGCTGATATCGTAAGATAGTTTATATATCGTAAATGTTAAATAGTTATACCGCAGCTATATATGTAATAATCGTCTTAAGCATCTACTACAGTTTCAAATTGGATTAGTTTTTATTTATTAAATCATTTATTTATGTTTTCATACATTTCGTATTTACCAAATATTTGAATATTTTTTTTTTTGAGATGGAATTTAACTGCGACCCTCAAAATATTCTAAGGAATTTACCTTTCGTTAATATATACTCATATTAATTTTTTGGAATATATGTTATTTTTACTAAGAATGTTTTTTTTTTTTTTGTTTTTCATTTGTATGCTTATAATTTGATTTGAAATTTAAATTCAAAAACTACTAACGATTTGAATGCTTCGTTTAATTATAATATATATATTTTTTCAATCATTTTTCAATTCTGATGCGGGCGCATCGAAATCTCTTCCCTTAAGTTTATTAAAAGATACTTTTAAATAGTTTGTAGTAAATGTCAAAATTGTAAGATTTCCAATCGCCGTCAATTGACAATTTGTTGTCTAACTCAAAATACGCCTAAACAACTTCAAACAAACAACTTAATAACTTAGACTCGTTAAACAATTTCGATTAACTTGTGTTGATAATAATATCATTATTGCAACATAATAAAATTATTGATACTAATATTGCTAATAATATTATCGTTTGCCTTTGCGAGTTAAATAAAATAAGCAAAAAAAGAAAAACAAACTTGTTTTAACTATTATAACATTCTAATAACATTTCCAATTCCGAATCTTTCACTTTGTTTAGTTTAGCTTCATTTTTCAAATGGTGCAAATCGGAAAGTTTTTGTTTAAGTTGAGTTAATTTGCGTTGTGTGTGTTTTTAATTATATGTAGTTATATGTAGTTATATTAAATTACTTGTTTTCAACTGAAAAAGCATTTTATAAGTTGCATATGCGTTAATAGATTTTTATTTGTTATGCTTTTATAGAACTGTGCCCTTATCGCAAGTCGGGATCCTCGTCTGCGGCCTTTTTAATTCTCAGCAATATTGTTGTGTACCACTGATCCAAGCGTGAGATGCTGTCATAGTCCTTGACTGCCTCTGTGAAGCCTTCAATATTCTGCTCCTCCAGATGCTCGCACAAAACCTACAAAAGCGAGTATATATATAAAACAAATGTAGCTCAATTGGAGAGCGAACATGCAGCGCGTACCTTGATGAGCTTGAACTCGCGTGAATCTTGGAATGCCGGATATTGTTGCGCATACTTTTCGATTGCGTGTTGCGCATTCAACAAATCAACACTCAGGTGGCAAAGAGCGGCGCGAAAGAAGTACTCCTTGGCGCTGTATTTGAGCAGCGAACTCTCGAGCGAGGAGGCAGCGACCTGCTCGTATATCGATATTGCTTTTTCGTAATCCTCCAGCTGGGCTGCGTATTGGGCAACCTTCAGCATGCACTTGTTGGCCGAGCTCACCGACTCCTCGCCCTTGAAATAATCTGCCGCCTGCTCATAGTGCTGTACAGCCTTGGCCTTCACACGAGAACGAACGCAAATTTTAAATATTTATAGAGCAAACTTAACATGAATCGGAATGTTAAGTCGTCTCTTACCAGGGTTGCCGGATCGGTTTCATACATCTCTGCAATGCTCTGATGGTGCTTGGCTGCCATTGTGAAGCGTCCCATGTCGGTGTAAATGTCTATGGACTTCATCAGACAGTTGACTGCGCTCTCGACGTCCACCTTCTTGTAGCAGTTGGAGGCGTCCACGTAGCAGGTGCCTGCATCGTGGCGACTGCCGGCGCGTCCGTGCAGCGTGGCTGCCTCGCAGAAGCATTCGCCGGCCTTAGTCCAGTTCTTGGACATTTTGAACATGTTGCCAGCTCGCGAATAACATTCGATGGCATCCTCGACCTTGTTGGAGCCTCTGCAATGATGTAATTGGGATATTTAACATTTTTTCACCATGAACAAAAAGAAGACCGCAAATCAATTGGTAAGCTATACAATAATTACATTATTCAGCTTGCAACGAATGTTTATTAACTTTATCAGTTGAACCCCTTTTTGTTAGCTTATCACTTTTGTGTAAAATTGTTTTTGCAATAACTTTGGGTTCGTTCAGGGTCTTCTTCCAAAGGTTAGTTTTCCATTAAAAATGCCCACTAAAGGAGTGCATATATACGTAGTTATAAAGGGTATTTTTTTCTAGTATTTATATTCAGCTTTAACTTATAAATGCATAATAATACATATGTATATATGACGTATGTATATATGGCGCATGCATTACAACTTTCCCCTTTAACTACGTAAATAAAATATGTATGTATGTATGTATATACATAACTATATATTCATATGTATATGTGCGTACATGCTTGAAATTACTGAAAGAGATTGGAATATTGACAGGAGAATCTATCGGATGACTTAAACATTTAAAACAGTTATAGTAAAACTCGTTGCTAGCACACAAATTACTCACCCAAAAAGTGAGCCGAGAAAACCCTTTTGTTGTGTCAGCTTCTTTTCCGCCTCAGCCATAAGCTGAAGGGCCTTTTGCTCATTGTCGCCCATAATTGCACTTGTGGCCTTTTTGTTCACCAAATTGCATTTAGATGACTATTCGATGGCTTTTTAATATGTTTCCCACAACTTTGTCTTGGACTTTTCTGAAAATAAAATCAATACGAATATGCAAAAGTGTGACCAAAGCTCTATCCTAAAATACGATAATTTTTCCCGAATGTAACTGAATATACTGAACTATGTATTCCAATATTTTTTTTCATTGATATGATAGGCAAAGGAATCTTATATAGCCAAAAATAAGTATTACTTACAACATTTCGAAGCATAAATAGTTAAGACCAACAAAATTATTTCGTATTAATAACACTCTTGTCAGCTGTTTAAAAATGCAGGTGAATTCGCATTTCGATAACTCGAATCGATAACCAATAAGTACCTCTGTGCAAGATATCGCAATGTCGATAATAATCGTTAGGAAATCAAAACATTTTATATGATTCTGATAATGTTAAAATCTTTATTAGATTGTATATTTGTATCTTTAAAACATGGAAACATATATATAATTGCGTGTGAGAGTCGCCTAATTTTTGCGATTGACATGTTACAAACGGAAATAGCTAACCGAAAACAAAAAAGAATCTTTAACTTAATCAATAAACAAGCGGGTAAATTTAAACAGCAACTAAAATTTGGAAAATTATGGAGCAAAGAGAAGATTTACTTAAGCTAAGCCTGCGCGCTGTATGTAGAGTTAATGAATTCGGTTTAACTAAACATAAACGTTACGATAATGAATGAAATCAGCCGGCTGTAGTATTCTCATCTTGTGCTCAAACAAACATCTTCTCGAGCATTTTTCTCAGCTTCTCATGAGCGTAACGTATCTTCTGATATAGATCCTTGGAAACTCCACTTTGTGCAATAGTTGAGAATCTGTATGTCCGGAAGTTCTTCTCATGATCCATATAGGTGATGGCGCTCATGCGTGGGCATAAAATAATCTTCATATGATCCGAAAAATTAAGCTAAACGAGGCAAGAAATAAATAATCAAAAAATTGGACTAGTGTCTGCAGCTATTCAACTCGTACCTGGACAGAACCGTTGGTTAGGTGCATGACTACCGCACACGTTGTGCGGAACCAGGAATGCAGATGGGGCATACGCGAAATTTGATCGCTCTCAACGGTAACATTATTAGCGCCTGCCTTTACTAGATGCTCCGTCATGTAGCGCTTAAAATATGACAGCAGCTTCATCTTTTTATCCAGTGTCTTGCAGTAATCAGTCGTGGTCATATAGGTTTCTTTGCCCTCCTTATCAATAAAGTGCACGTTTATTTGATTCGGAAGCAGAATGAGCTTTGTGGTGTCATTGAACATAACTCCGATGCCCTCATCACACAGCTGATAGCCAAATCCGTATTTGTCGCTATAGTCGACCCACTTCGATATCCAAAATAGCGGCTGGGCAGCTGGATCGGTATTCTCATCACCCAGATTGCCTTGTAATAAACGTGGCTGTCAGGAATAATAGAAATTATTGTTTTTAGTTAAAGTTTTAAGCATTAGCCTGGAGGGAAGTACTATACCCATACTTACCTTGTCATTTATGAGCTTCGTCAGCTGCTGATGCAAACTCTCAATATCGCTACGATAGTCTTCGTTGTGGCGACACATCTGCGCCGACGCAGTGATGGCATCATGTAAATTATTCTTCAAGAAAGTCGATTCCAAACGGGTATCGTCTCTCAGGCCGTTAATTTCCGTCAGCGGCTTACGCTGACTAGGATCCTCGATGGTATCATTGATGCCAATACGTGGTGCCATGGTCAGGCAAGAGCTGGGCAAGAACATAGGCACCTGCGAAGCCTTAAGGAACTCAAAGCTCAAGAGCTGTCCAATTGTGGGGCGACTCTCCGGGTTAGGTTGCAACATCGCAATGACCATGTCCGCCGCCGGTTTTCTTAAGTAGCTCGGCACACGATACTCGCATTTCTTGATTTTCGAGTAGGTATCCTTCAATGTTTTCGTCTCGAATGGCGGCTGACCGACCAACAGTGTGTACATGACGCAGCCAATCGACCAGATGTCCACTTCAAAGGAGTGGCCCTTCTTGGTCAGAATCTCTGGTGCAATGTAGTTGGGAGTGCCGCAGAGCGTCTTCTTGCGTTCGCCCTCGTATTCAATACGAGTTGCCAGTCCAAAATCTCCGATCTTCACATGCAACATGTCATTCAGAAACAGGTTGCCCAGCTTAAGATCACGGTGAATAATGCGATTGTCGTGCAGATACTTGACACCCTGTATTATCTGGTATATGTAATAGCGGGTTTCGAACTCAGTAATACTTTTACGGCGTTTGTGCAACTCCATCATCGACTGCAGACCAAAAACATGAATAGATTAATAAATCTGTACCTCTGGACGAGATATTTCTTTATATTTCTATATTTGAATACTAACGCGCTTTTTGCACAGCTCCAGCACAATGTAGATGTTCTGCACATCTTCAAAATAGCTGTGAAACTTGACAATGTTTGGATGATTAAGGCTGCGGTGTATGGTTATTTCCTGTGCCGTCTTCTCTTTTTGGTTGTGCTTTATCATAAGTTTCTTAGACACAATCTTGCCGGCAAAGACATCGTCTGTTTCCACATCGATAATCTCGTAACATTTGGCAAAGCCGCCCTGGGAAAAGAATTTTATTTGATTTTTTTTTAATTTCTCATGAATGCACATATGTAAATAAATGTATAATATTCATACATAAATGCATGTACATACATGCATACATACATACATTTGTGAGTTGTACGCGCCAAAAGAACCAACTGGTTGTTTTAGCGTGTTTGGCAACACTACTAGTGCGTGCGCTCCCTTACACACACACACATGCACAACTACACAGTCCCTCACACATACACACATAACTGCATACCGCGAAAACAACAACAGGAATTAAATGTCCAAGCAAGGCGACTGAGCAGCTGCATAAATCTGCGCCCAGCCGTGGCAAGATCCTCCAATTCACTATACAGAACCAACATGGTTAAGACTTACCTTGCCAAAAAAGCGCATACGCTTGTAGGTCTTGCGATTATTCGAGTCAAACAGACGATCGGGTATATCCGTACTCTTGTCCTCAGGCTTTGCGGCCATTTTTCTTGGTATGTCTTTCTTGGTTTGGCTCGTTTAGATGAAGTTTTTTATTTTTGCTCGCCTTGTTGCTTCCTTTATTTTCTCACCAAGCTCATCAAATAACTGTGCACGGCACGCAAATGGTATATCAAATATATTTTAAAATATGTTAACAAATCGACACCAACAATGTTCTGAACGCACAAGACCCAGAGCAACACGAATCACAGGCACAAAGCGGAGAACGCGCCGAAACAGTTTATTTTATTTGAATGCCAGTTTGAGTAGTTCGTCAGCGTCACTACATCACAAACGATAACACATTTTAGGCAGCCCTGCTTTAACAGTGCTGAAAAATAATTAAAAAACGCACATGTTGACGTTGAAATTTGAATTTAAGTGTTCTCAACCAGAATAATTAAATAAATTCAGATTTATACAAATTTACATTAGTGTAAGCTATATACTCATTAGCTACTACATTTTGTACCTTGATAAATCAAAATGTACGATTTACCAAATAACAAGTCTATCTACAACTCCAAAGATAATACCAAATCTTGAAACAGCTGGTCTCACGCTCAGGCAATATACTGATTAATCTGGCAACACCATGCTTGGGAAAAGGTTGAACCTGTTTTATTAATATAAATTGAACAGTTTTTCAAAATAAGCATGCTTTATATATTATCTGTAGGCGTTGGTAGATGGGATGTCTACTTATGAATAACGATGCAGACTAGATTACGACTGTAATCTTGTTCTAGCCGAATACCATAGTAACCAGTTGTGGAAAAGACCTCTATATTAATAACATTTTGCTATACATGCGTCACATTTTTAGCATACCCGCGAATAAAAAAGTGTCACCTTATTCGCCAGGAGTACCCGCCTTTTTTAAAATCTCAAGCCATAGCTTTCTAGTAGTTAAGGACTTTGGGTACCTAGCTATGCCTAACATTTGAAATGGAATGAAAATTTGAGAACAATCAATATATCGTGTCACACAAGCCTAATCGCATTCTAGTTTATTCGCATTTTTTTTTTTTACTTTGTTTAGTGGTTTCACTAGCTCAAAATTTAAGATTTTCTCTTACTAGTTTGGACTATGCGATTTTTACATCTATTCATAATAAGTTTGTCTTATTATATTATTTTACTGTTCGTGGTTTATCTTTCTGCTGCTGTTGGGGTTTTCAGGGTTTAGCTGCTATTTCGAGGATTGAGAAGTTCCTTTGTCTTAAAACTGTTGCCCATTTGTTGTATCGGTGATGCCTTAAAAGTAACACTTTATGCAGTTTGTTTTTAAATGTTGTTTACAATTAAATTATTACATTAAATATATTAATATATATATATCAATAGTGTAGTTTTATAGTTGGTTTGTTTTGCCAGTTTTACGCAGTCTCAAGTGCCTTGTGTCTCTTTCGTGGTGTACGTATGTTTGTGTGTGTTGAGTTAGCGCGTGTAATGGGGGCTCTGTGTGAGTTCGTATGGGTGTGTCTTCCGCTGGTCTCCTGGTGGACACTACTGAATTTCTAAAGTTTAACTAGAAGTATGCGATCCAGGCACTCTCAGCTGGATCCCGAACTGACAATGACTAAGCCACGTTGCAAACGCAGCCACTCCACAAACTCGTCCAGCATAACGGGCCCTGAAATGGATGTGGTTGAATCTTTTTATTTGTTTCATAAACGCGGCGGCAGCTACTTACAGGCGCCATCAATATCGTAGTTTGATAAATCAATACAGATGGTGCGCGAGAACTCGAGTATGTTGCACCATTGATCCTTATTGATAACCTTGTACTTGGACTGTTCTAGGAATTGTGCAAATTGTGGATACAATGTCCAATGCTTGCCCAGAAGCAGCTGCAGCATCGCCTTAGCCGTCACAATATCCATGCTTCGCTGATCCGAATCCTGCACAATAAAAGTCAACTTAGTGTGAATACACAATCAAAAATATAGTTAGTTAGTGCTTACCTTGGCAAAGTCATAGGCATATCGATATATACTCTTGAACGAGTTGGGATCGTTGAGTATGCTGCGCAGATAGTCCAATTTCACAACCATTTTCGCTGTCGAATCACATTCAAGATCTGTGAGACCCTTTAACCACTCCTGCTGACTGAAGAAACCCATCTGCGTAGCGCCCATTTTGTAGGCGAGCACAAGCATCACAATATTCTCGGGCTCAACGCCAATATCTTCACAGAATTTCTCCATGCCATCGGGACCTATAACAAATTGCAGTTGCTCCGCATTAACAGGTTGCAATTTAAGATACTTATTAACAACACGAAAGGTAATACTCACCCAGCGTCTCGGGCTCATCAGGCGTGGTGTATTCATGGAACCAGGCGAGACAGCGTTTCTGGCTAAAGCCATCTTCTGCTCTGATATGGCGTCTAGGAAAATAATCAACAAATATGTTTCGTTAAATGTGACATATTTTATTGTTGCATTTTACACACAATATTTAACGCACTTAGCCATATAACATTAAACCACATATATTTTTGTGATTTTATTTAACTAACTAATTTTTTTGCCTGAGCATTCGCCCCGCTGTTGACGTATTATTCAATGTTTTTGTTTTTGAGTGTTTGCCACCTAAAAATAGCAATAGTCAACTCAACAGGGATGCCAATGCCAAGAGCCCAAGACAATTCGAAGTGAGCATACATATACGAAATGACGGCCACCTTTACAGATACAGTTGTGACACTGACAAAAACGGGGCGGCAAACGGATGCCATTAATAAATATGCATATTTTGTATAGTCTAGTATTATATATACATGCGCTATCGGACATGAAAGTTTAAATATTAAGCATAATAATGTCATTTGAATATCTTACTGATATTCATGACATATGAAATTGAGGGTAATTGAGAAACTTTATACCCTTAAAGAAAATAGTTTGTAGCTTGCGTGTGCAACTGGGAGATAGCTTGAACTTTACTTATTACATAATAACAATACATTACATTCTTCAAAAAGCTTGTAGATATATGTCAGGTGTTTCATTTTTGGGGCAAGGATGGGATTCCTACTTCCGTATAGACCATACATTTGACAGTGACCAACACAAAAACATTCAGTCAACCAACGATAATGTTGACTTATCTCCGATAATCTCAGAAATCAAATTGCCAAATTTAGTCGAAAAGTCTTGAAAACCAAAAAGTTGTTTATACAAAAGCTTAGTTTCTGACATACACACATACTGCTGCCTGCGTGATATAAGAACGCTATAGAGTTTCAAGAAAGTTACATTTAGAGAGCTTAGATCTTGAGTATGGTATTCAAAGAAGGAGGAAAGCGAGGCAGCCGCTCATATGCATTTCACAGTTTATACTGATCTAGAATACAAAGATTTGATTGGCTTGTAGATCGCCTGTTATATCTCCTCTCTTTTCATGACAGAGTTAAGCCGTTCTAGTTTTGCTATCTTTTTAATGCTTCACGACACTTGAAATGCAAGAAATTGAATAATTAAAATAAGTGAATCTATTTTGCGACTTCATGACCAATATGAAAAGGCTATATTGGTTCTTTCTGCATTCCATCAGAAATAATATTCCCTTATAATAAATATATATTAAAAAGTCTCTTATTCGACTGTTGTACGAATAAAAATGCCCATCACTGTTCAGTTTTCGGTGCCCGACATACTTAACGGACGTTTTAAACAGAGTTCAGGCGACTGCGCGCTGGAATGTCAACTGAAAGCGAGAGTTCAATGAAATTCGTGTCAAAATATGTCGAGTCGAGAGTCGAAAGTCGAGAATCGTCAGATAGGAGCCGAATGGTGTGTGACATTACAACGAGTTCAGGGCGCAGTTGTGCGCAGGACTTCAAGCGAGACACACGTCGTTATTGCCCTCGAAGCAAGGATTACTACGTAAAAATTCAAATCAAAGCATTAGTTAATAAACAGAAGAAAAATGCTTGCGTTTCATGGGAATAACGTTCATTTAAACTATGCCAAGAGATGTGTATTCAAAATTGTCTGTTGCATGCTGCTGGCGTTACTTGGTAAGTTCCCAAAGCACCCCGTTGCCTAAGGGATGGCCCGACTGACGCAAAGGGGTGGGGTGGCAAAAAATCAATAGCACGGAGGACATCACAATGCTGACACACTGACTCGTAAGAAGAAAAAAACCATTTAAGCTGAACACCTTCTTTTTCGTAGCGGACAGCGCTGATGGACTTCAGCTGAGCGCCTTTACAACGAAAACGCCGAGGGTCTCCAAATACTCTACCAAGTCGCCATCAGTAAGTGCTAGCTCTGTCTGATCCGATCCCTTGCAGTTCACTTCTAGTGTCAATTGTTGCTGTTGCAGGCATCCTCGATGAACCATGATGCGACTACTTCGATTTATCGCTTCAATGCCACAAACGGCATCACCTGCATTCTGATGCAGGTGGACGGGTTGATAAGTATTCGGTATCGAAACAAGCTGAACGAGGATGTCGAGGCCGATCTGTATATGCCGGACAGTCCGCAGCTGAGCGGTGAATGCGTCGAATCCAATTTGGAAATATTGACCATGGACTTCAAGGGATTTACGCTGTCGATGACATTCAAAAAGGTAACTGGCTGTGGTTGCTTCCTTTTGGTGGATGGTTGCGTCAGCTGGCGAATAAGGTCAGAGGTTAACACTAAAGTTCATTTCTGCTCTGCATGCTCCCACACACACAGTCGTCGGGTGGCGAAGGCTGGTACATCAACCTCTTTGAGCTGACATACTCGTCATCGAATTCCCTATTCGAACATCCCGACCGTCCCAATTTGAATGTGAAGCTAACCTCGCCAGCGCAGACGCCCATGTACTTTCCAACGCCCGTGGGCAAGTCCTATCTCTGTGACAAGGAGCAGACCGTCATATTGTATGCACCCCACGATTCCGGCGACCAGTCTGGCCATATTGCACGCCTCTACCTGCGCGACCTGCACATGCAGAGCTTCATGTTCAAGGAGAGCGGCAAGTGGGGCCCCTCGTTCCACTGTAGTGCCACCGGCTCCTATCGCGACGAGACGGCACCTCTGGCCGTTGGCACTGCGCTGGCCATTGCGGTGCTCTTGACCATTTCCGGCTACGGCGGTTGGCGGTAAGTAAACCCGTTCACAACTATCGGCCAAGCCAATTCCAATTGGAACAAACAAACAATGCAAATGCTGCCAGATTGATTCGCTTCAAAATAACCGATTCAATCGGTATGCTGATCGTTTTTTGAATATCAAATTTTTAAATGCAAATAGCTTTCAATTAACTAATTCATATCTTTGCAGGTATTTCAAAGTCAAGAAGGTTCAATATGGTTCGATGGAGTAAACAGAATATTTATGTACCGGCATATTTTTTTCGTTTGTCAATTACTTTCAAATCATATCTTTGTACCGTTATTTGTTGCATATCAGTATTGAGGTATTTAAATAATGAATATAAAATTACGTTTTCAAACCTAAACGAAATTGTGAGCGAGATTCACAGAAATATAACTGTTACAAAGGAATGAACAAACACCTATTAAAGAAATACATATACATACATATATGAGAATTGCAAATGTCTTCCATATAGTTAATATAATTAAAATGTTAATTATTAAACATATTATAAATACATTAATATACATTTTTAAATATATGCGAGTATATATTTACACAACTAATCAAAAAAAAAAAAAAAACCAAAACTATCTACATTTAAAACGTTAAATTCAAAAGCATTTTGTGTATTTGTTAGAGGTGTATACACAATATAAAAAGTTGCCCGATATGTAAAATTCAATTTTGAAATATATAAAACTGACAAGATAAATTTAAGCACTAGCCAAACGAAGCCTGGTCAGAGTTCCCTAGTCGAAATAGAAAGATGTCCTGTACGCAAATACTAAATATATATATCAACACATCACACATTCATTCCCTCAGCCTTGATCAATAAAATTGTTAATGAATAAATAATGCAATTTTAGCAAGAGATGAGGGTACAAACTTTATGTGTGCCAAAAATAAAGATTTATCTTAAAATGCCGACTAAATGACAGCTCGAATTCAAAGTAAAAGATTGACAGATAGACGATATAGTAAAACAAAGCTTTTGTAGAACCAAAGAAACCATTCATCCGCCTGATAAATGCATTTGCATGAAATAAATAAACTCTTCTGCAAACCCATTAAATGGGTACAGGGTATAATAATTACTAATAACCATTTTTTTCATGCAACAAATCAAATTAATGTAATCGCATTGCATCTCTAATACACATAAGCATATATCTAAAATTATGTATTGTCACTTTCGAATCGTATCGATCGTTAATTTTTTTGTTCAAAAACCTCTTCTTTAACTTATTTACTAAGTCCATAATACTCCTCAAATTCATTTCAATTTAAATGCACCTCTTTTCATTTAAGATCAAAAAATATTTAAGCGAACTAATAAATCAATTCTAAATAAATAATGTTTCAATTAACGGTTGAGCGTCTACCAAAGAGAATGCTATAAGACTTAGGTCTCACATATGTCGCATCAATATATGTTGTTCGTAGAAGGACTTGTTTATCGGACTTATCATGGGAACTATATGATACTATATCATATATGATAATATGTCATATCATACTATATCATATAGATCCCATAAATTCCATCTATAATTAACATAAATTGATCCAACTTATAATTTATAATTATAATTTGTATGTTGTACTGAGACTAGATTATATATAAACAGAAAAACGGACTTGGCTGCATCAACTTGGCTGTTCGCACTGATCAAGTAGATATATTCCGCATTAGCTAGCTGTTCTGCTCACATATCGGGCAAAGCCGTACCATATTGGACTACTATATCAACGCTAAGGCATAAAATGTGCAAAAAGGGGTATGACGTATAAAAGCTATAAGGAGACTTAATATATTCTATACAGGTCCTTGTAGTGCAGCCAAAGTTCGAGCTTATTTGAAATCATCGACATTTCACCACGTTTTCACGAGATCAATAAGAATCGATAATGACATCCTGATTTTTTACCATATCTTGGGGCTTACAAGAGCTACAAGATTCGGATTCTAAACATATGTATATATAGCTTTTGGGATTACTCTAGTAGAGCCTTATGCTTTGGTGTTTACACATATTTGTTAGCAAATTTTGATACTTGAAACTTCATAACGATCGGACTATAAACACCGAATCTACTCAAGAAAGCATTTGATGTTAAGGGGGGAGGCAACGCAGCCACAGTGAAAACAGCGAAGCTCGTGGCATGCGTGCTTTTAGACATGTATGTATCTAATGTAAGTTAAATTGCTTGTATCGACAGGTTAGAGTTGAGGTCAGGGTATAATAGGGCACTCCTGACTAGGCCAATTTGACTTGTTAACGACGAATTGTGAAATTGACAGAGGGCCGTTAATTTTGACATGCATAATGCATTAAAGGAGGCATCTCCAACCCCCAAAATCAACGTAATTACATCGGGGTGATTGGTTAAAGCCATGTCCGTCTGTACTAGGCTAAAGACCGTGTTGACTAAATTTAGCACAGATTATTTTTGCCGCAGGCTATACATATGTCGAAATTGCGAGGGACAGACATATATGTATGAGGAACGGTCAGACAGAAATCGGATTATTGGTTATTTTTCAAGATATCTCGAACCGAAACCTGGATCATAAACGTAGAAAACGTGATTTACTATACTTTTTGCATATTGAGATGAGTGAGATTCACATGTATTATAGTGTTCCTATAGGAAATGGAGTTTTATAAAGGTTTCTTCTTTTTTCCAACTAAATAACTAATAAATTTATAAACATTCACAGGTGAGAGACGATGTTAGAATCTACAGCTTGAAAGGAAGCCGTTTACATTCAAGTTTCGAGTTAAAACTGATGAAAAGTTTATAAGGAAGAAATAAGGATACATCTCCGTTCCCATAAAGTAGTAGAGTATATGATGTGAATGTAAGTTCGCTCATATTTTATCCAGATTATTTTATTATTTCGATAGCTTTCTTTGGTTCCGAAATCTAGATATATATCGGTTATCAAATCCTATATTTGCAGCAGATTCTAAGAGCTGAAAAAAAGAAATAACTGCTATCTAGAGAACGCCGCAGATTGAATACCCCTGCAGATAGGGCATAGAGCTCGTAAGATTATTATTTACGCCCTGAAAAACCTGTTTAACGAGGTAAGTCTTATTATGTGAATCTATTTGCTGCAGTTCGAGAACCTTCTAATTAGGCATTGCGGACCGGTTTTGGAGTACTAGGTTTTATCTCTATCTTTAATTCCTTTATTAATGTATCGATTGTATCGATTTGTCAGTATATGCAGTAAAAATAAATATGTTGGCTTCGGGTGGATATATGGATATATATGTATTGGATATATGTGCAAACTGATGGAGTTGGAATTGGTTTGATTTTCCATAAACAAAAATCAGTTTCATGCATCAGTTAAATTTTTCGACCTTTGGCTTGATTTTACACAATAACGATTTTTCCAGCATTTTTCTATGAAATGATTTTGAACGCGATCAAACTCAATATAAACATTTTTCATTCATAAGCTGGAATATCAGAGAAGACGATCGGATGCTAAGCAGGGAAATCGTTTATAACTGATTTCCGCACTTGCGTGTGAAATTGTCAAAACCCTGTCTTAACTTGTATTTTTATGAAAACTTACTACAGTCAAATTTTGGACACCTAGCTCTAACGGCCAAGACAAGCCTCTTTATATATATGTACTTATATGGCCAACTTTGTGTGTCAACCGTGATTTCTTTGGATAGTGTTTTTGGCTCACCTGCTGCTCTGCTGTGTTGCAATGCTTGTGTAGCTGGTGCGTGCTCTTTTTGATTGGCCATCCATATTGTCACCGATTTCTGGAGCTCGACGTTTACCTCGTGGCATGACTTGTGTGATCTGATTGCAAAAGTTGGCCTGTCTTACCAAAGTAAAATCGGCAAAATTTGGCTTTGGCTTATATAACTATATTTATTACACGAATTTGCAGCTGTGGATCGCAAGAAAGTAAACTATTATTTATTAAACATAAATTACTGTCTATCATTTATTTGCACTCACCACTGTCCCTCAGCGCAACGCATTCATTGAAACATCATATCACGGCAACATTGACTTACATATGTAGCTGCAATACGTAAATGAAAGTTATAAGACAACAAATTTATGTATGTTCAAATTACGTATGTATATTTAATTTAGCAGAGTCGACTATATATTTGAACAATTTCCTATTTATTTATTCTCAGTCAGTCGGAAAGGTGTGTCCTGGTCAAAAGCTGTTGAGCAAAATATACAATACCCGGCAAAAAGTCCCTCGCCCTTCTACTGAGATAATGCCACAGCTGAGAAATTATACGGGATGCACAGGACACCGAAGACATGCACACATACACATACACTCCATGCATATGTATACATGTAAGTAGTTATATATGTATTTTTCTATACGTATGTATACGTATCGGTAAATTATGCGTAATGCATCTATGCGCACTTTATAATTCTGTTTATACACATTTACAAATAGACGTGTATGTTTGCATGTATTTTGCACTGAATCGAATTTCGTGCGTATACGAATTTGTAGAAAACACTTTCATGTTGAAAACACCGGCAGCAGATTGGCCAAGAACTGGGCATGGATGTGGTATCGGTATCGTGGTCGTTTCCCCATCTCAACCACAGTCAGCAGCAGCTGATATGCCAGCAGCAGACGGCAGCCTGCGCGTGCTCGTCTTTTTACGTCGCCAAATGCAAGACTGGCTCGGTTCGCACAATGTTCAGTGCGCTTTGAATCACTTATTGTTTTAAATACACTGCTTAGCAGTTTGTTTAATTAGAATGTGCACACACATTTAATATTTACCATTTATATATTGATACAATTTACAAGCCTACAGGACAGGTCTTGGCATCAATGATATCGATATTTTGATGCCGATGCCGATGCGGCGATGTTTTCAATGTTTTTTGTATATATTACGGCATATCATCGCAGAACATTGAACGGTAGCCCTGACGTAAATCTTGTATGAGTTTACGTTTATCGATAGTAAGACTTTGCGACCATCGATTATAAATTAATCATAAATCAATTTAAATTGACAATAGTTTTAAGGATTTAAACAAAAAGAGAAGTTTGTTACGGCTCTGTCTTTTGGCATATTGAGTATAGGTGATGCTCGGTGATCAATTCAAATCGTAAGATCTAGGAAGCGGAAATGATTACTGTAAGCTACAGTGTAGAAACATTTCGAAAAACGGTTATATGTATCTTTCTTGTCTACCATCTGATCGGTTTCATATTCACAGATCTGTGCTATCATTTTTCGAAAAATTCATCCCTTGATGGAAATGAGGGTCAAAGATTTGCCGGGTAATCCGCAACTCTGGAAATTTCACAGAAAACGCTTTTATGCACATTTTTTGTTTACTATTCGATTAGTTTAAAACTCTTCAAAGATCTTTTTAAAAACTCATTTGATGCAATTTTTTTATTATACTTCACTGAATTAAATTCAAATAATTCGTTGAATTCTCGTAACAGAACTTAGGCTTGTATTTTACAGCAAAAATCGATTACAGCGTACGTTACAGCCGATTACTGCCGCGTAAACTTTAACAGAGTTGGTTAAGTTAAATGGAAAAGCAATGCATCTATTTTTTACCGTTGAAGTTGCGACTATGACTTTATTAGTGAAAAGGAAATATTTTTAGAATAATCCCTATTTAAATACATGGACAACTTATCTGGTAATGTGAAATATATTTACAATTGCATTTTCTATAGACTAAGTTTGAACAAAAGGCACAATTTCATATTGTATTGCACAAAAGGCACAAGTGTGAATGCTCAAAAGTGCGCCAATATTAACCGTTAAGAAATTGCTCAAGGGCATCCGTAGAGTCCACATCGTTTTGCTCCAGAACGACTTCTTCTAAAGTCAATTTGTTTGCTTTTGTTTGTATTTCTGCAAATGAAAAGAACATTAATGTAAATGCTTCTTACTTTTGAACGTGCTGAGAAACATACTTGGCAGTTGTCCGCGCTGCTTATACTCTTCTAGATCCCCTCGGAATGCATCGTCGAATACCGCCTGACGCTCCTTTTGCAGCTGTCTCAGCTGCTGTTCGTGGCTTTGCATCTTTTGATGATGCTGTGCTGCAATCTTTTGCCTATATTGCTCCAGTTCATCAAGCTTCTTTTGCTTATGCTTGGACAGCTGAAACTGCTGCTCCAGTACGAATTCCTGCAGTTCGCATTCCTCGCACAGATTCTCCAGCTTTTCCAGCTCCAGTTCCAGCTGCCGGCCCAACTCCTCCAAAGATCCCAGCGTCTCAGCACTGTGCTGCAGCTTGGCCACCAATGCGGGCAAGCCCGCCAGACAACTGTTGAGCTCATTTATTGTGGTACGCTGTTCGCTGGCACGCTGCAGCACGCCCGTAATTTGTGTGGCCACGCTTGCCGCGTGGCCAGCGTTCGCCTCGTTAGCGGCATGAATTTGCTGCCAGTCATCCTCGTACTTGGCCAACAGATTGCAGCCCGCAGCCACGTTGAGCTGTGTGGGCACACCATCAGTCAATTGGCCACTCAGCGACTGCGCGCTGCTGCGGCTGGAAAAGAAGCTTTCGTTCAAGTCCAGCGGCGACGAGGGTGTTGTGGCCGCACTTGTCTGACTGATGCCACTGTTGCTGACACGTTGGCGATACTGTTCCTGTATGCTCTCCGATATAACAATGCCCTCCTGGATTGCATTGCTTAGCTTCTTTCTTAAGCTGCCAAGCATTATATAAACTCCGATTTGTTTCTTTAAACGAAATCAAACTGGTTATTGAACGCTGTTCGTGTGAAAATGCGCTGTTTAATTGTAAATAGAAAATCAGCTGGTCGCAAAGTGACAAGAGATAGTGTCATTTGACAGATCGCTCATGAGAACGAACGAGAGCGCGACTGAGAGAGAGAGAGAGAGTCAAAGAGGGAAACCTGTTGTCAATTATACTCTTTCTGCAAAGATACCTCAGCTTTGCTATAAACTATATATAACTCTTTTTCTACATTTGAATTTTACGAGTCACGCAAGTAATTTCACGATATAATGAAAAAAGCTTCTTGTTAGTTATTAAAACGACAGAAAATTTGTCTTGAAATAAGAAATAATCCAATTTCCTGCCAATCCATCCAATGTCAGCTATATGATTTATTAATCCGATGTCAACCGTTTATATAAATTTAAAATAAGTGCTTGCGAGGATTAATTGTTATCCTCCAATGTACCAAACATCACGTGATACCCTTTGCTCTAATGTATTATGTGAAACATAACAATTATCATTTTATTTTGATACATCATATTCCATTTTATAATATTTTCAACTTTAATTAATGACATCAAATGGAACATAGAAAACATTTTAGATAAAAATGTTGTAGTCAAGTTTCTATAACAAGTAAACATGGAAAGTAGCTGCAATTATAACTCGTGCGGAAATGCTTCAGTCCTTGGCGTTGCTCCCCAAAGCGGACCAAGGCAACGGGTTGGCATGCTCCGACTTGTTGGTCGGTTGATTTGCTCTATGACTTTTGGTATGCCAAAGTCCTAAAGAAACGTCCGACTTCTCAGGACAACATTCTGGGGGACACGGATGCACTTGACTGTGATTTGCATCTGTTGACGCAGATGCTTTACCGGTTGGTACTCGAGTACTTCTAATTCTATAAGTGGGTGTCATCAGTTTGGTATTTTAAAATTCCTCGGTGTTCCGTAGTCTCCAGTTTAAAAGGCATTAACCAGGCCTGTGGTTCAACCACAAATATTCATGTTATCTTTTCTTGAACGGCGGAATGGGATGTCGCATACACCGATACATATGCATACAATGTTAAATATAAGTTAACAATTTTTTTAAATTTTTATAAAATATTATGCGCCTGCTTCAACAAATTTCTTTTCGATTGTCGTTTCTTTGCCAAGTGCACCGCCTTTCGGATCAGTTCCTCGGCATTGTCTTCGTCAGTTGAGCCTGTAACATAAACGTTTAGTTATATTATGGACAAATATATAATGATTTAGTTATATTGCATATTTACTTAAGAGCGCATCATAAAAATGTTGATAGTTCTTAAGGCATTTTTGGCCATGGAACCCATCCACGTTATACTCGTTCGCCAGCTCATCCGATATTATATCTTTAAACTGCTTGAGAATGCCATTTGGATAGATTAATCTTTTCAACGCTTTTATCTGTAAAATTGGTACAGATTAAAATGATTGTAATACATATATATTAATGAATTTTATTGGTGCAAGGAGTTCTTTGAAAGCTTGTTTTTATATGTTTTCATTAGAAAATGATGACAATAAGTGTTTAGTTGGGTTCCTGTAACTTACGTAAACTAGTTGGCTTCCATTTTGAATTGCCATATCGGCTACGGCCAGGTCCTCGTGCGATTTAAGGGGAAAGGTCAGATGAAGCGACTCCTCGTCTGCGTAGCACATCATGCCCTTTTGCTCACAGAGCGTGTTCGTGATTGAGTCTATTTTTTCTAGAAAATTTAAGTTGTTTTTGCTTATAAATTATATTATTCTTTATGAAGGTTTCTATCTAAGCTTACCCTTGAAATCTTCAATCTGCTCGCATCTATGAAACTCTATATCTGGATTTATTTAAGAAATGTTTATTTATAATTTTCCTAAAGAGTGTTTATATCCTGAGCTTACCCTTCAAATCGTCAATTTGCACGCGCCCATCGTACTCTTTATCTTCTTCTACAAAATATTTTAAGAAATGTTTATTTATAATGTACTTTAATTGTTATTATTGTCTTAATCTTAAAATCTTAAAACTGCTCGTATATTGAATTGTATTGTGGTGAATTAAACATATTTACGTACCTTCATACTGATTTGCAGGCTCCGAAAGTCTTGGGATTTTTCTTGAAGAACTCATTGTCAAATATATTTATGTTGTTCCTAACGAGATAGTGAGTCAATCCGCTTGATTCCGCCATATATACTGCCTCCAGCCAAAGTGAATACTTAACTTATCCTGATAGACAAATTACATACAGGGTAAAACATCAATTCAGCTTGTTGCCCTTAACAAGAAACTACATATATGTAGATACATGTATGTATATAGATACTTTATGTCCATGTAGATACTTTATGAAGTCTGCGACTCCTCAATCAATGCATTGCATATTTCGTGGCACAGTTTTAATAAACTCTTCAAGGGAATAAATATTCAAATATTATTAAAAATACAAAATAACGCGCATACATACATAAATAATAGTTATTTATAGTATATATACATAAATATTTCTAAATGTCCGTAAGTGCGTGATTAAGTTCAAATCTTCATGCATGCGTGGAAGTGTACGTACATAGCATTTACATATATATATGTATACATATATATTACCGATATTATTTTTTAAATTTGATGAAATAGCCGGCAATTCCATAACTCGAGTCCGTTCACTTCTCTGTTATGCTTCTTTCAATGCACAAATACTTGCAGATATACACACACATGTATTATGCATCAAAAGCAAGGCGAAATTTTGTTTACAGCGGGCAGCAAGCAATTGACCTCGCAAAGAGAGAATTATCTACTGCCCTTAATAGTGCCGTTATATGCAAGGCAAATAGCCAAAAAAAAAACAACACGTACGAGAGCACTGTTTATTTTCTTTTCGTTTTTTTAACAACGCTTTGCACTCCTCAGGATAAACGACGGGCACGATTCACCACTGTCGATTGCCCCAGTTTGATATGCATGCACACTTGTTTGTTTATACTAAAGTTTGTTGAAATGTATGTGTACATACAGACATATGCTAGAGCACTCTCACGTTATTAACTGTTTTTATTAACATAAACTGTTAACATAACATTTTTCTAACAGACTTGTAAAAATAATGGTCCCTTTTTTAGTTTGCTCTAACTAATTATGCTAATCGTCAGTCAAATCCACCGTGGTTGCTGGGGCAGACAACGCTGCCTCCGGATCTGCCTGTTGCGTGGACTCCACTGGTAATTGATTCTGTTCTTCTTTTGGCTCTGTATCACACTCAATTATTTCTATATCACTGCCATTATTAGATGACAATTCATCGCTGCCGCTGTCTACCAGAGCTATGGAGCTGCAGCTGCTAGCGTCACTTTCATTGTCAGTTCCAGCTGAGCTGCCAACAGATCGCTCATCCTGCGAACTCACATCAATTGTGACAATTTCGGGAACTTCTTCACTTGATGATGCAACGGATAGCGTATCCGACTGGATTTCCTGTTTCATCGTTTCCTCATCCGACATCAGCTCCCTGATTATATCACTGGAAGGCGAAGCGGGTGAGTGTGGTTTATTAGCTGGCGTTTGGTGCGCGAACAACGTTTGACTGTAGGCCATAGCCATTGCTAGCGCCAAATTATTTGAATGTACGTAGTACTCGGGTCTCGGCACTGTTAACTCGTCAGCTGTGTTCGCTGGCGGCGCTGCTTCACTGCTGCTGCTGCTGCTGGTGCTTCTTCTTCTTCGTTGTCTACGCTTAAATTTACTGTGCTTTTTCTTGTGTTTCCTTTTGTGGCTTCGGCTGCGACTTCGCGATTCCCTAGATGAGCTTCTGCTTTTGTGTCGCTTTCTCAATTTCTTCCTGGACCGACTTTTACGCTCCCTTCTTCTGCATGATTCTTCCTTCTTATTACGGCTGTAGAAGGCATTTGTTTTGCGCCTCTCGTATCTGTCGTCTAATTCCTGAAGCTTTTGCTGGCAGCTCGCCTGCGTGCGCTCAATTGCCCGCTTGTTGTGCCACAGTGCATTGTTTATTGTTCGCCCCAAAAACTTTTTGTTTGGTTTGCCCAGTGGATTAATTTTGCGCTCTTGTGGTTCGTAGGAAGCCTTGCCGTTGTTGCTTGGGAATTCGCGCATAAGCTCTGCGATTGCCTGGCTGTTACAAATTTAAAAAAAAGTATATATTGTTAATTATTAGCAATTAACTATTATTATTGCTATTACCTGGTAAGTGCTGGGTCGTCCATATCCAACTTTGTTTTATTTTTCTACTACTGTTCTCTTTTCGCTCAAACCTTCTCATTAAAGTGAGCACTGCTGTTATTGCGAACAGTACAATATGGGCACCCAGAACTTTAACATTAGCTGAAATGTTATTAGCATCGTGCAAAAATAACCTCCGATAGACTTTAACAGTTTTCAAAAGAGTCGGGAAATTCATTTGAGTCGTATTTGAATGTAGAATAAATAATTACCTATCTCTAAATGAGCCGTTAGAAAGATGCTTCTATTTACTTCATCAGTGCTTAGTTGTCCGTATTTTTACAGCGCAGCTGATAATCATTGACCTTGCCATTGCAAGAGTTGATATTTATAACGATCTGGCAGCTCAGGTCAGCATGATATAGAAAGTGCTGCCAATAAGCTTTTTAACTGTACAATTGGCGCTCTTGCCAATTACTTTTCAAATCTATTAAAAAAAATGCCAGCACTTGGTTATTAACTTTGAGACTATATAATTTTGTTACGCAAAATAACGTTTAGACTCAGTCGGAGACAATTTATCTACAGAGTACGAGTGGATTTATAACATTTAATTGCCTTATGTAAATACATTTTAATGTAATATCACAGTTTTATCACATTTGGTTGACAATCTCTAACGACTATCGCCTGTTACCAATAACGTTTTGCATCCATGTGACATATTTACTGACACGTGTATAAATGCCTGGTAAGCCTGGTCGTGCACAGCCGATGCCAGTGGACACAACGCCCAGTAAATAATGTTCCTTCGACATCAAAGGGCCACCGGAATCAGCCTGACGAAAACAAATAAAAAGTGCGCAACATAACATTTGTGCTCTACTAACAAGTTGCATACTCACCCAACACGAATCGATTTGGCCATTCTCGTATCCCGCGCACATCTGGGTATCGGTTATACTGTTGGACTTGCCCAGCGCACGATAAGAGTGCTCGCAGGCCTCATTGTTCCATATTTTAACTGTAGCCTTGCGCAAAACATCGGCACGCTCGCCTTCCGCTTGATTCTCATTTGTCCAGCCCCAGCCGGACACTGTGCCGTATTCTGGCACCAAACTTTGCCGTTCCTCCCTCGAGCTAAGACAGCTCGGCTGAATATAGGCTGTAAAGCCCATGGGTTGCACCACTTCCAGCAGAGCTAAACGGATAAACATGTGTCCATAGAAGGAAGTTTGCTTTAATTATTATGATATAATGTATACCTACCAATATCATGCTGCACATTGTTGCAGTCATATTGGGGATGCGGAACAATGCTCCTAAAGTCCACTCGCAAGGCATCCGGCCCGTTGCCAACGCCGTTCAGATACTCGCGTATACTATGGAGCCCCACCACGCCCTGTATCTGGGCGGGCTTCATGAACTTTTGCAGGCCATTGCAGATGCAGTGACCAGCGGTGAGTATCCAGCGCTCATGTATAATGGTGCCGCCACAAAAGTGGCCACCACGACGCATCAGACTAACCATGAATGGCATTTCATGGCGTTCCGTCACGCTGCCGCCAACGATCTTGGGATTCCGCACAGAGCAGGGCACACTAGTAACTATTATTTGGAAGACACATTACCGAACATTATTTTCAATGTTTTTTGAATTCTTTGCTGCAGTATAGGTTATGTCAACCCTATTATATTCTTTACCAACACTGGCTACAACAGCCTTCGGATAAAACTATCTGTTTTGTATTCGATGTCCTTTATAGGATCGAGTATCAGGTACTTAAGGTAGTACTTACAAGCAATTTGCGCCTGCGCAGTTCGAAGAACATTTAAAACTACAAAAATGTGCACCAGTTTCCACATATTGTTGTTCCTTTCAAAACTGACCGTTAAGCATTTGCTGGTGCAAAACTATTCAACGAACTGTCACAAATATTCTGTGCGCAAATAAATTTATATATGGGTCGGCTCGGCTGAGCCCGTGTCTGGCTCGCTGCTGTTCTATGCGGATTAGCGAGCTTTCTGATAACGCACGGAAGTCTCAACACCTGTTGCCGTCAAGCTTAAAGCTTGCTGACGTCGGCCGCGGCAGCGACAGCGACAGCGACTGCACCTCCGTGTCGCCCATGTGCACCACGTTTTGGCACTTCATTTGCTTTGTCTGGCTCTCTGCCCGCCCGCCCCTTTCTCCACCACCTGTTCACAATATTGTAGGCGCTGCCGAATACTACGAACGTGAAATGTAAACAAAAGCCAAAAGCAAAAAAAAGTTTGAGTGTGTGTGTTGCGTTTTTTATGACCCAGTGAAGTTCATGACATTGAATGGCTGACAAATAGTTGTGCCAATATGAGTATTTGTATATATATTTTCAACCGTTTACGCATGTAGGTGCATCAAGTTTATTGCCCCATTATCCTTATTTTTCAATTTTTTTCTGGGCTAATAAAGTGGGAAAAAGTTATGTAACAGGCGCCTCCCAGTCTATAAATTATAATTATGTACCAATGTTTATACTCTTGACCTTATCTGCCTGTCTGTCTGACTGTCTGTCTGACTGTCTGTCTGCCTGTCTGTCTGTCTGTCTGTATGTCTGTCTGACTGTCTGACTGTCTGTATGTCTGTCCGTCTGTCTGACTCTCTGTCCGTCTGTCCGTCTGATTGTACGCGTCCATCTCAGAGGCTATGTAAGAAGGATTGAATTTGGATTGATCTCAGGCTCGATTATAACCACGCTTTAAACCACCTTTTGAACATATTTAGTATATCTTTTAAGATCGTTCTCAAAACAAATTTTGCTAATAAGATTCTTCTAAAATGTGCACATAAATTGTAAAAAAATGTAAAAAAATATGTTTTTTCTTTTAGAAAAACTGCCTTGTAATTGGTTAATGTACACATTTGGCAGCTTATAAGTATTATATCATTTCCGATTGCATATTATTTGTGTAGGAACGAGGGCAGAAGAATTACAAATGTTGTTTCTGCTGGGTATATGTAACTTCTACGGATTATCTTTCATTCGGATACTTCCGCCTAGATCACATATACTGGTTTTGACCCTATATCCAAAGCTAAAGATGCTTCTGAAGATGAAACTTTAAGTACCTTATTTCCGCCCTAGTTTGAATAAGGAACTCCTGTCTTGAGTTTTCGTTACACTGGCAACAGAGTATGTCTCTGCATTTATCATAATGAAAAATGTAACTTGGCCCAATTATCGTTATTATGCAAATAGTGCATGCAGCTTTGCATGATAATGGGCCAAAGTGCGTAGATAATTGAATTTCAATGTTGATACCAACCCACACAATCAATGTAATGCTGGAAATGTTAAATATGACATTAACATTGCCCTTAAAATTGAATTAAACTAAAAAAAAAAGCGACGCTTACAATGTCGCCCAGCCCCTCAATGACATAGACAGTGAAAAAATGCAGGTGTAGCGCATTGGGCATAATTTGATAAGGCATTGTAAGAACTAATTATATATTGTGGTTTATTTATGCAATCAGGAATTGAATTTTAATTTCCAAATAGACAATGGAAAACGTAGAAGAGCGCATATGAATGTTAAGCAGGAATTAAAATTGAATAGATGTAGATATATTTATATCGTGACATACAATTAACAAATTGGTTTAATAGACCACTAACGGATTTATACTGGTCAGACAGCTGGGAAGGCATGTGATGCGCGTTATCCAAGAATTGGTTCAAATGAAAACGAAACGATTTAGAAACCCAGAAACAGAAATTTGTCGCCCATCCAAACAATAATATTGGCAGGTTCATTGATCGGGGCGGGTTTTGTGTCTCGACAAATGCTAATAAATACAACAAATTATCTGTTGACAGCCTAACCAAAATAAATAAATAATACATAATACATAATAACGAAACCTGAATGTTTCCCCCAACAAAACTGGTTTAGGTGCATTGACATCCAGACACAACATTCGTTTGCTTGTATTGGCTCAATTTTTGGCACTTGGACGCATTCAATGTGAAGGTCGCTTTGCGATTTTGTCGCCAACGTTTTTATAATCGTTTTGTTTGGAGTAAAAAGTTCAACAACCGCCTTTTGTTTTGGTGACTAATTTGCAATGGAGGAAGTCTTTGACACGACTCGTGATGCGGGTGGCTGGTGGGAACTGTAAGTTAAGAAATTACCTGGAAAACAAAATTAACAGATTAATCCAAGCCAATTTGGATTAAGAACTGTATAAATATAGCCTTGCTTGCCAATCAGTCTGCTGCCTACTACACTTGTATATTTTGACAAGTTCGACAAATACAAGTTTTATTGTTTTATTTGTTCGCATTTATTAGAAGTCTATTTTAAAGCTCTGTCGTGGTTATTTTTTGAATATTGTTGTATATAGTAGTAATTATATCTAATTTAAGAGCTAAGAGCTTATCGGTAGATATCAGCCGATATCAATTATAATTTTATAGCTGCTTCATTTGTGTTCCTTAAAACTAACATTTTACTAAGAATGATTGGGGAAATAGTTGAAATTCACAATATCTGATTTAAATTTCATCAAACAATTTTTTAGTCCATAGCATTAATATTATATCTGAAAATGTATTCATTGACCTGGCTGTGTGACAAGGGATCCTTGAAAGAACCAAAACGGATTCCCGTCACTTTAGTGGCCGGAGAAATAAACTTGTCGCGTTTAGCAGACATTCGTTATTTTAGATACAAATTAACCTCTCTAAATTATCTTTCCTTCTGTGTGTTGCAATGTGATGTTGATTTGCGTTACACATATATTTGGTAGTCAAGTTTGTTTCCTTAAAAAATTACGGATTATAAATCTCAAAGTTATTTAAAAGCTGTTTTTTATTTCCTGTTTCATTTAACATGTATCTCATTCTCTTCCTGCAACACTTTTTAATTTCTTCGTTCTTTTACATTTTTATCTTATTATCCTTATATTTATCTCTTGTACTGACTTCTCAAAGTGCAGCCCTAACCGTAAAAGCTAAGAAATAGTTATTTTGATTGTTGGCTAAATTACTCATGCAATGAAGGTGCACGCTAGTAAGGGTTTCGGGAAAGACAATCGAAAATGTGGAAAAATTAAGGAAAACGGCTTTATGACACTTTTTTATTCGGCTTTGCACTCATTATATTATAGTAAATGGGTACTAATGGAATAATAGCATCTGCGAATATATGTAACAAGCAGAATAGAGCATTTCTGACTTAATAAAGTATATATATTCATGGTCAGCATTAATAGCCAGTCGACATACTCATGACTGCAAATTTATACGTGCAGTTCAAGACTGTACAGGTTGCTTTTCAATTTCCACTGGCGGGAAATAGGTGGAAAGGTGATTTCTTGAAGCAACGTGAATCGGGTAAATTTGGGAGATAGCAGCTTGTGCATATATAACCACATGAGCTATTCATTCTACTTCGTATATATAATCTGTAATGTTTGGTAGCAAATATTTATCAGCACGTTATCAAAGGGTTTTTACAGGAATTATTGGGGTTAACCTCTTGATTGTTTTTGGCTTAAGTTTTAAAAAGATTATATATTTTGATAAAAAAATAATAATAAGTATAAGTAATAATCAAAGCTTGGTTCAAATAGGTAATACTTGTCTGTTCTGACTGTTCCGTGTAATTATAGCACAAACTAAATCAGAAAATGAAGTTAAATGAAAATAGACTCTTAGTTCCTAATTGAATTAAGATTTTAAGTTCAGTTTTCGTCCGATCGACATTAAGTTTATTTTCTAATAAATTATGTAAATATGTCTATCATTAGTTTTATACAATTCACACAAACATCGAAATCTGGGCCAAGAGAAGCATGAAAAACTAACTTTAACTAAGTAGTTAAAGTATATTTATATACAGAATTGTATATTTTATTTTTATTATATGTATATATATATACAGAATATATTCTTAAATGTTAGCTTAATATAAACAACAAATATAATCAGCTAATAGGTAAAATAAGGTACTTACTTGAACGATTATAATAATATTGGGTTAACGTAGTTAGGATCGCTTATTTGGTTTCGATTATTACTCGAAAGCCAAGTATTGAATGCAGGGCTTTCTGAGCAACAATCAAAATGATATAGGCGTCCGTTCTGTGAGGTTGGCCGGAAAAGCGCTTGGAACTTGGAAAATGTTTGGCACTTGCACTTGTTTGTTTTATTTGGCTTTTTAGTGTATTGGTGTGTTGGTTTTATTTTTGGCAAAACAACACGTCTGCACGGTGTGAGTGCTGCACTCGAACTGCACTTGTGCTGCGAATGCTGTAACGTCGTATGCTTTGGTCCTTTGATCCTTGTAATGCGAGCAGGCATTGTTGTCTTTGGCCCCAGCCCGAGTGTCAACTATTACACGAACGGAAGCTCGGGTAAGCAGCAGCAGCAGCAACAACAAAGGCTTTGCCTTTGACTCGTTTGCCCATGCGGCGTATACGTAATCACAGGACTCGGCAAATGCCGCTTTAAAAGCCGACCAATGAGCGTCGAAGCTGGTCCGTGTATGGCATGAAATGAACTCCTGGAACTGCGCAGGCGTAAATTATAGTTGTAGGTTGGCTTTATCTCTTAGCCAGGTTCGCATAGCGAGGTCTGTTACGCCCCCAAAAGTGTGGGATATCTACCTGAATGCAGTTGTTAAGTTTTTTCTAATTGTTTAAATGCTTTCGTTTGGCTTGCTAATGGGCTTTAGAGCTTAGAGCAATGCAAATTTGACCGACATATCTTGATGAATAATGACAGATCTGATCTGATTACACACTAAAGCCGATATCATAGAATCTCCGATTGTATTATGGATGACAGGATGGATAAAACTAATGTTATGTGTTTTCACTCTCGTCGTCTCGGTGTACGGAGTGTACGAAGATATTATGTTTTATTTAGTTTTTTTAGAAATTAGAAAATACGTATCTTATCAATTTTCACATACAACTTTGATAATGAGTTAGAAGTCAAGCGAATGTTAAACTGAAAAGTAGTCCTACAACCGGTTTCCGCCAATTTTCCACTGTGACAGGTGGAATTTCAAAAATTGCTTTGGAATAGTTCGCTCTTATGTAGGTATCGTATGATACCTAAAACTTCACCCCAAAAATTGTTTAACCATATTTTCCAAAAAAGGAGCTTGGATTTGGGGAGAAGTGTAAGGAAACAAAGATCCTTGAGTATGAGTCTGAACCCGAAACCTCAGCCTCCGATTTTTTATCCTCCAGTCTTATATATAGATATAAATATTTTTCTATATAGCTTAATAGATTACGATTTGATAAGATGCTTTGATCTATGCGTTTTATTGAATAGAGTATTTTATTTAAGGGCTTAAAAAAAGGCAAATAATGCTGAGCTTAAACTATTTAAACAGTCGCAAGGACTTCAATCAACTGAACTACTCACACACGCTCGCACACACACTCGCACATCCGCACATTATAGAACAAACGTTTGATTGACATTAACATTTTATTTGGCAAATTGTGATTGACAAGCTGTTGACACGCTTTTAAGAGGTTCCCCCCTCCCGCGTCGAGGCCCGTTTAATCCCTTCGCGGCCTAAGAATTTTGCAATTAAACATTTATATGTGGATGTGTTCTGTAAAAACTATGCAGCCCACTTACCTGGGCAGAACGCAACTTAAAATATTTGAATTATTGATAAGCGCAGCGTTTCGTGAACAGCCGTTAGATTTCAATATGCTAATTACTTCTGTGATGGATCCACAGAAACAATAACAATAACTGCAAGTGCCACCTTGTGCTAATGATGTATCCGTAACAGCATTTGTTTGCAATTTCCCCAGCGACTCGGCGCAACTTAACAAATGCCAAAATGTATCGAAAGCGACATTTGCAACGAAACAAAACAAGTGAGAACACTTGCGTACCAGCGGATGGACTACCACATACCCTGTGGTATGTGCTTCACAATCTCTATATAGATTACTGTATGTCGTGATTGATAGAATGACTGACTTTTAGACCGACTGACTGATTGACTGACTTCTTAAGAGCTAGGCTACTGCAATTTTTACTATAGTTTTGCAAAATTCCACCCAGAACCGTGAAAATTGGCTTGGCTTACCATGTGATGGGCTCCGACTTTATGTTCAAAATCTTTGCGAATATGCGAATATGCATCTGAAACTTTTTTCTCACTTTACCCAAAGTTCTCACCTCTTATATAAAAAAGATCTTAAAGATCATTTAATTCACACTTTTCGCAATATCCACCGTTGCTGGTGGAAAATGCATGTTAAAGGTTGTATGAAGGAAAGTTTTAGTTGCTGCAAGCTTCTCTTCGTGAGATATGGACAGTAAACGTTTACTGCAACATTTGGTTTTATGTTAATGTCATGTCGGTAGATTCAAACTAGTCTCTTGAGCGTGTTGATAGATACAGGGTATAATAGAATACTAGCTTTTCTGCGGAAGCAACGTGCAAGAAAGGTTGGAAAATGTGTCTACTATTTGGATATGCTGCCTGGCACTCAAACACAACCAAAAAGGTAAGGAATTGACTTTGCTGGATAAACCCTTATCCGCACACCTAGCCGGCAGCTTCAGCCCATATCTTGTCGGCGTCCGTGCGCGTTGTTTTTGCGTGACAATTGGCCCAATTTATTATTCATTAGGTTAAAAAGTCACAGCACAATACAACTGACAGCCAGTCAGTCAGCCAGTTACCTCACAGACATTAGCAATGTTTTCGTCGGGCCCTGCGATGGGTTGAGTTTCAATTCTTGAATTGCAGCCTGACTATTTTCAACATTTAGCCCAAAACTTTGGAAATTTTCTAATTGATTTGCAGCAAAGCATTTTTCTTCTTTTTTTTCGCCACTTAAGTTTTCTGCCCAGCTCCAGACGTTGCAGGTAACTTGTTAATTGAGTTGTTGTTTGGGCAAACTCTGTGGGGTCATCCACGGGCTGTAAAAAGTTTATCAAGGGCAAGCAACTGCGGAAGAGCAACTGCTACAGCTTCACTATTTATTTGAATAGCTTCTAAGTAGATAGAGAATCGATTTGAAATAATATAATTTAATGGAAGATTTCAGCGCCCACTACGGAATGTCGATGCTAAGCCAGGTTAGGTTATATAAAGGTTTTCTTTGTGGAACTTTTAAAGAGGATTTCATATCTGAATGACTTTTGGTTTAGTAGAAAGTGCTTAACTCGTTGCCCATTAATTTTAATAAATATATGTAAGGTCTTTCGTTAAGAAACGAAAAGTTTCTCACATCAAAGGGAAGAACTTTTTGTGATACCTCAAAAAAACTACATTAAAAAAACTCTTCTCAAACTTAAGCATAATCTGGGGCTCTGATATTTTATGCTGATAATATATGATATATGTACGATATAGTTATATACGTTTAATATGTTTTATCTAAACAAGGATCGATTCCCTTCAATTATTTTCATCTCTAACTACTGTAAAGCGAAAAGTTTTATGGACCTCAATTCCTTATTGAAATACGCTCCGTTTTTATAATTCGTTTCCTTCAACTTAAGCACATCATATTTCAACTGTCAAAAACGAAAAAAAAAGAGAATGATTATTTAAAATTTCGCATGCCTCTTTTCAATCTTTACACATCTGCATATGGAGGAGCTCAGTGGCTAATGGGCATAAATGGAAATTCTATTAAGGCCATATTTTCCACCCCATTTGTGACAGTCCGCCAAAGTTCTCAACACGGCTCGTCAATTAAAACAAGTCGTAATGCTCCAGTCGAGTGCACTCGACTAGCAGATACCCTATACCAGTTTTTCTGCTGCTTCAAAGTTTTATTTCTTCTTCGATAAGATGACATCTTTTTGATGAGGGATTGGTTCTGCTTAGCTGTCTTGGTGGAGTCATTCAAATCTGTTTTTAATCTATAACAATATCTATATATAGACGTGTCTAGTCCTGAAGTTCTTCAGATCGTAGGAGTAAGGCTTTCTGCTGGTTACTTAACAATTTTTGGCATAAAATGCACATGAGGTAGAGGGTATAAAAAGCATGCGACAGGCAGCCCACGGATTTTACAGCTTCGTGCTGCTGCTGCTGTTGACTTTTAACCTTTTGGCTATTTGGATTGGTTACGTAAGGATATACGTACGTGTGTATGTGTGTGTGCTTGCGGCAAATCAGGTGTCACTTTGAAGGGTAGAGTGCTGTGTGCCTGGGTTTGAGGCTGTCCGCTGCCAGGAAGCTGTCAAGCAATACAATGCTCGTTGATACAAATATTTTCACACACACACACATATATATGCTGGCCACAGGACAATTTGGTCAACTGCTGGTTTTCCGGCTAAAGCCTGCGTTCATATTATTTTTTTTTCGTCTTTTTGCCTACTTTTCTGCATATTTAATATGCAATTAAGCCATTTGAATAGCAGCTAACATGGAAAATGCATTTCCACGCTTTTCACCTGATGCTGCGGCTGCGGGGTATGTCAGGTCGACCTATCGAAAAGTTCACGCGTGCTACGACACGCCCCAGCCCTCCTTGCCCCTGCCCTGCCCAATCAATAGCACGAGGCAACGCTTTTAATTGCTGAAAATATCTGCCAGATACTTTGCTATTTATAGCTCTAAGACGGACACGCCCAGGGGGGCCGAAACAATACAATTTTTGGCATTTAACAAAGCATTCCTAATAGTTTTAAATACTCGCCGTAAAATTGTTTTCTTTGGCAGTCACACTAAACTAAGGCTGAGTGTGTAATCATGTTTATCAAATTCTGTATTAGTTATGTTCTTTAGGATAATAAAATAATGTGTGCAATTATTCAGCTGGAATTTAAGGTGTTTGGGTTGTCAACAAGAATAATATATGTAAATATATAAAGCTGTCCCGACTATTGTCGATGAACGCACAGCGTGATCATTAAAAACTAGGAATCTCAAGTCTTAACTTGTTATGCTAGAAGATGTATCTACTGTCTAAGAAGGGTTATTTTTTATTTTGATATCACAAGCGCAGTAAAAACATATGTGAAAGAAACACTTTTGACCAACTAATCGATGGGCAATATGCAAATTATCAGTCTACAATTGATGCAAGCATTTATCAGAATGATCATTTCTTCTCCATTTTATGATATGTGTGATAAGATTTTGACCAATCAATCAATCAACCAATCATTAATCATTTTAATGAAGCTCGTTATTGCTGACATTCATTTAAATATGTTGAAAATTAAGCAATGTTTTCTATGCAAACTTATTTATTGGCCGATTGTTTCTATGGAAGCTCTATAACATTGTAGGTCTTGAGGTTTTGAGATATATTAGGAGCAAAGCAAAACTCGAAGGTTGTGTGATATTGTTATCCAAACGTATCGATCATATGTTCTGCCTGCTAATAAAGACGAATCTATGCAAAGATCTGTCAATATTACAGAGAGCTTAATTAACATAAAGACGCGAGACTTGATTACTTAGAAACAAAGACGCGGTAGTATATATATATATCTCATAAGAAGACTAGGCAAATAAAATACTGTACCTATTAGACACCTTTATGGCTTACATTTTGTTCAACTAACTAAGCCTTCAACTAAACCTCCCTATCCCTACTAGACTACCAAGTAATTATATAACTGCGCCCCTCGGTCGTTTGGGAGGGATTATTTATCAATCATTTAGCTCATATACAAACCATCTTTGCAGATGTTTTAAACCTTTTACTGCATTTAATGCTGATTAAGAAGATAAATACGCTATTACAGGGAAGTTAAGCTCCATCATTCCGATGATAATAACATTTCTGCACTTCGTATTACCTCAACTGCATTCTATGTGTATCAACTGTGCCATTTTGTATTGGACACGTGGTGACCATTGGTTATTTGACTGACCAGCAGAAGGCCTATTGCACTTCTGCTCTTGGCCTCTCGCTCTGTTCTGGCTTCTGTCTCTTCTGCTTGCCTCTACCATAGTAGCTTCAACCCTTGTGATATGTTCCTGTTATGCCTGCTCTCTGGCCGTTTCATAACAAATTATTCGCTTGACCATTCGACCTCCTCGTGCTGGTGGTGGTAGCTAAGTGCCCCCTTGCCTGCAGAGTTAGGGGTTGCTCGTCGATAGGGTATGGTCAGTTAGCCAGCCGCCTTTACTGCGATCGGCGGGGTGTTCGGTTCTCACTCTGGCTGTAACCTAAAAATGGCGAACATTAAATGAAAGGCTATACATTTTGGACAAATACGTTGATCAGCGCTTTTAGAAAGTCGACAGATTTTTTGAGCTGCATGAAACTACGCTCTAAAGCTGTAAACACGAGTAGAACGTTGGGGTTTCACATTTTTCTAATGTATCTATGCATATGTTTCGCCCATCTTAAAGTTATGAGTATTTCTTTTTTGGGTAAATCATTTTATAATTCTCGACTGCCAACACATTGGAATAAAGTAAGAAAGCAAGTTAGGAATTGAAAAAGATTATTCTATACAATATGCATTTAAATTGAATTATTCGATTATTTTCTCATACAATCTCTTTGGGCTTTATTCTATTATTCTATATATTAAAAGCTACTAATTATTAGTAGTTTCTAAAATAACAGGATAACTACTTAGAACCGCTTTTAAATCTTTATAAATATTAACGTAAAACCTTTAGTAAAATTGAAAAACATATGACTTGTCAGTTTGATACCATAATGAAACTAATGAACTAAAATATATTCCTTGTTCTTCGTGAAGAGTTTTCAATAAATTGAAAAAAATGCATATGCAAGGACTTGTATTACACTATTCTTGTGTATCAACTTGTGTGTGAAAATCGCGAACGGGTGGAAAAGTAAACTGGCGAATTTGAAGAATAAGCGTATCCCTAGAGTATCCCTAATAGGCTAGTATTATATAAAAAATGCAGGCTTATATCTAATAAATTGAGTATTTATGTTAATGATCGCCAGGTTTCTTGAGAAATTTGTAAATTTGGAACAAACAGTTTTGGCATATAAGCAAATACAATATAGAAACATATATGTATACCCACTAACAATGAAAAAATATCTAAAAAGTTATAATAGTTGGAAAAGATGTATGTAACAGCCATAAAGTACATCGATTCGTAATGTCCTGCTGTTTATTTGCCCGTCATTTATCTGTATGCTTGTGCGAATTTTAAGGACTTCAGTCTAGATAGCTTTATCTATAAAGACACCAAATAGATTAGTTTTTGATAATTGTGAACAGATTAATTAAAAGATTAATCTCTCGTTTATCCAAAATCAGTTTTTAGTCCTCGATTTTGACCAGCGAATTCCATATATCTTTAGGCCTATAGAACACGCAACATGGAAGTTATTTGGGAATTATTTTTGGATAGTTTGTCGCAAAAAGAAGAAGAAGCACAGCCAAAGTTTGCCGCGTGCTGTTTGCACGTGTGTTGGTTATGTTTGTATGTATATAGAAACTAGAACGAATCTTGGTTGGGTCCATGCGGAGCTGTTTTGAGTTATTCCAAGCTCGACTGGAGCATGCTGCCTCTTTCTATATAATAACTATTTGACTATACAATAATTATGTAAGCTGTAGAATTTCTTCTACACATAAGCAACAGCTCGAAGCGCTGTTCTGCTCCTCACACACACAGCGGCCATTTTTAAAAAGTCTGACACACACACACAGACGCACACACACACAACTACACAGAATATGTTGCGCATATTTAGTTGAGGAAAATCGCAAAGTTTATGTTTAATTATATTGGTTTTGTTGTGTTTTTTTGCCAATTTCCGTGGAAATTCGTTTAAATTTCCCTTGGCTGAAAAGCTTACCAAAGATTGCCACATTCGTTTTTTTTTTTCATTTCGATTTGCGCCAATTGCCAATTATTTTTTTTTATTAATTTGAAATTTGTGTATGCTCTATTTTTTTGTTATGGTTTTTTGGTAAACTTTTGTCCAGTAAATGTGTTGTTTTTTTCTCCAACAAGTTCAATATTTTCAACAGCTCAACTCAAAAATGCGTTTGAGGTGTTTTGCTGTTTTTTATTATATTTCCTCGTGCGTTTTTTTTTTTTTTTATCGGCGGTATTTTGCTTTTGTCGGCATTTTGCTCTCCCGCCTTGCTCGCGCTCTCTCGCTCGCTCTCTCTCTCGCTCTCTCGCCTTGCCAGTTTACAGTTTAAAGTTTGAAATGCGCAAAATCCGAAAAATATGGCCACACCACGTTTTTTATTCAAAAGCTGCCTTAAAAGCTATTTAGTTAGCTATTTTTTAATATTTATGTTTTGACAAATATGCGAAAATTTGAAATTTGTGACTTTTTATTGACTTTGAAACAGTTTTCGCTTCACTTTGAGGGAGCCCGTTGCTCGTCCTGCCACGCACTTTCAACGACTAAAATCGTCGAATGAGTTGAAATTTTTTTTTTAAAAAACGCGATGCTGCGACGCGCGCGCAAATAAAAAAAAATACATATATATATATATATATATATATATAGTTTGAAGCGATCGCCTCCTGCCTCTATTTGTATTTTTACGCAAAGGGGTGAAACGCAATTCGCTTTATACGTTGTACGGTAGAAAGGGAATAGCGCATCATCCCCTTTGGCAACCCTAAAAAACGGGTTGCCAGCCCAGCGCGACGTTTGGTCTCCTAGGTTTTTGGCTTAGGCTGCGGCCTCTGCTCTCTCCCTATTGTGTGGATTTGCGCGCCTGCAAAAGTGCACGCACACACACACACACACACACACACACACAAATACATACACACATAAACATCATCATCATCAGCAACATCATCATCATCATGAGCAGCTCGCAGCGATCATGTCGTTGTCCTTGCGCAATAGTCCGCCAGGCTCCGACTGAGATTCCTTTCGCGCCGCTTTGTTGACACACCTTTCCGCACAAAACTCGTACTTCACCTGGATTCCAGTGTATCTTGCGGATTGATCCTCTTTGCTTTTTTGGTTCAGTTCACGTCGTCTGCGTCGTCTTTTGTTTGCCTGCCGAGTTTTTTATTTGGCGCGCTTTTTGCACACATTTCTCTTATCCTTATGCTTAAGTCCTGTTTTGGCAGCCTTTCGAATATGTGCATATATATCCTTTTTACTTTTTGCTAATCAAGTCTGGTTTGTTCTTAACTTATTTGCATTTCCGCTATTGAAATACCCGAACTCAACTGATAAAAAGAATATATCCTTTTCTTAATGGGCTTCTAATGGTTACGTGGTATTATTACTTTATTTGTAGGATTGAGGCTCAAAAATCGTATCATAGTACTTTGTGATTGGAATCGTTTTAAGATGTTTAGTATATTTTATCCAAAATCTATTGCTTCATTTGACTATATCTCAGTCTGTATAAGTCAGTCTATATATCTCAGACTATATGTAAATCCCTCAAAGTTGTTCGAGCGTTAAAATTTAAATCATTTAAAAACTTTTAATACTTCAACTGATCAAGTACTATATGCTTAAAACATATTACGTTCTGCAAATGTATAAAGGGTTTATAGGGTTTTATAGCTTTTTACTTTATGCATAGTTACATAGTTTGAAAACTTTTATTGATTTATGACTCTGCCCTATATACTTGATCAAAAACTGCAAGGTGTTAAGTTATACAACTTCATAAACTTAATTTTTTTTCAAGTTAATCCAATTTTCTCTCGCAAGAATAGAATTTTTAATAATTTCTAAGACCCCATATTTAGATATTGTATATTCGATTCTTCATTCCATTTATTTAGTTGTCACTCTTTTTAAATGTAAAAGCTGCGCTGGGCAACGCCGAGTAATGCAGCATGAGTACTATTCACAATCTCAATTCATAATTTGCATAAATTGCTTCAAACTGTTCGTTTTTTTTTTTTGAACTATTCCAACCCATATAAGAATTACTTCAATCCGGTTATAAGTAGATCTTCCACAGTTTCTTGGGGTGAACGAACTGTAAGGGCCAGGTAAGAGATCAAGCAGAGACAAAACGCATTGTTGCCCAGGTGAGGCGAATTGTTTACAGAAGCCCTAAAGAATAATATGGGCAACTTGGTGCTCCCTTATTGTCAACTTGCCATTCCCATTGCCGACCTTAAGAATAGAATATAACAACCCCTAGAAGAATGTGATTGCAGCGTCTTTTCAAAGTGGGACTAAATAGAAGTAAAAAGTAACTCAACAAATACTCTAACAAATAGTTGGCACATCGAAATTACAGCCCAGCTGAAATCACCCTATCGTTTTGTGTTAGTGTAATCACGCTCCTTATCTAGCCTTCTGCACACTGAACCCGAAATTTTGTTTAATTACAACGACGAGGTACCCCTCGTTCGAGCAGCAACAATCACGGCAAAAGGTTAGGTTTTTTTTTTGGGCAAAAACATCAAATGTTTGCACGCATATCCCAGCAATTACTTACGGTTTTGTGCACATTTTCAGACCGGGATTTATGGGCGAAAACGGGCCGAGGGATCGTAGCCCCCTTCGACATCATCTAAGCAGAGCTGAATTTCTGTAACCAAAGATTGCCATTTACTCCGTTCTTGACTTGCCCGCAGCAAAGCTGCTCAAGAACCAATCAACACCTACGCTTAAAAGTCGAGCATTCTCTCGAGGATCTGCCTGCATCCCAAGGAGCCGATCAACTTACATCAATGGGAATAACAGCTCAGCCAAGGCAGCTGCACGGCATACAAACAGAAAAAACGCACAATAAACTAGAAATATGACTCAATTCAAGTGAAGCATGGCTAGGAGATATCCTGTAAATTGCCATTTGATGAAAAATGCAACAAATTCAAGCTTCTATCCTCGTCATAATAAGGTAAGTTAATTAACATATATTTAAAGCAATTTTTTATCAACATTTACTATATAGAAGTTATATTCTTGTACTCATTTATGTCATATTAATGCATATATATTATAATATATTTATTTAAATTTCAATAAATATATATTAACAAATAATAATATAAGTTATTTAAGTACATTTCACAATTAACATAAAAATTTACTAAATAGTTATTTACGTTTCAATCTTAACTTCCTTTCTTTTTGCACAGCCCAATGAAATATACCCCAACAAGTTGTGCCCGCAGGGTATTTTGTGTACGAAACTGCAGGACGCTGCAAAATCCCTGCATTGAAAGAGGCAGACGTAACAAAAACAAAGCGCAATGCTAAAAAAAGGGGGAAATTCAATGCCGTGAAAAGGGTAGAAAAGGCGGCGCAGAGGCCGATAGACCGACTGCGACAGCGACTGCGGCAGAGGCAGCGACTGCGACTGATTGCATGACCTGAGTAGTAGTAGGAAGGGGGGAGGGGGGACATCAGTTTGTGAGCGTGAATAAAAATGGGCTGACTGACTGCTAACGTCTGAGAGTTCGTTATCCTCTTTGCCCAATCGACGGCGCGTCAGTTTTTTTTTTTTGCTTTTTTTATTTGGAACAATGAGCCAGACGCGCAGGATGCTTCGCTGCGCTCTCCGCTCCTGCAGCATCAACATCATCATCATTGTCATAATCAGCATCATCATCATCATCATCATAGTCGTCGGGCGACAGCAGCGCGCAACTGCAGCGGCTTTTTATATTATTATACCCTTCATTAATTGAAAATGGATATGGAAGAGGGTATGCCTAATTGTACGGGTAAGTGGCCACATTAATTCTTATCCAACCGATAGTTCGCAAAATTTACCAATATTAAGAACATTTCCCTGTTTTAACACCTGCTGCTGTTATACGTACACATGTAGTACAGCTAAAAGGCCGAGTGTATGCTATGGCAGCTCGCAGCTGGCTACACGGTATCTCCTAGTCGAGCACTCTCAGCTAAACCGCGCTTTCTTTTCGTTAAAGCCATAGGGTTGCATTCGGTTATAAGAGTTTAAAAAAAAAACAACAACCAATGGGTGTTAACGGCGAGGCTGGCTGCTGCGTCAAATGATGATGCTGATAACCCGAATGACGTGGCAGAACTTGGTCGAACGGGAAATAGCAAAGGTTACATCCGCTTTGAACATCTGGAAATTAAATGTTGATGATTGAATATGGTATTTAGGCAGTATCCAAGCCAATTCGGTTAAAGAGATTGAAATGATATTAAGAAATATCCTTAGCTTGAGTCAATAATGGGAATAATAGGTATATTTGTGCATATGTGTAACATGCTGATATTCGCTTTTATAACTTACCTCGTATTTTAAACTTAAAGCAAGTTTATCTCTCTCTTCTTATAACTTTCCCCATCCCCTTAATATCGATTTTCGTTAAACATTGGGTTTTTCCATCTTGAAGATCAATCTTTCTCTAAGTGACCAAAAAGGCCGCCTTTACTGTCTCCACCTAGCGAATAAGTATTAAATTAACTATTTACTCGGCACATAGAGGGCGCCACATAACTTGACGAACCATGGTTCGTGAATTCTTAAACTAACAGCTTGACGAAGTATAACTTGGTAGTTAAAATGGTTTAAAAGGTATAATAGTTGTGTGCAAATGTATGCAACTGGTGCAATAAAAAATCGACGAATCCATAAATTATATGCGATACGCCCATAATTATCCATAAAAATTGTTCCAATTGCAAATAACAGTTAAAACACACCTGCCCTGAAAAACAGCCTTTTAAACATAGAAAATAGAATTTATCTATATTTAAATTATTAATTTCATAATTTCCATACAAATTTGCCTCAATATGACAACAATTTTCAGAGCCGCATAGGAAAATATTTACAAAAAGTATTTATCTTTAATGAATAATAAACATTCAATGCGTTAGAGAAAGAAACTTGCACAATTGTCCCATTGTATACGCAACAACTTTGCACCTATTATGTCCACACCTTAAACAACCCACATGACGCGAAAATGCCTCGCACTGTGTTACGTCACGAGCGCTCGTTATTGCAATGAATGAGTTTTCAACATGCCACACAACATGCTCGTCAGTTTATGGTGGGAAGGTGGCAATGAGAAATTCGGCACGAAATCCGAAAGGATAGTTTAAGGTCATGGTGAGTTGTAAGAGAGAAGGTCAGTGGCAATGCTCTTAAATTCCCAGTAAACGTGCACACACTGACACACAGACACACCACGGATATTCTCTCTGGCTCTCTCCCTTTCGGCGCTCTGGCTTACTAGCGCGCAGTCAAAGCGATTTGGTTGCTTGCTCTCTGCCAACACGCTTATCGTAGATTTGCTTTCGCCCTACTCGCGACAGCTCTATAAGACGAAGAACTTAACAGACACTTCGCTGTGAGGCTCATTCGTTATTTTGTCATCGAGCGTCGCAGAATACAACTGAAAGTTGTCTAGACCAAAGAAGTCGTCGGTGTGCGTCTTCGCAGTGCTACAAATAGAAAGTGAAAATTATGATATAAATCGTGTGAACATATTCCAAATAGTTATAGACACTATCAACCGAGCAAAGCGCACGAAAATAAACCATAAACCATGGCCAAGGAGACGAGCAAAATGGTAAGCAGTTCATTTGTTGTTGTTTTTTCTCGCAAGTACCGTTTCGAGGTGAAACTAGAATTTCCTGCAGGGATCAATTCACTCAAACATGTGCCCAGCGACCTTGAAATCTGGTGTGGTGTGTTTTGTATCGGCTCATTAGCCAATGACAATTCGCTTCGAGTTCCCGTGGCAATCAGTGTTAATAGGCGAAATATATGTACGTATGTATGCACTAGCATGTGTGTGTGTGCGTGCGTGTGTATATAATTATCAAGGGAAAAAGTCATTATGTCTCTGTCTCATTTTTAAAGAAAATTTGTATTTAGTAAAGCAAATCGTTGTTGCCGAGCTCCTCCGTCTATTGGTTATCAATAAGCCTGTATATATACATAAATATTACCCAATTTTACGCAACATTTCAACTTTCTCTAACAGATGCCACTCGATTTTTGAACTCTGGGCTCATTAAGAGATACATATTCATTCAGCTTGTTTTTATTCATGTGTGTTTACAGAGAGGGCAACAACAGTTTTATGCCTCCAATGTTTTCATTAGTCAAACTGATGATTTCATCAGTTGGCCTATCAGCTGTGAGTTCTATCTAATGCAAAGAGAATCCCATGACTACGCCACGCATATATTATCTAATTCTATAATTGTTATGAAACTCTACTTGATGACGTTCTTTTCTTGGCTCTGGCTCTATCTCAAATCCCAATCTCTTATCAGGCAAATCTTTGTACCGTTCATTATCTACATGTGTCTGTGTGTGTGTGTGTCTGTGTGTGTCTGGCAAGCACCTGACCATAAAAGTTCGTAATGCCGTATGATAAGCCGTAAAAAAACAATAAAGTATTCCTGCAAGCGAATAATTATCATGCCAAGGCTCTTCTTCTTCGTTTTTAACGCTAATTAATAAAAATGTGGCTTAAGTGAGAAATGTGCATAAAAATTGTTTGTTAAGTGTCGATTTATAAGTTTTTTTTTGTTGGAATTTGCTGTTCATTAGAACTGTGATTATTTTATGTGCTGCATTAAATGCGAGAGTTTCCAGAAGTATTTACTGGATGCCGCCATTTTATAAAACCCCCAGCTGATAGCGCTTTGCAACGGCAGAGAGAGAGAGAGAGAGAGAGAGAGAGAAAGAGAGAGAGAGAGAGAGAGAGGGAGAGAGAGAGAGAGAGAGAGGGAGAGACTTTACAGATAGTTTACTTCAGTTGAAAACAAGCAAAAATCTCTTGATGAAAGGATTTGAAATTCTAGTCTTTAAGAGGAAAACAGATTAATTGTTCTGGGATTGGATCTTGGTATATATGTAATATATGTAATATATGTATTATATGTAATATATGTAATATATAATATATGTAATGTATGTAATATGCCTGCCTTCTATAAAGTTTGTTCGACGATTTCGTGCACTTAAGTACATAAGAGTTAGTTGCAGCCGACTACTCAATACCCTGTAAAAACAGAGAGAGGAAGACGTCTTGTTTGTTTGCTTCAATATTCGATAAGTTTTTGAATATTTGCGATATTTAAGGCTGAAATGGGCGTGCTTCAAATATTTTTGCTTCAATTCGTGAAGCCAAAAAATTTGATGTAGAAAAGAAACTCACATGTTTCATTTGAATTTGTATATTTTGGCGTTCTCCTAATTGTTTATTAATGGCAATTACATTAAATTGTAATAAATATAAAACGAAAAATGAGTAATTCTTAATATAAACAATAAGAAATAACAGGAAATACTTGCTGGAAATATCTAACTATAGATATTTGCTAGTTTTTCCAGACTCAACAGAGAAGGACCTAGAAAAAGTTGTCATACCTCAAGGAAATTCTGCCAGAAATTGCAGCTTTAAGTGAAGGCTTTTCCTGCGTAAAAGTTCTCAAATGTTCTCAAATTTTATATATAAATATTTCCTTCAAATAGTCTGCATTATAACTCAAGGTACAAGTTGTGTCTATATAAATAGATCGCATTTGCGGATTGTTATATTATTTTCTCCATATGATCTGGTTTATTTGTACTTTCACCCTGCCCCGCCCCGCACACTCACGTGCCCGGCAATGACGCACTAATTGCAGATCCCAAAACAATTGACGAACGCAAAAGTCAAAGTCAATAGCTAAAAATATAATCCATGTATATGTACATATCTCTGACTAGAATGTATAGAGTCTCTTTTGGAGACTTTGTTCTGAAATTTATTTGTTATTTGCATAATAGTATTATCTAACGCGACAAAGCCCGAAAGATCTTGGCTATAAATTCTGGTAAATAGGTATATGGCTGGCCAATTTGATTATCTTCCGCTTCTTGATACGCTTGTTCATGATTAACAAGAAAAAAGGGGGCCTGTCTCCCGACACGCCGAAGATTAAATACCCTTGCAGACATTGTATGTGGCCTGAAAGTGCGTGCGAATGTTCTCTGAGTAACTATATTGTAGGGTATTCTGATTATATACAGTTTTCTAGGTATTTTAGTAGATTGCTGAAGCTCGAAAATGTAGATATTTTGAGAAAACAGAAAAGTTTTTGATACACAATAAATACATTTGTCTGCTAATAGTATGATATATCAAGTTGATAATGTCATATGTGGTTCAGATATCCTATTAATATATAAATAGTTCTTGCACTTAAGAAGTTAATCTGCGACGATCTGATTCTGTGTCAGCTTTATGATATAGTGCTACGATCTGGTCGAATCCTACATATGTAATGTCTGCAAATTTGTTTGCCTAGAAACTGATGCCTGCATATATATATATGCACAAATATATACCCTGTACGTATGTACATATGCGGCATATCTTCAATATTCCTGTAAATATTCCTCAAGAAATGAATATAACGGTAAATCAGCTCGTATGAAGCCTGTGTTGAGCGGCTTTTTCTTTCAGCCAATAACCTGTTGGACTTTCACTCTAATTGGGTCTGCCGAATCTCCTGGGGCTGCAGTCCGCAGTCCGCAGTCCGCAGTCCGCATCTGTATGCGTGTTTACAGTTACGCTGCCTGCACTGATAAGCGCAATTTTTGCATATGCATATGTATGTGTGTGTGTGTGTATGTGCGTGTGTGTGGAGCTACATGTCCTCTCCGTGGGCGGGTCACAGGCTAGGGGGGGAGGGGGGGTTGTCTGCAATTTGCTCGTAGATATGTAACTTTTCCCGCATGCAACAAGTGTCCACCTTTTGCGAGTCTAGAAAATGCAGTTTGTCCACATTTCTGCAACAAGCTGCATGTTGTTGTTGTTGTTGTTGTTGTTGTTGTTGTTTTCCATTTCTGTTGTCGTTCAATCGTTTTTGCTGGCATTTTCCAGTTATGCGCTTACCTTGTCGTTAGACTACGTCGCGTCTCCTTGCCCCTTCTCCCTCTCCCTCATCCTCTCCCTCTCCCTCATCCTCTCCCTCATACTCTCCCTCTCCCTCTCCCTCTCCCTCTCCTTCTGCATCTGCTTTGGCTTTGCCTTCTTTTTACCTAACTTGTTTACATGTGCATGCTCTCACGTTGTCTCCGTTCGTTAAATCCGTAACGGAACCAGCCCCCTCCTCCTCCCCCACCTCATCCTCCTTCCATGTGAGCCTTCTAGCTGTTTCGTTTGCCTGCCGCCTTTGGCTCTTGCATTTCTGCTATTTCTTCTATTGCTTCTATGCTTATTAGTGATGACAGCGTGAGCAATGCCAAAAAAAGGAAAAAACAGCTGTTTAACTGTGATTTAACTTGTTTAAAACTTAATTCTTTTAATGTTACGAATCCTAATCTGAAACTAATTGCAATGCGTATGAAGAGTCATTTCTCTTGAAGCTCTTTGTCCAGCTGCATTGGTCCCCAATCTCCGTTTTGAAAATAAAGAAATAGTTTAGGAATTACAGGGTTTTCAGAGATTTTGGCAATTTACTTATATTCAATAGTTATGCGAAAAAAAAATATCGGAAATATAGGTTTGGTGCACGTATATTTACAGAGGATTTAACTTCTTTAAATAGAAATTTCACTTTTATTAATATCTGTTTTATATTGTTCTGAGAATAATCTTAGTATACTTAAGTGAGTTATTTTCTACCTACAAAACTTCTGAGCTTGTCGATACTTTAAATATTTTATTTACAAAGTTTAAAGTTAAAGTTTATTTCATATAGCGTTCGGACCACATATTACTTATATATGCATACGATATCCAGGTCTGTATATATAATGTATGCATATATAATTGTTTGTAGTTAGACGCAATAATTATGCGCATATATTATTCATTTATGAGGCTATGGGGTAAAAGTATATACTCGCGTATGAATATGTAAGCGTGCATTGATGAATATATGATTTGATAAATATAATAATCATTTTTTACAAAATATACATTTAAAAATACAAAATAAAATTATTTCAAAAGTCAAAAATTTCTTATCTGTGTATATACCATAAACGGCGATATTTTGTTTACACTCACGCTCTCATCACCAATCAATAATCACATCTCTCGTTCAGGCTCTCGTACATGGCATTCTTATGCATTGAATTTCCTACTATACTCAACTTGTTGCGTCGCACAGTGGAGCAATTACTGCTACATAGTGCAAAAATATGTTCAGTGAAAGCAATTTGTTTGCCAAAGATTATTTTAGTCTTTTAACCTAATAACTCTAACATATCAATTACCTTTGAATGGTTCTATAAGAGTATGCCTAAAAGTTAAATTAAAATTAAAATTGAGAACAGCTTTTAATTTTTTAATTTTTTGCAATTTAGTTAACGTTTAAATATAACAAATAACATTGCAGTTAAAAAAAACTATGTCGAAATATTTACAGTTTCCCTTCAGAATAATAAATAATTAACACTCAAATAAAAAAAGGGCAATACGTGAAGTCAATTCTCGAGTGGCGTTCCTTTATATGTATTTTGTTTAACTTCGTCCACTGTGCAAACACACATACACACACACACACATATGCGCACACCAATACACAGTTACAGTGCGGCTGTATTGTGCCGGCCTCAGTCAGAGTCTCGCAAGTCCCTAGAGTCAGTTCCGCCAACCGATTTCTCGAGTGAGTTCAGTCGCGCATTGCAACGTTAACGAAACGGGCGTGTTCTGGTCATCGCCTCGTCTCCCATCTACCGTTCTTCGTCGTTTTGTGGTCTCGTCTGTTGGTAACTACAAATTTTACCGCTGCACGATACACGCTGAAAGTTCCAAAAAGTAAATTCTATGTTCATATGCATGCAAATTTATAGAAATAGGCAAGATAATACACAAAAAAAAAAAAACAAGTAAATAAATAAAAACAAAAGCACATGTGAAGAAATGTGTAGAGAAACTACATACAAGCAATTTTATACATACAAATGTACATATTATCGATGTGCGTACATATATAAATTATTCTTATGTGTGTATTGTAACGGCGATAAAAATACCGCGCTGTGTTTATTTTCAAAGTGAAGACCCACACACATACTTACGTTTGCATTTTGTTTGAAACAAGCCGAAAAAGCGTGTAATCTTCCATCGAGCGAGTGTGAAAAGGAGCAAACCCTAAATATGTACATACATATGCATACATGCGTGTATACATACATATGTATGCATGTATTATTGTACCCCACGTTGTCTTTGTCTGCTGTGAACCGTCGCGACGGTTTATTTTTGTGCTCTGTTCTTTACTTTACAATGTCTTGCATTTCCCCTCTGCTTGCAATTGTTGATGTGTTTTGTCTCACATTTCCCTGCATTTCGATTCCACCACCAATTCAACACACGCGGATCCAGCACCAAAAATAATTAAAAACCAAAAGAAAAAAACAGCCCACCTTTTTTGTTGACTTGACCATTGGTCTGTCAGTTCATGTCTGTATGCGTGTGCTTATAATTGAGGTAAATCTGAAATTGTTAACCTGTAAACAATTGTGTCTTACGCGAATTTGTACATGTTTACGTGTTGTGTTCATTTTAATTGCTGTTTGGGATTTTATGAATGTGCCACGATGTGTAAAAAGTTGCGAATGCAAATATCATCAAAATATTTGCCATATTCGTTAAGTTCGTTCGTAACCCAACAATGAGAGTCAAACAAAATCACGACTGTGCACAGTGTAATAAAAGGGGGAACAGAGCCTGCTTGAATGTGATATCCGTGGGGACGTCGGCAAAAAAACACGTGACTCTAAGGCATTGACCTTCGAAGGTTTGAAACTTGAATATTTGCAATGCGATCTTTGGGCGTCACGTTAAAATATAAAAGGGAAATCGCGAAGTTCCCATGAACCATATATATCACTTTGAGAACGAGCGTACGATAATACACATATTTCATAGCTATAATTATTGCAAAACACGAATATGATTCTTCGTTCAGTCCACGCTCAAAGCTGTCTAATCGCTAGCTTATCAGCAAAAGTTGTTTCAACTATGCCAATTAACTACAAGCTAAGACACACACTTGTCTAGCATTGAAAGTCCACAGTATCAGGCGATATTTTGCTTAAAAATTGTTGTTTTTTTTTGTCACTCACTTCAGGTGCATTGCAGCCCAAACAGCAATTAGCAATTAAATTTGCAATGAATTTCGCTTCGAGTTTGGGCGTGTCATTGAACTCTCCGAGTTGATTCTGTTAAAGGGGTCGCACACGTTTGTTTTTTAATTTTCTTCTTCTTTTTAACCCTTTGGAGTTGCTTGACAGATGTGCTTTGAACTGTGTCGCACCTGTCTATGCATTTCCTGTATACTGCAAATATGTTCAATTCCCAGCTGCGTGCTCTGCTGTTTATGTAAGGTCCCAACCAAAATTTGAGTAATTTAATGGGAATTTAATGGGAAATATTAAAGTACCAATTAAATTCACAATTATGTATGCAGGCTCTCTGTTGATAAGCAAACAGTTTCAAGCGTTTGCTCTCAGTTACACATTAAATAAAAATGTTGGTTTTTTTTTTGTTGTTGTTTGATTAACAAACATAGCTTCTATTATATTGCATAATTTGACTACGCGTTAGACGCGTTGATAAAACACAATTGTCTAAACATCATTTTTTATGAACAAACTAAGAACTCGGCAAACAAAAAGCAGCCTGTTACCTTTGTCAAGAGCCAAATGTCAAAAGGTTGTTTCAGCTTTCAACTGTGGCATTTCCGCCCAATTTTCCATTGTTAAACAAGCTAATGATTAATTTGGATAGACTTTTGGTTATTTTCGGTAAATAAATTTAATTAGCAACTTTTGCTCAGATAACGTACTTTTCCCTGCCAATTGATTCACACTCAATGAGCCCGCTAATAAACGCACGCATCACACATATACACACATATAACATATATATGCATCATATAAAACTGATATGACAGATCAAATATTGCGTGTGAAGAGTTCATTGCGATTCCAGACGTCAATTGGGCTTGTCCGTCAATAATAATACATTTTATTTATACAATATTTTGGGCTAGTTTATTACTCGAACGCGAAAACGAATTGTTACCTTTCATTCCTCTATTCTGCTGGAAATTTATATATATATATTATATAACTTACAACTCTATCAATTGGACTTTTCGGTTTGTAATCTATTAACAAAAAAAAGCTCATAATAATAAACTCGTATACGAAATGGCTTTTTAAGCTGTTTAAGGCTTTTCAGAATTTAAGATGTAATATATGTAATATATATATGTATATATATATATATAGATATATATATTCCCTTCCCTTGACTAACTGGAAATTTGTATATTTGTATATTATTATGCAAATATTTCTATAACTTACACCTGATTCACACTGTAAATTCAAGTTCATTCACATAATATGCTAATTTGCACAATTATTATTATTTTTTTTAATTTTTTTTTTTGCTTTTCTTCGATTACAAACAAACTTCCATTTAGACAATATATTAAGTGTTAGTTAATGTATGCCGGGCAGGTAATTTGAAATTTGTATGCCAGACATAAAGTACGGAAACGTTTAATAAAGGTTAACTTTTTGTTGGCATGCCAAAAAGAATTGATTGAAGATTGATAAGGCAAAAAGAAAAGAAAAAACAATTGTTTTTAGTTCAAACAAAGGTCAACTGCTCAAAAGTTTATTTAACTTAGGTCAAATTATTGACTTACAGCTTTACAAACTATCCTTAAACAAGATACAAAAGTATCTTTACGTCTTACAAAAGTATCTTCACGTCTTAAAAAAGTATCTTTATGTCTTACAAAAGTATCTTTACATCTTACAAAAGTATCTTTACATCTTACAAAAGTATCTTTACGTCTTACAAAAGTATCTTTACGTCTTACAAAAGAATCTTTTCATCATACAAAAGTATCTTTACATCATAGAAAAGTATTTTTAGGTCTTACAAAAGTATCTTTACGTCTTACAAAAGAATCTTTACGTCTTACAAAAGTATCTTTACGTCTTACAAAAGTATCTTTACATCATACAAAAGTATCTTTACACCATACAAAAGTATCTTTACGTCTTACAAAAGTATCTTTACGTCTTACAAAAGTATCTTTTCATCATACAAAAGTATCTTTACGTCTTACAAATGTATCTTTACGTCTTACAAAAGTATCTTTACGTCTTACAAAAGTATTTTTACGTCGTACAAAAGTATCTTTACGTCTTACAAAAGTATCTTTACATCATACAAAAGTATCTTTACGTCTTACAAATGTATCTTTACGTCTTACAAAAGTATCTTTACGTCTTACAAAAGTATCTTAACGTCTTATAAAAGTATCTTTACGTCTTACAAATGTATCTTTGAGTTGCAAATTTCACTACTGAATTGCCGGAAAAAATATTTGTCAATTTGAAAAATGTTTCAATTGTTAGCTAGTGTATATATTTTTCATAGATTTCAGTTCCAGTTGCAGTAAACGGTTGTCAAGAGCGTGCCATGCCATGTGTGAACGACCAGAGTTGAAATTAGCATATACAATTTATTCGCCGTGTCGATCGGCAATATCATGAGGTGATTGTTCAGTTCAGACTTGCGGCTCGGTAATGAGGACACGGTCTTTTTTTTCAGGCACGGGCACAGTTCGGCCGTTAATAATGCATTTCAATTTGGAAAAAAGCTTGTTGCTACTTACAAAAAGAAACAAAAAAGAACATTTTAATTTTAACTTTAGTTTTGTGAACTTTGAGTTTAATAATCGACTATGCGCAGATTAAATACAAGTTAGGGGTCTAAAGTGCGCAATTGCTAAGCTTTTTATAATTTTTTTATAATGCCAACTATACAAGAAACAGTTGATTTCATTCGCAAATTCAAATGCTTATCAATATTTGAGAAATTTGTCGCTGTTCAGTTTGTGCGGCCTGAATACCCTGTAAAAAACATAGCCACAAAAGAATGTAGATTGAATGAACACGAAGAGCTCCGCATAGCAACCGCATAGCCTAATCGAGCATGCCAAGTCATATCATCTTCCATAGTCTTAAAAGTGATCGGATTCTATGGTCCGATCATTACGAAATTTGCCTTTGGCAACGAGTTGACAACCAAATTTATGCATGTGGGTCATCACAAAGTAAAATAGTATCGTATACATACCATATTGGAAAACATAGTTCAGGTATGATCGGCTGCTCTTCAAAATTGATTACGTATCTTTTATCGCCTATGCCAATTAAAGTTGAGATATTGTTTATGTTTCAATTAAGAAGCAGGCAGCTTTAACAAGCTTTCAGTACATACACACGCCTATCATAGATAGCCTAGTACTTATATCTAGGCATGTCGATCTGTTATTATGATCACATCCATCTCAAAGACTATAAGAGCATATGTATGTTATGCTTGTAAGACAACGACTGATGAAATGGTTTTTCAATTGGCGATAACTCATACGTTCGTTATTAAATCAAGGCTCGTATGCTCGAAGACTACAAACACTAGATATACAGAGTATTATAATAATAGCTATACTCGTTTTTCATACAAACTAAAGCGTGTAAAGTTGTCTATTTGATTCAAGATAAATCTGGCTGCAAGTGCTTTTTACCAGTTAGTTCAACTAGAACAAGTTTAATTGTGATTCTGATTTTGAACAAGTCCAGTAAAAGTAACGTAATTTATATATTAAATCGAAACAGCAAAAAAGCATTTAATCATTATTTTACTTCACTTTTGACAAGTTAATTTTGTTATTATTCAATTCCCCCTTTGCCTAATATTTTGAGGTTCGTCTAATGACTAACTTGGGCGCGATACGAGAGATTCTATGGGCTGTCAGCCTTGCCCCAAACACTGAGGCACAGGAATGTGTCTCACGGCCCATTATATCAATTAACTTTTAAGCACTTCACTTATCGAACTCATACAACGAATGCACATAGCTCCAGGCACCGAACTCTATATCTCGACATCATATTTTCAATTTCATGAGTAACGAGCAATTTATTTAAAAGTCAACTGAAAACTTAAAATGGGCAGAAAGCAAAGTTTTGATACTCTAGCATATATATAGACGATATAGTTGTACATTTGGGAAGTCTAGACAAGTTTAATAAGAATTCAATTAAATCAAGGATTTAAGGACAAACCAAATCAAATTCGAATTCAATCAAAAGAAAAGCTCAGACTTTCTTAATGCGATCCTTTCAATAATACTTGCTGTAATAGTTTTTTGTTCGCACTTTCCCCTCGCATCGATCGGCTCACTTTTTGAAAAAGGTTGAAACTCTCAATAATTATAACTAACAATTGAAATCTTCTGTGATTGTTATCTGTAAAGTGAGTAGGTTGTGTGCGGAGCGGAGCGTATTATTAGAATGTAATTGACGTCTCGAACAGCTCATTAGAACTTGTGAGAGGAAAAACACAGGAATTACAATAAAAAAAACTGTCTCGTTATTATTTCTTAGAAACGATATAGCTTATTAAAAGAAGTTTAAGACCTAAAAGGTTATTCTATGAAATTTAAATGCAACTACAAATAATATAAATAATAAATAAATATTTATCAAGCTGAATTCTAACAAATCGATTTTAATTATTGCCTTAAAAAATTATGTATAAATATATAAATATATATAAAAAAAAAATAAAGCTCATTAAACGAAGCTTTCAGTTTCTTTTTTGTAATTTAAAAAGTTTTGTTTTAACATTTAAGTGTGAAGCTGACTATGAAAAGTTGTAGATACATTTACTAACAGTTCGATTTTAGGCCCACACACACCAGATATGGATGTTATTGCCATAAGAAGCATATATGAATAATATAATAAATAAAAATAGAATATAGCTGCAATTTGCACTGTAAATTCATATTGAGTTTAAATTGATACTCGAGGCACAATTTAACGTGGGCTGACAACGTTAATTGATAGCGCTTTTTTTTCTGGAATGTTGACGTATGTGAGTCAAATCTATTATACATATATATATATATGTATATATATTCCTTCCTTTGTCTGTTTACTAGCTCTCATTCTCACTTCCAGGGTCGCCCGCGTATCAGCGCTGTAATCAATCGGGCGCACGAATAACATACAATATGAAATTCTGTCTTTCGAAATGCGGTTTTACTTAGATTCAAAAGTTACACATTTTCAGCTTATTAAAACGTATTCTATTAGTTTTAATTGCTTGTGAGAATACTCGAGTACCTGGCACCCATTGAAACAAAAAGTAATAGCAAAGTAATTCATTTATGCCGACCCATTTTAAAGTGCTTAGTCAGCCTCTCTGCCTAGATAAACACGTTCGTCTGCGTGTCTACAATATTTATTTATTAATAACTAATATGCCCATTATAATATAACTAATAGCTGAGTATTCACTAAAATTAATTGAGTAATTAGCTTTGTTTATTTACTTTTCGCATCTGTAAAGGGTAACTTCTAGTCGATCACTCCTTACCCCAAACAAATTGTTAGCAGTCACACTTGACGCCTGACTTTGGGCACGATCTGAGCCAACGCCACAGTTTAAACTATTCTAAAAAGTATTTAAAATTCGAATTTATTTTTCAATATGTGTGCAAAAACAAAAAAATAAGTAATATGAGCTAGAAAGTGTGAATGTCTTCGGCACGCCGAAGATTTAATACCCTTGTGAGAATGTAAAGCTCGCAAAAGCTTTAATGAAAATAAACTCACTCCGATTCTTCCTATGAAGCTGTATAATATAGAAGTGTGATCTTAATATGATTTGGCTCATGTATAAGAAACATAGTGCAACTAGTAAATGTTCGGTTTCTTGATGAGCAAAAGTTTTTCATACAAGTACCTACAACTCGGCCAATCGTTGCTATGTCAGCTATATGATATATTGGTCGGATGTTAATAAGATCTATGTATGAAAAGTAAAGTAAAATTGTCTTGGAAAATAAGAATCTTTTCCATGCAAGAACCTATCGTAACCGATCGTTCATATGGCAGCTATATGATATAGTATTCCGATTTGACAAGTTATAACATATGTTCTGACCGCAACAGAAAGTCGAACCAATGCAAAGTTTCAAGACGACGGATGGAGTTTGAAGGCAGGCGTATATCAGCACAGCTGCTGATGCTGATCTGGAATATATACACTTTGTGTCTCTTTAAATGCGTTGCATATGCCATAAGAAAACGATAATACCCTCTGGCAGGGTATAATCAGCTAGTGATAGACCAAACACAGCCAAGCTGATCTCGTGCTCGACTTGGAATCGCATGGCGTTTGGCGGAGCACAATTTGAATGCAAATTTTCTCGCCTATGGATTAAGTTACGGCCCTGTAAGCAGACAATTGAAATACAATAATTATTGTTTACATTGTAACAATAAAACAAACAAACAAACTAACAAACAGACAGCAAATCGAATAATAACAGCTTTGATATACAAATCATAATACAATACAACTTATTATTTGAACTTGGTTATGGTCTGTAGATTGTGACTTAAGCTTGCGACTAACTACTTAACTCTGGCATATATTAGTGTATTCTTTATGCTTTAGTATAACTACTCTCATTCACATCTAAATCTACTTGATACTAGCTTAAGACGTCATCAGGCAGGACACTCTTGATGACATGTCTTGCAGTGCAGGCTTTGCTCTCCGCATTCCATTTGAACGTTCCCTTTTTAAACTTTCTCAAATGAGCTAATGCTGTTGCCTTGATAATTGAACTTGTTGGACATCTATCTCAAAATATTGATATATTGAATATTTGGCGGAAAATGCCGGCACATAGTTCTTTTTGCTAACGTCCACGTTAAAAATCATAGACACCTTAATTCAAATGCCACAGAAGTCAGCTTTAAGTCTACTAAATCTCAACAATTTATGAGTATTTGCCAATATGGACCTCTTCTGTCCTTGCATGGACTATTTGCAGTTAATTAAGTTCAATTTCAGCCCCCTTAAGCTGCCCTTTCCGCCGCGTTAGTCATATATGTTCTTTGTGCTATGATATTGACATTGACACGGGCCGACTATAATTATTGTCGGACGTGCTTGGCTTTTGTTTGTTTCCAAGCAACAATAATTACGTACACAAAAGCTTTGAATAGAAACGTTCTTGGATAACCTAATGACACGTGTTGTTTTACTATAAAGCTGGCTTCATAATTTATGACTGGCTCTAACTAACCTATTGATTGACAGATAGCCAACTTTCACACAGGTGATGGTAATAGAAACTAGCGTAGGACGAAATGTTTATTTTTAGTATGCACAGTGCTGGCCAGAAGTTTAGCACCAGAAATGGGCTGGCAGCATAAAGTCTGAGTAATTTATATAGATTGAAGGTGTTTGGCAGGGTATCAATCAGATTGAATAGGCATGTGGAATTATGCTGATAAAAATTGATGTAGGCCAGATGTTGCCATATATATAATCATATATATATGCTCTTAGAAATTGATTTAGATATGATTAAAAGTCTACCTCTATATCTTTATCAATATCTATATCTATAAGTTCTTCTGCCTTCAACAACTTCATTCTACCCATTTATATTAAGGCATCACAATAGACACTCTAAAGTCAAAAGTGACCGACTAGCACTTACCCCTTCTAGCTGCAGCTGCTTAATAACTATCGATATTGCTAGAGTAATGCAAAGATTGGTTTGTCTGGCCTCTTAATATAAGGCAATCAAGATTAGTTCGAGGTAATGAACAGGTAATGGATTACTCAGATCGTCAGCATGTATCTAAAAACGTAGTCAGGTTGGGAACGCCTCACTTTAACCATTGCAAACATACTCAGCAAGTTTGTAGCCACATTATAAATTAGTACAGGGTATACAAATGAACTCCTTGTAAAAATTGGCATAATTTAGCAAATGTACTGCTTTTCTATAAATAATTTAATAATTATTTGTTAATTGTAATGCCCGGTGTGCTAGATTCCGGGCCAGCACTGTCTATGTGGTCAGCTCGCGGCGCGTTGATTTGATCAGATGACGCGGCGATGACGTACATAGAATGGAGGCCAACGCCGTCGCCGCCGCGAATATGCGCATCTGACATATTTATATTCCAACGGAGACCTAAGCGCACCGAACCAAAAACAGAGCAAATGTTGACAGCTTTTCGCACACACACTCCAAAGAAATTACATCATGGCTTGCCATCTTGATTGGGATACATTTATAGGGTACAATATGACAGAGTATACCATATATGAATGTATTGCAAAGTACTTATCGCTGATGACCCCATCAATTTGACCCAATAGATATATAGTTATAAAAGCGTAAAGAACTCTAACTTCATTCTAAAGAAAATCTGAGTTATGCTAATCAATGTTATGTTAGATTTTTCTTTAAACAAGCTTCAAGCATATTTTTAGACCAAGTATTAGCACGAAACAGGAACTTTTTTAAAGACTAACTATTTAAAAAGAGGGTACATAAAAGTCGCCAAGTTTGGCCTATTTTTTGATGTATTCTGTAAACAATCCAATTTAAGTATCGAACGGGCTAATATTCAATTGATTTCCGACCATTCTGCCTTATATGAGTGTATGGAATTTTAACGAAGTATAAACGATAATAATTGAAAAAAAATATAACTCAAAATGGATACATGGCAACAATTAACGAGTGGCACATTTTCGCGGGCCTAGATTCGGTTATAGCCCAATTGTCCTGCAACTTCTTCTAATCCGTTTTTTTCTTATTCTATTTATTTACAGATTGAGCCCGTTTTTAAAATGGAACTGTAAGTACCTTAGTTTTTGTTTCACACGTGAAAAGAATCTACTTTCCACTTACATTTATCAATTGGAATATATCTTAACCTATATTTAATTTGCAGCGAAGCAGCAGACCCCGTAGAACCGCAAGCCCGCTGGAGCTCCTTCTTCGCGAATCACTGGAAAGGATGCGTTGTATTCTTAATGCCTCTATTATGCCTGCCCATAATATTAATGAACAATATTCCGGTAAGTAGCTTGGCCAAGCTGTAAATGTCTCTAATAAACATAATCCCTTAAACCTTATCTTTACAGGAATACCGTTGCATGTACATATTATTGATAATGGCCGTATTCTGGGTCACAGAAGCGCTGCCTCTTTATGTTACATCAATGATACCAATTGTTGCGTTTCCCACAATGGGAATTATGGTAATTAATAGCACTTGTTATCATCGCATAAGCCAAGTTTTAACTGACAGCTCGCTTTTTAGGGCTCCGAAGAGACCTGCATGACATACTTCAAGGACACGCTGGTGATGTTCATGGGCGGCATCATGGTCGCCCTGGCCATTGAGTACAGCGGCCTGCACAAGCGTCTGGCGCTGAGAGTAATCCAAATGGTGGGCTGCAGTCCCAGAAGGTCAGCGCTAGCACTGTCAGCTGCTCTACAACTAAAGCTGACTAGATTCATTTAATTTCTAGATTACACTTTGGCCTGATTATGGTGACAATGTTTATATCCATGTGGATTTCAAATGCCGCCTGCACGGCTATGATGAGTCCGATTGTCCAAGCGGTCCTGGAAGAATTGCAAGCGGTGAGTGTGCGAAATTCTCGACTTTTCTATAAGAACACTTGTTAATCGTGCACTTTATTTAATAGCAAGGTGTCTGCAAAATCTACCATGAGCCAGAGTATCAAATGGTCGGCGGAAAGAACAAGAAGAAGAGTGAGGATGAGTATGTTTAGCTAGAAAACAGTTTGCAAACCAATTACTTACATATCGTCCAATTCGACAGGCTGCCGTATCCCACAAAAGTCACGCAATGCTACTACCTGGGCATTGCCTATGCCTCGTCTTTGGGCGGCTGTGGCACCATAATTGGCACTGCCACAAATCTAACCTTCAAGGGCATCTACGACACGGCATTCCCCAATGCCACTGAGAAACTGGATTTCCCCACATTCATGTTCTATTCGGTGCCCTCGATGTTGGTTTACACGGTTCTCACCTACGTTTTCCTGCAATGGCATTTCATGGGTCTCTGGCGGCCAAAGAGCAAGGAGGCCCAGGAGGTGCAGGTGGGCAAGGACAATGCTCACGTGGCCAAGAAAGTGATCGATCAACGCTACAAAGAGCTGGGCCCCATGAATATGCACGAGATTCAAGTGATGATTCTTTTCATTATCATGGTCTTCATGTACTTTACACGCAAACCGGGCATCTTCACAGGCTGGGCGGATCTGCTACCTGCCAAGTGAGTGCAAACGCGAAGGCATCCTATTACACGCCAGAACGGAACACAGCAGGTTTCTTCAAATTGCCGCAGAACAAATACCTTTGCAGAACGTTTTTAGAGCAGCTTTATGAAGCTGATGGGAACCTAATTCTCTTGCAATTGCTCCTAAATGCGGCTAAAGTATAAAAAGGCGAATTTATTAAATAGCTTTTTAAATGGGATTGACAATTAAGGCCAGTCCACACATTTGCCACGGATTCGAATCCGACTCCTCACTCTGCTCTCGGGCACAACCAAATAGCTCCCATAAGAACATTTGGTTCACATAAAAATGTAATTTGGATCAACAGGATACGATTCTTTTAATCAAACGTAAAAGCCTTGTTGCTCTGTATCATATAGTTGCCATAAAGTCAGGTTATTTAGTCTGCGGCACCCGGAGAATAGCTGTTATCTTTTGGCAAATATTTATTAACAGCTACTAACTTTTGGTGTATACTTTCAGGGTGATCAAGAACTCCATGCCAACCATATTTGTGGTGATCATGTGCTTCATGCTGCCCGCCAACTATGCATTCCTGCGCTATTGCACACGACGTGGACCGGTGCCAACGGCGCCGACACCATCGCTGATTACCTGGAAGTTCATTCAGTCGAGGGTTCCATGGGGTCTGATATTCCTGCTTGGCGGCGGCTTCGCCCTGGCTGCGGGCAGCAAACAGAGTGGCATGGCCACCTTGATTGGCAGCTCGATGAGCGGTCTGAAGGTGCTGCCACATCCAGCCCTGTTGTTGGTGGTCATTCTGGTGGCGGTATTCCTGACAGCCTTCAGCTCGAATGTGGCTGTCGCCAATATTCTCGTGCCTGTGCTCAATGAAATGGTGCGTGGACATGGCTATAAAATCGAAGAAATGACTATTAATCTTGTTTTATATATTACAGTCACTGGCATTGAAGATCCATCCACTGTACCTGGTCTTCCCAGCAGGTCTCGCCTGCAGCATGGCCTTCCATTTGCCGGTGAGCACGCCGCCAAATGCCCTGGTTGCTGGCTATGCGCACATTCGCAGCAAGGACATGGCTATTGCGGGCATTGGACCAACGATTATAACTATCATTGTGCTCTTCATTTTCTGTCAAACCTGGGGCATGGTTATTTACCCAAACCTGGACACGTTTCCGGAGTGGGCACAAATCGCCGCCGAGGAAGCGGCCAACAAGAGCCGTCTGCTGGCCGAGGTAGCCGCCAATAAGACGCGTATTATTGAGCTGGCCGCAAATGCGACACGTCTATTGGCAAACAATACCGAGCTGTTAACGGATTTGTCTACCAGCAGCTCGAATCTGGTGGGCAACATTATTGCCAATAGCACGCAACCGTTGGCCCAGATGGCTGTCAATGGCACACGCCTGTTGACTGATCTGGCCTTTAACAAAACCCTCTAATTAGTTAGTTAACTTTCTGGTCTAAAAGTGGACACAAGCCCCGCGAGTAGCGCCGTGAGGCAACTGTACAAAGAAACACAAGTGCCTTTGCTTAAATGTTCTTATGCTCTACAACACAATTAAGTATAAAGTTGAACGAAAAAAAAACAATTAGTAAAAAACAGTTACATTTTTTAAACGAATTTACAAACAAACTCAAACACGAAACTTCAGTCCACAAGCAATGACTGTTTCTCTGTGACACAATTTTTGAGAAAATTCTGTGTAGAAAATTAGCGACACCTGAGTATGTCAAAAGTTAACAATAATTAGAAAACGGAACGAACTTTCAGCATACAAGCGCATTTACTAATAGCCTTAACAGTTGCATCAAAAAATTAACAAAAAAAAGAAAAGAAAAGAATATGTGTTACTTAATTATTGCATTTAGCGAAAATCAAATGTTATATATTTTTTGTGTATAATATGCATCAAGAAGAAAGAAACAGGCATTGAATTGTATTTTTATACTCTTTTTAGCAACTAGACTGACGGAAAGTGTTTAAATTTCTTTTTTGCATATGTAATTTTTGTTTAAATTTAGACGGAACTTGTGAAAACAAAAGAAAATTACTCAATATTTGAATGCGTACGAAAGTTAGCACACAAATAGCATAAGTTATAAGTTTTATGGATAATTTGTAAATTTGCAAACGATTAATGTTTTATAGTTGTAAAGTCAAATAAAAGCTCAAAATGTAAAAACTATCACACATTTTTATGGCAACAAAAAGTAACTAAATTATGATTGTTACATTTGTTATAATATTGTTGAGAATTGTAAAATTCTTAGAAATTGTTAAACGTCACCCTTGATTAACATGATTTACATTTTCAACAATTGTCAAGTCGACCGTGTTGAATCTCTGCCATAAGAACTATTGCTCGACTGTAAAGATTTCTTTATGATACTTTAACCAAATTCAAAGTTCTTGTAAGCCTTTCTTTGCCTTTATATATATAAGGTCAATAAGGGGTTGACTTCAGTCTATTATATCATATGTCTGCATACCAAGATTGTTCTATCTAGTTATAATACTTAAGTTAGTCTTAAAAAAAAAACAGTCTTGAATTGGAATTCGATTCTTATCGATATGATGAATATGGAACTAGAGAGCGTACAAGAGAGGTAAGCTCCTTCTGCGTTTTGGTAGTTAGAATACATATTTCTAATTTCCAGTCTAATAGGGTTTGTTATTTCCGAATGACATTGCTAGATCAACTCAGTCCTGCGTCTTGATCAAGAACGTATAAATTATAAGGGCTCGGAGATTTCTTCTGCTTCATACATATATATGCTCAAAACCAAAAGCAGTAGCTCGTCAGTGGACCAAATCCCTCGAAGCAGCTGAGTGTGAGAATAGAACAAACTGCCAGAAAGACTTCTAATAAGAATGTATGAGATTGGATGTCTTGGCGCTTGGATGGAATCTGGGTAGAAAGGAAGTCAAGGATCATATGTGAGTATTTCAATAGATCTCAGGCAGTTCTAAGCATAAGTTTTGTGAACTGAAATCAAACAAAACGCAAGGGAGTTATTTTATATCAAAATATTAAGATTTATTACGATTCGTTACAATTATACGTTTTCTTTATTGCTAAGTTTAGCATTTTAAAACAAGGCACACGCAGGGGAAAAATAGCATTGAAGTACCACAAGAAATTGCCCGCAACCAAAGAACTGACAGCATGTTCAGTGGGTAGTTGGATATAAAGTGCGATAAGCTGTACTCTGTGCAAATTAAGCGAAACCCACTGGGCTGGAATATCTAAAACTTGGACGATTTGATCAGGTTGAGTGCCTCGGTGAGCATGCGTCCAAAATCGGCATGGACCAGCGTGAAATTTTTAACCGCACGCTCCTGTATGAACTGACTGGCATTGCTCAGATTATCGGCAATGTTCTGCACGAGACGCTTCTTGGCGCAGTTGTCGAGCACATGCACCCAGAAATCGGTCACCTGGCCGTAATTATCCTCCGTATCGCCGCTGCTGTAGCGATAGACATCGCCGGTCACCGGGCAACAGGTGGATAGGGCGCGAACGCGTGGATCCTCCTGTGGACCGTTGAAGGAATTGGGGAAATAGTTGGGAGCTCCGTCCTGGTTGTCGGTGACATTCATGAAGCCATCGCGTTGGTAATTGCTGACCTTAACGCGATAGGGGCAATTGACTGGAATTTGCAGATAGTTTGGTCCCAAACGATGACGATGCGTGTCCGAGTACGAGAAGAGGCGACCCTGCAGCATCTTGTCCGGAGATGGCTCAATGCCGGGCACCAAGTGCGCCGGACTGAACGCAATCTGCTCGACCTCGGCAAAGTAGTTCTTCGGATTGCGATCGAGCACCATTTTGCCCACTGGTATCAATGGGAATTCCTTGTGCGACCAGACCTTGGTCACATCAAACGGATTGTACTTGAACTTCTTGGCCTCGTCGAAGGTCATCACCTGTATTTTCAGTGTCCAGCTGGGGAACTTGCAATTCTTGATGCGATTGTACAGATCACGTATGCTATAGTCCGGATCACTCGATGCCAGATCGGCTGCGGTCTTCACATCCAGGTTCTTGATGCCCTGATCCGTTTTGAAATGGAACTTGGCGTAGACGGGCTCGCCCTTGGCATTGACCAGCTTAAAGGTGTGCGAGCCATAGCCGTTCATGTGGCAGAAGCCGTCAGGTGTGCCGCGATCGCTGAACAAGAAGGACACCTGATGCGTGGACTCGGGACGCAGTGTCAGGAAGTCCCAGAACATGTCCGCATCCTTCAGATGCGTTTGCGGATTACGCTTCTGCGTGTGTATGAAGCTAGGGAACAGTATGGGATCACGAATAAAGAAAATGGGCGTATTGTTGCCCACCAGATCCCAAACGCCATCGTCCGTATAGAACTTAACGGCAAATCCGCGCGGATCACGCGCCGTATCCGCCGAGCCGCTCTCGCCGCCCACCGTCGAGAAGCGAACGGCCAGCGGAGTGCGCTTCTTGACCTTCTCAAAGATCTTGGCGGCACAGTACTTGGTTATGTCGTGGGTGACCTCAAAGTAACCAAAGGCACCGCCGCCCTTCGCATGCACCACACGCTCCGGGATGCGTTCGCGATCAAAGTGCGCCATCTCGTCCAGGAAGTTGACATCCTGCAGCAGCAATGGTCCGCGTGGACCCACCGATAGCGTCGCATCCTTGATGCCAATGGGTGCACCGCTGCCCGTCGTAACTACGCCCGGACATTCCTGCAAAGAAGAGCAATTGTTGCCGCATTTAAAAATCAGAAAAATGGCTGCTTTTATCGCTTGAAAGTGCAAAGATTACAGGTAATCCCAGATAAACTATATACCCTATATACCCTATTTAAACATTTGCACATATACGAATATAGCTGCACTTTGTTTCTCCTCTCTTTGGTCGAGTTCAAAGTATTCGCTGCTGCTAACTTATCTAATCTGTCCAAGTATTATTCTCAACTTTTACTGCCAGCTCAAGTAGAAGCATAAAAATTGGATGGCATTTGGTGCGTATCGCTCTTCACGGGAGGTACACTCTATATACTATATATATATACTATATATGCAAAGATTAGAATACTATCACACACGCTGGATTCCTTGGCTTTATGATGCCAGAGGCAAGGTGCAGCTGCTGCCGCTCCCAGAATAGCTTATCAGTTATTCTGGACACTAAAAAGTCCGAGCTGAGCTGTTTACTAAATGTATCTGAAAGATACTGCGCTGACTAACAATGCATTTAGCTTATATAACTTATAAAACGCTTCGTTCATTTCCTTACCCATAAAATTGCATATTAAGCTGACGACAATTTCATCACAACTCCCATTAGCTTAATTGTGGCGCATTTAGCTTCTCATTGTTAGACAACACCTGATACATATAAAGGTATATATCGGGTATATATCTATGTGTATATATGGATGTGCGACATAGTGCAAAATTTGCTTCTGAATTTTGCAGTTTTCTTCTGATTTGCAATCACAATTGTTTGCACTTTGAGACAGCGAAATTTAATGAATGTGGGGCCACATCAGAGGGCGCTCCTGGCTAGATAATAAGAAGCAAACAATAGCTGCGAAGTGTGTGTGCGTGTGTGTGTGTGTGTACTTTGATAAGACGCAACGATCGATTGGACAGAAATGCAAAACATCGGAAAGTTTTAATTGCAAGTTGTTTATACTGCAAGAAACATGTTAATAAGGCCCCCAGCTGATAAATATGCACTAAAGATAAGACAAGGGAATCTTGAAAATAATCTTAAAAAAAGAAGAAAACGCAAAGTTGAACAGTTGGAAAGTTTATAAAAAAAGTATTGTAGCCTTTTGATCGGATATCTTATGAATGATATCTGATAAAGCCTACAACTAATATAAATGCGCTTAATATAAGATTGCGTTTAGAGAGAATCTTGAGAGAATTCTTAAAATAAGAAGAAAATACGAAATTGAACAGTTGGAAAGTTTACAAAGCAAGTGTTGTAGCCTTTGCGATTAGATTTCTTTTAAAAGAAATCTTATTGCCTTTAAAGAGAATCTTGAAAAAATCTTAAAAAAAGAAGAATATATGAAATTGAACAATACGAAAGTTTACAAAGAAAGTTCAATTAGAAAGTTTTGTACCCTTTCGATCTTGTATATCTAATGAAATATCTAGAACTGAATCGAAGAACTTTGCGTATTTGAAATGTATTTCAAGTATGCCAAATAAGCGCATATATATGTATTTCTAGTTATTTTTGGGCATTCCCCATTGAACAAAGAAGTGCGAATATAGTATGCAAAAACAAAGGCATTCGAGCAATGCCTGACAAAATGCAGTTTATAGTTCGCTTGCCACAAAAGGTCGGGCCAAGCAACAACACGAACTCATTTGTGGGTCAGCTCCAATGCGATTTCGACAAACATATTCTCACATATGCGATCGCAGGCGAGTGCCAAATGGATTACATAACCAAATGTGGTCGATAATTGTTTCTTGTTTTGGATCATTGATCGTGTGCCACGCAACAGACCCCACTACCCCCCCTTCCAGCTGGCCAGCCCAGGTGAACGAGTTTAAGGCGTTTGCGTGGCGAGTTCAACGGCACAAAACGCTGTCTCCAATGCTTGCAACCAGTTTATGCAACTCGAGAAAGTGCATTGACTTAAGGCAACAAAAGTTTCATTTAAGAAGAAGAAAAAACTCATTGATTAACAAGCTCTGCTTTGCGAAGGCCCCGCTTCGACGAGTTGCTTTGTGCAACTTGTTGCATATTAACTATCATAATTAACTAAATAATTAAAAGTTGAGCAATTTATTGCATTGCGTGTGTATTGAAGCAGAAATTCAATTTTCTAATTGCATTCAAGCCAAGGTTAATTAGCTAAATTATGTGTGGCAAAGCCCATAGAACACACCCACAGATATATATATGTATATATAAGTATATATACATGGATTTGAATTGCTGATTGGGCCTCAGGGGAAGGGGGGAAGGGGGGAAGGAGGGAGGTTGCCATCGACTATAAATTAGTTATGATTATCTTGCGATTAAAAAGCGCAACTAAAATAATGCCTGATACAAATTGATAATGGATATGGGAACTCGAGGCAAATGCGCACATATGCAAGAAATAGATAAGGATATTATTTATATAAATATATATATATACATAAGTGTAAAGGCAAGCGGATGTGGAGCATATATATATCTGAACAAGCAGATGTGAGGCATATATATACCTATAGAAATTTGGCTAATCAAAACTCTTCTAATACAAAAACACAATATCGAAAGATTAAAGGGAAATAAAGTTAAACTAATTGTCAATATCAAGAACTCGAAAGAGTACAAAGGAATTACAGGGTATCTTTAATCAGCCAACTCCTTAAAACCCAAAACTGAAGTATTTAGTCATGTCATCTATATAATATAGTGCACTGATACGACAGACTCCTACTATATAATCCCTTATATATAATCTCCCAAGTTATTCTCCCAAGAATCGAATACTTTATGGAGCATGGCTTTATGGCTTCTCCGCCTAGAACATCATGGTTCAATATTGCCCCCGCCACCCATTCATAACAACAGTTCACAAAACAAAATCGAAAGCAAATTTTAAACAAATATAAAAAGTACAAAATAGTTTATCATCCAATGACAAGTCAAGTTTTTGGGCTGGGCGAAGGCAACTCTTGGGCAGGTCTATAAAATGACTGGAGAGGCCTTTGGATTAGGTACAATTGGAACTATGCAACTATTATATGGGCTGATAAGCGTTATCACAACCGTGACGATAAGATTGAGTATGGATTTATAAATAAATAAGAATGTTCACTGTTTGTAGGCAAAATTGTTGGCATAATCTAATTAAGATTCGGAATACAGAAAATGAATAAAGGCGGCAAAAGGACGAGGATTCCAAGTAGGAAAATTCCCAGTATATACTGGTATTCAAAAGATACCCTAATTTTTTAGTTAGGATTCCTTGCGTTTAAGGAGGCAGGCACTTTGGTTCCTATATTTACAGGGTATCTTGAATCCTACAACTCCAAGCCAAAAAAAAAAGACAGCAGCAAAAATACAAAAAAATAATAAACAAATTAAAGTCGTGACTGCTGGCGCAAAATAGATATAATTAATATATTATATATTTTCTCGAGAGAAACGAAAAGCGAACACCCTACGCCCCACACACCCAACCCATGTACAAGAACGAGTGAGAGAGAGAGAGAGAGTGAGAGAGAGCGAGAGCGAGGAGAGCAGCACTAGGCAAGAGAAACAAAACAACAGTGCATTGCTGTTGAACTTTGGCTCTGCGAGCGTATTCGATCGCTGCAAACTGCGCTGCTATTTTATTGTTAAAGAAAAACGTTGAAATTCCTGCTGTTATTCTGCTGTTATCTTTTGAACCTTTGGCTTTATTTTCTACTCACCTTTTGCGAGTTCTTGTATTCAAGCAGTTGATTCGAAGCGGCATCGCGAGTAGCCATTTTTCAGCCTTATTCAATTTCCTTCTATAACCAGAAATTTTGAGAATGCTGTACACTGAAAAGTTTAACGCGTTGTCGCTGATTTGCGGCTAATTTTGTTAACTAAAACACGTAGAACGCAGTGCTCATTGCTTTTATAGGCGGTCTGACATTTACAGTTTTCTGTGTGGCCGCACGCCGTCAGCACGAAAATCCCAAATGTTGAGTATGTAAACTTGTAGGAACATGCAAAAGTCCAAATACATTCTTTGCTTTAAACAATTGTACTTCTATAGAAGCTTTCTAATTAATTTGTTGTTTGCCTTACCCTAAATTGTTGCTAAACCGTTCATGCTCAAATAGAATAAATGCCAAAATAGACCAACAGTTGGTAACAGAATGTTAACGAACATTTCATGTTATATTTTGTGGCGGTCGGGCGATATACAACCAATATCGTCTGTTAGTCGTGCGATATTTTGGCGATGGGCTCTTTAGTTCGCTGTATTTGCTTGCGTTGGCAGCTCGCGTTTAATTCGACGGTTGGCAGGCCTACGTATTTTTGTAGTCACTTTCTCAGTCATTCATTCTTCATACGTTCGTTTGCCTTCGTCTCTCTCGATTTTTGAAGTAGTAGTGATTTCTTTTTATAACAATCTCAAATATATACATAGTATATATAGCAAAAGCGATTATATATATATACCAATAATATAGTGCAACACATTTACATAAATAATAAGCATCCAATTTAAATGCAAGTGCAATCCAAATTCAATGGCACTTTCGTAAAAGTAGCTTTTTACGTAAAAAGACACATAAAAAAACGGCGCGTGTGAAAATTTTCAACAACGACGTAGCAGTCAGCAGAGGCAGTCTCAGTCTGTCTCGCCTCTACGTTTCTTTGCTGCAAAAGGAGAAGCTGAGCAACAACACAACTACAACAAAATTCCCCACACACAAAGTAGGCCAACAACAACAAAAAACAGCAAAGCAAGCAACAGCAGCAGCAGCAACTACAACAACAACAAACCGTAGTGTGTGTGTTTGTGTGTGTGTGTGTGTGTGTGTGTGTGTGCAGTGTATTATAATAAAAATGTGAGTGTGTGTGCGTGTAAAATACAAAAAAGAAGTATCAAAAAAGTAGAAAACTCAGCGACCGACAATTTGTAATTGTGTCAGCCTATTTGTGTACGTGTGTGTGTGCGTGTAAATGATTTAAATCAAAAGTCTTAAAAAAATTTGAATTTTGACATTCAAACGCACATCGTATGCATGTTTCTCTGTGTGTTTGTTTGAATAAATATATATATATATATATATATGTATATGTATATATCTATCTATATCTTTATATTTGTATATATCTATAAAATGTTGTGTCGCTGCGCACATTTTGCGAGACAAGTGAAATTGTCTTTGTTTCGTTTGCAAGAAGCGTCTGCGGGGGCGCCTAAAGTGTAGAAATGAAGTTCCCTTCAAACGAAACATCGTTGCCCCCCTACACGGCGAAGTCAACGTCAACGTCGACGTCGACTGCGACTGCGACATCGCTACATAGCGGTGTCTGTGTGTGTTTGCTGTCTCGTTGCCTGTATGTATGTATGTGTATCAGTGCGCGTGTGTGAGTGGCAATGAACGTTGCCTAAAACAACAACAACAACAACCATAAAATCAACATACTTTTTTTTTTTATTTTGGAATATTTGCGCCGTCGTTAATTATACTATAGAGACGCCTGCAGCTGATGTGAAGATGATGTGTTGCTCGCTTGCTGATTGCCTGATAAATGCATACAAAATGCAAATTGAAATTTAGTGCAAAATAAACATATTTTAATAATACTTAGGTGTATCTCTCCCTCGCTCTCTCTCTCTTTCTTTCTATTATTCTCAGTAGCGGTGCATAAGTGAAGCAAATGTACACGAAGAGGCAACCGCTGACGACGCGCTGCGACGTCGGCTCTGCAGGACAGGTTTATCAGGGCAAAAATTTCACAAAAAGATACTGAGCCGTGTATATACATATGCATTCACCCTGTATTTTGCAAAGTGCGTGCTTGTGTGTGTGTATCAACTATGTGTGCAACAATAACAAAAACAACAGCAGCAACAACAACAACAACGACTAACATAGCAGCACGAGAAAGCAAAGTGAAATTTATTAAAGCAACAACAACAACACGCAATACCAATTCGAAACCGTTATTCAACAATTTCTTGAAATAAGTGAAAGAAGGCAAATACTGGTTTTTATATACACATACACACACATGTATGTATGTATGTGCATGTATATTTTAATGTTGAAAGAAATAACGACAACAACAACAACAACAACAAGAGCAGCAACAACTAAAAAGTTGCTGTGCGAGAAATTTGTACGTGTATTACCAGCGTGTGTGTGTGTGTGTGTGTAAGTACACACGTGTGTGTGCGTGGTGTCTTCAAACTGTGTGTAAGAGAAATAGTAAAACAACAAAGTGAAAAGCAATACTAAAAGGAATTAAAACAACAACAGCAACAACAACAACAAACAACCCCATTAACGGTACCAAACAATTACACAAAACGTGAACGCAACGTGAAATAACAGTAAAAGTCTTTTCAAAGAGCGCAACAAAAGCAACACGCGTGGGTGTCAACGTCACACGCACACACGCTCAACCAACAGCAGCAGCGGCGGCAGCGCAGCAGCAGCACAGCAGCAGCACAGCAGCAGCAGCACCCAAGGGGTGGCTGCAGGGAACAAAGGCAGCGTCCGGCTCTGCCACTCAGCTTTACAATTGAGCATATTTTCAAGGGCTCCAACAAGCGCGCGCTGCGTTTCAATTTAAATTATTGGAGGTGAGTTGTTGGTTTTTTCAGTGTGTGCCTTTAATTTTATTTGTTTTGTTTTTGTTTTTTTTTTTTTTTTAATAAATTTCGAACACGTCTCACCTCAAACTGTGCAAACAACAGACAATTTGTTTTTTGTGCAAATTTAATGGACGCGCGCTTTAATTAAAGCTCTTTGGCTAATGTCAAGAGAACGACAGCCAAAAGGGAGGGTTTAAGCCGCAGCTTACTTTATGCTTGGGCTTTAATATATGTATTTGGCAACGTTGACACCTGCTGATCTATTTTTCGATAAACCTTTCCTTTGCTCGTACGGAGAAACGTGATGTTTTAACCTTGCTGCCATCAACATATGTGTATGTATATGTATGTTTGTGTGTATGTATATGTATATGTATATATATGCATATGTATATGCATACAATTTTCTGCATCAATTGACTTCAATTTGCTTGGTTACCAAATTACGGTTAAGACTTAAAGTACCTTACTTTAATAACAGTTTCTGTTCCCCCTTTTTTTTGTACTTGTACTTGAGCTAATTGTCATACTGGGAGTATATTGAACCCATTGCAAATAGCTGGAGAGAGTTTTATTTTTTAAATCTACACAAAATTTTACATATTCTTTTGTAAAAAATATCCTTTTCTCATCTTTTACTTGGGAACATGTTAACATGTTAACTGAATGAAATATTTGTATATAATCCAAACAATAAGTTGAGCAAATCGCAACAAATGTTTCGTAATGTTTCTTTCTTAGTTTACAACAGATCGGCTCCTGAACAAGATCAATAATAATTCAATTCGAATGCTCAATCTTTATGTCGTAACCTACATAGAAAATACAAATCTATAACAGAACAGATAAGTAAAGACACAAACCTAGAGATAAGCAAGCGAAAGGCAAATAACGTCTTGTTCTTACACCCAAACATTGAACTAATTGTGGCAGGTGTAAAGGACAAATTCCCAGGCATATCTATTGCGTGATTATCTATATCTATCTATAAAATCACTTATGCCTTAAGCGAGCTGTGCTTTAAAATATACAGAGTTATCTAGTCTAGCTTATTTGCCTTAAATATATTATACAATAGAAGACTTTCTTTATTTCTTTCAGGCTTGCATTTTGGCTTTTGCTTAGTTTTTCAAAATCAAATTTAGCTCAAGCAAAAGTTAGCCTAACCTACCTTATCATTAAATTGGAGGAATCTCAAATGCGCAAAACTTCAAATTGCTGAAGCTTAAATAAGTTTGAGAAGCATAGAAAATGATACTCCAAACAATTCCTGTATTTGTGACTGATTTCTGCCCATTTCCCAATATTCCTTCCCATTGGCAAATCAATATTTCCCTGCCCATTAAGTTCAATTCATTTCTTGTCAAATCTCGTAGTAGCAGCTTTTTCAAGATATTTATTTTATATATATCTCTGAATATTCCTTCTTATGAACTCCTGCCAACTGAGTTTACTTCATTTCTTGTTAGATCTTTTATAAATATATTTCTTATTGATTTATTAATATTCGTTCCGCTTAATTCCTGCCAACTAAGGTTAAGTCAATTTTTATCAGATCTTTTCTAAAGCAATCATAAAATGTAATGGTAGTTTTTCTCTTCATGATATTTCTTACACATTTGACAAAATACCTTCCTATGAGAGATTAGTAGTACGAGAAAAGTCTTAGAAACTATATACATAAATTTCACACATATATTTCATATCTAGAACATCTTTTTCCTCGTAGAATATGTCCCATTTGATGCCTAACATAATTTGTGTTACAGTTATAATGCCCCCTCTTCAAGGGTACAAAAATAGAAGAAGTGCTGACAATGTTTGCCCAGCGATTTTATAATCTCTGCATGTGCAAGTGTGTGTGTGTGTATTTGTGTGTTTGTGTGCCTGTCGCTGTCTGTGTGTTGGTTTTGTTGTTTGTTTGCCGTCCACAAAAGTGAGAGCTGAAAAACTCAAAACTGATAATTGTTTAGAATTTTACTGTACAGCTGTGCGCGATTCGTTGGGGCTGATAATTATTTAGGCTCAAGTTATGTATGTTCACCTATCTCTCTCTCTCTCCCTCTCTCTGCTGTCTTTATCTATATGCACATTAGAGATGAGTCCGTGTCTCAGCTGAACACGATGAAAACACGAAACGCAAGTCATTTTGCAGTTAGCTTTATAAGTAGGTTAAAGCCAGATACCATTATGCTTAACATTTGTTACATTTACAAATTTCACATTCTGCGATTCCATTAGCAAGTATGTGTTGTTGGTAACATATGTATAAATGACAATATTCGATAAATCATCTCTAATGGGAACTTTGTATCTGTATCTGTGCCTGTATCTTAAACTGAATTCGTATCTCTATCTGTGCCTTGCACAGTATATGCATCTGTCCGCGTATCTGTATCTGTATCTGCATCTGCGTGTCACGAGCGAAAGACACGAAGACACGGTGCCAGCTCTAAGCCCCTTAATTCTTTAGTGCGCGCTTAAACGGTTTCTGTAGCTCAGTTTTTGCCTTGTTAAAGCTTAAAGCAGCGTTCCAGCAACCGGTTTGTTTCGAAACACAATAGAACTAAAGAACTGTTTGCTTATATCGTGAGTTGGCAACAAACTTTGCCACTTAAATACATATAAGTATATATATATATATATATAAATATGCATGCACATAGATACAATATGCAGGTTGGATTTATTTATAGTATATAGCATATATATATATCTGCTCGAAAAGAGCTTGAACTTTCGGATATCTTTAGTCAAGATTTTAGCTATTTTCGAAAAGTGTTCACATAAATATATCAGAGGGCGTTTTCTGAGCAGGCGGAACCAGTTCACAAAATCGAACTAGAACAAACTTTCACAGTTCAGTCAAGTTTTATATTATTAAAAAACTATAAAAGTTAGTTTCTCTTTTTGTGCATGTTAACAATCCAAGTCTTAACTCATTTGCTGACTGGCCAAAAAAAAAGAAGAAAATTCATAGTAATAAGAATTACAATTTAAAAAGTTCATTAATTTTATGAATAATTCCAATGAATCATGCTTTTGATTGTTTGCCGATCATTTTACCAAAATGAAAATACTTTCAAAGCAAATTACGTTTGTCATCAAAAATGTTTTATTTTTATTACGTTTAGCTCTTTTAAGTCTATTCGTAGTATCTGTTAATGATTGCCTTGACGAGGAGGGGGGCAGGGTGAAGCAGAGGGGAGCGGTAAGCCAAAGTTGCGGAACTAGAGCTCAGATTTCGGCTGGCATATTTCACAGAAATGGCAATGACCCCTCAACACACATTTCAGACTTTAAACAGATTCAATTAAGTTAATTTCAAGTTTTTCACCTGCCCAAATAAATAAAAAAAAGAATGTTGATTACCTAAAAGGTTGCTAATGTTAAATTTGAATCATTTTTTTGTTAACTGAATAAATAGAATCAAAAGCTGTCAACTTGTTGATTGAAATAATTCTATTTTTTATAGTTAGTTATGGCCAAATTCTAAGAGAAAGTCATCTGTAGTCTAGTTTCAAGAGAATCTAGCTTTATAACTTTGTGTAATGGGATATATCTTTGCGGTTTGCCGACATCTTGTTAGCCTTGTCTCTTAGCTGCATTATCTGACGGGGAAATACTTTTATCGGTGTGCATAATATTGTGGTCAGACGCAGTTGCTAGTCGGATGTGGCTCAGTTGCAATAATATCCATGTTTTCACTCTGCGAACAGGGTATAACAACTGGAACATTATGTTATTAACATAATTAAGCATGTTCAGATTTGTAAGCCTTCCATTTAATACACTTTCCATTTCACACTCTGAAAGATATCTTAAATTATCCCACTCCGAAAAAGGAGCTCTGCTATTTCGAGAGCATTTTAGAAAAATGTCAGATTGGGTTTTTTAAAGAAAATTCTCATCCATAAAATGTGCTTGCTTGATTTTCCTCCTGTTTCCTAACAGTTTGACAGTTTGAGAGTCAATGCCATGGGCGTACAGTTTCAGATTCATCAACTCAGTTATTAAGAATATTTCCCCCTGTTTTTGGCAGTTAACATACTGTTAACAGAGCAAAGTCGGTTGGCCCCAATTGCAAAGTACTTACTCTTAAGCGTTAGAGTAAAGCTGATCAGTTTTGCCTTACCTAATAAATATGGTGCATATTTCTGATAAGTGATACCGTAATTATTTATGGCATTTTGTGATACGATATGATGTAACAATCAATATTTTGACAACGTGCTGTTTAACAGCCTGTCACAAATAACATATGTAATGCTTTACAGAACACTTGAGTGCAAAGCATCGATTTGGTATGATAGAGCGCGCGCGGTTAAAAGGGACAAAGCGAGAGAGAGAGAGAGGGAGAAGGGAAGAGAAAAAAAGAGCAAATAGATTAACAAGCAAGTTCTGTACGTTCGTCTCATCGTCTGCCGCGAGCGTATTACAACATTTGCGCGCCGCAGCGACGACATAAATTCTACAGCTACTGCCGTGAAATCAACGTTGACTGCGCTGCGCTAACGTTTCGTTGTGTTCCGTTCATGTGCCGTTGGCCCCCAAAGGCGAATAAACGACAATAACGAAAACAGAAACAAAAACAAAAGCAGCGGCAACTGCTCCGTCGCTGATCGTTAGCGTCATCGTCGACGTCGACGTCGACGTCGTCGTTGCTCAGCTTAATTTGGCTTTGTTGGCGTTACAAAAGTTCGGTCTTTGTGTTGTTATTGTTGTTATTTGTGTTGCTTTTAAAAATGTTTATCTTACAATAATAAAGAACATTTTGTACACATGTTTTTTTTATTTTTTTTTTGTATTATACAAATGCATTTGGTAAATACATGCCCATTATCGATTTGAGTTGCAATTAGTGGCTTATCATTTTACTGACCAACGCAAATTTAACTGTAAATCTGGCCTGCTTGGCCTCAAAATGGCATTAGTTGTAAGAGATAATGTAATGGAAGTGCAGCTAGAAATTCAATTTAGTTTATTTGCATACCAAATCTTAGAATCATTTTCACTCATTCAAAACATTTTTCCATATATTTCGAGGTAAAAAATCTACTTACATAAATCTTTACTCTTAACTTTTGTCAACTTTTGACTTCTATGGATTAATTTAGTTTCTTTGTCTGCCAAAATTTAGAAAATATAGTTCCTCTTCCCAATTTCGATTCCGTTCAAGAATTGCGAGAGCTGTTTCAAATTCTATATATTCCGGTTTTAGTTCAAGCAATGAAAAATTATTGCCAACATCTACTTTACAATGTTTATTAAATTCATCTGCATTTTTCAGAATATATTTGACATTTCCCACATTTTTAAATGTTTTTACCTTTATCCAAGGATCTACGATTAACCTATGACAAGTTTTATATATACAAGAGCATAGTGATACATATATTTTAGACGGGCTTTGACTGTAATTAATAAAATTGCGTGTTTTTCCAAGCAAAGTGTTTTGTGTTTTCCCCAAATTAATCAAGTAAATGTTTATTTACAGATGCTGAATGTGGTCAATATTTTCAATAGGTGTTCCAAAATCATTGGACTATAAGTCACAAAGGTAAATATTGTTGATTTGTAATTTTTAAACGAAAGCTCAGTTTCCTATTCTTTTTCGATTTGTAGAGTAGTTATCGAAATTCCATCCAAAATTTTTCTAGCAACAACTTTAAAACTAAAAAAGGGAAATGTCTATATCTGTAAGCTATTCATACGGATCGAGAATACATATGCTATAACAAGTTCTCGGCTTCGTCTAAACATTTCACATTTGATGAAAATATTATATTATTTAGTGCAAGCGTATTAAATTAGGGTTTAGTGAATGCCGCTTATTAAGTTTTATACTTGTTTTTTTTATACATTTATTTAGCATTTTAATTTGACTCATGTTGCTGTTTTCTTATTTATTGTTTTTGCTCTGGTTTTCTGTTTTTTTTTTTAATTTAACAATTTCACATTTCGCAAAAGTTCGTTGTGCTCTTACGTCGCCGCTAAATATTGTGCGCGGCATTGTTCCGTTCCGTTCCGTTTCATTTCATTCCGTTTTGTTTCGTTCGTACGTCGCGACGACGCAACATCGTTCACACATTGTGCACATGTATGCACAAATATACAAACATGCACACACACACACACACACACACACGCATGTGCATGCATATACTTATTTATATTACTTGCAATAACAACAACAAAAATGCGTCACAATTTATTTACACTTTTGCTAGCGGCAATGGCAGCACACACACACACACACACACACGAGAGTCGTCGAATGTTTGTATTGCATGTATGCATGTATGGGTATATTAGGCCTTGACCTCTACAATCGACATCCCACAACTCTGCCGCAGTTTCTTCGCTGACTGCGCTGCGCTTTTGGCTTTTGAGGGCAACGAAGTTGCTTTTCTTCGTATTAAATGTAATTGCTTTTCGTTTGATTATCAATTATTTGTTTGTTTACAGTGCAAGCAATTGAAATTTCTACAAAATACAAGCGGCGCATCATAAAAATGCTCATTCGCAATATACATACATACATATATTCTTGTCTTGAAGCTAATTTGTGGTTGCAATAACAGACTTGATTGCGTTACATAGTTGTACATACATAAGTACATACATACATACATACATATGAACATATGTATACAAATGTTTGGAACTGTAGTTGCTGAGGAAGTTTAACGAGAAAACGGTTGTTGTTGTTGAACAATGCATATATACATTTTTTATAAAATAATTAATGTTGATCTGCACGGATTGTGTTGGAAAATACATTACATTACATTTGAACCTTTTTAGACATTTTTCATCGATTTGACATTCGATTGCCAAACAAAAACAATAAGAAGATGAAGAAGAATCAGTATATACTAAACTTCTCTGACATACTTACAAAATACAATTTACGGTAAATGTTTACTTTAGCAGATTTGCATAGGGAACTGTGAATAGCCCAAATGTAAATAAAATGTTAACACACTGTTAAGTGCACCAATTTAACATTAAATCTCTAAACATTCTGCCTGTTGTTTTTGGTTGCACTGTAAAAAGCGTTCGGCACGCAGATGTTTTATCTAGGCACAATATTTTTTACAGTAAGTGTATATGCTTGTGTGTGTGTGTGTGTGTGTGTGTTTATTTCCATTTCAAGTTTTGTTTACTTTTCATATCTAGTCTTATCAGTAACACGTGAGTTTTTGTTGTTGCTAGTTGGGATTGTATTCATTAATTTTATTTTCACCTGCCCATTAACTAGTTAATGACAGCTTTAAATATAAGCCCAGTATTAGCAACTAAATGGGGCATCATGTTGCATGGACTTTGACTATCGCAACTTATTATGCCTTTATCTAAACTCGCTTTAATTGTTGTTTTTTTTTCCATTTGCTTTCTTTTGTTTTGGTTTCCTTTAGTTGGGCTACTTAAACTAATGCGATTTTAATGATTTTATGTAGAACACCTTAATACTAGCATAATTGAATATTTCTTTATATTTGTTAGATTATTATAGGGTATAATCGGTTTGTCAAGGTGCCTGGGATGTATATATTTATATATATCAACAATGTTAACCTTAATAAAATAATAATATATTGAACATAAGCAGCTAAACAAGTTGAAATGTACGTCCAATTGTTCAAATAAGGCAATTTGTATTTTCTGCTGGTTTCACATAAATTTCGTTTCATAGGGGTAGTTCTCATTATTATAAGTATGTGGATTTCTGAAGAAAAGAAGGTTGTTCAATGATAATACGTGAAATTGTTGATGCAAAGCCAACATTAAGCAGAGCTTTAGGTTCAAGCAAAACCGGAAACTTACATTTATTTTTAACGTTTTGATTTAGTTTCTGGCATATTCTTTAAGCAAACGTTGAGCTGGTGATTGAAATTTCATTTAATTAGCTTGCAAAAGCTATAATAATAATAATAATTAGTGTACTTCCTTTTATCATGTTTTTGGCATATGATACGATTTGTAATTCAAAATCGTTTATTTATTATTATTACAGTTACAATGGACCCGAACAGGCATAACGAATATCAAACGCATCATCATCAAACTCCCCACCCACTGCAGCACCTGCAGCATCAGCATGCGCATGCGTATCCACAACATGCGGTGCATAACCACATACACCACCAACAACAGCAGCAACAACAGCAACAACAACAACCACCTGCAGCAGCACCACAACAACAACAACAACAGCAGCAGCAACACCTGCCACCTCATCCGCATTACCAACCGAGTCAACAGTCAATCAATTACCACAGCGCACAGCCAGCGGATGCGGAACGCTCCCGTGCCGCCATTTATGTGATGGGTGGACGTGCCGGAGGTGGAGGTGGAGGTGGTGCTAGCGGTGCTGCTGGTGGAGCAGCAGCATCTGTTATGCCGCCAACAGGTGCTGCTGCCTCGACATCTGGTGGCGATCCTCATTTGCAATATTACACCTCCAACCGCGAACTGAGTGTCGGCAAGAGGTCCGTCGAGGCGACACCTCCACATCCCTGCTGGCAGTACAAGACGGTGCATGTCGGTGCCTCCAGCCAGCCAACTGGCGCTGCGCCCGTGCCGCGCCACCACAGCAGCACGCTCTACAACGCGCCCTACTGGCCGCCGCAGGATGAGAAGCAGCAGCCGCAGCAGCAGTCGCAGTCGCACTTGGTGCATCCGCAGCAGCAGCCGCGTTTGGGCTACGGCAAGTCGCATGGCACAAGTGCAATCAGCAGCAGCGGGAGCGGGAATGGAAGCCAGCGCTACTACGAGGACAGCGGTAAATACTCGGCGACAGTTGCGGGTGCCAAGCTGGTCGGCTATGCGCCCGAGGCAGCCGCTCGCTACGAGCCAATGGATCATGTGGTGAATCCCAGCAACGCGTTGCTGGGCACCACGGATCAGCAGCCTAGTCCCAACTATGCGCGCAAGTGTCCGCAACACTACGAGCCGCCAACCGAGCAGCGCAGCGCTGCGGCACCTTCAACCATCAATCATCATCTGACGCCTGCGCAGCCTGCACAGCCTCCACAACAACCGCAGCAGCAGCATCAGAGTCTGTACATGCCACCGAATTTTCAAAATACCGTGCACAATGCCATTGAAAAGTATGTGCGAGAGACGGCGCCGGCGCCCAATTTGGATTACAGACGCACAGGCGCCAGCTTCCCACGGCCCACAGTCAATTATTATGCTGCAACAGGTGGCAGCGGCAGCGGCAGCAGCAGCAGCGTTGCAAGCGCCAAATTGGAGCCAGAGCCGCCAGCTCTGACGCGTGCATCGCTCTATCATAATCCCTACAGCAATCCGGCCTCCCGTCTGGAGCAGGAGCAGTCGTCGGCCGTGGGTGTTGCGGTCAGTTCACGTGATCCGTCGCCTGCCCTGGCGCATGCCTATCCCACCAAGTACGGCAAGCTATTGCCGCAGCAGCAGCATGGCACGCCGACGGCAACGGCGCCGCCGCCGCCGCCGCTTCCATTGTCCGCAGACGTACAAAGACGCAGTTCCTTTAGCTCGACGCCCAGCTATGCCTCGTATTATCATCATGGCACGCCGTCCCCGGCCGCTGCCCAGGTGGCCTCGCCCACGCCGGCCCAGCAGCTGTACAATCACACGCCGCCGCCCACGAGCGGCACAGCAACCGCCTCGAATTACTCCACGCTGCAGGTGTATCCGCACGGGCCGGACATCTGCTGCCAGCCGCCGCCGCCGTCGGTGACTGCCAAATCAGCTCTGCCGTCGGCTGCCAAGAAGAGCGCTGCCACCGTGAAGCCCAACTATCGGGCGCTGATCAACGACATGCTCAAGCGCAACACGGCCAGCGAGCAGGAGCTCAATCTGCAGATTATCAAGAAGACGCTGAAAATGGAGACGGCGGAAAGTCGTCTAGCCGCAACTTCCGCCCGCCACTCGCCAGTCACAATTACAGTTCCTTCTTTACCTGCGCCCGTTATACAACAGGTGCCACTGCCACAGGTGCAGCCGCAGCCTATGCCGTTGCCGTTGCCCAACCCGCCTGCCGCCCACTCACCGCTGGACCTGTCCATGCGCACAATCAAACAGACCGCCGACTCCACAGACTACAAATATCAGCGCACGCTGACGGAGTCGACGGCCACGGCCACGCCACAGGTGCCGGGCACAGGTCTGGGTCTGCCTCGCTTTGATATAACGCCAAACTTTGCGCGCAGCAACCGAACTGCGCCCGGCACGCCGGCAGCGGCGACGGCTGTGATACGCCAGGCGCCGGCGAGCACCGCTGCGGCGGCGGCAGCTGCCGTGGCTGCCTCACCTGAGGCCACGCCCATGCTGATCAAGGCGGCGCAGCAGCTGCGTCCAAGCGTGCTGGAAACGAATCCCTTTGCCAAGCGACCGCAACTGCCACCTGAGACGAGCATCAGGCCGTTGCCCACGCCCAGCACAACCGAAGCAGGCACGAGCACGGCGGGCACAGCGAGTGCCCACAACAGCAGCAACCCCAACTATCTGGGCCGCAAGCGGCATCTGCAGGAGTACAATCAGGCGACGGCTGCGGCGGCGGCAGCAGCTGCTGCGGCAACAGCTGCGGCGGCAGCCAAGCAAACCCGGCTGGAAGCGCCTCCAGCAACTGGCATGGTCGCCGCCTCTGTGCCGGTCATAGCCGTCAATGAGCAGGCCGCGGTCGCTAAGAGGTTGGAGCAGACGTCGGGTAGCCGCATCATCGTATGTCCACAGCCCAAACAGGAACCGATGCTGGTGCCGAAGACGGAGCCACGCATACGCACCAAGGCGGAGCTGAAAGGATTCACTTTCACGCCGCCGGTGCTGGCTCTTGCTAGCTCGACAACAACAACGACTCCCGTTGCACCAACTGGAGCTGCTGAATCCACAGCAGCTCCAGCAGCTGCTCTACCATCTGCGCCACATCCCAGTCAGCAGACAAATCACATACAAATCAAATTGGAGCCGGCGCCCACGCCTGAGCTCGAACTGGAGGATGCCAGCGCGACGAGCTTCAACAGCAACAGCCTCCTGGACTGGGGCAGCACCTGCAACAATCTCGTCGAGCAGCTGCTGACCAAAGTGATGCCCGTCAAGACAAACTCCGTCCAATTAGCGACGTCAGCCAACGAAAGCGTTGCGTCTGCCATTCTGCCCACCAGCCGCATCAAGCTGGAGCTGAGCGAGGATGATCTGCCCGTGGCGCGCATACTCAAGCGTCAGCCGTTGCCGGCGGATGCCGAGTCGGCGGCAACAACAACCACACAGGTGACCAATACGACGACCACAAATGGCAACGTGTTCGGCGGAGCCCAGAAGAAGATGAGCAAGTCGGACCGCGAGAAGAAGCGACTGATGCAGGAGCAGCGCATTGCGGCACGTCTGGCCCCAACGGCGGGCCAGAGCAGCAGCTCCGAGAGCGACACCACGGAGCTGCACAAGCGCAAGACGGCCAGGCAGAAGAAGCCGCTGATGCGCAAGGGCAAACCGCGTCGCACAGACGAAAAGGAGAAGCAACTGCAGCAGCGGGAGCAGCAGAGCAGCGACGAGGAGCAGGAGCAGGACGGAGCCAACAGTTCAAGCGAGGCAAAGAGCTGCATGAAGAACCTGGTGAAGAAGACGAGGATAGCCACGGCTAAGGAAAACAAAGTGCAATATACAAGTGGAAAGTGCAAAAAGAAGATGGGCGAAAAGCAACGCGAGAAGGAGCAGGAACAGGAGCTGGAGCAGGATGAGAAGAGCAGCTCGAGCAAGGCCAGCAATAGCGATGAGGAGCAGCAACAGCAGCAGGAGGAGCAAGACGATGAGGATGAAGAGGACGAAGAGGATGACGACGACGAGGAAGAGGAAGAGGACGCCAGAGAAGGGAATCAAGCCAAGCGCAAGCCAAAAACCTCATTAAAAACTCGCATCGCACCAAACACCATGACCAGATCCAAGCGGAAAAAGGAACTGGAGCTGCAGCTGGCCAACAGCAAGGTTCTGCGCAACGAGAAAATCATACGGAACTCAACGACAAAGATCAAGCGCAAATATGTGCGTAAACTGGTGCCCGATGCCAAGAAGGAAATGATGATCACGCGGCTGCGCAACAAGCGTGACTCGGTCGTCGATCTGGCCCAGCTGAATGGACGCAAGTTGAAGGGCAATACCAAGTCTGGGACGACCAACAACAACAGCAGCAAAGCTAATCCCTCGCCGCAGCAGCAGCTATTTCTGGAGGAATACCGCTATAAGCTGGCGCTGAAGATACCCCAACGCTTGATCTCCATCAACAAGCTGAACAAGCTGCCGCACGTGGCCGCCTCGTTGCCGGATCTGGAGCGCGGGCGTCATCTCACGCAAGAAATGGCCTGCTTCAAGTCCACGCGAGGCCGCAAGCCGCGCTCCAAGCTGCAACAACAGCAATCGCAGCAACAGCAGCAGCAGAAGGCGACGCCCAAGTCCATCATCGATGTGCTGCATCTGCGCGTCACCAGCAATGGCAGCCAGCAACTCAGCAAGAATGGCACCTCGCAGCTGTCCAACTGCGCCACGAGTCTGCAGAACTATAGCGAAGCCTCGCAGACCTCCGCCTCGAATTCGCTGTACGAGCAGCTGCAGGAGACGACGGAGCACAGTCTGGAGGACAGCACGGGCAAGCGGCACTTTAGCATCTTCGATACGAAGGTGCTGCAGAGCAAGACGCGCACGGAGTCCAAGCTGCAGCAGCGCCGCGAGATCATACGGGAGATCTTTGTGGGCACGGAGCGTCCGGCCTCGGCGCCGCCGGAGTGTGCACAGCAGCAGGCGGCGGGCGAGGGTGAGGGCTCCACGTTGAGCTACCAGCAGTACGAGGACTTTCTAGAGCAAATGAATTGCATTGTCAGCGCCGACAATAACAAGCTGGCCAGGCACAGACACAACGATGAGTCCAAGAAGAAGACTGATACGCCCGGCATTGCCACAACTGCCGCACACTGTCCGCACAAGCGCAAGTATCTGCGGCGCAAGGGCAGCTCCGGCTTTGACTATATACGCAAGAAGAAGAGACCCACGCATCACCACAACAACACCAGCACGAGCACCACCATCACGAGTACGCCCAATGCCACGGCCGGGGAGCAAGCGACGCCCAGTCTTGGCGCCTCCTTCGCGGCCATGGACGCGGCGGAGTCGGCGGCGGCTGATGAACGTCTCGATGATACGGACAGCACCATAGCGGGCAGCAGCTCCCATTTGCCGATCAAGATCAAAACCGAAATGGATGTGTACCGGGAGATACAGAAATGGGTGCTCAACAAGGGCGTCGGCCAGAGCACCATGCACAAGGCGGCGCGTCAGGGACTCATTGATGTGGTTGTCTATTGCCTGGATCGCATGGGCATGAATCCGGATCTGAAGGACAATGCCGGCTATACGCCGCTGCACGAGGCCTGCACCCAGGGTTGGCTAGAGATTGCCCGGATTCTGTTGCAGTTCGGTGCCAATCACTCGGAAGCCGCCCAATCTGGCATTCGACCACTGCACGGCGCCATCGAGAATGACCACGAGGAGGTGGTGCGTCTACTATTATCCTATGGCGCTGATCCGTTGCTGGCAACGTACTCAGGTGAGATGAGGGCCAATAACTAGCTGTAAAATCTATGATATTTTCTGAAAGATAAGTGCTCTTAGTTATTAATTAGAGTTGAACCTCCATATGTTCTCTTTCTATATTAATCTTCCTCTCCTTAACAATCCAATCTTCCTCTCTTTAACAAAGCGATGGAGACTTGTTATTTGCCTCTCTATCTACCTCTCTTTAATACTTCTACAGAGCTTTTATCTTTTATTGTATAACCTTAAGCTTCAGTCCTCCATTATGGATTACGTATCTCTTTCAATCATCCTCTCATTAGCAAAGCGATAGTCTCTTATCTTTCCCTTACAATCTGCTACTCTTTAATAAAGCTACAGATCTCTTATCTGTTATTGCATTACCTTTGTCTTCCAACCTGCCTCTCTTTATTAAGGCTAAAGAACTCTTATCTGTTATTGTACTTTCTTTCGCTTTCAATCTTTCCTTACCCGTCCTACCTTTCTCTTCCAATCTTGCGCTCCCTTAACTTGCTCAAGAAATAACGTAACGCTCTCTTTTTCCAGGCCAAACCCCACTCATGTTAGCTTCAAGCAAATTGATGTGCGGCATCTTGAGCTCTCACCTCAGCGATGCACAAAGTGCGGCCGCTGACATAAAACCAATGCGATTTCCGGGACCCTGGCAGATATTTGGTAATTACACTATTTCAATACACTGTAACAGATCAATAAAATATCGTTTTGTTTTTTATGGTTATAGATAAGAAGGAAAACGGTTTTGATATATTCGATAATGTACCGAATACAGCATGTGATATGAGCAGAGCTCAACCTAGAGGAAGGCGAAGGCAAGAACGCGGACCTGACGACAACGAGAATCCGGCAAAGCCCAAGACCCACAGTACCAACAACAACAGCAACAACCACAACAACAACAACAACAACAATATGAACGGACTAGCACGGGAAGGTGGTGAGGAGAGTAAAGAGACAGTTAAACAAAATGGGGAGATGAGCGCAAAGACTGCTACAAAACCAATAACAACAACAACAACAACAACAACAACAACAGCAACAGCAACAACAATAGGCACAGCAACAAAATCGGAAACAACAGCGACTACGGTGAAAATGGAGCCGGGTGCGGGCTTTGAGGATACAAACAACAACAAAAACAATGATATTAACGTTGAGCAAAATGTAACGAGCGTTGTGAATGGCAATGAGGTTAAACGGGAACCACAAGACGAGGACGACAATTTGAATATGAATACAAATATGAATGTGAATGTGAAGCATAATGATCACATTGATAGCATTGATAACGATAATGATAATGATGATGACGAGGACGAAGAGACGTTGGCGGACGAATTGAACGGTGATATTTTTAAATTTGAAGAGGCCGATGTGCCCTTGCCACCACTGTACTTGCTCAAAGACGAGGGCAGTGATAAATGGGTACTCTTAAATGATTTGTGCAATTTACTTAAGGTTAAATCAAAGGATACGCTGCTTAACAAGGTAAGCTGCTCAATCAATTCGGCAGACAAATCAAATCCATTTAACATATGATTTTATTTTGCGCAGATCTGCCCGAATGGCCAGGCCCTGGCCAGCACACAGAAGCAGCTGCTGCGGGAGTTCAAAATCGATGACTTCCTGGAGCAGGCGACGTGCCTGCAGCTGCTGTGCGCCGGCGAGAAGCTGAACATGTTCAGCTCCTCGAAGGTTGTGCTCATCAGATACAACGACAGCGTCAAGAACTTGTTGGGCGTTAAAACAATTTTAATGAAATTTTAGAACGAGTATGTCGTGAATTTTAAGGCATTAGAGAATACATGATAATGCACTAACTATTAGAGTGTGTGTCTACATATATATATATATATAAATAATACTAATAGTATAGAGTTTATATATATATATATATATTTTAGCCGATAATTTTAGTGGTCAGTTTTACGTCTTTGTCTTTGGAAGACAGTCTTTTATAAAAAAAAAAAAACAATTAGAACTAAGTGCAAAGTGATACAAAGGTGCTATACCCACACATTCAAAAAGAGGACAGAATATTATAAAAAAAAGAGAGAAGGACAAACAAGAAGTATGAAAAAAGCAACGCAAATCGGTCGATGCCAGGTTTTGGCAGTCGGAGAGCACCCGATAAATCAGCTAATCGAAATCTAATATACCTAGGCCTAATTGTGTAATGTAATCTATGGTTTTTAACGAAACAAGCTAGCAAAAAAACAAAACAAAAACAAAACAAAATAATAATTTAGATATTAATTAACGAAAATATAAAAGAATAGTCTTAAGTAAAGCAACAAAGGTGTATTTATGTATTATGTATTTTTAAATGAAATTATTACACATAACAAACAAAATCATATATGAATATATACATAAATACATATATATATGTATATATTTGTGTATATATTTATATTGATAAAACACTCCAGTGTGCATATGCTTACAAATATATGTTATTTATATCTATCGTAAATCAATTTTGCATATAGATTTGTAACTTTTTGATGTAATATTGAAGCTACAATAAGATCATATTCAACTAAAAGATAGCTAAAAATACTTTTTGGCAATTTATGTAACTATAAATATATACATGTATATATAGATATATATATATGTATATAATTGTAAGTGTATTGTGTATTGTATTGTAAATGAGAAACGGCAACAATGTTCAATGATTATATTTATAAAACAGAAACGTAATTTGTAATAACAAAAATAAACGGAAATGCAAACTATTTTCTTATCAATAAAATATTTTAAATTTTCGTGTTTCGAAGATCGTAAATCAAATCCTTTTCAACTTATTTATTGCAAAGTATTTTCTCCAAGTCAAGTAAATGAATTTTGCATTAATTCATATTTGAAGTTTGCACAAAAAGTCCGTTTAAGCAGATGTTATTCCATAAGAAAAATATCTGATTTTGAAAGATTATTATCGACCAGAATTTAAGGTCTTTTTAATATTTTTGCTTTTGTTTTTACTTAAAATCTAATTTACACTGCGCCACATAATTCAAAAGTGCCCGTAAAACTTGAAACCGTTAAAGGGAAGCTCTCATAGATGGCGCTTATTAACAAGTCAAATTTATCCCGATAGCTGGCGTTTGGAGGAAAAAGCTATTCAGCCCTTGCACACAGTTGCTTTGATGTGCAAAATTGCTTTAAGCTCAAAGCTTCTGGCGCTGCTTGCCATATGATTGCCGTCCTTGTTCTTCAAATGCTCGTTTAAAGGCCAAGAATACTTTTGACGCTGTCGCTGCTGCTGCCTGCCTTTACACGTCCTTGGCCCCGCGTCGCACTCGATCTGTCTATCTCTCTATGTGTGTGTGTGTGTTTTGCGTACTTGCGAGTGTGTGTGTGTGTATGCGTGTGTGCTTTCCTCTTCTTCTACCTACGCCAACAACTTTGCTACTCTTACTGTGTTCCCGTTTGTGTTGGCCTACAGACCTAATTTTTGCGTGTGTTGTGTGCTGTGCATAGTTTTCCCGAAAAAATCGGAATAAACAAATAGAAAGAAAGTAAAAGCAACTATATTCAAATAGCGTGGCGTGTGTCGGCGGCAGGGAAAGTGAAGTTTAAAGCCAAACGGTGTGAGTGTGAGCATTACGATTTCGAGAACAGCAATAACAACAAAAGCCACTAAAAACTTAAAAGCAAGATGAAAATGTGTATGTGTATATGCGTGAGCAGCAGCCACAGCTAAAGCAAGTTGCAATAACGGTAGTGCAAGTTTTGTAAAATTATCACATACCTAAATATGTATGCACACGTTTACGTACTATATGTATGCACATACATATTTTGTTCTGTCATAGAATTGGAGCAGAGCAGCTAAAACAACAACAAAATTAGTAGAGCGCCCCCTGCCAGCCAGCCACAGCAACAGCAACAACAAGTAAATGGTCGTAATTGTGTGTGTATAAGTGTATGTATATACATAAGTGCGCGTTGTTCTCATGTGTGTTCGTTCGTGTGTAATAGGGAATTGCAATTTGTTGTTTTTGTAGGAAGAGCTTTTCGCTTGTTGCGCGTGCTCGTCTTTCTCGTCGTCTCGTTGTCGTTGTGCAAGAAGTTTTCGTCGTCTGGCTCGGCATAATTGCAATAAATTTGCTGTTTTTGATACATAGGAGGAAGCAGCAAACGCCGACGCCGACGCCACCGTTGCCGCCATGCAAAAACAAATTCCATGTGCGAAAGACAACACTAAAAGCGAATAGCGAATAGGCAAAGCGAAAACGAAAAAAAAAGAAAGAAAGAAATAGCAAGAGAATTGGCGCAGCGCAAATAATAAGAACATACACTAGCGACGGCAGCAGCAACAGCAACAACAACAACAGCAATAATAATAATAAGAGTGAGCGCGCAACTGTGTGCGTGAGTGCTGCGAAAAAAAAAAAAATAAAATAAAATAAAAAATATGCTGAAAAAGCTTTCGACGACGACTTCGCAGCTGCTGCTGGCGCAGGCGGAAACTGCATCAGTGCTGATCGTAGCGGGAACAGGGCTACAGGGGCAACATGAATCACGATAGTTCTTCTTCTTTGTGCGAATAACCGTGTGAAGTGTACAAACAAATAGAGAAGGCAGGCGAAACGGGACAACAACAACAGCAATAATAGCACTTTTGCTTTCGGTCCCAACTGGTTTTAAGAACGACAAAAAGAAAAAGCACACCAAATCGAGCGCCCCAAGAGCCGCCGGAGTAGCAGCGCGTCTTTGTTGTGATCGCTGTCGGTGTAGCGGCGCATGCGCTACAGCGTCGCTGTCGCTGCCGACTTCACAGCAACAGCAGCAGCAGCAGCAGCAGTAGCAGCTGCTGTTGCTATTTTATTTAGCATGAAAGGTACGTTTTTGCTTCATCGTTCTGTGCTCTGGCACGCCCCTTACACTGTCCGCCCCTGTCAACTGTCCCGGATCTTTTGTCTAGTTGGGCTGAGCTTTTTAGGCATCAACTTCGCAGGGAAAGACGCAAAGATGGCAAGGGTTAGGTTGAATGTAGCTAATTAAGATCTGTGCAAGTTACTTGAGGGCCTTCCAGTTGGAATTGCCAACCACTGGAATTGCCAATAAGCCGTGCGCAGTGGAAGCAACAGCAAATTTGTAAAGATTAATGCTGATTGGATTTGGTGAGTGGTGAAAAAGCCATAACTGCAAGCTGGGATTCTAATTGGAGTAAATGTAACTGGAACCTTTACAAATTTGACTCTTTTAACATAGTTAGGCTTTAAAGCTGGGAAAAGAGTAATTGATAGCTATGTAGTAAAAAAGGAAAGGTCGACTTACAGTAAAACCAAGTAATTATTCAATAATTTGTAATATTTCGAATCTTAAGTTAAGATTTAACAATAATGCACCATTTTATTAGCGAAGCTTTTAAAGCTGCGCCGCGTCTGTTAGTGCTTTAAAGCTTTTCGAAGTTGTGGGTATACGACAACTTGACCTTGACCTAAATTCCCTTTTGCTGGACTGACTCTCATAGAACAATATTGGGCTGCGTTTATATTTAGCTTCATATCCTGTTGAGCTTTTTTCCCTCCGGTCACATCTATTTTTTTTCTTTTCTATTTGCTGTTTTACACTTTGCTAACGTGGTTGTTGTTCGCTTGACCTTTTTGCAGCTGGAAGACAATTTGTGAGTAATTGCAACTACTAAAGCTACCTGCCAAACTGCAACAACAATTTAAGCATCACTAATAACTGTAAACAAAGAAAACAACACAAGTCAAAGTACATCACAATACTACGCAACGTATTAACATGGATACCTTTAATGTACCTTTGCTGGCCGAGAGCAGCAGCAGCAGCATTGCCAACTATGCGGCCAGCAACAACAACGATAGCAACAATCATCATCATCAGCATCAGCATCACCATCATCATCACCAGCACCTGCAACAGCAACAACAACAACAGCAGCAGCAGCAGCAGCAGCAACAGCATCAGCCAGTGTTGCCACATCATCATAAGGATCAGATGCTCGCCGCGGGCAGCACACCAATGTTGCCATTCATTAACTATGCCCAGCTGCAGAAGGACGCGCTGCCCAACTCCAATTCCAATCCGCCCGTTGAGAGCTTTAGCTCATTGCAGGCCATCGACAACAGCCAATTGGATGGCGCCGTCTCCTTGAGCGGACTCTGCGAGCGCATCTTTGCCAGTCCCAATCCGCACAGTAATAGCAATCACAACAACAACAACAACAATGTGGATGGCAAAGGGTCAGCGCCATCTAGCGGCGGCAACGGGCCGCTTATACTAGAATCCGTCTCCATGTCATCATTTGCCAACATTCTGTTCAACAACAATCGCAGCAACAACAACAGCGACAGCAACCAGAACACGGCCAGCGTCGAGACACTCAGCAGCATCGATCCGCTGCTGCTGCAGAAGACCAGCTCGGTCGAGTATCATCAGCTGAAGCCGTTGGAGAACGGAGCCGGAGCCGGAGCAACGGCGGCCGTGGTGAGCACATCCGGTTTTCTCGGCTCCACAACGGCCCAGCTGCTGGACTTCGAGGTGGTGCCCAGCAGCAGCGACAAGGATGCGGTTGTGGCTGCCAACAACGGCCTGGCTGACACAACAACTGCAACTGCAACAGCAACAGCAGCAGCAACTGCAACTGCAACAGCTGCAACATCAACAAGCACTGCCAATCGAAGATCGCTGCACAGCATCGAGGAGCTGGCGGCTAGTTCCTGTGCTGCCGCCAAAACCAACAACAATAGCAGCAACAATGCAACACAACAACAACAACAACAGCAGCAGCAACAACAACAGCAACAGCAACATCTTCAACAACAACAACAACAACAGCAACAGACGGGCAATCTCAGCGGCTCCAACATAAGCTCCGAGGATGAGTCTATGTCGGAGGATGAATTTGGCCTAGAGATTGACGATCAAGGGGGTAAGTAGACATATCCTTTATCCAATTTGATTAGTTTCGCATAAGTCCTAAGATGTTGGCAATATTCTGTTGTGTGTGTGCAACATTGAAGATGGTAGCTGCAAGTGCAACAAATGCGTGCAACATTAGAAGAGGAATGAAACAAATAAAATATATTATCACTCAAATCAAAGTAAAACAAATAAATAAATCAAAACAGAAGAGAACGTGAACAATCAAGCAAAATAGCTAGTTCGGGGAAAAACTGAAGTAAAAATACCAAAAAAGTTGAAGATATCTATTCATTAAAGAAATAAAAAAAAATACTAAAACTAGGAGTATTTTTCCAAAATAATAAATAATACTAAATAAAATGAAATAAAAAAAAAACGAAGTATAATTCTACAAACAACCAATTACAATTCATGAAACATAACCAAATTGAAGCAACTTTTACAAAAATCGAAATTCCTTTTAATATTAGTTTCTGCAGATAATTCCTATGGAAGCTATATGATATAGTTGTCTGATATTGATAAGATTTTGCATATACTTAGGGCACATGGTACAACTCTTAAATGCCAAATTTGCTCAAGATATCTTGACAAACAAAAAAGAATGCATTCAAAAGCCTACTCTTCGACCTATGATTCCCATTACATTTATATGATATAGTGACTCGAACCGGATGGTTCCAATATATAATGTACGGCATACAACAGCTAGAGAAACGATAGTTTTCAAGACGATAGTCTTAAAGTTGAGAGATTAGTTTGCATACAAAAAGAGACAAACGAATAGCCAGACAGACGGGCATGTTTATATCAACTCAGCTGATAATGCAGATCTAGAATATATATAATTTATGGGGTCGGAGATGTCGTCTAGGCCTTACATATTTCATGAAAACGTTATAATATCCTCTAAAGGGCATACGAATGTCTTTAAACTTAATAAGCAAAACATCTCAGATACTCTCAAAATCGATATTTATCGGTTATATGGAAATGGGAGGAGTTGTAGACAAAATTAAAGAGAAAAAACCTTGGTTGTCGTGTGATGCAGATCTTAACACATGTAAAATTCGTAGAGTAGTTTCTGTAGTTTCCCAGATCGACGCGTTTATATTGAGGGATATAGCTAGATCAGCTCAATTTATCGGACTGATCAAGCATATATAAATTATGTTGAAGATGCGTTTTTTTTTCAAGTTTCAATCGCGCTGAAACGCGCTCAGATATATAACTTCAAATGTACATCGATATTTATCGAGACTACATATAGCACAGCGAACAGGGTATCGCCTAGTCGAGTGCTCTCGACCCGAGCAGCTTAATTTATTGCTCTCGTCTCGGATGATGCCGCTGCGTCAGCAAATGCACGCACTTGCGAGTTGCAAGTACAACGTTAGTTATTGTTGCTGCTGCCTGCGGCTGACATTCAGCAATGTCAGGCGTCGCGTCGCGTCGCCCACTTTGGCGACCTTCAATGCTGCATGTTGTGTTGTGTGTGTGCGTGTGTGTATGTGCATACTAACAAGCATGTGCATTGGAATACCCACAAGTGCAGGGGCGTCGCTGCAATCCTGAGCGAGTAGCTAAAATTGGAGCAAGGTCGCCGTGCGTTAGAATTTGGGTCAAGCGCACGTCGCGCATTAATACCCTTTAAAAGTGGGCAAAAGATGGGCATTTACGACTATAAGGCATTATACACTTACGGCTCTCGAACAGCAGTTTCTCGCACAAAATGCACAAACGTTTGCCTTTCATTTGTAGCATGTAAAGTTGCATATGTATTTGCAGGGTATCTACGAGTCAGGCCTGCTGCTCTTTTTTTTTTTGTTTGTGCTGTTTTGTAAAATGCATTAGAGATTGGGCACAAGGATGCGAACGCACACACGCACAGACACCATACACACATATACAGTGAAATTGCATAGAAATTGACGGTCACATTTGAATGTGTGCGTGTCTGTGTGTGCATGTGTGTGTGTGTGTAAGTGTGTGCATCAGCCGCGGCAAGCGAAACCCGTCAGCCGCATCAAACGTTTGGCGCGTGTGTGCAGTATGCACGCGCTCTCCCTCTCTCCCTCTCTCTCTCTCGCTCGCTCTTGCTCTTGTTCTCCTTCTCTGCCTTTGCCTCTGTCTCCGTCTCTGTTGGTCTGTCTATGCTTTGCACTCTCGAGCTTTATGTTCTGCCTCAGTTGCTTTAACGCCGCGTCGCCGCCCACTGCAACGCCGGCTGACATTGACACAGATAATTGCAATGTTTGCGTCGCCATCGCCGACGTTGACGTCAACGTCGACGCTGACTGAGGCGTTCGATAACCGCGCTGCGTCTATTGCTTACCTCAAAGGATTTAAATGGGTCAAAGTCAGCCGCTTGTTGCTGCTGCTGCTGCCTCTGCTGCACTTTGGAAATAGCTAACGAGGTCGCCGACGACGCAAATTGGGGCATGACATTGCAGGGGATACCGCATAGTTGTTGTTGCTATTGTTGCTGTTGTTGTTCTCCTCTGTGTTGTAAATTCATTACAAGGTTCTATGTCGAATGTTGCGTCTGAAGCGGCGCGCCAGACGTTTTGTCAAGGACAACGTTGCATGTCCTTGCCGCTGCCTTATTTGCTGTACGTTGCATACCCCAATTGGGGCAAGGTCGAACTATGCAAATTGTGGCTGCAACTTTGTCTGATTTAAGTCTGGCACGTGGCTGCAGCTTTAAAGTCTATGAATGCAAATGCCACAAATCGGCTTTAAGATACCTAAGGCTGGGCTGTTTAAGGATTATTTAAACGAGGATTCGTATTCAAATTCGTTCTTCTCATCATAACGAGGAATTCTTATGGTTGATTAAATATGTATTTTACTCCAAATTAAACTAATTTGTCAACAATTTGTAGTCCTCCAGTCTAGATATATCCTTCAGAATGATTATAATTATGGGCTTATCAAAAGTTTCTATTCTATAGCTTAGGGATTATTTAAAGGAGACCTCTAGAACTTGTTCCTCGCAATACACAAATCTTTATATGGCCGATTTAAAATGTATTCAAGTCTATATTAAAGTAATTTTGAGTCCCTCAGCTTAGCCATATCCTCCAGAATTCTGGCATATTCTATATATTCTATTCCATAGCTGATCTGTTATAAACGAGAATTTTAGAACTCGTCCCTCATTATACCTAATTATTCATATGATTGATTAAATATGTTTTAATTTATTCCCAATTCAAGTGATTAGCCAAAAATTTGAAGTCCCCGAACTTAGCCATATCCTCCAGATTGGAGGATATTTTGTATTCTATAGCGAGAGTTCTAGAACTCGTTCCTCGTATTATTAAGGGGTATTCATATGGTTGATTAAATATGTATTTTATTTAACTTTGAAGTAATTGGCCAACAATTTGGAGTCCCCCAGCTTAGACATATCCTCCAGAATGGTCATTCACACTGATTGCATTGTGTGTGGAGTATTCTCTTGTGTTCGGTATTCAATTTCAAACCTCAAATGTAAACCGCAAATTGTAATTGAAATACAGTTGGCGTTAGTCAAGCGATCAGAAATATTGTAAATACCATCAAGGATGCAACATTGAAAAGTTTATTTAGTATACGTATTTATTAAATGCTATTGTGCAATGTTTATTATTCAGAGTTCAGATAATGTTTCAAGGTGCAACGCCATTAAAGTCGTTCAATCGGAACAAAATAAAAAAAATGAAAGAAAAAAAAACAATAATAAAAGCATTTACCGAACCTGCATTTTATTGGCTTGCAAATGTTAAGTGTTTGGCAAATTGTTTAATTAATTGTGCCTAATAGAATTAAAAATTTAATTAGGTACAAAGCACTCCAGTCGCATAGAACATACCTTGGTCTAAATTGACCCTGCTTAAAATGGTTCCCATGAAAACTATGTGATAAACTTTGACCCCCAAGTACTGCTAAGATATGCATCCAGCTGGAGTTCCTTTAAGAAGATGGCTGTTAGAGGGAGGCAAGGGGGAAATATGCACTTTTAAGGGGCCAAAATATCATCTCCGGGCTGTTAAAGAGGGCCTATAACACAAATCATATAGAGTAGGATAAAAATGATATAGGTATATATGTGTTAAGACTGCATTTCCCATAGCGTATGGGCTGGGAAAGAAGAAGCATGCGTCAAATGCGCGTGAGTGAATATATCTATATAATATTAATATATTGCTTTGTATATATATATGTATCTAAAAAAGAAGCTGCTAATGTTTGTTACAAACAGCTTAGTTCGGCGCTAGACTTAAGGTATCTGTTAGTCGTGCACTCCCGTCAAGGGTCCTCTTAGTGGCTTTTGCCTGTTATGAGCAATTGCTGTCGATAGATGGCGCTCAGTAGCTTTCTGTTGAGGCAACATGTAGCTAAACTTGAAGTTATCGATATCGATAACTAAAGTTGGCGTTATCTAATCGCAATCTCGATGAGAGTCGTAAAACTGCATTGATTAAGGCTACAACTAAGTTAAACAAGTTAAACTATGTTTATTAATACACTAGTAATTCACAATTAGTAAAATGTTGTGTTTGCACTTATCGATATCGATAAGAACATCATCATCGATCTTATAAAAATAAATTGAGTTAATTCAATTTTGTATACTTACTAATAAACAAGTAAATCAGGATTACTAAACTATGTGCTACTGCAATATATATAGTTTTTTCTAAATTTATCAACTGTCCATTTTAAAGCTAGAACTTGGAAAATGTGCGTATTTGTAAAAGGAATATTAATTTTATATATAAAGATTAGATAGTAGAAGATTGGAATGCAGACTGCGATTTAAAGGATTGAGCTCTACAGATGAGTTCGTCAAAAGATCAATGCAGACATTTTAATTATTGTTAATAAATTGAAAGGTCAGCTTTTACTATACTACGATCAAGTATTATTTATAGCTCTTATCTATTTACTTTGGAATATGCAATTTCTCAAAACAGATTTGAATGCGGGTATTGCAATTTAAATTGTATTCAGTTATTGTTGCAGTCTCTCTCCCTCCCTCTCTCTCCCCCCACTCTCTCTCGCTCTCTCTCTCTCTGACTGTCTGTCCGTTTGTCTTGTTGTTGCTGTTGACGATTTTCTCGCATTGCATTGGCCATTTTGTTGTTGACCTTAACTCAAAAATAGAAAAACTGCCATTGAGAGTTTGGCTGAGTGGCTGCCGTCTCGATGCGCCGACTGCCGCTTGGTGAGGGGCACGCGCTGTATGCGGGGGGAGGGGGCTGTATGGAAAAGTGTGCTAATGGGTCGCCAGTTGACCCTGTGCCAGATTTCAAATGACGACGACGACAACAACGGGAACGTAGTTGGAGCCGGGGGTTGGGAATGGGTACGGTGACGGTGACGGGGAAGTTGGGGGCGGCAACTGCGCAGCATGCACTAGCTGTGCATGGTAATTGCGATATGACCCACCCCCCACCAGGGTGCAGCCATCGAGCGAGCGAGAGAGTGAGAGAGAGAGAGAGGGAAAGAGAGCAGAGTGTGAGCTTGCATTGCATTGATTTTACTTTTGTTATTTTTTTTTGTAGCTGAAAAAGCGCATTATATTGTTCTTATGCTCTCTTCTGCCTGCATCCAGTCCCTCTCTTTCTCTCCCTCTCTCTCACACACTGTCTCCCTCTCTTTTACGTGCACCCAGCACTTGCTCAAGAGTGTGGGTAAATGGCGGCCTGCACCCTGACCTAGTTATATTCGCATACGTTATATTTCTAGAATTTGTTTACCCTTGCAGATGGTATAATATTTTCGACACGAAATGTATAACCCATTGATGATGGCAGTTCACAAATTGAATGCATATTATTTATTGCTGGTGTCAGCAAAAATATTAAAGACCCAAACAATATATGGAAGAAGGTGCGCAGGTGTTCTAAAACAAGCAAAAGAATTTCTTAAAGCAGCTCACTTCAAACAATATTGATGCCGTTTCTTGTCTCAGTCTTTAACAGTCAAAGGGTATACAAATTGGGAATTTTAATACAATGGAAATTGCTTGTAAATCTATCTCCAACTATTAAGATTGGATTTTATTTTTTAACAAGGAGAAGGGAGAGATGCCTCCTTTCATTAAGTATATATATTCATGGCCAGCATCATTAGCCAAGTCGATTCAGGCATGTCCTTATGTCTGTCCGTCCTTCTTTATTTGCTTCGATAAATTACTAAGCGATCGATAAGCAATCCTCTTAGTGTCCGCGCAGCTTGTGTGCCATAGTCGATAATTTGCTCTGTTTTCAAACAATCGATTAACATTCCTTCGGATATTCGATCAATTGTTTCGTTTCCGAACAATCGATAAGTAGTCCACCTAGAGACCGCGCTCTATGAGTTTAATTCCTTTAATCGATAACTTGTCCCGTTTCCAAGCAATCGATAAAAATCGATATCTTAATTCTGGAGGGTTTTAGAAGCTAGAGTCAACAAAATTGACATGTTCCTTCTAGAATAGATCAAGTATCTTTAATTTTTCTTTTATATTTACTTTAACTTTGTGATTTTGTATGTTATATGTATACATTCCATACATTTTAGTTGTTTAGCATGTGTGTATGCATGTATATGGCCCACAACTGCGTTGTAACATATTTTTGCGCCTTTTAGTCCATGCTGCTATATGTTTGGCTCTTATCTTTGGTTATCGCTGTGTATACGTAATGTACAATTTGTAAATTGTATATTGCGTATACGCCGCGTGTAGCTGATAACTTTTAATAGATGGCAAGCACTGACAATTCACTATTAGTTAGTTCAAAACTGGGCATGGCTCCAAATGTGTGTTTAAGCCAACAAATCGGCTTGAAACTGAAATTGAAAAGATTCCTGATTATCCAAGAACCAAAACATTAATCGAAAAAGTTGCCTGAGGAATAGTTGAGCCATTTATTTATATCTTTGCAGAGGGTATTACATTTTCAAAATTCTTATTCATAGATGTGTATTTTGTGTATATACATGTATATGTATGTGTGTGCGTAAGAGTGTAGCGCATTCAGCAGTCAGCAAAGTCGGCTCGCAATTTGCGCGCCATTCACAGCAACAGAAATGATTGTAGCTCATTTTTTTTAAACTGGAAAAAAGTTAAAATACACACACACACACACACACACACACACACATGTACGCAGGCAATGCACACACACACATACTACGTACAGTCGATACGTACACACGAGCAGAGCTTTTCGGCGAGCTTTTGACACTGCATGTGTGCGTCTGTATGTGCGTACGTGTGTGCCTGGTCTGTCTCAATGGGTGCGTGTGCTTCTGTTTGTATTTAGGCTTTGGGTCTGTGCGCTCTAGTTGTGTGTGTGCGTGTGTGTGTGTGTGTGTGTGTGTGTGTGTGAGTGTGTGTGTGAGTGTGTGTGTGAGTGTGTGCTGCAAAGCAGAATAAAAACTGCAGCGATCTTCAGTCAAAGCACACAACACGAACGCAATAGAGATAGCAAAAACTGATACAGATATAAACAGCTTAAAAGCTATATTTACACATGCCGTAACACAGACACACACACACACATACACACATATATGCCACTATTATACTATAGCCTATGCATTCCAGTGCAAACACGTGAGCGAGCTTTGCCGGCGAAAAGCTCAGCGCAGTTCAGGTAAAATGGGCCGACACCGACTGAACACAGCAATGTGCCTTGGCAAGCGAAATCAATAGTTGGGAACAGAACGCAGCAGTAGAAGGGGAGGGGGGAGGTGGGGTGGGGTGGGGAGGTCGAGCTCTAATAATTGCCACACTATCAAAAATATGTTCAAATATGCAATATCAACTGCAATAAAAATAATTACTACTCTGACGTAAAATCAATATATTCTGATACAATTGCAGAGGGTATTCGAAATGTGAGCATTATTTGTTATGGAAATATATTTATATAATTTATTATTGTTTACAATATATTTATTTAATATTTGCCAGAAATGACAATGAGATTTTACACTAATCTGTTTATTTTGCCAGAGAGTACATCAACTAGATACATCAAATATGAAATGTATTTGAGAATGAAATGTTTTTGTAAAAGTTCCTATCTAAGCTCCTATCTTGTATCTGAGATCGTTCCAATCATACGCCTAGACAAACAGATGTCGCTTGTTCTTCTCATTGTGAATAAATAATATTGTATTTACGTTAATTCGTTTCGAGGCAGATTTCAAGGACCTTAAGAGCTACATACCTCAAATTTGTCTACTTATTAACAGATCTCGTTTAAATTACATCTCTTGTCCTCTCTCGAACTTTTTGTTAGTTTTTAGATTATTTCAGTACCTTTTATAAATATATCTTTATGGTTTTTTAGTTGTAAAATTCACAAAATTTCTGTTGTTGAATAATATTTTCTGTATGTCATGCTAAATAAAAATCAATGAATGGGCAAATGCCTTCCTTTCTAATAACTAGATGTTGGAAATATCACAATTATTGCCTGAACTGGACTGTAATTACATACGTTTGCATAAATGCATGTTATAAGATACAATCAACTTTAAGATTCTAAGTTTCCTTTAAAATGATCGATAAATCAATAAAAACGATTTTGTCCGTTTTGCTTGAATCTCTATCAATTTGACTTAAATCCACAAATTTGATTCGAATCGTCTGTAGCTTATATATATATTATATACCTATGAATCGTGCGTTAAGCTAAAAAGAAAATGATCGTTTCTGATAATTCTCAAAATATTTAAGCAACTTTGTGAATAATTAGAAAATTTGCTAATATTCATTTTAGACAATTTATTTATTTTTTAAAATTATAAATCCTCCCTTCTTCCCTTTAAAAATCTCTACATAAATTGAAGTGGACTTTGCTCAAATGTTTTTCTCGCTTTTAAAGTTAGCAAAACTCCAAACTTTGTTTATTAGTGTATAAAATTCGCTTCACAAAAAGTACTTTAGTATTTTAGCCACGCCCACTTTTTCTAATAATAATAATAATAATCTATAACTTTCGATGCGATCCTTTTACAATCGTGCTCCCAATAATAAGAATATATCGCAATTCCTTAAATCACACTCGTACATTTTCATTTTGTTTTCATACCGCGAACAGAGTATTGCGCAGTCGGTATTGTCTTCTAAAATTGGTAATCTATTCGAATATGTTGAGTATTTATTGATAATTTAACATAAAATGGCTTACCAGACAGCAAATATTACATCTCAATCTAGCAGAGAGATCCTTTATACATGTAGCTATGCATGCAGGGTATCTGCAGGTCGGGCACTCTGCTCGGCTGTCGGCGGCTCTGCGGCGCTGCCGAGCTGCTGCCGCTGATAGTCGTCGCAGCGTATTGAAATACGCGTGCGCTTTTGATAGATGACCTACTTTGGCATTTGCATGGCCTACTGCACTTGGCCAAGTTTTTGTCTCGCTCTCGCAGCTGGCTGGCGGCCGCGGAGTGAGCGCAAGGCAGGTCAGCAATAATAATAAAGCAAATAAAAAACAAGCATAACAATTTTAAGACGCTTCGTTTTGTTTGCCACTTGATAAGCGATGTCAAATAACGAAAAACAACAAAATATTACTCATACGCAGCGTTGTGCTGTGCGCCGAGTTGTGATACTCTGAAACGAATTATTTGCACAATATGTAATTAGTTGGAATATTTAGATCATGGCAGCCATTAAAACATTGTAATAACAATTGCTGTCAAAAAAAAAAAAACACAGGCACACACACACACACACACGCAAACACTTTTAAAATAACTCCCATGTTTAACTGCAAAGGGCTTAACTTGAGTAGGAAATTCCAGGCCGAATTATGTTGATTCTTATTGGCTGATCACATATATATTGTATATATGTATGTGTGTATATGTATATGTATATGTGTATATGTATTCCTGATCCGCATAATAAGACGATTCGATGTAACTATGCACAGTTATGGGTTTTATGGAATTGGAGATGAATTCCTTTCGGTTATATCGGCGTCTGACTACAATATAGTATAGCTGGAATCATATTGTCTTCTATAATTGGAGCAATCGATCAAATATTTGAGTAAACAAATTTTTTAGCATATTCGGGTGCTGCCTCTTAAACCAGCTTTAACTAACTGGACTTGGCTGACTAAATAGATGTTTGGTAATAATATTTTGGCAAGCCAAATTGCATTGTCCAAGCTTTAGAGATAATCAGCCACACATGAGTCCTTTCAAGCATAATTCTGGAATATATATAATATATATAGTACATATATATTTAAAATAGATGTGGATAGATATATTACGTTGGATAGATATATGTTAGAATATGTAATATGTATTTTCCTTTTTTCTATGCTGCATCTTAACTTCTTGCTCTTAATTTAGAAATATTAATGGCAACGGGAGATATCCTCTCCAATACGTCGCACTTCTCACCAAATTATAGTATACCCTGCAATTGTATAAAAAAATAATGTAAATTTAGTAAATTAGCTGAAAATTGAACTAGTGTAGATATCGTTCTTGTCAATCCATATTAACACCCTGATTATCTATTCGAAATCAGAATGCAGATGCAATCGAACTAGTTTGTTATACCCTTTTATTCACATATTTATTAGGTGTACAGGGTATAGTATTTTAAAGAAAGTGCGTGTCTTGAATGAACAATGTTACGCAAAAGATCGTGCATGCGGCGCACATTTTGTTGTTTGCTTTTTATACCCTGTAGTCATTGACATTGATTAAAAGGGGGTATATTCAATTTGTGAAGATATATTTGTAATCAGGATGATTAAGCATGTAATGAAGTTATGGTTAGTTAAAATTTGATATTAATAATTATAAATACCTTCCCTAAATTGATAAATGTGGGATTTTTCGTATCATACCATATATAATATACTAAATTTTGATCAGATTTTCCTCGATCATTTATTTTTCTATAGTGTCAGGCTTAAGAAATTAAGTATAAAACTCGCTGCAGAGTATCTCCTAGTCTGGCACTGTAGACTGGCGCACTTTTGTTTTTTTAATAAACAACCTCCAAAAATATCACGCACAATCAGAAAGAGTGATAAAGCGGGCGACGGCGGGCAGCGTGAAGAGACATTTAAGAGCGTAACAATGTGCGTGAGCTTCTGTCAATGTGAGGGTGTGTGTGCGTGTGTGTGTGTGTGTGCGCGCGAGGTATTTTCGGTGTATTTTGTTGGGTTAGGTTCATTGAATAGATGTGAGTGTGTGTGTGTGTGTGTGTGTGTGTGTGTGTGTGTGTGTGTAAAGTGCGTGCGAGGCGTGAGTTGTGTCTGTTTTGTATATTTGTGTTTTTTTTTGCCTATTATATATAAATGTATATGTGTGTGTGTGTGCTCACCGAAGCGTCGCCGTGTGGGAATCTCTCGTTGTGGTTTGTGTGTTGCTCAAGGCAAAGCAACAAAGAAACAAGAAAGAACAGCTAACATATGTAAGGCGCAGATTGAATACCCTTACTCTGAATAGCCAAACAGCGGGCTTATGTAGAAATTATTGTTCGGCAAAATATTCTTGTGGAATGCAGCCAGATATTTTCTTAAATTAAATTAACTTATTTTCCGATCTATTGCCATATGACAGAGTAGGGCTATTCCCATATGCTACGCCAAGTATAATCAAAATATCTTCAAAAACCTATGATACCCTTTGCTAGAGTATAAAAGCTTTCAGTGCTCGTATGCCACTCCCCCTCTCTACGCATGGCGCTACGCAACTAACATAAGCCCATGTATATGTGCGTATGTATGTATGTATGTGTGCATGTAAGCTTACGCAGAGTGCAAGAGTAAATGAGACAGCGCGACATTTGTAAGTATCTTTAGCTTTTTTTTTTCATTTTCGTTTTCGTTTTCATTATTTCGTGTTGGTTTTGTTTTTGTTTCTGTGTCGATTGCGTTGTTGAATATTTCCACTTTGTTTATATAATTTTAATCAAAAAAAAAAGAAGAAGAAGAAAAAAACATACATTCATACATTTTTATTTGAGTGTGTGTGTGTGTGTGTGTGTGTGTGTGTGTGTACGTGTGTACGTGTGTACGTTAAAAGCTTCAACGTTTTGAATAAAGTAGGTTAGTGGGTCACCATATCTAACAACGGGCCAGCAACAACAACAACAACAACAACAACAACTACAACAACTGTGCCAACGTCGGCAGCGACGTCAGCGTTTTCAGCAGCCAGACGAAGCAAATTTTCATTTATTTGTTAGTCTTATTTTGTATATATATTTATATATTTTAGTTTTTTTTTTGTCTTGTCTTTTTTGCTTCTTAGAGATTTAAAGTTGCACCGTAATAACAATTTTGGCTGTTGACTAGTTTCGTTTTTTGTCTTTATTTTGCGTATACCCTGTACTATTGAAAATATATTGAAAGTTGGGTTTCAAATGTTCGAAATGAGTTTCTTATAGATAAGAGTTTAATCGAACTCCTTTACTTGGCAATATGCTCAGAGTACAGGAGCTAGATACATCAAATTAAGTTTGTTTAAACGGTTTCAGGATGTGAAATCACGTCTTATTTTATTGCTAGTTCTTTAGCTTAGTCAGCTTTGGACTATAGTCTATATCTCATATCTTAAAGATATAAGATCTTTGGGCAATTGAGTATTGTTGCGCGATCGACGGATAAAGGAAAAGTTTAGGGAATCCTTTATCCTTATGGCCGTTATTGTCTAGCATGTAGTTACATAAAACATAAGATTACCATTGTAATTTCCTTTGTTAACTAAGGACTAATATGCATGCCCTTCATGCCTACTTTGAGAGGGTATTATAAGGAGCTCTGTATATAGACTGATATATATTAACAGCCTAGTCGAAATGTATGTACATAAGTCTGTTTGGCGGGATGTTTTTATGTTTCTACTAATCTCCAAGTTCTAAAGACTATAATTGACGTAAGAATAATTGGTCGAAAATGAAGTTATTCCATGAAAAACTTTTCTGTTTTCCTGATAAGACTATCTTACCAATAGATAATACACATCCGAGTCGCACGGCAACTTTTGTTTGCCTCTATATACATATATTTTATATAACAAAGGACAGTTTTTTTACCATTGTTAATTTATAGATTTCAACATTATATACCATAATTATTGAAAAGAGCTGCAAAAAAAAAACATCAAGAAAAGTTACATGTGGAACAAAAGTAAAGAGGATATGCATGATATACAAACATACAGATATATGTTGAATAGCTCTCGTTAGCTGGTTTTTTTGTACGAAGCAAATATACTCGACTTTGTAAAATTGTAGTGTATTGAGACAATGTAAGAAGCGTTTGTAGGCCGGGTCGCTCTGCCCACCAGAAAAGCTGTTTTTAGAATTAAGTAATAACAAATATAAATGCGAATTTGTTGTGCAATGTGTAAATATGTTGGCGGCAAATATAAATAAATATATAGGCAATCATTTTTATTATCTTAATCTTTTAAAAAACCAACTCATTTTGGGCCATAAAACAGTTTTTACTGTTACTTTAAACTAAAGAACTGAGTCTGACTAAAGGACAGAGAAATATTTTTTTTAATTAAGTCGCCGAGTCGCTGTGGGATTCCACAGCATGTCCAGCGAGAAATGCACGAAATGACTTGGCGCCCGCCCCCCCTTGACAACCCTTGACACCCCCTGCTCCCTGCCTCTGCTGCCACCCAACAGCAAGCGCCTGCTAGCCTGCCATTATTATGCATTTCTCCTGCCAGCTGATAGCAGCTCATTTGTCTATGCGCATACGGGCACACTGGCTCAGCCAACCAACCAAGCAGCCACCCAACCACCCAACCACCCAACCACCCAGCCACCGCCCACGCAGCCACCCCGCAACTGTAACTGTTCCCGCGCGCTCGACCAACTAAAACGCGCATTGCATTTTAAGCACTCAGCGTCGCTGGAACTACACCCCTACAGCTGCCTCCTCTCTTTGCCCCCCCCCCCCCCCTCGCCCCTCACCATGGCACCGCCAACGCTGCTGCAATTGTTTTTGTGGCCTCGTGACCTAGTTTCGAGCCTCGTCAACTGCAACGACGACGCGTCGCAGCGCCGCCGACGCTGACGGCGTTGTCTCTGCTGACGAGCGCGTCAGACGCTTAAATGAATTGCTGCAGTCGTGCATTTGCTTTTGTGTGTGTGTGCGTGTGTGTGTGTATGTGTGTGTGCTTTGCAAAAAAAAAAAATATATCAAAAAGGGAAAAATATAATAAATACTGAGTATAATACTGATATACAGAAGCGGACGAGAGAGTGCAGGACAGAGAGAGAGAGAGAGAGGGAGAGAGAGAAGAGAAAGAAAATGAAATATTTATCGCGATTGCGTTGAATTAGTCAACAATTATCATATGGCGAGAATTATGTAGGTCGGAGGTTGCGGAGGTGTGAAAATACGCTGAAATTTAATGGAAAACAAAGAGGAATTGTTTTTTTTCAAAAAAATGTAAAATATACCTGATCTGCGCCTGATTTACAAAAAGCAACATTCCCCATCTTATCGCGATGCGTTTCTAGAGAATGACGAGATGCGCGGACAGATGTGTAGCTAGATCGAATCGGACTATAGATGTTGATCAACAATGGAAATACATTATATGGACAAAGAAGAAATTAAATCCAACGACACATATTTCAAAAAAATAATAAATTCACCACAGTGTGAAGTTATGTAAACAGCTTATCATTCCCTATTTTAAATAATTAACATTTCTCCAATAAAATCTGTTTCGAACTCTGTTATCATAACAGCTTGATTTAAAGCATTAACATTTATGCATCAAATCTGTGTCAAGCGCTGTTTACTTAACAGCTAGATGTTATGTTAACGTATCTGATGCAAATGTTACATTGCAGGCTCATGTATTTAATATATATATGTATAAAAGGATCGCAATTGTGTGTGTGTGTGTGTGTGTGTGTGAATGTATGTATGAATGTGCATATGTAAGGCCGAAATTATGTTACGGCATAAGCAAATCGCGAAGCAAAACACGAAGAAGAACTGTTATAGTAATTTTGGTCACAGATCGCGAAATAAAAACAAAGTGAAACATAAAAAACAATAACAATAAAAAGCACGAGACAATCAAAAGTGCGAGTGCTGCAGAAAACGGAGGCCGCACCTGTTACGATTACGCTATGGACAGACGGAAAATGGCAAATCGAGCTATCGAAAATGTTGATGCGTCGATCTACAAAAGCAGTAAATGCATGTGTGTGTGTGTACATATGTATGTATGTGTACATATTTGATTTGTGTGTGGCCTGTGCCCATTTACGTGAGTTTTGTTGTTGTGCCTGGCCCCAATTGCAACGAGTACTTATAAATAATATGCACACATGCATGTTTGCATATTAATATGAATATATAAGAAATTTAAATATTGTATAATTTATATGCGTTAATTAATTTAATTAGCTGCAACAAAATAAATGCGAGTCGTGGGGCGGGGCAACGAGGGGGACTGCTGCTGTGAGTCAAAATGCAATTTATTGCGCATCGCTCAGAATTGCACTCTATATTTGTATACTCACACACATGCATGCACACACACGCGCACACAAACGTACTCGTTAAACTGACCTCCTCGCTAAGGCAACGACGACGACGACGACGGCGACGGCGAATTGCGGTTGAAACCGTCCCTGGGCGAGTATCTCTCGCTGTATACACCGTTTGCATGTATGTGTGTGTGTGTGCGACGCGCGCACAAAAGTGTGTCAAGGTTTTTTGAATAATATGTTGTGCAGCGTTAACGTTTACGAACAGAAGCGACGTCAGCGTCGACAGCGTCAGCAGCAGCAACAGCAGCAGCAGCACACCTCCTACCTCCCCCCGCCCACAGACGGTATACATCAAGCAAGCTTTTGATTTGTTGCTGTTGTAATCGCATAGCCCGTGCTGTTTGTTGCGCTCTCTTTTGTTCGTAGCTTCTGTGCTCTTTGTGTTTGTGCGGGCCGCACAACTCATTTAAGTCGTCTCATCGCTTTATTAAATTAAATATATGTATATATGCACATAGGTGTATGCATTCATCTGTATAATATACCCTGTATGCACATATAATGGGTATTACACTAAGCTAATGGCTCGCTTGCACAGGTGAAATAATGTCGTTTCTTATTTGTGTGTCGAAAATCAAAAGTTGATCAAAATATACCGTTATGATAGGACTTTAACGGAATACCATAAACATTCTTTCTCCCAATTCTCGCGTTCCTCGAGTTCGCAAATACCAAGTTTAGTTTCTGGAAGCTTTAATCTAATCTAAACTAACGATCACAGCATTTGGCAGAAGAAGACATCTTTGACCACAAAAAAGTAGATTATTTTTTTCTAATCAGCATTAAAAAGCGCGTCAGTCGTTCCAATTGGGAAGTTATAAGAGCTACGGCAAAAAGTGAAAAACATCTGACACAAATTTTAAGTAAAATATCCTGGACAAAAATCAATTGAGGTAGCTGTGCTTTTCTGACAGGGTATCTTCCAGTCGAGTATTATCAATGTGCTCATAGTTCATATATTTATATTGATTTAATTGTGCATTGTAAGCATTTTGTAATTCTCTGTTCATCAAATTAACAAAGGTACGTGGGTTTTCCGTTATTGTAGCTATTGTCAATTGAAACTTGTATTATTAATACAAATTGCAATATTGCGATATTTCCTAGTCACAATTCAAAAGTTACAAATGCAATAAGAATTAAAAATAGAATTTCATTACAAAAAACAATCAGATTATCTCTGACTTAATCACTTTTTACAGTGTTAACAGAGCATTAGGTAGTTGTATACACCCCACTCTCTTTTTTTCTACTCTGTTTTTTATTAATTCAATTTTGCGACTTTTGTGCTTAAGTTTTAGGGCAACTTCTGACAATCAAGCAAATTCTGACATCTTTTGTTGTTATTATTGTTGGCTTATAAAAAAAAAGGCAGAGATTAGCAACAGCCAAAGTCTGATAAAAACAATTGGGTTAATGGGTCACTTGTTGAGTGGAAAAGTGTGAGGTAGGTTCGACTGATATTTGCGAAATCAGTTAAGACTGAAAAGACAACTTAGAGCCAGATGCTCAAGTAGAGCATACTTTCGAGCATGCCCTGGAGAAACTGGGCAAGCCATGTAGGGTATTGGCAGGTGTACATTTTCATACTGACACTAAACAGCCTACCAGCCTGCTTACTTAATTTGATTATTTGGGGTACAAAGATACATGTGCTTAGAAACAGATGTACGAATGTTAACAGAATCTAAGAACAGATGCGTTCGCTTAAATTTCCCATTGACCCATTAACATGGAAAGCATAGGCATGGCAAAAGGCAGCCAATCAAAACGGAGTCAAGTTTGAGCCTATCCTAAGGTATTTTTTGTTGCTCTGCCAGACGCCCCGCAGGCCGCACGCCACGCTCACGCACAGTTTGAGTATTTTATCGTCGTCAGCTTGGATCAACATGGCAACAGTTTTGCATTACAATACATACACAGCATTAAGCATTGGCAGCATTAGCATTACGCTCTCTTCTGACTGCTGCCCAGCTATTAGCACATACGTTGAGTGTCTCTCGCATGAGCCTAAGCATAAAAACGTAATGAAACGAAATCGAAATTAATCTCTCTAACATAGACCTGAATATGTGTGTACATATGTATGTGTACAGCAGCAAATGTAGGTCAGCTGTGGCAGCGAACGCCAGCAGAGACTGCGGTGTCACACACACACACGCATACACACACACACCGCGCTACACTTTCACTTATTACATTATTAAACGATGCCAGGCAAGCGCAAGCGTCAGGCCCCAAAAAGCGCACCCCGGCGGCAGAGCTGCGGCGGCAGCCGAGCAACGAGCCAACTGCGGCAGCGTAAGCGAGAGTGCTCGGCATGCTGTTGTCTTGCCTCTCGCCGCGCTCCATTTCCGACAATGGGCGACGCCGAAGCATGTGGGCGAAAACTTGTTTGTGCGCTCTCATTTATTTCGCCACTCAGCTGCTGCTGTCCAAGTTGGCGTCGACGTCAACGTCGCCGTCGACGGCGCTGTCGATTATTTCATACTGAAAGCAAAAGTGATCAACGTTGAGAGAGCAAGCAAACTAGCAAGCGTTTTGGCGGTCTCTCCTAACGCTTGTGCTTGTGTATGTGTGTGTGTATTGGTTTATGGTGTTGCTACCGCTTGCATTCGCTGCCGTTGCAGCAGTGTCGCGTCAGTCTATACTTCAAACGTCCCCCGCTTCGTTGCCAACCAGCGTGTGTAAACCGGCACGTCAATTAAGCTTGAGAAGCAGCGCAGCAGCGGCGTCGCCAAGCTAGGAAAAAATGTTACAAGGTTTCGTTTCAGGTTAAGACGAGTTTTTGGTTTTTTTAAAAATGTTTTTGGGTTTTTATTGCCATTTGTTGCTGCTTGTTGTTGTTGTTGTTGTTGTTAGTTTTGTGGTTTGAGTTTTGAGCACACACTGTATGTATGTGTGTGCACATACATACATACACACGCTGCTGCTTGTGGATATATGCATGTACGTATGAGTGTGTATGTATATATATGTATATGCATGAAACATTTTGTGTTTTCTAAATTTAGCTGCTGCTTGTAATTTTGCTGGTGTCGTCGCTGTGTGTTTGTGTGTGTGTTTGTTTTTTTTTTCTGCTTTGTTTTTTCTTTCTCAGCGATACTTTAACGATAACGATAATGATGTTGATCGTGTTGATGATGATGAAGACGCGCGCCCGCTGTCAAATAAGTGACCTGCCTCATTTGAAATTTGTTTGTGGCAGATACTGAGCAGGATGCATTGAGCGCAAAGCTACAAAAATATGTAACTGTAATGCATGAGCACCAGATAATGGAGAAATTAACCGTATGCTATGTGATCCTCAATGAGATAATGGGGTTAGTGGGAAATATGTTAATATTTAAAACTTCCTTTTTGCTTGTATTTCAAATATCCCAGGACTTTAAATATTTATTGATCCCATAGGGAATAAACACGCAAAGTTATTGGGAAAATTTACGATTTTTAAAACTTCCTTTCTGCTGAGATATCAAATATCCCAGGACTTTAAATTTATATTGATACGAAAGGGAATAGGGAAATTTCTTTTAGATGCTTGACATTTCCCTTTAACCTTAAAGCTTTATAAATACTTGGAATTTTGGGTTATTTTTCCTAGTATCAATTTTTTAGAAGAAAACTTTTCATCAAAGTACTCAAAAAATAATTCGATTGCATATTTACAAACAGATGGCATTACGCATAAGGTAATTCTTATTATAATCTAGAGATAACCCCAATAGGAACAATCTCTCTAAAAATTTGTTTCTGTTTGATGAAAAACTTTTGTTTTTGAGACATTTTCTAAAATGAGCTTTGGTATTTTTCTCGCATGCATTTAAAGGATATGTCGTTGATTGAATATATATATATATATATATATATATATACTTTATATATATGCAATCGGAACAATAACACAATTCTCTTGTCTGCTTTTCAAATTATATCAATATATAATATTTGTATTAATTATTTTGTGGTTTGTCGCAAGCTGGCTCAAATTCCACAAATTCTTGTCCATATATTCTGGGATTGGGACTTACCGCAAATCATGCCGACACACATATGTATCTCAACAGGCATATTTGGGGTTTTTTTTTCCATTTTACAAGCGTTTGCAGTCCCAACTCGCGATTGACAAACAACTGTCGAAATAGTCTTGTGCATGCGCACGAGTCAAAGGTAACAGCCGAAAAAAAATGAAAAGTAAATAAATACAAAAACACAAGTAAAACGAATTGACCGACTGCGCCGTACTCTGTTTGGCAGTGTAATTGATAGTTCGTTAGTTGAAGACTTGAAAGAGAAAAGAGATGGATTTGAGGGAAGAGATATTTCGGCTTATGGGTGTAGATCGCAAGTCTGTGGAGTGGGCGGGGTCAAAGTGATTTGAGAGGGAAGCTTGTGCTCTTAGAAAAAGTAAGAAAATGGAGGAAAAGGAGGTTGCAAATGTGCGAATAGACTTTTTGCCGCTGATAAAGATAGGGAACAAGATGTTGGGCACGCATTCTAAAATGTTACAAGATTCCTTTCAATTAAGATATGCCCTCTTTACACACATTTACGCGGTAAACGCAAATAGGCAACGGCTCCAAAGAGAGATCTTTTCGGGCACCCAAAAGAAATTGGGTTCTCAGCTTTGGCTTAAAGGCAGGCAAAACGGGCGAAACGGGCGAAACAGGCAAAACGGGCAACAGGCAACAGTTAGCGAGGCATTTGCCAATGCCAGAAGCGAACTCAGAGTCGAAGTCGAAGTCGGAGTCGGAGTCGGAGTTGAAGAGGCCGCATTGGGCTTTAAACCTAGTGGCCTGGCTAAAAGGTATTTCTTGCTGCCAAAAACTGAAAAACCTGTTTTTGCATGTGTTTTTTTTCTTCGTCTTTTTTCTTAATCAACTGAACGTGCGAGTAAAGCTTGCCCGAGTGTGTGTGTGTGTGTGTGTGTGTGTGTAGGCTTGGGTGATTGCCACACACAGAAAACGCATTGTGCTTTGTCATTACTTGCCTTGGCCATATGGAAAAGCTCCCTCTCTCTCTCTCGCCCCCTCTCCCTCTCTCGCTCTCTCTCTCTCTCTCTCTCTCTCTCTCTCTCTCTCTCTCTCTCTCTGTTCATTTTGTGTTACGGTCACGAACAAATTTGTGGAAGGAAATGAAAATTAACTTTAAGTCTGCGCTGTTGTTTTTGGTTTTGTGTCAGACTCGTAGAAGAAGAAGAGGAGGAGGAAGAAGAAGTAGAAGAAGAGGAAGATCCAATGGGGCGCACTGGAAATGTTGTAATTCCCAACTGCAAACGTGTTTCAGCAAAGATTACAACAACAACAATCGAAATACTTTGAAAATTATTCACGTGCATCTGTTTCTGTTTTTTTTATTTACTCTCTCCTTTAACATATTGAAATATTGTTTTTCTCTCTCTCTCTCTCTCTCCCTCTCTTGTTTTTTTAATATATTAACTGCATTTTATTCCGTTGCGCGGGGTAATTCCAAGTCTCCGCCTCAACACAAAATGTGGCAATGTTTTGCTTTGTACTCTGAACCCATTGAAAATGGCTAAAAAAAAGGGGGCATTTATGCAACAGGCATACCCCATCAAGGGTATATATATATATACATTCCCAGGCATCATCAATATCCACTACGATAAGAGTTTGAGGAATCGAAATTCTTAAAAGGAATAAGTAGATAAGTTCATATGCATATTTGAGCAGAATTAAGGATATTCCCCAGTCGAGTTTAGGGTATGTGCTAGTCTGCTACTGCCCACTGGCGGCTTTTTATGTTTTGCCGCTGAGAAGACGTTGCATATTAATGGACATCGTTCCAGCCTGATCGACTTCTTTGGGTTCCGTTCGTTTGGTTAAGGAATTGAGTTTTGCGGCAATGTGGAATGCGCAGCCGGGTGAAAGTTTGCTTTTTTATGCTCCTTTCAACGTCGGCATTGACTTATGTAATTCTTCGTTTTTAAACGAAATAACATACCCTCTACAAATTGAAACAAGCAGAGAATGTCGCTTTGATGTGCTATTGATCGAGGCAAGGAGTTGTTTATCTTTTAATGCGAAAAAGCCTTCACTGAAGTCTTTATGTGTTTTGCCTGGATATATGTATGCCAGATCGAACACTATATATCATATATATCTATCTATCTGTCAATGTGTACCAAAGCGAGGAGAAGCTTTGCTAATGGCAACTTCAACATAGCTGTGCACAGGGTATCTGCTAGTCGTGCTGGTTGGTCTGTGGCACTCATGATGCGGGTTTTATCATATATGTGTCTCATACCTGGCGCATCCTTCTCTGGAGTCTGTTGTTTAATGTGTTAATAAGAGGACTGCAGACGGCATGTTACGTATACGCCGAGTAAACGGGGTCAGATTGCGGCATATGTGAGCGAATGCAACAAAATGCTGCCATTCAAATTGTAAAAAATCTTAAAACAAGCAGAGAATAGAAGAAGAAACATAAAACAAGAGATTGTTTAAATAAGTTTTTAATTAAATTAAGAAATCAAATAGAAGTATATTGAGAATAAATTTGGTAAAAATAATTAAAATAAAATAAATAATAAATAATTAAAAAAATAACTAGAATAATAATACATTAAAAAATAAATAAGAGAATATATAAATAACATAATATGACGTTTAAAAAATATAAATTAAATAATAAAATGAGGATAAATATACAAAAAAATAAATAAAATATATAATAAAGTATGCAATGAGGATATATATAAAAAATAAAATAAAATAAAAAATACAATATTATAAATTAGCCAAATATATGTGCATATGCACACAATATATATATATAAAAAAAAGCGAGAGAAATAGGAAACAAAAACACGTCATATTAAAACTGTGTCATGAACAAATGCAACAACAGAAACCCACAAATAATTGAGAGCACAGAGGAGACGAGCAAACACACACACACAACAATGAAATATAAGAAAAAGAAACAACAACGAAAAACAAAAAAAAAAAAAAGAAACTGAGCGCAGCCGCCGACGAGAGTTGGCAGCACGAGGGAAATATACAGAGACTTGAAGAATGAAAAAGCAAAACTCCAAAATATGTAGTTGGCACTTGAGTAAATGAAGTAAAAAGTTGTTACCAATTACAAAACAGAAGCAGCTTTAACGCAAAGCTTAGCGCTTTCATAATATTGGTAGCTTTAACGGTGCTATATCCGATAGAATGAGTCGACCCGACCGTCGTCTACAGTGGCCCAAAAGCTGTGTCAAAAAGTTTCACTTTCGCTTTCAGCGCAGTTTGAATTTTAATGCAGTGTTAACCACAACAACAACAACAACAACAGCAACAACAACAACAACAACAGCAGCAAAAAGGGGGGCACTAAGTCAAGCCAAGCAAAGCAAAGCAAGAAGCTCGCATAAAAATGAGAGCGCGAGCTCGCGCGCATTGAAAGTGAAACTGGCTCCCACTCACACACACACATACTCATACACATATACGTAAACATACACAAGTGGCGCATACGTAATATCGCAATGTGCCCGATGAGAGCGAGAGTAAAGCGCTGCCTGCGCCAACTGCGCTGTCGCTGCAAGCAGCAGCAGTGGCAGCAGCAGCAGCAGTGGCAGCGGCAGCAGCGCTTTAGTGTATGGCGGGTATCCTCGCCGTTTGCTTGGGTTTAGTCAATCGAGATACGTGGTTGATGTTGGTCGTGTTTTTCGCATAGCAAAATAACCTACATATAAAAAGAAAAAAAATTATAATTCATATACATAGTATATGTTACATATGCCAAACAACAACATCGAGTGTGCTTGTTGACGACAAATGTGTGTGTGCGTGTGTGTACAGAAATCACAATAGTATTGCGCTTGCATTTGGCCCAAATGACAACACAACAACAGCAACAGCAACAACAACAACAACAACAACAACAACAGCAACAACATTGAATCTAGCAATTCATCAATACATCAATAATACGAATAATAACAAAACAAAATATTGCATACGCTTCTCTTACCTCTTTCCACGGCATTTCGCACCCACAGCAGGAACAGCCCAAGGATTATGTTCTCTCTGCTCTGGTGCGTTGTGTCTGTTCGCTGAGAAAGTAGGAGTGGGAGAGCAATGCAACATTTTTGTTGTCTAAAATGCAAAACAAGAAGCCAGCCAAATGAATAAATTATAAAACTGTGCAACCCAAACCGATAAGCAGTGTTGAAAAACGCACCAAACAAAATACTACAATAGAAAATACCAACGCTTAATTAAACCAAGTTTAAAACGGATACAATTCTCTCTTAACAACAAAGCAGCACAAGTTCTACAAAGTATACAAATATTAGTTGAAAAGCCCTACCTCCTTACCAGGCGACAAATATACCCTATTTTACGTGCATATATCTTCACACTCACCTCGTAAAAGTACCTGCAAAAAAAAAACACAAGTTAATTTTAAATAAATTTCCACAAAAATCTACAAGTGAAATCTATATATAGATATATATAAAAAAAAATATTTTTAAAAATTTATAAAGTTCTAAAACAAGCTACAACAAAATAACAATCAATTCAAATCAATTAAATTAATTACACAGATATTCAAATTTCATAACTTTAAAAATAAAAAAATTCATAAAAATGCTAAAAAATTAATTTGTGCTGCTGAAAATGTTACTTATAAAAATGCATCAACAGTTAATCGCAAGGGCCAGACCACCGTATGTTAACAAACATAACAGCAACAATATGCAAAAATATAAATAGAAAAAAAAAAAAAAAAAAACTAAAACTCAAATTGTTATCAAATAACAAATGTGAACAAAAGAATATAAACAAAGCTAAATATTAAATCAAATAAAAGGGCAACAAATTATTGCCACCGTCCAATCTAACAAACACAACAACAAGAACAAGTTACAGCAACAGCTCGGTCTCTAAGTTAAAATTCAATGAAATGTTATTAGAAATGGATCCACAACAGGCGACTGTACAGTTTATATCGTCGCTGAATCTGTCGCCGTTTAGCATGCAGCTCGACCAGCAGCAGCCCGCGAGTCCAGCGCAGAGCAACACCAACAACAACAATAACAGTGGCAATAACAGCGGCAATAACAGTGGCAATAACAGCAGCAGCAACAACAACAACGATAACGATACAAACGCTTTGAGCAATTCCGATAACGATTACAGCGCCTACACGCTGCAATTGGGCAATCATCAGCAGCAACAGCAACAACAACAACATCACACGCATCACCAGCAACAACAACAACAACAACATTACCAACAACAACAACAACAGCAGCAGCAACAACAACAGAATATTGCCAGCAACAATACGAATGCCGCGAACCAATTCAACGCCTCCTCTTACTCCTATATATACAATTTCGATTCACAGTATATATTTCCGACAGGGTATCAGGAAACGAACTCATCTCATTCGCAGCAAAGCGGCAATGGAGCTGGCAACGCGGCGGCTGGCAACTCTGGCCAGCTGCTGAACGGCGGCAGCGGCGCTGCGGGCAACGGTTATATGCTGCTGCCGCCGGGCGCTGGCGGCGCCTCGGTTGCGCACATGTCCGGCAGCGTGGGCGGCAGCGGTGCGTCGGGCGGCGCTGGCGGTGCGAACGGCGCTGGTGGGGGGCATCATGGCGGGACGAGCGCCAGCTCTGGCGGCGGCGAGGCCATCGACTTTAAGCACCTGTTCGAGGAGCTGTGCCCCGTCTGCGGCGACAAGGTGAGCGGCTATCATTACGGCCTGCTCACGTGCGAGTCCTGCAAGGGCTTCTTCAAGCGCACCGTTCAGAACAAAAAGGTCTACACTTGCGTTGCGGAGCGCTCCTGCCACATCGATAAGACGCAGCGCAAACGTTGTCCATATTGTCGATTCCAAAAGTGCCTGGAGGTGGGCATGAAACTAGAAGGTAGGTCAACAATATCATATTATTTCCTGGCTTTTTCATATTCAAAACTTCTTTGAAGTTCTCAATGGAATATATTCATTCAAGGATTCTTTCAAGGGTTTCTATATTGATCTATCAGTAAAATTTTTAATGGAATATCCTTTTTCAACGATTTTCATATCCAAAACTTCTCCAAAGTAAAATTTCTAATGTAATCTCCAGTTTCAAGGGTTTTCGTATCCAAAACTTCTTTAATGCAAAGTTCCTAAAGGAATCTTTTCTTTCAAGTGTTTTTATATACAAAACTTTTTTAAAGCAAAATCCCTCATGGAATTTAGTTCTATTCGATATATAGAACCCATTTTATTTTCATTTTCAGCGAGTTTTTCATTTAAAACTTCATTCGTTAGTTAACATCTTTTAGGATGGCCTAACTTATTTTAAATTCCGTATATGAGTTAATTGAGGATCTGGAGGATCTGAAGGAGCAAGTGGGAAGAATGTCTTAAATTGGGGATTTACTTGGTTTGGTTCCTTGATCCCTGTGCAGTTTTTTCTATTGGGTTTTCCCAAATTTTCCCCTATTACTCGGCTTAACTTAAAATACCTTTAATTTAAGTACAACATGTCTTTCATTACATTTCCTGCAGTTCCTTGCAATGAGTTCCTCTTGCTTCACAATTTTACCCCACCAAATCTCAATTATTTGAAAATTAGCATTTCCCATAAACGGAACATATGTTAATATATACATATATAAATGTACTCAATATGGGGATACGACAGCTGCAAACGATTCGCGTACTTAAATCGATATTCGTTATTATTTATAAATGCGCACAAAATATGTAATTACATGAAAGAATCAATCCAGCCCAGTAAAGCTCAAGGGAAATTGATTTTCTTTGGTAATTGGAGCCTTTTCAAGTGTCACCCAAAACCCAAATGATGCGAATTCACAGATTTGAACTCAAATTTCGCTCCACTGTTCGCAATTTTGCGAGTGTTCTGTCGAATTATTATTTATATTTTCTGTATGAATTTCTGTTCTGACGTATTCCAGACCTATCCCAAGTTTCGCCAAACGGAAGGTAAATAAAATCGAATAAAACCCGAAAAAGTGCGAGCGAAACAAAAAGTTTGAGTTTTGTTTTTTTTTTTTTGTATTTCGCTCTGTCTGTGGTTTCCTCTCACAATCCAAAGTTTGCTCAGTAACGGCTTTAATTTATTCTCTCTCTCTCTCGGTCTTGCTCTCTTTTCGCCCGCTGCTTGTGGGATATGTTCTTTAATCTCGTTTCGGTTGTTGTTTTTGCGTTTTTCTGGTTAATTTTCAAAATAGAGTCCTATTTAGTAATAAAGTAAGCTAAACTGGCAGTGCACGACTAGCAGATACTCTGTTCTTTGACTTTGTTGCATGCACAATTTGGTTAGCAGCTGTGCTTATTCCCTGGACACTCCCTTTGTCAAAAATCGATACTTATCGATTATAATTAAGTCGAAGTGGGGTTATTTGATTTGCGTAGGGTATATCAGGGATTAAAGATATTTTAGTGTTATTATATAACATCTTGTCGAAGCAGACTAGATCGACTGCTTAGGAAACTCGGCCTCTTCTAGCCATCCTAGTTACCCATCCTCCATGGGTACAGGGTATACACTTGTAAGGCTAAAGGGCCGCATGATGAGCCATGCGAGCTGTAAAGCTTTCTAGCTGCTGAGCTTCTGCTTCTGCTGCTGTGAGCTGTGCCTCATCATTGAGATGAGTGTTCGCTTTAAGCTTTTGAATCATTCGCCGTTCTCTCTCGCTCGTCCCCCTTCCACTCTTTCTCTCTTCTGTGTGTGTGTGTGTGTGTGCGTATGCTCTTTTTGAGTTTTGTAATCTTTTAACACTTTGTACCCGTTGAAAATGCGTAAAAACGGGTAGCATGTGCGTGTGAATATTGATGTAACAGGCAGAAGAGAGGACGACTCGCTGTGGCGATCTTGCTCTAACCGTATGTCTGTATTAACCTATAGATCTATGTCGATTTCAGAAGGACGTTCTTTTAGGAGCTATTGGCACCTAATTTGGTATTTATATTTCTTTCAGCTTTTGGCTACCTTCCCCTTTTTACCCAAAATTAAAAAAATGATCTAAAGAAAACAGCGGCTGTCCTTCTTCTTCATAAAAGTACTTAGGCTCTTACTAATCATTTCTATGTTAGAGCCGATTCCGACATACATACATATATACGTACTGCCTGGGATTATGTAAAGTTTTGTTCCTGACGAATGCTTTAAAACTGAGAAACTTTGTATGGAAACAAGCTTAAATGGGTATCTTGTTAAAAATCAGGGATCGCAGGTGTGCGTTAAACATATCCTGGGAAAAATATAATGTACCCTAAAGGGTTAAAAATAAGTCATTTGAGAGATAAAATTCATAAAAATCGGACTATAAACAACGATTTTTATCAAACTGGCATTTACTTTGATATAAACTAATGAAAGAAGAAGCACAGCCACTGCAAAAATATACAGTTTATATTTAAGACGGAGCAAAGCCGACAACTCAAGCTGTCTGTCTGTGATGGCAACTCGACGCTAGCTACAGGGTATCTTCCAGTCATGCCTAGAGCGCATTTACTTGGTTTTAGTTTTCGCTCTATAATGTGCACGCCTATTTGGACATAGTGTGCGGCCTAAATGGGCCATGGCAGGGCCGACGGGCCAAGCAGCTGGCGGGAAGGGGCAACAATTGACAACAAACAGCCGTGAATTATTATGCAAAACACTTTTAGAGTATCGAGTGTGTAAAAGTGTGGAAATAATATGCGGGCAATCGGGCTGGGTCCAAACTGGGGCCCAAAATACACGTCTGTAAGTGAGAAATATTTAAGGTAAATTGTATGGGAGGGGGGGGGGGGGGAGCACTGAGGGGATTACAATCCATTTTAATATTTATCGTCATATATATTATTTTACTCCACATAACAATTTCTTTGAATAATTGGTTTTCGAGTGTCGGACGTCTTATATAAGACGAACCCATGTTTGTTTATAGCTTTCCCTAAGGTATTTCAACTTTGCTTAATTATATAATAATTATGTTCCCGACTCTATAAAGTATATACATTTTCGATCAGTGGAGAGTTATTCTGTCAGCTGGAGAGTTAGTGGAACACACTCTAGTATCGAAATATCTCAGTTTACATTTATGTTTTGGTTTAACATTTTTTACACTCTTTCACAGATTGATAATATTTATTCAAAAACACTCAAAAATGTGTATAATAATATGCATAGTATGTGTTACGTAATATTAAAGCCTTAAGACTTTAAAGAATTTCCATATTTGCTCAATTATTTTGTTTTGCATTTCTCTGTAAGTTAGGCTTGCAGTTAATTTGTTTATTATTTTGCACTGATCCCGCCAATCAATTAAAAATAATGATTCAGATTCACTAACTTTTCTTTATGAGTTTCATAATTATAGGAAAGGATCTTTAAAGTAACTTTGGCTAACACACGCCTGGGATTCGTGCTAAATTGAGTCCGGAAATCGCGAATTATTATTTATTTCATCATCAAATCCTCCATTTTGATCGATCGTTTTTATGCCGTTTAAAAAGCCTGCAAACTAACTGCGAATATTCGCCATGTTCAACCAGGAGAGCATAAAACAATGATTAGTTTGCATTAAAACCGAAAGTTAAACGCACAAAATATATTTATTTATGAGGTGGAAAATGTCTTCTTCAATGCGTAACACATTTCATGAAAAATTTATAGTGCTCCACAAGGGTACAAAAAAAAAAAAAGAATGTAGTCAAAAAATTGGTTTTGTTTTTCATTTGCCTTCTCTCCAAAGCACACAGCGAGAGGGCGGTGGGGGGGGGGGGGGGGGGGGGGGGGGGGGGGGAGGCAGCGCGCTTGCTCTCTCGCATTTATACACACATATTGCTCGCAAATAAGTTTATTTGTAACGTGCATATGTATGTAGTTAGGCGTATTGCCATCTCGTTTGCACATTGGCACGATTGGCCCATAGTGCCGTCTCTTGCGCTCATGACCTAGATTCCGCAGCGTGGCTGTGTGCGTGCACGTGATATATAAATGTAAACTGGCGTCTGTGTTTGTGCAATCAATGCAACATGTAGAGAGCGCTGCGCTGCGCCGCGCTGTGCTGTTTTGTACATGGGGCTGTCGTTGTGCACGTTTTCTGGCTTTTATTTTTATATTCTGTTCGCAGTAGGCAGAAGAGTATATTGGTTTGGTGATTTGCAACTTGTTGTGTATATATGCAGGTCATTTACTAGGTCAGGTTCATTAAATTGTATGGATAAGTTCTTTTGCTAACTCAATATCGATTGACACACATTTTTAGCATGTTTTGGCTTTTGGCATATAAAACATTAAGCAGCATACGTCGTGTATGTACGAATGGAAGTTTCGGCAATGCAAAGCTGAGTACAGGGTATGCCCTAGTCGTGACACTCAACTTGAGCACTCTGCTTTGTTAATACTCACTGAGTTATTTCGAACGTTTTTGCCAGTGTGGTCACTCGTTCCGTCCTTCCGTTTTTTTTTTTTGCTGCTGCTGCGCTGCCGCCTCTGCTAGCGCCAACGCCGACGTCGTCGCTATGACAACTCTGTCGTAATCTCTTGACGCTTTCGTCAGCGCAGCAGTAGCATTGAGCGCCTTCGCTGTGCTCTTCGCCAAGCGCAACGCTTTTAGCTTTGCTTTTCTGTTTTGTTTTTACTTAAATTTCAGCCCGGTTTGGCTCGGTGCCTACGTTTTGCCAAACTCGTCATGATAACTGCCGCTGCTGTAATCGAATGAGAGTGACTCACATGGGAACTTGTTGTTGTTGTTGCTGTTGCTTGAATTTTGTATATTATCTGTATGTGCGTCTTGGAAATACACCCTGTAACTGTTTCGGTTTGAACAGTTGAACACATGAGTACACTTACGAGTCTCTGAGCAAAGTGAAAAAGTGAATCAGATGAGCGAATTGCTAAACCCAGCTTAGACTTGGCTTTATGTAACTCGCGTCAGTCTCAAATATATTTGTGGGCTTATTGAATCTATATTTGGTTTATCAAGATTAAGCGCGTTGCCTTTTAAAACATACACACATGTAATTTTGACTGGTACGATCTTTCATAGTATACATTTGGTTAAAAGAACGCAACTCGAAGCAGTAGGTTGCGGGTTCGAATCTATGAAATGCCGGCTACAAGAACATTTATCATTTCACATTTATTTCATTATCAATTATACCATATAACTGTTGAAAATCGACTTATCCATGTAAAACCCAGAAGGAGGCAAGTCTAACACCATTTAGCATATTTCTCATTGATCAGGACAACAAACTGAGTCGATCAAGCCATGTCAGTCGGTATAAACTGAACTGAAACTTGGTATTTCATTGTCAAAATATAGATGAAAATTGATTATTGGACAGTTTTTTATGAATAGCTCAGAAACTTCCCCAAAATATGGTATGTAAGAGTTCGTATAGTATGCATACCAAAAATAGGAATGCTAGTTAATTTTATATTTCGCCCCGTTCCACTCAAATTTAAAGAATACTTCTTTTTGCATATGCATGAACTGAAAGTATCATAAAGATCGGACAATAAACACCGAAGCTGATCACAAATTAGAGTAGAATTGGCCCAGCTGCTGCTTCAATGTTTATAACGGTAACTCGCCGGTTTCTGGTTATCTACTAGTCGGGTCCTTCCGACTAGAACACTTGATGTAACTTTGCTATGTTGGAATAACTACCAGAATGTGGTGCTTAGTTTGATTCAAAGAGATTTTTAAAGATCTCAACTTCAATTAAATTCAACTTCATAGATTTTGAGAAAGTCCAGGCAACGCCAGCAAGAATATACATATATATTTATATAATATATTACTGTTGAATGTTGCCTACATTGATAAGTAATTAATTGAATTGCCTTAAGGACAATACAATTGCTATTACAATATTATAATGGATATCTCAGAAAGTCACGAATTTTCAACTTCATTATTAACGTTAGTTGTCCCAGCATTGATATCCTTCAACATCAGATAACCTAATAACCTTATACAAATGTCCTCTACGAAACACTCCTTAGAACCTGACTCAAACTAGGACAGCAACATGTATAAGTTATGTCCTATTCTATTTATTTATTTAGCTCAACCCCTCAGTTCCCTTGCGTGGTGGGAGTATGTTGATTATCTGTTCAACAAGCCTGGCATTCTTTTGGTTTCTGGAAGTACTTGGTAACATTTCTGGTTATATGGACCACGTTTGGTATACGCAATATTCACTTGTACAGTTACTTAAAATCAATCATACGACGTGTGTGCTTAATACAATTCTTTTTAATGGAGTGTATTTTAATGCTCTTTGGGGAAGTTTATATAACCTACAACTCATGAACCCAATTTCCGTTCGATGGTTCCTTCTGGGAACTTGATTTTCGATCGATTTTTTCTATGGGCTCGATAAAAGTTAAGGTATCAGCTGCCGTTTTAGTCTGTCTTGTAAAAATTACATTTAAATTTTATATTTCTCGTATTTCGCACGTATATACATATTTACACAGACCTGCCTTCACGAAGTACACGCAATCGAACTAACACTTCCATACACGCCTTTAAAGAAGAAGATATCCACAACTCGTGTAAACTCAACATAAATTGTCTTGGCCTAAGATGGTGCGGCCTTTGTAAGCACGCGTCCGCTAACCACACACAAGCACACACACATAGAGTAGGTCCGACGAGCAATAAGTAAGAGTGAGAGTGTGAGTGAGAGTTTATCATTGGAATGGGGAGAGGAGAGAGCGAGAGAGTTTCAATCGACGACAGCAACAACAACGCGCATGTTGTCCCAGTTTCACAAAACTGTCCTTGACCTACTCCATTCAACAAAATTGTCTAATGCGGCAAAGCCGTGAGTGCCGAGTGCCGAACGCCAGTGGCCATGTCTATGTGTATGTGCGTGTGAAAGAGTTGGTGAGCAAATGTCGTAATAGAAAGCTTTTCGAGTTGCCATGCAATGGCGGGCAATAGCGGCGGCCCATGACAGCCACAATACGCAAGCATAATGAGCGAGAGCGCACGAACGAGCACTCTCTCGTGTGTTTGGCCATGTGATGTTGTGCGCTCTGCGCTCTGCGCTCTGCACTCGTCGCTGTGACGCTGGCGTTGCGCTGGCAGCGACGTTGACGTTAAAGAGTACAAAGCGCCAATTTGTGTGCATTCGTTTGCTGCCTCAACACACATTTGTATGTATAGGTCTTACATACATATATATATATTCACACATATACAAACACGCGCGTTGATTATTTGTAAACAATACGCTTGACCTAAATTACAGTTACTTGTTTTGAGGAGAAACAAAAACCACTGCAATTTTGTTTTGTAGCAATGCATTTGAAATGCATATTTTATGGTCTCGTTCCTATGTGTCTGTGCGAGTGTGTGTGTATTTGTGTGTATATATATTCGAGTCCACGCGCATTAAAAAACAACGGCACTTGCCGGACAATTACCGCACCAAATGTCTCCTCTTATGCCCATTGAAAGGGCATCAAAACGTGCAACTAGCTAATCATGTAAATACTATAGAAATCGGTCGCATATTGAACAACTTTCTTGATTCTCAGGATATTCCCATTGAACATTCGGACTAAACTATCATAAGAGAGTTATTTAAGAGAACCACTTCCAAGCCCTTTCTGCTAGGGTATCTCACCATCGGCATGCCTTAGATACCTGTTCCTGCTTGTCATATTGTATATGGTTTTTGTTTTTGCACCTCTATTACCTCTTCTTGTCAAGTGCGCGACGCTGCTGCATCAGCCGCATTGGGGCCGCTGCATCTGTATTTGTGTCGTCTGTTTGTTTATGTTTCTGGGTGCACATCACTTCCCTCTCCTCCCCTCACACACACACACACACACACACACACTCCGCAGAGCGACGAACTTGGCGGCATTCTTACATTGTAGCTGTTGCCATACGAAACACATTTTCTAATGCATATGTATATAATTCTATATGCATATGTGTTTGTATTTAAACGACACAAAAACATATGCAAATACATATACATATATTCTCTTATATAGTAACAAACTAGAGAGTTGATTTGCTTGAAATATATGTTCCAATTATCTGTGGAAATAATGCGAAAATCCACACTATGCTAAATCCAAAAGTTTTGGATACTTTTTAATAAGATCCTGTTTAAGTTCAAAATGGGAAAGGGTAAACAAGGTTTATCACTCCGAAAAGAGAAGTTGTCGACGATTTGAGTCAATGCATCCGCCAGCGTGAGCGGCTATAGAGGTCAGAGGTCATAAGCTAGACAGCTCACAGCACTGCTCGTTATAATAGATCATAGCCCGATGTACGTAAGTTCGATTTTTATGCAAATTTAGGGTATATGGAAGATGTTACTTATGAAATATATATTTCCAAAAAATGAATTATATGATGCCCAAGACAATCTACTACGACATAGGTTGATAAAAGTAAAGCATAAATCATAATACAAATCGAATACTACATAAAATAAGATTGCTCTATGCACCGTATAAATGAGTGAGATCTTATCAATATTGGAATCGGGAAATATATCTCTAATATAATTTGATATGATATCTACATATTAGATATTAGGCTGTTATTTGCCCTCCTTGTGCGATGCAAGTTTCTCGCTTCGAATTGTAGAAATCACCCATTTCCTGCTCGTGAAAAAGTGAAATCCTTTCACTTCTAAAGTAATATTTCACAAAAAACGAGGTCTTCATTTTGCTACCCTTAAAGCCGAAAAATAAACTTTCGAGGGTTGGAATTTGCGGGAATTTGAAGCGTAGAATTTGCGAAAAGCGTGAAACATGTCTAAAATGAATTTCCGCAAGTTCTTTGAGAATGTGTAAGAAGCAGATCGGAATGCAAGAAAAAGTGCATGCAACCGTTTTTCACCTATTTTCCAAGGTTGCGGGTGGAATATGTTTTTAAGCTTGTATCGATGAACTCAGGGAATAAGTTTAAAGCTGACCCTTAAACCTTATCCTAAATCTTCCACTCAGAACGGGTGGATTTTTCGAGATATCACAAGACATCGCATTATAAATAGGTTTAAGTATATTTCCATGTAATATTAATCCCATATCCTTTCGTACTCGGTTTATTTGCAGCGGTTCGAGCGGATCGCATGCGCGGCGGTCGGAACAAGTTTGGACCCATGTACAAGCGGGATCGGGCGCGCAAGCTGCAGGTGATGCGTCAGCGGCAACTGGCGCTGCAGGCGCTGCGCAGTTCGATAGGCACGGACATAAAGCCGACGCCGCTGTCGCCGGGCTATCAGCAAGCATATCCAAATATGAATATTAAGCAGGAAATTCAAATACCTCAGGTGAGTGCATAAGTTGTTGAGGAGTCATGGGCATGGGCATGCAGCTAATGAATACCCTGTAATTTGCAGGTATCCTCACTCACGCAATCGCCGGACTCGTCGCCCAGCCCCATTGCGATCGCCTTGGGCCAGGTGAATGCAGGCGCGGGCGGTGTGATAGCCACGCCCCTGAATGCTGGCAATTTGAGCGGCGGCAACGGGAACGGCGGCAGCTCCTCGCTGGGCAATGGCAACAACAACACCAACAACAACAGCACAGGCAGCGGCAGCGGCGGCGGCGGCGGCAGTGGAGGAGGCAACAACGCCGGCGGCGGCGGCGGCGGAGGTGGAGGTGGCAGCAACAATCTCGCCGACGGCCTGCAACGCAACGGAAACAGTGGCAACAGCAACAGCAACAGCAGTTGCCACGAAACCGGACCTGGATCTCTGCAGAACACAGCCGAATCGAAATTGTGGTATTTACCTAGCCCCAGCATCCATTCATTAATGCCCAAAAGAACTGAACAATTACCAAGACTCGAATTGGCTTTCAAGCAGAAGAAAGCAGCAAGGATCTTAAAACGAATATATATCATTTATTAACTTTGTTCATACGAGCTGGAAAAGATAACTATATCTGCTCTTAGGGAGTTACTTGGGGGAATTACGAATGTCAAGAAGAAGAAACCAGCAAGGCTCATAAACTTAACAGATCTTGTTATCAGTGTTCATGCGAGCTGGAAAGGAGGTTCTCCTTTCTTTCAAATCTATTGCTTCTATTAGGGATTTACTTGGGGAAATTTGGAATAAGTGAAACTCGCAACTATTGTTGTTAAGACCAACAATATTTCCTTTACGTTCAAAGAATCCTTTTCCAGATATACAAAATAGGTGTTTCCTAGGGGTATTGTCATATAAAAATTAAATGCAAACTTTACAAGCGACATAGTCCTCCCCGTAAAGATCTCTTTTGAACATTTCGCATAATACATGATCTGATGATATATAAAAGTAGTCTTAACTTCTCTCTCTTTGGGAGTCAGCACGTATTTGGCTAAATCAATTGCAATTGCAAGAAATCTTCGTCTTTTTACTATTATATTTCTCTTTGTTCTCAAATTAAAGCTTTGATTCTGGCACACATCCATCGAGCACAGCCGATGCGCTCATCGAGCCACTGAGGTGAGTTGCAAGTGGCGAAAGCTGCGAGCGAAGCTTTAAGTACAGTTATTGATTTGCCAAACGTTATGTTATGTTTCTTAATTCACCTCCTTGCACTTTGTGCTCTCCTGCAGGGTCTCGCCGATGATACGTGAGTTTGTGCAATCGATCGACGATCGGGAATGGCAGACGCAGCTCTTTGCGCTGCTGCAGAAGCAGACGTACAACCAGGTGGAAGTGGATCTCTTTGAGTTAATGTGCAAAGTGCTGGATCAGAATCTGTTCTCGCAAGTGGACTGGGCAAGAAACACCGTCTTCTTTAAGGACCTCAAGGTATGCACCGCGCCCTCTCTTCCTGCTCTTCCTACCAAACATACAACACGCTAGCTTGTATTTATTTACTTACAACAACAACTACGAGCGCAGCCAGTCTAACAGCCACAACCAGTTTTAAAGCTAGGGGCCAAGTCTGCGGAGCATTATGTAAAACCAAAAAAAGCAACAATGCAGCGGCAGCGATCCGACCGCGACCGCTACTGCGACGCCGACTGCGACAGCGACTGCGATGTCGGGTACCCAAATCTGCATTGAATTTCGATTTCATTTGGCGTCTGACCTACTTAACAACCAAAGCTGAACCAGTCAGACGCAGACCAAGCGCCGATGACAACAACCGAGACGCGCCGCGTCGTCGACGTCGGCGTCGACGTTGCTCGTCAGTGACGCAACTAAGCGACGCTGCGCTCAGACAGCAGCAGAGCGTGTGTGTACGAGAGAGGGAGAGAGAGAGCGCGTGTTAAAATCAAGCTACACTCAGAAAAAAGCTTTGTCGTCGACACGTTTCAAATACCCTGTATTTAAGAGATGAAAGGAGACATTGATCCACTACAATTTATGCCTGTTTATATCCAGCCCCGTCTTAACATCTAGATATTGAGAATTATAAGAACTAAAGACATAAAATTGGGCATTTAGTTTCTTGTACGCAACAAGCAGATCATATTCATGTTTAATAACTGGTAACTCCTTCCGTTTCGCCTTAAACCAGATTCTCAGCAACGGATTGACTGATATCTGAGATTTGTTTGCGCTTAGCTTAGTCATCCTTTATTCACTTTGTGCATTCCTTTAACTTTTTGCAGGTGGACGATCAGATGAAGCTGCTTCAGCACTCGTGGTCGGACATGCTCGTGCTGGATCATCTGCATCATCGCATACACAACGGCCTGCCGGACGAGACGCAGCTGAATAACGGGCAGGTCTTCAACCTGATGAGCCTCGGCCTGTTGGGTGTGCCACAGCTGGGCGACTACTTCAACGAGTTGCAAAATAAGCTGCAGGACCTGAAGTTCGATATGGGCGACTATGTGTGCATGAAATTCCTAATACTTTTAAATCCAGGTGAGTATTTAGTAGAAACGACTACCGTTTGGGTCTGCCATGCAACAAAATGCTGTCTCTTGCAGATGTGCGTGGAATCGTGAACAAGAAGACCGTCGTGGAGGGTCACGAGAATGTGCAGGCTGCGCTGCTGGATTATACACTGACGTGTTATCCCTCGGTTAATGTAAGTAGGATGTTTGGAACGTCCAGTTCACTTAATAACCTTTCCCTTTTGCTATTGCAGGACAAATTCAGGAGGCTTTTGAACATACTACCGGAAATTCACGCCATGGCCGCACGGGGCGAGGAGCACCTGTACTCAAAGCACTGTGCCGGCAGTGCGCCCACGCAGACGCTGCTTATGGAGATGCTGCATGCCAAGCGGAAAGTGTAAGCGGAGCGCATTTCCAGGAATAAACAAAACAACAAAACAGATAACAAACAACAACAGAAAGCAAATGAAAAAAAGAATACTTAAACATTTTATGAAATATATGTAAATAACAAAAACAAAAGCAAACAAGCGCAAAGTTTAAAAACAAACAAACCAACCAATTAAGTCTTGATTGCTACGCGAAGAACATGAATTTTACATATATATATATATATATATAAATATATAAACATAAAAAGGATATATGTAAATATGTATGCATAAGGAAGAATGATCATCACTACCACCAACAACCAACTACCACATACACACATTTGTTGATTCAATGTTAATTATTATTATGTTTATGACTAGCTTTACCGTATGTTTAACTAATTGATTAATTTGTCTTCGTTTAAGTTGTGTTTACTTTTAGTCATGTCTCTTCTGAAAAATCTGTTCAGAATATTCAAATTCAGCTTAAATTGTGGAAAGTGCAAAAATACCTTTCTTTAGAACGTAAAGAGCATAACAAATTTTATTTTATATAAATCTATACACACACACACACTCAAATATATATATAGCATGATTATATATATATATATATAGGGTAACCCTCCATCCCGCTCTCCCCTCGACAAATTTTAACAGACTTCCTTTTTTTTATAAATGTTTTTCCTTTTATTATTCGCGCCAATTGTCTTACATAGTATTTGCGTCTACTTTAAACAAAATCAGAGAACATTATTAAAACAAAATTTGTCATCTATATGTATAACAAATCAATTAATAATTGTACATTTTTTGTTTAAGTTTAAAGTTTAAGTAACTATCCAAGCAACTACCTGCAACACAGGAAACAACAATAACAAAAATCGAAAGCCAGAGCATGAAATTCTCTTTAAAAAAAAAACAAAAAGAAAATAAAAATTAACAACAACAATGATTAGATATTATAAATAATTATAAACATATATCGCATAAGTTTACAAACAAATTTCGAAATGATTATAATTTTATTGTTTAAATGTTAAATGTGTAAAGCTGCTTATTTCTAAAAGAATTCAAAAATATGTTGTATTTTATTTCTGAGTAACAAACAAAATTAAAGTTTTTTTTTTTGAAGCAACAAATATGCCTTTGCATATAGCCCTTAGGCGTTACAGTTAATAATCTTTACGCAAACATGCCAAATGCAAAGTAATTCAATTGGAGAATAATTTTCTGTTTTCTTCTCTTTTTTATGATTTTTTGTTAAAACCCGATGTTCGAACCGATTTCTCTTACTTACGCCTAAAAAACAACATCATCAACCGATTTTTTTTAATCCCATGAGTATGTCTATAAATCTTTTAAATGCGTTGCATTAAAGTATATTCTCTCTAAAAAGGTATTTAATTAATTAAATTCGTAAAGGGCTAAAACAATAATCGATGAATCAACCAAGAAATACTTTTCAAAATTATAAGAAAAAACTTTAGGCAAAGCCAGAAGTAGGCGAGAAGTAGGCAAGAAATTTGAAATGTTTTATAAATTTTTGGCAAATATTTAAGGCGCTTGTTTGGCCTTGGTTCGAATATTTTTCCCATTTATGTAAATAACAATTAGCTTATGTTTTTGTATATTTATTGAAATATGTTTGTTTTTCTTTTTTTTCCACCTGCCTACTTAATTTGTTATGAAGCCCCCGACTTTTGACTTGGTATTGCGCTTAAACTAAATGTACCTTATAAAATTAACAAAATAAACCCCCACACGAATACATTAATTGCAGTACATTTTAAATCTTTTAAGGCAACATTAAATTTAGAAATGGTTGGAAAACAAAATCTATGAATGTTATGAGGATTTAAGCAGCGAGTTAAAGAAAGGTATAAGGAGAAAAGACCTTGTAGGTTGCCTAGTTATACATCATAAATAAATATATTTAGATTTTTAGACGTTTATGCAACTCCTGTATGTATTGTAAAATAGATAAAATCTAAATGGAAACATTTCAAATGGGTTAGAATGAAATCTAAGAGTAATTAAATGAGCATAGGTTGGCTTAGAGTAAGATTTAAGCAGCGTTAAAGATACGTTAAAGGATATGCTATATATATATATATATATATATATGTATGCATGTATCATATATGGCATATACATAGATATATATAGATATGTATATATGCGCTGTGCATTGGCGTTCAACGTAAGTGGCAGCATGTTTTTTAAAACTCGTTTAAAGAAAATGTATATTCTATATCTAAAGTATGGGGCATACTGTGCGGTTCTGCATGAAGTAAAAATGTGTAATGGGTCTTATTTTATAGGCATAGGCAATGGCGTAAGGCATGTTTATTGTAAAGTTAATTACGATGTGAACCTGTTATTGCAAATGAAAAGTGATTTTAATTTTTAAGCAAGTATAATAAAAACAAACAAAAAAAAAACAGAAAAAAAATATATATAAAAAATAATATATAACTATATTATATACATATATATATATATATAAAAAAAAGAAGAAAAAATAACAAATATAAATCAAAGTTATATGTGCATTGAAGCTTAATAAGTATATTGCAAGAACACCACAAACACACACACACACACACACACACACACCTGTTGTAAGTTTTAAATTTGTTCGAAGCAAGCAAACAGCGTTAAGCAAATCATTTAACTAGACAGAAAACAAAACTACCTAAACAAAAAAAAAAAAACAAAACAAAACTATATGCATAATTATGTTTATTATTACTACGTTAACATAAAAATGTCATCTCAGAGATGTTTGAAACGAGCAACCAACCAACCAACAACAAACAAATGTAATAAAACGTAAATATATAAAAAAAAAAAGGAAAGTAATTGAAATTCTCTATTGATGTAAGGAAGCATAAATTTGAGTATGCCGCAGCGATTGCTTTTATTATACGTTTACTATACGTTGTTTAGGTATAATTAATGCATAATTTATTTGTTATATTGCTCTCAAATTGAACTTAAAATTGTCCCGTTTAGGACATGTTAAAATTCTGCGTAAAATCGTATTCAATTGTTGGTATGACGGTTTGCACAAATTTCAAGAATATAATTAAATATAAATGCACGCCCAGCTGGCCGCCGCCCTCCTCCACGGTCTGGATGATCTTCTTCATAATATCTGCATGGCGGCACGGATGGACCGATGCCATATTGGGCCCAGGCAAATGCGGATGCGACTCCATTGTAACAGTCTTTTTGGCATGATCCTGGGAAACATCCTCGTACATTTGCTCAACGTTAAGCGGCTTGCGCTGCTCATCATAGCCGACGACCCATAATCGCGGTGTCTGGTAGTATTTATCGTATGTGATGTGCAGATCATAGGTTCGCGTGTGCAGCACGGAGTCGCCGCTGCTGGCGGTCTCTCCTGCAGCAGCTGCAGCTCCAGCTGGGTTGCTGGGCTGCGTTTCGGCGTCTAGCTTGCGCGTGGTGGTGGCCACGGCGGGATCGACAAGCTCCAGCATGCCGCTCTCCTCAAATGCATCCATGTCAATGGCTTCATCATCATCCTCATTATCATCATTTGGCGCCGGAGTCGCCGGCGACGTCTTGTCGCTATCGGGCGTGTGCATTTCGTCCTTAAAGATAAAACGAAAGTCTTCACCTAATAATGGTTCGTTTGTCAATATAATCAAACCTTGCTCTCATCCAGCGTCAGTTCGCATATCTTCTCATCGATTTGATTGGTGCCGTCATCGTTTAATTGATGCGTCTCCACCCAGCCGCCGTCGCCAGACTCCTCCTCCACCAGCGTCTCCTCGCCCACATACTCCATTTGTTTGCAGCGGCGATAGCACGGCACATTTCGTGTTATCAGAAACTGTTTATCTGCATTTGAATTGGCTGTGGTAAGTTTAATTAATTAATATTAGTTTCTAGTTTTTTTACCCTTTGGCAAGTACGGCTTTGTTTTGCTTTCATCGCCCGCCGCCCACTGCCAAGTGGGACAATGGTGGACTAAGTGGTCACCAGCTGCCACAAATTCCTCTGGTGTTAGTACGCCAGTTTCGCGAAATTTCGACTCCTAATCAAAAATGAATTAGTTATAAATTAATTACAAAAGCGTCGCCACTCAAACCCCGCCCGAGCGACAGATAGAGAAAACAAATGAATTGATAAGACAGAACGCACAGTAGAAAATTGAATTCATGCATCAATATTTCAAGTGAATGCGGTCACAAACAAATTATAATCAAACAATAAAGTTAAAGTCGTAGAAAAACTCTTTAATCCTCCTCCCACTCTATCAACTCGCGTCTTTAATGAGTACCAAAAGCCAATACTTGCCTTTAAAACAGGAGTTAAATATTCTGCTACATTGAGCGCTGTGCCTTTAACTGTGTTCAGCACGCTTTGCATTGTTGTTGATTTAAGTATTTGCTTAGATTTTAAGACTACGCTAAACCCTAATGCGTTGTATATATGAATGACTGCACACCTGCACTTTCTTCTTGGTGTCTATGCGGGCACGCTATGCAACACTGTTGTCAACTCCCAACAGCTGTTTGAAGTGCTGCATAGAGTCAAAAATGTAACTATCGATATTTTATATCGCGTGCGCATGTCGTGACTATTTAATCCGATGGAGTTTGTGCAGTTTATTAAATTCATAATTTAAACAAGCAAATGCAAGCCGCAGCTCTCTATTGTTTAGTGTAAGTTGTACTCAGTGGTGGTTCTATCAATTGTCTTGTTTTAAAGTTAGTTAATTTACTTTCCCCATTTACATTAACAGTGGTTCAATAATGACTTGCATGATGGCTGCAATTTAAGCTGTTCATTTGGTGCCAGTTGGCGGCTACTGGATTCAATTTCGAGAGTAATTCGCCGCCGTATGCTGTTGTAAGTATTTGCCAGGCATTTCAATTAGCAAATCATTTGTTTGAGTTACTAAAATTACGAATGGGCTAGCAACCTTTCTGTCGAGGTATATTTGTGAGCCTCACAAGGCAATACATACATACACATGTGCATGTATAGACTCGTATATAACTGTAAAGTCGTTGCCTAAATATCTTTTGACAAAACAGTTGTTATTCTTGTTAACGTTTCAAACAATAATTATAGTTTGCTATTTTGCAAGCATGTAGTATTTTTTTATTAAGTTTCAGCTGCAATTCCTCTATGTTCTAAGAGCTCGATCATGTTTTAGTCCGTCCGCTTTAAGCCACTGTCACTTCTCCTCGAAATAGGCTCATCTGCATTTTAAACTTAATTAGATAGATAATTATTTGATTCTTAAGACTTGAAATGTAGAAAGCATGTAACGTTAATTCATATTGAAATAACATTAGAATGCGCGTAAACGCCAAGTGTGGCCGAAAAATGTTTCTTGAAAGGGTCACACTACCAGCTGAACTTTTTTGACCATAGTTTACTTTACTTTTTGGTCACACTGCACTTTTGGAGCAGCTGTGAACATGTGATTGACGAAATATAAATCACTTTCGGGAATCTCGCTAATATTTTCTAATGCTGCTGACAGTGGTACGATAACTTTGAACATTTTGTGTTTTCAGTGTCTTGGGTAACGAGTCGTTACCTTTAACAAGTAACGGAAATACACTCTTCCCTACGTCGCATGTTTTTTTTAACTGTAAAACGAAATGGAGCCAAAATTTTCGTTGCCTTCGCCAAATTTCAATAAAAAATCACATGAACCCACCAAGAATAACTTGCATTACCTAACTCCATGTGGTATGACTCTGCTTCCACGTGCGAAACAGCCGCCTCCCATGTATGGACCGCGTGGGAGCACAGTGCCCCCAAAGTTTTTCAAATTGGAGAATCAACAGGTAATACAAACAATTTACTTAGATAAAACAAGATAATAATCCGGCTATGTTCACAGAACAGCAATGAAGCACAATCAGTTTCAAGCAGAGCGCCGCCGAGAACCGAATACTGTGCCAACTGCAGCATGGAGTTGGCTACGGCGCAAGACATGAGACTGCATTTGGAGCAGCATGAGCAATGTCCTTCCGAGGATTGCAGCTTTGCAGCCATGACCAGCATTTTGGAGCAGCATATTGAGGCAAATCACATAACGGGCTTGTACAAAACCGTAAAAAAGGTTTGGACGCCTGAGGACGTTGCCGCCTGGCGTGCGGAACGTTGCAAGAGGTACATATTAAAGTACAATTAAGTGAATGATTAAAATTTAATATTTGATTGCAACGCAGATTTCCAACTGCGGCCAATGTGGAGATTGCCAAACAGGCCAAGGAGCAGCGCTTGAAACGCGGCGAGCGCCTTGAGGCATCTAAGACCCGCTTCGGTAAGCCGGAGGACCGGCGACGCACGCGTCCACAAACCAATAACAGGGATCATCCAAAGAAAACAAACAAGCCCAGAAACAAAAGTAATACTCAGGTAGCACGAATAGAGCCTCAGAAGCCGCAGACGAGTCCTGTAACCACCGAAAAACATATTGCTGTAGGTACTATAGGCCTACGTTCAATCTGCTCGTCCACGTTTCGCGGAACAAGTAAAATGACAGATTACAAGCATGTTAAGACAAAGGAGAAAGACAAGGTGAATGCATTGAGCAGTATGCTGGGCATGTATGGAACAGACAGCGAGAATGAAGATGAAACGTCGGACGCCGATAATAGTGATGAGATTGATTTTTCACCAGTATCTCGGGTAGAACCTAAGACAGGTGTAGACACAATAGTCGAGCTAGGAAAGGATGTGCAGTCCATAGATATGCCTGCGCTAAAATGCCCTGCAATGCCTCTGGTTGATATTGAAACAAAACCGCCCTCGGAAAATGGCTCAGGCTCTTGCGACGAAGCACCAGAGGAATTGCCCATTGAGCGGAAAACTGAAACAGATTCAGCTCCCAGCACAACAAAAGAACAGATTAATCCAAAAGCAACTGAAAAGTGCAAATCGAATACTGTTTCAAATGTTAAGCGTCCCGCACCAAAGAAAGTACACTCAGGTTTAAATTACAAGCGAGCGCGTCGCGTAAGTCACCAGAACACGATGCTGTCCAAGCTGCTGGCACCCGATATACGTCACGAGCGGAATGTTTTGCTGCAATGTGTGCGGTACGTGTGTGAGCAGAACTTCTTTGGCATCGGGAAAAGCGGGCTCGTACCGGATTTAAGGTAACAGCAAAACAGATTATTAAAAACGTAACTTAAGTTTAATGCGTACAAAAAATATCCTTAACTTAATTGGAATACGTTATCAGTTCGGTGGCAGACCACCGCCCAATTCGGCGGCTATGCTGGCTGCATTACTGCCACTAGCCGTATTACCGCTGCCTGCTCCAGCGCCATCAGCTGAGGCTCCCGAGCCGCAGACGCCGCCGCCGGCTGCCTGTTGCTGTTGTTGTTGAGCTGCGGCTGCAGCTGCCTGCTGTTGTTGTTGTTGCTGTGCGGCAGCGTGTTCCTGCTGTCGTTTCTGTTGCTGCCTGGCCGCATGAGAGTGCTTGGCCTTGGTCTCTTCCAGCTCTCGTACCCGAGAGCGTGCGTGTTGTATGCGATGCCAGGCCATTTGCAACACCTTGGCAGAAGCATAGCCGGATCCCTCGTGCGGCTGGCCGGTAGAAACTTGTGTGAGGTAGTTGATTTGTTCCGAGAGCTTCGACTCAACGCTGGACAGGCTTTTTAGAAATTGCTGAGACTGCGTCTCGGCACTCTTCTGCGACGACTTTTCCTTGCCGAGCTCTTGCAGCGCTTGCCCTTTGAGGTGGTCAAGTTGTCAGTTGACAAATAATTGACAAGAGTAAATGCCGCCTACCTGCGCTCTGCATGCAAAGTATAATATCCTTTTCAATCTCGTCCAGTGCATGTATCTTATCCAGGGGATTCATGTTTTGAGGTGAACGCTTATTTTGTTTCTATAGCTTCGATCTTTCAGAGCAAATGAGGCGAATTTTCGCTTCGACTTTTGTTGGCTTGTGTTTTGGCCATTCACCAAATCGTGCAGCATTTGAGGCGCGTTGCCAGGGCTGGCGAAAGGCGTTTGCCATTCAATTTACATTTACTTTTATCGAAGCTATCGATATATTGGCGCGATGATGGGTTATTTCAAATGTTCAAATTACATTCAACATTGCAAAATTTTCAGTATTATTGTTTATTAGTTACATTTATTCTATTTAATAATTTATTTATCGGTGCAATTATTTAATTTCTAATTCCAAACCATGCGAACTTAAAATACTGTTTGGGCAACAAGAAACAATTCTCATACAACTCCACTGACTCTGGATTTATGTGCCAAATCATAAAGCCACCTCCACAATCGATTTGTCTGTGCAACGCAAACTGTAACCGATCTGCAAAATGTGACTTGCACTGGCGACACTCGAGCATATGATCCTTTGTATCTGCTTTGAGAAATCGCCGCACATTTCGTATCTCGTGCATGCCTTGAAATTCCCCAGCTACATTTGTTAGTATGAGAAATGTGGGCGTAGTGTTGACATCCTCGCTCCTGAGAAGGTATGGCACCGCATAGAGCTCCTTGGTGCTAGCGCAGACACGCAAGCAATAGAGATTAACCTTCAGGGAGGCTGGAAAGTGGCCAAAGCGTTGGCCGTGATAGCTTCTGAAGCTCTTTGAGAGCAGCTCAAGGTCTACACATGTCGTGTTTTTGGTATTCGGATAACGTGCATCGCATTTTACACGGTATTGTAATGGGATCTGTTGTTGTCCTTGCAATTGGCGCTTTACATTCACTTTTAAGCGTTTTATAGTGCATGCCTCAAATGGAACGCGTTGCTGCACTAGCACAAAGCTGCTAATCTTCTCCAGCAATATTGAGAACACCATGTCCACTGTCTCCTTTATATCCAGATGATGATCTATTTTTACAGGAGTGCTTTCGTAGTACATGTGCTGCTTGGACACATTCACATAGAACCCAACTGTCAACTCTAGCCGGCTGGCCTCATAAATCAGGAAACGCAGTAGCTGTGGTATGGCTTCTATGCCTGCCTGCAATAAAAACTCATTGGTGCGATCCAATGCACTCTCATCACACAGAAAAAATGTTTCAATACGCTCCCGTTCGATGCGCTTGAGCAGTTTCTTCTCGTCCAAGCCCAAGTTTATGTGCTGATCATCTTGGTTCCCCAACCAATGATGGCTGTAAGGCTCATTTGCTCCGACGAGACTGTGACAGGTCGGGCAGTTGATAATCTGGTTGTTGATCTTACGCTGGTGACGAAAGGTCCTCGTGTTTTCTGTCATCTCAAAGATGAAGCGCGATTGACTGAGACGTGACATTGTGAATGTTGCAGTTTGACTGTAGCCCGTTGTAGTGTGAAGTTGAGTTATATACAATCATAATGGATAGTGGTCCAGCTAGATTAAAATATTCAAGAGTACCTGTTAAGCCCCATAAACCCCTCTTACCTGCCTGACCCTGCAACAGCTGCGTTTAAGTTTGGACTACCTGTCGAAAATGTGTTTATAATCACGACCCAAATTAATTTCAAGACTACAAACAGCTCGAAGTGTGAATCGTTTGTTCTTCTAATAATAATCCATGATCATAAATTTCTACCCTATTATGTATGTACATTTCCATATATATATATATATCCGCGGTATATAAAGAGTATATAAAGTATACCTGATCTGTGTGTGCTCCGATTGTTTGGTTTGAATAACTAGACTCAATTGTCAAACTTGTAGACTTCAATATTAAAATGGATACTATACAGTCACCGGATAAACCTTCCCTTGAAGCTGATATTGCAACTGGTGGACTTCTAATAGGCATGTGGCTTATTGTGTCTCTCACGTGCTGCTGTGCTGTATTTTGGCCGGTCTTTGGATGCATTTTGGCCTATTTTAGCTGCAAGAAACATTGCGATTACAACTCAACCAAATTGAAAAATCCAAATAAAAAAGCTTCCGAATTGGATTGTTCCAGTAAAAGTTAGAGAAATTGGACCCTCGAACCATTTGTTTTCTGATAACTTCAATCAATCGGAATGTAATAAAAATCAGCTTTAAAGTGCGTGCACATTACGAATTATTTAACCATATTATCTAGTCAGTTCTCGTGAATATTAACATTTTATACTCTCTTGTGGAGGGAATTATATGTATATATTTGATGTATCTTAAGTCTTGATCAAGGGCCGAGTCGATAGAGCTGTGGTCGTCTGTCGGCCTGTCTGTGTCAATGTCAGGCCGAATCGTATAGATGACATGGGAATGATTTTGTTGAAAAGTAGAAATATAAATTAGTTACATTGGGTGTACTACTACAAATTTATTTTATTGACTCTCCAACGGTAAATAACCTAAGTTAATGCGCAGCTGTTCGTATATCAAAAACAATAATATCGTAGCTGGGGCCTTGCGCACGATTGTCGGAGCCAAACCACGATAAGGGCCCCAGTAGTCAAAACGCATCATATACTTTATGGCATGAAAAACCGAGGAAAATTGACCGGGGGGTGCATTCATCATTAAAGTCTTGAGAACATCAAATGGCTGCGTTATAATTGCATCGATAATTGATGAGATAAATGAACTCTTTAAATGCAAATACACGTCGTCATCCATCATAAATCGAGTGTGAAGCTCACTTTTGACCTGTTAAAGTGACGAGAATAGCAAATAGAGCACAAGTGCGGCAAATTCAGTTGAAGCCGAATACACACGTGATCGTAAACCGCAAGCTGACCGGTTGTACCAATGGCTGCTTTGAGAACCGCAGCGAAGCCTCCATTGTATAAGGCCATCCAGCCTTCCTCCTTGGGAATGCGAATCAGAGCATCGATAAAATGTTTGTAGCTGGGATCATTTCGCAAATATAATGTTGGACATGGCTTGAACATTTAACATACTTGCGCTTTCCATGATCGGCAGCTTGCATGTTGGTTTGCATGCGAACATTAATCACATCCAATGGTATACCAACAAGGGATCCAATAGATCCCGAAAGACTGGCCAATACAATTTTGCTTATTAAACCATTAGAAGAGTTGAATATTTCGAGGTCCTTGCCGCACTCATACAGAGAAAAACGCAGGCTTGTACATGTCATTTGACGAACGGCAGCCGCAGAGAAGCCATCATAGAAGCCTAAATACCCTACAAAGGGAGGGTAAAGAGGATGATTGGACAAGGGCCAAGCATCCTCATCGTCTCACCTCTTATTTTAATTACTTTTAGGGCCGTTTGTACCATTCCCTTCTTGGTCGTCTGCGTTTGCATATGCGTCTTGACTAAATCGAAAGGCGCCACTACGCAAGCTACACAACTGGATGCCACACCACCGGACCACCATCGTGGTCGTCGCAACTCCCGATCCTCAGTGTCAGCCAGTACCTTACAATGTGCGTATTGCTATGACTTAAATAAGACTTCCCACCAATGTGGCAAAAGCTTCAGCTTATATTCTCGAGTTAATGTAAAAAATATGTAAATCTTTGTACCTACTTTGGTGATCCGTACCGATGAATTATACATATCAGCTTGGCAAAATCAGTTTATCTTTCTTCTGGTAGATGCCACAACAATCTATGTCTATGTACATCTAGAGCTTAAATACGAATACTATCTGGGTATTCAATCTTCCGTGGGTCGTAGATAGTCGTTGTTTCTAGTCGTTCGTTATTTCTCCATTGATTACAAGATGAATATTGTTTTTCAGTTTTTGGAAAAAATTGTTGTTCAGACAAAGGCATTTGCTGTCAACGCCCCACAATAAATATTTTGATACTAATCTAAATTTTGGTCAATACGGTGTTTTCAACATTGAATTGTATTTCTGTTTCTCGGTGATTTACTTTTGACAAAATTCAACTGATCTGAACCAGTCTTACCTTAAACTTCGAGCGCTTACACAAAACTATGCCAAATCACCCGACGAAATTGCAACATCTGCAGCCAACTTTTGGGGTACTGCAAGGTTGGATCTAGCTTCCTACTATTCCAGTATTGGTTTCTTAATTCACTTGTCAACCTCAGATTGCAATTAAATTGCCCAGCTCAGTGTGGCAGCTAATGGCCGGAAGTTAAGAAACGTTACAGAACAGTGTAGTCTGTACCAGGTTGCTTTGAAGCAGAATTGTTGCAAAACATAGGCCCTGAACACCAGATAAGGACATCAAACTGGCGAACTCCTACACAGTGCTCAATGCCTCGGATACCAGCCGAAAGTGAGTAGCACATGTGAAAGTTTAACTTGGCCCGGAAACTTGCAACGTCTTCCTATTAAAGACTCCGTCCGCGCTGGTGGAGCGGTGGTGTAGCCGGCGCCTTGACGCAGTCTGTAGTGGCGCCCCTTGATCTGCTAGAGACACGGATGATGTTTCTCAAGAAAGATACAACCATGATTAAACTTACGAAAACAGCTATCCAAAGACACGGTGGGTGACTTATTGGGCATGGCTTGCATATATAATTGATTTTCTCGCCAATCGGATTTCCTTGCAGGATTCATATCTCTATATGATGGTCTCAGTGCTCAACTCCTACGGCAAATTACCTATACGACTATGCGATTTCACCTGTACGATTTGGGTAAACGGTACGTTGATGAAGAAGACTTTCTGCACAAACTGTGTGTAGCGAGTTTATCTGGCATGATGGCGGCTGTTGTCGGCATACCCTTCGAGTTGATTAACACTCGTATGCATGTGGATCGAGCGCTGAAAGTGAAATATAGGCGAAGCTATCGAAATGTCTTTGATGGTCTGTACAGGGTTTGGCGGGAGGAGGGCTTTACTGCGCTCTACACGGGAGGTTTTAGCTCATTTTTTCGCTCCACGCTTGTTACTATTGGCCAGAATGCGATGTACGATCAGGTCAGCTATTACCTTTGTTTTACCTTTGTTACAATATCGTAAGTAACTGTTATCTGCAGAGCAAAACTATGTATATGCGTTACTTTAAATTGTCAGATGATTGTAAGGTGCTGCACTTGTTAAGCTCCCTGACAGCAGCCATAATATGTGCTCCCTTAGTGCAGCCCATAGAGATTTACAAGACGATGCAAATGAGCAAAGGAAGTGGTCATTTGAATACCACCTCTGAGAAGTTAAGGTACATGATGCGCTTTGGTTTTAGAGGTCTATTTCGTGGCATTGCGCCGAGTCTGTTACGTATGATTCCGTATACAATTATTATGTTTCTTTTGTATGAGCAAATACGCTTAAATTTTGGTTATTATGCAGAAGACGACCTGAACTAAGTGTATATTTAAATAAACAAACTGAACACTAACATATATTGCTGTGCTGTAAAATGGTCTTGTGCAAATATTCAGAACGAGATGACGATCCAGCCCTCGGTTGTTTATGCTGCCCTAGAATATATGTACATACTTTATGAGCTTGTATTTTTCGGCCTCTTCCGGTCCAAGCTTCTTGTTTCAAATTACAACATGCACAATTATAAAAATTATATTTGTTTTTATATGATTTTCAGCAATTAGAAGGATTGTCTATCGGATATGCTCTAGCAATCCGAATGAGCACAATATTCATTATAAGACATATTCAGCCGATATGTCAGCACACGCCTCCATCAGATGCTGCTCATCTGTGGCGGGATACCCACACGTATCAATCAGCCCATCTACGAAAACCAATTGTTTTCACACTAAAAATTTGTTTTTTGCTGATGCGACCTAGGATATCTTAAGCTCTGCTTGATCGCGACACGCCGCACAAGTGCGAGTAAGTTTTGCATAGCTCGTAAAACCCTTTACTCTCTTGAATAATCTTTTGTACACTCTTCAGATCCAGCAGCTAGTGCAGCACAAAAATACAAATAAATGACAATCGACTTAATAATTTCAATTTTTGCCCAATCTCCTTCGTCGAACGCATCGCTAAGAGCAAACATCATGGGTAAGTACTCCAAAGTCCCAATTTACGTTGATAAATAGTTTTCTATAGTTACTAAGACGGGGTTTTGGGAAACTAGTCTAACAAGTACGAAAAACTAAACATGGCAAATACAGTGTTTTACTCCATACATTTAAAAAACATTTAGCTCCCGCCAAATCGAAATTTCGATATTTAAGTTGACTCGCCATCGATAGTTGGCAGCTCTCTTTCGCTCGAAGCGTTGACGCTAGTTAACAATCGAACATTCATCGTCAATTAGTATCGTTGCTGTAGGAATTTCGGCAAACTTGCCGGCATCGCGTTATTGGCAACTTTTAATTGTTTTTATTTAATAAAGTACGAAATAAAGTAAAGTTCCGCCGTCGGAATTGCAGTCCTGATAAGAAGGTTTATAAAACAGACACCAACCCAGAATTATTGCTTACTAAAGATATTCAACTTATTTTCACAAAGTGGCATCTTCACGTTTCCATAGCATTGTATTCTCGTAAGTTGGCAGCGCCTCGCTTAACGGCGCTTTACTGTATATATGGACATTTAAAACACAATTCATTTAAATTTGGTTCTCTTTAAATCCTTTTTTTTTTGTGAAAACCTTTAGAATGTTTCCCAGATTGCAGGTCAATATAGTCTTAGAATAAAACGTCTGTTTAATTCATTTATATATAATCAGTTACAATTTCTTAAAAACCAGCTAAACAAATTTCTTGATTTAAAAACAAAGGGAAGCCCTTAAGCCTTAAATCTTCAGGAGATATTCATTTGTAATTTGTGGAAGTAGGCATAGCTTGCGGACATTGCAGCAATCAAATATTTACCTTTACTCTGTTTGGGATATAAAAGGAAATATTCCCTCAGTCAAAAGTACTTCATTTAAACATAGTTATTACAGGGTATAAACTTAAATCAAAAGCTTGCAACAGCTACCCACTCAGGTGAAATCACCAGTTACCCTCTTCTAACTCTCTTACGGCATATAAAACGGCTGCACACACGAGGCAAGAACGTTAACTTCATTAGGCTTCGACAAGAGTAACCTGTTAGCAGGCTGCCAGTCAGTCTTTTGTTTCCGCTCGGTTACCGGAAGCTGCGTCAAATATCTTAACTGCCAAAACAAGAAGCTTCGCGTGTAATTCAATTGCCTTTCGGCTTACAGAATTGTCTAACCACATCATATGTGACATATGTATGTTCTGTCTGATGTTTTTTTTCGTCAATTTTATTATTGCATTTTCAATTTCAATTTTCAGCCTCAGCTGCGCGTCATGGACTCATGAGAACATTGATGCGGCATGAAAGCCCAAAAGCCCAAAAACCACATTAACAATTTAATGAGCGCTCAAGGAGCTGCTTGTCACTTGGCTAGTCAATGACTATGCAATTTTTATTTGCCCTTCATTCACGTGAATTGGTATAATCATCTGAGTCAGTCAGTTTATTAATTTTTCAATCGCCAATTTGTTATTTACAAAAGCAATGTTAAAGTTGCATGTGTTAGACTTATTTTCTCAGCTGAGTAAAGCAAATCCCTTTACATTTTTAAAAGTTAGCGTATAAAAAGTGCTGTGTGTTGACATTTCGATTAGCAAAAAAAAAAAATTAAATAAAAGAAAATGTTCATGGATAGATACCCAACAGAAATCACAAATGAAATGTTTCAACTGCTCCCCTACTGACAGCATCCAATTTAACTTGATTAACGCAATCATGTGCATAATTTGGCCTGGCTGGAGACGAGCTCTGATTTAATATTGACGTGGCCAAATGTTTTCTTAAAGCTGTAACCTTATCGGTTTAACATTAGGCCAACACCATTTCCACGCCCACTTTGCCTTTTGTTGTGGCCCACAAAGCCAACAAACAAAACCCAATTTACATAGAATAGCTGGCGATTATCGCATCAGTCCGCCTTATGGCTGCGGCAAAGTGCGCCTGCAGCATTTTAAATATGCGCCAACGTTGTGCCTCGTTTCGTTGCATCTTCAGCTGTGCTGCATGCACTTCCGGCTAGCGATGGGCTTCCTCCCATTATACGATACTAAAATGACCCATTTTCATTTTTTCTTAAGAAAATGTATATGTTTCTCTAACGACACGAGCGATTACAAAATAATTAAAAATTATACATCTTACTTACTGCATAGTTCCAAAGTAAATCCCAAGTTCTCGTGACACGAAAGAACGCAGGACAAACTTTCAGCTATAGCTTCGCAAGACCTTTCTTTGAGAAGCAATGGCTAACTTATATATGCACGGAAAAGGGACAAAGAACTATAATCTAGTCGGGAGTGCCCGACTAGGAGATACTTTAAATCTATCGCTGAACTGCTGTAATAATCTAGTTAACTCAACTTTTTCCAGTCTGTAGGTATTATAGTTTATTTACGTATATACTTGATAAGGGTCTGAGAAGTAATTTTTCGACTGTTAAGTACATTGGCATAAGGCTATAATACCCCTTTAAACCGTTTTCGATGAGTTCAGGGTATAAAAAAAAGGATGAAATTTGTATGCACTACCCTTGCATAATATTGACGAAGCTGATGCTTAAAGTTTACCCTCGTATCCTGCTGCCACGCTGCCTGCAATGTGCACTTGAACCTTCAATCTGCCGCCCTGATCCCGGGCGTTAACTTAGTTGTTATTATACCCGCGGCTGGTCGGTTTACACCAGCCCATAAACGTCTTGTAATATAATAATGTTAAACAAGTTTATATTTTGGGCTGAAGTAAAATTTAATGCAAACGAGCTAAAATAGTTATTATAGATAGAATATCTTTGACATATTCGTGTTATTCAGAGTTGCGGCTGTCTTATAGTGCCGCATTGCTGTGATAATTCAGCCGAAATATCTTTTGGCGAAATCATCTAAAGCTTATCGCTTACAAATTCTCTTTAAGCTGGCATAAGCCCAAACACATGTCGCCTCCCATTTAAGCGGCAGGTAAGAGCCAAGAAATGCGTCGCTTGCATTTTAAATGCAATTCAATTTCCTTTTGCCTGGCATCGTCCTTGGTCCTGTAGCTAACCAACAGCCACGTTTTCACGTCGCTTGGGTACATTCGTTATTGATTGTTACCCTTAATTTTCCCAACAGTTTTAGAACATCCGCATCGCAGCCAAGTTGGCGTTACAATTTGACATCTGTTTAATTTACAATTGTTACGAGCAGGTTTTTTTCGGATACCTCCATCTTGGTAGGGCTTTTTCCGAGTAACAGACCTATCTTGTAAGGTTTGTAATTTAAATATAATTGCGATTCTTGTTAAGCGTAGCTCACATCGAACAACATTGATTAAACCAAATTGGAGTATATGCAATAAAACCCGAGATTCGTAATAAATGGCAGCGAGTTCTGAGAGTCTGTATTTGCGATTCTTGATTCTGTATTTAGCTGTTGGCTATATGTTCAATTATACGTATTTAAAGCCCGGCGTTGCATGGGCCGCAATTTTTGACATCACTTTTCCACCTACCTCTCACTCGTTAAAGTTGAACTTTATCGTTGGTCCGTACAACCTTGATCCCTTTATCCATCCAGGGAAGAGGTGGAATTTAGACAATGTGTTTTCAATAAATTTTTACATATATCCTGGATAATGCGTTATAAAGTGGATTTGTCTAGTTCTATTATAGCTTAGTACAAATTCGTTATTCGAGCAACTATTTAAACAGCATTGAATTGTTAATATTTCCCATTGTTCTGCTTCCGCGTGAATTTGCTAGTTGCATTGTGTAAGACGAAAATGCGTTGCCTTGATATTGATAGTTCTTGTTGTTTGCGCTGTCAGGTGAAAGGTAATTGAAGTTTCTCTACAACTTTTGCAATCAAACAAACCGACAGCTGCTCGCTTTATCTGTCATCAGCGACCGCCTACGGCTCTGTTTGGGACTTTGATGTATATGCCATGAGTTTTTCTTAATGACCCGACCCAATTGGTAGCCCACACACCGGTTGCTCTAAATGTGAGTGTGTGTCAGATTTGAGAAAAGTTTTGGTGAAACTTTCTTTCTATCTGCAACACCAACAGTTGTTCACAGTTGGGCGGTTTGTTTACACTCGTTCAGTTGGCCGCAAATTATTTGCATGTGGAAAGCCCAACTGCCGTTCTGGAAAATTTCGTCGATTAATCTTGCGAAACTGTGTGGGATTTGTCTTTGCTGTGCGGGCGGTATTTCTGTTTGCTTTCAGTTTGAAAATATCAATTTTGCACTTACAAGATTTTATAGTTGCCCGTTTTTTGTGTGACCCTCAGTTTGTTTAGCTTGTTGGTTTGGCCGAGGGCCAACTGTGGGCGTGGCAAAGAACTTGAGTGGCAAACACAAGGCTCACCTAGAGTTGCGTAACCCATGAGTGAACGACAGAAATCACGGTTAAGAAAACTGAATATATATTTATATCCATAAATTACATATTTTAAATATGAAAATTTGAATACTATAATACAGATTTCTTTTTTGAGTACTCAAATCCGGGCAGCAAACCAAAAAGTGCTTCCCTCCACAATCTGAAACAGCTTCCTGACCTTAGGTTCGGCTCGGGTCTAAATTTAGCTATACATTTTTTTAAAATATTTCTAAATTTAGGGAAAATTAAGTAGAAACTTATTAACATGGTGCTATCGATCTATATCTTTATCGGGTGTAAATGTTATAAGGATAAGGGTTTTATGCTGTTATCTGCTGCGCATCTCTGTGAATAGTTCTAGGGACAGTCGCTTCCCAAGAATTTCAATCAGCTTTGACCACGTGTATGTTTACATTGCCCTCACAAATATGAGCTGCAGTCTCTCTTGCTTATCAGGTGATTAGTCCTATCAGCGCTGGCGGCCATGTTGGCAAGTTCAATAAAGACAGGATCAAAACGAGTATGTGCCTGCCTCTCGGTGTGTGTGTATGTGTGTGCGTGCTGGTGAGTGTGTGTGGCTTTTGTTTACGCCTTTGGCATTGTAAACATAAATAAAAGAAAAAAGAACCTGGCCAAGAGCAGTCGTGGGCTTGCCGTTGCCAGGACCAGGCAAGCGTGTAAATGCAATTTCCGTTTGGTGCAGCCGGAATTTCGTGCACGCCATGGGAACTCCCAGTGACTGTTTGACTGACAGCAAACCAACAACAGCAACTGGCAGCAGTGGCAGTTATCGGGCCAACATAGTGCGACGCCATGCTGATGCACTTTCTCCGGATCCAGGGCATCCGGCAAGCCAAGCACACGAAAAACAATGCATTCAATCCATTCCATAGGGTCGCCTTGCCACTGTAATTAGTTCATACATTTTATTTTTTAATTATAATCTTTAATCACGTGAGAATTATAATAAATATTGCGACTATTATTTTCATTTACCTTGAAAATAACACAGCAACTGCACTTAAGCGCAGGGTATTTGGTCAGTCGTACATGATCAAATATATTCCTTTTTTAATATCTATTTTTTTCCGTCGATTTTTGACGTATTCATTTTCCATAATATTGAACTCATTCAACTCATTTCGCATCCGAGTGCAGCATTATTGAAAGCATCCATTGTTTTTGTAGACCTTCGCGCTTTCTCTGAATAATATGGGTTATTGCTTTTTGTACTCGCCCACGAAGTGAAAAGAGTATATTGGTTTTGTGCAATGCCCATCATGCTGTGCCTTCGACTCAGTACGGAATTTATATATATATGTTTTTTTTTAGGAGCAAGAGCTAACAATTCGATTTATTATTGAAACTTTCCATCTTTCTCTTTATTCTATATTCTTTTCAAAGCCTTAAATTATTAAATTGTAATTTATAATAGTAAATTATCTTAATAAAATCTGTTTAAAGCTGTTTTTGAACTGTGAACGAGTATTGTGCAGTCGGTTGTACCCGACTCAATATGCTTACTTGTTATATTGCTGTTTCTTGTTGTGGCTTTCAATTTCTGAGGCTGCTGCTGCTTCTGCTTCTGTTGCTGCTGTTGGGTTAACCCCACGTATTTTATGGGAATATTGTGCGCAACATTTTTTATAGTTGGAAAAAAAAAATCAAACCAAAAATCTTTTGATTTGTTAGTCGTGCGTAATAAGTTTAAGTACAAGCATATTTTATATTTTGAAAGAACAATAGTTATTCATTTTCTTTTTTTTTTTTGAGTAAAAGGAACATCAAAGAACAGCTCGGTTGTGTCTTGGGTGCAGCCTGGTGTTGATAATACGCAGCTTGACTTTAAAATATAAGCTGATTTTAAGCTGGGCGTATTTCATTTTTATAACTTGTTGGAAAAGCCTAAAAGCAAAAGTGGAAAGTCATAAAAACAAGCTTAACATTCGTCCCAAGTGCAGTCATCAGCTGAGCTCCTAAACCACGCTGATGCCTGAAATGTTTCTGGTTTTTTCTTGTCGTGCTGTCCAATTTATATGCTGAATATTTTGATGCAACAAACTGTGGCAAGCCTAAGCGGTTTGTGGTGCCGCTAGCCTCAAACGAAAAGGCGACTTTAAAGTGACCTTTCATTACTAGAAATAATTAAAGATTATATCACAAAAAGCATTTATTTAAGCTTTTGTACAAATGTATATTAATTGTTCGAGTATCGTCATAAAAATCTGTTTCTTTTAATTTCTGATGACTGTTTTGTAGCTGCTACAACAGCAATAATAACGCAATATACGCAATTTCCAAACACACAATGTGCTCCAGCCACTTGGTTAAAAGTAATTTGTGCGGCAATTAGTGAACGCGCAGCAAGGGAATGCTTGTGGATGTCCTATGCCGCACAAACCCCAGCCAAATGTGTAGCCATGCTCAAGATTTTCACAATTTTGAGTGTGCCACAGAACAAGCAGTACGCATACCAGCGACAGCCACGTGACCTCAGTCCTGTCACGACTCAAAGTTCCTGTTGTTGGGCCTTTGGAAAACTCTTCTCAAGTGCTCAATCGTGTGCGGGTCATATATATTCAAATGATTATTGTGTGATTAGATATATAAACACTTTTAGCTTTTAGATCTGTACACAAAAAGCTGAAAAGTTGTATTTTAGGGCTTTTTAGGGCTCGAAGCCAACAAGAAAGGTCGCTGGTTCCGTTCACGGTTCGAAACAAACATATATTCAGTTCGTGACACTCGAGTTTTACATTCTGGAACTCTGATTTTAGTTCAAACCTGGAAGAGTTGTATAGATTGATAGATACTTTTTAAACATTTAAAAGAAACATTTACATTTATTAATTATAGTAGTTGCCCGTTGTACCGGAAATATTGCTAACCTCTGAAATTTTTTCCAATACAATTTGCGGGCTATATTGGATGTCTACCTAAAATGGTCATCCGCCAATTGTTTGTGCTGAACAATTTGTTCAATACAAGCCAAACAATTTTTCATTTAAATATGGCTTTGTTTCGGTTTCGATTCTGTTCTTGATTTTGGGAACTGGTTTGGTTTAAGGTTGGGTTCAGATTGAAAGGATTATTGGAATTCATTTTTGGAATCGCCTTTTGTAATTTATTTAACTTTTCGCCTTTGCGATATACACGACATGTTACACACACATCTCTAAGGAGCATTGGCAAAAATACATACTTATACACACACTTGCATACACTCTCACACACACTTGCACCTGATGGCACTTGAGACGTCCACGTCTCAGCTGACGACAAAGCGACAAGTTGAAAGCAAACAGCAGTGGGACAAAACAATGCATACAGCAGCAACAGCAACAAAAAGAAGCAACAACAACAAAAGAAGCAACAACAATAACAACAGGGGGAACAACATGAAGAGCAAGAACATTCAATGAAATGTTAAAGCAAAGCACTTACAATAAAAAAAAGTGTCGACCGAGTCATAGAAGTCGTTACATGGACGCACTTAAATGGTCGTCCAGCACTTGGCTCTTGGGCATCCAACAACTCGCGCGTTGCCTTGGCTGCGGAGCCGAGCTCTGCCAAATGCTTCCTGTTCCCTGATGGTATTTTAGCTGCTGCGTCTTTTTGGCTCTTCATGACATCGGAATGCCTTTATTGTTGGCTTCCTGCAGCTTGTTGTCCACTTGGCAGCTGCTTCCGCACTCGTTGTCGTTGTCGTTGCTGTTGCTGTTGCCCCAATTGCAATCATATTACAAGCCACATTTAATTTAATTTGTTGCGGAAATCAAAAAGATACTCCTGTTGTTGTCCCCACAGACAAACACGCGCACCGCAGTTGTGCTGCAGCTGATTTGGGCATCCTTTTGCATTTCAGCAACTGCTTCAACATATACGCACTTTGCGGTCAACTGTTGGCTTTCAGCTTGTACTTTAATGGGCCGGAAAAAAGCATATATAGCCAACACAATGTTCGTTGCTCTGCACACCAAAAAAAATCACGCCGTCCTCTGGCTTTACTCTTTACCAATTGCCAAAAAAAAAAACACACACACACACCACAACTCACTCGTTTAATTCCCCAAATCGTCTTATGAGCATTTTCGCACAGCGCATGCGTCAATTTCGACTCCAATCGTTGCCAGGCAGCAGCAGCATTCCGCATATGTTGTGCAACATTCCATGTTTTTCATAGAATATCTCAAACCTGTTGATTAAAAAACACGTTTTTTAGTTGTATTTAAATCGGCAGCTGACGTTATGTATATAAATTAATTAATTTTATATTTGTTTTATATTTATTAATTTTTTTTTTAGTAAATCTTCAACATTCACAGCAAAATAAAACGTAAAATGTTTTCAAAATTCATTATTCTATATCGAAAATTGTTCTGAACCGTCTTTTGCAAATTGTTTCTGGTTATCTTCTTCTGTAGTCAGTCAATCCGATTTAAGATTGGGTTCGGGAAAGACCTAATAATTTAGCCTTGTTATTGATTTTATAAAAATAGTTGATTGAAATTCATGCAAATACATTTTATAAATATGTTTTAAAATATTTAAAAATTATTTGTACAAGATATGTTTCAGCCTCTTTATGCTGTTTGCATATGGCGTTCAGTTTTTAACTTCCTTACAAAGGACTCGCTTGTCAATAGAACTTGATGGCGAGTGTTTAGACAACTGCTGATCTGCAGAGTGTTAACGATTGATGTGCAAGCATTCGTTAAGCGGGTAGCTTTCTGTTTGTCTGCAACCAGCTGCTTGTGTCTTTGCCACGTGCTAAGAACCTGAAATGAGCCTTTTTGATCCGCTGCCAATTACGTGCGCCACAGACAGCTTACAAAATGCTCGCCAAGGGCCATAAAAGGCGACTTTCTAGACGTCGTTTAATGCTTTGTGGCAAAGCGCCGCATTATTCCAAGAAAAGTGAAATGAAATGTTTGAAATCCTTTGATAAGTAGTGGTCAGCCCGAGGGATTTCAGAGTCAACTTGTTGTCTCTGGCCACTTGGCCCGAACTCGTTGTTCATGCTCTTTTATTTGCCTTGATGGACACGTCTCGAAAAGTTGCCAGAACTTTCAACAGGCTGCGCAAAGAACGACCTCGATATTTAAAAAAAAAAAAATAAAATAGATAATTGACTGCAACTTTGCTGCCACCCAGTCGCATTCTGACTGAATGCGGGAATTATTCAACTGGCAATTTGATTTGATATTGACTGTGCAACGTACAAAGCGCAGCTGTCCAATGGCTGCAAATGGAGTTAAATAAATCGGGCAGCTGTATCCTGGCCATATCTAAAAACGCTTTTTGCTCGAATTTTGCATGTGTTGCTGTTGAACTTCTGCCAATTTTAGCTGAACGAATTTGGCACACAAAATGCATTTGCATCCAAGTGAACCTCATCGGAACAAATGCCAATCAACGATTGCAAATAATTAATTTTCTTTGTTTATGCCATGATTTCGGAATCGAAAGCTTATTGCATTTAAAATGCGCCAGTTAATTGTATTGATTATTTAACTTTGTTAGTTGTGCAGTCTGTTTGCTTTTTTCATTTATTTTCTAATTTTAGCTGTAACCAAATGCATTAATAAAATATTTGCTGAGCACGTACAAAAAGGGAAATGATAACCAGGAAATTATTAGATATTCCGCATTAAAAGTTATTGTTTTGTCGAAAAGAGGCGTTATAATAGCTTTGGACTTTGCAACGATATTAAATAACATTATTATATTCAAATTATTAAAATCATAAATATTTGGGATTTTTATAAGCCAAGCTTTTGCTGCGGCAGTAATAAAAGCAGCTGAACAAAAAATAGATTAAGAAATAATCAAATTATCAAGTAGAGTCATGTTGCATTAAATTTTCAAATTTAAGGTTTGGCATAAAAATGCTTGTCTGCCGTTTCCCTTTTCCATTTTCCCTTTTTTTTTCTCTTGTTGGTTTTTGTTATTGTTTCAACTGCCGCTGGCAGTTTTCATGGGGCTATTCGCCCGACCCTTCCGCGCATTTGCTGCCCATTTTATTGCTTCACTTTGCACGCGTTTTTTGCGCTACATTCTTGATGTTGCAAAAAAAGAAATTGTATATATTATAAAAAATGTTTGCAATAATTGTATATGGACGGGCTGAGGCACGCGCTTCGCTTGATATGCCTCAGGCAAATGCCGCCACTCAGCTGCTTGCCACGCCCCTTTTTTTTGCAAGTCCACGATTTCCATTTTAATGCCAATGTACAATAATTTACGCCATTTTATGAATGTAATGAAGCGGAATGTAAATAAGCAGAGGTAAATGAAAAAGCTGTGCAAAAAACTGCAACTCAAATTAAAAAAAAATGAGAAAAACTGGCTTAAAGTGTATAAAATATTTATTAAATTTCTGCATTTTTATTGTTTGTGTGTTTGCCTTTGTTGTTGTTTGTCTGCGTAATTGAGCTTCTGTGTGTTAAACCAGCACGTTTTAACAATTATCGCAATTGCAAATGGCTTTCAACTTGCTCCGGACCCAGCCGCATTCAGGTATTGCAGAGCTGAATCATTTACTAAAGTTAATTTCCCAACACCCCAAACATTATTAATTCTTGATTATTTAATCATCATCAGTCTCGTCAGCGCGAGAATGTGCAAAGTGACAAGCAAAAGGTCTCGGTTGAAAAAATGGACTTTACTTGACTGCGCTTATTTAATATGCATTAACAATGTGCCCCAGCTGGTATACCCTTGCAAAGGGTATGAAAGGTGTTTGTGAAAATGGCAACAATTAAGAAAGTGCTTACAATTTTTCATGAATATTCTCAATTTGCTTAAAGCCTAATAGCTGTAGAATATTACAATTTTACTCAATTGAATTGTTCTGTTTATTTGTACTTTATATGTTTAATTTAATGCCTTCCTGAACTAAAGAAATAACAGAGTATGTAAGTTGCTGCATTTTCCAGAAACACAGTTGACAGCTCTGTTTCGCCCTGTTTTACGTTGCAGCTGTCGTTCCCTGTTGCACCTCTCGGCCCCTGCAGCTGTCAAAGTCAGAGCCGTCTGTGTCTAGTGTCGGAACTCGGACGTGGGCCTGCCTACAAAAAAGCGCACTGTAATTGCAAAGGCGTTGCAAAAAAAAAGATGTGGCTGCTGCCTTTTTAAGTTGATTTTGATGTTTCTCGGGCACTTTTTTTGTTGTTGTTGGCCTACCTTACTTTCCACTTTTACCTGGACCTTTGCTGTTTGCTGTAGCTGTTGATCGTCACGTGCATGCTGCAATACAGCCAAACCACAATCCACATGCCAGTGCACACACACACACACACACGGACACTCTTCCAGATAATGGCACTGTCAGCAGCGCATTGAACAACATCAATCATACGCCGCGTTGTGCGCAGTATGTCGCCTCAAGGCACACAATAACTTGGAGCGTGCCTCTGCTGTGTTTGTTGGCACTGCCCTGACTTGACAACTGGCACCTTTGACACTCTTTTGAAATAGGATTGGCAGTGAGGCTTTCGGGCGTGTCCACTGTCCGCTGTCCGTTTGGCTGGTTGTCACTCACCGCCTCTGTTGGCCGCACAATGTGATTAATGAAGCTAAAATTGACCTTGATTTCAGTCGATGTCGCACACCCATATCTACGCACGGTTATTACATTTAAATATAGTTTGAAATAAGCATATTAATTAATTAATTAATTATGATTATGCCACTCCCGTCCATGGCCGGACAAATAACTGAAACTTACTTGCTACTTTACGAGTTTGCCGCTTGTTTTGAACAGTTTGTTGGGGTCTCAAGCAGGGTATACCTGCTACTATATGTACATATGCATATGTATATTCCTATATAGAGATTGGGTTCATTTAATTAAATAATTCAAATATAATTATATATAAATACTCATGCAATTAAATGCACCTCATAAAAAAATATATATTTTTAAATTAAATATATATACTTAGGTGGTGCTAGAAAGTAGTTCAGAAATTAATTTCTTGCAACTTTATTACAAAAACACACAAAAGAAAAGATATGTTTAAACTATGCGCTTTAGGGTATCGGTTAATCGAGCATCAACATTCTTGTGAATTTCTTTTTCGTTATTTGCCAAAGCGTAGTTACATTTTGTTTGGGTCGAATGCCTCGCAATCAAATTCATCAAGTTAATAAGTCGTAATAAGTCGTATTTGTGACGAGGGTAGTTTGCTTGGAGAGTAAGCTGATATCCATCAGCTGAGCAGGTCGGTTCACAAAAGTACGTTTCGTAGACATTTCTAATTATAACTGTGCAATTTCTAATTGCTTAGGGCAAACAAACGGCAACAAGGACAAAGGCAACAAAATAAATAGCCACATTGTCACAATTTGGACATGTATTGCTATTGCTGCACGGGGTCAGTCAAGGAAAGGCGCCCGAACGATCTGCTGTACTTGAACAACAACTGCGACGAGGTCCGCTGTTTGTGCCAGGCAAACAAATTATGCTCAAAATTTCAACAAGAAATGAGTTGAGTTACAGCGCAACGAAACTTGTACACACTCTCAATGAGATATAATAATGTAATAAGCCAATTACACTCCGAATTGGCCCCATTCCGTTGATAGACGCTTGCAATTCTCAACAAGTCAAAGGACGGCAAGTTGCTTGCAATCTCAGAGTCTTCTTAACTTATCGTTTTTGAGGACAAGCTGCATAATGAAACTGATATACTCTATATAACCTTTAGCTATTTTTACAGCTATGAAATTGTGTAACTCACGCACAAGACGAGAACTTTGAGTGTTTTGCTAGCGCTTACTATTTATTGTTGTATAGCATACTTTTTGGGGCGACCTGTCTGCTCCCCTTTGGAATTTCGCTGTGCGAATAGCATTGTCTGAAATATGCTTTATTTCTGGCACTGTTTGCTTCAGCCTTTGTGATTGTGAGTGCGCGCAGCAAAAACGAGTGCAGAATATTGTTGTTGTTCAGGCTCCGGGATCAGACTGTGTGTAGTTGTAATTAGAAAATCTCGTTGGGTCCATTAATAATGTGTCAGTTTTGAGTGGCAATCGGCCACGCGCATCGCTTGATTTATGTGAGCTGGCTAGAAGTCAGGATTGCCGCAAGGCGCATTTAATGTCCTGACATTTGATTACTCAATATTGGGGGAAATGGCAGCGGCTTTTGTCACTTCCTGTCTGACGACCCTTGGCTGGGCGACCCTTTTGCTTTGTATCTGGACTACTAATTGAGTAATTTATGCGTGTTTGTCGTTGCCATTTCCGTTATCCAAGATCCCAATTCCAGCCCCTCGCAAGCCCACTTGTGCGTCTGCCTTGCCTGGCTTCGGTTTTGGTTCTTGGGCCCAAAAGCCATTTGAGCCTCGCGGCACATTATCTAAGCAAACGTCGTTGACAATCTCAGCAGTCAGCTCATTTTTTTTTTTTGGCGGTCTTAGTGAGCCTGTCGTGGGCTGTCGTCCTGCGTCGCTGGCTGGCGCAGCAAATTCATGAGACGTGACAAGCAGCGGCAAGCATTCTGTGCGGCTTAGGCCTTGCTCTCAGTCTATTGCTCCTTTGGCTGTGTCTACCTTGATTGAAAAGCCAAAAGGCGCACGCGGCATTTTCCGGCTGCCGCCAGCGTGCTAAATTAATTTGACATTTCTGGCATTGTTGCGGCGAGAGCATCCAGTACCGCCGTTATCCGAGTCCTGATTTATGCAAAAGAGTTGACACTCCTGTGAGCTACAATGCTCCGGCAATTGTGGCCTGTTTTTGCTTATTAGCTGTGGCTTGGCATGGAATTCTACACAATTCGTGGCATAGTAAATATTGTTATTTTATGTTGGTTGGCTTAATATTGACTAGAATCCTATTTAGCTGTTGCTGTGTAAAACACTTCAAGTTTATAGCTCTTTTTAAACCCATGAATTTGTTTGAATGGCTTCAGCCAACTCAGACAAAGTAGTATATGTATTTTAACTATCCGCCCTTCACTCACAAAACGATTTGTATTTTATTTTGCCAAACCTTTTATTTTATTTCGATTCTTTCGTGTGCGATGCTATGCAAATTTTTATGCGTTGTCATTTGTATCATTAGCTCGTCCTTTTTTCAGTCCTTTTTTTCGATGTTATGCGCAAAACAAAGCGCTGACAATGTTGGGCTGAGCACGGGATTCGGACTTTGCCTGGACTTACTGATGCGTGGCGTGGCTTTATGCTTTGTTATGCATTCAAGTGATTTTTTAGTTGTTGTTTGGGGATCAGGCAACTGAAACAGAATACAAAAACAAGTAAAATGAAAAAAAATATACTTTAAACTTTTTTATTTTTGTTTTAAGAGCGACCAGGGGTATTGCGTGGGCCTCGAAAAGTCTATCAGCTTGGTCAGTTTTATGGCTATGCTGATTTTTAAGGCTCTTGAAAAATGGCAATAAAGCTGTTACCGAAACTCAAGCTTTTGGGCATGCGTTTTACTCTTCGCACAAATTGCAAACTGTGCCGAAAAACTCAGTTGCCATTCTGCAATTTCCTGTGGCGTGCACCTCCAAGAAAAACGATTGCATTTTCTAACTGATTCTATATATTTACCATGTATGTACGTAATTTCCTGTCCTGTATACTTTGCCTCCTGTCCATAATGTCCTGTTCAGTTTGCATTGTCATCGCCAGCCTTTTCGTTACGTTATTTTTTTAGCCACATCAGCAATTCACTTTTTTAATTTTTGTTTTCTTTCTTTTTAACTTTTTTAGTTGCAACAACAATGTTCACAATTGTGTGCACATTGATGCTGTAGAATGTTGTTTATTTTAAGAATTTTCAAGTTATACAATAATAACTTTTTTGCTAAGCGGAACATATATTACAATTCCTTTAAAATTCTCGCGAATTTTATAACTTGCTTCCCTCGTTACATTTTCTGGTTTTTGCTATTGTTTTAATACCCGTTAAATATATGTAACAGGCGGTTTTCTGTATGTGACAGGCACAAGGCGGCATCTCCGACCCTGTTATATACGTACAATGTTTAATTACGGCAGAGTTGCTTGAGTCATGTCTGCTACCATCGATCTCGGAAGACTTAAGATTTGGAGATTTCTTATTAAGTATTATCTTGTGTATAAACATAATTTTGTATGCATTATTTAATAGAGACCGGACTATTCCCATAAATAATAGGTGGCAAAAAGAAGAAGAAGCGCAGCCGCATCGTAGACTGTGCAGCAAGCGGCTTACTTACGTGTGTGTATGGTATCTCATAGTCGGGCACTTGTGCATTCTCATAAGTTCAGTCCATTTTTTCATGCTCTGTTCATGGCATGCTAATGACACTTCTTACGTAAGCAACTAGACAGAACAGAGTACAGTCAATGCAGAGATACGTAGTACTTAATACTGGTGGGCTATACAGAATTATATCCACTTCCTGTTATTTCTGTAGTGTGGGCTGTGCGTGTGTGTTGTGCGGTTGCTAATTAGAATGACAGGATGTGTGGAACAGCTATTGCGGTTAGTTCAATAAAAAGCGTTATTGCCTTGTGGTTTTTCCATTTGTGTCTGGAACAATTTTTAAGAAAATTACCTTTATAGACCTCCATTGACGTCAGGCTAAGAACGTGTGTGTTTTGTGTGTGTGTGTGTGCCCTGGTTTAAAAATGTCTTTGAAGTCGTTTTTTTTCTGATGCAGTTAGCGGGATGGTGAAAAGTGAAGCCTTTTGCCCAGCACTGGCCACTGAAAAGCAATTTTCAATATGCATCGAAACGCAATCAATCATTCAATATGCATAAAACACAACCCCCGCCGTGGCATAGCACACAACAAAGTGTTGTCAGTAGAGCAAAAAATTGAAAATACTCCTTCCGCTTTGGCTATTCGAGGGGGGTTTGGTCCATTGCGTCATAGGTTCGACAGTTGTCAGCCCGTTGACAGGTAAAGCGACGAGCAAATAATGAAGCGTAAGGCAACACGTGTGCACTCCTTGATGTATTCATAAGCCAGGAGCTGCTGTGCCTTCACCATAGCTGAGTATAGCTTGCATTTTGCACACGCTTCAGACCTCTAGCCAACGTTTTCAGTAGAACGTTTGGCACTTTACGTTTGGCCCTCTTGCACTTTCGCTCACTAACATTTTTCTCACTCTTTATACTTTTACCCACAATCTCCTTTTTAAAATTTATTTAATTTTCTCTTTTATGGGTTACTCTATGCTGTACTTAGCTCGCGCTTCTTTTCTGCAGTAATTACGTCAGTTCATGAAAATCGCATAGAAAGGCGACATGGACAAGCATGCATCATTGTATTTGATAACAATTTATATACTTTGCGTTCTTGCCCTCTGACTGACTTCCATTACTTACTTTAAATTCAAAGCTGTAAAGTAATTTCAATTAATTGGCTTGCTATAGTAATATTCTAAATCATTTTTGACACGTTGAAGAGCTTTTAAAATGTTTACATAATTTTAAAGGCCTTGCCGGTGGCAAAAAGATGTCAAATATTTGTTTGCAATTTAAATTCGTATTAAGTTGCTTGGATAACTTGTTTCCTTCTCCGTATTTCGCAGTCAATTTAATAGCTTATGAACGTGCCTAACACATGCCCCATTTCAATTTTAAACCATAAATCTACAACACATGCCGAGCTCTGGGTGCAAAAAGCAAAAGCAAACAAAAAACGGCAAACAAATCTAAAAACTACTTTTTGGAATTCGACGCGCTGCGGGCAAAGACCCTCCAGTTATTTACATAACAATTCTCCTCCCCAGGCTAGGAGCAAAGTGTGACGAGACAACGTGGCGTTTGCCCAAAAATCTGACTAATTTTCTATGGACTGGAATGTCTAATGAACTTCTCAAATTGTCACCGGCAGCTGTTTTGGGATAAAATACTTGGCTAACTAGACAAATTCACAAAGGTCTTTCGAGATAGCAACATTCCAAATGCTCAAAAATATTTAATTTAAGATTGAATTATGGGCTAAAATATAGAATGTTAAATTACAATAATTGAGTAATAAATGTAATAATTCAGGTGGGAATTAAGTTATAATTTAATCAATACTCCATTTAGTATATAATAAATTGAGCAAGTGTGATCGACTCGCGAGTCTCCGATTGGGAATTACCCTGCACTCTACAAAATATGTTCAAGAAAAGGGGCTAGGGACAATATCTATATTTATAGCTGTCGATAAATCGAACAGAGTTATTGAAATTTAAAAAACCTTAAATATATATACTATATCGGGTGTGAGGTGCTTGTTTGCACAATCATTCTTACTTTTTTTCCAGTCTCAGTCGATAGAGGGTATACAAATAATCATTTAATAAACTTTTGAAGTCAAATTAAATTATGCCAAGCTGATGATAGAAACAGATTCAAATTTGACGCTGTCCAAAATACCCAGGGAAAAGCAGATTCAATTGATTGGACCAGGCGCAGGAACACATCCCACACTGGGGCCTCTCGATCAGCTCGACCAAGTGTTCCATGTGTTGCCATCGATATTAAATTAAAGCGATAACAAATTGTAATTACAGGGCTTGGCGTGGAACTGCATGGACCACAGGTCGAAGTTAATGGAGTTTCGACCAGCGAAGCACTGCGACACATAAATAAACAAATTGACATAAATTAGTAAAGATTGAAAAGATTGCGTTCAGTAGCGACGATGAGCAGCACGGGGCTCCAGTTGCCTGTGGCCTGTGGCCTTTGTTGTCTTTGTTATAAATGTGACTTTCATGGCTGGGCACGTGTAAATCGTGTGTAAAGCTGGCTGTCTGCATTAAATACGCATGTACCATTGGCCATTCAGCTGTCTCCGTGTGTGGCATAAATTAAATGCTAAATGAGGTCAAGAAATAAATTTCAATTTGATTGCCCCAGAGACATGTGCTGCCGCCAGAGCAGCAACAAGTTGCCTGCACTTAAAAGACTCAAGCAGCTAGATTCGAGAAGAAATAAGATTTGTTTTATATACCCTGAATCTGTTGAATATGGGAAAGACGGGTATATTGCTTTCGTGAAAATGTATATCTCACTTTTTGGGCAACCCCTGCCATAGTCTTGGCTTTTGGTATCTACATAATATTGTATGCCAGACTTTAAATGATTGGAATATAGGCTAAAGACTATTTTTCCCCTAGATAGTGTATGCATGTATGTCTATTTAGAACGCTTTTAATGGCAACTTGAGGCTACTTTTGTTTTAACACAATAGGTTTTCATACACTGAGTCAATGAAGTCTGCTCTCATTAGCGAAGCTAATTCTCAGCCGCTTAGCCTTAATAATGTTCCATGCTTAAGTGAAGTGTTTGCCGCTGTTTGCAGTCGTCGGTCGCATTTGTAATGCGCTTTTCGGATTAACAGCAATTAGGCAAATGCTGAATTAATTGTGCCACGATGATGTCACATCATATGCACATCATATGAATACGTAATTGGAATTTGCGCAATAACATTTTGAGGCCTTATACGATATTGAAAATTGTGCTCGTGCTTTCATGTTCGCCTGGCAATTAAGTTCAAGCTGCCAGTCTGTGCTGGCATTTGACATTTGACAACAATCCCCACACACATGTACACCCATACGCATGTATATTTATATATATACTCACACTCACACACACACACACACACACGCATAAGACACAGATGCTAAGCCGCAGCAACCGGCTTGGCAATATTAGCGGTGATATGACAAACAGAGCAGTCGAAACCGTCGCAATGCAAACACCAAGTGGCCCGTTTGTGCAACCCAACATTAACATCGAGAGCAACCACTCAGAACCCAGTTATCTGAAGACAGTTGCGACTTGCAGATACCCTTTTAGAACAAGCACAACTTGACATGACAGTACACCAAAAGCAAACCAAATTTGTTAAGAAATGTAATCATCAAGGCAAAATAATGGTTTTTGATTGGGTTAACAGCTTAAACCAACTTCCTGCCCTTAGTTGCGGGTTATAAAGCTGTTTTTTTCAAAATTTAAATATGGCAAATTATATTTTTGATTAGGAATGCCCGCTGTACTGAAAATATTTCAAAACGTAAATATTTTCTGATACAATTTCCAAGCTAAGTTTAATATCTATCCACAAATTGCAACTACCACGCATGGTTAGATAAATGCTATGGCTAAGGCCCTAGATATTAATTCTTTTGTTCTGAGATTCATCAAGAATTGTTTAAATATTGAATTAACAAAATATGCTTAGGTAAGGCTATTTTTTTGTCAACTAGTTTGATTTAAGGCACGATTTAAATGATAAAAAACGAATTCCGTTCCGAGCTCAAATCGGTTCACTTTAAAACTGGCTTCCAACCTTGGTCATCATATAAACCAGCATATTTTATATTTATATGATATGTAGAATAACACATATTGCTCGCCAAGCTGTTGGCTACAGGGCATACAATAACAGCAAGAACACGCCATAATCCTTGCTGAGATGTCACCGCCAATGAGCATTATGCGCTTTTGTGGGTTTTTAAGTTTAATTAGTGAATGCTCCTTGACTGTTTGGGGGTCATGTAAGCGGGCTTTGTGCCGATAAAATTGCGTTTTCGATTCGGTTTTGAGGTTGGCAAGCGACTCAATCTGATGGTATGTATGTTGAGGTGTGGTTGGGAGTTGGGGGATATTTAGGTGCTGTAATTGCTGAAAGCTGGCTGACACTTCAAAAGTTGCCATCACAATTTGGTAGTAGGGTGTAGTATTGAGGGTTTTTAAAATGAGGTTTGCTGCATGGGTGGGCTAACATATAGAAATATATTTGTATGTGCATGTGCTACGCATGAGTTTTGTTAAAGAATGTGTGGCAGATGCTTTTCAAGTTTGAATTAAAATATATTTAAGTAGAACAACTTTGAGTTGGTCCAAATTAGGTCGTTATGCTTATTAGTAAATGTTTCTGTTTAATCATATGTTGAATGTTTTATTGAGAACGATCTAATTGACAGGTAAATCTTCAATGTTCAATGTCTTTTACGAATTAGGTTGCTTTATTCCAAAGGCAATTTGTGAGACACTTTGTGATTTAGTCTAAATTGCTGTCACACAATTATTGTCAATGCTCGATGCAGCTGCATCTGGATTCACCGGAAATCCATTAAATACTAATACTTTAACGCATGCTATACACTGCAATAGTTGTCAACTGGCAACTTTTGAGTTTTATGGCCAAGTCCTGGAAAATTCCAAACGTGTTTGTTGCGAAGTGGCAGAGCTTTACGCCATCTGCCAGAATCCATCAAGAATGCACATCCCGTGTTCACGGCAATCGGAATGCAGGCACACCCCAATGGCATACATATAAATTTATATATATATATATATATATCGTATCGTTTCGTATTTCGCCGTCTTCTTTATACACAATAGCGTACATTGGCTTGTATGCGTTCGTACGACCAAATAGAACTCATACGTCATGTTGGTTGCGACGAAAAATTGTTAATCGCACACAGATATAATCTAGTGCATCTGTATACGGGCACACAAAATCATCCATGTGCACATGAAACGCATTCAGCTGCATTTTTCTCGGCACTTTTTGTGGCACCAACAAATGTTATATGTCACAGTTTTACACCATTTTTTTCGTATATATAATTAAGTTTCTTAAAAATTGACAATATGTAAAGTGTAACTTACAACCTTTTGTTTATACAACGGCAATAAATTGAAAAAAAAAAAACAATTTTATATAACAATACAATTTTAACACAATATACAATTTGATTAGTTGCATAACAGAGAACTTAATAAAACATATTTGTACTCTTCATTGTGGTTAATGGTTTTTATTTTTGCTGCACGTTATATCAGAAAAAAACACAAAGCGATGTCACATTTTAATTGAAATGTTGCAACAGAAGTTTTTAATTAAAAATTAGATACATTTTAACTTTTATGTATGCGTTTCCGTATGTCTCTCCTCCGCCAAATTGTTTCCGGCTTTTTTTTTATTTTTAAATTATGCTCTGCTTTAATTCTCTAGGTTTTACTTTTGTCCATTAATAATGTGCTGCAGCAACGTTAATAAAATTGTGAGAGTAATTAATAAAATGGCCAAAGGCTGAGGCATGGCTGTATAGCTGAACGGTTGATTTATTTACATTTAAGCTGGCCTTAAATTGAACAGAGCAAACAGCAGGCAACTTCAAACGGACGCAACAGGAAGCGAACTTTAGTATTGGGCAATTGTTCGGTTTCTGAGTTGGGTCGATGAAAACTTTGGCAGTGACAATGCTTTTCCAACGCCAAAAGGTTTTTCGGGGCTGGTTTACAAAAACAAAAAAAAAAAATTGTTTCTCTTTGGCTGCACGGCTTAATTAGCACAAAAAGGCTGCAGACAGTTTCAGCAAAAAAGAAAACTCAAACAAATTGGTTTTAAATTTCAACATGAAATAGGTTTATCCTCCCAAAAAACCCGCTCTCAAGCCGTTCGACTTTGCCCAAGTCTGGGAAGCAAAAGTAATTATGCGCATAAAAGTAGGCAATGTTTTTTATTTGCCCAAGCAATGCATACGAACTTGTATACCCTGTATCACACAAATTGTTTGAAAAGGGTATGATTTTTACTGATGCAAAATAGCACCAACTTATTTAATTCCATTTTTTACTGAGAAATCTAAAGTAATATTAGACAGATAGATATTTATGATCATGATAGTTATATAGGGTATCTACTAATTATACATAGTCAACTTTGGCTTACTCACTTACTGGTTGTTGTCAGTTTTGCATTGAAAAGTCAATATTACAAAATTGAAATTTAAATTATTGAAGCGTTAAGTGGTACAGCAGCGGGAGGGTGGTGAGGTAACGACACAAAATGCAATAGTTGGCAGTCATTGCTATTTTTTGGTGACAGGTTAAAAGACAGGCGAAATATTTATAAATTTGTACAGGCAAATGCACTTATGGAATTTGTAGTTTCAATGTGGTACAATGGTTGCCGACTGTCTATGCTTGGTCACAAGTTAAATAATCAGATTCTGTTATGAGCGAATGATTGTGGCGAGAACTACATCGAGCTATGCATAAGATATATGTGCCAGCCAAAATAAGCTTGGTTATAAATCTTAATTTTAAAAATAAAATCTAAATATTAGTAACAGTGGAAAATTCATTAAAAATGGTTGCTTGTGAGTGTGTTAGTTATTAAAATACAAAAAAATGACTTCACGCCAATTGTTGCCGTTCTCTGCGATTCTCATAAATTCAGGTAGGACTTGCAGATCCTCATGCTTTGATTACAAGCATATAATTAACGTAATCTGTGCTCTTTTGTTCACTCTAATTAACTCTATTGTAGTCTTTTACTTTCTTTCTTTTTTCTGTCATGTTTTTATCCATTTTCTTTAACCCATTTTTACTCAATTCGTTCTGCTTTTTTCAGTGATGTGTTTATATCAATGTCAGTCTTCCTCCTACTCATAGATGGCAATTAAATAATTGAGAACACACATTCACATATACGCAATTGGCGGGTAAGTACTTATTTACATACTCATATAATAATAAAATAGGAATGTAAATAATGTATATATCCTTGTACCTATGTTAGTATATATATAACCAGACACTCTGCTCAATGCCTTTAATCAATACCTGGTAATCTTTGAATCTTATTGGTCTTCTCACCTGTTGTTTTGATGATGCAACAACAAGTCTTGTGATAAGATTGTTGAGAATTTCGTTGGTATTATTGTTGATATGTGTTCGTTGAGGTGTATGAAATTAAATTTTCGATTTATATGCAGTAGATAATAATCCACTTAGATGCCTAAGTGCATTAATTAACAACTTGTTACTTAAAGCTTTTTGTGCAATTTAATTGATCATTTTCTTGATGGCTTATTAAATAATCAACACTATTTTTTAAAAGTTTGTGCGTTGTTGCATAAAAGAGGTTTTTGTGGAATTGAATTTTCAATTAATGCATATTCATGGCTGAAATATTTTTTGTTGTTCGGCAGAACCATGCAAATCGCCAACAAAAGACGACACAAAGCGATATGGCAAAGAGACAGGGAAATGCGGAGCCATGGCGACAGGCACCAATGCCAGCACATTTCACACAAATATAAATATTTGCTTATGCCACATTGGGGCGACACAGAAACACAAACAGAGTGGGTAACTTGGGTGGCAGACAGATTCCCTTATGAGTCTTGCAAGCGAGAAGCGCATAGTGTAAGAGTAAGAGAAAGAGCGAGAGAGAGTGGAGCTGGTGAGAAATATTCGGGCCGCATTGCTAACGCTTTTCCCATAGACACCAATCGTAAATAAATATTTTGATTTATTGTCTACTTCAATATTTCCGCACAATTTATGCTCGGCGCCGCGCATTGTGAAGTCGCATAATTAATATGCTTACCCGGCGTATGCGTTATCTTTGCTTCGATTCAACTCTATGCTAGAAATGTAAATGCCCTTTCAAGTTCCGCCATACAGATTGGACTTTAAACTATGGTCTCTCAGCTTAATGGCCTCTATTTAAGTGTATAATAATACATTTAATGTGCTGAATGTAAAAAAGTTGTACTTTAATTGTTTACAACATTTGTAAACGCCTGACACGATATTAATTATAAATTAAAATAATTGATTCGACTCACTCTGTTTTTCACACGTAATATGGAATCATTATGTGATTATGCTTTCAAGAATTATTTATTAACATTCGAAGAAGGTTTTGAATTACTTAGCAATTTATCTGTTCTTAACAAGCAACAACTCGGTTTTTCATAAACTTAGAATTTAAGGAAAAACTTAAAAAAAAAACACAGATGGGTGTACTCTATTAAATGGCAGACATAGGAAATAATGATAGCAAAAACTCGGTTACGCTGAGAAAAACATTTGTAATCAATAAGACATTGACAAAGACATTTTATGCTAATAAGAGCAGCATTAATAATTGATTGGACACTAGCTCTTGATAATACTTAGTGCTGACTATTTTAGTATACTAAATGCTTAAGAAATGACGTGGATAGTTTTGATCGTATTCTTAGCACTCCTTGCTAGTCAGTATTACAATATTTCCTGACAAATATTATGATATTTAACAAATGAATTTGAACTTTTCATTAGCTAAGATACCGCCATGCTGTAAAACGAGATGCTTACTCGCTGCTTGCATGACGGTCAAAAAATAACCTAATTTTGATTTATTCGGGCTTACTTCCACCAAAACTTACGATTACACATATTATGTAAAACTGAGTAAAATGCAAGCAAACTGTTTATTGACTTCCTTCGAGCACGTGCAATCGTTAAATATATAATAAGTTATCAACCAATCTATAGTTTCACATTGTTTTAAGTGAACATGAAAGGGGTTAGCTTTCAATTGTACTTTAGGCATACCTAACGTAGTTTTAAATATTCTGTGTGGGAGAAAACTTTTTTCTCAGTTTTTCACATTTTGTAAAAGCAAAATACAAAAAGTCTTGCCGTCAATCAAGGGTATCGGTCGTTCATATCTATAGATCAAAAACCATTTTTTGAATTAAATGTCATGCGTCATGTTCTGTCAGAACAAAATCCGATAATAATAACTAGGTAAGATTTCAGCCTTTTCAAATGTGTTATGTAAACTTGTGTTTTTGTATAATGTGCATTTCTCACTTTATACTTTATCATTAAAAACGCCCGCAATTGATTGGAAGCACGCGCTCCTGATAACTAGAAATATTGCTGACTGTTTGATCCCCTAAACGCTAAATTTTGGATATAGCTGGTGTTTTTATTGTTAATACTTATAAAGAGTGTAAAACCAAATTAACTGTATTCTTGACTTCAATTTGATATTAAAAACTGGCATGCTGCAAGCCCGGATGCTTACTGCTCGGATCCTAGTGATGATAATGTGATGAATTAACCAGTTCACAGTATTATTTTACTCTATACTTACCCGTGGGCAGTCGTCCCTCATCGGCAGTGCTCAACGCAATGGCAAATTGGGCAGCATAATAGGTTATCATTATTTGTAGCCGTGGTGCGGGCAGTTTTACGTGCAATATATAGATCACTGCAGCGAGCGCATCGGATATGATAAACAGAGCAGCGCCTAAGGCAGCGAAGAAGGCCAGGAAACTCTTGACGTGCAGAGCACGTGCCAACGAACGCCAGAACATGATGGCAATCAGCGTACAATAGATGAACACACCGATTAAATGTGCAATATTCAAATGCCCGATCACGAAGTAGATCAAACTGATGGCCGGTATATAAATACAGACTCCAATTATAACCTTCAGCGGACGCCAGCCGAAAGCGCACATATAACAAATTTGTGTCACACCAAAGCAGGCCATGCCCAAGGCGAATAACAACAAATTCAACATGATATCACCAGCGCAGGAGAACATTAAGCCTATTAAAATCAATTGGGATTGTCTATAGTTCTTTTTGATCGAAAATCCCTTGATCGAAACATAAAACATCAATGCCATTATGGGCAAGCATCGCAGCGTAGTTGTCCATAGTGTCCACACTTGATCTTGACGCACCAACGAAAAATAAAGCACCAAACTTATATAAAACGGGACTAGCTTTAGGAATTCAATAGCGAAAAAACGCAGGTTGTAGTACATGATTATTATTTTCGCAGGAGCTCAAGAAAGCTGCCGTTTACAGAAAAAAGGAGTAAATTTAATAAAAGCAGTCATTGAATCATTCATAGTTTTAAAGAGAAAGGATTACCTCTCTAATTGGGCATTACGTAGTTATAAATCGTATCAAGAGTTTAGAAAATTTCAAATTTTGTATTACAATGGAGACTTTTTTTGTTTATTTTTTGCTAGTTCAAATTAATATGAAAATTCAAAATTGAAAAAGCACAGGCTCAGCATCAGAAAGATACATAAGGCATTAATCATGGCATGGTTAGTCAAAACCACGGCTAAACGCTTGAAAACCCCTAACCCCAACATCGCGACATTCTAAACGGCGTTAAGCTGAAATTGTAGGCAGGCTGATGAGAGAGTATATCATTCATTGGGCTGTCACACGAAATCTCAAAAATAACAAAAACTAGCCTACACTGTGAAAAAACATTGTACGTTTGAAGCGTGTTATGTAGTAGCATGCCTAACCTGATATACAGTTTAAACCAATTTCTAGCAATGAAAAGCAGCAATAATTGATTGGCCACACAAGCTCCATGCAGCAATAAAAGGGGCTGCTTCTTATAGTAAAAGCCAAACAATGAAGTGGATACTCTGGATCACATTTGTAGCACTAGCTGCGGAAAGTAAGCATTGGGGCTGTGCATTACATATATAACGTGCATTAACTAAATTAATGTATATTCTCGATTTTTAATTAGGAAGTGTGCCAGCATGTTGTAAAAATGGTTGCCTTTTACTTGAATGTGTAGATGTTACAAATTAAAATTGTAAATATTTTTATTTGGATTTAGTTGCATACTGAATTACTGAATAAATGCAATAGAAAGAAATTTTGAGCAAATTGCAAAGAATTTGTTAACTTAGAACATATGCAACCATTAACAATTTGTAAAACATGTATTAGCAAGCGGCCGAGTCCAATGTACAATTTCTTTATGATGCTCAAATGATTTTGAAAGCTTTTACCTCTCATTTGATGTGTTTTCGGCATAAGTTATTAATTTTGAAATTTGCTGTGTGACAGACAGCCAGAGCAAATCAAGTTTCCGATTTTGACAGCTGGGCTGATTGAGCCGAGCAGGTGAAATTAAAGAAGAAATAAAAGATGACATTGCATAAAATGCGATTGTTGATTACTCAAAGGATTTGATTTCCAAGTATTGACGGCTGCCTGGAGAGTTCATGAAATGTAGTTAAAGTGCTGTTGCTTACATTTCCGGCTTTCCGGCTTTAAGACTGCTTCAGCCCTCCTGTCCTTTGGCCTCTCTAGTCGAAAACCAAAAACCAGACAAAGCCCCAACTAACAAACTAACAACAAAAACCCACAAATATGCCGAAACGTTTGCGCATTCGACATGCCAGTTGCCCACAGTCGACAGTCGACAGTCGGCAATCAGACAGACTGAAATTGGAATGGGATTTGCTTAACATCCACCACTCCGCACCACTTCCCCCCAGCTAACCCTTGACAGGCGCTTCATTGTCGCTATCATTGTTGTCAAGCGAGTCTAAAAACCAAGTTCGCGTTGGGGGGGGGGGGGGGACAGCAGAAGGCTACAACTTTTACGCACGTTTCTCGCTCATATGTCAAATCTGGTACTCTTTTTTTTTTGGGGTATTTTTTCTTTTGTTTTGTATTGGATTTTGACATTTGGTTGGTGCCCAAAAATGTTTTTACATGATGAAGGGTTTCATTTGATTTGGTTGGTTTGCCATTTTTCTGGTTTCACCGCCTGTTACACTTGTTGTTCTTGTTGTTGGGCAGCTGAATGTTGATGTGTGTCTGTATGGGAGCACAGCGTCTGACTCCATGTAGTCACATGCACATTGCCGGGCAGAGCAAATGAAAAATCAACATTAAACATATGCTCTAGTTGAGTAAATCGCTTAAATTTCCATATGGCAATGGGTAAAAGGACTGCCTGCATAGAATAAAATGTGGGGCAACAATCGACGAGATGGCCAACTAAATAACTGAATGGGAAATGTAAATACTGAAACAATATATGTCTGACAATAAGTAAAGCTCTCTAGCTGAATGGGAATCTATTTATTTCACATTTTATACACTCTATTCAAGCTGTCACCCTGCTTCACATGCAGGCTGTTGGGCTGGATATCATCCAAATGCTATAAAGATATATAAATCTAATTGAATATTTCGCTAAATCTAGAATAAATTTAAAATTGTGAAGATATGAGTGCCAGACAATGTGTCCAATTCAAGGGTATTTAATAGTCGATACTCCAACTGTAATCAGTTTCTTTTTAGTTGTTATATATAAATACATTTGCAGCTTTTGGCTGCTGCATTTGCTTCAATCCAATTTCACTTAGAGCCAAAACGAAATGCTGCACAGCTGTTGCCACGGCTTATTCGTGCAACATCCCTAAGCGATCCCTTTGCATATTGCAGTAGTAGCTACAACCTGTAGATGGCTGAGAGGTGACTTTGGTTTTAAGAGCTTGCATATGCAAATGTCCTGGCACATTGAAATCAATTTCGCATGAAGGCAAAAAGTCAAATGGCGCCATATGAGATTCCACATGCAAACGCTTCAATGAGCGGCGGCTCCTTTTGCCAAAAGGTTAAATGAACCGGAAGTGTTTTATGCAGCAAAAGATGCAATTATTTATATGGCTACATCAACTGTGCGAGTGTGGGTCGGTATTTGCGTTTGTATGCCTGGGCGAATGGCAACAAACGTGCAGAGCTTTTGGCATTTGCATACAGAGCGCGCAAATATGAGAAGCCAAGTCAAATTCTCCATTTAGTGGATAGCTGCCACTTTAATACCCTTTACCCAGTTTCTGCAGCGGCCATATGTGCTCTGAGTAGACATTTTTATTCCATTAATAGCATAATGTTATATTTTATTAACTGCAGACAAGTATCGAGCATAAAAATTGAGTCTTAAATTAACATCTTCGAATTCTATTCAGGCTACATATTTATGATAGTCCAAAGTTTGACCCGGGGTAGCTGCTAGCTCAGCTCACTCAACTGGTGGACATTGAGTTGTTAATTCCACAATTTTGTTTTCTATGCGCGTCATGGTCTCCTGCTTCCTTCTCCATCGCCTCCATGCTCCGGGTGGAGCCGGTCTGCATTGCACTTAAGTGCTTTAGCGTTTTGTGTGGCATTGTGTTTGGTTGACAGAGCAGCTCAGCTAAAAGGCTGCCGGACAGACGTGTCAGCCTCCAGCTAAAAGTCATTAGTTGCAGTCAACGTAAACAGGACTCTGGACAACAGTTTCCTAGAGTGAGAAGACAGCAGTCCACTGCTGGTTGCCACTGTTGCCGCTGACAATGATTTCCGCTGTGGCATCTTTTCTGCAAAAAGCCTGTGCGCAGAATATGCGCTTGCAACTTAATTTGCTAATGTGCCACATGCAAGCAAATATGCAGCAAAGCTTTGAAAAGGACAACAATCAAATGCAGTGGGCAGCTGAAACATTTACAAAGTTAAATATTTGAAGAGCTAAAGGGAGCTCTTATTATATAACATTATACCCTTGTAGAGTGTATGATAAGTATATATTCTCCAGATGAGCATCAATAGCCAACTCTTGATATAGACAGGTCCGCCTGCCTGCCTGTCCGCCTGTCTTTTTCTTTGCTTGAAACTGGGCCGTCTTTCTGTTGCAGAAATCGTTAGGATTGGATCTCTATAGCTCTATAGCTATCATATATGTAAAATCGTATTAGCGCCAGAGCTCCACATCATATAGCTGCCATTTAATCGGATTCTTGTATGAAAAACCTTCTTCTTTTCGAATATAGCTCGATCAAACCACGTATTAACTAGTTGAACTAAGCTGATTATTATGTATGAGCCAAATCTGGTCAAGATCTCCCTACTATATATAAGCTTTATTAAATAGCTCGCCAGGAAGAATACCAAATGGGTAACTCGCAAACTATTGCATACTTCCCTCAACATTCTGCTGGTGTTTTTTTTGTTTTTTGATTTTGGTGCTTAAGCTTGCCGGTACTCGTGTACTTTACTGCTTTAACATATATAACATATGCATATATAACAATTGTGAAGTAATTAAACTAGTTATGCCACATGTTAGCTGATACATGTAGTCAAAGTTGTAATTGCAACATGACAGTCAGCCCAGCCCCCAGGCAAACTGTGCTCCTAAGCGGACAGCATGCAATTGACTATTGTCAATTGAAAAGTTGCACTACCCCTTGCCCCTGGGCTGTTAGATAGGTTTAAGCCATGGACTATGTTGCTTCACTTGCCACAACTTTTCTAATTTTCTGCTGCTGTGTTTGAGTGACATTTTACGCACCAAAACTTTTGTTTAGCGCAAGTTTAACAATGTTTTGCTCTTGTTTTTGTTTTAGTTGCTCTTATTGTTATTGTTGCTATTGTAACTCATTGTGGTTAAGTGGTTTAACGCGCTTTTCACACTTACGAAATAAGTAGTTCAGCAAAGTTCAGCGGTTGACTCGCTGTTTACATGTGGCACTTTGTTACTTGATAAAAATGTATTTTACCCACAAATTTTATCAATCTGTACTTTGGCTGCCTTTGAATGTGTCATTATCAACTAATAAATTGCATAACTTTTGTCTTTGACCACATTAGCGGGAGTTTTTAAAAAAAATTTCATATTTAATATATTATTTTATTTTCAAACAACTGTAATTAAAACCACAATAATAAAATGTTGAGCTGCAATTTAAAATTATTTTCAGATCAAACAGTGTTCAATACACAAAATTAAAAAAAAAAAAAACAAACAAATAAAAAACACTGTACAACAAATTTTTCTGCTCAAACATTTTAGTAAATAAAATAAGGAAATTATTTTAGCGAATTGTTTGGATTATCAAAGAATAAATCAGCTAACATTTTCCCAAATAAGAAATCGGGTTCTGTTCATTATAAGTTATCAAAATTTAAATTTAAAATTTTATATTTATAGTTGCCCGTTGTACTGAAAATATGACAAGCCGTAAATATTTTCAAACACAAGTTGCGGGCTAGATTTGAGATCTACTTAAATATTGCATCTACCAAGCTAACAATACTTGGAATCGTTAACAAGTTCTTTATTGTAACAACAAAAGCTTTGATTAATGGTTTCAAAAAAGTGGTTATCACATTTCAAGCCGCTTCGATTTAAGGCCTTTTTTATTGACTATGGGCACAGAAAGAATAGCATAATGAATTTATATTTCCTGCACTTTGCGTCTTATTTACATTTATTTTGTTGCGTGCTGTAACTCACTTGCGATGATAAATTTCGGTGGGCGCACAATGAACCCCTGCTGAACATGTTGCCTGAAGCACAACCGCATGAATTGCAACAAAATAAGTCAGAAGCAAATAGAGACACATATTTAAAAGCTTCAGTCATACACAGAAGCCTGCCACATAGTCGCACACATAATGGGTATTTGTGTCTACTAGTTATGGTCTAGTGCTTGTGCGAATGCGATGGATGTGGTCGTGTGTTGGCCAGAAACGCTTTGGCAGAATCAGCTGTGGAGTTGGCATTTTTTTTTTTTGTATTTGGGAGCAGGCAACCAAACCTCTTGGTATTGGGCAACCGAATAATGTAACCCCAAACCAACCGTCCGGAAAAAATGTATCCAGCAACAGTCACTTCTCACGAGTGCCACCACTCTTCACTGCACTCGGTCCTGTCTAACATATGATGCTGTTACGGTTTCCGGTCCAAGGGAAAATTTGTAATGTACTCAGTGGGGCAGAAGGCTCGGCGCCGGCTCCAGCTCCGGCTCGTAGCTGCGCTTCGGCACGGCACTGTGGTAGCCCCCACATGAGTTACGGCCGCACATTCGTAATGATTATGTTGCAGCTGCTGGCAGACAGGTAGTCGTAGCCTACCTGGACACACTACCACATACATGGGCAGCAATCCATTGTGGCAACAAAGAGAGGCAAACAGCAAGCAGCCTTTCAATTAGCAGCCAAAGTTGAGGTTCCCAAGGACATGGCCTGTCCAAAAAGTGTTTATTAATTTTCCTTTAAATTTCCACGGGTCTATTACCCGCACCAGCAGCAGTTGCCATGGTAAATTGACAAGGTGATGAACAAACTGATGAACAAACTGATGAACTGCGTTACCTGTTTACCACAGAAGATAATCAGCCGACTGATTGTGGCCAAAATCTCTCAAGGCCGAAACAACATGACTTTCTTCGGCTGTTGTTCGTTTGTAAGGTTGTAATTTCATTTGCATGGCTTTTCGGCAGCATTAATCTTGACCTTTGCCATCTGACTGCAAAATAAGTTCAATAACATAGCTAAATATAACACAGATAACATAAGTCAATTCAAATGCAGACCGGCTATTGCATTCAGTTGAAAAAGAGTCTGCCTTTTGGCTTTAAGTATTCACTTTTATTTCCCAATTGTTCAACTGTCCCAAAGTTCGGCTTGATTGCATAATTGTGGAATTGCATTATGATGCATTATGGTAAACCAAAATTGAATGTTTTTTAAAAGTTAAATCGTGTTCAACATAATCACGAGCTAAATAAGGCAGTAATTGTATTGTATAATAAATATTCAAATATTTCACTATTCTACAAAATTAAAGTTTCAGTGGACAAATACAAATACGCAAATACAAATAGACAAATCCAAATAGCTTTCTGTCCATATCTTGTTGAGCTGTTTAAAACAAAAATTTCTCGACTCGCAATTTTATCAGTCTATTTTATTGAAAATTTACCTAGCATCTCTTTGTTGTCATAAATAACAATAACAAATAACCCCAATACAAACAATAGAAACTGAATTAGTAAGCAATTAAACCGACATCGTCAAAAATAATATTTGGCTTAGTATACATAAAGTCTCATAGAGCTGAAGTATTTAAAACTTGGACACTTGACTGGCAAACAAAATGAAATTGCTTGCTTCATGGACATCGCACTGTCAATTTGACAAATTGCATCAATAATTAATTGACCCCTACCTGCAGCTCTTTCTCTATGTTTGGTAGACATATCTCCCCAGCGGGAGATGGAATTCGTCAAACCTTTGTCCCGCAACACAACTCAACTCAACTCAATCCAATAACAAATACAATAAGGCTGTCGGGTCACTGCAATCAAATCAGCCACAAAATAGGTTCACAGCGGTCGATAGTCACTCGAATCACTTTCTGTTGGCCAATGCCAGACGCCACTTGCTTAATCCAAGTAAATTCAAGTATTTTCTATTTTGACTGTATGCTCACATAAGACTTACATTTTAATACATTTTGCAATCGAGTCGCCATTCAATTTTCCGGTCGAATAATAATTACATGTGATAAGTAAAATGGGAAAAAACAAAAATATTTACAACGTTCAAATTTAATACTAATTAAACGTTTAAAATAATATATAAACTTTTTTTTAAAGTAAGAACTCGTCAGACGACTAGCAAATACTCTTTATCATAATCTGCGGTATCGTATGTAGCGACCGCAGATAAAACGCGACATGTTGTTATCTGAAAAAGGGCAAATGAGTGGCTTTTCGCAACTACACAACTTTGTCACGCTTGTTTTGAATTAATTATTGCGATGTCCACAACGAAATGCAAGCACATTTTCATGATGCGTTCATTTTAGAATATTTATACCCAGAGAGATCCATCTGGAAGCACATAAATTGCAAATGTGCAACGCTTGCGGTGATTGCCTTGACTGGCTGGACATAAAAAAAAGTGTCATTAGCATGCCATGAATGCCAAAATGTGAACGAAAAAAGCTAAGGGCCCATTGCAGGACCAGAAAGCTACATGTGAGCCATTGTGGTTGGGAGTACATTTAAGTTGTCGCTGACATACTCAAGCTTAGAGACTTTACAAGGACTGTCCTCTGGCTTAACTTATCACAAATCAGAAACAATTCATATTTATTTACAGAGAGCTTAAAAAGAATTTATGAACAGCAGCAATGCAAATAATATGTCAAGAAAACTTAAATCGAATAATTGCAAGAGCTTAGGCAAATAATTAAGGCAGGATTTAGATGGATAAAAATCTATCTTTTTCCATTATTATTAAAGTTTTACGGCTTTGCTGATCTATTCCTTATTTTTGTAAGACTTGTGGCCTTTGGTCGGCCTGCATATTATGTGTTTTAATTAAAACTATTAAATTGTGATAAATTTCTACGCCTGCATGCGAAAGTTCTCTTTGATAAAGTGCTTAATTTATGATGTCTCTTAGGAGTAAAATGTTGCTAGGAACATTTTAAGATATGTGACTTGGATTAATTCGTAATTATTTAACATGCGCTGACAAAGTTATTTCGCTTACTCTTCTGGCATGTAATTTCCCAGAACTTTGCTCCTTAAATGTCTTGTCGCAGGGCTCAGGGCGGGACGCAAAAAACTTTGCTCATTTCGAGCGTCACTCATACGCCTCGTGTTCGGCGTTGTCAAAACTTCCGGCATGCCAGCATTTTAATTGAAAGCAAAAATAACTGGCACACCTCAACATAAGTAAAGTAACTTGTTGCTTCTTGTGCTTTCTCCTGGGGCACATCATTCTGCCTTTGTGGATGCAGTCAACGCAGTTTACATTTGGCCGTAAATTATCAAGTGACAAATCGCTTGTCTGTACATATGTTCTATGCTCTGCCAGTTGTTTGTTTGTGCTTGAAAGCGGCAACACGACAAGCTTGACATGCAACAACAACAAATACAAGCGAACACTTCAACACGCAACAATTGACACGTGTGGGGCCCACCCAAAGCATCACAGTCCTAGACGCATAAAGAATGGCTTTGGGCATGTATGTGCTGAATATGAAACACAATTACTTAATTGACACGGCTTACTAATCGGGTGGCCAATGGCTTCTGTCTGTTAAATATTCATACTAAGCTTGTAACAAACGTTGAAAGAAACTTGTCATTATATTCTTACCTTCTAAGTCCATTAAACAAAATACGCCCTGGATTAAATAAAATGTAATCTGTGCAAAACTGAATTAAGACTATTTTCATATATCCTTTGAATAAAGCGAGTAATTTTTGTATTAATATGAATTTAAATACTCTATGTTTCTGTGTGCTTCAAATATAACATCTGAGTTGATAATATTCCCAATATTTAAGTAGCTTCGATAAGAATATATGTTGAATGAATTGTACGCTTCAAAATTGTCAACAAATATAAAAAAGTAATACACATATTAATCAATTTTTTGTTTAACATTTATTATTTATTAAATATTTCAGTTAATTGTAAAATGCATTCTGTAATTTGCATTGAAATTAAAATATGTATTTTAATTGGTTTTTATTGATAGCTGCATCAATGTTTAATACTTGGCTGCGACGGCTTTTTTGCTCACCATTTACTTAACAATTCACATTTATTATTAATATAACACATTTATATATATATATATATATATATATATATATGTATATATATGTATGTTTGTATTTATGTATGTTTGCCAATTGATATATGATTTTACATTTATTTGACTTGAAGTTTGAAGCTTGCGACATTCATTAAAAACATTTTAATTTTGTGAATTGTAATGCACAATTAATTATATAACTTCGTATTGGCCATTAAAATCATAAAATATTTTAATATATTTGCAATTTTATTTTACGATACTTATCTTAAAAGGTTTTTATTTTATATGCTTAGCTAGAATTTAACACACAACAAACATATATAGATTTTAACCTTGTTCTTAGATTTCTACACGTTTCTTCATGACTTTTATAAATATGCCTAACTTATGATCAAACTTTCAAATTCATTCAAACATTTATTTTGAATATTTGGTAGTTTTGTCTGCGACTTTTTACTTATGAGTCTTTCACAAAGATTTTACTACATATCATTTCTAGACAAATTGTATATTTTATATCGTATTTTGTCATTAACTTAGTTGCATTTTTCATTCGTATTCGTTTTCTCGTTTGCATTGGAAAAACTGTCTTAAATGAGTTTATAGATTATTATTTAACACACGCCTTACAAATTAGTTCTTTAATTACATATACTTAAGATTCTATTAAACATTCAGTGCCTTTAACATTTTCTTTAAGCCTATAATTAATATTTATTTGGCATTATGTTTTTTCTTTTAGTTTTTGTTATTATACTTTAAATTCAATTTAGTGTTTTGTGCCGTTTCAGAATTCAGTTGAAACCCCTGCTTAAGTGACAAAAAAGATTGCAATTTAAAATTGCGCCTCGTTTTTCCACATGATTTACCACACAGCTTGTGCTTTTGAGTATTATATTTATATTCAAATATATATGTATATATATTTATATATATATTCATATTGAGGTTACCCACAAAAAACATTTGATGTGCCAACATTTATCTTGATGCATTTTTTTCTTGTCTCTACTTTTATTATATTCTATTTATTTGCTTTTTTCGTAGACCAACTAACAGATATTACGTATACGCAGTGCAACTTTTTATATATGACAAACCAAAAGTACACAAAAATCGCTGACATTTTTTTGAAAGCTTAATTTACAGGATAGCACATAGCTTGAGTTGCAGTAAAACGATTTGAGAGAATAGTGGTGTGTCATCCTCTGGCAACATCGCCTGACATAAACTTTCAAAAGTGGGGCTCAGGGTCAACAAGACTTTGAATACTTTTGGTTCTCTACTATTTTAGTGCTTCTTTTTGTTTTTATTTGTAGTTATGCTCTCCTTGCTTCACGTCATGCCCAGCATTTGTTACTCTAAATTTCCATTTGCTTTTATGCTAAGTTAAGTTCTACAGTCAAAACACTTTGAAAGCGTGTCGAGCAGATTTGGTTTTTCTAAAGCGGCTTATATATCTACGTTAATTGGTTTTTCATAAAACAGTGTCAAGCCTTAAACACGTAATTTATAATATTGAAACTCACATCAAAGTAACGACTAGCAAATTATTTTATCTCTAAGCATTTTCACTTGCATTGCTTTGCGCCTAAACGTGAGTGTGACCGTTTATTTAAGACATTTTTGAAATTGCATTTTTCCGAAAATTGAGCCACAAAGAAGGTAGATTTCATTTGCTTAGAACTTGTCACTCTTTATCCGGCTAATAGTCTAAGCTCTGGTTTGAGCCACCAACTAAATTTCAATAAAATGTCTATGCAAACAACTTTGAAACATCCGTCAATTTGGTAAAATTTGACTCCTGCCCCTTAACTTGTTTTCCAGCAGCTGTCAGTCGATCGACAAATATTTCTCTCGGCTTGCTGTGGCCTACACAAAACCCATCAATGTCAGCTTAGGCTTATTTTATTTGGCTCAATATTGTTTGCCAGTTTTGTTCTTTTTATTTTTAGTTGGGTAAATTATTTTCTTTGGTTTTCAGCATTTTACTTTTGTTTTGCTGCCATTTACCTTTTGTTGTGGTTTTGTGCTGACATTTTTCCGCGCAATTGAACCAAAAATTGGCACAACAAATTTAATTCCAACGACAACCGAGTGAAGCGAAGCAATTGTGCGACAGTTAGACGCAGAATTTTGAAATTGAAATCGAGGTGACGCATATAGCCGACCCATAAGGAGTATGCCGGCGTTTTAATGGATTCGCCCGACTCCCTGCAAGGCTGTGCAAATATGCGAAATGGCGCAGCGAATGCTGCGAATGTAAAGCGGTAAAAATAAAAAAATATGTTTAGAATTGGTTGTCAACGCCTTTGGGGCCTGCCTAGATGCGGCTCAGTCACACCCACTTAGATACACACACACACACACACGCACACACACACGCACACACACATACAGACACACATACGCACACTTACAAATTTGATATCAAGCGATTTGAGAAGCTGCTTCAGCCCACTGCTTGGGGCACTGTTGTGCTCTACCCTCTCCCCCTGGCGTCCCTGCGCGGCAATTTTCGCATCGTTGTCACTTTATTTGGCATTTATCAGCACTTTTCGTGCCACACAGTACGACTAACAGCAACTCCCACACGCCAACATACGCCCATACTCTAGAACTTTGCACTTTCAGCTTTGTAGTTTATGTCACATTCCCCGACACTGTGTTGTCGTCGATATCCTTGCCACTCTCGAAGACCAGCAACTGCGCCTAGAAATGTGTTTCGAAAATCTGTAAAATACGTAGAAATACTTTAGAATGCAGAATTTGGCAATTTCATATATGTATGCTAGCAAGTATCAAGTTTACAAAAGCAACAAATTGGTTTACATTAATTTTCGAGTTTCAGTTCTTTCGAGCTACTTATACGCCCAGATAGATGTGTTTCTTAAAGCAGCTTATGCCAATTTGTCTGCCAACTTATGGCGCCAACTTGGCAGAGCAGGGCAAAGCGCCTTAGAGGCAAATACGTTGCTCCTGGCAATACTTGCGACAGCCTGACAAATGTTTCACTGTCCAAAATGTTCAGGTCTGGAGCAGTGCGGAGCAAATTTTCTGACGCAGCCTCGACTTGATGGCCATGTCATGGCGTGTTAATCGCCACTGTCAAGGCAAAAAGGCAAATGAGCAGCAACAAACGCAAATATAAATAAATATGAACAAATTCCAACAGACACGCCCACACTTGGCGTCCAGCACCCGCTGGCTGCAATTAGCATTAGCTACTTGTTGCAGCTTATTCAGGGTCACGGGTGCGGCGCTCCTTTTCTTGTTTGACTCGCATTCATAATAAACTCGCATAACGTATACGCGACATTGACATTCTGCTGGCTTGTCTATTAAAATTTTAATTACATTTCATATTTTCAACAAATTAAAGATAATTAATTATCACTTTGCACTCGAAAGCTGGGCAACCCAACACAGAAAAGAAACATTTTAATGCAGTAAAAAAAGTTTTCCCATATGTTAAGAGTGTAAATATTAAATATATTTCGTTAGCAGCTCTTAAGACTTTAAATTAAATTCTGGTTTTAATTATACGTAAACCTTGTTAGTAAAAAATATCAAACTTTGTTAAACCCTTTACAAAAGCACGAGTTTTTACCAAAGAAAAAAACTAGTTTCTATATATAGATTATTGCATCACATTGCCTTCTTTAGCACACACGAGCATTTCAGCTGTGTTTTGATTACATTCCTGTATTTTTAATTTCATTTTCAATCTCGTTCAAGTGCACACACACACACACACACTCTCTCACACACACCTAGGTGCATACCCAGAGTGTAATATGTGGCATGTGCGCCAACACCCTGATGAAAGATTCAGCTTAATTTATTTTTGTGCTTTAAACTTTTTAATAATTCTTGGCTGAATTTTGTTATTTTCAGCCCTTCACTGACTATTAGCATATGTGGTAGGCTTTTTGATGTGAGAATGCTAAAATTAATTGAAATGCCAAAAATAATGAATAAATTCCTGGGGGACATGTACGCAAAGGCAAACACCAAAATAGATATAGACATAAATATAAATACAATTGCATAATTTTAGGCGTCGACTCACGTCGTCATTATTAATTTGCAATTTGCCTTAATGTCAAATTGATCAGGTGTTGTAAGGTATTTGGTTAGGCACAAAGTAATCTGTTAAAAGAAGAATTCCTCATATTTCAATATGATTTGCATAAAGAATTCTTTTTCGTCACAGCTCTAAAGTGTAAAATTACAACAAAAAATACATTTTCATTAAAATTACGCCGTACCAACATTTTAGCCGGAATCTTTAATGACAGCTCACAGCCAAAATGAAGACGAACTTAAGCCTCCATTGTTGATAATTGAAATGAAATGAATTTTCTAGCCAGCAACAACTACATATAAGAGAAACAGAGCTGCGACCCAAAACAAAGGTAAACTTCGCCTTGAGCCTTCAATGTTTCGCAGTCCTTTAGTTGCCTAGAACAAAGTGTGCAGAGTCCGGGAACTGGATCCGGGCAACTACCTTTAATGCCACTTTATTAAGTATTCATTATTGTCAACTTGGATTGTGGGTTGCGGGTTGCGGGTTGCAGGTCTGCGGCTGGTAGTAAGCCCAGCCCAGCCGAGCCGAGGGCGACAGAGTTGACCAAGTTCTGTGTGGGTGCGTGTGCGTGCGCCCGCTTGAAGCCTAGTTGTGGTCCGTTGCGGAGAACTACATCTGCTCGGGTGGAACATTAATTGCCAGCGGCACATTGATGTTTATGTAATTAATTTTAATTGCAGCACTTTTCTCCATCCCATTCTGGGTGCTAAAAGTTTCTTTTTATTGTTTTGTTGTTTTGTTTGCTCTTTTACAGTTTTATTATGAGCAACATTTGTTTTCATGTTTGGAGTTGACAAAGTGCTCGGTGGCCGTCCAACGAAATCAATAATAATGGCAATAAAATATTTAGCTACTCGGCACACGGGTCGTATGCGCAATAAATAAATCATTGAGCATACGGCTAAACACAAAAGAAGCCGGGCAACCTATGAGCTCATGCGATATCTGGCTTAAAGAATTGTTGGAATAGAGCATATAAAGCACGCCTTTCGCATACCCTGTATTTACATAATATATAATAGTATTTTATAGTTCCGCCTTGATACTTTAATTTCGTCTACTTTTTCTATGACCTCGGCCCAGTGTGCAGCACTTGCCACCTGTCAGCTCAATTTTCTAGCCAAAAATTACAGTCTTAATAGGCAGCTCATCTCATTTAGCTGCGCTGCGTCTCTTGCCCTGAGTGGTATTTAACTTGTCTCAATTAGAGGCCGACAGAAACGAACTGTTTTCCATGTTGGTGGCAACTGGCCAAGGCCCTTAGGCTCTATGGCACATGCAGACAAGACATGCACAACCTGCGAACGTGCTGGCGAATGTTCTTTTTAATGAATCGCATGCTAAGTATAGCAAACGGACGCAATGCCAAATTAAATGAGTTGGTAATTAGGCTGGCAGAAAACAGCCGAAAAAAAACAAAAATAAATAAAAACGCAAGGCAAGAAACGCAAGAACATAAACATAACGCTCCAGCTGAAAGTCATTGCTACGAGGAATGGGTGGCTTTAGGGTGGACCAGCGGCAACACTTTGTTTTCCTTGTGACATCATCTTTTCATGTTATTATCAAACTCTAAAATCCCGCCAGAGTCACAGTCTGTCATCACTTTTTATTTTTAAATTATGCGCACACAGCAAAATAATTATTACAAGTGCTGGCAAAGGCATTTAAATATTACAAATGCTAAGTACTTCAGGGCAGGAGAGCATTCAGCACACACGCACACAACACAACTCAATGAAATTTAATGAGTTAAATAGACATCACTTTGAATGCATAAAGCCCGCCGCCAGAAAGTAGACAACGCGTTGGCAACGCCTGTGAAGGACCCAAAAGTAAGCCGATGTATTTTTAAATTTTGCCTATATTAATTACCATAGATTTAAATGACATCAGAAGGTCCATAAGGCAGCAAAATGATGAGTTTATATATAACAACATACATGAGCTGCTAAAGTTGAGCTCGATATCTGAAACGCCCAGCAAGTTAATAAGTGCGTAAGCACGTTTTCGAGATAAATGAAACATTTAAAAAGAATTTGCTGTCCCATTAGAAACATGTTTACTTTAAAAAATATTTTCACGTTTTTGTTTTAGCGCATTCAAATTATTCTGGGCAAAGCATAAACTTATGCATCTGCTATTATTGTTACTTTTTTGCTGCTTCAAAATATTTGTATTTTTTTTTGCAAAAGGCGCTGCGAGTTCATTAAAGGCCAGTTTCACTGTATTTACATAAATGTATATTCTGGACAGCGTGCATGCAAATATTTGTTGTGCCTGTCAACAAAACAGACAAACAAAAAGGCTTCAACAGGCGCCAAGCTCACGAGCACTCAACTCGACAGGGGAGTGAGAGTTTTTGAGGGTATTTTGCAAACAACTTGAAATTAATTCGTATCAGATTTCACATGCTTATCAGTCCTGTATGAAGACAGCATTATTAGGTAATTATTACAGCTGTGGCAAGCGAAAATATAATCTACTCGAGTTTGCCTGAAGAGCAACTCGAAAGATTTAAATTAAATACATTTAATTACCCTTTCCTTCTCCTACTCTTACTCTTATCCGCACTCTACTTCTTTTATTTTTTAGTGATGCTTCTGCCTTCGACTTATGTAAAGACAACAATCATGCGTGAACCTTAAGGGTAAGTGAATATTTAGAAACATATATATAAATAAGAATCAACGTAAGGGCAATTTAGACCTGGGCAAGAGTTGCCTCCTAGTCTCATATATTTTAGGAAGTTAGCTCGAAGCAAAGGAAAGAATATTCTGAAATATTTGTAGCTCTAAATATCTGACCCAGAACGCGCCTTTGAAATGGACTCAAACTACGTATTTTTGGGCATTCCATTACTTATGAAAGCTGTCTCTTAATTTGGTTGCCGTGCCAAGAGAAATGATGAGCAATTTGCCCGGCGCTATCAAAGATGCTTTGCTCAATGTGGCGGGTAACTTGAACGTTGGAAACTACTCGTCCGAGCTGTCGCAGTCGCTGTCGGAGTCGCAGTCGCTGAATAATTTGTGCACATAAATCTCAAGAGCCCCAAGTCGCTTATGTGTGTAAATTATGTGGCATTATTCAAAATATTAACTTGAAATCGCACAAGGATGACACAGAGCAGGCGCCGAGTGTTGACCTCCTGTGCGCCTCTGTGGCCTTTTGTCCATTTTCAAGTGGCATTCGTAATTTCTGGTTGCGCCCATTATGCTATAGACAAAATTAAATTCTCGATTTTATATAGGTCGCTTTTGTAATATTTTCAGCTTTCCCGCTACTTATGGGAATTGTCACATCTTCCTGCCCCTGACCCCTGCTGTTGTACCCTAGTAAGAGAACGCCTGCGGTTTGTTTGAGAGTTTATAAAATTAATTTGCTTGCGGCATGCGCACAGTGCGTATTAATGTATATATGGACAGGGAAAGCGACCGGGATCAGTTTGAGCCCCAAGCTCGTGCCTCAAAAAATACAGAGAATTTTAATTTTAATTCACTCACAGCGATTAAATAATGTATAAGTTACCCAGCCAGGGATTTTGCGGAAAGATTTGATTGATATGCCAAGCACGTAGAATGGGCAGGGCGAAAAGGAAAGCACGGCGACAAATCGAACAAGCAACCGGAAGTGGGAAAATGGGAAAATGGGAATTGGTAGGCCGACAGACAGGCCCAAATAATACATAATAATAATATCAATGCTCATCACTTGTGGGCGAGAAGGCGACTTTTGAAAATATTGCCAAAGTTTCAGTCCATTTTTTAGCCTATAAAAACTAAATTTAAAGCAATTTCTATTCTAATAGGCGAAAGTTGTGCAAATTTAATGCACAAAGAAATTCACAACTTTTTGAGTAAAGCTAAAATTAGGCAACGATTACTTTGGGCAAAAAATAGTGTCAGGCTGTCGTGCTTAGAGCCTTAAGTTGGATAATAAGCCTTAAATACATACATATTTTTGGTAGCTTTAAGCTTAAATGTAGAATTAAGACTTAAATTTGTAATATATTCGCTTGAGTTTGCTTGGCTTGCGTGAAGCTACAGATTAGTAGGCAAAGAAAGAAGATCGCTTTTCAATACTCAGATTTAAGAGAACTTTCTAAACTTTAACATTAATTACATTAGCTCATATAAAAAAACCGCATATTTAAAAGACGTTTTTATTGGGGTCTTAGCACTCGTTCAAGTTCCGCTACGATTTCATGTTCCAATAATCGTATGAAAAAAAAAACCCTACTTCATCAAACGCCTTTCCATATTCTGAATTGATGTTGTGTGTTACTTTGCTCCAAAAAAAAAGGAAAGCTCTCTCGTAAAATGAATGATTATTTCGCACTCATGTGTGAATACGCACAGCTATATCGAAAAAAAAAAGGAAACCAAAATCCAGACCTGGACTCCCCTGAGCCCTAATGACATACAGGTCGTCTACATGTTGACGAGCTGTCGCTCGTAAAATAAAATAAAATATATATATATACAAAAAATGCTAAAGATGAAATAACAGTAAAGCATAGTTATCAGGTTCAGGGCTGGGGTCCTCGTCTGGCGGCGATATCAATCGCAATCCAGCGCCACGTAGTGCTGCTCCAACTCTGATTAAAATAATGATAATGTGCAGTTCCATTTTTTTTTTTTTCAGCTTTTGTGTTGGTTTTGGCACGATTTTGATTACGTTTTTTTGTGCGCCCGCTTGTTGAGTTAATGTGATTGACTTTCGGCCAAGGAATAGAGCCGCTTTAATTGCGACGGGGACAGCAAAAAAAAACGCGTTAATGACAATTTCTTCACCTCATTTTTTTGTTGTCTGTGATTAGCGAATGTTACAAAAAAAGTTACATCAAATTTAATGGCAAGCAATATTTTTTGTATCTGCTATCAAATGGGTAAAATGCTCTGAAAGGAAGGCGAAAGATTTTGTCCGACGCTACGAACTATATTTGTCTATTATCCACATAAACAACAACATTGTGTGCAGGGTATCAACTCGTCGACCACTCTATTTCTTGCCAAGTTTTTTATATATACATTTTTTTCTTTTACTGTAATACCTTGAGGCACAGTTATGTATGTACCTGGGCCATAAATTATAAGGCGTGCAGCTGCCAGCATTTTTTTTTTGTGTGTACCTCAAAGGGAACGCTCACAGCTGCTGTTCTGGCACATTCATGGTTATATTTTTAACAGCTTTTGTAATGCTCTTTGCCAAGATTCGTTAGCTGTCCACTGAGTTTCGTTTTTCCGACTTACACGAAAGTTTTCAACTGGCATTAGTAGTGCGAAAGTTTTTACTACTTTCGCATGGATTTTGAAGCATAAAGCTGCCTCAACCGGCATCACATTAATAATCCTCTCGATTTCAAGTTTTCAAGGATATGCCTAGTTTATGCACGGACTCCATTACGCTTTAAGGGGTGTCTCCAAGTCCGGCAGGTTAGATTGAAATCGTGTGCAGCACGCTTTAAAATTATGACCACCATGTCGAGATGTCTTTGTTTATTTTTCCCATTCATATTTTGCGCTTTCTTTGCTGTTCGCACATAAATTAAGAAATGACGTTGAAAAAAATAAACACTGAAATGTGTTGTTGTTGTTGCCTGGTCTGACAGCCTCTGAAGAGCATTGCTTCAGCTAGGCAACTTTGACGCGCTCCAAGGTCCCGAACCCGAGCAGTTAAAGCCCCAACCGCTGACAGGTGTTTCATGCTCCTGCGCAATTACAACGCCTCGTTGCGTTGCGCTGAAGGAAACTGGTGTGCACAAAAAAAAAAAACATACACTCAGAAAAAACATGAAAACTCTAGTGACAAAATAGAAAGAAAATGATGTATATATAATTTATTTCTTGAGTTTATTATAGGCCTAATATTATGCATATTTTTATTCACACTGAAAATTTGTCGCCAAATTTTTCGGCGAGTGTATTTGCCTGGAGGCAGCTACACTTGTTTACATTGTGTTACTTTGGGCTAGGCATTTTTTCTGATTTTTTTTTATGAACATTTTGTACTCGCCACTGCATAATTATTACAGCAACGCAATGACAAAGCCAAATCCTTGAAGGAGTCCACGACTCCGCCTTAAAGTGGTAGACGCTCTTAAGTATTCAGCAAGCATGGATTGTGTTAACATTAAGTATACGTATTATGATTGTATTCGGTCAGGTGTTGTTTGCCTGACGAAAAGGCAGATATTAAATTACAAGTAGATAAATTGGATTTGAGCTTGAGATTGTCAAACGTTTTTATGCATATAGATTATTTTAAATGAGACTCAAATTTCAATGAATTTGGAATGGTCTTATTAAAGACCCAATTAAGGACTGTCAAATGAAATGAATTTAATGGACATTTCCAAAATAAAATGCAATTAAAAACAATTTTTCAAGAATTTCACAGTCAAGCACTTTCAAAGGGCACCAACAACTTTCTGTACGGGAGGCAGCATAAAATAACTGAGGCAGAAACTGAGCCAGGCCCAAATTGTAAACCACTTTGGTCTATTGCACAGGCAATTATTAAAGGCATTTTTCGTTTCATTAAACTTGTAATTGTTAACTTGGTCTCTGCCTGGCGAACTGGCTATGCATTCAACTAACCTCAGCTGGACAACGGCCAGAATTGGCTTTTCAACTTTAATAAAATTCAAGCCGCAAGCATTTATCTACGGGTCTTCTCCACTTTCTCCACTTCTTCTTCCTCTGCCTGAATCGTTAAACACAAAATTAAATTAACTGTTAATAAAGTTGCTAATAAACCCATCCAGCAAGGCCAACATCTCGGACCCAGCATAAGCGCCTGTTAAGTTGGCCAATGCCTGCGGCTCATATTAAGTGTGGCGTTAAGCTCGGCTGTCAACACAACTGCAGTAACTCAAAGAAGCCAGCATGGCCTTGGTATTGTAACATGCTACTCATGTGTGCTTCCAAATCTGGCCAGCAAGCTCTTCAGTGGTCAGTGGTGTGTGGCTTGTAGTGTATGGTGTGTGGTAAAAAGCGCGTGGCTCATAAATAATATACATATATAAGCAGCTACTATTTGTGCTGAATCCTGTTTAACTGGGCCATCTTTCACCACAGCCTGGCACGTACTCACCAATATTTGGTGTTCACATTCGTCTTGACACACCTGACGCTGACACAGAGGGCACCTGGGGCCCAGTGCTCATGCCACGCCCCATACATATACACATATATAACTCACATCGACACTTCTTGCCACATTTAATTGGGCATAAACGCCGCTCGCTTTTATGGACATTTTCCATCAATAACAAGGACGGCTGCAACTGCCCATTAAACTTTGTCAGGCACACTGCACACTTGGCCTTAAAATGAAAGCAAGTTGTATACAAATATTTCGGCTATTTCAACAAGTTAATACAAATTTTTATTAATTATGAAAAATATTTAATAAAATCATTTCTGCCAAAAAATATCATTAAAATACAGTAAATTAAAAGCCAGAGGATATTAGGATTAGATTTTGGCAATTTTGGCTGAGTAAGCTTTAAGAGACATTCAATTTAATTAAATGAGCTCTTTCTTAAAAAAGAAACGAGACTAAGATTCTTTTAAATATAAAAGTTGCTTATATGGGAAGCTAAGCATTAGATGAGCTAATCTTTAAATCACATAAAATCTTCCCTGTTGATTGAGTTTTCAGTGTTGGCTTTACGCAGTTTCATAAGATCTTCAGCTAATCAGACGAGCTAAGCTTTAATATTAATTAAAGCTAGTTTGGTGCTTTCATAAGCTTTTAATGATTTGTTATATATTAACTCTTTTCTCTCTATAATTGCAAATTCGCTACGAATTCGTTTATGTGTTTTGTTCACAGAATATCCATATTCAGCCCAGTGTGAATTGCCAGCCAAGCCAAATGATAATTTGGCCCTGCTATGAGCTACGTGCCTGGCATGGCAACGCTTCCGCTGCCTTACGGGCATGGTAACATTCGTCATGTAGCACTTTTGATGAGTGAGTTAAATGCTCCAAATGTTTGTTTGCATAGCAGACAACCCACTCAGCAGCACCTCAGCTAGCGTAATCGCTGGCCACATGGAAAAGAATAAGAATAAGAATAAGCCGGACAGAAATAAGGGTGTTATCCGTATAGAAAACACATTCCCATATTTATTGCATTTTGGCGTTATTTTTATGATTTATTTATCATATACTCGTTGTTGCTGGGTAAACTTTTGGGTAGCCCCGCATTTATTTGAATACAATTTATGACCATCAATTTTATTTTGATGTATGCCCAAAGTTTTTTCAACCCCCAAACGCTAGGACCCCGACTTTGTGGCTTAAAAAATTACGTCCCTTATAGAGAAGCTTAAGTCGATAAATTGTGTGTGTTATTTATCAGGTGCTTTGTGATTGTATTTATTGTTTAATATTGGTATTGAACTTTACCTAAGCATGTGGCTTACAAGTTGTGGCAGCGCCAATATTTGATTGGAAATCCATTGGGAATTAAAGTTGTCACCTAATCCTGACCACTTCACATCTCTGACGGATTAATAACGTGCTATCACTGTGGTTATTCTTCAATTCCTTTTAATTGTTTGCTCAACACCTTTGCTAACTTCCTGGCAATGTCCAGGCATTGCTATCGTTGGTCGTTTCGCTCGTTGCCCATGCAACATAATAAAAGCTTGTTAACGTAATTGCTTAATTGGCCTGGCAGTGCGTTGGCCATGGAGGAATCGGGTATGTTGGCAGAGACGCAACGCAGCTCTAATGAAAATGTTGTTTTTCTTTTTTGCACCACACATTAGGCTGATTAGACACGGGCAACAAGAATAAAAATAGAGCCATGTGGCTATAAGTACATTCCACACATTCGCACACACACGCCCACCCACATGTGCGAACATGGAACGTGTTGAGTTTTACATTACTAAACTGACTTTTCGCTCACGCCCTTTGATAATGTGTAAAACGGTAATTGCATTTTTATTTAATTATACCCTTACCAAAACAGCCAATTATAGCAATACAGAGGCGTTTGTTCGCTAATGGGCCAACCATATAAATAAAATATCTAATAAGCTACAAACTCATTTTCAACTTTTGTTTCTCACCTTTCAAAATATTCACCTGGAAAATTGGGTACATTTTAATGATAATGTTTATTTTGTACATAATTATTATTTCTTTTTGTAAATGTTAAATGTACGCCTTATCGACATTGAAAGGTCCGTAAAATGATTTTTTACCGATCTATTAAATCCTCATTTCTCAACCAATAAGTAAAATCAATAAAAAAGTCTCAATCTTTCTCTCTCTCTCTCTGTCTCTCTACCCTCTCTCTCCCTTTCTTTCTCTCTGTTTCTATGAGCAATGAGCGTCTTACATTTACATTTGATAAGTCTACTTTACATGTTAACTAACATTATTGTTTTTATTTATATATTTAAAATTTTTGTAGAGTGCTCAAGAATTCCACTGTCAAGTTAGTGTATTTGCTTCGTACATTGATTTGCCTTGTAATGCCAATCTGTCGGTCAAAGGGCGTAGTTCTTAATCTCGGAGACAGCTGATCCGCTATCGATTACAGCAGCTATATAGCTCCCTGCAGGCGCCCACATAAGGGACAACCGATTCCAAACGTCAATTAGAGACTTGCCATTTGGCGCTGGGAACTTCATTAATCGCTTTTATTTCCTCCCAACTGCCAGACTGTCTGACTGTCAGTCAAGTTGGCTTATGCACCAGCTGCCGTCAACATGAATCCGTTGGGCTAATACACATATTGATGGTGAGGCTATAAAATATAAATGCGTATCATCAAGCTCTCTCCCCTAATCCGCCCCCGTGACCCTCTAGTCGCAAATGAAACACATGTTTCATGACACGTCAAAACCGAATTTAAGAACTGCTAAAATCGCGCGAATACAAAAATGAAAGCACGGCAATCATTTTTTTTATGGCCAAAACATTTTACGTTGACTGTAAGTACATATCGAAAACATCTTATACTCTACATGTGTTAGTGTGTGTGTGTGTGTATGTTTATGTATGAACCTCAAGCAGCTAAAGACCTTCTTATTGTAGCCATTAAATCCACACACAACACACAAAGACAACAATAACGACTGAAACATTTGCCTTTCTCGAAAAAGAGGGGCGTGGCGCATTATGTTGGAGTTTTATAAGCAACAATTTAGTATTGGTTTAATCAGGCTCTTTAGATTTTACAACGCACTTGTGCGCTTTTAGTGTGATTGATTGGCATTGGAAATGCAAAAAATTCGCTTCTAGAACAAAATTAAAGCAGTTCAATATAGTTAACTAAAGCTGCAAGCACAAAAACCAGTTTACTCACATCCATTAATTTAACTAGAAACTTTACTTCGTTAAACCTCTATTTTCCCGATGTACTGAAAATATTGCAAGCCGTTAATATTTCCATATCAAGCTGCGGGCTATATTTAATTCCTGTCCGCGAATTTCATCTAGCATATGGGGTAAAATAAATGCGATGGTTGGGGCCAAGTTAATCTTTACATTGGGCTCAAAGGTATTTTTTACTTTTAATCAAATATTTTTTACACAAAATTTGCTTTGGTTCTGTTGCATACTTGGAATTCCGGGCTTGCTCCCAACTATTTGTTAAAAATAAATTCTTGTCTCCCTTTCATTTCTATTAACGTTAATGGGATTGGTATTTGAAGCCGTTCTGCGGGCAGTCTCATGTTCAATACTGCAAACAAACTTTGTGATTGCATAAAGCATTTCTTGACACAAAATATCCGAGTTTATTATCAAAAGGGACTGCGGCTCGCTCTGGCATTTCAGCACTGCAAACTTAGTGCGGTGAATATTCTAAATTGTTGCAAAATTGATTACATGAAATGGAGATGCCAGAACTTTTTCAGTAAATGATGGGCCTCGGCTTACAGTTTTTGTCTGAAAAGTTGGCCAACGAAGCTTATCAGAGGCAGCAGAAGCCACCGCATTGTGCGGCACAAAAATGATGGCATTTTAAAACTAACAAACTGGCAACAGAAACAGCTGAAAAAAAGGATAGCTTGATATGCAATTGTAAAGTTAGCATTCTATAGAGTCAGCTTGTCCAATATACCTCCCGCAGCGCATCCTGCTCCATCAGGCAGAGGCAAGTTCTGGGCCATTTGCCATTCGCAGAAACCAGACAGCAAACAACAAAATACAATTTAGTTGTAAAAAGTTTCGCACTAACTCGCTGGCAAACTTGTTTACAGGGACGCCACACAAAGGGGTGCGTTCGCTGTCAGCCCCCCTCCGTTCATGACCCCTTGCCATTCCTTTAAGGGCTCCCACTACGACTTCACTTCGCTGACTTTGTCTGCAAGTCCGACAATTGCCGTTTGCAATTCCAGTTGCAGTTCTCATGCATAATGCATCAAATGTGCTGGCGCCCGAGCAGGGACCGAGCAGGGACCATCAACTATATCACTTACCGTTCAGTCACCACCATCGTGATTCCATAATTCAAAGCGTCTGTTTAGGGAGCAGAGATACCAAACTACACGTCCAAGCCGAGTCTGAGCACAAGCATTCAAGGAATTTTTTTTTTTTCGTTTTGTATGTACGTTACACCCACCCCACTTCCGTCCAACGCAAGCCGTGCATTCAGCTTATTTACCGGGCCCAGCCCTCACACCACCCACGTGACCCATAATGGCGGCCCACATGCCAGCGGGTAATTAGGAACTGAACAGCATAGTGTGTGCCACTAACGACCGCACTGAATTATTCATAAATTAAAGGCCTCTCGGACATCTCAGAATGGCGCTCATATGTTTAGCTCGGTCTGGCTTCAAAGCCAGCCGCAAACATGGCCAAAATGTAAACAGCAACAACAACAAGTTATCTGAATTTATGTATGTATGTATCTAGATAATGAGTGAGTGAACGTATACAAATGTTAAGGAATATATTTGTAAAGGCTGCTTGGCAAGCTGAACTCTGTCGGATGGAAAAAGGCTGAAAACAGCTGAATTTCAGTTCCGGATGTTTTTTGCTGAGTTTTCCACAACTTTCTTTTCTTTTTCGGTTGAATTTGAATTGAAAGGAATTTTATATTCGGGAAGCTTATTTCTATTAAGTTTAATAAGGATATCTTTAAAAGTTTGAACAGACAGATGGATAAAGAATATTTGTACTCCTAATAGAAAACCCTTATTCCGCATTTCGTGAACAATAAATAAATATAAGTTTCCAGTTATAAGCTCCTTACATACCAGCACAAAGATAATCTTATTCTATATAATTCTATCTAGAACATCTGCTAGTACTACGTAGTTCTATTTGTGGATATAGATTTTATGCAATTTATCAAAATTTGTTGCTTCCGCCACGGACTCTCATGGCCTCTTAATACAGTAAATCATCTTTTAATCAAATAAAATTTCAATGCCAGCGCTATTTATATATTTTATGACTGGCCATTTCGGTTCAAGTATGCCGCTGCTCTAACAGAGATCCAGTCCCAGACACAGACAGATAGCACCATAATGTGCTTTCCATAAAAATTATAAATAAATAAGCCAAATGTAAATTATACTGCGTCAAAGCTTTATGTTTATGGGAGAGTTCGCCTTATCTTGGCCACCGGCTGTTGACCATTATCCAAGCCATTTATCTGACTACAGTAGTGGTTATTTGTTTACATGTTGTTGTCGTTGTTGTGACTGTAAATTTTGCTCCACTTGTTGTTTATGGTAAACAGCATATTGTGGAGAACACCTGACCCAAAGGGTCGGCACGTTTAACATATTTTTCTAATCGATTGCAAGTCTTTTTCAAGCTGTCTCTCTCGAGCTCTTACTTTGACTTTTAAATGTAGATTAGGACTCACAATCTAAAAGGAGAAGCAAATGTACGCTTACCTTCAACGAATGTCTAATGCACTTTCAATTTGTCATGTTAGAGTCTTTCTGTGAACTTTTTGAAAGTATAAATAAAATTATAAATAATGGTATGCCAAATTGTATTAGCATATTTCAAGTAAAATCCTTCTTATAAATATTCTTGCATTTTTAACACTTTAAATATACGCATGTTATGCATCTTCCTCAAAATTTGTATTTGAATTCGTTTAAGTGTGCCTTTTGCATGATTTTTAATCAACTCATTTGCTTAATGGTTCGGTTCATGGTAAAAACATTTCAATTTGAATTTTTTTTCTTACAGTTTCGACATATCTTTAATTTATATGTTTGCTTTTGTTCTTCAAATATAATTAATTTTTCTGCTGCTGGACTAGATTTGTGCAATGACATGCGATAAGTTCCAACAGTAGCAGTTACTTTCGCACTCACTGTTGATTTATTAGCTTGACTTGGTTGAAAATACTCGTACCATCGTCGACTGCAACCGAGTTAGAGCTAAGCAAATGAAATTTGCCAGCACAAAAAGCATAAGAAACTCATGCCAAATGCTGCTCTGCTTTGCTTGGCTTCTGTGCGCCATAAGCCGAACCTCAAAGCCCCAACCCCTCCATGCTTGATGAAGAGCGCTTTGTGGTACTGCAAATCTCATGAAACTCATGCAGGTTCCTAACCTAGTTTTATGGGGCAACGCTTTGTCAGAAAATAGATTGCATCATCGAAATATTTGCGCTGATTTCTTTTTTGTGGTGAGCTAAAATTTTCCATGATGCCGTCATATGATGATATGGCACAAATTTTTGACATTTCTTTCGCTCTGAATAAATTATGCTGCTGCTTTTTCAATTTTGATACAGACGAAATATGTGAAATTGATTTTGAGTGGCATTTATCCATAAAGTGCATTAGCCATAAACACTTTTAAATATTCTGCATATCACTTGAGAAATGTGTTTTGACAGACCCACTCCTAAAGCTTTCTTCAATTGTTTGCATAACAAAAACTCTTTCGTGGTACTCACCCTGTCTCAGTTACATCGCCTGGAGGTATCTCCAACCACAACAGCGCTCAATTCGGGCAGCTCTCCTGAGTCCTGGAACTGGGTCTCGCTTGTCTCCAGCATGCTGATGCCCGTCGTATTGTCGGAGCTGACAAACGGCGTCTCGCTGAAGCGCACCTCCACCGTCTGCTCATCGCCGGAGTCTATAAAGTCGGTGTCATCGTCTGTGCGCCGGCGTATGCGTCTCGTTAGCTCCACTTGCTGCTGCTGGACTTGTTGCTGCTGCTGCTGCTGTGGCTGGCTGGCATGCAGGAGAGCTGCATTGATGCCACGCCCACTGAGTATTGGGGAGACGGCACCGTTGCCATTGCCATAGGTTGGCTCGCGCGGTATGATGAGCAGTTTCTCCTTGGGCAAGCAGGTCTCCTGTGTAATGCCATTGTCATCCTGATCATCAGCATCAAGACTGCCGCCAGCGCCGCCCTCGCCATTGCCATGATGCAGACGCGGGCCGCAGGTGTTGCGATCGCTGCGATTGTAGCCTCTGGTGATGTTGATGATGTTGTTGTTGGATGGATTGAAGCAGGGCAGCACATGCTTGAATTCCTTGCGGAAGTTCTCATTCAGCCAGGCGTACAGAAAGGGATTGTAGCACGTGGAGCTCATGGCAATCGAGTGGGCCACAAAGAAGAACAGCATATAGAGGCGCCACTCGTTGGACTTGTCATCGAAGTCATCAAAAATGTTCACCAAATTGATGGGCAACCAGCTGAGACCAAAGACAGCCACCATGGCGATAAGCATGCGATTCGTGCGCTTCTTGCGATCCCGATCCGCCTCCTCGCGTCGCGACGACTTCGAGCCCGGCTTGGCCCTGGCACGCTGATTCAATTTGACCGAGATCCATACATAGCAAATGGATATGATAAAAAATGGCAACACAAATTGCAGCGTCGTAGTTATGGCACCAAACACCTTGCGATAATGCTCCGATGGCCAGTTCTCCTCGCAGACAGTGACGCCGTCGGTCATGACCTGCATGTAGGCCTGGGCAGCCGATGTGGCATCGGGCGTGACAAGGCCATAATTGCCATACCGGCTGCTGCTCGTCTGATTGGCGCCAACCAGCTGGGTGGTGTTATCCATCACCTCGTTGGTCATCTTCATGTACATGCCGTAGGGCACCGTTGCCAGCAGTGCGATCACCCAGATGCTTACGATGATACCAATGCATGTGGAGAGTTTCATGCGCGGATGGAACGGATATATGATCACAAAATAGCGATCGATTGCAATCGAGGTCAGCGTCAGCGTCGATATATATATGCTGCAGCCCTGGGCAAAGGAAACCAAATGGCACAGAGTACGCCCAAATGCCCAGCGACCCATAAATGTGTACAATGGCGTAAAGGGCACGGCCAGCACACAAAGCAAAATGTCGGATAGCGCCAGATTGGTAATGAATATATTGGTCACCGTTTGCATGGCACGATTCCTGAGCACCACATAGCAGACAAGCACATTGCCAAATACACCCAGGACAAACACTGTGGTGTACAGTACATAGAAAAAGATCTGCACGAACTGATTGTGTATAATTCCCGATTTATCAGCATCCGCGGCCGCGTCCGCATTCGCATCGCTGGACAGGCTGCTCGCCGTGCTCGCCGAGGTGGTGGTGCCCATGCTACTGCCGGGCGTGGCCATTGTTGTGGTGCTGGTCGTGCTGCTGCTGCTCCAATTGACGCCCACATCTAAGCCCAGTACATGCGGCAACTGAGTGCTGACCGAGATCAGCCAAGCATTAACCGTCTCGTTGCTTACATTGGCCATGCTTAAGGACTTTGTTTGGATACCTAATGAGTCGCTTTTCAGTTGTAGATTGAGATTAAGCTGGCCGAGGTGGCTGTGGATGCGGCCAAGGCTATAACTGCGGCTGTGCTTGAGTTGGTTGTTGTTGCTTATTCCTGTCCGGATTCACCGGAAGTGCGCCACTTAAGCAGCCATATCCGTCGTCTGGGCGCAGTCACGTCTCAAATTTATCTGTATCTTTAATGTTTTTCGCATTCAAAAAGTTTCCTGTAATATGTGGCTCATTGCTAATTGCATGGACTCTAAAAAGAAAGAAGCGCAATGAAAAATCAGTATACAACTTGCATTAGATTTGTATAAAATGCAAAAGTTTCTTCGAACGGAATTAGTTCTTAGTTGGAATTTGAAACAAACTTTGTTCTTCTCTGTCCTGCCTCGCCCCGCCCCGCTTCGCTCCACTCTGGGTCGCACGCACCGCTGTGCATTGCGCTTTTGTTTCGCCTTTGTCCCATGGATTAAGCTGTTGCCTTGACTGGCATCTATTTTATTTGCCTTCTCACTTGCCCTTATACACACACTGTCCCAGCGCTAGGGGCAACAGAGGGGGTGGAGGCTGGCGCTGGCTTTATTAAAAACAATGTGGCAGCAAAATGCGCCAAGCCGGAAGTAAAAGTGTGGCATTAGGATTCGAGTTTATATATATTGTCTAAGGGCAATTGATATAACTACAGTTGGAAAGGTCACGGCGATGGCGTCAGAACAAATCAGCAATTGTCTTTACTCCAGATTATATAATCTGGTGTATAATAAGATGATTTGATAGTTCTTCGACTGAGTACAGCTCGAAATTGTGTGAATGTCGTTTATGATTAGTCAGACAAAAACTAAGGAGTATAAATAAACTACTGACAATTAAAAAATCTTTTGCATTCAAAGCTGGTGACTTTATATTTATCTCAAGTTCAGCTTTTTACACAATTAGCATCAGCATATCACATATGTTTAATAAAGTTTTATTTAAAACAACAATTTCTACAAAATGCAAAACCATAAAATTCATTTTAAAAATTTTGATGTTAGATAGTTAAGGAATTTCTCTCGTTGTTGCACATATAGTGTTTATTACAGAATTGTGCATGATTTTATTATTTTGTTGTTTTTAAGAGAAACTACAAACCCAAATATTAGACAATACTCTATGCTGAATGAGCATAACCCAACCCTTAGATAATTCCAGTTATTTGAAGAAAAACAAATTAAAAATACTTTCAACAGACAGAAGTTCTAGTTTGCTTTCACTGTAAAGCTTCCGAGAACTTCAATTTCCGTTCCATGACCACATTAATTTAGCCCTGAAAAACTGTTTGATAATTTTCCAAAGCTAATTAGAATATGGTTTTCATGAAAGCTGCCTTTTCATAGAAGTTTCAAAGTTTGCAACTGGCAGATGAACACAACACATGAACAACTGAGTAGACTGCATGCCCCATGCTCTTTAGTCATAATCAGGTCGAGTGATATTGCTGACGGTGCGTCCTTCATGTAAATGCAAATGCGAATGCGAATCGGATTTTGGTTAACATCAGTTGGTATTCTGCAGTTTTGAGAGTTGCTCTGCACAAACAACAACACTTTAATACGGCTTTCTCATCCGATGGCAATGTTTTGTGGCAAGCGGCAAAGACAGTCGCATCATCAAGTGCAAATGAGGGCAGTTAATTTCTAGTCAAATATTTTAAATTCTGTAAGCCAATTCAATTATGTTAGCTGTCAACCCAATAAAAGGGCGAGACGTTGAAAAAATTGTTGTCATTCTCATCACATTTCTTGCTTTGTGGCATTAGAATCCTCAATATGAAGGAATGACAAAAATTGATGAATGCCGCGGGCCCAGGAAAAATATAATAACTTTGATAAATTAATAGGCGGAAGTGTGCAAAGCGTTTGCCCGAAATCGGGGCTAGATCCGCAGGTTGGCAACAAACGGCCACGGGGCAGCCGCTGCATAAAACGAACTGCGAAAACGGGAAATTCCGTAAAAAATGGCCGTTAAGAATTTTATATTACGCGATTGCCCGACAGACAAGGGGCCACAACAAAGGCGGCAACTACTCAAGCTGTAAACATCATCAAAATCATTATCAAGCTCGTCATAATCATCATCTTCGTCATCATCATCTTCATCATCGGCATCGGCATCGTGCTTATCCTCCACATTATCATTACTAACAAGGCAGCACAAAGCAGCTTGGGTGTGTCATCCCGTCGATTCTCGTCAGCTCCTTGACGCGTCCTTCGGGCGACGTCTGCTGCGGCACTTGGTATTTTTAATTTTGATGCATTTGTCACCATTTTTTCAGAACAATTTATCTCTCATCTGGGCTGGGTTATAATGAAGCCAGGCGTTTGGTAGTCCAAACACCACTCACATTAATGGCAGCTTACCGTGCTGTTTTTTCATCATTAATTTTTAGGTGAAACATTTATTGAATAGATGGCATCTAGTGCTTCTTCTTCATCAGTTATAAGTACAACATATGTTGCCTACTTTTTGGCGCACGTGAAAGGTTTTATGGGTTTTTATTCTTTTCCGGCCTGTCACAAGATGGAACGGCTGTCAGGATGACCCTCCCTAACATCAGATTTAATGGAAGAGGGCCAACAGTTCCACTTGCTATTATCACTTTTATTTTCTATTGTCTGGTTGGGTTAAGCCCATTGTAATTTAGTTAGGATTCGTATGCAACGATTCGAAAGCTCAAATTCTGTTAAATTAATTTCACACGTGCATTAGCACAAGAAAATTAATTTCCTTTGCCAAAGGCATTTGTGTTTTAATTACAAACTGAAATTCTATTGAATTCATTTAAATGAATCAACTATGAGACGTAAAAATAGTCTGCACATTGTTGTTGTTGTTGTTTTTCTGAGAATTCAAGTCGAGCACTTTCTATTTAATTTTATTCAACTTTATACCATTTGTTGTAGAACAATGCTTGCCTGTAGGACTCGTACGAGTTTCGTTGCTTACAGCTGAAAAATGTATATAACAAAAAGTAACTCAGCCACAACCAAGCAGCCCTTAACTAGTTTTTAAGCTGTTTCCCACACACACACAGCTACTCGAGAGAACTATGCCATTAACTTGGCTATAAATTCCACTAATGATGCCAGTAGCTCAGTCCAAAATTGCCAGCTACTGGTCTTGTGTATGATCAATGCTCAGCTGGCTGTTGAGAATGACGATGATGATGATGCTGCTTCTGATGATGATGATGATGATGATGATGGGCAGCACACGCCTCTTAGCATTTTGTACTAATCAACTTGGCTATTTTTATGATAATTAATTACAAAGTTTTTCTTGCGATAGTTTTCCTAGTTGCGAAAGTTTTGCCACGCATCAAAGAAATTACTGAACAGCTGATGGATGGAAAAACAAACAAACGGACGGACGGACAGACTGTCAGGCAAACGGACAGACAGATGGGCAATTGAGAGACTGAAATGCAAACATGTGTTTAGTGTAAATGTCATGATATCCAATCGTCTCGATTGGAAACAAAAAATATTTAATTAAAATACACAACAGCAACCACTTAAAATTATTGCTCATGCCAACAGCGACGACCACTTTGCAAATTGTTGAAATTTCGAGCATTATTCATCGACGAGTATCTATGTGAATATGCATACACATATTTAGTATGTACATATGTGTGGCCGGAATATTTATTTGCTGATTTATGCGCTCAACAACTAATTAGAGAATTTATTTCCATTTAAGCGCACAATGCACTCGCGATGAGGCCAAGTCGTTAAACATCTGAGTGACTCAGTATTTGCATTTAATTTTTATGATATACTTCATAAATTGTGTACAAAATTCGAGAGCATTCAAATAAAACAATCATAATAAATATAATGCGTCCAAAAAAATCAATGAAGTGCAAATACCCTCAGTTTATTTAAGTATATGCCGAAGTCTTAATATGCTGCCAACAATATATGATTGGAAAACTCAATGAAATAGTTATAGATTTATTTCAAGCTGAATTTTCATGGAATTGACTATAAAATTACAAAAACTATATAAATTATAATTTAACATCACTTTGTAGCTCCTAGAGCACCTTGCTGCGCCAAAGTGTGTACATGAATTGTAATACCCTCGCGTGACAGCAACTACTTGTCAGAGTTGATGCGATTTGAGCGAACTGAGCCCGGGGGTTGTCGTATTTTGTGATAAATGTCGTGCCCACTGTTAGGCCCTTGGGCCATGGGGCTAAGCGCATTACTGGGTATATATGGTAGAACGATAAGCGGGAGCACATAAAGATAACACTGAAATCAAACTAAATGGCTAAAATTGGCAAACAACAGCAGACAGCAACAGGAAATCCAGGCGCTGATAACAACAACAGCAACAGCAATAGCAACAAAAAAGGCGAACAGCAAAAAATAGAAAACGCGTATAAAAATCGCAGTTAAACATTATTAACACAATCTGTGTGCGGGCATGCGGGGTGGCCCCTATAGCCATTAATAAGATTGTTTTTGCATGAATTTACGGCCATTGAGTGACCCGAATAGACCGCCGCCCCCCTCCTCCTCCTTCTCACGCCTCTTGCAAACAAACGCAAAAAAAGACCCTGAGCCAAATGTAAATAAGGCAACAATTCAGCCTATGTGAGCGAGTGCTCTATTCTGTTTCCCATCTATCTTATATATATATATATTTCTTTTCTTCCATTCGAAATTTGAAATGTTTGCCATCACCGGAGCACTTAGAGTTCTCGAGTCTGAAGGCGAATTTCATACAAATTACACGGCCATTTTTGGCCAAGGTTCAACGAGGCATGCAGAGACGGCAAACGGGGAACTCGAGACTAAGTCTGGGCAAATATGTAAACGCATCAAACCAAAACTTGCCGCACAATGGACTTTGTGCTTTTTATGCTGTTGTTGTCGTTGTGGTCGTTGAGGATTTGTGTCTGTGCGTGTTCTGTTATGGCTCCAAATCTCTCGAATATAATTTGAATATGTAAAGCAATTACGGCTACTACACGCTTTGTGTAGCCGGGCAATTATAAGCTAACAAATTTGTTTGACTTCTTTTTTAGAATTTCATTTCCATATTTGCTGAATATATTATTATTAAATTTACTTTTAATCAAAGTAAACAACGCTTTCAATTGCTCTGGCAATTGCAAGTCAAGTTGTATAACAATTTAAAATTAATTATGTCACCAAGAAACCAGATATTGCGGCTGAAAATGAATTTCTTTATCATGTGCTTGCCGCATGCCACCAAGTAGTTTAAGTCCTCATATGTGATTAAAAGTATGGCTAAAAGTTTTCTGGTAATTTATCACTTGTAAAGTTTTCAAGTCCATTAAAGTTCGTGTCATAATTTCATTTGTATACCCTGTACACGGCGTGAAAAAGGTGTATCAGGCAGAAGAAAGTAGCTCTAATAAGTTGTTCAAATTTCCATTCCATTTCGATTATTAAAGCTAAAGACTTTTGGTATATAGGCTACCAGAAGATCTTTCAATCTCTCTCTTTGAATACTTTTCGACTAAAGACTCAATTCAGAATACATTTTGCGTATGTCCGTTTGCGAGTGTCAGTTTCGAAGCTGAGAACTGGATATCTATTAGTCAGACACTCTCGACACTTACTTGTTAAGTTCTCAAAGATGATTGAAATCGACTAGAAGACAAGTTTAGATGACATCAAAGCATGCACGGAATGCATTGAGAGAGCTCAGCATTTGAATTTGACTGTCAGCTGGTAGTTTTTGGGTTAAATGCTCCATGACATGGCATAAGCTTTCCAACTGTCTAACTGTCTGCCTGCAGGCGATGCGTTTCGCCGCACGACTAAGCAACAAAAAAAAAAAAAAAAAAACAACTATTGAGAATTATTCGTACATTCATGTGTGCACTGAGAGAGTTGATATGGCCTCGCCAAGCCAGTAATAACCAAAACGCAAGCCATGGCTAAAATGAAATGCCAAGGACACGATGGCAGTGTTGAACTTTGAGTGTCATTTGCTTCACCATCTCACCAAAAGGGGCCACCGTCAAGGGGGTGGGTCTCCGGGGCGCACATGCATAAAAATGAGTAATTTTCCAAATGGCAGACAGCCTGCCTAACAAGGAGAACTGACAGGTCTGCATGTCTGCATATGTATACTTATCAACATCTGTCTGTCTGTCTATGGATTTCTCTGTCACACTGTCAGTCTCCTGGCATTGTCTTCTTTTATTCTGCGAAACAACAATTGAATTTTATAATAGTTGAATGCTTCCTGCGACACTTTGCTCGGTTCGATGCTTGAATAAATGCTTAACAGCCAGGCTTAAAGTTGTTATCAATTAAAAGTTACTAATTAGGCATGATACTTTTCAACTTTATTTCAAACTAAGCTTCGTTCTAAAGTTACTCAGTAGCATATTTCAGAAAGTATTTTAGTTATCCTGCTCAAATTTGGCAGCAAAAAATGTTGGCTTAAGTTTAAATTTCCGTTTAAACTAAACTTTTTATACATAAACCGAAATTGAGTGAAAGGATTTCGAGACCAATTTTAGTTGGAAGTTTGCAACTTACTTTGATTTTGGAAATTGTTGATAATGAAAATAATTTTAATTAGAATCGACAGTTCCCACCGCTTGATCAAAGGTTGGACTTGTATAATAAAAGTTTTTAGCCGACTTTTAGACGAAATTAAAATCAATAAAATAGTTTTGAAGTGAGTTAGTAGATTGTAGAGTCTGTTGTGTGATGCAACCTCAAAAGCATAATGAAACATTTCTTGACTCGCAACATACCTGGGAAAATGGTGGAAGTTCAAGAACAAAGTTCAAGTTTTTCTAATCGACCAATCTTTAATGCTTAACCCGTTCATTCAAGTCTTTTATCTGTTTGGATTTGTGCTTTTTCATTGTTTATATTGTTCACTTGGTTAGGCGTTTAACCTTTTCAGCTGGCACCAGCAATGTGAGCAACAAGGCAAAACCAAACCAAAGCAAGGACCTTCCTGCTCGACCATCCAAGCGATTTTCCCTTGTCTTTTGACGCTATTTGTTTGCCCAACAACCTTTTGCCGTCGCCGTCGCCGTCGATTTCCCCCCTCTGCCTTGGACAACACACGCGCTACATGGGAGATGGGAGATGGGAGATGGGAGATGGCACATGGCGGCGGCGGGTAAAACCAATATTAATACAACTAAAAGTTGCACACGGCCCCGACTTCAATGACTTGTGCCCACGCCAATGAAAATCAATGAATTTTATTGAGAATATTGCCACATGCGTTTACTTTTGTTCCGAGCAACTCGAATCGGGCTTAAAGCTGAATCCAATTTATTTTTTTTCTATTGCACACTGCGAGGCGCACTTCAAGGGCTGCGACTGCAGTTTGGGCCAAAGACGTGCGGTTCAAAGGGCCAGTGACCATTATTAATTGACCATTCGGTGCAGCGACCATGTTGCCTTGCCAGCCATTCTAGCTATATGGCGGTTAAGCAGAAGACAATGGCTTCCATAAATTTTATACAGACACACACACACACACATGCAGAAGCGCTGCAAGGGTTTGTTGTACTCGGATGAACCTTTTTAGCTTATCATTGTTGTTGTGCCTTATCAGAAGGCAGTGCACTGTGAAAATGTCTTCGGCTGCCACACAAGATAGCCAGAGATCCCAGCATAATGTTGGGCCATTTGCGATAGTTGGGCATTCAAGCGTTGAATAGCATCATCAGCTACGTTTAGGGCGTGGTCATTTAAAAGCCACAGCTTGATGGCATATGTGTGTTTCTGGCCCTGAAGTAAGCCACCGAAGCAACTTTAGTTGAGAGAGCTTAAACTAAAAGGTTTCATATGCCATTTTTCAGGCTAACTTGGCTATTGTGTCTGACAGCTATGCTGTAAAACTGTGCATAAGCTCATTATAAATGCTTTAATGAAAATACAGTCAAGCTCAGCTCAGTTACCATTTGCTTAATTGTAAAAACTAAACTGCAGGCTGTTACACACATATATACTACATACACACATAAATGCATCGTCAGCATTATCTCAGCTGCCTTCCGGCTTAGTCTATGCAAATTAATGAGCATCTAACTTCTTTTTGACTTAATGCAGATAAAATGTTATAAATGGCGTTTTAATCAGTGCGCCAAGCCAACAAGCAAAATTAATTAAATGCTCACTTCAAGCGCCGACCAACCTCGGCCGAACCCATCAAATACCACCACCACCCCCACTCCCATACCCGAACCACAAACAGTTTCAGCAGCAGCAGCAAAAGCAGCAGCCACAAACGTAACACACCCACGCAGCAACTGTTCCTGTCTCTCTCTCTCCCTCTCTCTATATCTGTTTCTTTTTCTCTTGCTCTTAGCCCTTTGGCGCACATCAGGTCTCACAAGCTGGCTGCTGTCCTCGCGCCGTTCATCAATTTTTGCATTTTAATGATATTTGAACCACGATGCGACCGCGGACCAGAACCATATCGACATAGCCAACGTGCCTGGTGATTATGATGGGGCCATGCTTGTGGCTAGAATCTCATCTATGTTAATTGATGAAGATATAGCCGAATTTCAAATGCTCTTTTGCACATTTTCTTCACATTTGTATTGAGTTACAACAAGTCAGCCGCATAAGTTGAACCCTCTGTTCTTAAAACCGAAATAATGTGCGTGTGCATACATGTTTTTTCATGCTAAAAAAAAGATCATGCATGTAAACTTGCAATATGAAGAGCCAGTAGTATAAAAGCTGCGGGGTAGGCCATCGCATATTTTAAGCTACTGTTAATGTACGTGCGCACTTGCATTATATTTATAAAAATAGCAGATCATGCATGCAAGCCAAAAGAAGAAGAGCCATTAGTATAAATAAGGCAGCCAACGAGCCCTGGTATTCAATAGATGTTGCGATGCGAAAAGTTTTCGATGATATGCTGGAGTTTGCATTAAATGATAGAAGGATAATCTAAACAAGGGCTACGAAGCGGGCCGGTACGGACGGTTTAATAGTGAATTTGCATTCGATGTTAATAACAGATCATATTAATATTAATAACAGATCATGTTAACTTACATCAGGTGAAGTTCACAATATAAAATGGGCTGCCTATTGCAGCTGGGCTTCAGTCGGAGCTGCGAGGCGTGCTGGTACGGATGATTCAATAGTAAGTTTGCATTGAACGTTAATAACAGATCATATTAATGTAAGTAACAGATTATTTTAGTTTACAGCAGGTGCAGCCAACAGTATATAAAAGGGCTGCCCATTGCAGCTGGGCTTCAGTCGTAGCTGCGAAGCGGGCCGGTAAGGATGATCTGATAGACTGTTCGCATTAAATGTTAATAACAGATTATGTTAGTTTACAGCAGGTGCTGCACACAGTATATAAAGGCCTGCCCATTGCAGCTGGACTTCAGTCGAAGCTGCGGGGCGGGCGGGTGCAGATCATGAGTTAGTGCTAATGCGCGTGTGTTTTAGTATAAAAATATGAATAACAGATCGTGTATTCAAGCTAAAAAGAAGGAGAGCCAGTAGTATTAATAAAGCAGCCAACTATAAGAAGGCACCAGTTGAAGCTTCGATGCGACTCAGTACAGATGGGCTAATGGTAAGTTTGCATTAAATGTTAATAACAGATCATATCAATAACAGATCATGTTGGCTTACAGCGGGTGCAGCCAACAGTATATAAAAGGGCTGCACATTGCAGCTGGGCTTTAGTCGTAGCTGCGAAGCGGGCCGGTAAGGATGATCTGATAGACTGTTCGCAATAAATGTTAATAACAGATTATTTTAGTTTACAGCAGGTGCTGCACACAGTATATAAAGGCCTGCCCATTGCAGCTGGACTTCAGTCGAAGCTGCGGGGCGGGCGGGTGCAGATCATGAGTTAGTGCTAATGCGCGTGTGTGTTAGTATAAAATTATGAATAACAGATCGTGCATGCAAGCTAAAAAGAAGGAGAGCCAGTAGTATAAATAAAGCAGCCAACTATAAGAAGGCACCAGTTGAAGCTGCGATGCGACTCAGTACAGATTGGCTAATGGTAAGTTTGAATTAAATGTTAATAACAGATCATATCAATAACAGATCATGTTGGCTTACAGCAGGTGAAGCCGACAGTATATAAAGGGTTGCCCATTGCAGTTGTGCTTCAGTCGAGGCTACGAAGCGGGCAGGTACGGATGGTCCAAAGGTAAGTTTGCATTGAATGTTAATAACAGATCATATTAATATTAATAACAGATTATGTTAGTTTACAGCAGGTGCAGCCAAGAGTATATAAAGGGCGTCCATTTGTAGCTGGGCTTCAGTCGAAGCTGCGATGCGGGCCGTTGCAGATCTGCAGTTAGTGTTAATGTACGTGTGTGCTAATATAAATTTATGAATAACAGATCGTGTATGCAAGCTAAGATGAAGAAGGGCCAGTAACCCACTCAAACTAGGCTGCAATTGAAGCTGCGAAAAGACCCGGTACGGATGATCTGATGGTGAGTTTGCATAAATGTTAATAAGAAATCATGTATTTAAGCTCACAACATATATAGCCAACAGTATATAAAGGGCTGCGCATTACAGTTAAGATTTTAAAATGATCATGAATAGAAGCCAGCAATATGCATAAAGGTAGCCGCACACAGATGTCTACGATTTTATTACAATATGCTAGCTGCCTTGGAAAGAGTATTTGAGGTGTTATATAAACGCAAATTTGAGCGCAGCTCGGAATCAACCGCGGATTTGTGTCTATTTTGGTTGGGTACAAGCTGTGACGATGTGTGTCGGCCACTGTGCACCCTTCGTTAAATTGAAATATAATTAATTTTTGGTGTGCATTTGAGTCTTTTGCCAGGCAGCTCAATTCCCAGCGCAGTGCATAAATTATTAAACAAAGTGGATATCGAAAAACAGCAAAACACAATACTCCACGGAGACGGACTGCGGATATTTTGCTAAGTAATATATGGATAGTAAATTGAAGGCACATAACCGATTCCAACGCTCATTCCGTATGAGAGCATGCAACCGCTATTCCCGAGGGAAATTTTTGAAATCTAAGCTCGGACCAGCCAGGGGCCATGTTTTGCCAGCCGCCAGCATTTCAACTGGTGGACTGCCAAAGTAACAAACAAGTAGATTACATTGTGGCAGCTGTTGACGGCGTACCAGGCCCGATGGCTGTCCTTGAAAAAGCCAATCGTTTTATTGCCAGCGCAGATTGGCCATAAAAATGTCACCTGTGACTTGCGACTGACTGCAAGAAATCAAATGAATTCAAGCAGTTGCCAAGCTGCTGCCGCCAGCCCCGCTAACCTATTTGGCCCACGACTTGGCCAGGAAAATCGCACGCACACGCACACACTTTGCTATGCATAATTTATGCAAAACTAACAAAGCAATAAAACGCTGCAATAAAAACGATAGCAAAATAAGAAATGAAAAGCGCGATACCTTCTTCTTCTACTCTACAAAGTATGCTACATAAATTTTAGTGATTTGCAATCTCAAAGCAACACAACCGGGCAGCTATAGCTTTTAACGGGCTATTTGTTTTACAGGGTATTAAAGCAAACGAAGCTTGAAATGTTTTTGCACAAATTATCACTGCCAATGCAGTACACGTCTACAGAGAGTAAACACTTCACCCCCGCCGCTATTAACCCTGCCGGGCCACCGCGCTGGCAGCTTGTTTGATCTAAATGCAAATATACATCAGGTAACATCAGAGATGGAAGTACCTTGGACATTTCAAGACATTTCCCCCGCCGCTGACACGCCTTGAAGACACCATCAACGTCAAAGTCAATGTTGTTTTCGTCCTTCGACTTGCTGGCTCCTTTTGTGGATTCCAACGAAATTCGCTGCTATCAGCGACCATTTGCCATTTTCCAGAAACGCGTTGATATGCAAATTGAAATGCGTTTTTTGCTCTGCTCTAACCGCTAAACACAACTTTTTGTGTCTTTTGGCTCTCGTCATGGCCACAAATTTATCAGTTTTCACATTAAATTGGCCCAATGTTATATTAATGATAGTTACAAATTCTATGGCGGTTTTGCTAATAGTTTGAATTGCTCGTCTTTGCACTCTAGATTTCTGATTGATATTCAATTAGTTTGTATTTCCATGAAATTATTTCTTATATAACTTTGCTTAGCCAAAGCACATAAAGCTTTAAAGTAAAATAAAAATAAAATTTAAAGAAAAGCAAAACAGAATTTAATTATCGTCTAAACAAAATTTATTTTGTATTCAATATAAATGAAATTTTGTCTACGCTTTTAATGCCAGAAACTTTAAGCCTTTCCTAGTTCTTTTCGAGCTAGAGACTTTAAATTTGAAAAATATGTTTTAACATATACAAAACGCATTTATTGTTTCCTTTCGATGTATCCATCCCTTTGCATTAAATCGGTTTTTTCATATCCCAAAAGTTGCTATGGCTCTCGTATAGTACAACGGGATACAAGATATTTATCGTCTTGGATTACTTTGTTATTCCAGTTAAAATAAAAAGTAAGCTCAAGCTACATTCAGCTGGCATATTGTGGAAAGCGTATTCAATTGTATGCTTGATAAATGGGAGAATTAACATGCAGCATATCTCGTAGAAGAGCTACGCAAAAATAATATTTCAAATCATATTTGGTTTAATCACAGTTGATTAGTAATTAATTAATTATCAAAAAGCTATTAATGGAACTGATTTGCTTAGTTTATTTTTAAAATTATTTATATATAAATTTGTTACTAAACTGAGCAGCAAATTGAACTGTTTGATAATGCAAATTTTCAATAGTCATTGCATTTAATTTATTATGAACATTTAATGCAAGCAGCCACTAGCTGACCACGTGTTAATTGCTTGACCCTATGGATTGTAAAATTAAGCACAACTGAGTCAGCTGGGAGACGCACACACACACACAGAGGGAGAGTATATGTACTCTAACAAAACGTTGCGCATTTGAGTGTGAAGCTGTAACCCGTATTCATTAAGTTCCAAGCAAAGACAAAGCAATAAGAGCATGCACGTGTGTGTGTGTGTGTGTGTGTCTGGTGTGTGTATGATGAATATTCAAATCTACAATTGATGACATGCCTCTCAGCGTCAGCTGGGACAAATGAAAATCAATAGTTGGGCCAACAATAAAACATATTGATAGTATTTAATTGTCTTGCAAATTTGACAGCGTGTCGTCAGCTGCACAAACATTTGTCTTGACAATACTCGAGCATACCCATTAATTTGCATATTTAATTTATGGACAGTCGCGCGTTTTGTGGCAGGTCATAAAAGGCAGCAAAAAATATATATAGAAGACAAAAAACAACAAGAAAACGTTCTCATTTCTTTCGCATTTCTTTTGTTTGCACGGCCGAAATGCATTTGACTTTTTCTAACAAAGGCGTGTTTCTTTTTTATTTGAAATTTTTGCCATCCTTCTAACTTGTTTGTTGTGTCGCAAAAAGTTGCGACCGTTTTGAGTACAAATAAAACTTTTCTCTTCTCTTTGTTTTTTTTTTTTTTTTGCCTTATGGGTTAGCCTAAAAAGTTGTCTGGAAATTGAATTTGTGCGGATGTAATACACACTCTGGAGGCATTGGGCATCCCGAAATATGTCGAACTTATTAGCAAGTACACTTTTACGTTTAGGAGTTGAGTTCACAGTCGGTTTACCCACCTGCTGACAATGGATTTAATTTGAGGCTCAGGGTTAAGTTGTTGCCTGTTTAACTTGCACTTCAAGCCTAAAGCCTGGCCCAGACAGTTGAACAAAAGCGAAAGCCAAAAGTTCCTGTTCTTTTTTTGATTTTTCGTTTCGTGCCAACCGACGCGTCACCAAAATGTCAACAAAAACGGAACCGCAGACGCAAACGCAACCGTAGACCGTAACGTCGTTGCGGATCCGCACTCGAGCACGCTCCGGCACTTGGTTGGACTTGAATTTGCTATTTGCCGGTTCACGGAAAATCACGCGCGAGTCTTCTCACTGTTGCCTAGGCAAATGTGGCGTATACGCAACGCGTCAAATGTGTCTGTTTGTTGTCGACTTGAATATATTTGAAATGTTTTCTGTTTTCTTTCTAGATATTTGATTTTTGCCGCTTCGCGTCCAGCGCCAACGAGGAAACACAAGCAACTGACGACAGCCTCGGCGGTCTCGGCATACACGAGCTCCGTATTGTCATACGCTGTGTGTGATGACGACGCCGACGACGCCGACGACGACGACAACGTCACGACGTCGCCGCAGCAGCTGCGACGCTCGCGCCGGCGTTCCCGTTAACCAACAGGTTATCTGCTGATAAGCGCTCGAGTCCGAGCAAATCGTTGTATGTTGTCGGCAAATACGATGCAATTCCCTATCACAAGCCCGAACTGCCTGCACGACTTCTCACTCAATTGCAGCTTGAAAACATCGCCGAGTGAAAATCTATGAGCCGAAATATTGAGTGAGTTTTTTCTTTGTTGTTTTTATTATTTTGGTGTGTTGTCAGTGGATTTCTTGTGATTTTTGATGTATTGTATTTGGCTGGGAAATAATGTTAGACAAATGCTAAATACCTTTCGGATAATAAAACTGAAAACAACTAAAATAGAAATTCATATTGACTTTCCGAATATATTGAATCGTCGAAATATCGTTTTGCCTGAACTGAAAAGTGAAACAACTCATTTTTGTAAAACATGTTTTTATAAAATATTATATATAAAATATGATATTCAAAATCAATTGAATGCCAATTGGAAAGCAACCTTTTGCCAGAAATACGCCTGCATAAACATACTTTGAGAATGAAAAAAACTTGTAGAAAACATACCTTTATACACCTAGGCATACCTTTAAAAACATAATATATTAATATTTATATGGACAAAATCTAAGTAGATATTTTTCTCTCGAAGAATTCTCTTGCATTCTATAAGACCCTTATACCATTCTGATATTGTAGAGCATTCGGTGATGCGAAATCAAGTGATTGGCTAATCGCATTCGCAGCACCAAGCATCAGCTCGATTGTATTATATTGTATATTTACGCCTTATCCAATCTACGCTATTAGCCAACTCACATATTCATCGGCTGCTTAACACATGCTGCTTGCCGCGAGGGCCCCTTTTGCTGGGTTGGTTACTTAATTTTTGTTATCTTCCTTGCGCGTTCCACAGGAAATCACAGGACGTCAGGAGTATTGTAGCAGGAAGGCCCAGGACTGCGGCATTGTCAACTGATGCAGCTGCTATTTATTTATTGAGGCCTGTCGACTTACCGCTTCACATTCACCCGCCCCTAACCCCCCAACGCCCCTCAACTTTAACTTCACTTGAGCTCGTTTTCAACTGTTGTGCGTATTCTCTTTGGCTCGTCCCGGTTGGGGTCCTCCGATAAGTGGGCACGTTTCCTCACTTCTGCGGCATTATGCTTCATACTTCTTAAGCACATGACACGACACATTTTATGCGAGGCAAAGTGAAGTGAATAGTGGCTGCTCCCCCACTCCGCCACTCCGCATGAGACACACCATGTGACCATAAACAAATGCCGTTCGCTACCTGGGCTGTAACCAATTTTCTTCCACTCCTCGTGCTGCTACTTAAAGCAGCAAAGAAAAATTCTGTACAATATTCAAGCAGTGGCTGCTCCTGTGAATTCGTATTCACTTTGTAGGCATAACTTGGCTTCAAGTGTGTGTGGGTGTGTGCGTGTGTGTGCGGCATATGAGCAACCAAGCAGCGAACCAGACAGCTTCTGACTCTTCTGTTGACATTGTAAAGTAAATCCGCGTTGCGCATACGTCGCATATGCCTAGCAGGCAGTCGGGCAGGCGGCAGCTGCTTTCGACAAGAACTTGGCCAAAAGTCACTCAAGATTTTGTAACTCTTGCTAAATCTGAAGTCTAATTTACATGTGTTGCTGTTTATTTTCGACTATTTACACATTGTTTCAAGCCGTCTATGTGGGTTCGGCTTGTATTCCTTCTTAAATAAACAACTCAAATGCTGTAAATTTAATAATTTAAGCGAAGTATTAATATTCTTGTAGATATTTGCCTTTTGCTGATATGTGAGAATTGAGCAGTTCGAGTTTTTTATAACCTATAACCATATGATAAAGTCATAACCATATAACCATATGATAAAATCACGAGTTTGGTCATTATCTTAATATAATAAAAGGTTTCCATATCTGAACCAACTTTTCGACTGATCATTCCTATGTCAGCTATAGCTATCCAATGTTGATAAGATTTTGCAAGTATGCAGGGATCATAGTGAAACTTGTGAAGACCGAGTTTGGGTTAGATATCTTGATATCCGACATATGTATTGCCTGCAACAGAAAGACAGACCTGAGAGTCTTGTTCGAATAGAAACAGACGGACGGATGGACATAACTATATCAATTCGGCTGTTAATGTCGATCTAGAGTATATACACTTACTTTATGGGGTCGAAGATGTCTTCTTCTATGCATATACATATTTTATTACAAAATTAAAATACCTCCTGCAAGAGTAAAAAATACATATTTATTTTTAATTTTCTTTGCCCAATTCACCCAATTGTATCTAATGACTGTTCAAATTGTTTTACAAATGTTAAATGGAGTTTTAATTTGGAGCATAAATTCTAAACCAAAGTTCTTTGTTTTATTTCGACAAATATTAAACTATATCTATATAGAAATGTTGCTTTACCATATTGAATTCTTGTGAAACGTTGAGCTCTGCGAAAATCTAATAATAATTACGACTGATTTTAATGCCTAAAATGTTGTACATGCGTTTTCTCTGTGGTTTAGCCGAGAGAGCTGCTGTACATATTTTTGCCACATTATTATTAATTTTTTCTGTTTTCGTCACTGACCTTTGGCGCAGACTTTTTCGACTGATGCTGCTAAAGTACATTTATACATACAGAATATTTTTCTTGATTTATTTTTAGCACTTAATATGAAAAGCTCATTCAAACGTTTAATTTCAGATGTGCCTGTTGACGAGGCGTCCAACAGCTCAGCCCCGCCAGACAAGGGAATCTGTCCAGCGCTCAAATAAATAAGCAGATGCAAGTCTTTTGATTTCTCGACTCGCTGGTAAGTCTTTTTTTACACACATATTTGTCTGCCTGTAGCTGGCACTTTTGACGTTTATATGAAAGATATGGGGCAATGCTACTTAATTGGAATAAATATATATATTTATATATATGTATGCTGGCTGATGTGAGGGGACAGTGAAAAGTATTTATTATATACAATTCTGTTATGCGCACTGAATTTGTTTTTATGTACCTTGCTTTTTGCGACTTTGAGACTTAACCGTTCAACTTGTTTCATAATTTACGAGCGAAAATGTTTTATTTCATGTTTTATGGCAAATAAATTATGCCAAGCATCGACGAATCGACAAAGAGAGGACACCTAAGCCAACGATAAGAAGTTGTCGAAAGATGGCACAATAATTTTCATCTTACCCACAATGGACGACTTCCCCGGCAGCGCACTCCAAATGCCTGACTGGGAGAATACCCTCGTGTCGCCAGCTTCAAGACATGCTTAGGAGAGCCCAGCTACCCCAAAAGTTGACTGAAAGTTAGAGCCAAGGCAACGGCTAACGGATAGCTCTGAATTTATGTGTGCTCATTGATTGCTGCCTGGGCGCGATCCCAAACAAATTTATGTAAATTTTTTTGTTGGCGCTCAATGCGACTTTTATGGAGATAGAATGCAGCTGAGCCCGGGAAGCACAGACCAAGCGAGTGCTGCTGGCCAACAGAGCGCAACGGAAAAGGAGGACAATGCCAAAAAATACAGAAACAAAATAAACGTATATGTAAAGCGGATTTGGGGCCAAAATCTTAAAAGCGACTTGCACGCACTCAATGAGCCCAGAAGTTGTTGGGAGTGGCTCTTAAAATGGTCCAAGTGCTAACCAACGACTTCAAAATTGAAATCTCTGAGCGTGGCTAAAAAGAATGCCAGCCACAACATGTGTCTCTGCGTATGCGTGTGAATTCATATTCTGCATAATATCTGCGTGTGTGTGTGTGTGTGTGTGCATAGCGCATATGTGGGCCAAGGCAGCGACCAGCCCGCCCACTTTCCATATGTGGGTCATTTATATGCAAAGCATGGTCCACGCTTACAATATGTTCAGTCTAATAAGCTGGGCACGTGTAGTCCTCGCTGCCAGGTAGTCTCTGCAGTATTAACGCTAAATTGGATTCACTTCCAGCGTCTGCAGCGTTGCATCAACTATAACAATTGAAAGGGCTATCCAGAAAATATGCCACACGCTCAAACACCCTGTAGACTGCGAGAGTGTCAAAAGGGCCAAGGCTTTGAATAATTGCTGACATCGCTTAAGCCTGACATAGTCTGCCCCTTTTTAAGCCAGGGTATACAAAAATGCAAATCTCATTTGAGCACACAGTTTTCAATACAATTACCTGGCTATTATTGTCATATTTGATTTTGTATGGGCTGCGACAAATGGGTTTATGTGCCATACAATATACTAAAATTGCCTTACCTTGAATTCCATTATTTTAGCAGCTTAAAGTCAAAAAGTTGTGACAGCTCACGTAATTTTCTAAAATCAAATCGAGTTTAGTTTGAATTGCAAACCTCGTCCGTTACGTTGTCAACTTGCGAATTGCTTACACGGTGACCTTTGTGCCTCGACACGTGACCATATGCCGTGTCTATCAAATAAAAAATGAACCTGGCCAAGGCTTTAGTTTATGGAAACACGCAGCAAATACATTAATAATTTTTTTTATTAATTTAACATAAGTAGGAGAACTCTTATCAAGGCTGGAATCATTTAGTAATCAGCTCTGAATTGTGCTGAAATTATATTTAAAAAGTATAAATTCTGGTCTCTCCAATGAAAGGACATGACCTAGATCTAGCTAATTGTGACTTTTGACATGCATCTAGAGTATTATTTGGAATACTTTAGATGATCAGCAGATACCTCCGGCAATATGACTGTTGCTCAACTGTCTAATACCCTTTTCTTGGCCCACTTTCACTGGCAATAGAACTGGCAAATTAAACGTCAGAAAATGTAATATATTTTATTTTAACTATTGCCTCTAAATATCTTGGCTTGACAGGCAAAAAAATCCAATGCATTGAAAATGTATATGAGCATATTTATTACAACACTTGGCTGTTGGATAAAATGATTCTTGTTGAGCGTCAAGTGCAACAACTCGATTTCTTATAAGATATATATATAAAGTGTTTTTGTTGCATGCAGTAGCAACTCTTTAGGAACAGAAACGACAGTTAACTAAGTGCCGCTTCTTTATAATCCCAGAGCAACAATAACTTTCGCCCTCTTAGCCAACCCATTTTGCACTTTTCTTGGCACGGGTTTATGTTTTTTTTTTTCTTTCCCAGAGAGCCCGCAGTTTTGTTCTTTGTATTTTTGCAACAAAGGAAAACATTTGCACTTTGCGTCCACTTTTGGCCAGCAAGTCCCTTTCATATTTATGGCTCTGGCTCGTAAATTCCTTGGCCAACATAAACAATAAAGCGCCTGCTTATCGCGTTCAACCAATGAACCAGCATTCAGCCCATAAATGGTTTGATGGCAACGACTCGTCTTCTGCTGTATATTATCACAGGTATTTATGCCACAACTGGGCTAATGACCGTTGTGGCTGCTACTTACTGCCTGTCGATATTACGTATACGACGCGTGTGTCTATGGCGCCAGCGCTTGCAAGTTGTGCAAGTGTGTGCGAGGGTGTGTGTGTGTTTGGCTAAGCAAGTGTCATATTTGACCAGCAAACACAATGGCCAGAACTGGAATTTTAAGGCCAGTGTAACTCGAAGCTAGCCATTTTGACGCACTCAGGCTTTGAATGCCAACATCGATGGACAGCAGCTCCATGCAAAGGTCTGAGTCGCCAATGTGGCCATTGTCGTCGTCGTCGCAGTTGCTGCTCATATTTCTCGCTCACTCTGTGGCCCCCATTGCTTCCTGCAGCCTCAATATGGCATTGTGTGCCTGCCGTTACGCCATTATTTATACGCTTATTTGTTCATTTTGTCCGCACTCGGGGCGCTACTCGTTTTGCTCGGCAAACTCCTTGCTTAATTAAAAGTTCCAGGCCGCAAGTATTTTGGATGTTGCCAGGGCACAAACGCACACGCACACACTTGTATACTCTACAGCAAAATGAGAATATATATGATGTATATATTTATGTGTGAAATATGTATTTCAAAGCTTCTGACTACACTTTTGTTTTACTCATGATTCTTTTATTTTGATACGCAAAAAGAAACGAGAATAATTTAACTTTTATTCAACAAGTTTTTCTTCTTTAAAATGCAGTGTATGTAAATTGGGAATATATGCTAGAAAGAAAGTTAATTAATATGCTATTAAAAAAAAAAGATCTCCTTTTAAAGTTAATAGACAAATAAATGAAGCAAGTATAATTTAAAAATCAACATAAAAAGGGAAATTTTAGGAAAAGCTTCACACATTTAATTGTAAATGTGCTTTAATGGAATATTGAATTAAAAACTCGTCTTCCAATTCAAATCCTTTGTCCCTGGCATAACTTAGGTCGGCTTTAAATATATATATTTATGTGTGCTGCATCGTTTTCATTATTTAATCAACTCTGGATTTGCGCCATGGCCAACTGCGAATTGAAGAACTCATCATCTTATGGCTGCTAGCTTCATAAGCACATCGATAAACATCAGCCTGAAGTAGGACACTGAGGGTAAATGAAAACCGAGCTGCATGTGACTGCGGCGCAAGCAACAGGATAATTATTCCGCCATATGTTCGTATGTCCGGCCACAAGCAAAACACAAGCCAAGCGTTGACAGTTCCTGGCTTGAGTGCCTCGCTCCCTCGCACCCTCGCTCCCTCGCTGCCTTGCCTCTGCCTCTCTGCCTGGCTATGTAATTGTAATTTAGACATTGCACACTCACACACACACAGACACACATTTGTTGTGTGTGTTTTTCCTCGTGTGTGTATTGTTATGCTGCGTAATTTTTTTCTCGCTGTCATGTGGCTAAATGTGCAAATTACGTGACGTTTTTATTCATCCAACAGCCGCTGCTTGTTTTATTTCAATTTCTCACCTAATTTTCACAGCGTTTTATCTCGAGTCCGCACACACACACACACACGCACACACACACACACACACACACACACACACACACACACACTCATAACAGCGGCAATTTGTGACACGTGTGTGTTTAACCTAATTAACAAAAGACTCTCTTGTTTTTGGTTACGGCTACAGCCTAATTCATCGTGCTGAGTTTCCCTTTCCGGCCACAATTATATGACACATTTAGTGCTTTATGTTACTTAAAGTAAACAGAAAGCCCAATAAAAATATTAACCAGAATCGTTTAAAAATTGCAAATTAAAAAAATGAATTCTTTCCTGATAAAAGAAAGCTTTAATACGGCATCGGATATATTTTTAGCACATGGTAGCTGTAAGGCTTATTGCGATAATTCGCCTATCTATTTTAAATTCCTAAGTCTAATCGAAATTCGATCATATTTGAATTTTATTCCACAAAAATCTTATATTTTCTTCAAGATGCCTTCTATCGTCTATTTGAATATATTGACATTCAAAACATCTATAAAATCATGGTTTGTGCTGAAATCCGTGATCATAGTATATTTCTGATAGTTTTAGAATCTTATCATGTGATCAAATATATATATATACCATATTTAACCCTAAACCTATATATTCCTAATCAGTATCAGCATCTGAGCTTATATAGCTTTGTTCAACTATTTGTCTGTTTTTGTGCAATTCTTCCACCCAATTTGTAGACTTTGTTGATGGAATTTCAGGTCGATCTGTATTAACTACTATTTTGAATTTGAAGATATTTATCTTGACCAAACTTGGCAATTTCGAGCCTTATTATGCTCTTAATACACAAGCAATCGGTCATAGATTACGTATCAATTATGTTGATTATTTTAATTAAATCAGCATAGATATATTAGATTATGCTTTAATCTTTCATATTAACGCTTTATAAATAGTATGATATTTATTTAGATTTATTTTATTGTGGTATGAATAGGACACAATAAGTTAGTTGCCTGAAGAGCATCATTTCTGCTGCTCAACTGTAGTTGCTTTTGTTGACTCATTATATACATTTAGAAATTCAATTAGCGCCATAATTACAGCAAGTGCTTAATGATGATAATGCGTTTACCTCGCCAGCCGCAAGCCAAACCGCAGCCCAACTCCCAGCTACAGCTCCCGCTCAAGTTCTCCCTCCCGCTCTCTGCCCCCTCTGGGCTCAGCCTGCCTTGCAAATATAAGTGATGATTCTTAGCACTTAGTTGCTATGCACTTACAAGTGTATTGTCTAGATTGAACATCATTAACATATTAACTAGATAGACTTAAAAGAAACTTTGCCTGAAGCAGCTTTTGGCCAAAACAGAAAAAAAAGCACTTTGATATATATAATACGGCTTACAGTCCTGGCCAACGTCCACCTGCTCGCTTTTTATGCAGATTTATGCATTTTATATAATTTATACGCTCGTTTTGGCTAACAAGCAAAAAGTTTTGCCTCGACACAACTTTTGCTATGGCAACACAAGAGAAATGTGTTAAAAAAAAATGATGGGCCAGCAAAAAACTGCTTAAAAATCATTTATGTAAATTTTATAAATGCCACTTGGCCGACATGTTACACAAAATATTAGATTTGCAACACAATTTTCTGTTAATTAGTATTTGTTGTGCTGCATTTACACATCAAAAGGTTGCGCATACGCCTCGTGTGCTTAAAGCAAAAGAAAAAATTCGATTATTTCGAAATTAATTTACGTACAAAGTTTATTATTTAAATTGGAAAACACACGATCTCTACACTGTGCTACACAGCCTGAAAAGTCTCACTTTGAGAGCTTTGTTTTTTTAGCCATTTAGCGCCTCATTAAAACTGTTTACGATGCCGAGGACAATGGGCGATTGGCATGGGCTGAGCGTTAAGATCCGACACGTACTCAAGCGTTTTATTAATCGTATCGCGGCTGAAAGTATGCTGCTTAATTGCCAATTTTGATATTAGATTTTGCTCTTTATTGTGTTGACCTGGTAAATTTTTGCTTTAGGGCATAATAAAATGTCACTTTTACGGTCCCTAATCAAATAATTTGTATTTAGAATACGCTGCTCAGCTTTGTTTATTTCTCAAACGAACAAAAACAACCAAGGATTGCAATTTCCGTAAAGTACAGAGTACAATAGGAAGTCATAGCAGCTAGAATGCAGAGGGAGGGGAGAACAAAGGAGGGCGGGAGTAAATGTTTTACTTAGTAAAAAGATTAAACTAGTTTCATAACTGTCACTTAATATTCGAAAAGGAGTTGAGATAAACTTAAATTTAAGTCGCGATTCGACAAAAAGTACCAGAGAACAATATCTAAAACTTTGAAGCAAATTCGTCTAACTGCGCTCCATAGGCTAGGGGGAAGAGGGTGAGCAGAGAGTCTTCTGATTGTTTAACTTAATTTAAATATCAAAATAGTAATCCTATTGATAAAGGTCAACTTTCTAAATACAATGCCATACCATACTTCCATACACTTATATTGCATATCTGCCCAGAATATTGAGAAATTAATTTCTAACTTTACTTGACTTCTAGAACTCTAAGTGAACTTTCTTTTGAACAGCTTTTCATCTCATATGTACTTCCATATTTTAAAATATATCTTTGCAATTCTGTTCTTTCTAATATTACCTGACTGGAACTCTAGAACTCTATAAATCGCTTGTTTTTCGCTTAGCAAGAAAACTGTTGCTCTGCAAAAATATCAACATTTGCCCTTGGTTGCTGTTTTTACAATTTTTTTATTTGCATTTATATTTTATATACAATTTACAATATATATATATATATTTGTTTTGCCTGGGTTGTCGTTTGCTCTGCTTGTTTCATTAGCTCGTTTGTCCAATATCATTTCCTTTCTCTATATTCATATGTTTAGGTATATAATAATTGTTTCACATTATATTCAATTTTTGTATTGCACAACAACAAAAAAGAAGAGCGCAAACTGTGTTGCTTTTGATAAAATTAAACAACCGAATATCAACAGAGAAGTATTTGTTCTTTAACGCAATTCAATATTTTATATAATGAATAAATAATTTATGCGCTTTTATACAATTCGTTTTTATGTCGCATATATATATATATATGTGTATACTTATACTATATACATAAGTATTATGCATGTAATTAACGCCTTACAAATTTCTTTGCATTTGTCAAATCTGATTTACTACAGTGGATATCGCTATTATCGGAACTAAGTACATTTATGAAGAATATATAGGATTTAACTTATAGGAAAATATGTACATACTTTTGAGATATTAACGTGAATTCCATTAATTTACATTTTCGGAAAGTGTTAACAAAAGGCGCATAGTTTTTGATTTGATTATAATGTGAAATATGGTAAACAGTTCAAATTTGTATTATACTATGTTTCACATTTGCAAATTATAAAGAGAACTGTACAAATACAAAAACCCGCTCAACCATTTGCTAGTTTTTATTGCTTTCTGTTGCATATAACCGATACCTACTGTAGTTTTCAATTGAATGTACAACTAAGAAGCCTTTTGTTAAACTGCCACAACGATGACAACGTTTATATATATTTAATAAATATCTTCACTAAAGTCGATATGTTTGCTTAAAATATTAAAATGTATGCATACGCATATCTATATAATCCGTATAAGTATGCATAAGCACATATATATCTAGCTCTTTATATACACATATGTATTTCATATAAGTTATGTGGTGTCTATCGTTTCTACCAACTTGAGTATTCTTAACATACTAAACTTTTGTTCTAGCGGCCAGTGAAGGGCATCATCGCAATTGCAATCGCAATTGCAATTGCAGATGTTTAATATTCACATTTTTTAAAGCTTAAGTTCTTTTCTCTTTCGTTTTCTCATTTTAGATATACAATCTCTATGCATTATTGTTTTTAAATAGTCGATATTCGATTATAAACAATATAAAAAGCCAATTACTAAACAACTGCAACTAGTTAGTTAAAGATTTCCACTACACATACTGTATATATTATATATTAATATATACAATAGTTTAATTTTTGTTGGTTTCGTACTTAAATTCAATTATTTGTCAATTGATATTTGGTTAGATCAACCAGATGCTCATACAGCATATCCTCCTGGGGCGTCAGTCCGATCATAATCCAGCCCGATATCGCAGCAATGCTGCGCGTCACCGAGAGACTACTCCAAACACTCTGCACACTGTTGCTTAGCTATTAAGGATCAATACAGATTAGTGTAAGGACATCTGGAGGGGATTTTGTGGCTTACCAACTCTTGTTGTGTTAGCGTTATATTTGCATTGTTATTGATCAGATAGAGTTTCTCGTCAATGGAATCCGAGCATATGGTTAGGATTATTGTTGCAATATAGAGCATTGTGATGATAAGCCAGCGAAAAGATATTAATTCGCTGGCATTCGAGAAGCTCCAGCGACAAACGTCCATGCTGCAAATGAAAAGAAAACACAATCAATTATAAATTCATGTATATTTAATCGTATATCTAATTGCGGCTATCAATTTATTTGAAATCTGAAATCTTGATTCGCTGCGCTGTGAACTTAACCCACATTGCTTTTATTGCTCGCACTTCTGCCAAGTATTCTGACATTTATACTAATTAAATTAATATCTTGAGTGAAATGGCAAACAGTATTATTTCCTTGCGGTATGTACATATGTAGATTACACAAAGATATCAAAGGTCAAATGTTACTTATGATGCCCACGTACAAACGAAGCTATACACCAATGACATTTAGAAGGAAACGAATAAAAAAGCGGCAGCATCACATAAATCACAGAGCAGCACAGGATAACGAGGCGAAATGTCAGACTGACTTTTTGCACTTTCACTGCTGCCGCTCGAGCATAGGAAAGTGTGAAAGTGGGAAAGTGGAGTGTCCCATGGCAATGGCCAAAAACAGTAAACCGAGAACTGAACAGCAGACACTTTCAGTGCCAAAACGACCCGAAAATTCACCCACAAGCACACACCAACACCAACAGTCGCTGGCTTTAAAGGTCAAGAGTGCAGCAAAGCGAGCAGCGCAGTCAGCGCAGGCTGTGTGTGGGCAAAAGAGCAAAGTTTAAGGGCATTAAAAAATATATGTTTCTGTAGATGATGAAATTGGCCACGCAACATTATCGCAACAATAACCGACAACTGACAACAGCCACGAAGCCAAACAAAGCCGAGCAGCTCTTGAAATTTGCAATTCAAAATTAAGTATAGCATACTTTTCAGCGCCGCCAAGTGGCAATATTGACGCACACAACGCACGCCCACGCGACACACTTGGGCATTGTGTTGCCCAGAATTTACTGGCTGCCTACTATTCATATGTTCTTGACAGCAGGTCTGCCTGTTTGTGTGTGTGTGTGTTGTTTTTCAATGAAATGTGCGGGTCGCTTTAAGGGTTTCCACCTTGGGCAGTCGGTTTGCTTTGAGGTCAATGTGTTCTTGGGGCACCTAAACAGAAACACTTTGTTAGCACGCACACCGCAGCGAGTACTTCAAGTACATGAGTTTGACTTTCAATTTCTATATTTAGCGAAGGACTCGTAAACAAACTAATTGTGCCCACTGTTAAGATGCCAAACATACTTATCACACTTTCACTTACCGATCGAACACCGAAACCAGACAAATAATGGCCAAGCAGTAAAAGGTATTTAGATATATATCCGCAAATCCGGCATAATCGCTGATCAGTGCCAGGGCTTCTCCATTTGTCGCCGCTGCCGTTGTCGGCGTCGTCGTCGTCGTCGTCGTCGTAGTTGTAGTTGTGCCCGCTCCAGAGTCCGCTCCCCTCGCAGCATTGCTCAGTTCTATGCCCAAGCTTGGCATTTGGGTGGTTGTGGCTGCGTTTGCCGATGCTGCTGTTGTTGCCGTCGTCTCGCCCGCAAGACTCATGCTATTGATGACCTTTGCCCAATCCGTGGGATGGCTGCTCAGCACGAAGAGCAGATGGGCCAAGGCTAGACCAGCTAGCAGCCCATGGCATATGTTTGAAACGAGCAGCCAAATTCGTTGAATAACACAGGCAAGTTGAATATTGCTTGAGATGCCATTTCTACAAATTTTCAAAAAATTAAGACTCATTAAAATTGGATTTAGATAAATGAAAGTGGCTAATTAGAAGTTGAAGTAAATAAATAAATTAAATATTATAGTAAAAATATTTAAATAATACACTTAAATAAGTGCATATACTTATAACAAATATTTAGTTATCTGTACCTAAATCCTGCCTCGGCTAAATCAATAATACGCCCCAGGATTCGAACCGTGCTTCATCAGCCGGGCTTACATTCACCGAGAATATTATTGCCTTTTGAGTGGAACAGCTTGCTCACATTTAGTTTTATTGCTCAAACCAAGAATCTGTTATCTATTTTTATCTATTCAATATCTGATTTAGCAATAATCTAATATGAATTGTACTTGGAAATGCGGTATCTAAGCATATCCCATTCATTATATTCTCTCCAATGTGGTTGCCTTTTCTAAGCCCCTGACCACAAACTGAGCTCTGGGATTCTTGCGCAATTTTTGCACACACAAAACAGCTTAATATGTAAGCCCTGCTGAGATCCCATTGTTGGCACTAAAATAAACAGGCCAAGACAAGATAAGCACGAATAGAAATCAAACTTGCATTGCGGGGGAAGGAAACAAAGCACAAATTGGCAAATTGAATGGAATGGCAGGGAAACTAAAAATAGCCCGCAACCGCTGGCTTATGTGCACGCAATAGACGCTAGGAGTAGACGCCCACGCCGGTGTCTGAGTTAACCCACCGATTCAGGTCGGCATCGAGCAGACAGCGCGAATCACCATAGCTGCCACGACCGCTGGCTGTGCCGCCGTTGGAGCGAAAGAGACGTCCGGCGCCGCCCAGCTCTGCGGCCGAGATGCCATCGATGCCCATGCAGCTGCCGCTGGTGCCAGCTGCGCTGCGCGACGCGCCGACAAAGGAACGCTTATAGTAGCTCTGCTCCACTGGTCGATAGCCCGATGACGTCTGCAGGAACATTTTGTCGATGTGCGCGGGCGTATCGTCCGTGGGCGAGACGACCGGAGTGAATGGATTGTAGATCTCCTCGCCCTCGGCGGGCGCAATGTCATCCGCCAGCTCCTTCAGTATGGAGGATAGGCCACCAGCTGAGTAAAGTTTGCCTGCAGGTGAGAGCAAGAGGGAGAGAGAAAGAAAGAGAGCCCGTCAGTCAGATGGCAGCAGGAGTGAGGCATACAACTGCGCAGAATCGTATTTGTTGGCTGTTGAAAGCTTTTTTCTCAATGGAATACAATTTGGTCAATCTGAGACTGGGACTGGGACTGGGACTGAGTCTTGGGAGTTGCTGTTCTGTGACTTACTAATGAGCTGGCCCCGCTTGTCCCGCTGCGATTTCGTCTTGCGGTGCACCCGACGCTCCTCGAGGCTCTGATCAATTTCCAGTTCGCCCGACAGCGAGGCATCATGCATATCGGAGCACTGCTTCAGGTAGCGCATCAGGGTTTCATTAGCCTGGCGCACCTCCATCTCGCCGGCAGCTATGAGCTTCCGCTCACGCCTCCTGCGTGACTCTGACTTGCTACGCTTGCGGCGTGGACTCTTGTCGAAGCTGTTCCTTGAGCGCAGCGAACGTTGAGCGGGACTGGCCTGAGGATCTGACAGCGATTGCTGCTTGCGCGAGGCTCCACCGCTAGCGCTGCCTCCTCCGCCACCGGCTCCGCTGCTGCCCGCGCCCATGCTCAGCGCCGAGGGAGTCGGCGAACACTGTTTCAGCTCGCGATCTATGTAGCCCAATATGCCGCGATGGAAGGACGAGTCGACTTCCAGCGAGCGCAGCGCCGGAGACTGTGGCGAGTGTGTGCGCCGCGAGCGATGCCCGTGCGTAGCCGGCAGCTGGCGCAGTGTCTCCCGCAGACTCATTGCATCACCAGACGAGTTGCGGCTGCCATCGCTTTGCTTTGTTGGCTGCGTGGGCGATTCCAGGTGCGTGACCTCTGCAGCGGCTGCCGCAGCGACAGCTGCGCCAAGCGGCTCGTCAGCGCCCAGGGAAACGCTCTCCTCCTGCGTATCCTGCGTGGGCGGGGCATGTCCATTGACCAGCACCACCGTCTGCTGTGAGGTCTGACTGGGTGAGCCGACCATCTCAATGCTATCCGCCGAGCTCTGCGCACTGATGCGACCCGCCGCAGTTGTTGCTGTTGCTGCCGCTGTTGTTGTTGTCGTCGATGCTGCATCGTTGAGCGCCGCCGCACAGCTTTCCAGCGTCTCCACCACGGACGTTGCCTCCAGCTCCAGATCGGGCGGCGTTGCGGCCGCTGCGGCTGCCTCACGTTCCAAGCGCCGCTGACGCGCCTCGGTGCGCCGTTGTCGCTGGTGCTGTCGATGCACCTTGGGCTGAGTGGCCTCCATTTTCTCGAAGTCTGTAAATCCAATTAGTCTAGGCTGTTGTTGTTGTTGTTGTTGCTGCAACGGCTGGCTTGTCGCATAAGCTGCTGCGTGGCCTCATAACAGGTGGATTAGTCCAGGCAGGATGTTTGAACTTTTGTGCAGTCAAGTTTGTGGCTGCAGCTTTTCGCTTTGACCCAAATAATTATGCACAGCAGCAGCTGAAAACGTTGCACGCGCTTGCTGCAGCTACACCCGCACACACTCACACACACACACGCACACAGCCTTCGGGAATTTCTTTATTATTATTTCTTTAGTTTATTGCATTAGCCACGGCTCGAATTTCGGGCTTAATTAAATTGGTTTTAGCCCTTTGTCAATTGACAAATGACAATTCACTTAGAGCACTTAAAAATTTTGTGGTTTCTCTATGAAGGTCGCCCGGTGGAGACTTGGGAACCGTGTGTTTTGCTCGCGTTCGCGGCTGCTAAGCGACTGACTTGGCCTGGCCGAGACGGCAATGCAAAATGGCCCAAACCGAAATGCCCTGGCGCTGGCCTGGGTCGCATTCGGTGGTGGTTGCTTGTTGTTTGTGTCCTGCTTCCTGAAACGTAGTAACGAGCGCAGCAGCAGCAGCAGCAGCAGCAAAAGCTCTGCACAATGACGTCAGTCGCTGCGCGTCGTGAGTATTAACGCCCACACACACACACGCACATGCACACACACACATGGCCTGTGTGCTGGCATTATTGACAAATTCTATTTTTAGACAGCCGCCAGTACAAGCTAAGGTGGGGGATTTTTGTTTTTAGCAACACCTTGCCCCAAAACTTTGTCAGCTGCTTTGCGTGTGGCTACACTGAGAGAAACACGAATAAAAAGGCAGGCTATTAAGAATACTTACAAATATAGCATTGGCCTAATATGCCCCAATTTATAGACAATTTTCTGCATAGCATCTGACTGTCAATATATGTATGTATGTATGTGTGTACCTGGTCCAAGCTGAGGCAGTTGTAAGGCCAACCCAGCGCCGGGATTTGTTAAAACAAAGCAGTTGTCGTGTTTTTTGCGACATTTAGCACACCCACACAACTATCGCGCTAAACACACGCCGTCTCTCTCTCTCTCTCTCACACCCTTACTCACCCGCGTGCGCTCTACTTAATCGATAAATGCGTGGAAACGTCTCAGCTTGGTTCAAGCTACTGCGCAGCTTTCAGCCTGTACATCATGTTGATGACGTCAATCGCGAAAGCTTTCGAACCAAAACAACAACGAGGCTGACACAAAAGCCGGCTGAAGCTTTTTCAGCGCTGCCATTTAAAGGCGTCAGGCAAATTTTATTATCGTAAAGCGTGCAGAGGTGTCGTCTGGCTGCAGCAGACACGCAAAGCAAAAACAACTCGCGAATCGTTCGCGAAGGCTTCAGCTAACGGTGTCCGAAATGCCAAAAGGCGTTTGCCACTTGAACTGTCGCATGGAGCTCACTCTATGTCTATTACTCTCCCTTTCCCTTTCCCTCTTTCTCAGCCTATCTGTCCATCTCTGTCTCTCTTGGCTCTGGTCCTTAATGCGCTCTTGCGTTTAGTGCAAGGCAGCGGCAAGCTAACGACATTGGGCATACGTCACGACCGTGACGTCACAGTTTGACGTCAGTGTGCCGCAAACGTGAGAGGGCAAAGTAAAAGTTACGGAATTTTGGGGCATTGCCAAATTTTTCAAGAAGAAAGATCTGAATATCATGAATGTATTCTATATGTGTAAAGGCTTTGATGACAATGGACTTCAAATGGAACCTTCTTGACTAAGAAAAAAGGTTAAATCGAAAGAATGTATCCTTAAATGTGTCTGACGAACTCGTTCTTAAAAAAGTGCTACAAAAGAAAGCAAAAAATATAAAAAACAATTCCTTTAAATAAATAAAAAGTATTATTGGAACCCTGCAAACAGGACAGTCAACATTCCAGTTAATCAAAAGGAAAGCACTTTGGCAACCCTGGCCATGATGCGTTGCCCCGGGCAACTGGACTGGATTGTTTTGTCAATAAACGGACACGCGGGCAAAGTTCAGGCGAAAACTACGCATTAGACTACAATAAAATGCCGCTGCTTGAAGCGCCCGCCGAGTACGCGGAATCCTCGCCGGAGCACTCACTGCAGCCAGAGATGCCGCTGCTGCTGGCTCCGCTGCCCGGGCCTGCCGCACTGGCACAGCTACGTCCGCCTCCGGCTGAGGTGCGGCTACAACAACAGCAGCAACAACTACAACAACAACAACAGCAACTGCAAGTGGAACGGCAAAATCGTCGCCAAATGGGACGCAGAAACTCTTACGATCGCGATGTGCCCATTCTGGAGGAGACCGAACACTTTCCAGCCTTTGTGCACCTGCTGCCCGTGGTGCTGCCGCCACAGCTGCCGGAGCCAACGCTGGATGAGCTCCTGGTAAGGGTGTTAACTAGAGGCATAAATGAATCTCTCTCTCTGACCATGTGCATGTTTGTAGCGTCGGGTGACGCAGCGCACGGATCTGGAACATGTGGAATCGGTGCGTCTGCGTGTTATATCCTACTCGGTGAGCCTGTCGAGGCTTTCGCTCTTCCTGCCACGTCTGCAGCAACTGGATCTCAGCGGCAGTGTGCTGAGCTCTCTGCGGGATCTCGGCTACGGCCTGACGCAGCTCAACCACTTGAACATCAGCAATTGCGGACTGAATAGCTTCGATGGCACCAGCGGCCTGCCAGCCCTGAGAGTGCTCATAGCGGATGGCAACATGATACAGCGCGTGGGTCCACTGACGGAGCTGGGCCAGCTGCAGATGCTGCAGGCGCGCAACAATCGCATCAGCGAACTGGGCCTGCTCACGTTTCTGGGCCTGTGCCCGCAGCTCCAGGAGCTGGATCTGTCTGGCAATCCCGTCTGCCGTTTGCCACTCTACCGCGATGTGCTCAGACGCAGCGTGGCCACGTTACAGCTGCTCGACGGACAGCCCATCCAAGCTGAGAGTGAACTGGCAGCTGAGCCGGAGGATGCGCACAGCTCCTTGTCCAGCGATTCGGAGTCGGCACCACAGAACCATCAGAATAGTCACGCTGGAACTGGATCACGGCCTGCCACGGCATTGGTCACGTTGGATTCGCAACGCTCCCAGCGCCAGGCAGCCACGTCCAGCACACCTGTTGCGGGCTCGGTGCTGGGCCTAGTGCGGCAGCGACGTCGACGCAGTGGTCATGCCTGGGTCAGCTCCTCCAGCGGATCAAATAGCTCCAGCTCCTCGGCGGGCTCCACGCGTGCGCCCTCCATTAGCTCGTGCTCCTCACACAGCAGCTTGGACTTGCACTCCAACTCCTATGCCTTCAATGCCCTTGGAACTCTAGATTAGGTTGAATAAACAGGATAAATAGTTGCTTACAAAACAGCTAGAAATTTATTGTGATTGAGCTAAAAATATTGTATAATTCATGAATTGTGGCTAATTAATAAAGTTATAGAAACTTTGATGTTTTATTTACTAGATTTCTGTTTGATATAAAATTCGAATTCATTTCATTTGTATATCTTGTTATACCCTTCTTTTATCTTGAAATGTATAAGACTTTTCGTGAGATATTCCAACTCCCTTCAACTTTTTATATTCTTGATCAGCATCTATAACTCCACCTATCTTCACTTTATATGAAGCCCCTAGATAAATCACATAGATTTAAAGTTCAATTCCCTTTGCAGGGTATTCAACATTTGTCACGAACTGTGGCATATTCGAACCCATCAAGCATTTCTAATTTTGATCTTTATCCAAATCTCAAGCTATCTTCTCTTTATATGAAATCTACATATATTATGGGAAAGCTTTTATATGTGAAATTGGGTTGGGTATAGATATAAGTATATTGTACACCGTACTTATAAGTCTGCAAGTATCTTTAATCTACGGCATTCGCAAATGTTCCTAAAACTCCGCTTGAAAAACATCAAAGTTCCAAATAACTCCTTAAATCCACGAGCTGTACTCAAAACGTTTCGGATAGTTCTCTAATATCATGAACTGTCCCTTACTTTTTAAGCACACCTCGCACGTTTTCTAGAGGACTTTTTAAACTACACCAAAACATTGTCTACGTCTATCTGTGCTCGGGTGCTTCTAATTGTGTTTGTATCTTAAGAAATATTTTGTCTTCTATCTTAAAGGGGCTTAGATCCCTAAAAAAAGAATGCAAAAATGTTATAAAATTCCAAATGGACTACTCCGTATATGTGTACTGAAACAAAGCTGCCGATGGCGATCGAACTGGCACCAATTGACTGGTGCCATTCGGATTGCGAAAGACCATGTAGTCGCGCCCATTTATCAGGCGTCGCACTCCGGCCCCGTTGTGATGCCCGCCCAGAATTAGGCCGTGCTCCCTGCCGGCCTGCCGCCAGCGCTGCTGGCCACCGTGCAGATGCTCGCCGCCATGATTGAAGATGCTCTGGTATGGTGGCGGCGGGGTCACATTCTGGGCATCTGTGGAGGTTCCCAGCAGCGGTTTGTCGCCGCTGTGCAGGCGCCGCAGGCCGCGCAGCCAACGCGATGGCCGCACGGACTGGCCATTGGGTGTGCGTCCGATGCCGTGTCTCGCCCATTTGTTGGCCTCGTGCCGGCCGTTGATGTAGCGGAACAGCAGCTCCGTGGTGAACACGACCAGTGAAGTGGCAAAGCCGGTCAGCATTATGTAATAGGTCATCATGAGGTCACCGTTTCTCAGCTGGCGCTCGGTGCTGCCCAGATCCTGTGGGCAAATTTCGGCGCTCGGCAATTCCCTGGCCGACAAATGCTTGATAATGCCGGACTCTACCAGATTGAGAAGTCTACAAATAATATATTTATATATTATAATGATTATATATAAACAAATTAATTTTCCTACTCGGGGTCGAAGAGTTCGCTGAGATTCGAACCAATGGGATAGGCAAAAGTTCGCTTCTTGGTCAGAAATGGCTCCTTGGCCATGGCAAACGGACAGTGAATCTTCTCATCGTGAAAGCTGACTGACTTGCGATACAAATAATCCCTATACAGCAATATATTGATCGCTGGCCGATCCCGCACGAACACATATCCATTGCGCTCCACATAGTTCTGCAGATTGTAAGTATCGTTGGAGGCATCCGTGAATACAGCATAATTATTCTGAATCATGCGATTGAGCATGAAAAGCGATTCGTTGGTCTTCATGAAAGAAAAGGAGTAAAGCAATTATAGATCAATTATGATGGTTTCAAGAGATGTATTTCAACATATCTATTTCAACAGTAAACCCTCCCCTTACGTCGGAAAATGCGTGAAAAACTATTTCATTTTCCCTCCGATCTTCGTCAAACTCATCTTCATGTAACTACGTTAAATATTGTTTTCATATGAACGAATATCCCCTCTATGCGATTCTCATGAATTCAAGTAAGGCTCGCAGGCTTTCATGCGTGGATTCATGCGTGGATAGCAACTGAATAAGTCTTGCTGCCAATCTAATCAACTATCTATTATATCAGCTTACACGTTCACACTTATTAAGTCTCTCTCTCTCTCTCTCGCTCGATAACTCTCCATCTGTCTTTCTCTCTCTTTCACTCTCTATCTCTCCTCCTCTCTCTCTCCCCCTCCCTCTCTTCCTCTTTCTCTTTCTATATTTGTATTCAATGTTCTTACTCCTGCTCTAATCTGTTCTCTTACTATATTTTTCAGTGATGTGCTTAAATAGAAGTCTGTCCCTCCCCTATAAATAGATGTCGTGGAATTTGTGGGTAAGTGCATATTCACATATACATTTATAAATAGATGGAATTTATGCTAAGGCATTTAAGATATAGCCACGGGTGATGTCCTTGTAAAATATAATTATATAAAATGGGAATTAACTAATCAAATAATTAATTAGTTAATTCATCCATACTTGGGTGAAAATCCTCCCTATATATAATGTGTATAAAAACTCACCGTTCGTATTGCGTACTCCACGCCGCCCCCTCGCATGGATACAAAGTGTTTGTTCTTTGTGAGAATATCGTTCACCGTGTTGAAGGGCAGTGTGAACTTTGAAAGGGTCAGAAATGCAGTCAAATTGGCGGTATAAAACGAGGTTAAAATTGTAATAAATATCCACCAGGTCGCAAAGAGCAGGCGTGTCGAATCTGCGATTAAATATAGTAGTACATAGTATATATAGATACTTTTTAATTGAAACGACAAACTCGACGATTGCATGTCCAGTGAATCGAATCGCCGGCACATGGCTGCAATGCAGCTCGAATGGCCGATGCTTATCGCTGCATTAGGGTTAATTGCTAGTTCACCTGCGATGGGGGAGAGGGTGCTGCCCTGCTTCATCAGTGCACCGTAGACGAACCAGGCGCAATGGCCCAAGGAATAGGGCTGCTGCACTGAATCGCCCGTCAGGCGATTGCGTATAATGATCAGCATATAAATGATGGGCCCAACGGCCAGCAGCGAGACGAAGATGAGTATCCAGACCCAAAATTCGAATGGCGCCAGCAAACCAGAGCCGCCGGCAGACTCCCGCGGCCGTTGCATAACCATAATCCATTCGCCCTCATCCAGTGTGGTCGTGGAATAGAAGACAAAGGTGCGCTGCTCAGACAGCGAGGGTATAAAGGCGGCGGCCAGATCCACCAGCTGTCATGGAAGACTTAGGATATATGGGCACAGGATTGAAGGGGTGCTCTGCACTTACGCTATTGTTGACCATTTCGATTAGACTGCGATCCAAGTCTGCCGTGGAACCAATTATGTTGTCCTGCGGCACAACCACGTCGTAGGTGAAATTGAACTTCTCCTGGAGGAAGCCAATGATCTGAAATGAAACACCGCGGCCAACCCGAGTGCCATTGTCGAGCATTTCGGTGTAGCTCAATGGATAATCCTCCAGCGTGGCAATGCGCAGATGTTTCCCATTTATCCACTCCCTCATGTTGCGCAGCTTCTCCTTTTTGTTGCGTATCACCTCCAGCGTTTCTATGGGCGCATCCCCGTCCAGTCCCACATTCGCCGCCTCCACATCAATGGGCAGCTCCGTGACCAGGCTCCCATCCTCGTTAAGTTGTATCAGATCCGCTGGCAGGGTATCGTTAATCGGTGGGCAGGCCAGGCACAGTGCGGCGGCCACAAGCAGCTCGATTCCTGTAGCCATTTAAGCCAGACTCTTACCGTTAGCTGCTCTAGTAACTGGCTGGCTTTTTGCGCTTTCGCATACTGGTTCCAGCCGGGTACAGTTGCCGATTTCCCAACGTACCGTTAGACCCAGAGACTCGAGCGTTACTAAAACCACAATTCCTATGAACCCAAACGCTTCATATGCATGTGTAAATATGGCTCTTGTATGCTTGACCCACAACAAACACAATTAACAATAATGACAAGTGTAAATATGGCGGGACACACACACGCACACACACACAGGAGTACCAGCTGCGAGTGCCTCCTACTCCCTCGGTCCCATGCAGATTGTCAGCTTTGATTAGCTGCCATATATGATTTCTAGACTGGCGGGCACAAAATCCACACATGGTATGGCTAATGAAACGTCGCAACTATTGACTACTTAAGAAAATACAAATATAGTTCAAGTCCACGCATGTTGGCCTATTGCCTAATGGGCCATAGAAGATTGCCCACAAAGCGTGTGGTTATATAAGCTCAAGGACAATGCGCGTCCTGTGGGTCAAGTTTACACTATGCGATTGTCTAATAGCAAAAGTTATGGCTTAATATGTCACAATTACAGTTTATTACCCAGAAATGTGAAATATTCATGATTCGTAATTAGTAAAAGAACATGACAAACAAATTTAAATGAAATGTAAGTCGATTTTTGCTCAACGAATAGCTGTTTGCATTGACGGACAGACAGATTGATTGATTGACAGAATTGATTGATTGACTGACTGACCGATTGATTGACTGACTGACTGACTGATTCATTGACTGACTGATTGATTGACGGACTAATCAATTGATTAATTGACTGATTGATTGATTGACTGACTGGCCACTTGATTGACACACTGTTTAACTGTGATGGACTGGCTAATTGATTAACTGACTGGCTGTTTGATTGACAAGCCGACTGATCGACTGACTGATGAACAGGTATATTGACTGACCTGCTGATTGATTAACAGGCAGCCAAAGCATGTGGCAGGAAGGTGTAACTTGCACAGTAGTTGCTCATGTGATTTCAGCGCAAAATTCCGCCCTAAAGTGTGGAAAATTGGTGGAAAACACTTGTAAACAAATTTTCACATATATTTACTTGATGGAATTAAAGCTTTTTTTCGAAAAATCGTTGTGTAAATTCATAGAATTCAAATTTCACTCCTTTTAAAAATGTCTACCCGCTCTCTCTCTCTCTCGCTCTTACACTCAGTATTCCCCCTTGTCAGTCTACCTTTGAGAAACTGTGAGATGAGTGGGAAACTACGAATAAAATATATAATTTATTAAACTTGTTATATCGTATAAAGTTATTTAAGTTTATTAAACCTAAGTTAAGATGTATAATTTATTTTACTTGGCACTAGGTAGTCATTAGTATCTACACGAACTATATACACTTGCAAATCCTGACTGGGTCAACGGAAGCGGCTGCTGTTTTCGAGCACCTCACTGCTGGAGCCCATTCCCAGGCTGTTCTGGTTGCACTTGCAGTCCTCGCCGTCGACCCGGCCCTTGCCGGAGGTTAATATGCGCATGCCTTCGGCAAATTTGGGAAATCCGGACATGGTTTCCTTAATTGTGGTCATCATCACCGGCAGATACATAAAGAAGTCTTTAAAGTGACCCACAACCGTGTGATAGTCAATGGGTCTGCCGTTGGCGCCACCTCCCCCCGTGCCCTGGTAGTTGCCATCAATGTCAATATCATTGCCAGCCGAGCCGTAGGGCAGGCCGCAGCAATGCCGCATAGCTGCGAGAATCGCAAAATTCATTATAATCGTGAAACCCGAACGGCTAACATAATTGCGACTTACCCAACAAGAATATGATTGCGGCTGCTTGAATTTGCCTGCTTTCGACTGCCATGATATCAACTCTTGAGACCGGGGTATTTTATGGAAATGCTCAGCTCTTGTCATGGGGGCCGAGCATTTATAACATTTCAAACAAATTGCATGCTAAGCACAATTCGCCATTTCGCTTCAGTTTCAGACGTTTTGTTGTGGTTTTCAGTTTTACGCTGAATACAGCAGAAAAACTCGAAACTCTTTGCCAAAATTTGATTTTCAATGTTATTGCTAAAGACCTTTTCAAGTGGAAAAGCACAGCACATTATTATTATTGTAACAAGTCTCCGACTTGGTTGAAAAATACTGCAACAAAAAAAGTCGAATTTGCTTTGGGTTTATAAAAAAACATTGCTCATACAACACATACATATATTGATATAGAAATTCCATTTTTTTTTTTTTTGTTTGTTATTTTCTTCTTTTTTACTATAATATTTTATGGGAAATATTTGCTACGCTGATTAAAAAATATTTACATTTAAAGTTTTGACTTCAAGTTAAAGAAGAGAATTCAAATATTAGCTCCATCTATTGTGGCGTTGCGGAACTAGCAGTCTTTAATTCATTTTGTAGGTACACACTGACAGCACTTTGTAGTTACACCTACAATTACATAGATGGCGCCAGTTACGCAGAATTCTATTAACTTTATTTTTATTGACTTAATATACAAAACTTTTTATTCATATGTTATTAATTTATTTGTTAGCTTAAACGCACAGCTTGAAAATTGGATATCAACAAATTAAATTAACTTCGAAATATATTCGCTTAAAAGTTTGCAAACGCAAATATTGAAAACGCGTAAACAGAGCTATTAATAAAATGACTAATAATTACTAATTAGGAAATTAGCATATTCAATAATATTCGAAACCTGATGCGGACCTAAAAACTTTAATAATTTCTGATCATTTTGACAAAGAAGTGATTAAAAGCTGTGAAACATTTATCATAAACAGGCATCCAAAATCTATTTAAGCGAAATTACAAAACTTTTGTGTGACTTTGATGTGACTTAAAATAGTCAAGAACTTGAGAAACAAGCTGGCCATGCGCAGGTGAAATACGAAGCGAAAAGCACACGTAAGAATGTTACAGTCGGGTGCAGCCGACTAAGCGATACCCCTTACCTAACAATTTGAAAAGAGATCAATTTTTGCAAAATAATATGAAATTGTTATTTAGCGAAGGTTAAGCCGATCTGCCACGCCCACAGTGGGTGTATCCATTGTATATATTCCAAAATGAAAGAACGTACGAACAGTGAGTATTACAAGCAAACCAATATACCCGATTCAGTCTATAAAGTCAGTGAGAAACTAATTGGCTTTGTCGTTAAGCAGTTAATAGGCGATACCCTGTAATCAAATGTGTGCTTCAGTCGCGCGCTCAAGTTCAAAGTCAACGAGAAAGTCGTGCTGCCGCACAACGCCTGGCATTAACCTTAACACTGACCGAATTACATGGACAGGCAGCAGTTATATTTGGGGGGGCTGCAGGCAGCTTTATAAAGTGCTGCAATCAGCTCGAAAAGCGAGTAGAAGAAGCAGAGAAATAACGTAATTGATGTTTTTATTTCATTTACCTTTTGGCACTTGCATGCGAAACCGTTGATCATCGCACAAATGGGCAGCTATTAGCCGCAAAAACACGTTCCGAGGCAACGTCTCCATATTCGAAATTGGCCATTATTATGAGCCGGGCTTTATTGGTGCTTTATGTGCTTTTTAAAAAAACATTTGTAACAAGTTTTATGGCCACACAAGTCGAGCCGATATCGGCACACGACAGTTGTGCTGGCAGTTGTAAGAGGGTGTTTCGAGAAATCAATTAAAATATGAGCCGGATGATTGCGCTAAAAGGTAATCAGGGCTGCAAATCAGACCAAAAATATTTATGGGATTTGAGCCAGCTTTCAGCCTTAAAGTGCGGCTCGCGAAACTTGTATCTGGTGCTTCGAGAAATCAATAAAAATGTAAGCCTGATGAATGTGCTGAAAAGTAATCAGGGCTGCCTATAAAAAATGTTTTGGGGATTTGAACCAGCTTTCTACCTTTAGGATCGCTTCGTGAAACTGGGCTATGCTGATTCGAAAAGTCAATTAAAACTTCAGCATGAATACCGCTTTCATATAATCAGGGCTGCAAATAAGAAACTTGGATTTGAACCAGCTTTCTGGTTCGATAAGCTGCTCTAGCTTTAATCAGGTCAGCAAACCAAGTATAAAAGGATTTAATGGTTTGAACCAGCTTACAGCCTCAAAGCCAGATCTTTCAACACTTTTAATAAATTATATTTTGTAATCTAATGTTGCCCTCTGTGCTGAAACTATTGCAAGCCGTAAATATTTTCATACACAAGATACGGGCTATATTTGTTAACTTCCCACTTTGGTTTGATCGTGGGCCCAAGTTATTTATACTTTCGGCCAGATCTTCCTCAAAAGTTCTTTATTTTCTTTTTGAGTAAGCTCTTAGAAATAGTTTGCCAAGCCGGACTCACGCCCTTTGCCTTTAATTGCGATGGAAAGCCATTTAACTTTTTACTTAATTCATTTAAAGTCGTAAATTCTTTTTAATCATTGCGATTAAACTAAACAAATCGATATCAATTCGTGAATAGCCCTACTTACCAATTATTATGGGAGAAATGTAACTGGCGACGACTCCAATCGCGTGTGTAAAACACGGGCATTCCAATTCAAATGCTGATATGGAAATCAGCCGGGGAATATAAAATATGGTATATATATATATTTCACCAGCTGATTTTGCTGGGTAGCTAATAATGTATGCGCGCTTCGTTTGAGTTAGTCATTAGGCAAGTCGTGAAGTTTTCTAATTTCTAAGCGTATATTGATCGAAGCGTAAATGAATACTACAAACAAGTATGGTCGAGACTAAGGCGACAGACATATCACAGTCGGAATGGGATTTTATAATAAGGCAGTTGTCGACTAGATGACAAAATCGGCGCGGCTATTCTCTCGGGTGATCAGGAATGGACGCTTCTCGCTGGGGCAGTTGAACTTCTCAAAAAGATTCACATTAAAGCCGCTCTTCTCGCCGGGCATCTCCAGCATATTGTTCCAGATCGCGTTGGCCGCGGAAGCCTGACCGCGCTGGCTCAGATGGAAGCAATCCTCGGAGAAGAAGCGCGTGTCCGTCAAGCCGGAACGCGTGCGCGGAAAGTCGTCAAACTGAGAAAAAGGCTGCACATTGATGGTGAACGTCTGCAGAGTATATAGAGTATATTGAGGGGGGCTTAAACTAGATGAGATGGGATGGACACACCTCTGTATTGAACTCCTCCCTGTTGGCAATCTCATAGTCCTTGGCTATCCAGCGCTTCATGATGCCCTCGTAGTAATCCAGGTGCCCCTTGCTCTTGCCCATCAGGCACGGACACTCGAAGCGCAAGGTGGTCTTGCAAATGGGCGGCAGGCCGGACAGCTTGGTTAGAAAACGCAGATTGGGCGCTGGCACCACATTGAGCAGCAGGCGTGGCACATTGTCCCTCAGATAGCGATAGGTCTTGAGCATATTCCGCTCGTGCCCAGCAATCGTCAGCTCCGGCTGCGGATAGAAGCAAATGTCGGAGCAGAAGTCATTGTTGCCTATAAACAAGGTGGCCAGCTTCCAGTCGCGGGTCATGTTCACATGCGGATCCCGCTGCATGCGTTTCACCAGCACCTTGGCCATGTAGGGCATGTCCCGGGACATGGCGCCCAGCTCGGCCACATTGAAGCGCGATGCACGATCTGTGGACAAGCCATCCCTCAGCGAATAGCCATAGAGATTGGGATTGAACTCCTTGAGTATGTTGGGCAAGGTTAGATACTTGCGCCAATTGTATTGTCCGCCAATGGACCAAACCACGCCACGGTTTTCGACGGTGACATGACCCAGATTGGTGGCAAAAACGCCATTGCCCGCGGTCAAAGAGTCGCCCATGCCAGCGATAATGTCTATATCGCCGGGTCGCAACCGATGCACGCTGGACGGACGCTCCGCACTGCGTCGGCCAGGTCCGTGTTCCGCATCGCAGAACTGCAGCAGGGCGCGCGTGCGGGGATTGGACTTTTGAGTTTTCTAAGAAAAGAAAAAGTAAAACGAACAGAAATAAAGATTCGGGAGTATTTACTGCAACAAGGGTAGACCTACGCCCGCATTGCGCACGCGTTGCACGTTCGCCGGCTCGTCGCCGGAGCGCCCGCTGAAGGCCAGGCCCAGTAGACGCAGTGGCCGATAGGCATTCCTAAAGGCCACGTCCAATGACGTGCGCTGTGACGTCACACGGCCCGTCAAGCCCACCAGCAGCAGCACAAACAGGCAGAGTGACAGTTCCTTAAATGACGACCTGCCCATCGTGTTTTACAGCTGAAAATAAGTCGAGATTAATGTCTAGTCTCGTGGTCACGCAAGACTCTTGCTATCGTTGGTGACGTCCTCGACACTGAACCCGTTCTCGGCAGATATTTCATTACAGAGACATCGGCGTTTGTTTAGTTTATTCACCTTTGCGATGCTTGTTTTGATTTGCTTTTCCGTCGTACTACACTTTATGCTTAGTCAGCTTGTCTGGGCCAATTTTAGCATCTAGCATAAAGGAATCTGACAACAAAAATGAGATATACCATATATATAAAAAAAATATGCAAATGTGTCTTCTAGAAAACGTTGACCAGTTGTTTTAACAGCTTCTTTCGGTTATGTTCTTCAAACAGTTCGCACTTGTCATAATGATCCAAAGCAACATAAGTCCATGAGGAATTTGACATTGAGTCGCGAAATGTTTTCAGTTAGTTAATAGAACATATTCTTCAGTCTCTCAAATATGAAATATAAATCACATAAAACTGAACGCCAAGACAAATGTCTTGCTCGGACTCTGAACGTATTTCGATTCGGTCCGATTTTGCCACGAAAGAACGATAAATGTTTGAAAATGTTATGCACTCAATTCATTTTTTATGGGTTGGCAGGCGGAAGTTGCCGAAATTAGTGGTCCGAATACGCGTGCTAAATCCAGTTGTGAACAAGATTCATATATATATATATATACATAGAGATTTTGTTTCCTTTTCGCATAATGCACAGACTTTAAACAAAAGACTTAGGAAAAAAACGCGCCAAATTAAACAAAACGAAAATGCAATCGGAAGCACAAGACGAAACATTTGCTAGAATTTAATTAGATCTAGGCACACACAGAACTAGATTACCTTTGAAATGAATCTTCTCTATCGATTTGCTGATCAACAATGAATGTCTATATATTTACATATATTCTCTTTTAATTCTTTAACCGGTAAATCTTGCAACTAGCTGAAGAATTGCACAATTACAAAAAGTCGCGAGCGATAATTTCTATTTAATTGTATTTATTATAAACTTGTAGCCCCAGAAGGCAGCGCGTCCAGCTTCGTCGACCGCATAGAATCAACTGCTCGGTAGAATTTCTGATTATGCTGATTTTATATGGATAGCCCACAGAGCCGGACAGCGTAGTACGCATAGAATAATATGGAAAACAACTAAAAAATAAATATATATACGTACGAGTAGACGAAACACGTTAAAAGAACAAAATACAATACAAATTAAGTGCGAATTGTGATGGACAGTGTGCACGACTCTGACATATCCTGTACAATATAAAAATGTATAGAAAAAAATATATATAGAAACATATTTATACCCAGCAAAAAAGACAGCATAGAGTATATTGCCCATATATAACAAAAAATTTCTTTCTAGTATTTCGGCTTTTTAAAAAAAAATGACTAGAACTACTTCATAGAAAATTACGCAAAGTTTATTTAACTTGAAATCGAACGAACTATTTTGTAGCATATTGTAAATTTGCAAATATTTACCTGGATATTTGACTGGTTCGAGGTTTTGTATAAAATACAAATGAGCATTTAAATGTTCACTCAAGCATCCAGTTTCAAGCCAGAAAGTGCGCATCATTTAAATATTAACACGTGTCTGGGCTTGTCGCACATGCGATCGAATACACCCTCTCGCAATGTGGGTACGTGGTATATGATATCAAAATTGGTTGTCACCGGTTCACACACTCACACACATGCCGTCGAGCCGGTTGGCGCGTCGTCTGAAAAACGTAAATTCTGAAATTCACTTTCGTTGAGCTGTTAAAAATAGTTCTGAGACAGAAACAGCGGCCGCTCCACTTGGCCGACGTGCTTATCGCAGGCCAGACCCAAAGACAGAAGAAGGCAACGCTCCGAAGTGCTGAAAGGCGGTTTTTAAGGCCTGACCAGAACATGAAATGCGCAAAGAGGCTCGATTTGGGAAGGGCAATGGGAAACGGGAGCGAATTTTTTTGCAGAATCATCTGCGGGTTTTTAAAATGTATGACAAGCTACGGTTTGTCTGGGGAAAAATACACAGACATTAAAACTGGACACATGAGGCGTACGTGCACCGCCGAGACAGAACAATTTGCACAGACCTATAAATTTTGCTGTCTCTAATTGGCATTTGTTGATTTTATCACAGCTATAAAAAATGCCTTACTGGATGAACCTTTGGACCAAGTGACTAAACTTGTCAAAAGGTGTTGTGTGTATGCGAAATGTACACATGGTATCGGTTTTTGCTAATTTGTAATTCGCAATGATATGCTACTCATATCCCATGTCGAAAGACTCTTCAAAGTACTTGGTAAGCGCTCTTTAAGAGCTGTGCATATTATATCTCATCATAGGCAGGCACCCTCGACTTGACAAACACTTCCACTTCCTCTACAAACAATCCAGTGTAGCCATTAAATAACCTTGTCTCAATATAATACAATAATACATAAAAATAACGGCACGAAGCAATTAAAGCAAAAAAGCAACAATGAAGCAACAACTTGTTTTAAATTAACAACATCAGAAAACAAGAAGGAACCGCCTTAAATGACACTACGATGCTTGTGGCATCGTCTTAAATTCCGGCCTGTAAGCGAAATGATGGGCGATGACGTACTCGAGCACCATAAAAATCATTAAAATCGTTTAGTCGACAGCAATTAGCAATTATTTTAAATATAGTATTTAAAGAAGGCTTTTATATACAACGAGGAGAAGAAGTATCGAGTATGGAATACTTCAGTATCTCATAAAGTTAACAATAATAGTAAATTTTTAGTATTCCAGCTTTTTGATATACCAGCTGCGGGAAACTTCCTTCAAATAATAATAATAATAAATTACAAAAAATGCTAAATTATAAACGAGTCTACACTATCAAAATAATATACTCATATTTAGCCCTTAAGTCATTAAGTTTGACAGGCATATTACTTAGCCCGATTACGCTGTCAACATTTCTCACATAGGTAGAGAATGTAGAGTACGTTGACTCTACGTTTTTCCATATGAAATACCATATCACATATTTAACATATGCAATGCGCTTTGAGTAATTCCTGTTTACATTTATATCATTCGCTAATTGAATCTTAAAATATAAATGTTAGATATAACATTTGGGCAGAGTGGAACTGAGCTATTGTTAGGAATTTAAGCAATGTTTCAAACATATATTTTAAACAACGCGCCATTGTTGCCATTCGATATATCTTGCTGAAACATCGATACATCGAATTTTAAAAAGGGGAAATTAAATATTCGATTTATCGAACGTAGTATACGACTGTTACACTCTTATTGGAAAATTCGATATGTCTAATCAGATTGACATGTAATAGGCAAATATCGATGTCTTATTAAACTATTAAATGAGCATCGCTAGTATTTCTAAGATCACAAAATAACTCATGGGTGAAGTTTGTCGCGTTTGCTTGTCCTCGGTGTACTTGATGGATATATTCGTTGAGGGGTCTAGGTATCAACCCAGCCTGGTGGACATGTTAGTTCCCAGTGATGCCGGAGGATAAGCTGACAAAACAGATATGTTCCTGTATTTTGGATGTACAAACAGCATTTAGATTAAGGTGCAACTCCGAAAAAAGATATTAGATGCTACAGATGAGCCTAAAAGATACAGAACTGAAAGACTTTAGACGCGGATTCAATCAAAAAAGAGCTGAATGATAGCCAGTAGGAGAGACAACATGCAGATCACCTTTTAAATAACACCATAAAACCAAAAGCAAAACCAAAATCGTGTATAATATGCCGCAAGAACTTCCATTTAAGTAAATTGTTAGCTCACATACGGCAGATTGTCTCTAAGTGTACGCAATTTTTTTTAAAGAGGCATTTAAGTTGGCATTTGAAAACGCACACTCGAATGGATGAAACCCAAAATAAATTAATGGATAGCAATTTATTAACACCTTAAAATAAAACCAAAAAAAAAAAAATATGCCGTATTAGCTAAATCAAAACAAAGTTAAGGAGACTGAAGCACCGGATTTCCATTCATTAGCTCGAAAGTGTAGCAAATTTTAGTAGCATTGCCTACGCCTTCAAAAGAAAGCAGCAACTTTTTTGGATACTCACATATATGTGCACGATTATTCAATAGGGAACACCCCTGCTTATGGCATCGATACTTTTACTCGCGATTCTGGCTGTCGGCAAAGGGGAGTTGTGACGTTATCTTTTAATAAAGCCGCACTCTATAAATAAAACGCATTTCAGGAGAAACTCGATCTGATAACAAACGCAGCAGAACAGGCAACTGCCACATCAGCAAAACACGCAGCGGAGACAGCCGGCGTGTCATTCGAAAGCATATTTAAAGACAGCCAGGCGCCGATGCTGGGGCCGGTTAACCAACAAGAACCACAAGCTTATTGACTGCTGCCCACTTCGTGCGAAAAATGGGTGCTCTGCGTTACATGGGCTGGATAACCGGCTGCTCGGTGTTCACCGCATTCATTTCGATCATATGGCAGGCATTTTTATCGCTGCAGGCACTCAATAAGACCACCGTGCTCTTGACTGGTCTCCTGGCGCTTGAGGGCGGTCTTAAGAGGTCCGCGTTTGAGCCGGCACCCAAAGTGGCTGTTGGCTATGGCGCCTGCACAGATCTACAAGTAAATGCTACAGAGTTTCTGGAGAACTTTTACAAAATGCGTGTGCCCCATGTGCGCTCCGATTTTGCGGCAACCGATGTGAACAACGAAAACGAGCTGCTGCAATCGTTTGCCTATTACTTTAAGAACGGCGCCGCAGCCGAGTAAGTACATCATCTACAACAACTACGTGTAGATAACTGATATGTATATACTGAAACTTCTTAGACGCGCTATTGCGAATGGCACGCTCTTCAAGCAGCTGATAAGCAATGCCAAAGACATGGACAAGGAGCGCATCCATTGGTATATGGGTGGCAATGCGCCATTGATGGCAGTGCGCTTCGTCATGGAGGGAGCGGATGTGCTGTTGGGCGCGCACATGTCCAAAAAGTATGCTTCGTACGCGTGCCTTTAGCCCTTTAGCATAAGATTAACATCCTTTTTATAGATTACGCCCTTTACTGCCAAAGGAGATACGTCTGGCAGGCGATGAAATACCTGATGATGATATACATCTCATACTCGAGTACAAGGCTGGCGATAAATGGGGGCCATATGAGGCGCCACGCGCCAATCGCTACATACTGCACAACGACAAGAACAACCCGCATTTAAGATCAGTGGAGCAGCTGACGGACGCATTAAAGCATTATAACCCACAGCTGCTGGTAGTCAGCGGTCTGCAAATGATGGACATGTTCAAGTTTAGTCCTGGAGTGCGTGAGGCACGCTTGCGGCAGGTGCAAATCCAGCTGACCAGCCAGCCCCAGGACACGCTCCAACATTTCGAGCTTGCAAGCTATGTGGAGTTGCAGCTACTGCAACAGCTCCGTCAGTTTGTGCTGCCCTATGTAGACTCTCTGGGCATGAACGAACAGGAGCTGTCAAATCTACGCCAGGTGCTGGAGAACGGACGCACCACGCTAGCCACCGACTGGAATCCACGCGTAGCTCATACGCTGGATCAAATGCGACAAGTATTTATCAGTCTACAGGAGGACTATTCTGCACAGCGCCAGACGGACACGCGACGTCGCATGGTCTCTAGAATACACGTACACACCTTGGCATATCAGGCCATTCTGACCATAGCCAATTCGAAGTGGAAGAATACTCGGGCTGCGGCAGCCAAGGCGGCATTGACAGCCCATCGTTATGTCTGCAAAACTCAGTTTGTGAGCGATATTCCTTTCATTTATTTGCTCTTATACTCAATGAAAAAAATATGTCATTTGTAGGTTAATCCAGAATCGGTTATGCTAGTGTTGGACGATAGCTTCGCAACATCCGCCCAGGAGCAGGCACCACGTATGCGCGTTGGCGCAGCCAATCCCGTACCCTGCTGGAACGAGTTTATACAATATGGCGAAGACCTGCAAAGAATCGAAGTACAAATTTGTGTAGCGCCCGTGCTAGTATGTCGGGTAGCTAAAAAGACAGCGGGCGCTGGAGATAATATATCTGCATCGGGACTGGTGGCTCAACTGTGAGTCGGAAAGCCTTAAGCAATAACGATGACAACGATCATGTTTGGGACCGGCAAGACTGCTTAGTATTTACACAAATGAAATGCAAAAGACTCAATTAGTGACCCTCAAATTGAAAACCCAGACACCTCCATCCACTTTCAAGATACATTCCCTGTTGAATACTGTTTATATACAGCATGTTTAGCACCTTAGTGACCTTAGAAACGCGTTACCTTCAGTACATGGATTACGGACGCCGGCAAATCCTTAAGAATTGTTGCAGTTGCGCACGTACTTCATACAGAACGGAACAACGATAGAGTTGGCTCAAGGCCTTAGTACTACATATCTAGAAGAGTTTGCATATAACGAAACAAACAATTGAAATTCAGCTGAAACACTCAATGTTAAAATATCTTAGTTGATTTCTACATCGAATCTCTGGTAGTTACTCAGTCACTCTTAATTATTTAATGTGTTCAAAATTATTCCTGAGATGCATTAAAATGCAATCTAGTCTAAGTTTATTAGTTTTTAATTTTTCTCGGTATTGTATCGAACTCAACCATTCCTACTTACAATTTGTTTTGCGCACTTGGTTTTAAACTAAAATGACAATGTATACACATATATATGAATAATAAAAATTTCTGTTGAAATCTGACTAAAATAGTTTGAAATTCCTGTCATTCATTTTCAATCTAAGCAATAACTTATAAAAACTAAAACATATACTCTGTACATGGGACAACAGGGTTTTAAAATTGAGCTCTTTAAATATCTACTTGTTAAAGGCGCGAATAAATTGTAAGATCGAATTAGTGCGATATTATTGTGTGCCAATATCGATTCATCGATAGGTCGATAGGCATTTTTCGAGAAGTTTCGCTACCATTCTCAGTCGACGTCGACGTCGCCGCTTCAATTTTCATTACGCTGAAAAAACGTGTCGGTTGCGGTAGAAAAATTTAAGCGTTTATACATTGTTAAAATAAGCATAAAGCGTCTACATATATATTCTGCAAAAATGTGCGTAAATATAACTATCAGAGATGAAATCAATGAAAAATCGTTAAAACGAAACGGACAAATTCGTGGGCGTCTATATGAACACTTTTTGTGTTATAAATCGACAACCCACTAGCAAATCCATAATTAATGAAAAAAAAAGCCTAGATCAAAGGAAATTTTGGAATCATATGTCAATTGAAATAAAATTGACGCGTGTGTGCGTGTTTGTTTGGTGATTTTGAACTAATTTTCTGTTTTCTTTTACAGTTGCTGAAAGAAAAGAAAAAAACAAAAGCCGCCCCATTTAATCAAACAGAAGAAATCTAGGCAACAAAGTCTAACCAAATAACTAGTTTAACTCAATTAATCAAACGAATCGGCAGTCGAAACTAGAGAAAAATGTCTGTGATTGGCATCGATTTCGGTAACGAGGGCTGCTATGTAGCGGCTGCCCGATCCGGCGGCATCGAGACTCTTGCCAATGACTACAGTCTGCGCGCAACACCGTAAGTACCCAAAAACTAGCACATGATTATGATTATTGCTTCTATTGGCTATTAATTAGCAAAGTCTTCTAAATTCGTGCTGCATAATCGTTTTGCTCTTTTTCTTTGAGGTTATGTACAAATGTAAGTCATGCCCAATAGCTTTTGGTGTGCGTGCGAACATAGAAGTGTGTGTGTATATATATATATATATGCTTGTATACGCGCCTAGAAATTTCCAGTGTTGTCACTGGTAACGCTTATAAAGAAAAAAAATATTACAAAGCTACCCATAATCATATGTATATATAACATGTAAAATGTACATACTGCACACATAAGTAAATACATATGTATGTATGCAATTGTGGGCTCAGGCCTAAATTTGGCTCTGGTTGTTCTCCATAAAAAGCATTGCAAATTAATGAGAGACCGCCTTGGAGATGTTGCACTGCGTGTTGTTCCATATAAAATGGGGCTTCGGCCCAATTTTTGACTAAGAATCTTGATTTATAAATGTAGAATACGTGGGAGTAATTTCCACTTTTGCCAATATGCTTTTTTTTTATAATTTGGCCAATGTGCACACATATAAACACACACACACAGGCTCACGCATATCATCGCATGCGTCATGCGGTCAGTCAATAGCATCAAAGCAGAGAGCGCAAACCAACAGCAGCTGTTGCGGTGAAAAAAATTAGGGGAAAATACAGTGCGAGAGCAAATGCGTTCACACCAAAGTTGTCAAAAATAAAATCAAAGCCGGCAAAACACGATCTCACATACATATGCAAGACGTTTATACATATACGGCTATGTGTACATGCACATATGCGTGTGTGTGTATATATATAAATCTATGTATGTGTGCTTACCTATTTGATTCAGTTTGTTGTGGCAACAGGACCATATTTGACGCGTTGTATACCCTGTAGCAATAAATTTCTATGGAGACTGCGAAGCATCTCAAACACTCTCAATAAAAATGTACATATGTGCTTAAGTATTCTGATAAGAACAGAGCTTCTTGGAAAGATAAGATTTAACTACCAACTATGTATTCTCTTTTTACTTATTTCTTTCCACGTCTCTCTCTCTCTCTGTAGCTCCGTTGTGGCTTTTGATGGCAAGAAGCGCATCATTGGCGTTGCCGCCAAGAACCAGCAGGTGACAAACATGAAAAACACAGTTGGCGGCTTCAAGCGTTTACTTGGCCGCAAGTTCAACGATCCACATGTACAACACGAACTCAAGAGCATTCCAGCGCGCGTGGAGGCGCGCAATGATGGCAGCATTGGCTTCAAAGTCAACTATTTGCAAGAGGATCAGCATTTCACTCCCGAACAACTGACGGCCATGCTGTTCACCAAATTAAAGGAAACCTCGGCGGCGGCCATGCAAACGCAGGTGAATGACTGCGTCATTGCCTGCCCTGTTTTCTTTACCAATGCCGAGCGTCGTGCTCTACTCGATGCCGCACAAATTGCTGGCCTGAATGTGCTGCGCCTGATGAACGAGACAACTGCTACGGCGCTTGCATATGGCTTCTACAAGAATGATCTGTTTGAGGATAAGCCACGTAATGTTATATTCGTTGATTTTGGCCACTCGGCGCTGCAGGTCAGCGCCTGTGTGTTCACCAAGGGCAAGCTGAAGATGTTGGCCAGCAGCTGGGATCAGATTGGTGGGCGCGATATTGATCTGGCGCTGGCTGAGTTCTTCACCAAGGAGTTTCTCGAACGCTATAAGATCAATGCCAAGACCAATGCTCGCGCCAACCTGCGTCTGCTAACTGAAATTGAGAAGCTAAAGAAGCAAATGTCCGCCAACAGCACCAAACTGCCGCTGAACATTGAATGCTTCTTGGACGATGTCGACGTCAGCTCATCCATGCAGCGTTCCCAGATGGAAGAGCTATGCGCTCCAGTGCTACAGCGTGTCGAGCAAACATTTAAGAAGCTGCTCGTCGAGTCCAAACTCTCACTGGACGAAATACACTCTGTAGAGATTGTAGGCGGCAGCACTCGCATACCATCTATCAAGCAGCTCATTGAGCAGGTGAGTCATACAAATCGCAATCGAAAGTTTTTGGCAAGTCTCTTATGTTTGTGTATCTGTTTCGGTGTAGGTGTTCAACAAGCCGGCCAGCACCACACTTAATCAGGATGAGGCTGTATCGCGTGGAGCAGCTCTGCAATGCGCCATTATGTCACCGGCTGTGCGTGTGCGCGAATTCGGAGTGACAGACATACAAAACTATGCCGTGAAAGTGCTCTGGGATGGCGATGGCTCATCATCGAATGGCGAAGTTGAAATCTTTCCGCAATTCCATCCGTCGCCATTCAGCCGTCTGGTGACCATTGCACGCAAGGGTCCTTTCAATGCGTCCATTGTGTACGGTCAACAGGTGCCGTATCCGGATCAGACTATTGGCGTCTGGAAGATCAAGGATGTGAAGCCAACGGAACGTGGCGAGAGCCAGGATGTTAAATTGAAAGTTCGCATCAATCAAAATGGCATTGTTCTAATTTCATCGGCCACGCTTGTCGATCGCAAGGAGCAGGAAGAGGCTGCCGCCGCTGGTGAACAGGCCGCCGCTGCCGAGGAGAAGTCAGCCGGCGAGCAAGCGGCACCCAATGCTGCTGAATCAGCGGATGGCCAACCGGAGGTAAGTCTATACAAAAAGCAACTAGTTGATTCTCTAGTATCATCATCAGTTTCATCAATACTGACATCATCTGTTGTTGAATAGGCGCTGCTCTCCTTTTTCGCAGTTTTCTAACCCTTCCCAGAGTTTTTCTGCTAACCACCACTCTACATCAAATCAATCGGTTCTCATCATTTGCTCACTTCTAATTAAGTCTGTCTCTTTATTTTTTTGACGTTCTACTTGCTTTCCTTATTTCGTCTAGACGGAATGAAACCTCAGCTTATAAAATGCAATTTAATTTATTAAAAAACTTTAAAATCACGACTAATATTGCACAAATTATAAAGGAATCTATTCATTGTCATACATTTCACGATAACAGCATCCGACTATAGGGGCGTATGCTCGTAGTTTTTCTTTTTTATCGCATGTATGTTTGCCTTATCATATTTTTCTTAGCATTTCAGAGATATGAGTTTCTGGCTTATTTTCTAATTATAATTATGTTTGTGTGTATATTTCAAATGCGACCAAAAATTAAAGAAAACGTCTCGAACGTCGTCGGTTTTGTTTTCCATTTTGTGTTAGCTTGGTTTCATTCCCAATCTAGTGCTGTAGTTGTTGTTGCTCTCGCTGTTTAATTATATTATATTGTACATTGCATTTGTACGGTAATATATATATATATATATACTACATATACATACAATTATTACTACTATTACCCAAATATTGGATATTGTGCGCTCGCGTTTTGCTCTCTCTTAGGCATATTTTGAGAATGAGGATGATAATAATACATCAACAGCCTCATCACCTGGCGGACAAGGGTGGGCACAACGGGTCAAGGGCTGGTTTGGTTCGGTACGTTTTCAAATTTAAAGCAAATAAAAATCTTAATACAACTATAATTTCTAAATATCAAAATTAAAAATGAGAAAATTTCACGAAATTGGAAATGTCGTATGAGAAAAATTCAAGCACAAAATTTTGCGCTTTCTTTTCCCACCCAACAACCGATAGTAAAACGAATGATGAAGACCGCTCATAAGCCGCCTACCCTGTGTGCTCCTATTGCAAAACAAAAACAAAAACAAAAAAAGAAACCTAAAATATATAATTGCTTAAACAAATTGCCCATTACGCTTGAATACTTTTTATTTGTTATTTAAATATACATTTGTTACTTTATTATTTTGACAAACTGCAAAAAAAAAAGTAATAATAAACAACAAAACAACACGTTATATAATGCGCCTCTAATCCAATGAATGCTACTCGAACTTCTATTTACATTATTAAGACACAAATCACGATCTTTTGCTCATATTGTAGGCTGTTATTTGAGCTGTTTTTCCTCTTCGCTTTGTTGTTGTTCCGCTTCGAGCTATTTCCTCTTTCTATTGGTTACAAGAATCGAAAAACTATATCCAATCGTTGCAGCTGTTTTAATGTTTGTCTCTATTAATTTGTGCTACAGGGCAATGACAAGACAAAGAAGAAGACCACAAAGGCAATTGAGCTGCCAATGGAGGTGGCCACTCACGGTTTCAATCCAGCCGATTTGAGCAACTTCACACAGCAGGAAACTAAGATGATTTCTAACGATCAGAAGGAAACTGAGCGCATTGATGCCAAAAACGCATTGGAGGAGTTTGTCTACGATATGCGCAACAAGCTACAGGTAACTACCAAATACACTTTTACAATAGCCAAACATACTAATATAACAATAATTCTCAAGGGAGGACAGCTCGAACGTTATGTGGTTGAGTCGGAGCGCGAGTCGATTGTAGCGCAGCTGAATGATCTCGAGAACTGGCTGTATGAGGAGGGCGAGGATTGCGAGCGTGAGACTTACACCAACCGCTTGACGGCCCTGCAGAAACAAACCGATCCTATTAAGCTGCGCGCCCACGACTACGAGCAGTGCCCGGCTGGATTTGATGAGCTTAAGAACAGCATTGCTTGGGCCCGTCAGGCAGTGGCCGAGTTCCGAAAGGGCGTGCCCAAGTACGATCATTTAACGGAAACCGAGTTTATCAACATTGCCGAAACTGCGGACAAGGCGCAAAAGTGGCTCGACAGCAATCTGTCTAAGTTCACCCAATCGCCGCGCACCTCGGACAGTCCCGTGCAGCTACCGGCGCTGCGCCACGAGATACAATCGTTGAATGCCTGCGTTAACTCTGTTATTACGCGCGCGAAACCGAAGCCGGCTGCTGCCAAGACAACGACACCGCCCAAGGATGCTGCGGAGCAGAATGGCAGCGAGCCTAGTGCCGCCGGCGACAAAATGGATGTGGACAACAATGGGCAAGCCGCGGGTGGCAATGGACCCACCGACGCTGCCATGGACGTGGAGTGAGCTGTCTGCTGCGGCATCTTCGACGGTAATTGATATATTTAATAAAAAAAACAAAACAAATATATGGTATTGGCTAACGATAAAAACAACAACAAATTTAACTTAACGTATACAAACATGAAACAACAATTGTATATGCACTTTTGCTTTTCCGACGCATCAGAATCAGCAAACTGGCAAAAACTGTAAACAAAACTAAATGTGTAAGCGTATAAAACAAACGATTGGATTAAGTGCAGCAGACGATGGCAGTGGAAGTGACAGACGGAGCTGTATGGATGGATGGATGGATGGATGCAACAACTTAATAAAAACATTTTCTAATCGACCATTTTTGCATAGTTAAATAATAATAACAAAAAGCGACACTAAATGAATGGAATTCAAATAATCAAATAAAACCTTAATGATGATTCCAAAAAGCACATTATACTGTTTCTAGTTCCCTTGTCATGGAAATATATTTTATTTCGATTTTCTATGTACTCTGTAATCAGTTTCATACAAATCCACAAATTTATAATACCTTTTCCTCCATACATATTGAGTTGAGAGTATACACAGCGCACCTCGTTTTCTTTTCTAATATATGTATAAGTAAACAAATTCCGGGGAATTGAAATGAATTGAAAAGGCCATTAAAATTAATGATATAGTAGTATATTTCTTGGCACATATATATGTACACACATTTATATAGCGAATCTCGCTGAAAACACGTAGTTATAAAATTTCGAAATACAGAAATATTCAGTACTGTTTTGTCTGCGAAACTGATCGCAACCAAGTATCAAGAAGATTTTCGTGGCAAAGGAAGACTTGAACAGAGAGCCAAATTTAACAAACATGAAAGTTTTAATAATTTGTCTGCTTGCTCTGCAGGCATTTATGGCAGGTGCAGCAACCACAAATGGTTCGGTGAGTGCTCGAAAATCGAGTATCCAGACAATTGTATAAGTAAAACTTTTATAATGCAGTTAAACGAAATATCAACCAATTTGGATCAACAATGCGGATCTTATTGTTATACTCTTCTAAGGTCCTTAGTACAGAGTGGAGAAAAAGCCAAAAATGATATTGAAGAAAACGCGATTGCAATCAGAGACAAGGACAATCAAATAAAGGTACTTGAAGCAAAAGTAGCCGAGCTTCAAGCTAATCTGGAGTTCTATAAAGAAAAGGAAAACCAATACGAAGAGCAAATTAAATATGATAATGATCTGGTTGCAAACATAAGTCTGAAAATGGATAGTATCAGAAACAAAGTAGGACAAATTGCGCAAATCAACACAAATACAAATACGACTCTTCAAACTAAATGAATACTTCATAATATCCCAGATGTTGCGGAAAACACATTCAAAAGTTCGGGTTAGGAGTAACATTGTAATTATATTTTGAGAATCATATGCACTTACAATACAAAACATGTTTATAAAGGGGAATGCGTATGCGTGGAAAACTAGCGAGTATTATTATCATATACTATATACGATATATATAGTTAATTAGGCTGCGAGCTGGTGACTAGTGTATAAATATTATCTATATGTAGATAGTCTAATTAGGTTTCGCTTGCAGGCTCCTCGATGCGGTCTAATTTAATAATTAATGCATTAATAATGCAGGCGCCTGCCTCTTTGGTAAACCAGCACAAATCGTTGAGCAGATGCACAGAGGACTCGTTCAAAGTGCCAGAGCTGCTGCACCCTCCGCCGCCAGCAGCGCCACCCGATCCGCCATCATTGGTTGCCTCATTATCGGTCGTATGCATGCTGCGTCGCTTCGCCTCGGTGGCTGCTTTGCCCGTGGTGACGCCAGAGATCGATTGACGACGCACATACACCTCGAAAGAGGTGGAAATGCGATGCACGCCCTGATCCGAAACATAATGATGCTGCGGTAGCACCGGTTCAATGACTGTGGCATTGGGAGAGTAGTAGAGCTCTAAACGGGTGCCAGGCTCATCTTTGTGCGTGGTTGCGACCGTGTCCTCATCCATTTCAAGTGGCAGCGGCTGTCCACGATCTAAGATAGCGCGTATTTTGTCCACGCGTGTCATGTAATAGAAGGGCAGCCAATCACCATTCAGATCCAAGTGCACCTGAGCCGCCGATGAGCCGGCAGCGGACGAGGTTGATGTGCTCAGCGCATTCACCGTTTGCTGATTTAGCTTGAAGTAGACCCAGCCTTCCAATTTGTCGCCGTTGCCGTTGCTGCTCCAGCTGCACATGGAGCAGAAGCAGATCGGCTCGAGGCGTATGTCGAAAAAGGCCTGTGGCAGCACCAGGGAGGCACAGAAACGTTTCACCTGTTTCAAATACTCGCAATCGTTTTGCTCCAGCGCCGCTGCTGCTGTACGCAACGATTCCCGGGCATTGCCCATGGAATTAGTTTCCGATTCCAAGGAGTTCAGCGAAGACAGATCCAGATTTAACAGGGACATTTGGTCCGGCAACAAATGATGCTGCATGCGTGTGTATTCATTCTGTTGCAGCTGCTGTAGCAGCAACAAATGATTCATATAATCAATCTCATCATCTTCCAGCACATTGTCAGGCTCGCTGGATAGTTCCCGTTCGTTGGCTGCCTCCACAACTGCCTCTGCGTTGTTCTCACTGTGCTCCGATTCGTGCGAGGCAACCATAGCTGGAGCAACCACATTGGAGCATAACAGCTGCTCATCATACTCCTTGTTCGTATCGTAAACGGCGCTTGATGCGTGCGGCTGACATGCCGCATTAGAAGTGCTGGCACCGGCACCGCCACCACCTGTTGATGTATTCAGCGAGTTCTGGAATCGTTGAGTACTCTGACTTCGCTGAATATTCAGATTCGTGTTGTGCTGCAGCTGCAATGACTCGCGCAAGCAACTGCAAACAAACATAATCAGGAACATGAAATACTGTATGAAGTTTTCCAGGCTACCCTTACCACGTGGACGATGAGCCGCCCAGTTCATTTCGCTGCTGTTCAAGTGTGCGATTTTTAATAGAGATGTTTAGCAGCAGATTCTCCGAGACGCTCTCCATAACCGAACGAGTCCTGTTTGGAGCAAAACGATATAATATGATATTCAAAAGTAAAAAATTACCATGCACTTACATGACATTGGCGGCAGCTGAGGTTGAAGCACCCATGGGCAGCTCTCTGGTACTATCGCTCATTTGCTCCGTGTCCTTCTCCTTTTCGTGCATTTCCAAATGCGCCTTCTCGCACTGTTGCGGCATATTGTCCAGCTCCAGGGCTTCAGGTGCCTCCAAAATTGGGGTGCCGTTGGCGTTGCCAGTGCGCGTGGCATCATTACCCGTTAGCAATGTGATTTTCTCGCACTTTCCGTATATATCAAAGATCGGATACACATGACCGGGCAAACCACTGGCCAGATCCTCTAGATTCGTGGACCCAACCATGATGACTGTAAGCATACGAGCATATTATAAATGCCAAAGATTGCCACTCACTCTTCTGTACTTACTCAGCATGCCGGCGTGTGTGAGCGACAGGGTAATCACAGTGCCCACCTGTATGTGCTCAAGTGCTTCGCCGTATTTGGAGGCCATCACCTGGCCATTGATGTTGATGTAGTCGTGTGTGGCCAGCCAGCAGCTGCGCTTGCAGTTGAGCAGCGATATGGGCACCGCCAGCGCCTGGGGACACGCGGCCAGCACGCCCAGGCTGAGAGTGCCCTTCCATTTATTGTTAATCGCGTCCACTTTGATGCTTATGCTTTCGCCCTTGCACAACGGTTTGTTGAGATAGACAATGGCCTGGTTGAAGGATTTGGTTCTGGAGGCGCTGCGTCGATCATCGGAGAGACGCACATGCTTATTGGATATGTCCACAAATTCATAATTCTGCGCCTCTGAATCTATGGACTCCAGCATTGAGCTGTCCTGCTTGTTGAGAGGATCCATGCCAAAGTCCATGGAGTCCTGCAGCCGTAGACTGCACGGCCGCAACGGCGATGCGGGTACTTGTGTAGAGATCACCTGAACGGCCATGGTCGAGCCGCGCAGCTCGGCAACCACATACACATTGTTGGGAACATTAAGAAATTGAATATTCACGTTCTCCGAGTTGAGCAGTATGTTCACCGAGTTCTCCACGCGTTCCAGTGTGATGCGATCATCCACACGAAGCCACTCAAGGGACGCCAGCGAACGCTGCAGACAGCTGGAATTGAAGCGTACCTCGTTGCCGCTTACATACCAAACGTTGGCGGGAATACGCTTAAGACTCGTGGGCAGCTTCTTGCGCACGGTTTCATCAGCCAAGTTGAGATCTGTGATGCCAATGCTGAGGCAGCCTGCAAAGAAAGAGTCGATTAATATACTGATTAATATAATAGGCGCGAGACCTACCAGCATACATGGGATTAATAGAGGTCAGTTTTATTTCAAAGGGCGAGCCCACACTCAAAGGATGCTCGGAGAAGACCAGGCTATGCGACAGGGCAGCCGTGGAGCCAGTATATCGGGAGGCCTCTGTCCAATCCTTGGTAAGCACGACATTGCCCGAAATGAATGTCCAGCGATGTTTGGTCTCCAACGCTGGATGCTGTATAACGGACGTGGCCTGACAGCTCTGCGAGTTCTCGCTGGTGGCATACGGAGCACGTATGTCCAGCTGTGTCTGCGTCAGGCTGACCTGTGCGCACTGTCCGTAGAGATCAATGATGGCCCAAATGTTGGGCGCATGGCACTCCCCAGCGGGACCCTGGTCCATGCCATCCACAAAGAAGTGTATGAAGTCGCCGTTGCGCATCACACCGACTCGTGTGCCCGTGCCAAGAGTGTCCAAATCGATGAGTACATTGGTACGTATGCTTTTGCGATTGTGAAAGATCATGGGACCGCAGAGAATGATGGTATCATTAGCCTCCAAATCGGTCGCATTCGGTGCCAATTGTATGTCCTCCGGTCGCGTGCCAGTCACGCCTATCTCAATGTTGCCCGACCAGTGGCGCACCATCGTTTCCAGCTCCACTTCGAATAGTTCACGATTACGCAACGGTCGATTACTGAACACAATGGCATCATTGAACTCCGCCAACGAGTTGGGGCGCGATGCAGTCAGGCCGCTGTTGGAGATGCCCGCGTTGGCGCCGTGAATGTTGTGAAATCGCAGCGGCACCTCGCTGTACAGCGTCGTATTGGAAATGGTTGAGTTGCCAGTGTCGGGGCTACCGCATTCCGAGGTGTCAATGATGCTCGCCTGCGCAGCTTGGCCATACAAATCAATCACACCGTAGACGCGCTCCGGCACATTTGTCGCCGCGGGTCCCTGGTCAACACCATTCACCCAAAAGTGCAGAGTGCCATCATCTTTGCGCACAACGCCCACACGATCGCCCACCTGAAGGCGATCCAGGTTCTGGCCATACTGTTCGATCACAGTCACGCCATTCTGCATGACACCATTGCCAGTCATCATCCACGTGCCGGAGCTACAGAAAACGAGATAGAGGTAAGATTAAATATGTAAATTAAGCCATAAGCAATTCTTTACTAACCGCACGTTTGTCATAGTAAATGGAAAGTCCAGCTCATCGGCTGTGTGTGTGGTCACGCCCATTTCAACAGAGCCCGCCCATTTGGTAACCACACGCTCGAGACGTACCTGGAACAGCTCATTGGGACGCAATGGACGACGTGTTAGCACTACTCCATTATTAAAATCATCAGCAGCGCTGGAATTAAAAGGTAAATTAGTTCTAAGTTTCCATTTAAGTAGACGATACTTACTTAGGCCGGAGCGCAGTGCGTCCGCTCTGCGTAACCGTGGCATGACTGCCGCAAATGGGATGAAATGTGAGACGGTCATCGTTGCGTGCTATGGCCCGTGTGCTGGATATAGTTTCGCTTAGGCCTCCAGCAGCGCCGGCCACGTTCATTTCGCTCTCCGGGCTTAGGAGACTCAGCGTGGGCGTACCAGACTGACCGTGACTGCAGCCCATGGCCATGCCGGCAACAATGTTGTTCCTTCTGGTGACTAAATTCTGTTGCTCGCGCTCGTCTCGGTCGACAATGGTCACTTTGATGGTCATGCCATACAGATCGATGACGCCCCATAGTGTGGCGGCCACACGTGTCGCTGCCACGCCCTGATCCTGACCATTGATGTAGTAGTGCAGGTTGCTGTTCGACTTGCGCATCATGCCCACGCGATCACCCTCGCGCAGCTCGTCGAGATTGAATTCGCCGTACTGGCGGCGCGTGCCCTTGCCATTGGTTAAGATGCCACAGCCGGACATCATGATGGTGCCGCTGCGCATGTTCGTCATTGTGGCTGGAAAGTGCAGCACCGTCGGATTGTGCGTGGTGACGCCCACCTCAATGGAGCCCGACCATTTATCCACCAGCTTATCAATGCGTATCTCGAACAGTTCATTGTCGCGCAGTGGACGATGTGTCATGACGACGCCATTGTTGAACTCATCCAGCGGTCGACGACGCTCTGCCGAACGGAAATTGGGCAACAACTTGACCAAGGAGCCGCAACGCGTATGAAAACGCAGCCGATCATTAACATCGTAGAATTCACCGATGCCGCTGCTGGAGCTGCAGCTGGCATTGGCATTGAGATTAAGCCGCGTCAGGGCGTCAATGTTGCTGCTATCCACCACGCTGACATCGACGCTCATGGGCACGTCCAAATTCTGGATAACCTGCTGCAGTGGCTGCTGCAAAGGCGAGTCCAACAGCTGTTGAAACAAAGTTTTTGCTATACAAAACACAATGACTAACTTAAATCAGGTAATCAGGTACCTCGCTGCTGCTGTTCATGATGGTGCTCGCATCCGTGGGACACAGGGACACCTGCACACAGCGCCCGTAGAGATCGACAAGGGCCCACAGTGGTTTGGGCATGTTCTTGGCGGCCACGCCCTGAGATTCACCATTGACATAGAAAACAAGCTCGTGGCTGGACGTACGCATAACGCCAACGCGATCATTTTCGTTAAGAGTTTCGAGATCTGTTCCATAATACTCCAGCAATCGTCGGCCATCCTTGCGCACATCAATACCGGACATAACCCAGGTACCATTCCGCATGGCCGTGGCGCAGGCGACCAATTCCAAATCTTCGGGAGACTCGGATGTGACGCCAATCTCAATGCTGCCGCCCCAGGAGTGATTCTGAGATTAAGGTTATTAATTGATGCGCTGATAATAATAATACTAATAACGTTGCAAATCACCTTCTTCTCAATGACCACCTCGAAGAGCACATCATCCACAAGGGGCTCTGCGCTGAACACGAGCGCATGGCTAAAGTTTCGCATCGAACGCTGTGCGGAGCGATTCCCATTTCCGAGCGTTATGGAACGACCGCAGCGCGTGTGAAAGGACTGCATGGCGCTAGCGGCAGCGCTACCAGCCATATTACGAGTTTGGATATAGTCCTTTCTTTAGTTTTGCGGCCACTGCCAGCGTAGACCGCACAAAGTGCATTCAGCTAATGACAATGTTGCATAGTTATAGCATGTATGCATTGTTGGCTGCAAGAGTTTTCTTTCAATTAAAATGTAAGATTCGCGTGCAAGAAACTCCGGCAGCTGGTTGCAAAGCACTTAAAGCAGCCAGCCTTAGAAGCCCTTTCAGTTATTGAAGTTTCTTCTTATTCGATTTTTTAAATAATGTTGGTGTCTTGTTGAACTTGTCTTCTTTTTGTTCTTTTTCTACTTCAGATTTTGTTGTATCTTAACAGCAGCTATGCAGCGATAACAATTTAACATTTGCTGGCACTGTTATTTAGCAGTGATAACATTTTTGGTTGCTAAAGTTACCCGTTTAAGATTTGAAAAAAAAAATTAACTATTTTAATTGAGATTGTGTAAAAAAAGCAAATGTGTGCAGAGGCTTATTTGGTATAAAAAATGGTTATTGATTTAAACATATTATTTTCGTAGCTAAAACATTCGATTAGTTCGTAAAAGTAACTCTGATTTCCAATTACTTGCAATCGATATCGCCGTCGATTGCCAAAACACATTTTTTGGGGAATTTAGCTGGAAACAAAAAGAGCCCAATTCCAAATAATATTAAAATTACGACGAATACACGAATCGCATCGTATTAGACGCAACTAATGGAATAAATCTGCCGTTAGCTCAATGTCTTCAGCGCAGCGTCAGAAACAGTTCGACCTGAACCGCGGCAGAAACGCCACAGTGAGTGAGAAAACGAAAACTATGAACACGAATTCGAGTTCTCCCGGACAGCGCAAGCTGCGGATCTCGATGGAGCGTTTGCAAGTGCAGCAGCCAAATATCAATAGACGTGCCGCCGGCTCCAATTGGCGGGCGGCAGCAGCCACTGGCACCGAGAACCAAAAACAGACAGCCCAAACTGACAGTGGAGACGCAAACGCGGCACTGACCAAATCGGCGCGTGCGCGTCTTAAGCGCAAGGCACAGCGCAATCGCATCTTGGCCATGGACTGTGAGATGGTTGGCGTGGGCTTCAACGGCCAGGATGACATGCTGGCGCGTGTGTCCATTGTGAACAAAGTGGGCGAGGTGCTGCTGGACAAGCATGTTAAGCCCCGCGAGCCAGTGACAGATTATCGCACAAGTGTTTCGGGCATACGCCCGCATGACATCGAGAACGCCGAGGAGTTTAAAGACGTGCAAGATGAGGTAGTCAAGCTGCTGCACGGCAAAATACTGGTTGGCCACGCTCTGCGCAATGATCTCGCCGTCCTGAGCATAAAGCATCCCGTGGCCCAAATCCGTGATACCTCTCGCTATAAGCCGCTTTGTAAGCTCGTCTCAAATGGACACACGCCAAGCCTTAAGCGCCTTACATTGGCCGTTTTGGGCCAGGAGATACAGACCGGGGAGCACAACTCTGTGGAGGATGCACGCGCCGCGATGGGCATCTATAATCGAATTGCAGCTGATTGGGAGAAATATCTGGAGAAGCGTCAACATCAAAAATGACAAAGAAAGAAGAATCTGTAGCATTAAGTGTTTAACAATTGAGTTTTATAAAAGAAACACGTTTCGTAAATGTATATATAGTGTTGAACTGAAGCTATGTATCTAAATGTCTATAATCGATTTGTCATTCAGGGCGCTGCCGTGTATTGCCTCGTGGCGTTCCATCAATTCGCGCCATGGATCCTCCAACATTGAATTGTGAAAATATTGGGAGAACGAATTAACGTTCCGGTTATTAAATTGTCGATTTTGATGATGGCCACGTCTGCCGCCGCGTTGACCATAATGTCGAGATCCTCCTTGTTGCTGTTGCGGGGATTTGATCTGATAGAAGTGCGCCGTATTGGCGCTGGAGCCCTGTCTGTCCTCGTAGAAGCCACTGTTTTGGTGTTGCGGCGTTCTGTTTTGGTAGAAATGCGGTGTGTTTTGATTAGATCTTTGTCCGCCTCGGTCCTGCGGTGTGTATGGGGACTGCACGCCGCCAGCATGCTGTGACATATAGTCCGATGTTTGCGATGGATATTGCCGCACATTTTGTGAGTATGGTGAAAAGTAGTTAGAACTTTTGCGTGGAGTACCCATTATTTAAGTATTTGCAAATGTTTGTAAACAATACGTATTTTCACTAAATTCGTTGCCAGGGATGGCGATCGTCGATTAATTAATCGGAATGTCCACGGCAGCGAGGTTTATTTGGATGAACAGTATTTGTATATTGCTATTAGATAAATTTTCAACAAAAAAAAAACTATGTAGCTATTTGTTATTCAATCACAAACATTTTTAATTTGCTTTTTTACCGAGTCATAAATTGCTCTCAAATAATTTGTACATAGACACTTTCGTGCACAGCGTGCAGGCTAGTATATTTTTTTAAAAGCACACCATTTGGTATTTCAATGCTGCCAGAAGGTCGGTCACACTGTCAGTCTCGTTCGAAAACTCGACAAACGAAGTTGCAAGTCGCTGTAGACGCGCCGTCGCATGTAAAGTGCATTTAAACAATTGCAGTGGAATTTCGCGTACAAAACCTAAGTAATTAAAATGCAGCATTTAATTTTAAATTTGAAACGCTTTTAACTCAAGTTTCTTTCAAGTGACTAAAGCACAAATAAAAAGCAAGGGTTTAAAACAAACGCCTACAGGAGCGTTCTATTGAAATCTGCGCTTTGTCTGTGCTCTAGTGTGTGTGTTGTGTCTGTGTGCGTGCTGGCTCGTGTTTATTGTGTGTGAGTGTGTGTTTTGTGTGTGCTGGCGTGTGTATGTGTTTGTTCAGTTGCATATAAGAAGAAGCAGCAGCAGCAGCCGCCGCATCAGCAGCAACAACAACAACAACAACAGGCACACATTACTCACTTGGTGTCATTATTTGTGCTTCCAACAAAATTCTTTTAGGGCGTGTATATGCAATTGTGTGTGAGTGCGCGTATGTGCATAAAAATACAAGCATACAATAAATATATTCATATATAAATAATTAATATTGCATTTGAAAGTGCTTGCATTGCAAAAATAAAGTTTTAACACAGCAACTTTTTCGCTTTTAGTTCGATACAAAAACAAAAAAAGACAACTACCCAAAACAAATACAAACACACTTAAAAAAGAAATTAAAATTAAAATTTTCGGTTGATATATATATATATTCAAATATATATATATATATAGACTATACTAAAATTTACTGGCTGCAGGGCGAGCGCAGGCCAAGCCGAAACATCGCTTTGGATATCTTCAACGGAATCAAAGAGCAACTTTCAAGTTGCCCCGAACGCACCCGCGCACTCTGTCGCACTGTATGGGGCGCGGTATCAACGTCCCTTAGCACAGCGCTAACTGTAGCGAGCATCGAGGCCGGCGACGCCCGCAACGACGGTGGCGGTGGGGCAGGCGTTGGAGGCGGAGGCGGAGGAGGCGGCGGTGGCGGTGGTGCTGGCGGCTGGTGCACCACAATAACAACAGCAACAACTGGCGCAGCAACGGCGGGCAGCGGCCGGTTCGCAACCATAATGGGCGCAGTCAAATCACGCAACATCACCAATGCCGATGTGGACAGGGAGGAGCAACTGCAGCAGCAGCAGCATCCGCATCCGCCATTGCATCAGCACCAGAGCACACACTCCATGCACCGCAACAATGGCCATCACAATGCGCCGCCCGGCATGGGTACACTCCAAAAGCAGGATCTGCGCTATGACATCGGCTCCAGTTCACAGTACCATCATGTCCGGCAGCCGAGCGTGCGCAGTCGCAGCCAACAGCCGATGCCCACCACCGATGAGCTGGATCGACGATTTGCCAAAGTCTTGGTAAGTGCAACAATAACAAACGGATAAACGGATAACAAACGTTATCCCTATCCGTATATGCCCCCAACCCGTTCTTCCGCTCGCCTACTCTAAATGCATGTGATTGATGAGCTCATCATTTGTTGTATGCGTGTGTTTGTGCGATTTGATGACCCCAGTCGAACTTTTGGCGTCTCCATTGATGCGTGTTTACTCATAACGTAGTCTAAAATCATGTTACAAATTGGCAATGCACAATTTATTTAAACTGAAGCTCAACAGATTTACAAAGTATTTCATCTAAATATAACTGCCACAATTAACTAAATAACTGACCTAAGCAGCTAGGAAGCTGAATTAGTCACAGCTGAAACGAGTTTTAAATCTATCACCAAAATATTAAGCGTAGCTCTGGGTACTTAAATTTAATAACATCTGTTTCAACGATTTTCGCACGAAGCGGCAAATTTAAATGAAATGAAAAATAATCTGCCCTTTCAAAGCCGGCCTATACTTGAGTTTTTTTTTAAGAAAAAAAAAAGTCGGTAATTGTTTCCCTTTTCATGATTTATTGCTAAAAGAAATGTTCTCAGGCATGTTTAGAAAATAGAATGTGAGTTTCTGTACGTTTGGCACGCACAAGAGTTCAGCTGTGTATTGTCTCGTGTGCGTTCTGTATATACATATGTATATGTGTCTATCCATCTCGCTCCCTCTCTGTCTCTCTTACTCCGTCGGCGTTCTGTTCTGTTTGTCATGCATGTGAAGTGCTGCTCCACAGCACTCCGCGCAACAAAGTCAACTTAATTAAACAATGGGCGCGCGCCTTTATATTGCCAAAAGCAGAAATAAAAAAATATAAAATTTGTTGCCATCAAAAAAAAGTACAACAAATGAGTGTGACCCAATCCCAATCCCAAGCTCGAATCGAAACGCAGCCGCCGCATGCAAATGCCAATTAAAAGCAAATTGATCGATTGTCGCCGCTCTCTTTCGCACTGCTGACTCATTGGGCTGCTGTTGCGGCTTGGCTTATCTGCCATTCGCACCCAAATTGAGAATAAGTATTTCAAATAAACCAGAAGAATATAGACGAAAAACACGAAATCTTAATTTATTATACATACGCGCAGCTCAAATTCTCACTTATCATCGTTCTCAGTCCCGATGTAATATGAAACCTCGCTCTCAACATTTATGTTTTTTTAACCCTTTGCTCAGTCGATATGGGGGCAGCATTGTTTCGTTCAGGTTGCATGCAACATGTAAATATAGGTGATTTATGCATGTTGCTTGTTATGCCATCGTTTTATGGGTGGGAAAAATGTTGTTTCTTTAATGATTCGCACGTATCAGAAAATTCTTTATTTATGTTTTAATGAATTCTTTTGAAATATTACAGAGAATTTCTTATCTGCGAGCAATATATGTGATCTATATGTATTGTGTATTTCCTGGATTCGTTTTGCGTGAACTTCAATTAGCTAAAAACTTAATATATTGCCTTTGATCTTATTAACGTATCTCTATTCAAGGGTATTCAAGCGTTCGATTCGCCATGGATAGCACTTGTTGATTATATTCTGGTTACCCCTCGCCCTCCCCTCTTTTTGGCACTGAAAGTGTTTAACTGCTTTTGTTTACATTGTGTGTGTGTGTTTTTTTGTGTTTCTCCAAAATTTGTTTTGTCATTTCGGTAGCGTTCGCTCGACTTGGCCTCGACTTGCCATTCCAAAAAGGCTTAGGCTAATTTGTGTTTACTTTTGTTTGGGAGCTACTAAGTGTCTCTCGCTCTCTCTGTGTGTTTCTCCCTCCTCTCCCTCATCTCTCTCTCCCTCTCTGTCTGGCTGCCTTTGCCCTTGCACAGTCCGTGCCACAATTGAAGGCAATTGTTTGCCTGATTCATGGTTATAAATAGTTTTTGCCAACATTGCCGCTAATAATTTGCGTTTTATGTCTAATCGGGTGCAGTCGACGCAGATGTTTCCGGTTAGCTGCGTGGGTTGATTGAACTTTCCACTTGCTCCGGATGCATTCAGCAAATTGACTGAGGATCAAGCTGAGCAAACAAATGTCTGCAGAGACAAATATCCACAGAGCAACCAACAGGCGCTCTTTGGCTTGAATATATGACATTTACATCTCAGTTGATATGTGAAAACGTCTTTCCTCTAATACTCTGTATATACTTTCGAGAGTTCGTCGAGTTTCTGCATTTCAAGATATTAATTCTCTTGTTCGGCTAGCTAGTTGCAAAGTATTCAAATTTCCTTAAGCTCGTTTGTTTCTTATAAATAAATTGAGTACAAATTGGCTATATCTGAGTTTTAAAGATTGAAATGCATTGTAAACTGGAGGTCCGAGCGTACAATGTGACTATGTTTAAGATTCTGAAACTGATTTCTATAATATTCCTCGTTGAGAACCAACATCCTGAATTAGGGTTTGCTTCGTGAAGCTAGTTATCCACATGCCTAAGCCCAACTTTTAGTTCGAGCCTTGGTTGATAATATATTTTTAAAATTGTAATAAATCGATTCAAATATAAAGATACAATTGCCCGCTGTACTTAAAATTATGGACAAGCCTTACATATTTTCATGTACAAAATGCGGGCTAAATTTGATTTGAATCTAAAATTATATGATGCACAAATCGAAACCAAAGTTTTTCGTACCTGGGTTTCTCTAAAAATTGTTTATATTTTGCACCAAAACAATTTTGAACATATTCTTTCAAAAATAACCTGGTGTAACTTTCAGTTAGACTGTTTTATGGGCAACTGCTTTGATTTAGGATGCGGTTTTTAGCATAAAGTTAATTTAAACTTCATTTTCGAACTGATTTGGTTTGCGGCTAAATCCAAGCACTGCTTTCTTTGGCGTAAGTTGACTCAATCATAATTAATAGCTGGTTAATTTTTTAATAGCATTTTAATATCCATAAAACTTAATAGGCTTAACCCAATCGCCCCGACTGTCTGGCCTGCTGCTGGTTGTGCTTGTGTGTTGGCTGTGGGTGTTGTCGGACTAACCACATAAAATCCTCATTAGTTTACAAACTTTCTCGACAAACGCAAATGACTTTCACTCGTTTAATCATAATCAGCATTATCATAACTATCATCATTATCAATAACATCATCATCGTTATCGTGCAAAGGGTTTCAGTAGCAGGCGGAATTCATCTTTATCTAGAATATATATGCCCCGGCTATTAATGTCTGGTCTGAGTGTCTCTCCCTAATGGCATTTCCAGTGGCTGACAGAACAACCACAGGTCTGGCAAAACCGCAGCTGTTGTTTTTGTTGAATTAATACTCATTGTTTATAAGTCATTCAGCACTTTGATGACTTTGTCAGCTTTTGCCCATTTGCCCATTTGCTGGGCTTTATCTAATGACTGCGAAAATAAAAGAGACCAACCGATTGCTACCATACACATCCACATTCAGTCTTTGTGCTCGTGTTTATCTATTTTCTGTATATATACATAGTATATATATATATATATATGCATATACTGCATAGATAGTTGGCATTTCCTTATCGCTACGCTTCAACTTCCTTGGCGGTCCCTTTTAGGGGCATTAGCTTCTTGCGGTCTGCAAATAGTGGGGCAAAAAAAAAAAACAAAACCCCCCCAGATGCATCTGTTCTTATGCGCACAAAAACTGTAAACGAGCATAGACTCGATGTGAACTGATGTAAGACCAATAAACAGGCCGTGCAGAGCACATAAATTACATTGCACTTTGTTCTGCATCTGCAGTTGGTTGGCGATTATAATTGTAATTATGTATGCTCGGACTTGGGCTTGGAAAATATTCTTGCTTTTTATTAATGCTTAAATAGAGGCAAAAATTTGCGTAGCCGGCAAATGGCGAATATTCGACCTGAGTTTGGCTAATCGTCTAAATACATAACTTTTTGCATGCACATTTTTTTATACCTTATTCAGATCATGTTTACTTGGCTGTGTTGAAGATCGTCAAGATTGTTGTATATTCTTTTATTCCTTTGACACTCTTTAACTATCGTTTGTTCCTTTTGTCCCTTCCTTTTATGCTGTCATTGTCATTTATTATTCACCTTCATTTTTTTTGTCTCACTCTGCTCTACCTTTCTTGTCTCCCACAAATGTTTTCCCAATGTCTTTTTATCCGTCCCTACCCCGATATCTATATATATCTATATATTTGATGTATCTCACTGATGAGAATCGCAAAGAAAGGCTATGTCTTTTAATCCGTCTGTACCTCTCTGCGCTTTTGATAGTCGTATAGAGGCTCTGTCTATCTCCCTCTTTTAATGTATCTCCCTCATGAGAATCGCATAGAAATTCTCTGCCTCTCTCTCTCTTATCTCTTTCCTTTAATCCATCTTCCTGATTTGATGAGAATCGCAAAGTAAGGCATAAAATTGTTTTAAGTGCGCACAGCGTAATATTTTTTCTGTATTTAATTCGCGTTACATTGTTTTTTATTTTGTTCAGTTAAATTTTGCTCCCAGTTGTTACCTGATGCTAATTAAATACATTTTCGTATGATCTTGTTTTTCACAGTCAATTATTATGAATTTACACGCTCTTCCCAGTTTTAGTTGTGTGTTAATTAAGCCAAAACAATTATTTCATTGTCATGCAATTTTCTTTCGAGTTGTTTATTTAGTATTTTTATGCCTTACGAAACGTGCTGAACGTAATATATGTTGATAAACATTTCACATGCCTGCAATAATTGAGTAAATGGAATATGGAATTAAAAATGAATGCAACGTTTTATTGATTAATTATTCTTATTATTATTAACATTATGTGTTGGAGCGTACGCCTTTTTTTTTTATTGAGTGTGGGGGCTGCCCTTGCGGGGATCGCCCTCCAATGTCGCATCGCCCAGTCACCTTTTCCTTGACCCTCCCACCCCACAGCTCCCTCCCTGCCCGTGACGCTCGGCCTCTTGACGCTGAGTGATTTGCCTCGACGCGCTTTTTAAACAACAATATAAATATACGATTGTGTATACTTTGGAATAATAAATGGCAAAGCCTCTCTCTCTCTCTCGCTGAGCATTGTGCACGGCCGCTTAATATTTATGCCAGAGCAGGCAAAAATAAATAGCGGCATTTTTTTTCTTTTCTATATAAATTAGTCGACAACACATAATAATCCAACTGCCCGACCGTTGTACCGGATACGCATTTTAAAATTTTGTTCAATGAGTGTGTGCGCCTGTGTGTGTGTGGGTGTGTGTTCGGGTGTGCATAAATAATGTGTAGCCCATGGGACCCCTTTGAAAAGCCTGATCTACGCTCTTGAGCGATGAGTAAGCGCTTCGAATTTTATATTCCATTTAGAAATTATCGGGATAACTTGGCAACTATTATAACTATATATATATATATATATATATACATATATATACATATATATACATATATATACATATATATAACCGCAGCAGTAAAAAATGAATAATAATTCTAATGTATAAATAATCGAAAGGCATTCGCATCTTTTTGCTGATTAGCCCATGTCAAAATTATCTATTCAATGCTTATGAAGTTTAAGGGAAGGAACTAGATCAAAGAACTCTTAATTTGCCTTTTGTAATTGAATATAATCAAAAAATGTATATTATATATATATATATATATATTAGATTTCCATAAAATAAGTACACGTTTGTTTAATCTTATTACAATCCAAAAGTTACAGGGTACTTTGAGCTCGATCACCTTTTGCGTTTGTCAATTTCAATTTTTTTAATAGACTTTTATATACTAGACCGCATGGCGTGATTCATTATACGATTTTCATACGCAAATCGTATATGTAAGCAGATTTAATTCCAAAAGATTTCAATTGGCATATATACTTACTTTGGACATGTTTAAAAATAAGCAAGGCGTTAATTTCTTGGCTGAAAGATATAATAACAAAGGATTTCTGCAACAAAAAGAGGAATAATTTATAGTTAAGCCGATTGTTGAGCAGCATTTTCTATACTATTCTCTCGGGGATGCTTTATTAAAAATTAATCTAATTAGGCTTTTGGCATTAATAAATAAATAAATATATTTAATGTGGTGATATTTCCGTGCAACAACTATTTAATTTGACTCGCATCGAATTGAATTTTCCAATTTGTTGTATATGCTCTCGTGTTTATTTTTCATTCTTATCAACGTCCTGTCCAAATTAACGACCTCTTCCTCTTGCCATCCACACCTTTTCCTGCGCGTGTGCTCGTGTGTTGGCACTCCAATTAGAACTTGGCTGCAGCTGCACCCAAATTGAAGTCACGTTAACGTCTGTTTGTTGATTTCATTATGGTCGGGATACATTCCCCGTAAAATGTTAAATATACAATGTACATTTAATATACAATGGCATCACACTTGACTGGCATTGTTGGGCTGATTGATGTTTTTGGTCGAAGTGAGTCGTGGGCTCACAAAATCATCAGATGCGGCTAAAATGCAAATGGCCCCTTACCTTATAGCAAATTTTGGTCTATTGTTGTTGTTGCACACAGGTGCAGCAGAGTCAGGTGTAAATTGTATGCGCTCTAGCCACGAATTGTCTGGGTTTACTTTGGGTCAATAAGGAAACAAGCCTTGTGAGCGAGCATTAGCACAGCTGTGAAATCGAGACGATATCAACAACTTCTTCCAGCTCAAAGATACAAAAGTATCTTTTAATATAACATTGTTTGTATAGTGAATCCTTTTACTTTTATCTCATTTGTGCATGTTCTTCTTCGAGAAGATAGCAGAAGGTAATGTCTGAGATAAAGGTCTATATCATATATCTAGAGTGTGCTATATATGTACAAGATATTAAGTTCCTTTATCTTTAAGATATTCTTAAAGGAAACCCACCTTGTTATCTATCTTTTCTCATTGCAAACCTGATCAGCAACTGATAACTTCAATCTGTGCGTGACATGTTGCTTTTTATAGGGTATACGACTGAAGTAAATCAAAAATTCCGTCTTTAGAAATTTTTTTTTCCTAAAAGGAAATTCAACTTGGACTAAGTTAAGTATTGTGTACTTTGCATACGATGACTTTATCCACACCTGGGGAAACGTTTAATTTGGTTAATTTAGGTTTTTGACTCAGTTGACTTTCGTCAGTCCATTAAAGCGAATGGTTCGCATTGTTCTTGAGGATTTGCAAATACGTTTCTGTTTAAACATATATTTTCGCTCACATTTAAGCACTACGATTTATTACCATTTGTGTATGGCTGTTAATTGTTTACATTTATTTCTTCTCGTGCAGGCTTCCATGGATCTGCCGCCGGACAAAGCAAAGCTCTTACGCAACTACGATGACGAAAAGAAGTGGGACATGATATGCGATCAAGTAAGTAGACTCCATAATTTCCGATTTATGTGCGTCGCCATAGCTAAAAACTGCCTAAACCGATTCAGCCCGCCCTGCTCTTCCCCTGCCAGGGGCCGGACACATGTCTGCGTGTTTATCATCAGCCACTTCCTGTTTATGGCAAACGCAAAATTTTTGCAGATTAAATGTGGACAACCGCATTATGGGACCTGCTGCCTGTTTCCCTCTCTCCCCCTCCCCCTTTCGCCCCTTTAACATAAAACATTCGACGGAAGGCCAACGCCTAAAACAGTTTCTAAGTCTTGAACTGCGACCTTTGAGTTTCTCTCGACATTGTCGCCGCTCTAATTAACTATGCCAAGTGTCAGGCGGCCTAATTGTTGCTCACATGTGCGTTAGATAAATGCCAAAGCAAGTACTAATACTATTTACTATATACTATACATATATATTGTGAGTATGAGAAACATGAACATGAATCCAAATAAACCAGGGCTGCCAGCCCAAAAGGAATGATTCGGTTCACGGTACGAACTAGCTCTCTGCCTTTGAGTTCCGTTAATGTAGCTGATTGTTCCAGGTTTTGCTTGAAACCTTGGTTTGTAATACTTGAAACATTTTAATTTTCAATATATATTTGCTCGTTCTACTGAAACTATTGCAAGCCTTAAATATTTTCATACGGAAAATTTGATATCCCATATACCAAAAGTTTTGTATAATAATCTCTGGCATGTACTTAAATTTCTCGCACTAGTTCATCCTACAAAAAGAGTGTAAATTAAAATGAAGTTTTTTAACCATTTGCGACTTCTGGGTTTTCGATTTGTAACATTTTCAAAATAATCCCATTTAAGTTTTTGTAGCCCTATTCAAGAGTTTGTGATCATATTGCAAGGGAGATATATATATACTTCACTCAACTCTACTTTGCGAGATGTTGAATTTTGAGTAGTTGTCAACCTGTTCCTAAAAAAAAGTACATTAACTCGTTGTTAACATCAATTACAATGCCCTCTTTAGCTGACATCTGAACTGTGTACTTTGATCCTCTGCACTTGACATTCAGAACAGAGTGCAATTCATTTTCAAATTCGTAAAGCGCTGAACTCAGCTTAACTCGTCCGAAATTCATATTGGGCATGTGTTGTGCCCGATAGTATCTCTTTATATATACATTATTATGTGTCTTTAAGTATATATATATATATATATCATTATTCAGTGCGTGCTCGTCGCTTCGTTTTTTGATGTCGCTTGTCGCGTTTGATGCCTGTTAAAGTGCAAAATGAGTCCAATTTCAAAACGATTTCGGCGTTTGTTGAATTCAAATGGCGTTGAACAATGCTTGGCTGGGGCATTAAAATAAGCCATTTTACATTTCGGTATTATATTAAGCTAGACAGAACAGATGGGCGGCAGTGTGGGGCACATACACAAGCCTACATGTGTTATAGATCCATGTCTACACAAATCCACATTGCGTGCTCCGTTTGGGCAGCTTTGACGAAACTATTAACGTGTGCAACGGGGCGTGCCCGGGTTCTGTTCGGCTTCATTTTGGCTCCGTTCTATAGAGGCTCTGGCCAGAGCATTAAACTGGGTCACTGAATTTTCAAGAGCTGCGCCTAGAAAATATTCGCCATTGGCGTTGGAGTTGCACAGCCAAAAAGACGCTGAGAGCACATAACTATGACCAGGACTGACTAGAAGTTACGCTGGAAAATGTGATCTATGCGGCTTACTCGATGCCCAGTCTGTATTATATAGTTTGTTGGATTAGATGTTTGGCTATAATGTAACTGTGTACATCGGCCTCTTCTTTCCTCAACAAACCTAGCCCAACATACCCTCTGCTGCTACAGGGTATATGCATATGTATATACATCTCAAGATCTCGTCGCTGTCTTGTCTTTTGTTGGTTGTTTCCTTAAAACCGCCTGCATGCCAACAGACCTGTTTTCCATAATTCAGGCACTTCTTGAATGAAAACGCAGCCCACAAACAATGGACTAGAGTCGGCGAGGACTTTGGCTAGAGCCAATCCCACCACCACCATCACCATCACCACAACTACAGCCCAATGGCAATCCAATCCGCTCGGAACACCACCGCACACTGGCTGGGCTCACAGTGACAAAATGCAAATTATTATGACTGCGATAAATTGCAGTTTTTAATCGCTGGAGCCGCTTGGACGCCCCATACCTGGTCAAATATATGTATAGCGGCTATGTGCATGTATTTATTTCATCTCCAGTCTTGACTAGGAAAAGAATGAAACTGGTTTTTTTTCTCTCCTCGTCGAGTTGCACGGACAGGCAAAGCACCAAAACCCACACATAGTTTTAGTTGTAGTCATGCGTTGCTTTTGTTGTTGTTGTTGTCGGTGTTTTGTTGTTGTGTGTTGTTGGCATAGTAAAAAGCCAAAAACAAGTATACCACGCTTCATGCTTTAACTTAGGCAAGCTATCGATGCTTATATGATCGCAGTGCGATCCGGCAGGGAGCTGGGCGGCAGAGAGAGAGAGAGATCGCGAGAGCTCGCCAGGGCTTTGTCGTAAACATGGTACACAAATATGCAGTTGGCAGAGGCAGAGGCAAAAACAACACAGCTCAACACAACACAACACAACACCCAAAGCATAACAAAAGTAAAAGCCGCTAAGTTAGTGTTAATGCATGTGTGGAGGCATTTTCTTTTGGCCTCAGTCCAAGCACATTTTTGGTTAGTCAACAATTTATAAACTTTTGGATTGCGGCAATTTCCGTGTTTAATTGATGGCCTTTAATTGGGAAAGCAAGCGCTTGGACTGATCATGACTGCGGTTATTTCCCAAAATAAATGGCAGTTAAACTAACTATATAAATATATATTATATTATAATAAGAATAGGCTCCGGTTAGTTTTTTGCCTTGGAAAGAAACTCTTTTTGAAGATTATTTTTGTAGTAAATAAAATACAAATTCTCGCTTTGAACCTGCAAGGTTTTAAACCAGTTTGCGACCTTGACACTTGTTTCTATTTAGCCAAAAACTTGTTTTAATTTGCTAACATCATTTTATTTGTCTCTTTGCAGGAAATGGTGCAGGCGAAGGATCCACCCTCCCATTACTTAAGCAAATTGCGAACATATTTGGATCCAAAGGCTTCGCGCAGTCATCGGGTAAGTTGGCAATTGCAGCTAACTTGGCTTAAATGTTGAAAGTTGGTGGTGCGTATAGCTTTCGTAATGACTGTGTCTATCTAACTTGTCTCTAAAGGCGGCGGCAGCTCTTCCTGCTGTTGCTGTAGTTACTCCTCGTATCTAGATACTTTTGTTGCTCACTGTAGTTTAATGTGTGTGGTGCGTTTGTCTGACTCTTGTTGTTGCAGAGAAGCGACTCATTAACCAACTATTCGAACAACAACCAAAAAAGAACCCATCTAAATTATAATAAAAGAAAGATCTATATGTTTGTTCCAATATTAATGTGTAAATTTCAATTTCTCTACTCACAACACTGACACAAACACACACACACATACGCACACGCACACCACCAACCTTCCCCCTTTCTCATGCACTTAAACCCCGACCCTTCTACTGCACCAAACAACCGAATCATCCAATCCATTAATTGTTTTTTCCTGCGCTCATTGTCCTGTTTCCCATGCCAACACGAACTTCCTTTCCCGCTTCTCTCTTCTCTCTCTCTCTCTCTCTTTGTACACTTACAGCTTTACCTCTTCTACTTTCTTTGTCAGAAACGTAAGATGGTCGGCGAGTCGACATCCACACAGGTGCTGCGGGATCTAGAGATCTCACTGCGCACCAACCATATCGAATGGGTCAAGGAGTTCCTTGACGATACGAATCAGGGCTTAGATGCTCTTGTTGATTATCTCAGCTTTCGGCTGCAGATGATGCGACACGAGCAGCGTTTACAGGGCGCCCTGTGCGCATCCGAGGAGCGTTTGAATCTGATAAACGGCCTGGATGCCGGCGAGGTGGTGTTGAGCAACAGCTCGATGAGCCCTGGCGGTGTTAGCGGCAATACCAATCTGACCAATGGCTCCCTATTGCTGGACAGCTCGCGACAGCAGACGGGCTCCCATAGCAATCACTCGCATTCCTATAGCTTTGTGCGACCCACCATTGCCGAGGTGCTTGACAGTCCCAGCCTGAAGCGTCGGTCGCGTCACATTGCCAAACTTAACATGGGCGCCGCCACGGACGATATACATGTGTCCATTATGTGCCTGCGTGCGATTATGAACAACAAATATGGCTTCAATATGGTCATACAGCATCGGGAGGCGATTAACTGCATCGCTCTCAGTCTGATACACAAGTCGCTGCGCACCAAGGCGCTGGTGCTGGAGTTGCTGGCGGCGATTTGTCTGGTCAAGGGTGGGCACGAGATCATCCTGGGCTCCTTTGACAATTTCAAGGATGTGTGCCAGGAGCAGCGACGTTTCCAGACACTCATGGAATATTTCATGAACTTTGAGGCCTTCAACATTGACTTTATGGTCGCGTGCATGCAATTCATGAACATTGTGGTGCACTCCGTCGAGGATATGAACTATCGGGTTCATTTGCAGTACGAGTTTACGGCTCTGGGCTTGGATAGGTATCTGGAGCGCATACGGCTAACCGAGTCCGAAGAGTTGAAAGTCCAAATATCGGCCTATCTGGACAATGTGTTTGATGTGGCTGCTCTGATGGAGGATTCGGAAACAAAAACATCTGCATTGGAGCGCGTACAGGAGCTGGAAGATCAGCTAGAGCGCGAAATAGATCGAAACTCGGAGTTCTTGTACAAATTCGCCGAACTGGAGACGGAGAATCTGACACTGAAGACGGAACGTGAACAACTGTCCGTGATGCGGCAACAGCTGGAGGAGCAGCTGAATGCCCTGCAACGCATGCTGCAGCAGAACGAACAGGAGCTCAAGAAACGTGATACGCTGCTTCACAATAAAAATCTGGAGCTGCAAACACTATCGCGTTCACTGCCACGTTCCGCGTCCAGTGGCGATGGTTCGCTGGTGAATGGCAGCCTGCTGACGGGCTCAGCAACAGGCACAGTTTCACCACCGCCTCCACCACCGCCACCCATGCCAGCAACAACCGCTCCGCCACCACCGCCACCACCTGCGCCACCTGCACCGCCACCGCCGCCCATGATGCCGGGCCTGAGTCCGCTGGGCAGTCCGAATGGTAGCGTGACGTCCACAGCTCCCTCGCCACCACATGCGCCGCCCACGCTGAGCTCCTTCCAGCCACCGCCGCCACCAGTGGCAGGCTTCATGCCAGCTCCAGATGGTGCTATGACCATCAAGCGCAAGGTGCCCACCAAATACAAGCTGCCCACGCTTAACTGGATAGCGCTCAAGCCGAATCAGGTGAGGCATGATATATTTGATTACTTTGATTTCATATCTAATTTCTCGATCCTCTTTTGCAACAGGTTCGCGGCACTATATTCAATGAGCTGGACGACGAGAAGATCTTCAAGCAAATCGACTTTAACGAATTTGAAGAACGCTTCAAAATCGGCATCGGCGGCGGTCTGCACAATGGTAGCAATGGCAGCGAGGTGGATGGAGCCCTGTCCTCCTATCCCAGTAAACGTTTCAAGAAGCCTGATAATGTCTCCCTGCTGGAGCACACGAGGTTAAGAAACATAGGTAAAGTACACAGCCCAGAAATATACCAACTATTTTCCTTTATACTGAATATTTGTTCTGCTTTCAGCAATCTCTCGTCGTAAATTGGGCATGCCCATTGATGATGTTGTTGCTGCCATACATAGTTTGGATTTAAAGAAGCTATCGCTGGAGAATGTGGAGCTGCTGCAGAAGATGGTGCCCACCGATGCGGAGGTTAAGGCCTACAAGGAGTACATAATTGAGCGCAAGGATCAGCAGCTACTCACCGAGGAGGACAAATTCATGTTGCAATTGTCACGCGTTGAACGCATCTCCTCCAAGCTAGCCATTATGAACTACATGGGCAACTTTGTCGATAGTGTGCATCTCATTAGCCCGGTTAGTATGAAATGGATGAGTATATAACATCGATAGAATCTATTGAATTGTTTTCTCATTACCGGTTTCCATCTACAGCAAGTTCAATCGATTGCCAGTGCCTCCAACTCGCTGAAACAGTCGCGCAAGTTCAAAGCTGTGCTGGAAATTGTGTTGGCCTTTGGCAACTATCTCAATAGCAACAAGCGTGGTCCGGCCTACGGCTTTAAGCTGCAGTCGCTGGACACTCTGATTGACACTAAGTCAACTGACAAGCGCTCCTCGTTGTTGCACTACATTGTGGCCACGATTCGAGCCAAATTTCCAGAGCTATTGAGCTTTGAGTGCGAACTGTACGGCACCGATAAGGCGGCATCTGTGGCATTGGAGAACGTAGTGGCTGATGTCCAGGAGCTGGATAAGGGCATGGAGCTGGTGCGTAAGGAAGCCGAGTTGCGTGTTAAGGGCACGCAAACACACATACTGTGGGATTTCTTAAACAACAGCGAAGACAAACTAAAGAAGATTAAGAGCGATCTGCGATTGGCGCAGGATGCGTTCAAGGAGTGCGTCGAATACTTTGGGGACTCCTCACGCAATGCGGATGCAGCGGCATTCTTTGCATTGATTGTGCGATTTACGCGCGCCTTTAAAGTAAGCACAAGCTGGCTAATTTTGCTGGAATTCAATAAAAAATCTGAAATCTATTTAATTTCAGCAACTCGACCAGGAGAACGAACAGCGCCGTCGGCTGGAGCAGGCGGCTGCTTTGGCGGCATCGAAGAAGGAAAGTGATCAGGTCTTGCTGCGCAACAAGTTCAATCAGAAAAAGCAACAGGTGAGTGGACGGCTGACTGGAAGCTTATCAGTCAACAAGACGGCCAACTCCTTCAAGTTTGTGTCATTCATTTGATTGATTCTGTTCTGTTCTGGAAATGTAACCTGTTATGCTTTTGATTTATGCAGCAAATACATTGCCTGCTTGACTTTGCCAAGCAGCATAGCACTGTGGAAATGTCTCCCTAACTGCATACAATACTACTATGTATAATCCCCGCTCCCCAAGGCAAACTCAACCCTAGCACGTACTGGTTATTTGGCTAACACACATTCTAGTAAAACACAAATTAGGCGGGGAGGCTGCCGGGTGCGGTTCGAATTTGGGCCAGCAACCTAAACCTAACCCCAAGCAACCTACCACCACCAATATCATCACCACAACCACCACCACCACCAATACAACCAACACCATCCACTAGAATCTAGTCGAGTACTTTGGGGCAGCATGTGACGGAAGTTGTTTGTGTTTATATTCTAGTGTAAGTCGCTTGGCTTGTGTGTAACTGTCCCTAACTATTTGACGGTCCCCCATGCTAATCCCTAACGCCTTATACATGCCATATCGCTGTCTGCTAATCCAATTCACCTGTGATCTCACTTTTCGACAAATGTGTACCAAATAAATGTATGTGCGTGTGTGTGTGTATATATATTAAATACTTAAAGTGAAGGAACATTTCTATGTTTGCATTTAACATCTCCTAAATTTAAAATAACCTTCGAAAACTCACTAACCTGTCACTTAATTGTAATACAAATACTTTAAAAAGATAAATTGGTAACTGAATCCATGCTATGCTTATTTGGCCACTTCCGGTGCTGGTTAATATCTAACTCTTCTCTTTTGTTTTCAATGCACGTTGTCAATCAGTTGCCTACAACTTGCGCACTCTCCTTGCAGGATGCCGTCATCAATGAGCTGAAGAGCAAAACGCATTCGGTGCGGGAAAAGAAGCTGCTGCAGCAGGACGAGGTCTACAATGGAGCGCTGGAGGACATACTTCTGGGGCTTAAGAGTGAGCCGTATCGAAGGGCGGACGCGGTCAGGCGTTCCCAACGCCGACGCATTGACAATAATCGCTTGTCTCGCACGATGGAGGAAATGGACTGCTAGGCTAGCTGCCTGGCTTGGCAAGGGCAGGGCAGGGCAGGGCGCAGGGCAAAGGCAAAAATCAAAATTCAAAAGCGATGCGAAAAACGAATATGTAAACGTCTTAGATAAAGAAACTGCAATATGTGATTGGGCGATTAAATTGTTTGGATACACACATAAATACACACTTACACGCACACACACTCATACACACATTCCCGAACCCCTTTTACCCTTGTGCTATCATTCGAATATATTTTTCGTTGTTATTTTGCATAATATATCTTTAAATATCCAGTACTATTCTGTGAATCTCATTTATTTTTTTGAGATACTCTATCGCCAAAATTTGTAAAATTGCTTTTTATATTTGGTTGCATAGCCTATGAGTTACAAGCTTACAAATTTTTTACAGTGTATTTATCCAATTTTAAATGTTAAGTTTAAAGTGTGTAAATATATGTATGCATATATATATTTTAATCATTATTTTCGAATAAGTCTTAAACCAAATTGGAATTTTGATTTGCATCCGAGATGGCAAAGAAGTTTTTTAAAACCAACACTATTTTGTATTTAGTTGTATTTTAAACCTTTTTAAACATTTTGTATAAGTAAAAAGTTGTATGATGAGCATCATACGATTAATTGTAAATTTCCTATTATATTTCTATTATGTTTTTTTAAATTAAATTTTGTTGTATTATAAATTACAAGTATATAACACATTTCGCACACAGCTTATACTGAAATGAAAAAAAACTGCAATAAACAATAAAAAGCGCCAAATATTGCAAGCAACATGAACAATTTTTTGCACACGAAATACATTTTTAGAAAGTTTTTTACAAAATATATACAATAGCAACTAAAACCATTTTATAACAGTTTATGTAGATTTTTTATACAAAGAAAAATATATATACACATGTATATACTACATATATATATATATATACATGCAATTTATGAGCCAATTTATTCTCACAAGCCACAAAATTATGACGAAGACTGATATGGAGCAGTTTATATTATACATAAAAAACACGCCTACACATATATATTAAATACACTTTTAAAAAAAGCTTTGTAACGATCTTTTTCGAACAGACGTCTAGTGTCTTTCCATTTATTAAAACTAAAACTTATCGAATTTAGTTGAACTATAAGCCCATATGCATGTACTACGAGTAATACATAAATTTATTTAGTGCCACTGGCATGAATGAGATGGTCTTTTTGCATATCTTTTCGTTACATGTTTTTTAATTTGCCAAAAAAAAAAAGGAAATAAAGCGAACATGAACGAAACCTTTAATTAACTAGCACGCTGCATTGTTAGTTTTAAATATTGTGTTATTTAATTTGATAAGAAATCAGCATGGTATACGAAAAACAAATACATGAACAGATGCCGCATTTTTACACATATATATTTACATATACACAGACATATAAAAACATAAACACTAACTATTTTAAATAAATTATTAACCAAATAAACTAGCCAAAAGAAAAAATTCGTTTTTGTAAAGGCGCGCAAAGTTTGTAATTTAAATTTTCAAAAATTCTCGAGAGCTGCCAGACTTTTCACTGGGTTCTGCGGTTTTGTATATGCAGCAACAGATTGTCTTTGGTGTTGCCAACTTGTTTTTTATGTACCAGCATAAAAACATCCGACTTCCACACTGTTAAATGTTAATCCATCGATTATTATGCCATGCATTTGGTGTGCGGGCGCGAATATATAAATGCTCGTCGTAACCGAAAATGTAAGTGCTGTGCAAACGGCAGTAGCTAAGTTAACACTCACTTTAACAAATTAATCCAATTATTCCACTAGACAATGCAAAAGCTGCTGATAGCTATTTTCATCATTAGCAGCACCAGCAGCAGCCAGTTGGAGCATCCACAGCTGAAGCCAAAATTCGATTGTCTGAAAAAGTATAAGTTTTACCGACAACAAACCAAGCTGCGGCACGATGCAGAGGAGCGAACGCTGCAGTTGCCACAGTTTACAAAGCCCTTGAATCGCTTGCAACATTGTGTCTCCGGCGAAACCCTGGTCCTCTCCTGCCCCAACACAGCGCATCCGCACGCAAACACCACTTGGACCTTCAAAAGAGGCGGGGACTATGAGCCACTGCAGCGCGATATTGGTGGCTACAAGTTCCGGCGCTGGTCCTTGGTCATGACGAATGTCATTTCAAAAAATTCAGCCATGTACAAGTGCACGGTGTGCAACACCCTCGGCTGTATTGAATTCGAGTTCAGCGTTTCGGTCGTCAATCGCCTCCGTGAACGGGCAATAATCACGAATATGTACAATAAAACGGCGCTGATCAACACCCGGGTGGAGGTGAAATGCGCTTTGAAGTCCGAAGATGAACCGACCGTCAAGTGGATATGTGTGAAGCAGCACAATTACTCACGGCCCCTGAAATTGGACTCACTGGATAGAGATTTTATGCGCATACCGTTGAACACAACAGTGGATCGCGATTGGCTGCTGTTGAAGAATGTGACGCACCAGGACGAGGGCTGGTACACGTGCGTGGCGTCCAATTCGTTGGGCTGCGTCAATGCCAGCTTCTATTTGCACGTGGTCGACGATATGCCCCATTTGTATTGCGGCGAACTGTACCGATCACACCCCATGGATTTCACTGTGGCTATCGGGATGATAACGCTGTTGATTCTGCTTGGAAATGGCTTGGTGCTGGTACACAGAGTGCAACAACTGCGGAGGCAAAATGAATTAGCGGTCAGGTCGTTCATCATTTAATGATTACTTTGGAAGAAAGTCTGCATACATTTTGTTACGTATTAAAGTAACTCAATACTATTTGCTATTGCGCATCAAGATAATTTGAATAAGCTCTGTAATTTCTAAGCTCACTATTCTTCTCACGTATCGGAAAAGCTATGAAAAGCAATGATTAATGTTATTGCATTTCTAAGTGTACAAACGATTCGATTCGATTGATGTTCGCAGATAAATATGCATACATTTATGCTGCAGTATGTAATAAATTGTTTATAAATTTGTAAGTAAACTATCCAAACAAAGAATTTGTTAATTCTATTTAAGCGCCAATTGTTAATAGTTACCTAGTTAGAAGTACTTCATATTTAAATGTTGGCGCCTTTTTTAAATTATGCTACATGGCTTAAATATGTGCAGCAACAGTTGGTCTTGCGAAGCTGCCAACTTTATATTTTAATAACAGCGCGATAACATTTTACACAGTACTGTTAATTTAAAATTCTGTTATGTTATGTATCGATACATTATGGCTCATCTCTAGTGAGCGGCAGTCCAGCCGCAAGAGTTGAACAGCTGGTCGCGAAAATTTGGCTCCTATTGGAAATTTTAATTTAAATATGATTTAAACACCATTGCACACTAAAATTTCGCGTTTAATTGTGTCACATAGTGCGCGCCAGCCGGGAGAATGTTTAAACGCACATTTAAAGTGGTTTATCGGCCGATTCGTAACAACTTCTTGTTGCTGCCCGATCAGTACTACGGTGTCGTTTCAACTTATGTGAGTGTCCAAAAGTCAACTTAATATGCCATTGGACCGCAGATTAGATAAGTTCCTATGAGAATATAATATAATTGTGTATTACTTAGGACACTGGCTGCCTAAGCCTTCAGTACAATGGCCGTGTGCACTATGCCTCTTGGGCGCCACAGGCGGGCGGCGGTGGCATCAAAGACACCGAAATTGGGATCAATGCCAGGGCGGCCAAGGAGCTCGGTGAGTTACTTAATAAGCGGAAGTGCTAATGTGCTGCCAATTGCCAAAATATCGTTTTTATATACGCTATAATATGCACTCTGCTCTCCGTTTTCTTATAGGTCTCCACGAAAACGATTTGGTCAAGTGCGCCCTCATCGCTGACGTTCTAAATCTGCGCAGCGTGCATGTCACGCCTGTCTCGGCCAAAGATTGGGAGATCATTGTGAGTACTTATCTATATACTTATAAATACAAATACATATAAGCGTTTGTATGTGTTCGCGTGTACGCGTGTGTGCGTGTGCGTGTGTGTGGCTGCGGCCAGATAAAAATAATTTTATATCGGATTAGCTTTTGGCGCGGGCGTGCTTGCAGTGTTTATTTATGTGCAGCCGCTAGTTTTCGCCGGCATTGCCATTGACCCCAACGGGGCTTTCTTTTATCAGGGATAGACAATCTTAAAGTAACGGTCAACTGTTTAAATACAGTAATGGAATTATTTAGATAAAAAGTTGATTGTGTTTGGACTTTCATTTTCATTATCAAACTTTTTTATACTGTTATGCTTTTGCCCTATATAATTATGTGTTATTAACAGGGATAGCTGCTACCTTGTAATAAAATTATAGAATATATTTTTTTGTATCTGTCCTCTTTTATACCCTTGTATGCAAGCCTTGTGCAAGTGCGTTTTCTATTTCAAAGGCTCTCCCTAAAACATCACCTTTCTATGCGATTTTCAAGTCATGCAAGGGATAGATTTATTTACGCAGCTTGAATTTCCAATAGCTTCTTATCATCTTCTCAGCATCAATGATATGATAAAAAGTAATCTTTATAAATTTATAATATTCTTGCAGGAGCTGAGCACGGAGAAAATCTCTGGCAGCGTACTGGAACAAACGCGCATTGTAAACTCATCGCAAATCTTGCTAGTCTGGATTAACAAGTCGATGCAAGTGGCGCTGACAGTGGGTAAATATTTTGGTTAATGCTTGGCGCACCACAACTAACTACAATTTTTACATCCTCTCCAAAGATCGCCTAAAGCCGCATATAAGCTATGGACGTCTCGATCACAACACGCAGTTGATTGTGGCGCCAAATCTGTTCAAGGGGTTGACCAATGGCAATGATAACGACAACGCCGAGGAAAGCAATAAACTCTCGCGCAGCAAGACCAGTGCGCAGGTGCGTGATGAGGTTAAAACGACCCCGTCTGCCCTCGTGCACTCCGCAACAATGAGCAATGTTAAGAACAACTTGCAGCGTAACAAGAGGCAGGATCACATGGATCGTTTGAAGAAGGATTTGCGACGTGAGAGCTCGCGTGTCTTTGAGTTTCGTGTCATACAAGGACTCTGGCATGAGAAGGCACAGGAATCGGATGTGTACATAACGCAATCGCATTTGCCCGAATTCATGGATCTGGAGCAGTTCTACAGCATGCGCACTGCTGGCGATAAGGAGTACTATGTGCGTGTGCGGCTAGCTGGCGATGACGAGGATGGAGATTTACCAGCTACCATTCATCCCTCCATCGAGCTAAATGTGAATCTGATGAAGCTACTGAACATTAAGGAGCTGGAGCGCGTTGTGCTGCGCCCCAAGACAACGGTTGTGAACTTTGTGGAGAAGATTGAGCTGTTTGCGCACAAGAAGACGCATTACAAGATTATTGAGAATGCATTTAAGCGATTTGTGATTGAGAAAACGCAAAAAGCGGCCATGTTGTTTAATCAGGAGGAGGTGGTTCGCCTGGAGGACGATCTGCTGGTGACAGTGGGTATATTGCCCGAACATTTTCGGTATTGCGTTGTAGACGCACAGTTCCTAAAAGAATCGAAAATCTATGCCGCCGATTTGGTGCGTCCCGTGAATGAAATCATCAAGGAGCGACCGCCAGCAAAAACGCCACTGAGCGTCAAGGATTTGATACGACTGCCAGAGTATGATCGAATTGTGGATCAAGTGGTCAGCGAGCTGCGCATGAATCTGTGCCTCAACTCACAAAACTCGGTGCTACGCCAGGGCAATGTGCTGCTGACCGGCGCAGCAGGCACTGGCAAAACGGTGCTAGTGGAGCGCATATTGGAGCAGTTGTCACGCCAACCGGATTACTGCTACTTTGATATATTTTATTGTTCGCGCAGCAAAGGACGCAAAACGGAATCGATACAAAAGGATTTGCGTAACATATTCACCTCCTGCCTATTGCATGCACCTGCAATTGTGGTGCTGGAGAATCTGGATGTGCTGGCGCATGCTGCCGGCGAGCAGTCCAGCCAGGATGGCGAGTACTTCAACCGCATGGCAGACACTGTCCATCAGCTCATCATGCAGTATACCAGCAGCAATGCGATTGCTGTCATTGCCACGGTCAGTGAGCTGCAGACGCTGAACAAGCGTCTCAGTGCGCCACGTGGTCGACATCTGTTCCAAACCGTGGCCCGGCTGCCCAGCTTAGAGCGCGCCGATCGTGAGATGATATTGCGCGAGCTCTGCAGTCATATTGCGTCAAGGGATTTAGATGTGGTCAAGTTCTCAAATCTAACGGAAGGCTATCGGAAGTGCGATCTTGTGCAGTTTGTGGAGCGCGCCATTTTCTACGCCTATCGCATTAGTAAGTCGGTAAAATCAGTTAATGAGCTGTATAAACCAAATTTTTTTATCCTGCTGATAGGCAAAGCGCAGCCGCTGCTAACGAATGATCAGCTCATAGAATCCCTGGAACATACGAATTCCTACTGCCTGCAAGGTATTCAAAGCAATCAAAAGACTGGCGCCGATGCGAATGCCAATGAAATGCGCGTGGAGGAGCTGCCCGGACTGGAGCCTGTGGTCAGTGTGCTTGAGGAGGTGCTCATGTGGCCATCAACGGTTGGTTAATAATATAACAATATAAACATATGTATACTAATTTATCCATTCTCTTCCAACAGTATCCCACGATATTCAATGCATCACCTTTGCGCAATCAGGCTGGAGTCCTGCTCTATGGCCCACCTGGAACGGGTAAAACGTTTTTGGTTTCACAGCTGGCCAGCTGCTGGAGTCTGCGCATTATATCCGTCAAGGGTCCCGAGTTGCTGGCCAAGTACATTGGCCAGAGTGAGGAGAATGTGCGCAATCTGTTCAATAGGGCGCGCAGTGCGAAGCCCTGCGTCCTCTTCTTCGACGAATTTGACAGCTTGGCGCCTAAGCGTGGCCATGACTCCACGGGCGTGACAGACCGTGTGGTCAACCAGCTGCTCACCGAGCTGGACGGCGTGGAGGGGCTGCAGGGCGTAACGGTTATAGCGGCCACATCGCGACCAGAGCTGCTCGATCCAGCGCTGCTGCGCTCCGGACGCATTGATCGCCTCGTGGAGTGCCCGCTGCCGGATGCAGTGGCGCGCGTGAGCATCTTCGAGGCGCTTAGTGCAACGCTTAATCTGGATGAGTGCGTGGACTTTGATTGGTTTGCGGGCAGAACCCAAAACTACACTGGCGCCGATATACAAAGCATTCTGACCTCGGCGAACATGGCAGCGGTTAAGGAGGCGCTGGCACAATTCGGACATGAGGTGAGTGAGAATTACAATTGGCCGGAAATGCAACAAGTTCTTGGTAAAGCCATAGCCCAAACAGCAATTGCAGTTGTTGCTTCCGTTCCCAGCGCATCCAAAGTGGAAGCAGGGCGTACAAGTGCAATAAAATTAACTATTTTTGGGGTTTTGCTTCGGTCTATGATTACGTGTCTAGCATCTGGATCAGGATTAGGCAGACTTATGCGGGTGTTGGGCCAAAAAGAAAAATATATTAAAAAAAAAAAAAACTGCAGACGAGGGTTTTTTAGATATATAAGTCACGTAACGGATATTTCCTTATTGATATGCGATTATCGCGCATGCGCACGTACTGCAACAACAACAGCAACAACAACAACAACAGCAGCAGCAACAACTCAAAAGACAATGGACACATTTTCTTGTGCATAAATTAAACATAGGCCGAGGGCCGCGATTATAAAGAATGCAAGCCGAACCAAGCCAAGTAGACGAAATCCTCAGCCACAAAACATGCTTAGAATAAAAGTACAACAAAAATGAAAAGAAAAGAAAACTACAAACATAATAATATGCTGCAACCCGCAATTGCAACATGCGGCAAGCACGGGACGGACACCTTCTAGACAGGTAGAACCCAAGGAATCGCCGGCACACTCGGTGCGCTCGACAGGATCGTGTATTTTCGCTACTTGTATAAATATTATTTAAACACACTCATACACACACACACGCACACTCGCACGCAGACACATGCATAATTGTGTATATCTTTGGGTACGTTTTCACGATGTCGTCGGTAACGCCGTCAACCTCGTGGATGGTCGACGATCGTCGCCACCAAATCCAAACGTTTTTTTTTATTATTTTTTTTATATTTTTGTTCGGTTTGTTGTTGGGGTATTCAATCGATCGTTACTTTCAGTTGTGTGCGCACATTCAAGCAAATCGGTTGGGTTCTCGACTGTGTGGGATCTGTTTCGGTTAGTGCAACGGAAGTTGTCAATAGTGCAAGCCCCGCTGCTCCCAGCTCAGCTTTTAGCCGCCCCCATCTTGAGGGAGAGAGGGAGCGGGGCGCGAGGGTGTCTTTAATAAGTATTGGCAACCAAGCGGAAATGCGCACGAGTCCACAAAAAAGGGCGCCTGGACAGGGATCTCTGTTGCCTGCCAGATTGACAGCCAAACGAAAGCACTGTGACAATTCGCGTTGTTTTTGTTATTTTTCCATCTTATTTATTTCGAGCTAAAAACAAAGACGTGATTTTTTGGTCAAAGAATTTGCGTGCAATGAAAGAAATATGTACACATTTTGCCAGACATGGATGGCGTTCGCTTAAGAGCAAAATACAACATCCAGTCAAGTGAAATGCAAAGTACATAAAAGAATCAAATAAAAAATATAAAACAATTTTTAAAGTGCGCATAAACATGTCTGCAGACTTGCTTAACAAAAAATATGCATATCGAATAAACATAAATAATCATGCAACTAAAATTTATTACCATCAAATAAAAATGAAAAGGCATTCAATAACAATCACAGAAAATTGATGAAAAGACTTATGGATTACAGTGAAATAACTATAATCAATAATTGTGAGATTATACTCAGGATACTATATCTTTATAGAGGAACGTGCTCTGAACGAGAAGCACAAATTGTGCGTATGAATTATTCAAACACTTCATGATGCAGCATCAATCTGTCAAATTGGTGACAAATGTGCATAAATAAGTGGAGAAAAAAATCACAAATATTTGCGCGCCTTCTCAGGCAAACAAAATATCAAAATAGAGTTCTCACATGTCCAAATATGTAAAAACAATTTAACCCAAGAATAAATATTTGCAAGCAGGTGATAAATTTTGCAAAATTATTCAAATGACCAGTCCAAAAGTGATCTTTCGATCTTTATAATAATAAATATTCGATGTGTGTGTTAAACGTTTCGGGCCATCGTCTACAATATTATTGACAAACTGACAACACAAGAATACAGCAACAACAACAACAACAGCGAAAAATAACAATAATAATAATACATATTTCAAACATACGCGTTTTGTCGGCTGGCAATAAATGAAAAAAGGAATTGAATAAATTAAAAATCGCGACGTGTGTGCAAATATATACATATATCAGACAAAATCAGCATTGGCAAAACCAACAATAACAGCAGTAGCAACAACCACAGCAGCAACAACAACAACAACAAAAACAACGACAACAACTGTCCAACATTAACAACAACAGCTGTCGGCTTGGCTTAAAAATAATATAAAATATAAATTTCATTAGTGCACAGTGGTTAAAGATACAATTAAAAGCGAATCGCTTGCTAAAGAAGGCTTAGTCTGAACTTTTCAATCGGTTAAAATTATATTTAAAGTTTATAAAACAAAAGCCAATTAAGTTTCTGAGTTAACATATATTATTATTAAGAGGTGTTTTGATTCACGGTTGCAGTTAGATTTCTGTCTTAAGGTTCAGTTTGTCAACCTGGCTTTCCACCTTTGTCCCCTTTTTTCTCATTCACAACATTTGGTTCGGGGTCGGCTATTTTTTGACCATTTACTAAACAAAGCCTTAAGGTTTGATTCGATTTCGTTAGATCTTCGCTCTCAAAGCAGAGTCTGTACACCCTACTCTCCACAATTAAGAGCTTGTGTGCAGTCCACAAAGCCCGATTAATTAGTCAAAATCGGATATTGTATAGTGTTGTACAGTATAACATTAAAAAGTATATGCTTTTATATAGAAAACTAGGTCAAAGTATCGACTGCTTGCATTCAAGCGAAAAGGCTTTAAATTTTATTATTAATCTAATTAATTATAATTAAACACCTCATGATTCATCAATTCCTTTCCCAAATCACAATCTGCACATTTTTGCGCGTTCTCTTGATCTTATAATCTATAAATATGCCCCCGATTAGATGACGTTTTTAGCAAATGCACGTAGCTCTTGCTGTTATCAGTATTCACCTTATCAACAGAAAATAGTTCCCAGGCTGTGTCCGCTTTCAGTTTAGAATTTGATAAGAATCTTAGTAGTCACATCCGCAAATACTTCTGATCTTAAGGAAATGCAACGCCTATTAGCTTTATCATAATTAAATAATTGCTTTGACTCTGAGAATATTTTGCTACGTGGTCTTTTGCAGGCATTCAGTTGTGAATTTTAGCGCCTAGATTTAGTTATGCACAGCTTGATTTGTAAAAAAATAATGTAAATCTGAGCACCCACTCAAATCTAAATTATATACTTATAATGTTTGAGGAGTGTTGTGTTCGGGAGGTCTTTTGAGTGCACCTTGTATTCATCAAATTGATGCGGATATAAGGGTGTGCTGCTAAAAATACATCTAAAGCTAGCGACAGATCGTTTTGTATCTTATTAAATATGTAATGCATAGAAGGAGACACACCCGAACCCTTTAAGTATTATTGCTCTGATCAAAGTGTATGTGAGATACTCACATTGTTGACACTGATCGTCATAAAACATGACAAAATTTGTTCTTATTCAACTTATTTTAACTAAACTCAACGTTACTTATTTGTAAGATGATCCTGAATTAGAGGCAAAATATTATTGTTGTGATTGGTCGGTTGGATATTAAGTTTGCCTATTTTTTTGTTAAAATATCTCGACTAAATTATCTTGACTGAATTCTACACACATAGCCAAAAAGGGTATTAAAAGTGCGCCCAGCTAAACACAGTAGTTTTCTATATTTATCTATTTTTTGTTGTTGTTTCAATAAAACGCTGCAAAGCCAGTTGCCAATTTTGGACCACGGTGCGCGCATGGTAACAATGTTGACTTGTAAAAATTTACCGGCCATTATAATTGTTATTGCATCAAAAATTTCTAACTGTACGAACGATTCGTAGTATCAATGAAAATGACGACATTTAACGCATATGGCAAGTGCCCGATGCTCGCAGTGGAGTATATATATATATAGACAACTTATAGATACTTGACTTGTGTGTGTGCATGTGTGTGTTTGAGTTGACAACAGCTACAACAACAAAAACAACAACAACAACGGTGTTGCTCATTACAGAGGCAGTGCACATAATGGTTACCTTTTTATATTATACGCGTTGCCTTTTTCTTTAGATTTATTTTTGTTTTGAATATTAAAAAAAGACTCAAACTGGACTTAACTGATAGCAATAAATTATAATAAAAATAATAGAAGAAGATATATAAATAAAAAATGTAAAAATGAAGCCAAGCGAATTGTAAGTGTCTTGGCAAAAGCAGCAGCAATTTGGCAACAGCAACAGCTAAGCAAACAACAATCACATCAACAACAACAACAATAAAAATAGCAACAACAACAACTCAAATGCTCCACTTGACAATGCAAAATCTGCTTATCATCATTTTCATCATCATCAGCTGGAGCAGTAGCAGCAGCAGCAGCAGCCGGAACAGCAACAGTTCGAGCTGCCACTATGAGGCACATCGTTGCGAAATCGATGTGCTTCAAGAGCCTCAGCCTGGCTATCGTCATGTGCCCTCGGATGTGGATATAACGCTGCTATGCCCGCAGCCGCAGGCGGCATGGTACTACAAGGAGCAGCTCATTCAACGCGGCAAAAGCTATCTGCTGGAGCGCGCACAGGCAGTACATTCGGGCATCTATTCCTGCCACTATGAGCGCAACAAGTGGGCCAATCTTACGCTGCAGATTGGCAATCAAATGCCCAGCGATGATGTGGCCCGTTTCAATGAACATGGCGAGCTCTATTTGCAGCAGTTGAATGTTAGCCTGTTGCCCAGTTTGGGCCAGCAACTGGAGGCGTTTGTGCAACGCACAGCGGGCAGCATGTTTCAGCTGAACTGCAGTCCGGCGGCGGGCGTGACATGGAGCAACATTAACTGGTATCACAATAATACGCCACTGGCGAGTGTCGGCCGCATCCGGCTGAAGAAGACAACGCTGAACGTGTGGCAGCTGCAGCCGCAAGATGCGGGCAACTATCGCTGCCAAATGTGCAATTCGCGCGGCTGCGTTGACAGCAACAACAGCCGCCTGGAGGTCATGACGCGGCATCACACGGCGCCTGTGCTAAGTGCCGGCTATCCGCACAATGTGAGCGTTGCGCTCGAGGAGCATGCGAGCATTGAGTGCAAGCTGGAGGATTCACAGCTGGAGCCGCAAATCGTTTGGCTGAAAAAGTATCGAGCGGATGGCGACATAAACACGCTGATGCAGCGCCTGCGGCAACAAGTCAAGCTGCAGGGTGATGCAGAGGTGCAAACGCTGCTGACCATCAAGGATGCGCCGCAGGTGCTGCGACTGGGTAGCGTGGACCACAGCGATGCCGGCTGGTATATCTGTGCGGCTGAGAATCAGCTGGGACGCACGCTGGGCGCTGCCTATTTGGAGGTGTCCGACAAGCCCATCAACGTGTCCGCTGCAACAGAAACAACGACAGCAACAACAACGACCACGACGACGACAATGAAAACGACGCCGACATTGCCTTCGATCACTAGCGATGCGGATGATGATGCAGCCGATGATGCAGCACTTGATGCAACAGATGTTGCCAAAGAGAAGCAGTTGCCAAAGTTTACAAAGTCCTTGAATCGCCTGCAACATTGTGTCTCCGGCGAAACCCTGGTCCTCTCCTGCCCCAACACAGCGCATCCGCACGCAAACACCACTTGGACCTTCAAGAGAGGCGGGGAATATGAGCCACTGCAGCGCGATATTGGTGGCTACAAGTTCCGGCGGTGGTCCTTGGTTATGACGAATGTTATTTCAAAGGATTCAGCCATGTACAAGTGCACGGTGTGCAACACCCTCGGCTGTATTGAATTCGAGTTCAGCGTTTCGGTCATCGATCGCATCCGTGCACCGCCATTTATCCCGAAGATAGATAACAAAACGGAGCTGATCAACACCCGGGTGGAGGTGAAATGCGATGTGATATCCGATGCTGAAGCGACCGTCGAGTGGATACGTGTGATGCAGCACAATCACTCACGGCCCTTAAAATCGGACTCACTGGATCGGGATTTTGTGCGCATACCGTTGAACACCACGGTGGATCGGCGCGATTGGCTGCTGTTGAAGAATGTAACGCACCAGGACGAGGGCTGGTATACGTGCGTGGCGTCCAATTCGTTGGGCAGCGGCAATGCCAGCTTCTATCTGCACGTGGTCGACCATCTGCCCTATTTGTATGTCGGCGAGCTTTACCGATCACATCCCATGGGCTTCACTGTGGCTATCGGTATGATACTGCTGTTATTCCTGTTTGGCAGTGCATTTATTGTATACATGCTTCGTCGCCTGCGACGAGAGAAGCTACTGAAGCATCGCATCGAGACGGTGCATCAGTGGACCAAGAAGGTTATTATTTACAAGCCGGCCAGCCTTGAGGGCGGTTCCTGTGCGGGTGATCTACAAATACCTGTAATTAAGATCGAGAAGCAGCGCACAACCTTCTCCAATACAGAGACAGGCGGCTCGACAGATCCGGCACAGGGCTTCAATGAGTACGAGTTCCCCTTGGACTCGAACTGGGAGATACCCAGGCAGCAGCTATCTCTGGGCTCCATTTTGGGTGAGGGAGCCTTTGGACGTGTCGTCATGGCCGAGGCGGATGGCCTGCCGCGCAGTCCGCCGTCCTCCAATAACGGCATGGGCACCATTGTTGCCGTCAAGATGGTTAAGGAGGAGCACACGGATGCCGACATGGCCAGCCTGGTGCGCGAAATGGAGGTGATGAAAATGATTGGCAAGCACATCAACATCATCAATCTGCTTGGATGCTGCAGCCAGAACGGTCCCCTGTGGGTCATTGTCGAGTATGCACCCCATGGCAATCTAAAGGATTTTCTCAAGCAAAATCGACCTGGTCAGCTGCAGCGACGTAGCGACAGCGATGGCTATCTGGACGATAAGCCAACGCAGCCCCATCAGCAGCTGGGCGAGAAGGAGCTAACCATGTTCGCCTTCCAAATAGCACGCGGCATGGAATACCTTGCCTCGCGACGGGTAAGGCGACATCCTTTTCCAAAGCGGAGGGAGTATGTAGGTCTAATGTGTTTACAATTTTCCAGTGCATTCATCGCGACTTGGCAGCGCGTAATGTGCTCGTCAGCGATGGCTATGTGATGAAGATAGCGGACTTTGGCTTAGCCCGGGATATACAGGATACGGAATATTATCGCAAGAATACAAATGGACGACTGCCCATCAAATGGATGGCACCAGAGTCGCTGCAGGAGAAGTTCTACGATTCACAGAGCGATGTCTGGAGCTATGGCGTGCTCCTATGGGAGATAATGACATACGGTGAACAGCCCTATCCAAATATTATGTCCGCCGAGGAGCTATACAGTTATCTAATAACTGGCCAGCGTATGGAGAAGCCGCCAAAATGCTCACTCAACATTTATGTGGTGATGCGTCAGTGCTGGCACTTTGAGTCGTGTGCGAGGCCCACATTTGCGGAGCTTGTGGAGAGTTTTGATGGCATATTGCAGCAGGCTAGCAGCAATCCGAACGATGCGTACTTGGATCTATCGATGCCAATGCTGGAGACGCCGCCATCCTCGAGCGATGAGGAGGACGGCTCTGAAACTGAAACATTCCGAGAGACTTTACCGCTTAGATATCAATATACATATAAGTTTAACTAATGTTAGGCATGGCTTTACCATTTACATCCATCGATCCATCAATCAGAAATACTCATCAATAAATTACGTCCGATTCTATTTAAGCAAATTTAATCAATGTTTTTCCATTAACCGACAGAAGCTGCCAAAGAAAATTTTAGTGAAGCAAAAACATCTCGTCGAATCTTATCAGACGACCCGCCCATCGCTCAGCGCCACCGATGTATCCAAATATAAGAAAACGTGAGCTCAACTCATAAATATATGTATATAAAAATACTATATATATTTTCTGTTTTTACAGATACGCACGCTTTACGAACAAGGAGAAGAGCTCCAGGGAGTTTGTAGCCAAACGGGCCACCTTGGCATAGCTCTAAAGACTAAGAAACTAAGCTAAAAGATATAATTATATAAAACCGAAGTTCGGTTTTTAATGGGATGCTATTTTTGCGCATGTTTTTCTTTGGGATTGTATTTTTATTATTGTTGAAAAATTAAAAACGAATTTATTAAATTTATATTCTTTAAATTTAGTTCAAAGACAGTTAAGTTCCACAAATGTACGGTTAAAATATTTAGTTAGACTTTTATCATTGTAAATATAGGGTACAGATACAATCACGGATTCTCGCTGGACAAATCGTCGAGGAATTGTTGTTCAAAAACAAGCTTTTCCGGCTTACCTACCAAGTGCTATTGTTACAGGGTATATGAACTGTGATGCGAGTTGCAGACCGAAACAATGCAAATGCTGTTCTCATATATGCATATATACATACTTGCGATAAGGATCAGCCATTGGCATTATAAATTATAAGAAATATGAAATAAATAAGCTGCATCTTTTAAGAGCAGCTTCATTCGCAATGCAGCAAATAACATTAACGATCTGTGTTCTTCTCAGCTTATCCTATTGTGCTGGAGTTTCTGTCAATGGCTGGAGCTTGCGTTCGCGCTGGTGGTTGGGCGAACCTCATCCAGATCGTGGTGTAGAGAGACCCACGATATGGGAACTTCGTCAGCGTTTCTTGCTTGATTTGTTGCTGCAGGTGCACAAGCCTCTGCTCCAACAGGAGCTCACGGACCTGGGCCGTGAGCTTAACGAGAATCCCAATGACTACAAAGCGGTAAGTAGATGCGCATTTTTAACTGCTTTGAGCTTTCAATAAATTGTGCTTTATAGGGAAGCTGGCCGCTGTTGCGGGATTTTTTTGAGCGCGTCCATCAGAACCGCATATTGCGTCCGTATAGCATCTACAGCCTGTTGCAGGAGGAGCTGCCACAGCAGCTGCTAGACGTCTATCGCTTTCTAGTGCTAGCCAAAGACTGGAAGATCTTTCAAAGCAATGCCTGCTATGCACGCAGCCACTTTAATCCCGTGCTCTTTGTGCATGCGCTGCAGTTGGCGATTGGCGTACGGGAGGACACAAAGGATCTTATGATGCCGGCCATGCATGAGGTACTGCCGCAGCTATACTTCGACAAGGAGCTGATACGAGAAGCACAGTTTGTTAATTGGCAGCAGTTGGCTCCAGTTATCCCAAAGCGCAGCTGGAGAGAGACACTGGGCAGCATTGTGTATCCAAGGATATTGAGGCCGCCGCCGGTGCTCGAGCTAATGCCCGCCGATCCGATTGTCATAGAAGTGAATTCCACTGGGATGCAGCTGAGCTTGGATGTAGCATTAAATGGCTATTGGAGCAGGCTCATAAGTCGCCTGATTATTGCCACGAAAGATAAGGAAGACTTTGCACCTGCTATAATAGACGGCGATCGCATGATGCCGTTCCGTAATGCTCAAGATGAATGGACATATCGACAACAATTAGAGATTCAACGCAAGCCAGAAAACGGGCAGTTACTGATGCACAACATAAAGCAATTTGTCGCATTGCTGCAACTGGAGGAGCTGGCAACGGGCACCAGATCGATGGAGCTGGTTAAGCCCACATTGATGACAACGGGAGGTGTACCCTACAAGGCGACAGCGCTCAATGCTGAAGACGTGCGGCAATTGATAAGCCAGTCTATTGAAGAGCTGCAAGGTCGCATTGATAAGCAGCTGGAAAAAAATCAAGAAATTCAGACAATGGCAGCAGTGGGTGAAGTGATTGCAGTACAGTACTGGCCGCTATGTAGACATCTCAGTCTGGCCATCAACGGCAATCGTGTGGAGCCCAATCTACTGGGCATGACCACGTCCAACCTGAGGGATCCCATATACCGGTCGCTGCTTCTCCAAGTGGCTCAACTTATTGCGCAATATGAGCCTCCGCCGCAGGCGCCATCGCAGGACCAGCAGCTACTGCAGTTAAGCCAAATCCGAGTGGGTCACTTGGAAACCTATGAGGAGCTCATAGACACCGATCTGATTAATCTAATGGACCAGCAGCTGCTTCAGACACAGCGCAACAATCTGCAGTTGCTGCGACGACGTCTTGTGGCCCGTCATTTTCGCTTAAACCATAAAGCATTTAATATCACCTACGAGCTGTCCGTTCCTTATAAGATGCTTGCAGTGATTCGCAGTTATCTGGTGTCACCTGGCAGAGATCAGCCTCGACTGCTGCTGGACAGTTTTGTTAGTGAGTTGGTAAGTGGTGAAAATTTAGTAGAGCGTCAATTCCCCACAGCTTCGAATGCACACACGCTTAGCGAGCTCTATGAAGCCAAGGCACCGTTCGCTGGTCCCAATCCCTGTTCATTTCCTAAGCATCTTCTGCTGCCTCGTGGCACCGCCGAGGGTCTAGAACTACAACTGCTTGTCCAAGTGCTTCAATGGAATGGCACTGAGATAAGCGCTGACTGTGAATGGGCTGGCTGGGCTGCAGAGTGGACTGCTCCTATACTTGCCAGCGTACTCTCAGACGTGGTTATCTACCATCAGAACTCGCAGGACTTAAGCTAAATGATTCTTACTTGGCAAAGAGATTCATTTAATATGAATATATTTTAAATCAATAACAAACAAAATAAAGAATGATTGATTCCCCAGCTAATACTGATTTAATTGTGTGCTCAACTTATTGCATTTTGAATTTGAACAAGAAAAAACTATCGATAACAAAAATCGTCGCTATCGGAACTTTCAGTTATCGAAAGCTTGACAAAGCTATGCAACGCGGTTGTGGCAGCACTTTTAAACTGTTTTTGTGGTTATGAATTTCTCTAAATAAAAACTAATCGAGCGTAGCAGCTAATTCGGGGAATATTTGGTATAGGCTTATTGCTCGAAGGTGGTTTAGTTTGAAGGCATTAACATTTGAAAGTATAAATAGAGATTATTCAGTTTAAGACATGAGTTTGGGGTTCCCCTGAACTTAGTAATTTATTAAGCTCAAAATCATTGATAATGCTGAAAATTACTAAGAACCTCCGATAAGGCATTTTCTTATCGCGCTACTAATGTAATAAATTGAAGTGGCAATTAGCCACATAATACTGAGGTTGGTCAATGATGGGCAATAATTAGAAAAAGCTAATAGAATAGCTAATAATAGAATCTTATCAATATTTCCCTGAAAAAAACTCCTTTAAAAAAAATCAATGGATAATTTTTAAATACTGTTGAATTGATGTACTATATTTTTAATTAGGTCTAATTTATTTAAGGCTTAGTAAACGGAAGTGCTGTTCTTATACTTAGCTACGAGCGTCTCGTATTTGTCGAATTGACGCAAAGGCAAGTCGTCGTTCTTGATAATGCAATTCTTTTTTGATAGGAATAGTGTGCCAATTAGCAAACCGCCATCGGCCTTGGCACGGCAAATATAGACACGTTCATTCCAATGGGTAGTGCCCACGGCGACGGCGTCTCTCTCGTAGTAGCCATCGAAGCTGCGCACCCACTCGAAATCTACATTCGGCCGGGTAGTCAATAGCTGATAGGTCACGCCCTTATTGCTTATGGTGTCCGTATTGAAATGGGCAACGCCCGTTTCAGCCACGACTCGGGCGGGCAAAACGTTGGTGGCATAAGTAACTCGGCCGACGTACGTGTTGTAGCCATAAGGATCGAATCCTCCAAGCACAACATTGCTGGGCAATGGATACGACAGATTTCCTGCCACCCACACGTGTTCAGCATCTAAGGTATAGAGGATTAGGTTCTGAGGTTCATTCACCTGAGAGCAATGTAAGTTCTTACCATTTGTGGAAGGAACGCCGAAAACCACGGCAATAAGACCAACAACTAGCAAGCAGGCAACCTTGTACATCTTGTAGTTCTTCGAGACAACTATTGAAAATCGCAAACATCGGTAGCTGCTTTTATACTAAAGACTTATCTATTTTCGTTATCGCGTGTGCCATAAGTTTATGATTAAAACTGGGACTTACACCGATTATTAATTTATAACCTGCTGCAGTTGGAAACAACTAACAATTCATGCATTTTTTAAAATTTCAACTTAAAATTATCAAGAGTATCGATACAAAAGATATCAAAGTGGCCTGCTTGTGAGTTGCAAGCGCCATCTATTGTTCGCTTACAAAAATAAAGCAGCGCCATCTTCTTTTTATAAAGCTAAGGCACACATTTAAACATTTCTTCATTAGAGTTTGAAGCCAAATGACTAATTTTTTAATGACTATCGTTAAGTGTCGAACGTGGCTTTGATTATATATGCATAGTTTATCAGAAATCAAAAAAACCCTTTGTTAATGTTGTGTGTGGAATGGTCTCATCGAGCAATAAAAACTATTCTATTCTGCACAAATTCATGCAAAATGCTTGCTAATTCAGTAAATGCTCGAACATCTAATGAGTGGGGAGCTTCTAATGATACAAATAAGGGGCTGAATTTTAATTTGACGCTAAAAGGACATCAATCTAAATAAGTTTCATGAGTTTTCACTAGTGTTTTTGTCTACCACTTTATGCACCTCTAATTTCTTTAGAATATTACGCTACTTGTTTTCTCTTTCTCTCCTTCAAGTGGAAATCAAATAAAATGACTGGCAAATAGGCAAACGGAGCAGTCCCCAAAGGAAAACTTGAAAACGAAACGGTTTATTATGCTTATGCGAATGTGATGACAACAAAAAGGCATAATAGTAAAATTAAATGTGTCTATTATGCCAGCAATACAATGCACACATAAAACCGCACACACACACACACACATACACCCTCACACAAACCACACACACACAGGCTCTGCAATCGTATTGCCCATAGAAACATTTGGCAGACAAGAAACGTTTAAGGAAGGATGTGTTGCTTAGGACAGACGGCAGGGGTGGGCAGCGGCAGGCGGGGGGGTGGGTTGGCTGTGGTGCGATCCACACGCATAAAAACAAATGCACAATACAACAAAAACAACAACTAGAACAGTATTGAAACATGGAAGCTCAGTTCTTGGCAGAAAGAAAAGCGAAATCAACTTGAAGAGGCCTTCATCGAGAAGGGTACCGTAGTACATCGTAGTACATCGCAGATGGGCTCGGGCGGAATGGGCATTTGGCCCGGGCGTGTCTGCTGCTAGATAAGCGCAATAATATGCACGTATTTTACGGCAGTTCTCCCGCACCTCAACCACACTTTGTCGCGCAAATTTTCTAAGAATGCGCAAATTTAAAAGCGAATTGTTTTCAGTTTTGTTTGCCGTCGTCGCTTTGCCTAATTGACTTTGCGTGCCACATGCCGAATCCTCAGCCCCCGTCCTGTCGCCACCTCCTTCCACCTACTCAGACGCCACCGGTCCAAAACTTGACAAGAATAGACGACAATCAGCGTTCATTTTTCGCCTTTTTTGTATGCGTCTAATTTGTGTGCGGTTTATGAAAAGAATATACCAGCTCCCGCTCCCGCTCCAGTTCCAGTTTCAGCTCGCAATGAACAAATGTTGCCCTTGCCGCGGCGCCAAGAATCAAAATGCGAAAAGTTGTTGCTCATTTTCTGGCTTATTAATTTCTGATTGTAACTAAGGTGACAGCTTAGGGTTTTTCGGCTCCAGCAGATACTTTATGGACAAATCATAAGACCAGCTGTATTTATACATATTAATATTAAATACTAGGTTAGTACGTGGCGTGTTTAGCTAAATCTTAAGACTTAATATGTGTAGGCATATAGAAAGATTCCGATATAATTAGTCTATAGTCCTGCTTGCGCTACAAAAGTGACCAGAAATGTTAAACGTAAGCCTAGTGCTGGCATCCAGATGGGCAATAAGGGAAACCAAGGCTCTAAAGTGCCCATTGGCATTGGACCCAACATCGTAGCTGCTATTCAGCATCTCTTGTGGCATTCCTGGGTATTGTATTTCATTTCCGTTTTCATTATTATTTGTGGCTGGCCCCGGCTGCCCGTTGTCGACAAACTGTGGATGTCCTTTTGGTCCTTTGGTGCGGCTGTCGCTCAACTCGCTCTGTTGTCTCTGCCGTTTGGCATTTGCTTCTTTTTTTATCGCCTTCGTCTTCGTCTTCGTCGGCGTCGGCGTCGTCCTCGTCCTCGTCGTCAAGAACAACGCCAACGACGCTGCCAACTTCCTGCTATCGTGCTAATTTCCGTTGCTTTATCTTGACACAATGGTGCGCATTAAAAGCGTGATGGGGAACTGCTCGGCAAACTTCATAACTAAGGGCGGTGCCGTGGGTTGCTAGACTAGGAGGAAAGGGGTGGGTGGGAGGGTGTTGGCTCCAATGCAACCGCTGACCGCTGCGCTTTTATTTCCGCCCCACATTTTGTCGCCATATTAGACGCCATTTTTGTTTTCGCATTGTCAACACATTGTCATTGGATGGCAAGCAACTAAATGCTATGACTGCTGGTGCGGGGTGGCTTGGGGAGGGGGGGGGGGGGGGGGGGGGGGCTCTGGGGTTGCTCTCGCATTCCCATTTTCCTGCTGGCATTTGCATGCGGTTTTTCTCTTTCAAAAATATTGATAAATGCCGCCATTAAACGCGATTAACCATTTGAATTATGTGGCAAAGCCAAATTTTATTGCCAACACAATTCTATGGCCAAACAAATGGCATCATTATTAAAATATATGTACCTATATTGAGTATGTGTGTGTGAGTGCGTCTGTGATAATGCAAAACGAACATAATTGGGGCGGGAATGGACTCAAAGTGGGAGCTGTTCATATTTAAAAAATCCATGCTCACAATTTGCGCCGCTTGAATTTCAATGCAACCGCGAAAATGATTGGCAATTGTTTGTGCTGGTCCAGCCAGAGTCAGAGCCAGAGCCAGCAACAAAAACAAGAACAAAAACAGCAACAAAAGCCTCAGAGACTAATGCAATTTTAGTCTAAACAGTCGCCAACAATTTGAATGAATTGCATCAATTGCCGGCCCATTGTGCTCTTCCAAAAAAATGTCCGCCCTTGTGTTCATCTATTGAGTGGGCGTGCCTGGTTGCACGTTGCCCTGCTGCATTGTTGTTCCCCGTGTGTGTGTGCGAGTGTGTGCGTGTGTGTGTGTTTATTCTTTCTTGTGTGCAGTGCACTCGCGGGGGTAATAAAATAATTGCAGCGCACGTGTCAAAAATATTCAAAAGGATTAAGTAGCGGTTCGTTCGGGTGCTCGGGCACTCGGGGTGGCTGTAAATCCGCCAGTTTCCTTTGGCGTACGCATTGTCCAACTGATTGCATAAATTGTTATGGAATGCCATGGACGAGTACTCATAGAAAAGGCTGTGAATGACAATTTCACATGGTCCTTTTTTATTTTTGGGCGCAAGGGAAACTGATTCGGGTGTTGAGGGATTCTTGTCAGTGCCTTCGCTTTTTATGCATCATTGTACTCTGTAAATTGTAGAAGGCATAGTAGACTTTAAAAGGCATTTTAGTCGAACTTCGGTTTAAATCTATATTGACTATCCTGACTATCAGGCCATGAAAAATGATGCTCCTGCAGTTGGGTTCGGTTTGTGTAGCTTGCTTTGCAGAAATATATTTTGAAAATTTGAAAACAGCTTTTTATTCACATCATTTTAATATTCCATTTTTATGATTGTGTGTGCTCATAAGAGATCCGAACAGTTAAAAACTTAATTTTTAATTTAAATTCCTCTTTTTTATTAAAAGTTCTTTAATCTTTGCAATTGCTTAAAATATGTTTCCTAAACCATGAAAACAAAATAATTTGTATTTATTATTTAATAAGTGAAACATTTCTTATAGTGTATACAGACTTTGGCTTTTTGTACACTCGGATATTTTCTTGTTATGATTCGTTTTTTTCTTGGCTCTGGTAGGAATTTATTTTGATTTGCAACAAATTTACTGCGGCATTGTATATCTTGTATGTGTGTGCGTGTGTCTGTGTGTGTTTTGGTGTATGCTTAACGTTTTATTGCTTTTCGCACTCGCCACTCGCCACTTGCCACTTGAGGGTTTGCCGGGAGGGTTGTCCTTTGCGACTGGGAACTGGGAACTGGGCGCTTTGTTTACTTTGTTTGTGGTGTGAATAGCAAATAAGCCGCGACAAATGCGATTCTATCCCATAGTTCGATGGACTGGTTTCTATGAAGTGTGTGGCCTAGCTGAAAGCACATTTATTCTAATTACAATGCATTCAGCAAGCGCAGCAAAATAATTTAAAACATTTGCCGCCTCATTAGTTGACAAAATGTTGGAAAAGTCAAATTGGAGTAAAATACTCGTTAAATGGGAAATGCAAAATGCATTCGCTGTGTAATCTCTGTGGCCACAAAATCAATTTGCGTTACAAAATTTATATCAGCCAAAGCTGCCTTCCCACAACATATTGGAAAATTAAATGCAATTGCTTTGGCTGTCGTGTCTGTGGCTGCAGAAATTGATTGATTTTGCTGTGACAGCAACTGTAATTGAAAATATTTGTTAACTATTAGTTTAGTGATACATTCCCGTTGCCAGTAGTAAGTAGTTTGGGCGACCCGCCTTACCTGCGTCAGGCATCCCTTCCTGTGCACATTTCCGTAATTCCCTTCAGCTGCTTACGGTGGGCGGGCTGCCTTGCTTTTAATCCCACTTCAAGCGTTGCCTTAAGAGGTTCCTCTTTCTTTCTTATCTAGCGATGCGCCAAAGCGTGTCAGCTGTGCTCCTGGCCGGGGAGACCTGGACAAGGGCTGCTTGCGGTTCCATCTTTACAATAGCAGAAAAGCCTTTTGACAATGCGCCACACAGATTTCTATGTACTTTCCACAACTCCGATTACCCTGTAATCAAAAAGACGCGAAACGGCTGTAACCGGCGTGTAGGATGTAAGGAACTCCCTAAGAAGCATACAGAGGCAGTCCGGGTATGTTTGCTTAAAGAGTCTTTTTACTCTACAAATTTTATTAAAGTGAAAATGCATTCAGTGCAGGGTACTTTGTAGTCGAGCAATTGCATTCAGTCTCATGTTTTTTAGACATTTACTTATTTTTTTTAATTCGCTGCAAATTGAATAGACGACAGTGACGATTGCCATATAGCATTATCACCTACACACCTAAAATTTTGAATAGCTTGTAAGCAATTGGTTCGATTCCTAGTCCCCCACTTCGGGCCACATCCCGCCCACATCCCGCCCAGCGCCTCACCCCATTAGCCTTTGTATTTCGGCTGCGTCGCGTATATCACATTTCCGTTTGTTAGCATTTTTCTACATTGTATATTCACACACTCACTCGCACGAGTGTGTATTCATGTACGAATATGAATGGCAAGAAGTTTTCTGCTCAACTTGATAGCCCCAAACACAAACCCAACCTGAACCCCAACCACGCGCAGCTCAAGCCCTTCCCATTACAACAGTGCATGCAAAAATTCCTATTGTACATTTTGACTGGGTATTAGGTGGGAAAGGGGCGACAAGGGTGTATCTTCTTTTTTTCTTTTGGGTGGCATTGCGTTGATTTGAAGGCAACTCACGCCTCCTTAGTTCAATATTTTCCACACGTCTACACAAAAGGTAGAAACTAAACTTTCTTCATTGATTTCTTCACGGAGGCAATGCACTAATGTCGCTTTTATTACGATTTTTCGATTTTTGATGGGCTACTTAGTTTTCTAGGGCTTAATCAAGCTCATTTGCAAGTGCCAGGGTTGCCAACCCGAGAAAATGTTCGCAGTTTAAATCAATTTCCTGCCTTTCGCTACTGGTTCAAACCTTTGTTTGTCATATTTTCAAAACTATATAAACACAACTAGTTTTTGTTAATTTTAAATTGCCCGCTGTACTGAAAATATTGTAAGTCATACTTATTTTCACATACACGATGCGGGCTAAATTTGACCTATACCCAAAACGTGGCATTTACCAAATGTGGTTAATGCAATAATTGGGCCCAAAGTTATTTATACTTTGCGGGCTGGGTCGCCGTGAATTTGTTTTAACTTTTAAATCAAAACTTAAATTTAAGCTTCAATTCATAGTATAGAGAAAACTCCATTTTGAACCGGTTCGACTCAAATATGTTTGGCAGCCCTGGCAAGTTTTAATATAGAATATAACTATTTCCTATCATTTTTCTTGGATCTCCTATTCAAAATCTGTTTTCGAATCGAAAATAATTAAAATATGTTTTTTTAATTGTAAACATTCAAAGAGCTTTGGCGCTTTTGGCCAATTAATTTTCATAGCTATTCATGAAATTATTTTGCCTCCCTTCACCTTTTTGCGAAAATTGTTTCAACTGAACTGCGAAATTGTTTGCCAACTAAATGTTAAAATAGAAAAGAAACACACTCGACACAGATAAGAACGCCAACTTGTTTGCTTAATAAATAAACTTTATATTCATAACTGAAAAACTTTTGCGCTGTCGGACTCTAAGGAGTGCGGCATGCAGCATGTGGCAGCGAAACAAATGTGGGCGCTAATTTGCGTGGCAAAAACTTTTCGTTTGGCGCCCAGAAATATTTGCCATGGCATTTGCCAGTTGGATGCGCACTGCAGCATACGGAGGCGCCACAAACTGCGCGCGACGCCATTTCCGGCCTTTCTGAGTTAGCTGAGTGCAAGCCGCACAACATAAATTATGCGAGCGCTTTCCGCATCAGCTGCTCCACGCTATCTGCGTCGCGCGGCCGCTAATCACAAAAGTTTTCGGGCTTGCGTTTCGCTACCTTCAATTGCCACTCGAGGAAAGTTTGGCGTGCTGCAGCACTGGGAGCCAAAAGGGTTAAGCAGAGTTAGCGAAAGTCTCTCAGAACTCAAAGTTTTTGCAGCACTGATTAACGAGACATAATTATTTTTGCATTAAGCGGCAGCTAATAGGCCGTGTAATACCAAAGTTTTTTGCCCCTAAATCAGCTCATCAGACCATCGAAAAAAGGAGAGAGAAAAAAAGGAGACACTCGAAGATAATGAAAGTGCATTCAGGTGGCAAAAGTCAGAGACAGGTCGAGTGCCAACATTTTTCCATTATCCGATGTGCCACATTCTTTGCCAGCACAAAAACCAATTTAAATAATTCAAATACGATCATATAATACTCTATAGTATACTTATAGGACTCTACGGTCAGTCGGAAATATGTTAAATTAATTTTATATTAACTGCCTTTACATGCTGATATTTTAAAAACTTTGATAAGCCTTAGCCAAAGTATGTCAGTTGTCGCCTATTCTTCACATTCACGGAAAGGGTATCAATATTCCAGGATTGTGATGGGAGGAGGCATTCTGGAAAAATGCAACATTTGACTGCCTGCAGCGAAATGTCTGCTGTTCTATGGTTGGCCAACGCAGCCAGTGTCTGCCTTGATGGGAAAACTGTTCTGGAGCTGAGGGTTAAATCCGAGGCTGAAATCGTTTCGAGCTCTCTGAGCCAGTGACAGCGAGCCCGACAGCTTCACAACGGAAAGTGTGATTATATTTTCATTTTCAATTTTTTACGGCCAATTAATTTGGCAATTGACGCTTCGCTGGGCGTCTGCGACAGCACAGATATACGTGTATATGTATTTACATAGCTGTGGGAGGGAGATTGTTGCAAATTGAGTTGTGTGGCAAGAATAAGAAAAGTCTATTATAGTGTCGGGAAAAGCTGCCTGCCAGCTATTTTGCCGTTGCATTGTCTGCCTCGAACATAATATGAAACTGCTTTTGTGGGCGGCTTTTGTTGGGGTGCCCTAATCCCTGTCATCCTTCCCAGGACTATCATGCAATTTGCATCAAATCGGTTTTTCGAAATTAGAAAATTCAGTCAGGTGCAAATTTGCATAGCGAATGGAAGCTGGCATTCATTTGGTTATCGATCATTAACTTAGGCTATCGATAAGTAAAAAGTTCCGTCATCGATCACAAATGATTTTTCGCCCGTGTGACTGTATTGTTAGAAATTCAACAAGTTTTTTTGTTCAATGCACTTATGCATCACTTGCATAGCTTTATTTAGGGATTACAGAAAATATGAAATTTAACTATTACATTTCGGATATATCAGAATGCGCATGATTTGGGGTCAATCGATCGGTCAGTCGGTCGGGTAAAGGGTTAATATGCGGTCTCGTCTTCAGTTCTCGTGAATGATCATAACGTCCTCCAGTTGTACGTTGGGCAGTTGCAACAGCTCCTGCTCATTGTTAATGCGTCGGTCGAGCGGGAAACCCAGCGGACGGCTGTCCATTATGGAAGCCATGCTCATGCCCATAACGCCATCAATGCGCTCCATTCGCATCAGTTGCTCTCGGCCCAGGCGCTCCATGGGCGAGACAATCACAAGCAGCTGCATGGGTAGGCCCTCGGGACGACCGCGTGGCAGCAGCAAGCGCTGAGGAAAGCGTCCATTCTCGCCAACCAGGTCGTTCACCATCATCGCATCCTGCTGGCCACGCAGTGTGGTCATCACACGACGATAAATCTCGCTGTAGGGCGTGGCATCGCGGGTAGTCCAGGCAATGTTCGTGGAGAGATATTGAATGCGATTGCGGCCCGACTGTAGTTGAGTGTTGATTGCATCCAGAAGCACAAAGTCTGAGCGGCGCTGCTCCAAGTTCACTTCACGGCCCGTGGCATCCTGACGTGGTCCCAGAAAGAGACGCACGATGACATCCTGTGGGCGCTCTGAGCTCATGTCCATGTCAATGGTAAAGGGCTTGTTGTTCAGGCGGCGCTGGCGCACCATCATTTGCATTTGTTGCGGCTGCTCCAGCAGGCTGCTCACGTCCATGTCGCTGTCTTCGATGCGGGTGCGCAGTTTGCCGACGCGCACAGCGTTAATGGTCACATCCCGCATGTCCAGCTGCTCGCGCCTATAGACGCCGAGCTGCTGCTCGCGAAGATCATCCACAATGCTTATGATTCTGCGGAGGGTGTGCTGCAACAGGCGGTCACCCATGCTGACTCCCAGCCCGGAACGATCCAGCTGAACGTTGGCATCTTGGAGCAGCTCACGCAGGATGCGCAAAATACCAATATTACCCAGGCGTCCCATTAGGACATCACCAATCAGACCCTCAATGCGAAGCTGCTCATCAATCTGCTCCACTCCAGATCCTGTCACACGGTTAACGCCGATGTTGCCATTGCTCATCTCGCGGACCACATGACCAATCACCTGCTGCAAACGGCCCTCGATGGCATTGATTTGCTCAATCAGCACCCGGTTGCGACGTGAGTCTAAGCGCATCTCGTTCAGGCGCACTGCATAACGTTGAGTCTGATCTTGGTTAAGCATGATCAAACGGGAATTGTCGATTAGCTTCATCTCGTCATTGCCTAGTCGTCCAGCAATGCGCTCCTGGTTCAAGCGTGCCAACAGCTGGCGAAAAGTGTGCAATATCATTTCACTGCGACGGGTCGTTTGCTCCACCATGGGGTTGACCAAGCTGCGTCGGTAGCGGTGTCCCTGCTCCACAGTTGTGTGCTCTTCGTTCTGTTGTTTTTCCTGCTCCTTGCGCTGGCGATTGCGACGCAGCATCTCGATGATCTCATCATCGCTGAGATGAACTAGACGATTGTCGCGGCGGATCAGCTGCATAATATCCTCAACCTTCATGGTGTCTTCGCCGTCCACGCGGCGACCCTCTCCAATAGGACTAATGCGACGAGGAGTCATGTTCTCCATGGGCTGACCAAGACGTCTTCTATTAATATGCACCAATCGCTCATCATCGCGACGTATGGTTTGCAGGTTGTCGGTACCACGGTGCCAGTCTTCGTCCCGGCTGAAATCGCGCAGACTATTGCTGATCTGATCCTGTTCCAGTTGAACCTGGCTTAAACGGCGTCCCTCGCTCAGTCGGTCGTCACGTACTACGCCCATAAAGCGTTCCTTCTCTGTTTGCTCCTTGCGCTGGCGATTGCGACGTACCATCTCGACGAGCTCTTCATCACTAAGCTGACGCAGACGATTATCCTTGCGTATCAGCTGCACAATGTCCTCATCCTTCATGGTATCCATGTCGCCTACGCGACGACCCTCTCCAATTGGATTAATACGACGCGGAGTCATGATATCCATAGGTTGACCCAAGCGACGTCTGTTGATGTGCACCAGGCGCTCGTCATTACGTGAAACGGTTTGCAGGTTCTCGTTACCACGGTTCAAGTCTTCGTCCTGGCTGAGATCACTTTGACTATTCCAGATCTTACCATGTTGTGTTTGTTCTTTGCGTTGGCGATTACGACCCAGCATCTCGACGAGCTCTTCATCACTAAGCTGACGCAGACGATTATCCTTGCGGATCAGCTGCACAATGTCATCATCCTTTATGATGTCCATGTCACCCACGCGACGACCCTCTCCAATTGGATTAATACGACGCGGAGTCATGTTATCAATGGGTTGACCCAAGCGACGTCTGTTGATGTGCACCAGGCGCTCGTCATTACGTGAAACGGTTTGCAGGTTCTCGTTACCACGGTTCAAGTCTTCGTCCTGGCTGAGATCACTTTGACTATTCCAGATCTTACCATGTTGTGTTTGTTCTTTGCGTTGGCGATTACGACCCAGCATCTCGACGAGCTCTTCATCACTAAGCTGACGCAGACGATTATCCTTGCGAATCAGCTGCACAATGTCATCATCCTTTATGATGTCCATGTCACCCACGCGACGACCTTCTCCAATTGGATTAATACGACGCGGTGTCATGTTATCCATGGGTTGACCCAGTCGACGTCTGTTGATGTGCACCAGGCGTTCGTCATCACGTTCAACGGTTGGCAGGTTGTCGGTAAGCTGTTGTTCGCTATCCTCCTTGAGGATTCCGCGCATGCCATGTTCTTGGCCCACTCGATCTTCCCGGATGCCACCCAACATTCGTCTAATACCCTGTCCTATGCCACGCAGCAGAGGCACACGGCTGCCAGGCAGTTGACTTCCGAACGGAACCTCTTCATCGTCCTCATCGTCACGGACCATAACACGCTCACGCTGGATCTCGCTCTCGTTGTCATCTTCGTTCTGCTGTTGCTGCATACGGCGACGGTTGACACCCAGCACACGATCGTTGTTGATGTCGGAGTTACCTTGACGACGCTGCTCCACCTCCATCTGCCTTACCATGTCGTTATCATTTTCCATGTCGAGCATCTGACGGGCATTCGTGGTGTCCTCAAGCAGGGCCAGCTCTTGGATTAGATTCTGCATGAAGTTGCGCAAGCCAATATCCTCAGTCAGTAGCGAAATGTCCTGGTCCCCTTGCAAGGTTTGAATGGGCAACACTACACGATTCTGAATCTGACGTTGCAGCATCTCTTGCCTTCTCAGCGCCATTTGCATGTGCAGATCCCGCCAAGGCATAACCATCCGCATCACAGGATTCACCTGACGCATACGTTGGCCTAGGCCTACCAGATCCATTAGAGAGGGTCGTGGGCTACCCTCCACCTCGGATTGCATACGCTGAACTTGCTCAATCGTCTGCTGGTCGAGATAAAGTTCGGGCAATATCTCCTGAACGGCGGGCATGATCAAGATTTGGGTGTCCTCGCGATCGCGGATGGCCAAAGTTAGGGCATTGATCAACAGCACGGGATTGATGTTCCGCCTCAGATAGATGACATTGCGCTGCAGTGTCTCAAAATCGAGGGCGCGCACCAGCAGGCGATAGATGCCACGCAGCTGCTGCACATGCTCCACATTACGTATGCTATAGATCTGGTGCTCATCCAGCAGCCGGCGCTGACGATCCAAATCAATGACGCGCTGCATCTCTCCATCAATGCCACCACGATAGCGCTGTGGTTCCACAATCAGGCCCCGGTCCAGCTGTATAAGATCATCCTGCTGCAATGGCTGTTGAACACGCTGCACAATGTCCAGAAGAAACTTTTGGCGCTGCAAGTCCTGCCTAGACATGCGCTCTATGCGCTGATCAACTGCAAAACAAGGTGAGATCACATGGATTTTAGCGCTTTATCCCAGCTGGGAAACTTACCAGTGCCAATGTCACCCTGCCAGTCACGTTGCAGGATGCGTCCAGCGGATACTGAGCCAAGCACACAGGCTACCAGCACGAGAAGTTTGTTCATCTTGTTAGTAGCTCCTTCCTTACAAACCAGAAGGCGACTGCATTTTTGACTTCACTCAGAGCCGCATTTATACCCATTCTTATCGCCTGGCCTACGTAGGCCTACGTAAATATTTTCAGCATTCGCTCTGAACTGGCAACAAAATGTTTATCTGCTCAATCCCAAAGTACATTATGCAATTACTTATAGACTGGTCAGTCAGCTGAGTCGAAATTGCGGCCAGAGGTCAACAGATTGCACACTGGCTGCATTCGGTGGGTTGATTGGTTGCTGCTGCAGATAGCGGTCATTTTAAGACGCTGCTTAATTAGGCCATTGCCCTGGGATCCATAGCTTTTGTTTGCTGCCTTTGTTCATGCATCAATAACCAGAATTTTGCTGCCATGCAGGCTGTAAGTTATCTGCACAAGTTTCCATTGACCGGGCACTCAGTATCGATTATATGTTTAAGCACCTGACGAGGTGTCATATATTTATATATATTCACTTACTGGTGAAGTTTCAAATTATTCCGTTACTTATTTACGTTTTAAATTTAACGATCTGTTTGCCTTTCAAAAGTGGAGTGCGATAAACTGTCTAGCAATATATCGATATGCGTAAATATGAGAATTATTGCCAATAAATTTAACGATCTGGTTGCCTTTCAATAGTGAAGTGCGATAATCTGCCTAGTAAGTAATATATCGATATATGATATACGACACTTATTGCCAATCAGATCTCTTAAGAGCACTGTTGCCAACTATCTTATTGTTTTCGTTCGTGTTGTAGATATTTGGATTTTTAACTAAACAAAAAGGGATACAAAAACGGTGCGCGTTACATAAAAAATAGAATCTAAAAGTGTGTGCATCATTGCGATCAAGTTTTAGTACACGGCAGAATACGTCACGGTGTAGCGTGTAGTTTGTGAGCAGCAGAAAACGGGTAGGTCTGGGCTCGTGGCCATTGTTATGATTGGGGACAACCAAGTGATTGGCGATTGTGAAAGGATTCTGGCAACGCTGAGGGGCGCTTGCAATTTTTCTATTCACATTTAAATTGGCAATTCGCTTGGCCGTGGCTTTTGTGTGCTGCCAGTCATTTTTTTTTCTGCTCCTTTGGATGCGCTGCGTTGCGACAATTTGCAACGTGCCTGGCATGCAACGGAAGTCAACGCGCTACGTGGGTGCCACATTGCCAGGGCTAGGGCTAAACTGTGGCCATTGTTGGCGCTGCTGTTGCCGCTGCTTTTGCTGCCTTTTCTAATGTAATTGCAATTGTTTGCCGGCCTGGCAAATGGTCAGCAACTTTGATTTTGCCTTTTGCTGCTGCACTTTTTCAACTCTTTGCAACAAAATGATGAAGGCTCAGCATTTTTATGCATGCCAAGCGCATTTGTGCGCCGTTAATTGCTTCTTTATGTCCAGCTGCTGCTGCCGTTGCCTCTGCTGCTGCTCCAGCTGCATGTTCAGCAATTATGCAGCGACAATTTTGCATTAATTGCTCCTTTGTGCACGGCCGCCCAGCCGCCCAGCTGCCCGCTGCCCACTGCCCACTGCCTGCTGACTGCGTGGGCGGCATTGCCACTTTTTTCGCGCGCCTACAGGAAAAAAGGACCTAAAAAAAGGGATCCGGGCATTGTTCGCGAATGCATTTGCTGCTCTCTGAATGCCGCTGTCCAGTGCTCAGTTTAATTGCTGACTGCCTCATTTGCAGTAGCCACGGGCCAGGCATAAGTTTTATATAGAGTAATCCCGTCCATGGGCAATTTCATTAATTCAGTATGCCAGACAATGAATCTGGCATACAGTTTTAACTTTTTATTGAAAAACAACATTGGGAAAACACAATTAAATGGAACATGTTGTTTATTCTGCTTGGGCATTTTGCTGACCATACTTATTATATTCTTTATTATTAGCAGCTAAGTTTATTTCATATATCTCAAAGCTGTTAAGAGCTAGATACACTAAATATGGAATGTAGGCTCTTATATTTGGTAAATATCGAACATGAAGTGGCGACTCGCACAATTTTTGACAGGTCAGCTTAACTCTGGTCCAAAGAACTTCCCAGTCGGGCACTCCCTACGAGAGTATATTTGCTTGTTTGTCTTGTCTGTGTTCATCTGCAATACGAAGACCAAATTATGAAAATGTATATATTCATTAAGATTATCGATATTTATAAGACTTTATATTCCATGATTCTACTTTAAGCTCCACGCTCCTTGGCAACCCAGAAGCCATATGATAAGCTGTACATATCCTTCACACTGAAGTGGGAATGTCAAGGCATCAGTATCTTTGCCTGACTTCATCCTTGTCGGCCTGCTGCCAAGCAAATGAAGTATAAGCCGGTCGCAGGGGGCGGTGGTTGGTTTCGTTCCGCATTCTGCGTCTCGCCCTGACTTAAATGCGATTTAATGCCTTTTTTGTTTGTCTTCCATGCGTCGGATATCCGTTGACGCAGTGGGCGTGATAAACCGCAGTTGCGGAGCAGGAGCAGCAGCCGTGTCAGACGTCTTTATCCTCGCTCCCATCCCGTTGCGCGTTCCTCGACCGTGCCGCTAATTTGCTTGGCGTTTTTTATGTCTCATCTTCGCCTTGGCGTCTTAATCTTATATCCTTTTTTTTGGCTGGCTTGGCACTTAAAAAATGTAGTCTTTTGTTGGACCGATAAAACTGCTTACAAATGCTTAAAAAATTAAAATTTATTACACGCGATTATGGGCCACACAGGCAGCTGGAAAGAAAAACGCTTACAAGTCAAGTCCCTACCGCTTTTCAAAAGTCAGAGAGATGCAAATGGAGTGCCATCTTTTTCGGTTCACCATATTTCCGGGCAATGGACATTGCCCAATTGATTCATGACCCCACAATATCCTCTGCGTAATGGCCAATGGTCTAGGCTACCTTAAAGAGCCAGCTTCAGCAAAATAATAAGAGGGCGCACAAAAAATAAATATAAATATACTACTTCATAGTAATAATGAAGCGCGCAGGGCAAAAGAAAAGTGCCACACACCAACGCATGGCAAAAAGAAAATATTTCTTTTTATCGAAACGGATGTGAGTGTGCCAGGAATGAAATAGCAGCAAAAAGAAAAAATAAGGAGCTGGGCATGGAAGAAGGTTAAGAAGCAACCAGGCGACGTCGTTCCAAATAAATAAAACAAAAATTTGTACTCTAGTGTGGGGGGCGGGTAGAATTCTGGGCTACTAAATTTCATTGCCACTTTTGTCACCTCTTCATCCACGCCCTCCTGACCTCTGCCCACACCCCACACCCCACACAACCGCACACAGAGCAAACCAAACAACTTTCATTTCACACGTTTCTCGTTTGTTCCACTCGCAGTTTTTGTTTGTCTTGAAACAAGTGACTTGAGAGAACCAGAACGAAATTGAAAGAGCTCTTAAAGTGTGAGTGTGGTGTGTGTGCGTGTGTGTGTGTGCCTGGTATTGGGGTGAGCGCACGTGTCCTGCGCGTGCCTGCTAGTTTTGATAGCTATTGACTCCTGCCAAGTCCTGTAAGTAGTTGACCCGTTAAATTTTGATAATTGATTTGCCATTGTTTTCTCCTAAACTGGTTGAGAATTCGTAAACAGCTTATATGAATACACACAGTAGTTACTTAGTGTTATTTTCAACTCCTGAAAAAGTTTATATCTGAAGAGAAAATGTTGCATACATCTAGGCTTAACTTAACCAGCTGTTAACTAATTATTTTCTTGGGGCATAGCTAAGGCTCTATCACTTAATTACCAGATCTTTGGACCGTTTGACAAGCCAGTTCCCCTCTGGTTTTCCGCATTGTGCGAGCTGGGGGGGCTTATTGTCAACGTGCGCCTGGTGGGCGGCCTGACAACTTCATTGGGCAAATATTTTTGTAGCATTTCGTAGTGTTTCGCACAAGTGATTTGCACTGCGACTGTGGCTCGACTCTGGCCTTTGGGTGAGGTCAAATACAAACAACGGGGCGCTGTCTTTATTGCTGGTTTTGCTGGCTCTCGGACACTATAAAAACGACCTTGCGGCAACAAAAGGCAGCCAGACGTGAGCTCTCATTCGCTTTCGCTCTGTCCTTCTGTGTGTTTGTGTATGTCTGTGTGTGTGTGTGACTGTGCAGACAATCAGCGCACGACTTTTGCCTGCCGGGTTGGAGCTGTCAGTATGAGGCTGGGGGTTGCATTGGTTGGCTGGTTGGGTGAGGGGGAGGGTGGAAAGGGGACTCTTTGGACAGACGTCGCGCGTTCGCTTTCTTATCAGCACTTTGGCTGCGATGCAGCGTGGCATTTGTGTGAGTTTTATGTGCGGCTTTTGAGCTGGTTATGATGCCATCGCAATTGCTACAGCGCACATCCCACCCCGTTGGCGGCTTCTGCTGGCTGCTTCTTTGTTTTGGTCGTCAGCTGAAAAGGTGTCAATTGTTTTCTATTTTTTTTTTGTCATCGCGCCACGCCTCATCGCAACTCACAGTCGGTTGCATAAACAAGTGGGCGTAGTGAATCCCATTAAGCGTTAAGAGTTGAGCTCTGAGCGCTGAGCGCTGATCAACCCCCCTGAATGGTAGACAACCCCCCGAGCGGCCGGCAATTTAAACTAATAATCAACGCATCAGCAAACATTGTCGTTATTATTCACGCGCCTGTGGCGCCCCCTGGCGGTTGACTGCTGACAGATTGCCAGACTGGTTGGGTGATTATGCTTGTGTGTGTGTGTGTATCTGTGTGTGGGACTTACAAGTGTATTCATCAATCAGCGGGGCGTGTGCTATTTAAAAATCGTTTATTCGTTTACAGTTTGAATTTTGCATTCATTTTGTATCACATTAAAATACAGATTTTTATATTACACAATATCGGACTGTTTGGATTTGCCTCAACAATATATATTAAATATATATATATATATATATATGTGAGTTATAAAGCACTAAAAAATTTAAGGAAACAAGGCTCTGTGTTTAAACTATTGATTTTGTTTGTGGCCACAATCAATATAAACTGCGAACTTTAATTTTTAGATTAGTTAAATTAGCTGCTTTCCAAAAAAAAGATATAATAAGTATATCCAAAATATTCAAAATAATCAAGAATATACTCAAACTGTCAATGTGCTTTAAACTTTAACATAAACGTGTTTTAAATGGGTTTGAAATTTAAAGAACTTCCTTTGATTGCAGCTCTAACATCCGACAGATAAGTTTACCCAAAAATTAGCCCCAATAGTTGCGTCTAATCAAGAATGTAGTCATACACCAAGTTTATAGGAACAAGTTCGATTTTTTATTTATTTCCGTTGCCGCTTGAAGATCTGTTTAGTTATTTGGTGTATTTCTAATAATATTTCATTTCTATATACATAACTGAGTACCACACATAACCAAAATGAATAGTTCGAACACAGTTCGGGGGGGAAGAACAGAAACATGCAACATAAGACATAAAACATAAACTCACAAAGATTCAGCTAACACTAGGGTTCTACACTAGCATGTGGGCAGCTCGTATTGCTGCTACCAGTTTGGGGCGGGGCACAGAGGGGGCGGGGACTGTTGTCGTTACCGAGTGGCTGCTGATGCTCCAACTTTAGACCGCATGCTCCGCAGCGGCAGCGCCGTAGCGCAGCGGAGTCGGTCAAATAATGTTGGGCGGCGTTGTGGCTAAAGCTGGAACGACTGCCACGGGCGAGGACTTAGCCGATTTGACACAGCCGTAGGATGAGATGCCTGTGCCGCTGCTGCTGGGCGGGGAGGGCGGAGTTTCTGGACTGATCAGCGGCAAGTAGCGCCATGGATGATATATGCTGCCGGCGTACATGGCCTGAAGACGCGCCTGCAGATCCAGCGCCAATGTCGGATCCAGCGGATAATGCCCCAGACCCGGAAAGCCACCGGGCACGCGTGGCAGCGACAGCTCCAGCGGCGACCCAAAGCCATACTTGGCGGCCAGCGAGGTGGGTGAGTGTGAATGGGAGTGGGAGACGGCGGCGGCGGCAGCAGCAGCTGCGACGGCGCTCAGCTGCGCGTGATGATGATGCGCATGCGCATGGGCGTGGGCGGGATGTGGATGTGGGAGGTGTGGGTGATGCGGGTGATGATGCGGTAGGCCTGGCCCATGTGGCGAATGCTGCGCTTGGGCTTGCTCCTTGCCCAGTTGACCAGCGGCCGACAGACCAGAGCTGCTGCTAGATGCTCCTCCACCGCTGCCGCCGCCGCCACCTCCGCCCGGCACTGGTGACTTGTTCAGTGTCTTGGGCTTGCGGCGCGGCCGATATTTGTAATCGGGGTGCTCTTTCATGTGCAGCGCGCTGTAAATAAAGTAAATGTTGAAACATTGATCAAAGATCGGGCCACGGCATCGATATTAAAACGATTGAACGATGGCGATGATATCACAAAGTCAATCGGTTGCCCTGTTCCCTGGGCCATAAAAATGAAGCCGCACTGTTTAATCTGTTCTATTGCGTAGCTACGGGATACCCTGTAAAACATGTTCAAACAGGCTGAAAGCCGACATACCATAGCCCAACTAGGCGATGATAGAAAATAAAGAGTTAACCAAACTGAATATTTATATTATGGAAGACTAATAGAAAATATATTTCAACTATGTGAGGTTTAACAACTTTATGTACTTATATATAAGAGTGAATACTTGAATAAGCTAAAATGTTTGCTAAAATACAAACCACCTTCACATTTTTGTTGCCTTATCATGTAAAGGTTACAATTAATGAGTTATATTTGACACTCTATTTCTATCTACATCAATCTATGGTATACCCGCCCTTAACTTTGGCTGTAGGGTATACGAACTGTACCAAAACCCTTCCATAAAACCTCGCTCTCCTGCAAGACTCAGCGCTTATCTGACCATTTAGCAAGGCAGAGTTTCTAAAGTTCTGGAGTTCTTCGAGTATTCCCAGCTGCAACAATGCGCAATTGTTGACATTTGTTTGACAAACGATAAATGTTGATAAAAGGTGTGTATTATGGATTCTTGTTCTTGCTCATGTTGTTCTTGTTGTTGTTGTTGTTGTTACTTTTGTGGCTGTTGTCACTTTTGCTTTCTTTGCCTGAACTACCTTCGGCTTTGTTGCAGTTCCCATACCCAAATTGGTCAGCCCTGTTATCTGTTAAAAAATAATAAAAAATAAATGGAAAAGAAGTAATATTGAATTTTTAAAATGATATGCGAGTGTGCCGCCTTATCGACGCCTCGCACATTGGCAAATATTTGAACAGTGTTTCTTGTTTTCCAATATGATAGTTGCTTTTTTTTATAATTTACTTTATTATTTATTTTGTTGCCTTAGCCGAAAATCGAATGGCCATCAGGCTAAGCCCGAACTAGGCTCATTATTAAATGTCAGTTTAGTCATCAATAAAAGGATTAGCATAGTTAGCATAGTCAAGGTAGTTTATATGTGTTGTTGCTCAAACCGAAATGGAATGCAAAATTAAAGGCCCAACAAGCCACAAAATAGAATAGAATAAAATTCAATAGAATTATTTACCCAAGATAGGCCAATGGAATATACAACCGCCCCCAGAGCTGCAAAAGCCTACTCAATGCGGTTTTAGAGCCTCACAATAGCTGCCCATTGTCTTAGCTAATCGCTCAAATTGTGACCAGACGACAAACCCACACACGGATATACTCACATACTCACACACTCACACACCCACATGCACACACATATACTCACCGCAAACGCTTGGCCTCATCAATGAATGGACGCTTCTGTGATTCGGTGAGCAACTTCCACTCGGCACCCAAACGCTTCGATATCTCTGAATTGTGCATTTTGGGATTGTCCTGCGCCATTTTGCGTCGTTGGCCCCGGGACCATACCATGAACGCGTTCATTGGTCGTTTAATGTGGTCATGATGCGAGTTGCCATTCGAGTTGGAGTTGGAGCTGTGCTGTTGTTGCTGTTGCAGCTGCAGCTTGGGCACCGCCGGAGGCGGCGGTGGCGGCGGTGTTGTGGCCGCTTTGATTGTCCTCGGCGGTGAGAGGCTGCTGCTGTGGTGACTGTGACTGCTGCTGCCGCTGCCGCTGCTCGTGTAGCCATTGCTATTATGGTTGTGACTGTGACTGCGATGCAGCAGTGCCGAGATGCTCGTCATGGCTGCCACCTAATATTGTGTGTGTGCTGGGGTCGTCAGGTGAGTGGCCCGATCCAGGGATTCCAGTGCGGTGCACTGACCGTTTCCTCTATACGCGTGTGTGCTGCAAACGGTAATGTAGTTCAATAGATATGCTTTGTTTGTGGCACGGCATTGCACAGTTGCAGACACACGAGGCGTGTGTTTTGTGTGGGGCGCTACAATGGATTGCCCAACAAAATGTGATAACTGCGAAGGGGGGGGGGTTGATACAGAAATGAGTAATCATAGGGGAATAGTATTATGCTGAAGCCGACCACTTCAAAATATTTGCACAGTTTAGCGTATTTTATTATAGATAAAATAATTACTGGAAACTCAAAGCCAGAACTTCCTTCGCCTCAAGTTCATAGAAATTTTGATTGTATTTTTTAAAAACTAGGGGATGCGCAGAATAGCAGGCTTGTACTCAATTCTAAAATTAGCATTAGCTGGGGAAAAAGGGGAATTCTTCACAGTTCAAGTTAGATGCACCTTACCCATAACTGGTTATTATTTCTTCTTTTATACAAAGCTCTTCACACAAGTCTTGTATTTATCTATTAAACATTTTTTAGTTTAATGTAAAGACTAAAACTAACATTAATAATTTTGCATCAAGAATTGGCATTAGTTTAACGTTAAAGTATTCGGGATTTTTAAAAGGGAGACGACTTCTTTTATTTATATATGGAGTGAACGAAAGACATCATTTATATTGCTTTAGATCTTGTTCAGAATATGAATTTTAGATCTTAGATCTTGTTCAGTATATAAATCTTTGTATGTACAGTGCAGTGAATTTTACAGAGAGTCTAGGCACCTCTCCAACCTAAATATTTATATTTCATTTAATATTTTCAAAGGCAAAAAGTTCCAGTTGATCAATGAAACTATGTGCAAATAAACATGAATCAGCTAAGGTGCTTATCTTTTTTCATGATATAAATAAGTTACCTTTTGTACAGTTGCGGATCTGATGCGTAATCCCGAGAAAAGTAATCTCTAATGAGCTTAGTTTAAAGCTCACACTTCTAAATTATTTCAAGCACTCATGGGTTTTAATTGTTGTTCTTTTTGAATATCCCTTGCGTGCGATTAGATCGTGTGATTTTTAAAATATTATTAGACGTGCACTATATAATTTATATACACTTTGTTCAGTTTTAATCCCGATCTAAACGCTTTCGATAGCACTTGACAAACGCTTTTGTGCGCCACTCGAAGATTCGTTTCCACTTTATTGTTGGCTGAACTAACCCCGAGCCGTGTGCGAGCTGCCGGAGCCGGTGCGTCCGTGTCGAGTGCGCGACAATTTTGATTTGAAACACACATTCTATGGGCTAAGGGCACAATCTATGGATGGCATTCGAAAACTTGCGACAGTTGGCGGAACAAAAACGGGCAAAACGGCAAACAAAAACTGAAATCAACTCAACTCTGTGTATGTGTGCCTGTGTGTGTGTGTGCGGGGGGTAAATTTGTTATTGTAGTGGTTGCATGTCGGCTGCTCGCATTGTGCGCCACAGGAGCGAGCAAGAGCCAATTAGCGTGCGACAGAGAGCGAGCGCGCGAGAGAGAGAGCGAGTGCGCGACGGGTGTTTGTAGAGTTTGTTTTCTTCTTTTCTTTTTTCTTGTTAATTTTTGTTGTCGTAACTGTTCAGAGGACGCAGGCATCTCGACAACGCGTCGGCTAAGTGATAACATTTGCTGCTGCTCTTCGCCTTTCTCACATTTCTTACCTACTGCGATTTGTGTGCATGTGTATGTGTGTGTGTGTATGTGTGTGTTTGCATTTGCATTTGTGTTTGCTCTTCTTTTTTTTGACCAAGATAATATCGTGCACAAAAACTACAGATATGTTTATTAATTTGCTTTCCTTATTGTAAGATTTGTGTGAGATTATCTCGACCAGTTTATTCAGTTCCTTATCAAAATTTGCCGGTCGCCTTATTTGCTCCCGCAATCGATCGTCATTCCGATCGCTCTGCACGCGATTATCTTGTATAAATGCCCTGCACACAATTGTAGCTGCACTGAGATACCCTTTCGCTGTCATTGTTTGGAAGGGGAGTCTCTAGTTCAATTGCCCTCCTTGTTTGTTGTGAGCTGTACAGGAAATTCGTCATACGGTAGTGCATGGTTTTCCATATAATTGAGGCGATAAAATGTTAAATTTGTTTCAATAAGCAATTGGGGTCGAACACGCTTAATCCGCTTTAATAAATGAGCGTCTCTTGTGAAAGTGTGTTGTTCCAGGAATTATATTCTAAAGAATATAAAATAAAAAGATGTGCCCTTAACATGTTTGCGAAGTTCCCCTTGATGCACATTTTGAAAATGTTTTCCCGCCAAAAAGCACAAGTTTTCTTTCTTTAGTTCTGCGCAGGCGTCGCTCTCCAAAACGCGTGACTCGTTGTGTAGAGTTTTTGGCTGCCAGCTAATGTGTGGAGAAAGGGAGAGGGGAGCAAACGCCCCCCTCTGCCCGTGACAATAAAAATGGCAGCGCTATGAACTGCCACCCACACTCCCCACCCTCGACGCTAGAGCCTTTGCAAGGCTATGCTGCGCGCATGTCGACGCTCGCGTGGCGCTTTGGCCAATGGCATAGACAATGCTCTGGAGGAGTGGGAGCGATGCGGCTGCTTAGACGCGTTCTCAATGGTGACGGGTTTTTTATCGTTTTTGTTTTGCATGCGAGCTGAATGCATTTTATTGGCCAAGGCACAGCGCCAAGACAATGGCCAGCAGCAACTGGTGGCCACAGTTTTGTTTGACTTCTGCTTCTGCTTCTCCAACTACGACTGCTCGCTCATTCAACTATTTCTGCTGTCGCTGCTGCTGCTGCTGCTGCTGCTGCAGCTGGTGCTGCCTTCTGGCAAGTGTTATCGTGTCCTGGCACACACTATGCCAGCTGCCATTTGTTGTCGCATAATGGACATTATGGCTGCTCTATTATGCCCAGCATCAGGACAATGAGCTGAACGTCGTTGGATTGCCAACTAACAAAAATTGCGCTCCTTTTGCCAGCGACCCAGACTTGAACCGAGACCAGCACCCGGAACGGGTCTGCTGTGTGATTGCCATAATTTTGGGTATTTATGATGCGCTTTTTATGGCACTCCGCCAGTCCCTCGACTGCTCCAACTCAGCCTTCACTCATTGTCAGCTGAATTCGCATTGTTTGGCTGCATTTTAGCTGCGGATATGTATGGGCAGTCGTCCAGTAAGTCGCCCTCGCCCACACTGCCTTGCGCGTGGTTTTTTTTTTTTAAACCAAAATGGAAATGTGGCTTGCTAATCGTGATTTGTGTTTTAAATGAGCACAGAGGACAACCAAAGCGAAAACTGAGTATGAGTTGAGTGGAGACTACTGAAGTGGGTAAAGTGTGGGCGTGGAATGTCTGTGTGCGTCGAGTGGAATCTGATACCGATTTACGACTGACCGTGCAGGCCAACAGTTTTACAGGGACAGTTGCTATGCTGATGGTAGATAGGAAAATAAAGAGAGCATAAGGTATGATTTTGGAATGCTATATCTATTGTTGTAATTTAGGGTTTATTTTATTTATATTCATATTTAAATTATTTCAGGCAATGTGTGAAGTCGCATTGGTTCTGGCACAGACGTCAATTAAGCCATAAAGAAATTCTTTTATTCACAATTTGAAAGGACGCTTTCTAGCTGCATAAACTAATGCACTGTTTCGACAACTTATCGACCGGTGGTAACTTCATTTTAATATATAATTGATGTATGGTAGTACACTCTATTTTATTCGTTTTCTAATACAACCGAAATGCATTTCTAATAACTGGCAATTTTCGAATATAGCTATGAACGATAGCAAAAAATCATGAAAACTACTATCCACGTGACTATTTTCCCCGTAATTGAGTCGCCGCTTTGGCAGATTATTCATTAAAATCCTAATTGAAGTACCACGTGAGCAGAAATTAAAGCTCCACGATATCAACATTCTATTGCACACCTTAAGGGGCAGTCATCGTAAGCAATGCATAAATATCCACTTCGCCGTTTTTTTACGGGTTACATTGTACATTTTGTTTGCTTTATTTCAATTTAACCATTACTATCGATTGGCATTAAAAGAATAAAAATCTAAATTTTGACCCAAATCGAAAAAAAAGCAAGGGGTTACATCACGTTTTTACTCAAAAACGGGGTCGGTTCGAAAATAAATACTTTTTTGATAATTTTTTTGAATATCTCGGTTAAATATAGTCGGATTTTGAATTGTTATACCCTTTTCAGTTCGTACGGATCCCTGCTTTCAATTGACATTCAAACAAATTAAAAATCGATGGGTTAAAAAAAGTTGTTGACCATAAAACTGTTCGTTTGTAAAGTCAACCTTTTTCGATGATTTTTTGGAATATCTCGGCCAAATAATGTCCGATTTCGGAATGATATACCATTTTTGACTCGTTATAATCAATACTATCGATTGGCATTAAAAGAATAAATATCTAAATTTTGACCCAAATCGAAAAAAAAGCAAGGGGTTACATCACCTTTATTCTCAAAAACGGGGCCGGTTCGAAAATGATTTTTTTTTAATATCTCTGGTAAAAACATCTGATCTTTTAAAGTAATACCTCTCTGAATTCGTACAGAAGCCTATTATCGATTGTCATTTAATAAAAGATAATAATCACGGGGTACATAGAAATTATGGACAAAAAACGGTTGATCATGATGATCGAACCTTAAAATGGTGGAGTCATGTTGCTTCAAAACGTCAAAATCCCTCTTAAAAAATCAAAATTTGTATCGTTCTGCCGATTTTCAAGACTTTCGTAAAATTTTAAATGTATATTTTTTCAAAATCGAACGTATTTTAAATTTACAAATTTTTCATTTTGTATATTTCAGCCAAATCTGCCACGTCCGTGGACAACATACACGTATCCAGCGATCGCTATTCATGGTACCTAGTTGACCTATATATCCTTGGTTATTCCATATCATGGATATAGTCCTAGCGAACCTAAAGGCCCGAGTTCTAGCAAAATGCGCAAGAACATGGTCCAAAAATATGCATGCCTTTCTTTTACAGCTGCCCTCAACAGCAGCTCCGACCCTTTGGATGGTTTATAGTTGACTAACATATCCTTGGTAATACCATACCAATGATAAAGTCCTTTTGAACCTAAAGGATCAGAGCCCTGCAAAATGTGCATTGAAATGGCCCAAAAACATGTATGATTTTACTTTCAGGAGCCCTTTTACATTAGCTGTAGCTGCAGCTTTTGTTTAACAGCCGCTTTACAGCACTCAGTTTACCTCAACTGCTACTTAACAGTACTCATTTTTATCGAGTTACATTTTTGCCCCTTTATGCTTTGCAGCGAAAATTTTTATTCAAACCACTCGTCGACCTTCTGGGCATTTATGTTCGCCTGGTATTTGAGTGGAATTTAAGGGCAAATTTGGGGCGTAGCCGCCGACCAAGGCCGAAAAAAATTGTACGTCGACCTCCTGGGCATTTCTGTTCGCCTGGTATTTTTGGGAAATTTTAGTTAAAATTTGGGTCCCAGCCGTCGACCCTGGCGCCCCTTTTTGGTATGCAATGTTTCGTTTTGTCGTTTTGGAACGACATAGCTCCGCTTGGAGCTATGTCGTTTTGGAACGTCATATCTCCAAGCGGAGCTATGTCGTTTTGGAACGTCATGCAATGGGTTTTTAAAAACCGTTGATTTTTTAATTTATAAATAAAAACACGAATTTCTCTTTTTTATTTTAAACAATTGATTTATTTTTGTTTAAATTTATAAAATTTCTTAATTATTTCCCTTAAAATTATACAAATCGAGCATAAATTATAATTTTAGCTTATTGAAACTTAAAATAACTATTTCTGGCTTAATTAAAGTCCGATCCTGTCACTTGTGAAGGTCCTTAGAGTTCATTGTAGTTATTAATTTGTCCGTCTGAAAAGATAAAAACACATTTAAATTAAACATATAAATAATTATTAATATGCGGAAAATTGACAATGACCTGCATCATAATAATATGGGGCCATCTAAGAATCATGTGACTCGAAATTGGACTTGTAAAAATTCTACCCCGGAGCGCACGGAAATGTCCCGAAAACACAAATCCTTAAATATCTTAAAAACTACAAGGACGATCTTAACGAAAGCTGGTTTTGGAACGTCATATCTCCGCGCGGAGTTATGTCGTTTTGGAACGTCATATCGGCAGCTGGTAGTCCTGGTCAACACAATTATTTTGACATATAACTCGTCAGGACTTGCAAGGACATGGTCGAGTTATGGCTTATTTTCTTCAAACAAAATCGTCCTTTTAACTTCTTTACCTGAAGGAATTTCGTGCTTTGGGTTGTAAATTCTTTAATGGGGTGGCGCGGGCTATCTACCTGCCAAAGGACATCCCGAAAGTCTTTCAAATGGCAAAGTTAGCCGAAAAATGTTAGATTTTGGCCAATTTTGCGACTAACCCCCTAGAATACATTTTGATGAAATATTTTGTCGAATACTGCAAATCTTTGAACGCCAATCGATAGTCTTGCTCTCTCCGAGTTCCTTGCGATATATCCATTCGATATCCTTATGGATTTGGCCGAGTCATAGCTTAATAAAAAATGTCCTATTTCGAAAATAGGCTTTATCTCGGGAACGGCAAGGACGATTTAATTCTCCTTTGGACCGTTTATGGTCTTTGCTCATATGATTTGTTTAAAACAGAACATGTCAGGATCCGCTACGATACGACTGAGTTATGGCTTTGTTAAATAACGAAAGAATTGTACTCATATCTATGCTGTCTAAGGACTTTCGTTTTCATTATCAATACTGATTTAAGGTTGGCAAATGGACGTCTTTCACCCAAAAATGGGGTCGACTTGAAGTTCAGACCATTTTTGAAGTATATTTTTGAATATCTTGCGCAAATGACATCAGATTTTTGAAAGTAATACCTTTTTGAATTCGTTCGGAAGCCTACTATCATTTAATCAAATTCTCAATTGAAGTGATTGTTAGGGTTGAGAAACGATCATTTCTTATGTTTTTTTCTTGAATATTTCGGGTAAATAACGTCATATTGCTTATTTACTCTTTGAGATGCCCCACTGTCGATTGGAACATTAAAAGTAAAAGAAAAATGTCGATTATGAGGACCAAATTGCATGATTAGAATATCGGTAAATAAAGTGTTGTATTATTAAAGATGTTTCATAATTTTGATCATCGGTTCTGACTATTATGCACTATGAAAAAAAATGAATATGAAAATGCCCAACGATAGGTGACGGTAGCAACAGTGATGCTAAGCCTAGGCAGTACACCATTTCTGCCTTCACCACCTAGTGTTCATTAACATACCTTTAAATTGGAATCTGCGCTCTGGCTGGTTGATAAACACACGGCTTACGTGGGGCGACATCTGTTGGGTTTTTGCACAAGCCGAGGACATTTGATGATGCCATCTGTGTTTGCTTGCAACTGTGTGGCGCCATCTAGGTTTGCAAGTAGCCTCGGATTCCGCATCAATGGAGACATCTAAAGTATGGAATGAGATACAATTTTTGACTCGTAATAATCGATTGGCATTAATAGAATAAATATCTACATTTTGACCCAAATCAAAAAAATGCAAGTGGTGACATCACGTTTTTTCTCAAAAACGGGGTCGGTTCGAAAATAAATACTTTTTAGATAATTTTTTTTTAATATCTCGGTTAAAAAAAAAGTCGGATTTTGAATTGTTATACCTTTTTGAGTTCGTACGGATCACTGCTTTCAATTGACATTCAAAAAAATTAAAAATCGATGGGTTAAAAAAAGTTGTTGACCATAAAACTGTTCGTTTGTAAAGTCAACCTTTTTCGATGATTTTTTGGAATATCTCGGCCAAATAATGTCCGATTTCGGAATGATATACCATTTTTGACTCGTAATAATCAATACTATCGATTGGCATAAAAAGAATAAATATCTCAATTTTGACCCAAATCGAAAAAAAAGCAAGGGGTTACATCACGTTTTTTTCAAAAACGGGGTCGGCTCGAAAATAAAAACTTTTATAGTCGTGTTTGGAATTGTTGTACCTTTTTGAGTTCGTACGGATCCCTGGTTTCAATTGACATTCAAACAAATTAAAAATCGATGCGTTAAAAAAAGTTGTTACATCACGTTTTTAATCAAAAACGGGGTCGGTTCAAATATAATAACTTTTTGGATGATTTTTTTTGAATATCTCGGATAAATATAGTCGGATTCTGAATTGTTATACCTTTTTGAGTTCGTACGGATTGGTTGATGAACGTTCGTCTTATATGGGGCGACATCTGTCGGGTTATCGCACAAGCCGAGTACATTTGATGGTGCCTTCTGTGTGTGCTTGCAATTGTGTGGCGCCATCTAGGCTTGGAAGCAGCCTCGGATTCCTCATCAATTAAGCCATCTCAAACATGGTCATTGATGGAAATTCATGAGTCTTATCTTCTCATCTACGTTTAATACACTGCATATATAAGTTTAGCACACCCTTCCGCTCCGCCGTTTAAGCAGCCTGTCACTAATTGCGGCTGCGCGCAAAGCGGCGTAAAATTAATTATATTTGCGGCGATTCTTACACCTTGAGTCCCACTAATTAGTGGCTAACGTTAATTTCTTTGAGTTGTTGCCGCTGCTTGAGCAAACGAAATCCGCGGCGTATGCTCGTCAACGGGCAATGGAACGACAGTTGATTGGCCAGAAGGAGCTGACGCCAGGAGTTGCCTTAATTAGGAAGCGTTTAATGTTTCGCGCGCTCTTGACTTTTGTCAGGCCTGCAACCCCCAAGCAGCTCTCTCTCGCTTACAATTAATTAAAGGCCAAATAAACGACATCCAAAAAGTTGTTGATATTTTGTGGTTTAACTTAAAGAAAGCTGAAGAAATGGGATATGGTGATGCAGTAGCTAATTACCGAATAAAAGAAAGCGAGCTACCGTATTCCATTTGACTTAAGCTTGAAGAAAGTGAAGAAGTTTGTGTATTTGTAGACTTACCTTGAAGAAACTCCTAGCTCCTATAAGCTCGTATAAGTTTGTTAGTTTTGTATTTTACTACTGTGTTCCCAGGGAGAATTGTATTCGGGCCTGTGTGAAACAGACAGAAGGAAGTAATTTTCTCATTACGATGTAGACTCATTCTTCGGCGCTGATCTTAAAGACTTGACATCTTGGTACACTAGAGTATAGCTTCTCTTCCTTGGTGGGGGTGGGCAACTAGGCCAACTAGGTTGTTGCGGAACTGGTTACAGGGTATCTGTAGCTCGTCGGACACACTCGACTAAAAGCACTGTTGTTTTGCATTTTATTTTACTTTTGCTCATTTGTTTTGTTGTATGTTGTTTTTTTTTTTTTTGTATTTGAATGTTGTATATGTGTAGAATTTAAATACATTTAAATTTATGCTATGCACTTCGTTCAGCGTTTAAAACATAAAAAATTGCACCGCTCGTTGTTCTGCCTTTCGTGAGAATCGCCAAGCACCTCCTCAATCGGAATCTCCTCTTCTCCGCCTCCTTCAGCTGCTGCTTAACTGCGGAGCTGCTCTTCATTTTAACAAAGCTTATGATTAATTTACAACTCGAGGCTTATTTGTAAAGTTGGCTACGTTTAACTTTAATCTCGCATTTCCTAAGTCATAGACAAGTTCAACTCCTCGCTGCCATTGGACGATGGTGGTCAGAAGATGACCGTTAGCGGTCGGCGGAAGTCGGAGGCGCCACCTGCCCCGCCGCCACCAGCAGCTGCTGCTCCGGCGCCCGCTCCAACATCGACTCCAATGCCAGCGGCGGCACTGGCCAACTGGCCGCCATATTGCTGGGCATATTGGTGAGCATAGTCCAAGCCCACGTCGCTGGGCGAGTGCAGATGCGGCTTGGCCTCCGCTTGCCCGCCCGCCTCCAGCTGGGGTGTGGCATCGCGCTCGTCCAGCCCGCTGCTGCTATTGTTGTTGTGCGAGCTGCCGCCAGCACTGCCGCCACCCCCACCACTAGCCCCACTGCTGGCCATGAGCAGCTGCTGCTGCTGCTGCTGTTGTTGCTGCTGCTGTTGCTGTTGCTGCTGCTGCTGATGATGTGCCGCCGCGTGCTGCTGGGCGCCGTAGATCTTGGAGATATCGAAGGCATAGTTGGCACGATCCTGATACATCTTCGAGTCGAAGTAGGCCTTGGTCAGCACACTGGGGTCCAGGTAGGCACTGTAGGCACTCGCCTGGCTGCCCGCCGCTGCGGCTGCTGCATTACTCAGATACGAGCTGCGTTCCAATGCTGCAAATTTATCCATCTGTCCGGAGAGTGTCGCCTGAAATGTGAGAAAAGTGAGATGGTATACAATATAATAAATGATTGAATATGATAATAGCCGATAGTGGAAGAGTGAAAAATAAAGTACTGTGCCAAAAGGCGCTCTTCTATGCAATTCTCATAAGCAAAATAAATACAAATCACTGCATTCTTCTCATTTAATTTTCTTTTAATAATAGGTAAATGGAACAATTAACTAACACCTCATGAAAAGTCTTTGGCGTTGTAAGCAATGTCGAGAATCCCATAAAATATCAGCAAAGATTATTGTTTTTAAGTATCCCTGACGTTCCCGAAACTTTTTTTACAAACATTATTTTTCCTATGATATCAATATCTCCAAAATGAGTTGTTCCTGTTGCATAACCAAGGCCTGTTTTGGGGCATTGGGTGTGAGTTGTAACCCTTGGTTAGTGCAAATTGTTTAACACTTTTGTGGCTTTATTTGACCAACTAATTGTGGATGCGAGTTGAACAACCCCACGCAGCATATAAATAGAAAAACACGTCTCAGTTTAATGTTATTTGATTTGCAATACGTTTCTCATTGCAACACCAGTCGGTTGGTAGGGTTCGGGCTTACGACTGGATCTGGGAATGGGACTTAGCCTCGAACTGGGCTCTTATGAACGGGTGCTAAGTGCGTCAGGGGTTGTTTTGCTTCATATCCGTTTTGTTTTGAGTGGTTGATTCGAGGGGTTGCTCCCCGTTCACAGCACAGCACTTTGCTCTGGGCTATAATTATGTTGTTAACACATCGTCATCATCATCATCATCACCAGCAACAACAACAACAACAACAATAATATCAGCGCCAACTGACGGAGTCGGAGTCGAGCCCAGAGACTCATGCGTTTATCTGTGTGTGTTTTTGGGCCGAAAGCGTTTTGGATTACAATTTGATTTGATTTGATTTGCGCCCAATTGGGAATTAGTGTGGATTGGTAAATATTTTGATGCACGGCGATTTACGCAGAGTTTATGTTTGGATTTCGGGCTGCTCTCAATTGGGCATTATTTCAGCAGTTAATTGATTTGGCTCGGTGGCTTCAAGTGGTTTGAGGCCTCAGCCTGAGCCTGATCCAGTTAAGGTTTGGGCAGGTGGGCAGGGTGAAATTGTCACAAATGCTGTTTGCATTTGTTCTTTGATTCGTTTTCCAAAATCAGCTGTGCAAACTCTTCTGGTATATCAAACAGACACAATCACTTTCTATGCCCATGCCGAGCTACCCGTTCCGGCTCTTTCGAAAGGCTGACATTGGAATGCGTTTAAACTTGGCCTTTACTATCTATGCTCTTTGAAGCCAGGCATAATAGTTTCCCGGCAATGTGGAAAGTGAGTTAAGGAATATAAATGCCATCTTTGCCGGCTTCTAATACGCCCACTATGCAATTTTCTTGTACAGATTTCAGTTTGAGGAATGAGAACGCTTGCTGCCTTTAAGGCTGGTGTATTATTATATTTCCACGGCCTGGTCCAGGCATATTATTAACCAAGTAATGCTATTGTTGATGGGTAATGCCAGGCTTTCAACACCCGCAACGCATGTTAAGCAGCCGCAGACATCAATCACCACCTCAAATAGGCAGCCAAGCCTCAGACTTGGACACGGCTCCAACAATGCCAAGCAACAGTCATGACTTTTAATGGGTTGTTAATAAATACGCATCCAATGCCAGCCAGAGAGTGAGAGAGACACAAAAGATACCCAAAGGTTGGAGCACTGGGCGGCAACGCCCATTGCCGAGTCTGTTCCATGATTCTGAGGTGCGTGTTGAGCGAAGCCACAAGTTTTAATTGCCAATTTTGTGTGTTTTTTCGATTTAATATTATTATTTTTGGCTGTAACACTACGCAGCTGGGCTCTGAGGGGAGTACCGGAGTACCCCGTTCCATCTTGTGGTAGCACCTGCCCGTTCTGTTTGTTTTTTCGCTCGAGGCCTTGTTATCTCAGCGATCTGCTCGGCAACTAAATGTGTAATGACAAGTTGTGGCAAATCCTTAGCATGACATGTCAGAACTTAACCAGGATCGAATCGTGATCAGGAAGCGTGTCGCGCTTAGTCACGGCCGCATGTTTGTCCGCCTTTTAAAGTGGGCGTCTGCCCAGGCAGTTTGTAATTATGTTATTAAGGCGACCCGCGTACCGATCGATGTAATTGGACGCGCTACCGTTCAACATTCTCTGATGGACGTGCCAGGCACTTGAGCGCTTAACCCCCCGACCCAGACACAGAGCCAGGTTTACAGCTTGAACGGGAACGGACACGGGAACACGGACTGTTTTACTCACCTGCGTTGTCGTTGGCGGCGATGCCTGCGTGAGATGGCTGCCCAGGTGATAGGCGGCCGCTGTGGGACCGGGCGCAAAGTAACCCGGCGAGATGCCTGCAAGTGAAGCCAAACAAAGTAAAGTGAGAGAATCTAACAACAACAGCAGCAAGTAAGGGGAAAAAAATAAGTTTACAATAATTATGACAATGGTTTTGGGTCTGTTGTGTGCTTAAAATAATTGCCACTCGAAATATTTTGCGCCCCCATTGTTCGCTTAACTCTTTCATATATAACATATTTCGGACCTCGTTCTCTATCCCCGTCTGCCTTCGATATAATTGTGCGCTGAATCAGCTATTTTGGCCGCCAGCAGACGGAGAGAGAGAGTTATCTCGCCGTATCTGATAGATAGATGCCAAGCAGTTACAACCAATTGCCCTAAACGGTAGTCGTCCAGCTGCCCTCTTGGCCTTTTGTTAACCGGGTCTCGATAATTACAAGCGCCGCTTATTGAAAAATAAATGTATAAAACCCTTTTCATTCATGGCGCTACAGTCTTGAGCTTGTCCAAATTGTTGGATGCTGTGGCAATTAAATTTGCTTAGACAACAATGTTGAAAACATCTTTCGTAGCATCTCAAGTAGCGACATTTCGACATCAATCGACTTGGCATCGTCTTCAATGGTATTGTTTCACATAATAGTGGATTAGTTGCTTAACAAAAATTTAACTGTCAGCTGCGGCTTTATTTATTTATTTATTTTAAATTAACTTGTCTTGTCTGACAGAACTTTCGTATTGATTGTCGTTAATCTTTAGATAACAATTTGTATAGATACATTTCTAAAAAATATCTATACAAAATTTCAAATAATTCATTTTTTATATATGTTATTTGTCAGAAAATCTCTTGAGAGGCTAAAAGCACTTTTGGCCATGAAATTCCTTGTTTATATGTAGATTAGATTACGTCAAAATTAATAATTACAATGACTATAATCTTTACCGATTATCGGCAACGGTCTGGCATTTATTAATATGCAGCCAGTAAATTTCTTCAATATGTGTTCTCTTAATCCCTTTTTTTAATAGAAGCTGTTGCATGCTTCGGTTAACATATATGCTCTGTCCTATTCTAGCGCATTTTCAACATACTTCGCTGTCCTTGTCTCTCAGAGCCATTTTACGAACTGCCGTGTGCATTGAAGTGCACGTTAAGCAGGCCGACGACTAATTCGTTTTATTTATTACGCATTTCCTAGTATTTTTATTATCATTTCCGTTGCGCATAAATCATCGTGAAGGCATTGTCCTTAGACGGGGGATGGGGAGGGGCGGCACGGATCCCTTAACCGCCAACGCACAAAATTGCTGCCACATCAGAATAACTGAAGCCAAGAAACTTGCGTTAAATTTGAGGCCCAAATGGGCGAAAAAGACAAAAAACGTGACAAATGCTAATTTAAATCCTCCAACCAGAACAAAAACTACAGCCCGAACTATATGGAACTGCGCCCACTGCCACCCCCTCCGCTCCGTTTGGGAAATCATGAATGTTAACTTATGCTTTTGCTGTGGGTTCGTCCCGTGTGTGAGTGTGTGTGTGTGTGGGTGTGTGGGTGTGTGGGTGTGTGTGTGTGTGTCTGTCTGTCCTGTCACTTGAATTGAGTTGTTAAGCCAGGATGATGACTTCACAGTTTGTCAGGGCATGCGAACGGGTGGTTCCGGTAACTCTAAGCCCCCACCCCGACGCCATATTGTCCCAATGGGGGAGGGGCTGCAGGGGGTTTTGTGTCACAAACAAAAGCCCAACCAGTCAGGCACTCGAGTGTGCGGATAGTTTGTCATATTTTCATTCAGTTCTATGGTTATTTATATTTGTACGCCTGGGTGGGAACATGCCACATATCGTGCCACATTTGCATTTGTCTTATGGCAAAGCTCATAAAACTCGCCTTACTACTTTGCATAGCCATTGAGCTCTACTGATTTTAATGGGATTAATAATACGTTTTTGTTTACAATTTAATTGGTTTTTATCCTTTGGAATATACTCTTCGTTTTTGGCTTGAAATTCTCTACAGTTTTCTTTACTTTCTTTACTCCCTGCCCAGTTTTAAAATAATCTCTTGATCATCAGATATTGCTAATCTGTGAAAATCAAAGCGTTGATTCTGATTTCCTTTTCCGATTCTTAAGCTGTCCCAGCTATTATAAATATCATAAATGAAAGACAGTTCGTAATACTCTGACATACCTGCACGTAACGCTTCCACTGGCACCGATGGATATGGCATGGGATACGGGTAACCATCGCGTCTCAGAGCTTTGGGTTTGCGTCTAGGTCGATATTTGTAATCGGGATGCTCCTTCATGTGCATGGCCCTGTACAGATAGAATATGTTGAAGCAGGACACAGCAGAGCAGCAGCTGGACTTACCGCAAACGCTTCGCCTCGTCGATAAAGGGACGTTTCTCTTCCTCGGTGAGCAGCTTCCATTCGGCACCTGCAATCGAGACATAGAGCTATATATAATCGGAAAAGTGGTTAATCCATTAGATACTTTACGTTGGGCACTTGAAGCAGTTGTCAAAATATATGGCAACACAATGAAGCGCTCTCATGACAACCTGCTCCAGAAGTGGACGCACATAAACATAATTTCCTAACAGGCAGACACACAGACAGACGAACGCACACACACAAGCACACGCACACACATGCACACTGTAAACTTGTCTTATTTGTGTGCTAACAAGAAGGATACCAAATACCAAACAATGTTGTCGTCATTTTCCTCCTCCTGGCACTTCCTTTGCGGCTGCTTCTATCTCTCTCTATTGTCGCTTGGCCATCTTCAGTCTGTCCCTGTCTATGTGGCCACCATTGTTGCCAGTTTTGGCATTGTCATTTGTTAAAGTTGTTGTTGTTGTTGCTGTTGTTGTCTTGTTGTTTGTCTCCGTTGCCTGTTTGTCAGTTCAGTCAGCTCCGCTCAGACGGGCTCTGGCTGGTTAGAGAATGCTGCCGAGTCCTTGCACGATAATGGCCCAAAACCAGCAGGTGGTTTGGGCCCTTTTGGGGGCGTGCTTTTGTGCCGCTTACTGTCTCGCTCTCCCGCCCCTAACTTCGAGGGCGGCAAGCGGACTTGCCGTATTTGTGCTGAATGAGTACATGGCATATGCACGTGCCGCACACTCATAAGTGGCAAGTGGCAGGCAGGAGCCTCTTGCTTATATGCTAGTATGTCGACTCATAGGCAGCTTGTGGGTGCCTCATTGTGTGCAGAAATTGCAAATGTTTTTAAGTTAATGTAAAATGTTATAATGACATGTGTCACCAGGCGGCTGATAAGGTCTAAAAGTGAAGAGTTTTCCCCGGCCCCACAAGCAGCACTTTACTTATTTGCCTCAAGTTATATATGTATATATATATTTATAAATGAACTGGGTATAAATGTGAGTGTGAAGCTTGGGATTATAATACTGTTATTATAAGAGAGAGCGACAAAAAGAGAGAAATAGTAACTATTTGAGTCCAAAATTATTTAGTTGCATTTGTCATCAATAATTACTCCATTTGAACTCATTTGAAATCCTCGCTTTGTATTTGAGATATTCGTACTTCAAGATAATCGTTTTCATTGTCCAAACAGATTGTAAGTAAATTAGTTTAGGGATAAGCCCAACAATGGAAATGGACTTGAGGGAAATGTCCTTAATTAGTTATAACGTGTAATTTTAGTAGCTGAAAAGCCCGCATGCACACACACTGTCACATAAATTGCTTTGTTACAACAATAATAAAGAGACACAATACTAATGAGAAGCTATCTACAGGACATGGCCGGGGTTAGGAAGAAACAGCTGTCAGGCCCACACACACACATTTCGCATAGACACCGATGTAAGGTAGTCCAACAAAAACTATGACAATAAACATAACACAAAAGCACAATTGTGCTCAAAGAATAGACATGTGCCCACGCCCACGCTCACGCCCCCTTCCAATGGCAAGTTGGGGCCACTCACATAAAGCAAGTAGCTGGCTGCCCCTTAACTGGCAGCTGCTGCTAAAATACTAATTTATAGATACATTGACAGCCCGTCCAAGTGGCAACTGGCCATCAAATGCGCAACGCAGCTCCTGTGCTCGACACCTTGTGCAGCATTTAGCTGGGGGCATAGACTTCCAGACAATTCACATAATAATAAACAAGACGAATGAGCGAGCGAGAGAGAGAGAGCGATTGGTGGGAGGGAGGGCGTATCAGCAAGTTGAGCAGTTGTATAAACTAAGGAGGGGTGCACTGCTGAGTTGACATGCCACAAAAGGATGACAATCGGACAATGTCTATGTTTGCCCGTTGTCGTCTGGCGCCTCCCCGCACTCCACAGCCACAGCCAGAGCCTGGGCCTGGGCCTGAGCCTGAGCCTGAGCCGGTTGAGTGGCCAGCTTAATAATTGATATGAAAAACAAGTACAAGTTGCACATGACAGTTGCCAAGATGTGTGGCAGCCAGTTGAGCTGGCTCAAGCATAATTAACAACTTTTTACCCCAACAGCCTGAAGAAACACCGGAAAATGTCGGATGCTAACCACAGAGCAAATATTTAACAGACGCCGGCTCCAGTTGCAGTTTGTAGTTCACACAGCCTACAATTGGGGCTGCGACTTATCTATCCCAGTTCTAGCCTCACCAAGGGTGCTGAGGGCTGAGCGGGTAGCTGTGAAGGGGAATGCGGCTAGTTTTGGGACACTTCACACATCAAACACAATTGGGCTACTTATGGGATTATGGAGTCTGGACTTGAACTCTTGGGCTCTGTTGACTGAGAGCCAAGCGTGGCGCCCACTCGACCGTTTGCTCCCAGCCCGAGCTCATAATTTGACCAGAGATTAAACTGTTTGCTCTGCAATTTAACGCAATAGCTGGATAAGCGCTAACATTTTCCGGGTGTATGTAACACAGTTAATGGAGAGTAAAGAATATATGTAGATATTGTCTGTTGGGAGTACATGGGATAATAGGAAATCTTGTATGTATCTAGTTTGACTCAAACACTTAGCTTTTGACCGATTGTTCCTATAGCAGCTATATGATATAGTAGTCTGGTCGGCATATATAATGCCTGCAATAAAAGTACTGCATAGTTTATTCATGATAAATTTAGAGGAGTGAGTGAGAGAGATAGTCCAGGAGAGACTAGTACAGACAGACAGACAGCGTAGACTGTACCGATCATATATATATTTAAATAGGTATCTCTATTTGTGCATTGCAAATTTCGAATAAAATCTCTCTGAAAACGTATATAAAAAGAGAGTGAAGCTTTCCTCTTAGGGATTAGAATAGGTTAGTTTAGATTAGATTATTTTCTTTGGAGCAAAAAGGCTGCATCTCTATTGGCCAGAGCTAGGCCCCTCTGCTACTTCGATTTTGGATAGTCCCAAACTCGAATACTTCCAATACATTACAGCTGATAGAGTAATATTTTGCTAAGTGTTGACAGAAGAGTTGCTCGCCACTCTCTGATTCTTCCTAACAACTGTAGCTGCCAGCACTTGATCCTATTGGATAGGTCCCGCAAGGTCCCCTAACAGAACAGAATTATAGATTCTCTGCTGGATGTAGGGCAGGTGGGTTTGGAGACAGCGCAGTCTGAACATGATTAGGGTTATATCCACGTAGCTTCTTTCAGCGAGGCGTCTTCGGCAGGTGCCTTGCTTTGTTGAGTTTATCCGTACTTTTTCTCGCTTCCACTGAGGAAATAGGCTGCTGCGTTTTCCCGTTGACAGACTGAAGACACTTGCTGAGTGTTAAAGCGAGGGCTCTTGAGGGCTTCTCTCTTCTAATTATACAACTGTTTTTTTGACGGTTCTCGTTTTGATTGAGCGTGTTGTAATTAAGAGCTGAAAACCGCCCACAGTCTGGCAATCCATCGACCGTCTCACACACCTGTCAATTGCCATGGCAGAGCTTCGAGTTGGAAACGTTGCCTTTTCCCCCAATTGCAAACTAATCAATTGTTTGCGCTTTATTGTGCAACAAAAGGACTTTCTGGGTTGGGCCAAAGGCTTGAGAGCTCGACCTTTTGTGTTGGCAGTCGCAATGGAAAGTCGCAATCGAATCCAAGTCGAAGTCTTTCCCTTTGTTCGAGACCCGTCAGTCAGCATCCAGGCATCCATCTCTCGGGGGGCTTTGTTTAACATTATTTAATATTCCCGCAGGAGCTATGCAGAGTTTTGATTAAAAAATGAAGGCGATTGCCGATTCGACAGGTTTTTCAATTATTTTCAAAACAATTTTCCATTCAATACGGGCAAAAGAAAAAAAAATGACTGCCATTTTGTTGATGTCGTTTGCCACCGTTTTCGCTGTTGTTGCAATTGTTGTTATTGTTGCTGTCGCGTATTGTTTGTTTTGTTGTTAATTTAAATTTCCAGACAGTAATTAATGACAGTTACAATTTCAATTAAGCCCGCGTGCGCAAAAAAAAAAATGTTTTCTATATAACACATCTTTTTTATTTTATTTTATTTCTATTTGTTGTTGTTGTTGTTGTTGCTGTTTTTGTTTTCCTTTTGTTTTGCATAATAAAATAAATGGCAACGCCGACGCCGACGGCGACGGCGACGTCTGAAGAGCTCTCCACAGTTGCCATTCGCCAGTTGCCAGTTACCGTTACTCAACGCCCGACGCTCTTTAGCACTGCCTTTCGCATTGTATCTGTGTGTGTTTGTGTGTGTGTGTGTGCATTGAAAAAGTAGCTTTCGCGCCGCCATTTTTTGTGGCGCCTTTGTTGCTGCCACAGTTTTTTGTTTGCCGCCTTTTCTCTGCGCAATTTTTCATAATGAGCCCTTTTTTGTGGTATTTATTTTATTTCATTTAATTGAATGCCAGGGCAAAGTTTTCAAGTGCAAAACTTTGTCATTTGTGTAGATGTGGCAAATGGTTTATTTTATTCATTTTTTTTTTTTTTTTGACAGAGTTGCCACCTTGTTGCTCAGTAGCTTAAACATTTGCCATAACAAAGTTTGCGCTTTAAATTCTTCAGAGCACTGTCAAATGTCAATTTCAGCAAGTTGTTGGAATTGTCCCGTTTTTCTATTTCCTCGTTATCTTAAGCGAGTTACCTACATCTTGAGCCTCCTTGTGGCACACTCTGCTCAGCGGCTCATTCAGCTCACAATGGCCAACCGGCGTCTTTTTCCGTATTCCCTGCTCAAAAATACAAACTCAACAAAAGCTGCAACTGACAGCAAATATTACACAGAACTGTCAATTGACATAATGGATTTGCCAAAATACAACAACAACAACAGCAGCAACAACAACAACAGCAAAAAGGTGAAATGAAATGGGAACAAAAGCTCACGCCTTCCCACAAAATCTCAGCCCACCCAAAAACTCAAGTTTTGTTGTGGAGTGTACCTCTATTGTGTTCAAATTGTTGTTGTTGCGCATCGATTTTCATATATTGGTTCGGTCTGCTACTTGAACTTTGGCAGGAAGCGTTGCCTGAAAACCGATTTCAAGGCAGCCAGTTGCCTGATTAAGAAATGCCTTTAATGGCTGTGAAAAACAGCGTCATTTGCTTGCAACAACCCTTATTGCCTGGCTACGTCCTAAACAACTAGAAGGTAGATGCGATCCAGTTTCAGAATGTTTGGAATCCTTCAAAGTAATATTCAAAATTATGTTATACTGCGCACATTTGGGCATTGCGAACTTGATCATTTACAAATATATATAAAGGGATATAATTATTACTTAACAAATATTTAAATTTTGTTTAGCACTGACTCATTGATGACATAATTTCAATATTTTGGTTATATATTGTTCCACAATTATTAAAAACAACAATATGAGTATAATTAAAACGAGTTTCTTCATGTCAGCTCGCTGGACAGTTAACGTGGTATCTTCTAGTCGATTACTGCCAAAATACTTGCATACTTGTCGGCTACTACCCCACCCCCCTCTCCGGTGCTGCTGCCCTTGTTCAAGTGCAGCGAGTTTGCCTTTTGTTGTTGTTGTTGTTGCCGCGCTCAACTGCGCTGCAAGTGAGTCGCGTTTAATTTGCATTGTTTTTGCTTAAACAAAGGTAAAAAAAGAAAAAGTCATTTTACAAGTGCTTCAGTGGCGGGAACTCGATAGAGGGAGGTGAAAACTTTGCATGGAATCGGAAGCCCCGTAGAGTTGTTATTAAAAGAAGAAAAAAAAAACCTGCACAAAATGGCTGCCCCAAAGTTCTGTGGCATCAACTTTGCGCCTGTTATCGATGAGGGACGCCTTTTGGGCTTATTGTTATCGCTGTTATGACAGTATTTTTTTGTGGCCCTGATTAGTGCAAGGAGCCGCAGCGCGTTGTCTTCTTCTTCTCGAACTGCTGCGGCTCCAGACTCATCCAATATGCATGAGTTGGCCGAAAGGTAGCTGCGTTGCCTGTTGCCCCATTGTTATGCTAAAGATTTCTGCTGTCACTTGCCACGTGCCTCATGGGCTGCCAGGCTGGCTGGCTGTCTGGCTGAGTGTGTGATTGAAATTGAATTTGATGCGAATTGGAAACCAAAATCTAGCATACCGAACCCGGAGCCCAGATAAGGTTCGCTGTGTGTGCGTGGGATTAGCCGCCGCCCCACCCGAAATAAACTACTTAACTTTGCAACTAGTTAAGCGGCGAGACAATGCGCCAGGAGGCAGGCGGCGATGATTCGCCAGAGTCTTACTTGGCATGTGCTGTGGTGGGGGTGGGTGTGGTTGGCTGCAGGCAACCCTTCTCTGCCACATATACGAGCATAATCAACAGCTTCCTTGGCTCGATCTGCTCTTCCTGCTATTGTTTGACAGCCGCTTGTCAGTTTTGACAGTTGCGTTGAGTGCGCGCAACGGACGAGTTTTTGGTTTGTCATTGTCATGAACCGAATATGGAGTGGGTGGAAAAGGGGGGGAATACCAGCCGGTATTACGTTGATTAGTTTAAGTTGCATAAGTAGGCGCGAGAAAGAGAGTGAACGATGTTCAGGGTGTGAGTGAGTGGGCGCGAGAGATTGGCAGGTCGTGTGCCGCCTCTTAATTTAGTTTTGTGTGAGATTTGTTCATTGTCTTCAGATTACAAACATACTACGAGTGCTTATATATGAAGCCACGGCTCTTACCCAATGTGGTTCGTTAAAAAAAAAAGAAGAGATTAAAGTGCATGCATTTCGAAAACAATTTGGCATCCAGCTGAGCTGCTCGCGTGTTCTTGAGACTTATAATTCAACTTTTGAACAGCTAATAACAATGAGATTTTGTTGTTATTTGACAGAGTGTTTCACAAAGATATAGACTTTGTATATAAAGCAAGGCTGCAGCCGATTTTGAAACGAACCGATTCGAGTCTGGAATTCAAATTTACTTTTAACTTTTAATCTGAACCGAACCATAAGCTAAAAAAGCTTTGCAAAAGCATGGTTTGTAGAGATAACTTTGGACCCAATTTATCTAACCATATTAGTTAGATGCCAATTTTGGGTAAAGGTCAAATGTAGCCCGCATTTTGTATATGAAAATATGTGAGGATTGCACTATTCTTAGTACAACAGGCAAGTGACACACCAGAGTATAAACCAAATTCACAACAAGCTTGGTTCGAAATGTGAATCGAACCACCGACTTTTCTTTTGAGTTTACAGCCTTTAAATATCTAATTATCTACTCTTTGAAACTGAACTGATCTCTGCAACTTGAATTTGTCTAAAGTAAACATTAAACATTAACTTCGCGCACTTACCCAGCCTTTTGGATATCTCGGAATTGTGCATTTTGGGATTATCCTGAGCAATTTTGCGTCGCTGTAGGCGTGACCAGACCATAAAAGCATTCATTGGACGTTTTATGTGCTCCTCGTTCTGGCGTTTCGTTGTGTTCTGTATCATCAGGCTGAAGAAGACGTCGCTGTAAATGGATGCGAGACTCGCTATTAAAAGGAGGCCTTCGAGAATATGCGATATTAAAGAGCTAATGAATCTTACCTGGCGCTGCTGCCACTGTTCATGAGGCTGCCCATATTCTGATGCAGATTGCTAATGGGCGACGCCTGCGAATTGTGGTGCAGATGAGCTGCCGCGGCGGCTGCCATGACGCTGCTTGATGTGCTGGACGTGGATGTGTAGTGCACGGGCGCACTAGAACTGGAGCTGGCGAGACCGTGACCCGCGCCACCCGACAGATGCTGGCCAATGCCGTTGCTGTGCGATGTCTGGTGCGGCTGCGCCTGTGACTGGCTGTGTATGGAGCCCGCGCCGGAGCCAGCCGTCTGGCTATGATGTGAGCCTGTCGAGTGCGGCTGCTGCTGCTGCTGCTGTGCCGCCGCGGCTGTTGCTGCCGCAGCTGCTGCTGCTTGATGATGCTGATGCAGTTGAGAGTGCTGGGAGCTCAGGTGATGAGCTGCCGCTGCAGCGGCCGCCGAATGATGCAGATGTGGATGCAGACTCAGCGCGGAGCTGCCGTTGCCGTTGGGGGAGCCGCCGCTGCTGTTGCTGTTGCACTGATGGTGATGATGCTGCTGACCCAGTTGACCCAGCGAGAGTTGCTGCTGGCTATGATGATGGGCGTGACTGTGGGCGTGACTCTGTTCACTGGTGTGTTGTTGTTGCTGCTGCTGCTGCTGTTGCTGCTGTTGCTGTTGTTGCTGCTGCTGTTGCTGATGATGCTGTATCAATTGGCCGAGATGCGTGCCACTGCTGGAGCTCACCGAGCTTAAATGACCCTGCAATGGATGTGCGAGCGATAATCCAGAGAGCGACAAGTGCGTGGATAAGCGTTCCATCATTTTGTTGACGGAGCTGCAGTCGAATTGCTGCTGGCTCTAGGCCGGGATTGTGTGGTTGCCGGTGTGGTGTCAGTGGTTAAGGTGCTTTGAAGAGTAGAAGTCGAGCTGTTGACAGAATTAATTAATGCTAGCATGTATTTAATTAAAATATATACAAATTTAAAATGCACACACTCCAGCCCGTTGAAGTTTCTTGCCTTATTAATGCTCTTGGGCTTTTGTTAATCAATTAGCTAATTGATTTCGGCTTTTAAAAGTGTGTCGCCTTTCGCCCGTACAACAAACTCCACGTCAGGCCGTGTCCCCTTGCCAGAAAGCGAAAACAATCGATCTGCCCCACAGGCACTTGCTAAAGCAGGGCCAGCGGTCGCCACCTCAATTCCGAGATTCCAGCTGAATGAAACCTTTTCTCTCGAAACTCTTTATACGGCTGAATGTCAACCCTTAAAAGGACGGGCTGCACACGCCGGCGACGGCGTCCACAAACATACTGGATACGTCCTGTTCATTATGCATCTGGGCACTTGAAAACCCATTTCTTTTCAGTTTTCTGCCCGTTTTACTTTTTTTTGGGCACCCAACACAGGTCAGGTCAATGCCGTTGATAGGTTTCAATTCCTCAGTCTTTCAATTTTAATTCACATGTGCGTGCATTATAATCGGGATTTATGTGGTCCACTTGATGCCCAAGCCAAGTGTGGCTCGTTCGCATTAATGTGTTAAATACACACCACAAATACAGACACACACACACGCACATACGCATATGTTGTAGTTGAAAAAGGGTTCCCAGTTCATGGTCAAGAAGCAGATCCCAGCCAGCGTCCGTCTAAACGCTTTCAATTTGCTTAATGGTGCAGTAATGACGTCGACGAGGACGACGCTTCGAATCTGGACAACAATTGAGTTGGGCGTGCGGAAGACATTCGAGCACATATATGAGCACCATTTGCGTCCGCATGCTCTGCATATATGGAATGCTCTTTAATGCTCGACAAATGTGTCATCTGCACTTTATATTTTATGAGATGGGGAACTTTTTGTCTGGATTTGACTGGCATATAGTATCCATTTTGAGATTATAGAAAATTTAACCATATAATAGGAATTTCTCATATATAAGGTAAATGGCACATTTTAAACTGAGCTATCAAGTATGCCGTCATTTACTTTATCCTTATGCGAATTTATCAAGTCTCTTAATTTTTGGCTGGCACCATTGAAACTGCACTCCAGTCGGTTATCCTGGTCGCCTACCGCTTTCGTGTCCATAACTCTCTTGTGTCCTACGACAACTGCGACATCTGCACTGCTTCCGGGCATTACCCACTTGGTGTTAAAGTAAAAATTGCCCAGGCATGCGTATTAAGCATGAAATTTATTAAATGCAAAAAAAAAGAAGATAAAGAATAAAAATGAAGGGTTCGCAAGAGAAACAACAACCTGCCGGAGGAAAGGGGAAAGGAAAAGGGACACGCATATTTTTGTAATCCTTATGGAGTGCAAACAAATTTCTGTGTGTTGTCAAGCTGGTCTGGATCGCAAAGTGTTTGGGGTAGCGTCGAGTTGTGGCCAAATGTGGTGCACGCTTGGAGCTGGCAGCGCACCACAGGCCACCGCCAGCACACCGGTTGCACCACCAGCTGTGCACAAATTGCACTTCAGATATTTTTATTTGCTGTGAATATCAGCGGCTACCAGACATAACGCTACCCCAGGCCCAGACCCTAATGCTGCCCACTCTTTGCTTGACTAACGGAAAATCGTTCGCTTAATGTAAAAGTTGTATAACAAATTATCAATCAATATATAGACAGAGAGAGGGCGTGGGCTGCTGAGGTTCTAATCCTATGGCCCTTCGTCTGTATGAAGTGCTCTGTTATTCCCTTTTGCGCTAATCCAGTAACACCAGTAAAAGCGTTAATAGATATCGGCCAAGTTATTTATGGGCAATGTAACGGCTGCCATCGTCTACGCTTTTCTCTTTGTCATGCAAATCTCTGGCGGCGATGCCTCGACGCAGTAGGAGTAAATTACCACGCCGGTCACATAAGCAAATATTTATACCGCGTGGTAAGAGTTCACGTAGGGTATGCACTAACAAGGCAACCGGTTCGATCTACCTGACAGGGTATTTAGTTCTTGAATAATTTACGGCATAAGCATGTCGAAATGATAAAAATGATTGCCTTCCCATCTTAATTCACACATTCAATTAATGTGTAAATGTTTTGTCAAGTTACAGGGTATCACATAGCTGGGCACTGTCAAATTTAAAAGCATTCCCACTTGTTACCTCTGCTACCCGTTGTCGTTGCCAGACTCGGACTCGGACACTTGCAGACTGACTGACTGCGACTGGGCAGCTGGGCAGCCGGGCAGTCGGGCAGACGGCTGCCGGGCAGTTTGGAGCCCCTGTCTTGCTTCTCGTTCATTTGTTCATCCGTTTGTTGCAGTGTCAAACAAGAATTATGATCGGCTTAGCCACATGCTGAGCCTGTGCATGGGCCCAGAGGCAGCTTCAGCTCTCTGGAGTGGCAGTTAGGCTCAAGAATCGAGAATCAAGAATCAAGAATCAAGAATCGAGAGTCGAGAGTCGAGAATCTCAATTCAATACAGGTAGAGCTTTAAGTGTCTCCACTTTGTGTTGAAATGTATCGTTCCGCTTCTACTTATGCTGGGAGCCGTCTCCGTTGTTCCAATCCCTTTTTCATTCCATGCTTCATTCCAGACTCCATTGAAAAGTGTCTCTTGGGCACACGCTGTGATTGTGATCCGTAGCCCTAAGCCGCTGGGGCCCCCTAATGTTTGTAATTAAGAACTTTCACACTCGCAACAATCGCATCGTAAATGTATCTCTTGGTTTAGTGTCAAGTTCGTGCCAAGGGCAAATCCCAAAACTCAACGGAAGAAAAAAACCCATGTGAATACGAATATGGATATTAATTAGAATGCCCTAAAGTCGTTCTTGCTTGTTTCTGTAACGGAGCTGTGCGAATATCTGCAGCCCCATCAGACATACATGTATACACCTATAACATCTGGACCTCTATTTGGCTTCATTTGTACACACTGTTAGATTACCATTGTTTCCCGAGCCGCAAAATATGCGGCCACCTTTGTGTGCTGACAAAACTCTATTTGCACAATTGTATTTGGTCTTCAGATCAGCATTTTGCAGTTGTGCCTGGTATCATACTAACTAGTTCAACTTAGTGTAGACTCTGGGCACGGTTCTCAATCGAAAGTCACGTCTCCAAATCGTTTATTTGTTCATTATGTATATGTGTACACTGAGCGAATTGCGTCATTTCTGGCATAACTGACCTCTATTAGGGGTAATACTTTGAGTTGGCCAATGAAGCACATTTGCCATGCTAAATTATATATAGAATTTTGAGCTTGTAATGGAAACAATGCCCCACTCGTTTGCTAAGATACGTAAGATAGAAAGAAACTCTGCCTTTTCTCTGAAGCATTTCAAATGAAAGTCAAGTACATATTTTTTGTATCTAAACTCCATTCTGCTGCGATTGGTTTCTGCTAATATTGTTTCTGTTTTTATTGGTTTCACATTCCAACAATTTGAACGCAGAAAAACAATAAAAGAACCAAGCATGTTATGAAGGATGCGATTGTTGAAAAACAGAAAACAAGAATCGACACGAGCGAAACGAACTCATAAAGATTCCGACAATAATGATTCGGCATAAACTGAATGATTATCCAAATTCAAATGTTTGCGCCCTGAAAACTGATCCAGAGATCGAAAATTTGAATTTCACTTTATGAGACATCATTTTGTTATTCAATTTCGAGATTTCGCAAAAAGGTAAAGCAAATTTGTTTTAATAGAATATATTTAGTTTATGAATCTATAATTCAAATTCAGTATTTTGTTGTCTTTTACCTTTAGTTACCTATCATCGAGTAATATGTGTAACTTTTCCAATGTGGAATAATGTTTATGAAGTTAATTTTAAGGCTTACCTTGAATGGCGCTGCATTGCCTTTGTATTTGCTGTGCAGTGATTGGAGTCGAATATAGTATACCCAGGTGTATTCTATATAATACTTAAAAACTTTAGATGTGCGTGTTGTTGTTGGCTGCTGAAGCGGTTTGTTGGCTTGAATTCCATAAGCGGTTGAGTTTTGTATAATTTGTGATCAATTTACGAGAGACATTTACGAGCTAAACCAAACTGAGCTGAAGATTGGAAGCTTTGTGTCTGTTTCAGTATTTATGTTTATGTATGTTTGTCGCTGTTTGTTTTGCACATTACATGTTGGATAGCACTAGTTTATGTTTATTTATCTTTGTTTATTTGCTTAAGCGGGCATTCTGAGCGCGCCTTTCATTCATCTATTTATTCATTGGGCTTGGGAACGAAGCTTGTTTGACGTTTTTGTTGTTTGTTATTGCTTAACATCGAAATAAGTAGCTTATGCTTCAGATTTCACGACTTTACGAACAATATTGGTATTGGAATTCTTGATGTTTGTTTTGTTGAGCACTGTGCGTTTAGGTTTTTGTATGCCCAATTGGAAACTGGGGCGTTATCGAAAGCATTTGATATTATACAACACTGGAAAGTAGCCGTTTTTTTGTTGTGGTATTTGCATTTGTAATGTTTGTTGGTCAGCTAACCGTCGCTTAAGCGTTTCGTTAAGTTGAGGCAACGAGAAACATGCAACTGGCAACTGCAACGCGACAAAACAACAAATTTGCTTATGATCACACAACGTTTTTCCGGTCTGTCTCTTGTTGTTGTGTTTGTTGTTGTTATTTAACTATGGATTAAAACTAAGGCCGTCGCTGCTGTTGCTGCTGTTGCTGCTGCTGCGGCTGCGGCTGCGGCTGCTATTGCGACTTCTAAGCGCTGCCTCTGGCTTGGCGGCTATTCAACGGATCCGTTCCGACGCGTAACTAAAAACTTGGCGCGCGCTCTCACACGAGCCAGAGACGAACGAGTCGCACGGACTTGTCATTTTTGGGGGGTTGGCTGCAGCGACAGCGGCAGAGGCCAGAAAACCAACAACAACAACACACACACATGCACACACGGACCCAAGACACACATACACACACATACATGGACAGCAGGGAGCCAGAAGCTTTGCCATGCAAACTTTTAGTTGCTCACTCAACACATTTGTGGCTCTCTCGCTCCACACACACACACACACACACACACACCGACTCACACACACACACAGATAAACAGTTGCCAATGCGAATGGAAACTGGTTAGCAGCAGCATTTTATTGGTTTATTTGTTTGATTTTGCTGTTGATTAATAAGTTTTTTTGATGACAATTTGTAACTTGTAAAAACACGCACGTTCACGCATAACTGAAACATAAGAAAATTAGTGGGCATGCAAATAAGTCAGTGTGGTTGTCATCGGTGTGTTTGTGTGTGTGTGTGAGAGAGAGAGGCAGCTCAGCCAGCAACACCGTCCCAAACGGTTTACCACGACCAGGTGCAGGTGACACTTGAGCCAAGAAAAAAACAGCAAAGAAATGCGACGCTTAAAAAGTAAAAAGAGCACCGCTCAGCTGTGCAGGGAGCTATGAAGAGAACGAGGGAGTGAACGTGCGAGCGAGCGAGCTAGCGAGAGCGAACGGGCAAGAGCGCCAATTGAGCGCCACGCACAGCAGGTGTTGCCTTATTGTGCAAGCGAGATGGCAATACTGTCAAGGCTCGCCATCGTTGTCGTCTATTGCTGCATATGCCTGCTGGTGGGCGTTTCCAATTGGAACTGCCTCTGCGACTGCGGACTGCCGTCGCCAACGTCGCTGCCTCTGGTTGGGGGGCGACGTATTTTACATGGCTGGGTGTCAAATGGGAGTCGCTTGGGAGTTTTATTTTTGTGTTTTTGTTTATTTAACGCATTTACTTAGCGCTTCAAACTATCGAAAGCAAAATCAACTAATCTTAATGGACACTTTTCCAACTGATGCTGACATGTTTGGTCTGTTGGCCTTTTCTTATTTTTATCCTTTCTGATTTTATTTTTTTTTTTTTTTGGCTAATCTACACGGCTCGCTTTAAAATGCAACGCTCAAGTCCTTGTTGTAGCCAGCAGCTGCCTTAGCCATTCCCCGTATTTCATATTCATGCAGCTCTTTGTTTCATTAATTTCCTTGGTGTCCTGTTGCCCATGACAACTGCAGCGACTACGACGGCAACGGTAACAGCGACTGCGACTGCGACAGCTCCATTTGTCGCCATTGTTTATAGAACTTTGTGTACGTGTCTGTGTGTGTTTATTTGTGCTGCGCAGGTGTTTGCTTTTGTTTCGTGGGGCGGTTTTTAGCGCTGATTTTGATTTTATTTAACTGCCTCGACTCGCACTTTGGCTTCATTTTAATTAACAACAAACTAATGACAAATACACACACAGCCACATCGCAATGCTCTAATTCTTATTCTAATTTAATTTGGCTCTAATGACATAAGCAGCTCCTCCACTTCCACTCAAGATTCTAGCCAAGGAAGCGCCGTGACAGTGCGAAGGGTAGCAGGGGGTGTACAAGCTGCCTGCATTCGTTACCTTCTTTGCCAATTGTCAGTCAACAATTGCAAGTTCTCAACAATGGCGCTCATTTTTCCAGCTCTCTTTTCACTAACTAACTGACTGACTGACGATTGCAACTGTGCCATTCGCTATACGAGGGCAGTTTCACTGGTGTGTTAAATATGTTGCAATATTTAAAAAACTATGAAACATTATTTCAATTACAATTTTCATTGATTCATCCCTCGCTCAATTTAGATTAAAAGTTCTTTCAAGTAATATGAAACAATATAAAGATCGTCCCAAATATAAAAATTGGTTTTTGATTTACAAAATAAATACATAGAAAGCTGGACATTATAAATAATATTACTTCACTTTTGAACCCAGAATTCAATTTGTTTACCATGCACCGAACTTTAAACCAAAGCAGTTGCTCAAAAAACAGCTCAAACTACATTTTTGGTAAACAAATATTTGTATTCAAAGCAAGAAACTTTTCAGAAAGACTCAGGTCCAAAGCATAAAAACCTTGGGCCCCAGTCATTGGAATTATCCAACCATACTTGGTAGATACCAATTTTGGCTGGAGATCAAATGTAGCCCGAAACTTCTATATGCAAATATATACGACTTGCAATATTTTCAGTCGAACGGGCAGTTAGAAATTAAAATTGAATTTTACCATTAACATTGTTTCATTAAAATTTAAAAAATGAATATATAGAAAATATGGTTCACGAACCGACCCACTTTCCTAGGGATTATAGCTCTTTTTGGGAAAAGTCAAGGGTTAAGCTTTAGTTCGGATAGTTCGGCTTGGATCTAAGCAAAAAGAAATTATCCAGCTTGATCGAATAAATATATATATATATATTTAACTATTATTTACGAGGAATTGTTAGTTTTTGAACCGCCCTACGCATTTGAATGTGACTTTTAGGGCTCCCTATGTACTTGGCTCTGGCCATTGTCTCTGGCAATGCTTCTGTCCCTATTTGCGTCTCTTTCACTGTTAGGCAGCCATTGTTATTACATAGTATACCCTGTACTCGGGATGATTTGGATAAATGGTCAAATTGATATTGAGTAAGCTAATGCTTTTTAAAAACTTATTATACTTCTTTTCTATAAAATGTTATTATAAAATATTATTATTATTATTTATTTTGTATTATTGTGCAATCGCCTAAATAACTTCAGAAATGTATATAGGAAAATATAAATAAAAGGAAAATAGAAGAGAAAGACGAGAGAAAAGTTTAATAGCAATAACTCTTCAATCTTTGACAGAGTATTCGCATAGTCGGTGATTATTTGCAATGTCGCTGCCATTCTTCGTTGTTTTCGCAATGCATTTGTTTGTCTGTTGTGTTTGTCTATTCGCTCGTTGTTTCTTTCGTTTGTTTGTTTGTTTGTTCGTTTGTCTGTTTGTCTGTTGGTTTGTCGTATTTATCATGGCAGTTGCTTTTGCCTCTCTTCTGCATTCTCTGCACTTGCAAATAAATGTTAATGAGTAGTTGAACAAAAAGGCGCTGACAATGCAATCTGAGGCCCCTCTCTAGTCCGTCCACTGACTGAGTGACTGCCTCTAAAATGCAACTGAATATAATGAATACACAATATGAATACGAGTATGTATGGCCGGCTAACAGGCCCATTTGAGTTAGCTTCAGCGATTGGGGTCTTGAGGCTTTAAGCGCTTTAGCGTATGCAAATGCCACAAATCAACGGCACTTCAATGGAGTCTAATGCCTAAATCGTTGTTGTTGCTGCTCCCCTTGTTGGCGTTGTTGTTGCCGTTACTGTTGCTGTTGCGGGGGCAGGTGCTGCCACACATTGCCGCCAACTTTTATTTCAATAGAACATTTTCCGAAGGGTCCCGCACAACAAAGGGCCCAAAAAAAAAAGACGATGTTGCCATGTAAATTTTGCACTTTTTGTTGCTCATTAATGTTAATCAAAGTGGGGAGCAAACGGCTGACGACCTGCAAAATATTGGGCAACGCCAAAGCTATGTGAACCTGACTAAAGATACCCTGTAAGGAAGTCGAACATTTAAATTAAAGCTAAACTTGTGAAATAAACGTTGTAGTGGAAACCCCTAAAGTATGCCACAAAAATGTAAAGCTGAAATATAGGAAAACTTTGGACGTTTTTTGCTTCTTTCAGCAAATATGTATGCCAACTCTCTTTGGTTATTTGCACAGGGTACGCAGGGAATTTCCGCTATAAGCATTTGCTTTTTGCATTAATCTGGGCCAGCGCTGGGACCTGGATCAGCAACAGGACGAAGCTTCAGCATGGGTTGAGCTCACCGATTGATAAACATCGGCTTCAATTTCATAGGCCACAAAGCAAACAGTTTGGCAAATTGCTCAAGCGATCGGATAGCATGTTTATCGATAACGATCAATCGAGAGTTTGGCAATTGTCGCAGCGAGCATTAAAACACACACACGGCCAACAATTGAGATGCGCATCAATGCTTGAGTGCGTTTAATCCTTGCGAATTTCCACTGGCAAACAAGGATAACAAACGCACACACGCACACACATTCACATATGCAGATACCATGTCTGGGCACATCTGGGATAGAGGTAAACAATGCAGCTCAAACGATTCTGTGAGATTTGCAGCAAATTGATAAGAGAAACTGCCAAAACCAAAAGCAGTTATGACAACGCTTCGATTCAGCGATTGATATGGCAGATACAGGACAGCATATGTGTTTCCCTTCTTGTGCTTAGGACCCTTCTCTTCTGCGCTTCGCAAGAAAACACACAATGGCAAAAAAAAGATGCTCCTGATTTGGCTACAGTTTCATAAACATATTTTAAGATTAATAAATATTCTTTCAGCAATGATAAATTCTTACTAAAATTGTTAATGTGTGTCCTTAATCTTTAAATATATTTTCTTAGCAGATATATTTTATATGCGTTCCATATTGATTCGGACTAAACACAACAGGTATCTCGACTTAGTTTCAAAAACCGATTTGCAACCTGCCGGTCAACGCCCACGCCAAATGGATGCTGGAGATGAATGATATAATACATGAGCGAAAGGAAAACCCTTCAACTTGGCATTTGTCAGACAAAGAGAAGAGAGAAATGAAATTCGAGGAAATTGCTGAAAAGAGCAAAAGGAAACTAAAAATATAATAAAAATAACATAATGCCAGGTTTTCGTCTATTTTACTAGAACGCCAGAAGAACGCATGTAATTGACTTTTGTGTGCGCATTTTTCATTCATCGATGACAGACAATAGGGCGGCAGCAAAGAGTGAAGAAGAGTCGTGACAGTACCAGCCGGTGCGACAATTCATTGACTGCACCCGGAGCTAGCCAGACCGAAAACCCAGACAAACTGGCGCGACCCGCCGGCCCTAACGAATCATCTCTCAATGGTCAATGTCTCTCAATGGCGCAACGTGCTGCGTCTGCGTCTGCGGCTGCGTCCGACTACGAGTCCGGGTAGGGGTCTGTCTCTCTTGCTAAGGATACGCCGAAAAAGTGTCAAAATTCCTATAATCCGCTTAAAGGTGTTTTAATGCCCAGCTCTATAGGCCGAGCTGGTCAAACTTCTTCTCGTTCTCCTCCTCCACGTTTTACTACTTCGTTCTTGCCACCTTGCCAGCGCGTTTCACATGAATGAATTTTCAATTTGCTGCAGCGCATTGTCTTGGCAACGGGCTGCCGCCCGCGTCCTGCCATTCAATGTGGCACGTAGGTGTTTTTTGTACGCGTCATTGTCTCTGCCTTTGGCCAGAACAATGCCACAGCGGGCAGCGGGCAGCGGACGCCGGACTGCAGACGGCAGTGAGCATCACAAATGGCCGCATGGCCAGCCAGGATAATGCGCGCTTCTTGCCAGAGAACTGGCTACCAATAAACAAGAAAAAAACACAACACAAAAGTGCAGCCGACGCTTGCCACAGACAAGGTCAAGTGGCTGCCCGTACAGTCTAGTAGCTCTTGAAGTTCCACAGTTTCCCATGCCCAGCTCTCCGGCTGCGGCTGTTGCTCTTGATATCACACAGTTTCTGGTCTTTCTTGCCGCGTAATCATCTGCATTTAAATCGATCGATTCGTTTATTGAATGCTGACTTCCATTAGGCCATCGCAGCCAGTTGAATTCCATCTACCATCTCCCATTCTCCCAACTATATTCCCATGTCTGGGACACTGTCCAACTGTTTTATCTAGCAGCAGCTAAAGCATCTCTACATGATTAGGCAGTTTGGCATTCTCTTTCAAGTTGTCAGACATACAAAATAAGCCTAACTGCATATGGGGATGTGTTTATACGATGAACTTGAGCCCAAAATTTCGCCCTTACTTTCAGACAATTTTCCAGGACAGTTAAACTTACCAAAAAGTTTAAGCCGCATCTCGAAAGAACTTCCACAAATATCTTTAAAAATGAGTTTAAAATCGTTTGGATGGTTAAAAGTAAATTGTTTCACATTGTAACTTCCACCAATATTCCACAGTTATGGGTGGAGATAAAAATTAAAGTAGATTCGATCAAGTAAATTGCGCTTATTAACATGTAAACTGACTTTGCACAGTGGCATATGGCACTCAAATAAATTGTGTGCTCTTTCCCAGTGCGGAACTGTGCTCTGTGCCTGGAACAACCCATACGAAATGGGCCCAAAACCGCCTCACAAAGGCCGACAAAAGCGGCACAAGTCGAATTGGCAAGCGAATCGCAAATCGCACATGCCTTTTATTTGATTTCAATCATTTCACACAGTTTCGGGATGCCTATCATAAATTCGCATAAATTACTGAATGGGCAAAAGCGATACGCAAATTTCAAACAATTTAAAAAAAAGAAGAAAAAATAGACTGTAAAAAGAATTGCGAAAATTTGAAAAGCAAAACGCGACACACGCTGACAAATGGAAAACATTTGTAACGGCCATTAATCGATGTTGTTATTGTTGTTTCAGAATAAATGCAAATCCCATCTGACGAAGGGTTACGCTACAAGTGAGGGGTGTGGGGTAAGGGGTGAGGGGCAAGGGGTGAGGGGTGAGGGTAACTGGCGTGGGGTTTGCCATTTTAATGAAGCCATTAAAAATTGATGACATTTGTCGGTTTCTGCGGGGCGTTGCCAATAAAATTGTAAAATTGGCAAATTTGATGCCTTTTGGCTAACCCGAGCCACGCCCACTTCATGCCATTATACCTTTAAGCAAAACTATGGGAAGATCTATCGATTGTTGTGCTCCGTCCTATGGGGTGTTGAAGGGTTAGATCTCGGCCGCGTGTGCGCTAGCCAGTTTTGAAAAATCTAATTTTAAAGCAAGAAATGAATTCTAACAAAGTTTGGCCATTAAATTGGCCACGCCCGAAATGTATAATTGCAAAATGCTGTACGCCCCATTCAGGTTTAAATCATTTTCTTACAACCGTTACAATTTCTACAGAAACCGTTAAGTCGCGCTCACTTGTTACAGTACAATAGATAAAAAAAAAAAAGAAAACAAAAAAAATGGAAAATGAAAACTGGAAACCATGAGACAAAGTTGTCACTGCCAAATGGGCGGCAGGCTAGGAACCGTAAATGCGAACGTATCAGCTTTAATTTGAATTCAATCAAAAGGGTCTCCCATACACAGTCACATTCACATTCACATCACATTCACTACTCACTATTCACAATTCACTATGCAGTATTCAGTCAGTCCATATTATTCACCGTTCACGGTCACTTTCGCTGGCAAACAATCGAGGCTCATCAGCGTCTGAGTTGCTCTTGATCTTTGGTTCTCCGGGGCTTCAGTTCTGTTGTTTTGGCTTGGCACAGCTTCAAAGGGCGGCAGTTTGATATCCTTTTGATTTGCATATGAGGCGGACAGGGACAACAAAAACAACAACAGACCAATCTCTGACCCTCGGCTCTGCTGCAAAACAAACAGTTGGGCAATGCCAAAGTTGCTACATTTATGTCGCGCCTTGCAATCGTCATCATCATCATCTTGATCATCTTGATCATCGTCATGAACAACATGAACATCATCTGAGGATCATCCACATCAATTCACGGCGCGATCTTTGCGCGCTCGCAGCTGCTGTGAGTCAGTCCTTCGATTGAGGTTCAGCCTCAGTTTCAGGTTGGGGTTCGCGCGCTGTCAGAACCAATCAAGTCGACACTCCTGACACAAAACGATGCGTAACTCTTCGAGAGCTTGTGCACAGCAATTCATCAAAGGACCGTGACCAGTGCCCGTGCCCAAGGCGAGCCTCTTGCTCTCGCTCCTGCTCCTGCGATCGCTAATTTGCCGACCTGGCTGCGGCCCTCTCAAGTGCCAGGCTCTGTGCGGCGCAGCTGTCCAGTCATTTATGACAATAGCCTGCCCTAATTGCTGACTAGTCATGGCCAATAGTTAAGTTAATGTTAAGTAAAAAGCTACGCAGATGATCACGTAGCTCTTGTATACCCTAGATAGAAAAGTTTCTTTCGACTCACAAGGATCGCGAATGCAGGCTATAAAGAAAAGCACTTATCCAGTCTGATTATATTAATATAATATTCCTTAAATTTACCTTTCACTTTGAAACAGTTCACTCTTCTTTCGATTTCTCATCATTCACAGGGTTTCATCTGAAACCCTCCTTTGATTTCGAGAATATCAAAACACTTATCATCCTGATCTTATAAGAGTTCTGGTCAATTTTCTTTTAGCTCTTTCCTTTTTCCCCGCTGCAAAACAAATGCCAGCTAATTGCAGCCGGGCAGCATCCTTACTTCATTATCCATTTGCTGTCTGCATTTTTTATTAGTTGTTTTCAACTTTTGAACTCGTTTTAGCCTATGAATTTAATTGAATTTAAACTTTAGCCCTAGGTGCTCGCTGGGCTGTCAATTGTGCCCGCCTGGGCGACGTTTGACCCTTGTCTCTGGGCTGCTAAGTCAGGCCTTTGTCTTTGCCCGACCTGACCGAGCTAACCGAGCGACCGTTGCTGTAAGTTGCAACCCTTTTGTCACCTTTTAATTTGATGAACTCGCTTCCGTCCAGCCCCCACCCCGACCCAAGAATCAGCATCCCAGGCACGTCGGAATCGGGATCAGGATCAGGCTCGTCTTGTCTTGATCTCGAGCCGGTCTGCTGCCTTGTCAGTTTTGATTAGTTGAACCACTTCAGGTCGCCTTGCTGCTCATTCCTGTCCCGTGTGGGAATGCGCACATAGCCTTACCTGATCGTAATACGAGCGCCGATCTACCGATAAAGTGATCTTGCGCAACTCTTGTGCAATTCTGAAGGCTTTGCCATATTGCCAGCATATCGCACCGTCCGTGGTAGTTGGTAGTTGAAGTTTCTACTCATAATTTTCACATGACCAAAACAGCTTAAGATCAAGTTAGCCATCTAAGCTGACAGCTGGCAGCCCCTTATGACATTTCGCGAAACGCTAATCCCATCATAAGTAAGCTCCCAGCTCCTGGCCTTGTTGCTCTCCCTCTTCCTCTCGCTTTCAGCTGCTACTTCTCCATTTCAAATTCAATTTCAGTTTCATTTGTTTGTGCGACGCGTTTTGTTATTTGCTTAGAAAGTTTTCCAAACATTGGCAAGTTAATCCCGCTAACCTGTTTTATGAGCCACAGAACTAGCCCTATCACTGGCGGCATTATGCAAATTATCCCGTAGACCAATTCGAAGTATATTTCAGGCAACCTCCTCTGACTGTCTGCCTGTCGGCCTGCCTGCCTGTCTGCCTCTGGCTGGCCCCAGCTGATGATCAATAATAATCATAATGACAGTTTTAAGTGGGTTAGCCCGACCATTGTGCATTTGTATTTAAATGCGCCTTGATGGATAGCTGTCTGTCTTCCAACTCATCCCATCTCTACTCTGTTACATCATATTATTACGTGCAACGTTTTCTTCATCTTTTATTTGCATTCTCTTTTCTTTTTTTTGTTAGTTCTCGTCCTTCAGCTCTTAGGGGGCAATCAATCAGCTTAGCGCGCAGCTTCATTATGATTATGGGCTTGTCCTTCCAGCACAATATGTAGCGTAACCGCATGGATTCTGCATATTCGTATTTAAATGCATTCAAATGCCAATTTTTATGCCAAGATTGTCAAAGTGCTCAATGCCTAATCCCGACTCCCTTCGCCATTCTAATATGCTTTGAGGTTTTCCTTTTGAACTGGCCTCGCACAAAGCATAAATCTGCCCATTGTTGGACCTTGCCTCTATTAATTCCTTTATAATTTGCGCCTGACTGACCAACTGTAAGAGCTAGTCCACCTCTGCCACTTCAACTCCCACACACACACACAAACACACTCACAAGCGCAGCAACAACACACAAGGAGCAGGCTAATAGATCCTTCAATGCCCGACTGTGATGTTACCCTGCAATCAGCACTTTACCATAAAAGTTCCAACAAAACTTTAGCAATTATTATTTAATATGAAATATATAAGATACAAGCTTATATTGTCCGGATTTGCACAGTCCGAAATGTGCGAAATATGTCCAAAATAAATGTGCAATACTATATATTCCACCAATTTCCCACAATTGCGTGTGGTATATTCAGCAACCGAAATGCTTAGGCTGTACTGTGATTGTCAATCAATCAATAAGTCAGTCAGGACAAACTATAAACTATTGAACGCAACTGATATACCCCACGACACCTTCACCAATGGGTATAACAAACAAAAATATGGAAAGTTCCATAAAAAAGGAAATAAAGAAAATACAACAAAAGCCAAGAGCACAAAAAAAAAGGTAGAGGGGTAGAAAGAAAACTCAAGTGCACACACACACGCAAGTATTTGTCCATTTTTCGTAAGCAAAAGCCAAGATTGTGCGGGTGTCCACTTTTGGGGATCGTTTGGTACCAAACGCAACTGATGCATGTAACTGAATGGTCAGCCACAAATCGGATTAGCACTAAGCGATTTTGGCACTCGTCCCCAATTCAATTAGGTGACAGATGCAAAGAATAGCCAGCCCAAGGCTAAAGGTGCAAATTGCCAGCTAGATGGGGAAACTCTTGGCAGGGAGCTGGTTTTTGTATGGTCCTCTGCGGCAAGGCTGACATTTGCTGCCACTAATTGGCCACATTTAGAAAAAAAAAGGTGGAAGAAGTAGAAGACGAAAACTGAGTTTCTTATTGTAGCGCTTCCTTTTCTCAAGGACATAAATTACAAGTTTGGCAATGAGTTGCTTTTACCTTCGTTTTAATAGGAAAATTCAAAGAAAATTAGCGCATCCTGGCAGCGGGCAACGGAGCACCTCCATAAATTGTACCCTAATTTTCGACACAAACCTAATGATGCCACAGTCCAGGCCCATAAAATGCAACTTACAAGCTGAGAAAATGTTGTTGCCCTTCAAAAAGGGGGTTGGACCGAAGGCAAGAGACAATGAAGCACTGACCCAAGGGTCGACAAGCAGAAGCTACCTAAAAGATTGTCACCAGGCAAGGGAAAGGATAACAAAAAAATTTGTAACAATTACGAAGCAACACAGCTAGGCGAGGGGCGAAGGGGGGTGGCATAGCGAAATTTATGTGTTTATGCTGCATTTCCATGGATGATCCGAAAGTTTTCATTCCTTTGTTTTTGATGTTTTCCCCATATACGAATACAATTTGGAAAGCGCTTACGAGATTTGTTTACAGCTGCGAGCTGCGAGCCGGAGCTGCGAGCGTTGGCGATGAGAAATTGCTCGCAGCCATAGAACAATGAGAACTTAATAACAAGAGCAACAAATAATAATAACAAACAACAAAAGGGATACACAAAAGCCAACAAAACAGCATAAGAAAAACGCAGTGCATAGCAACGTATCTTTTTTTCGGGGCTTTTCTTTTCTTTTTTTGTATCTGTATCTGTCGGCTTAAAGGCGTGAAATACAACAATAATAATAAATATTTGTTAGCTCTCGATGTTGCTGTTGTTGTTGCTGTTGACTGTGCTCCTCAGTTTTGGGCATATTTTCATATGCTGTTTAAGTAGTTGTGATTGATGCGCACAGCGCGCGTGTTGAAAGATAGTTTTGTATCTGTAAGATACGCGCGTGGTAACTGCGGGGTGGGTTGAGGTTAACTGCCATTATTGGTACTTAATATGCAAGCCACATGCTGCGGTGCTTTAATGGTAAACATTTACGCTGCATATTAGCCATCGATAAATGTAACTTCGATAGCTGTGCTTGTCAGTAATAACTATCGATCGATAAATCGATCTTAGTCAACTTTTTCCGTCTATTGAGACACTTCTATGTGCCTATTATTAGAGCTCAACTGTCACTCATAACGAAGCGAATTTCCCCAATAAAATTCTTTATTGTTTTCCACGCTTTTTCCACTTAGAACTGTCGCACTGATAAATGAGCTTTACCTGGGGACGGTTGCAGTGACAATTGGCTTTTGTTGTAAGTTGCTTATAATTAAAATTCTGTGGCACAAACAAAGGGCCAACGTGCAACAACAGCAACTACTTACAGCCACCGAAAAAGAAACGGCTCGAAAAAGTAGCGAAACGAATGCCACAAAAGCGACAACAGCCGAGAGAAAGGCAACAAGCAGCGACACATACGCACACACACACACACACGCACAACAACAGAAACAACAGCGAGGCAATCGAGTCACAAAAGCCCACAAATCGGATTGTGGACTGGACCTTTTCATGGCTTTCAATAACTAAACAACCAACAAATATTTGTCATTAAAACCTGCCTAACTGATTGTATCTGTAGCTGTATCGGTATCTGCTATCGTGCGTATCTGTAAATGTATCTATTGCTGAAACGCATTTCTATTTCTGGTCAGAGACGAGCAACGGTTCCAGTTGCGGTTCTGCAACTTTTGATTTCGATTGCTTCGTCTAAACCCATTCTATATAGCGGTCTGTGCAAGGCTTTGGACTTATTAATATGTTGACCCTGCCTTTTGCCGCGCCCTCTGAGCTGCTTGCGCAATTATCGAGTTTTGTTGACGCGTTTCTAATATGCTCTATGCTATAGCTGGGACTTATAACTATATAAATACTCGATCTTAAAATATATGCAAATGAACACACCACATATTATTATATTGCCCAACCTGCCTCAAATCTTATAAACCAATTAATTTAAAAGTTATTCCAATAATTAAAAATTAACATATTCGCATATGATTTGCTAGGATTATGCGCAGAAAATAGAATGAAGTTTAAAAATAGCAACTCGCTTTGATGATGGCAAAAGAAATGTGGCTGAGTTTTTGTCTCCTTCAGCTTTGCATATAATGCAAACATATGTATATAGACTAGGGTATTCATTAGTCGTTTCTATGAAATGAGCTAGTCTTTTCTTATTACCGCTCTTATAGCTGATGCTGACAATTTATTATAACAATTTATTTTCATTGTTGACTTTATTGAATTGTTTAATTATTAAGCAATATTTGATTGATTGCGAATTCCATTTCATTTGCTGCCACATTTAGTTTTTTTAAGCTTTCTCGTGCGGCATTGTTGTCGCTTTTGTCGCTTTTGTTGTTGTCGTTATTCAGTTCAGCTGTTAGAAAATGTTATTGTTGTTGTGGATATTGTAGTGTTTATTTTGTGCTCGTGTCTTTTTGTATCATTTTTGTCGCTCACTCTCATTATTGTTATTTATTATTAAGTATTTTGATCATTATTTCTTAAATTTGCTGTTGTTATTACAAACGCTTATTGACCCAATTTCCGGCACATTCGCAGTTTACCATTGAGCGCAAATTTCATGTCGCATGAGCTCTTACCAAGAGCTAAAAACGCAGAAGCAGAAGCTGGAGCTGGAGCGGACTGGGCAGCAACTGGCAGCCATAAACGAAGGCTCTCTCTTATGTTGTATTTCCAACTGTGCCCATAAATTTTAATCCATGACAAAGTTGCCAACTGGCTCCCAGAGTCCCGCCCAAGTTGCCGGCCAGCGAAATTGACTACATGGCGACCAGACACGATATGAATATGAACTACAAATGGACACTGAATGGAAAATACAGATAGGCTGCAGAAACTGCAGGAGAAAAAAAATGGTATGCGAAAAGCCAAACAATTTTTTATCACATATTTCTAGCAATTTTTTTCTTCATTTCTTTCTTGATCGCATTGCGCATTTTTTTGGAGTCCGAATGGAGCTATTGCCCGTGGCATGGGGGAGGCACAGTGAGGCCAATGTTACAAATATTTGCACAAATTCATTCAAGCAGCACAATCTAACAAAGCCTTGGAGTTAGCCCCATGACTGGGCTCAACATATGCCATGCTTCAGGCACAAGTTCCCGTCGTATCACCCATTAATGAGATTATGTTCAAGGGAAATTCATTGCCAATATTATCAATTTTACAGTTTCCGATATAAGCTGACCCAGTATGCCAGTCTGCAGTCGTAATTCAGCTATTTCGCTTTCATTAGCTGATGCTGCTCCACCAAATGGACAGCAGACCGCCCCGGTTCTGTTGTGGTTATTCCTTTTGTTGATACTGAGGCGAACATTATCCTTTTGGGCGCTGATAGGTGCAATGTATTTGCGTTTTTTTCAGCTCTTTTTTTTTGGGCGCATTGATAAAGTGTGCCATAGCTTGGGGTTAATGTCGCGCCAATGATTTAGCACCTTGTTACAGAGCCGCCGCCCGCTACAGCCCCTCAGCCGGACCGGTGCGATTCGACCCGACAACGCTTAATTGCGCTGATCTCGCGTGGACAGGGCTGCTCTCAAGTCCGCGTCCGAATCCGCGTTCGAGTCGGTGTCCGATCAGAGCCCACCACGGGCGCGTGTCGAATTGGTTTTGTGTGGGTGCGTGCGCTGATTTGTTGTGATAAATAAGTGGCAGCCTATATAGGTTGTTACAGATACATGCCACATAGAGGCATGCCTCGGCAGTGGCAGCCGAGATGAGTTGAATCAAGGCATTCGCATAAATTGCCAGATCTTGTGGATTTTCATTAAAATTTTTAAGATTTCTTTTCTGTGGAGCTATGGAGGCACTTAATAAGAACAAACAGGCCGTTGAGTCGGCACAATCGCTTGGCGCCCCATGGTGCCATATTTTTGTTAATCCCCCAAGCCAATGCTAAAGAACGCACATAAAATTTTATTATTTATGGATGGCAAGCAGTGCCATATCCTGTGGCATTTATGACACAACCAAAATTCCAATTGTTTCTGCTGCCGTTGCCGCTGCCGCTGCGGCTGCCACTGCCTTTGCTGCTGCTACCGCGTGTCCCCTGACCCTGTCCCTCTCCACCAAGCCCTTGCCGAGTCACTGCCTGGATGCATAGGTGTAAAGCATCGCACGACCGCGCTTTGATTAACCTTAAGCGCATAAATAGTGGATTCAATCAGACCTGCAAGAGCTGCCAGTCCGTACCCAATCGCCAAGAAACCGGCTCTGCTACACAGAGAAAAAATAACTAACTACTGAGCACAAGATTCTCTGATATACTATCATTATATATACTTAATAATATATACTTAATAATTCATGAGAATCGCATAGTAGGGCGGAGCGTTTTCTAGTTTACAGTGCAGTGGCTATTAAAGTTGGTCTGTATATTTTCATGGAAAAGATATTCAGTAATTTGTTATGAAGCCGATTGAAAGCAAGTTTAAAGCGTTAGTTTAATCACAAGCTTGAAGATTCAATTTTGCTCATACAATCTTGGACTCCCATATTATATAACCGAAGATTTTGCGAAAAAGCTTCGTACACATAAGAAAAATTCGGATTTTCTTGCAGTGCATGCTCCACGTGTCTCGGCCGAACAACTCATTAGGTTCGATTCTTCTTTCGGAGGCTTCGCAAGAAACTTTTGCGGCAGCGTCATTGTTATTGTTGGACCAAGTTGCGCTTTTGTTGTTGCTGTTGTTTGGCCAGCATAAGAAGTAAGAAGTTTGGATGCGCTTTTGTCAGGTCTTGGAAAAGGGAAATGAAAATGAAAATGTTGTTGCTCTATTGATTATTGCATATTGATTGCTGTGTGGCTCTTTTTTATTGAGGCGAGCAGCGACAAATAAAAATAATAAATCCATTTCCACGGCACAGCTAAATTATTGATATGAAAACATTCCGAGTGCCACAGCTCCCCATCCACACTTGAGGCACACAGACCTGAAGTCGCCGACTGGTCTGGCCAGGGCCAGACAGAGTGGAACCGTACAGCCACCAGCTGTGTGTCTCTCTCTCTGTGTGTTTGTGTGTGTGTGTGTGTGTGTGTCGATCTTAGTTGGATCTTGGAGCAGCTTGGGGTTCTCCGCTCTCCACTCGAAATGCATTTCATACAAAGTCATCGTCGTCGCAGTCGAATGACAGTCGCCACTTTATAAGAGGCTGATCAATGGCTGGATCTTTAGACTTGTCTTGTCTTGTCTGGGGGCAATGCATTTTCGTATTGTTTTGATCTGAAATTCGTTGAATTTTGAACAGAATTTTGACAGTTGCCACTCAGTTGCATTTGAAAATTCCATGGAACACTCTGGACTCGGGGGACCCACGGCCAGCACCAACCTCGCCGGCGATAAAGTTAATTGAGTTATTTGGCCTGACAGCTGATTAGTTGAAGTTGGTCGAGCGGTTGGCTATGGGGTGTGCGGTAGGGAGTGGGGGGTATATGTTGGCCCGGGCAATGGGCAATTTTATGGTGCGTGGCAATGGCAAAGTGGAAAATTATTATGCTGCCCCATTAAGTTGGCCCCATTGTTGTTGGCTGTGGTGTCGACCCACGCGCTTGTGGCACTCAAATTTCATGCCGCATGCAAATTTTGTTGCGCATTGCGCAGGCGTTGCAGGCAACAGCAGCAGCAACAACAACAACAAGAGAAATACATTTTTTTCCCAGCGATCTTCATGCAGGATAAAAGATTCAATTACAAGATGGGTAAGTGAGTTCGGCTCTTGATTCGTGTGACTTTTTTTCTCCGGGGCGAGTGGGCCAGACATGTAAACAGCAACAATAATAATGAAAACGTTGCACAAATGCAAAAACCCATCAAAATGATGGATGACACTTTGATAGTCAAGTCTGTAAGTCGGGAAGTGCGCAAACCGCAAAGAAATTGCCCAATTGCAAAAAAGTGACAGCTGCCTGGCGTAAAAAAAAAACAAGAAGAAGGAAGACAAATATACATACACGAGACGTACATAAGACAGCGATCTTTGGGAGAGCGTAAAAAATCAAAAATAAATTAAAAATCAACAAACAGTAGTCGACACGTCAATGAATTTGAAATGCATGCAAATGCGAGCGGGCCAATTGTCTCGGGCCGGCGAGAATATGGAGAATATATGCTACTCTGCCATTTGAAGTCAATTCATGTGTCGCAGAATCGATCCTCAGGGGTTTTTTTTTTTTTTTTTGGCAATTGGCAATGTATTGGCACATGATTTGGGTCGATGCCTTGGGGGGTGGGGTTTCAGTTTCCCATTGATCGCTTTGAACTTTTCCTTTTCGCCACGGTTGCAATTCCCTATTGTTGTGCAATGAAACCATATCCTTGGGCATAGTCGATTTGCATATAGATCGGCATCAAGATCGGCGACACGTCGCACACACTTGATTGCCTTTGAATGGCAAATGAATGCATTTGAATTTTCGCAAAATCTATTACCGGGGGACGTAAGTTGATACTTTGAGGGCCACAATTTGTGTTAGTTAGCTATGCTGCCAGATCTGTCAGATCTCAAGTGATCGCGTTTGCCATTTTTCGCAATGCTTTTAGGATTTCTCATAAGGATGTGCACTTCAGTTAGCTCCGGCCAATGTCTGAAAATAGCAAAGATCTGCGCTGCGATTTCAATTTGAATGAGATTGAAGTCTTGAAGGAAAGCTAAGGACTAGCAAAAGACTAGAAATTTTTAATAAAATGAACATTTGAGTTCAAGTCTCGTTTTCCTTACTATTGCTTCTTATCAAAGTCGAATTATATATCCATTAATTGATACAACATATGCTTAGGGAGAGTTATTTTTTTGTTAAAGAAACAGCTGCCCGAAAAATTTGCATGCTTGTTAAATTAGTTGTTTATTTGCTGCGGATCATCCATTGAAATGTAATCTTTTCAATTTCCTGCTCCCGTTTTCCATTTTAGCCGCATGCCTTTAGTTTTGGCGCCTTTTCTCGGTTTTCATTATTTTCAGTTTGCATGTTATTGCAATCAGGACAACATTGTTTGCCGTTTAATGCAGGATCAAACCCCTTCTTGTACATATTTTCCTGAAATACTTTTTGCCAGTCAAATGTTGATGCTGCGCATTGCTCTGATACCAATAAATAAACAACAAAAGAGTTAAATTCAATTGCAACTCTTCCGCGACCTTTGTCAATCCCAGACAATTACATGCTTGCAAATTTTTTTTTTCTTGACTGTGCGCAACCTTCGTGTTCAATTATTTTGCACCTTTTGAACCGATCGAAGGATCAGCGAATGCCAATGCGACGGCGAGCGCAAAAACTCAATCAAGTCGAAAACCCAAGTCTCGACCCCGTTTCAAATCCAAGAGATTGTTCTCGACCCCCGACCCACTTTTTGAACGCAAAAAAAAAAACTATACTATATAGATATGTGCGTGACCCTTTTCGGCAAAGATCTCTTCGCAATACGCGTTTTCTTATTCCTCTTTTTGTCAACTGCGCAGGTGAGAGATCGCAATTTGCGTTGATCTTTCACAGGGTTGCCCTCCGGGGCGCATTGATTTCTTGACGACATAAACAATATTACACAGAGAATGAGAGTGAGAGTGAGAGTGAGGGGCAAAAGGGTAACACGCGGTTCGAAACGGTTCCAATGACAATCGTTTGCCTAACGAATAGGTTGATTTTCTTAAATTTCATTTGGCATTTTCGGGTGTTTTCGCAATAGTTTTTGATTGTGAACAGAATCATAAATTATAAACGAGCTTTGCATCGTGTGAACCAATCAACCAAAATTTTCGATTTGTTGGTCGCAATCGCGAACGCCTCTATCAGCACAGTTCGTATGGATGGATCTTTGAAATTCCCACAATTTGCATGCGGCTAATTCTAATTATACAAATCGTCGCTGAGCTGCGGTCATTTAAATCTGCCCATAGCTAACTGGCTAAGTCCAATGGCCACAGGCCTGATGCCCGGGCTAAGTAAAAGCCGGCTTAGGCTTAAACTTACTTACTCCTTCCTCTGTTTGTTTTTGCACCAGCTGTGCCCGAGGAGCCTGGGAAACTCCGCGCTCGACTCGCTCGGGCACAGGTGTTGACGTTGTAGTTGTCGATGTCGTTGTCGTTGTCAACGTCATCCTCGGATCGGATCGACTGTACCTTCTCGGTTATATCTACCTGTTGGCTGGCATTGTCTGGCATTAACTATCTTTTATTTGGGAAATTCCCAAAACAAATGAAAATAAAGTGAAACGCACAACAAAAGTCAAATGCCCCGGGCACGGGTTCGGTTTTAGAATTATTTTTGTTATTTTATTTTACTTCTCTTTTTTGGGCCCTAGGCCACTGATCACTTACCACTGTGTAGGAGGCCATTGTTTTTGTTTCCCTGTTCTCTTTGCTCTTTCTCCTCTCTCTCGCTCTCTTTCTGGCTGTGTGTGTCTCTTTGTGTGCTGTAAGTGATCCTCTTCTGTCTTTTATTTGCTTTTCTTTCTTTCAGCCTTGTGTCTTTGCTTTTGTCTCGCTCTCTTTGTGCATGTTGTTATGTCCGCTCAGCTACTTGTCTGCATCTCTCTTTGGCCTGCATGCTCTCCTTCTATCTCTCCCTCTCTTATCACTTACCTTTACACTGTATTGTTCTTGCAGGCCCTGTCCAGGCCACGTTGACGACAGACTGTCTGGCGCGTCGGCGTCAGGGTTCACGTGAGTTGTGGGTACACAAGTATGTGTGTATATAGGGTATATAATGCATATAATACTAGTAAATACTATTTAAAGGTTGTGTACTTGAAGAGCTTGGAGTGTTGTTTTTTTTCAGAGCATTCATTAATATTATGGGATTAAATCAATCTGTTCGGGATGCATTTTTTGCATGCAATATTTTTCAGATTGGGTTATTCTACAAGCTTGGTAGATAACTCGAATATATAAAACGAAATATTGCAACAAGGCTTTTCTCAATTTCCTAAATACTATTCATATTTTGAGGAATTTTTAATATTTTTGTGTTGATTTAATTTTTGTTCCCGTTTCATATACGTTTTAAATTAAGGCTTACTTCCTTCAGTAGATTATAAGATTCATTAGTTTTCAATTCGAAAGAAGAACATTTTCTTCTGACATTGTAAATTTTCAATGCGTTTACTTTCACAGTTTTATGACTTTCATTTAATTTCCACCCCAACAATTCGGTAAGCATTTTCTTTATGAAAAATTCACCCCGCCCCCTTGCCCCGTGTACGGCTGGCTATCAGCACAAATGACACTCCAATTTGGAGAGGCATTTCCACATTAATAGACAAGCAATAGAAAAGCCAACTAAATAAATTCTATATAGAGAACAAAAAAAGAGAAAACTACATTTTGTCTTGGCGCGCAGTCAACAGAAAAGTCGTTGTTTCTGTGCATTCTTCTATTGCATTTCAGTTCTCTCCCTTGTTCTACTGTTTGTCACACACTGTTCTACGAAAAGCGTGTCCAACAATGGATACGGATCGTGGATCGTCTAGGCAGCAGACACATAAACTATGCCCTGGACAATGGCCATAGAGCACTTCCTTTCAGTCGACCAACTACCTGCCCTAGGGTCCATGGGCGAGCCGGGAACTGTGAGTCGTCGGCGTCGTCGTCTTCGTCGCCAGCATGTCTGGCAAGATCACTGGCAACACAATGGTTAGACAGAGAGTCGCCCTGCTGTCTGTTAGATTAGTATAGAATTGCAGATCATTCTGAAATTTCATTTTGTTTCATTCATGCCATAATCTATTTTCTTCTAAATGTCCAACAACACCATGCTAAATATGCCCAATGACCCTGTCCCTATTCGTCTCGCTGTGGCAACAACGGCGACGCACTGTCTGCCAGGATCGACATTCAGTTCTGGGTTATTGTCCATGCCTAATCACCTTGCTTTATAGAGAGCATATATCATGACAATTCCCTAAAGTCTTTCATAGCGATACATTTTCCTATGGGCCAGGGAGCAAGTGCGTTGACTTGGCTAACTCTCCCAGTTGACAGCCCACTGGCAGGCAAACTCTTCAGTTGACCACCCTGGCCCTACCGTAGCCCCTGCCAAAACAGAAACAATCAACCCCTCTTGAGCGGAACAATGAAAAATTTAAATCCAAGCTTAGCATAATAAAAATTCAAGCGAGCGTAAAACGCTAATCTCTGCCACAGAATGTATCCGTATCTGTATCTATATGTTACTCTAGAGGGACCCGTGGACCGTGTGCAAAATATACTTTTACTTCGTACAAATTTGTTTATTGGAAAATCTGTGCAGCGATGCATTTATCTGTCTGTGTCTGCCAAATGTCAGATTAGATCAACGTTGACAACAGCGCATCACATAAAAGAGAGCGACAGACAGACAGACAGGAAGAGAGAGTCAAAGAGAATAGACCAGAGAGAGGTACAGTCACGCTTCTCTGCCAGTTGGGAGCTCAATTAAAGCGGGGCAAATGCTGTCATAATGCGCATTTAGTTGTTAGCAATGCTCCATATAAATTAATGCCCATTGTAGCCACTTCAGACACAAACTACCCATTGCCATTACCAATCCAAAAATCCCTCTTTGGAATATCAGACGTAATAATGCCAGGGCATATAAAGCGCGAAACAAAGCGAAACGATGCGATGAAGCTGACTGAAATAATATCAAAAAGGAAAAAAAGAAGAAAAAACCCAGAAACAAGAGCGCTCGAACTGGGAGTTTCCGACTAGCAGACACCCTGTAGATGCGTTCAACAAAATTTAATATTTCTTCTATATAAACATAAACAATAGAAAAGATATACATATGTGTCGATTTCGATATATATCAATAATATTGAAATGGGAAAATATATCGAAGAAGAACATAACCTTATTTATAATATATATTTCCCACTTCAAATCTCTAGATCTTATCGTTTTCGATATCATATGTCCAGATCACATATGTATACTCTGTTAACTTTTATGCATTTTAAAAACTAGTATACCCTCTTGTTAGGCAGTTCCAATGGGTACTGGGTATAAAAAGAGAAACACCCAGCAACAAAGGCGGCAACAAAAACAACAACAAAGGCAAAACACATATTGCGCAGGATACAGATACAAGGACACTGTTACGCAGTGGAGGGGGTAGCGTTTTTGGGGGGTGGGGTAGGGTAAGTTAGGGTAGGGGGATTTATGTTTCAACAATTTCAATTGTTTCCTAATGTTTTTGTATTGCGTTTGTTGCCATTGTATTGCTGGTTTGTCTAATATGGCAGGCAGGACAAGAGTTCAAAGATTATGACTACAAAGATTGGGTATCAAATTGCCGTTGTTATCGATAGCCAGCTAGCAGGCGGCATTTATCGAACGGCAGCCGCTCAACATGCTCGGCATTAACATTAAAGTGTGAAATTTCAAGTGAATTTTGACAAGAAATCAGCGTCGAACGCTAATCGTCAGTCTGTTGGCCGGCTCGCCTTCTCGGAAGTCTCGGCTTGGGCATTGGGTTAAAAATTTTGGAATTTCCTGCGCCGCTCTGCGCCGCGTCGCACATCCTTTGGCTCGCTATTCAATAAACCCACTAATAAGGCCAAACAGGCCGAACAGGGTCAGGGCATTAGCATTAGGCCAAACAATGGCTCTGCAATGCATTTAGCTTTTATGCAGGACACGCGTCCTTGCCACGGAAATACCCAATGGACAACTGAAATCTGTTTCTACTTAGCTCAACACCACTTTACGATCCCCCTACTCAGCCTACACACCCGATGAGAGCAACGCGCGGAGGTAGCTGCCCAAAAGGTCACTTTGCCTAATAACTTTAGGTCACAAATACGCCTCACAATCACTCCTACGCGAAACACTGACTGCTGATCCCTCCATTGCCTGAGTGCCACATTTTATGATGTGTCTCGCCTCAAATGGGTGTTGTGCATAAGTTTGTCATGAGGCATGCAACACCCCATATACCAAGTAAATCGCACGCGCTTAGGATATAATACGAATCACAATTCAGAGAAAAATAGCTCTATAACAACAATTGGTATGATATATAACACAAGACGAGTATTAGAAGAAGAATAATAATTATTATTAAATATTAATATAAGAAAATTAAAAATAAAATTTAGCAACTGCAAAATAATTAGATCCAGCTATGCAGCTTTAAAACACCTTCTCACAAATGAACCGAGATTTCGGAAAATATTCTAATGAATGCTTCAAGCGATCCTTCACCGCGCGCAGAGGGAAGCCCGAGGCTAACAAGTAATAAAGCGACTTCTGTAATTTTGACTTCCTGAGGTCTATTTTATTCTCAACACGCCTAAAGAGCCAAAACTGAAATTGAAAATATTTTAATGTGCCATTTGCTGTTGGCACTTAAGAGCCTGGCTGCATGCGGCATGCAGCACGTGCAAATGGTCAGAATGTGGCAGAGCCAGAGCTCCAAACAAAAGCGCCAAGTGAGACCGAGACTGAGACTGAGACTGAGGCTATGGGCGTTGCATCATTGGCATTGACCACGTTTACAGGAGGCGCACAAAAGCCACAGTGGAAACGATGCTTTGGTGAATGGCTTTTGGTATGCTAACAATATGAGAATTTATATGACAAGTCTGTCATATTTTTACAAACGTTATAAATCATCTTGCCTCAAGAGGCACCGAAATGAGGGAGGTGTGAGGTTGAGAACGGCTCCTTCTCTGCAACTGAGACTGCGACTGAGGCTGAAGCCAATACAAATATGTAAATATTGCTTTAAGGCACGCGATTCCACACGATTCCTTTGCGTTTATTACTGAGCTCGTCTCGACTGAGCCGTTTTTATGGTCTACTTCGGCTGCCTTGCGGTGGGTCTGAGTTCTCAGTGAGTTCTGCTCAGATTCGAGTTCACATTTCTGGAAGTGTTTCCGTTGAAAAACCAAACTGAAACTTGTACGAAAAATGCAAATTTGTTTGTCTTGTCTTGTCTTGTCTAGGGACAATTGACAATTGTTGGGCTATGGCAATGCTTCAAAAGGTAACCGCCATTCAGGACAACGAGTGGAAAAGGACAATTGCGTATTGAAAAATGTTATTTTACTTGAAAGAATGACGAAAATGTGGCCGCAACAATTGAGACAAATGGCGCATTGTCAACGTGCCGCATCGAAGTCATATTGGGAGGTCCTGCATTGTCCTTGTCCCAAAAGTAAATATTCAGAAAAAGAAGCATTTAGTGGTTAATGCTCATCAAAACAACCAGACGGTTAGCCTGGTCAGCAACAGCAGACTGCTCTCTCATCCTTTTCGGGTTAAATGCAGCGTACGCAAATCTAATCCTAGCTCCGTCCACCTGGCAAATATTCAATTAGCACAACGATTGGCGCGTAAAAAAATGCCCGCCAAAGCCACTCGAAAGTGCGGCGCTTCAGAGCACATTGAACCCCTCACCAGACCCGTACCCCGGCCAATTCTAGCCGCTTAGCTTAGCTAGTTGCTTGCCGCTTTTAATTACTGGCAGCATTATCCTTTCTACTCGACGAACATTGGCAAACGTTTCCACATGCTTTGGCATTTCCGCTTCCGTTTCGGCTTCCGCTTGGCGCCAACACAGCTTGGCCTCGTCATCTTCATTGTTCCCCTTCGCCAAAAAGTCAAGTGGCGTAAATTAATTACAGCACCAGCCCAGCCACCTCCCACACACACACACACACACACACACACACACACATCTGGCTTCTATACAGAGACTCTCTCTGATATATCTGGTTGGTTTTGTTTTCCGCATTGCCGGTCCTCTAATTGCTCCAAATCTGACTGTGTTTTTATAAGTGTGCACATTCATATATCAGCCATAAATGTGGCCATTGTTCAACTTTAAAGCGTTGAATAGCTTTGCGTGGAAATTAAAATGTTTACAAATTCAAAATCATAGCGAAATATTTTAATTGGATATTGCGTTAATGCGTGTGTTTAGATGTTCAAGGATCACCAGGATGGCGCATAGATTAATGGTTGGCCTCGCCAAAGTGGGGAAGAGGATATTAAATGACAACTTGTACCAACTGGCTACAAATTATATGCTTTATAGTTTTTTACAAAGAAGTTTTGTATATTTTATATATTCTGAACGAATTCTATTAGCGTCAAGGCTGCAAGCACGTATTTCTAATTCATTCTTTTCAGGGAACAAAACTGAATTCTATATTTTTAAAAATTCGAGTATATTAAAAAAAAACAAGGTTTAAGCTCCAAGCAGAAATAACTTGGGCCCTAACCAAAGCATTTATCTAACCAAATTTGATGAATAACAAAAGTCGGATAGATATAAAATCTAGCCCGCATTTTCTATATGAAAATATTTGAAGCTTGCAATATTTTCAGTAGAACGGGCAACTGTTACTTGAAAAAATTTTGATAATATGTGAAAGATATGAAAAGCCGTCTACACGGAGCGAACCATTGAATAGTTTCTCTTTTGCGTCGTTTGCAGGCCTAACTTGTGTAACTAGAGTTCAAAAACTGAATAATTTGAAATACTCCCGACTATGGTAGCATATTATCATTAGTATTAATTAGCGAACATCATTAGCAGCAGAACTGACCCGCTTTTGCAATTGTAGCTACCAGTTAATACTTGGGAGAGCTGTTAGAACATTTCACCCAGATCCCAGATCCCAGATCTTTAAATGCTGGTAGTCAGATGATCAATGCACTGATTGAAACCATGCTAATGATCAGTTTTCTATTCATTTTTTTGGCATTGATTTGGATGTTGTTTGTTCGTTATTTTTTGTATTTTCGTGACAAAAGGCGAGCAGCATTGATGCGGGATCAGTTAATGCTAAAGATCGGGAATCATCAACGGCAAATGGACTAGTCCCTGACCGTTACGCGTCACACGCTCCAATATGGAAGCAGGGGCAAGTTTTTTGTTCGACTTGTACGGATTTCGAGATTTTATGACTGGGGCGCGCCCCCTTTTGACAGTTGCTGCATAAATTTGAGAGGCGAGAGACCCGAAAAGGTAGCCGAGGCACCCATAAAATTAACATCTTTGACGCTAAGCCGTGATTTACTTTTGTTTTAATGTCGCCGTCTTTGTGCTCTCCACTTGATACAATACAAATCGAAGTTGATTTCGATATGATATGATGGTGACGCCTACCTGTCTTGGTCTTGGATCATTTAACTGAATCAAATTGGATTTGCATAAGGCCTCAGATTTTAAATGGAACAGCGTAGACAATTGACAGCCAGTGAACTGCATGCAACTGTGAGATACTCTGTGATAGGAGAAAACGCGCAGTGAGGTCTAAACCTGGGTATAAAAGGCCAATCAGAGTGTTTGGCAAACTCGTTTCAGAATATCGTCTGTTGCTTTAGCTGCCACTTTTGCGCGTCTAGAAAAACATGCCAAATCCTTGTTTAACCTTTGCACCCAAAACGGCAGCTATTTAACTTTGGCAAACACGTAACTTGTCCAAATTTTCGCGCCGCCTCGGGGCCCCAGGGAGACGCAAAGACAAACTTTTCGCACACACACACGCACGCACACGCACACACACAGCGCTCGGACTGTGCTCGAGAAGGGTTCTGGTTCGAAACGGGTTCAACTGGTATTCGCATAGAACTGGGGCGGCCGCAGGGGACGTGTCGCTTATAATCTTCACGCTCAGCTCAGTGCTGGGCTCGCCTGCCGTTGAAAGGATAATGGAACATTGATTATTATTTTGATACCACCACTCAAAGTCTGCAAATTAAGTACGCATTTATCTCAAGTAATTTGGGTTCAAATGTGCGGCAACTGCGGTCAAATTGTTGCCCATACTTGGCAGCTACAGCCTCCTCCTGCTGGACGTGGTCGACTGGTTGCTTGAGAATGACATTAAATATATCGTCTTTAAGTAAGAAACTGGCTACTTTTGTCCACTTCCGTTTCGCGTTCGCGCATGTGTAGCAAATGGGCCGTCATAGTTTCAATGATAAATGGCCATTCAAAATGGGAAAACAAGAAGCTAAAGAAAAACTTAATGTATGTATAGTACATAAATGTCTCAGGCTGAGGGCTGTTGATGGGGGAACGGGTGAACGGACGGACAGACGGACGGACTGACTGCTGGGATTTGTTATAATTTGCGATTTGTGTTAATTACTGTTCCATTATGTGAACTGGGCAAGGCTAGACGGCAAAATAAAGGAGACCTGCCTGATTGTCTGGAGGAAAAGAAAAGCACAAATGGAGGCATGAATCGTGGATAGCTTTCAAAATGTCCTTGCCGGAGCCTTAGGGCTGAACAACCACAAAAAATGCACAAACATTAATCTAGTAATATATGTACTAGTGGAGATAATTACCCAGCGTTGCACGGCTCTAACATAATATTAAAATTATGTACTACCTACCTATTCAATAGGTAGCCTGACTTTTTATCATGATATTAATGCTTATCCCAACATATATATTGTGGCTCACATTCAGCTACTTGTTGGCCACAAAATGGCGTCGCACAATCAATCTCTGGCAGCCGCATTCATTGTCCCAGTTTTCTTATGCATACTAGCTTGTGATACACACAGAGATCTACATCTCCATAAGCACTTCGAAATGCCACCTTTCTCTAAATGAGACAAATGCCAATGGCGGAGACAAATGCGAGCAGCGGTTTCACCGTCGCCACACAACAAAAGCACGTGCCACTTGAACGAGAGAGAAAGACCAAAGATATTGGACCGACCCAACCCTAGCTCCAGATCCGGGCAGGGGCACTTGGCAGGCTGAGTTTTTAATTTGACGCAATTGTTTGGCATCGATTTGAAATGTTTCGTTTCGAGTAACCCCAAGAATTTATACAATTAATGTCAAAATGCGATTCGGCCTTAAAACGCTTTCAAATGTCACTGGGCATGTCGAGAGACTGGTCGCCATTGATTCCAAACAAAAAACAAAATATAACAATTTTTTATATAAATTTAGAGTTTTGTTCGAATACTGTATGCCTGTGTGTGCCAGTGTGTGTGTATTGTTGGCTACTGCAAACGGCTACCAGATATTTTTAGATCTAGCAAACCCTGGCTAAAGAAATCCAAGAATAGTTTTTAAACAAGCTAAGCCCTTACGAATCCTTGACGGCGTGATAAGTAGGTAAATAGCATATTTTCAATTTCTTTATGTTGAGTTTAGTTTTTGCATCAAGATTTTGAATCAATGAGTCGAATCGGAAACTGAAATATATTTTAAGCTACAAATCAGTTCAAGAAACAACCGAACAACAAGCCGAAAGGAAACATTTCTATAAAATTAGTTTGAGTGTGTGACCCAGACCGAAAGTATAATTGACTTTGGCCCCGATCATTGCATATATCTGACCATTATTTTGGGGACAGATCAACTTTAGCCCGCAGCTTGTAAAGAAAAATATGTAAGATTTGCAATATTTTCCATACAACGGGCAATTTTAAATTGGAAAGTGAATTCTATTAATTTTCTAACAGACCAAGACTGAACCAAAAGCTAGGTTCATGTATGTGAAAACTGGAAAAGGGAATCGAACCTCAAGGCAGGGAGCTAACCTTGAACAAAATCAAAGCAATTATTTATTAGCAAATTGTTTCATCAAATTCCAAGAGTCAAAACAATATGTATATACAGAATTTGTTTACAAATATGTTATGTAATATAAGTTTAACATGAATGTAGACTGAAAAATAGGAGCTTCAATAAAGACAAAGAAACTTTGAGGTGCACACGACACGTTTAAATTTCTAAAACTTTAGTTGAAATTAAGTTTATAATTGACTTTTGTTGTTCTCTGGAGACTCTTGGCGTATCGCTACAGCAAATTCATCATAATTCATTATACATTTTTGACATTTTCCATGCTTGAGCCCACCGTTGTGGAAACTAATAAAGATGTCATTGCCAGACAATCGACACGGTTAGAGCCCGAGTCACGGAGCCTTCTCTAAGACGCAGCTCCCTCTCGCTCTCTCTCTCTCCCTCTCGAACATTGGGCACAAAAATGCTTTATAGGTAGCGCAAACCAAGGCAATTCATAATTTTCATAATTTACGCTTTGTTTGGCAAACATTTTGGCGCCTGCTAGATTTTCCAGCATACTATTGCAACGGGGTGTGTTCCATGTTGTTTTTCCCTACGAACCGCAGCGGTTCCTTACATAACTCAATTTTACGATCCGAAGCTACCTACTTAATAAATCATAGAAATCCTAAGCAGGCAGAGTCCGAGAGCGTAAGAGAGTAAGAATTTCATAATTAATTTTTAATGCTTGACTGCGCTGCACTTTTTACACAATTTTGATTTATAGCACAGCAAGCACAACAACAAAACAGAAAATACAAAAAAATTATTCACTTTTTTATTTGATTCTTTTTTTTTTTTGCCTTCTGTGAAACGTTCACTTGAAATGTTTCGAGTGCATTTGGCGCAAGTTGAAGCCGTTTAATGCCCGCGCAATTTATATTGTAATTGCAAAGTGAAATGTCATTATGTATTGCATTTTGTAGCCATTGAAGCAGCGTCAAGTGGTTCGGCCTGTTCCGGTGCCGGTAGAAGGATTTGCGAATGGGAATGGGAACAGGAACGGTAACGACGGAGCGGGTTGCACTCGCAACAGCTGGCCGCACGCCAACTCAAGTGGTCCAACTTCAGATTCGACTCTGACTCCGACTCTGACTCCAAATCTAACTTTGAGGCTGACTCCGCTTCGATTGCCGCCGGCAAAGCAACTCATAATCATGTGTGTATGTATGCATGCGTGTGTGAGTGGGTGTGTGTGCTAAGTTCCTGGCCTCCAGCTGTAGCTTACCTTGTTGCTCCTTTCTTTGGCAAACTGTCAGCTGTGGCTAATTAAATGAAAGCCGCTCAAGTGCTGGAACTCTCGCTAGTTGGTTGAATGAGTCTCGGATTCAAAGACTTACTCCACTGGGAGGCTGTGCACGCTCGTCGAAGCGCGTAATTGTCAAAGGTTACAATTGAAGCCCCAACTCGCTGTGCACGCGTGTGAGTGTGTGCCATGTGTGTGTGTGTGTGGCAGCTTTTTACTGGTGTTCCCGCCAGGCAACACCTGGCCATAATGTCCAATGTGTTGCACATTTAAATGTGCCACATGTGGCATATTCGGTTGCATACACAAACCAAAAATGTGCATGAAACAAAGCTAGCTTGTACATGCGATCAGATAAGGAACTCTAATGAAAGTATCTAAATATTTAGTTCAAGCACATAACGAAAATTAAAAGCAAGCCGTATTTATGTGAAACTTTGAATATAAAACTTAAGCCGAATGAAAGAAAACTTTGAATTCCGTCCAAGCTACCTTTGACTTTCCTTTTCACGCAGAGGCCGTGGATTTTGCAAAAAATGTGAAACACATCTCAAATGATTTTTCTTAAAGATTTTTGAGAATAAGTTTGAGAACAACGGACCTTTACAAATTGATCACAGTTGCTGGTGGGATTTTTCTGTACAAATTTCGACTCCTAAAATTTACGATTTGCGCTGTGATTTGTCAATCAGCTTAGTCAGTCAGTCATTCAATCAGTCAGTCAGTCAGTCAGTTTCATATATAGTATTATGTATAAAAAAATTCTTCAATTGCCCTCCATAGATAATGGCCATAATTTGAGTGCAAGCTTTTGCTTATTATGTTTATTATTTGGTTAAGCGATAGGCCAATTTTGCGGCTCGTTTGGACATGAATAATGGTATCTATTCAATTGATGTCTGCCTGTGGTAAGCACAACACACAGCTGCCCCAGCTCCCGTGACCGTGTGCTCTGTGCAAGCTAAACTAGCAGACTTCCTGCACTTTCCACAGCCCACAACAGCTGCACAGAATCGCGAGATCCTTGCCGCAAAATATGCCAGTCCTTTATACAAAATAGCTGAGTACGTATACGAGTACGCTCTCGTATTTTCATAGCGTCGACGCTGCCACTCAATTATCGTTTCGTATTTTTTCGTTTTCGGGAAATCTGACCCCGCACACAAAAAAGTGCGGATTTTTTTTTATATATAACATATTTCTTTTTGTAATTGTTATTTTTCGCGCACACTTAAACCTAATGAATAAATAACATTAAACACGCTCTAATGGGCGCGCGATTTTTGGTCGAGTGCCAGCGGAGACGGAGGCGGGCTGGGTGGTGGTGGGAAAAGCGGCGTAAAACATTTTCATTGTGTGTGTGTTTGTGTGTGTGTGTGTGATCCCGTTAAGTGGGCGCACTTGAGCCATGAGCTCTGAGTCCAAGTCTAGAGTCGTGGGTCCAAGGCGTGGTAGCCTTTTTGGTCCTGTGAGAACATACTTCGAATCGAAATGCGCAGTATCAAGTCAAGCCAATCAAGAGTTGACTAAATAGGAGCTGTACAATGTAATACCCTGTAATTTTGTTATTAAACACTCCTTTTATTGTCTTCTTGTTGAACCCTAAACCTAAACTTACTCAATCGACCACCAAATTGATATTGAATTTCATACAATGTGAGCCCAACAATTGCAGATACAATGGCATTGCTCATTGCCAATGAAACCAAACTCAGCCAAAAGCTGTGCTAATTGGCAACGCAAACTGAGATCGACATAGACAAATATAAGGCTGCCCACGATCGATACAATATGGAAAATTTTAAATTCAATAATCAAACATTAACAAATCGAACAACAGCGAAAATTAACGTACAAAGACGACGAGTAACAAGACGAATGGGAAATGCTCTACAAAGGATTTACGATAAATGTAAACTTATTAATCTAATTAATGAGCTAATAAGAAATATCAAAGATCATAAAAAAACATAAAAAAAACATAAAAAAGATTAAACAATCAGCCAAATTAGCGGTAAACGTTTGTCAAAGGAACTTACAAATTGTAGGGTTAACAATAATTGGAAGAGTCAGAAAACCGACCGCAAGACTGAAGCTTAGCAAGCACTCCCCTTTTGGCCACTGGCTAATTTCGATGCCGCGATAAACATGAAATTAGCCCGGCCACAGATGGTGGCAGGATGCGAGCGAGCTGGCAAGGACCAAAGGCAAGGCTGTTCGCCGATTAGCCCCGACTGATAGTGGAGTGGATGTGGATGTGGATGTTGCGGATGAGAACGCAACCAACTGATGGCTGGCACAGATAAGCGCAGCTGAGCCCAGTTTCTCTCAAGTGGGCCAGCAATTAGGGGTTGCAATTGCAGCCCGCAAATCGTCCTTGACAACAAGCTACACACGCTACAACTTGGCTAGGCTCGCGCCCCAATTCGGAGTAACACATAAAAAATAACAAAAAAAATAATATAAACGCAACAAAGTGTAAATAAATTTATTAAAAGCGGCCAAGGGAAAATGAAAATAGAAAAACGCTGTTTTCGCACCATTTGAGAGACAGAACAAAGTAAACAAAATAACAAAAAGGCCAAAACTTTTGCAGTTGAGTGTCAGCGACTAAAACATACCCCTATTTATGTTGAAAAAAATCAATCTTGTTTTGTGTTTGTGTACGCTTATTATTTGCGGCGATTAACGTATCAACGTAGCCCTTTATTTAATAAAATTACCCGGCGTTGACCGGTGTCAGCAAAATTGTTAGTTGAATGTGCCCAACTTTAGGCAGATCCAACCCAACGCTGTTGCAAGTCTAAAAATGCTGCTCGGTTTGAAACGCCGACCTGCCGCTTGTAAGTCCAATGTCATATATATAATTTATATATATACCATTTGGCCTACCTACCAGTTTTATATAAAACTATTTCCAGCTGATAACATGGGCATAACAAAAAAGCACACACACAAACAGCGACTGCCAAAGATCATTAATAGACAATGGTTGACGTAGTTTGTTAAGTCAGCCTATATTATGTCAATTGTTTTAATACAATTGTTGTTTTTCTCCCCGTAAACATCTAAGCGAGAGTATAAAATCTAACTCTGTGACGTCGACATCCGACAATTCGGGCTTGTAGCCAGAGACACACCTGTGCAATTGCCGTTTGGAGCTGCAATTGACGCAGTTTCAATGGGTTATTTTTTGGGATCTGGCGGAGTGACTGCCTTGAACCAGTTTGGTGAAAACCCAACTACGATAACATTGTCTCGATAACAAAGTCGGATTTCTGAATAAGAAAAAAAGATTTTCAGTTGTCAGTTTAAGTTGCACTTTCGCTAGGCATAAAAATTCAGCGGAAAATGCCTCGTGGAAAAAAGTAAAAAAAAAAGAAATATGAATGCAATATATGTATAGCCCATTCAAATAACTGAGCACTCTCATACCCACTCGGATATCAGAGTAGCCCACATTGCTGTCATGGCGTCCAAATGGGCGACCGTGGCATCCTGACGTTGTTGCTCCTTTTTGTGACAGTTTCGAGTCCTTTTGCCGCCAACTTACTTTGTGCTTGGAATTCTGTTTGGTTTTTTTTTCGGCTTAGAATGGAATGCTATGGCCAGACTAAGTGCAAAAGTTGCCAATCGCTGCTCACTTACTGGGAGGATCGGTATTCGATTGCAGGCATGCTGACAGCGTAATCTGAGCCGGGGCAACATTTGGACAATGTTTTGTCTAATAAATTCCGAAACACTAAACTTCCGTCACATCATAAATCACCCAAAGGAGAAATCACAGGCTGCCGCATGATTTGATAAGGGCTGCGGTGGGGGGTAATATAAGAGTGAGAGTGAGAGAGAGAATAAGAGAGAGAGAGAGAGATGGACTGGCTACCCTCATAGCACAATGAATTAACGTAATTATGTTCGCATGTGTATAAATGACGAGGTTTTTGTATCAAAATTTGCAATGGTGTCGAGCGTAAACACAAAACAACAAACGAAACGAAATCAAACAATAAACCGAAAATGAAACGAAGCACAAAAACACAAAACACCTTTGCTGGACATGGACATCGATGCGCAAATAAAACATAATGAACCTTAATGATATAGCACCCAGCACAGAGCAGCCAGCAGCCAGCCAGAGATATTGGGGTGGGGCACATTGGAATATCGATCGATGATCGTTAATATACGAGCTTGTACTCGTATCATTGTGCTAAACAACAAAACCAATCGAGTGTTAAGCGGGCCAGCAACAACAACAACAACAACAACTGAGCAACTGAGTGAAAAACTCGTCGAGCCCTATGAATTAGATGGGCAAACAAAAGCCTCGTCTACAAATGGCCAAGACAAACAGTTGACGCGACTTTGCTTCTGCTCTTGTTGTTACTCCTCATTTGCATATTGCAGTTGCAACAGTTGCAGCCCGTCGCCTCAGTTGCCTCCGTTGCCGCAGTTGCATTAAGCAGTTGCCACTCGCAGCCGGCCAGCAGATCCAGTTGACGCCGGCACAGCTGATTAGAAGCCAATCGAGCCCAAAAAGCGCAGCTCGCGCTCTGTTTGCCATCATTTAGTGGCATCCTGTCAAATCAAACAATTCCTCAACTGACTGAAGAAATTGCAACTAGTTGACTATTGTATACCCTCCCTCAATGGGCAGCTGAACATTTTAGATTTAACCAACAAAATAAAAATGTTGCGTTTATGGTTCGAACCAACTCACGGCCTTAATGTTCGATTCCTGAAGATGCTTTTATATAGTTCGCTTCGTTTTTCATTTAGTATGACTTTTAAAGCAATTCACTCGGTGTCAGGTTCGAACCCAATTTATAGTTCACTCAAAAATAGACTTTGAAACTATCAAAAGAGTAAATAGTCAAAAGAATTTCTAAGTCTTCTTTCAAATTCTTGAATGTCATGTAATCTGACGACTTAAATTTCTTTGCGTAACAAACAGCAGTAGAATATTAGCTTACCTTACCAGAGTAGAGTATAGCCAGGTAACAGGCTTCAGTATGCCGAGTGTAGTTGGCCAAACAGTAGTTGGCCATTGTCGGACGGCGTTGACTGACTGGCAACGTTTAGTTCGCTGTTAATTGATTGTTCACATTTTTTATGGTTTTAGGTCTTTGAGTTTTTTCTTGTTTTTCACGTTTCCCAATGCAGTATTCACAGGAATTTGTCGTGCCGCTTCATGTTTGAGGCATTCTTGTAATTAACAGTCGCAGGCGCAAGGATAATGCCAATTGACTTTGTCGCGACAGATCAATGTTTGAACAGAGGTATATGTGATAAAGTATGTGCACATAGAGCAAACAATTCCTGTTAATCACATGCACGACTGACTGCCAGCCTGCAAGACAAGACAAGAGATGGACCAAGGTGGAACTATGATTATGAAGGCGAAGAGCAAATATTTAAAGCTAAAGCAAATTTTGATAGGATTCTTAATTTAGTTGTGATGTCAATAAGAATCTTAGCATTAGCTTAACTAAAGCTTAACTCGAAACACAGCCTGTTTAGCTAATGCCACACCCATTGACGCCACTTGTTTGAGCGCGTACCCACGCTCAATAGTTGCCCCACAGAATGGGGTCAGCATAGCTTCAGCATTGTGTTGGCCAACCCTTCGTTCGTACTTTTGGCCATTTACGAATCTTTACATGGTTAATAGAACGTAACATTTGTCACACATGAAGCGAGTGTCGGCTGCCAGCGTAAGCGAAAGTAACTAATGCCCAGCCCAGCCCAGCCCAGTTCTCTTTGGGGTCCACTCCCACTTCCCAGCTGCCACACATTGTTGCCCATAGCGTGTCAGAATGCAACTAGCGAATATTTTTTTGTCTAAAATTTGTTGTGACAAAATGCAATTAATAGCAGTGATTGCCATCGAGATCGATTCATCGAGATACCCTTTAATTGTGCTATGCAGAGTCTGGATCGTTGGGATAGTTGTTGTACAGTTGCCAAGTGCCACGAATGTTGGCCAAAAGGGCGTCGCTAATGAATGAACCTTGTGAATGCCTCGTGGGCATCATCATCGTCATCGTCATCGTCGTCGTCATCTTTGTTATTACTTCATTAAAAGCGCATTAATAGCGTTGCCGACTGCTCTTCACTTGTTCGCTCTTCGATTTGTTTAAATCAATAATGAAAACAAGCAACAACAATATTCATTTTTTTTTTTTTTGGTCGAATGTACCTCAGCCGAAAATCTGAGCAGCCGATCCCAGCCACAGCCACTCGCACAATGCCGATAAATTAGAAAATAATGCGCGCCCATTGTCCGATTGCTTTGTTTCATTTAAGCGCTTTTGTTGTTCCATGAAGAGCTTGGAACACTGGCTGACTGGACTCTGCCCTTTGCCCCCTCGCATTGTCCCCTGTCCCTGAATAGTGCCCCATTCACCTCTGCGTTGTTGCCGCTACGATTGGACTGGTGGGAAGCAAAAAAAAATATATATGCATATATATATATACATTTTTTAATGCTCTTTCCATGAGCAGCTCATTATGTTCATGCATAATTTTTGACACCCATAAGAAGCTAGTCAAGCGAATATAGAGAATGTGCAGAAAATGTTTTAAATTAATTTTCTTAATATTTAAATTAATTCGTTTAGCATCTCACAAAGCGAGTTTCGACATCTAATCTAAGCTCAAATTGCAAGCACAAGGCTTAAGAATTTTTTAAGAATCTTCTAAAATTGCATTGCACAAATCTAATCAATGACTAGGAAAGAGTTATAATAGAAATTTAAGAAATCTTAATGAAATTTCTTAATAGTATTTTAGTTTAGTTTAAGTTCTGCTCGCACTTTTGCCAAACTGAATTCTCTGGATTCCTTTCCACAAGATTAATTATACATTTTCTTCATCTAATTTCTGTTGTTTTTTTTTAGAGTATCTGAATAGTCTCTAAGCAGATCGCATCAGTTCGGCTTGTGTCTTTTGTTTAACTAGTCCCTGTGTCTTTGGGTTACACGTTTTTTGAATGAAGCTGATTACTCAAATTTGTGCTTTGTTTACGATTCGTCAAGGCATTGATGAGGCGGGCCGGCCAGTATTGGAGGGGCATTGGAGAGAAAGGGCAGGGGTTCGGGGTAGCTCTGTTCGCCAACTTAACGCCAAAATGTTATTAAATATTATTAGTGACCAACAATGGGCAACAATTATGTGGGCACCGTCGCCTGCGTCTGCCTCTAGACCGAATCGAGCTGTTCGAGCTGTTTCATTGTTGTCTCCGGTCTCTGGTCTTGGGCAGAGATTTGCCCGGCTCCAATGGTTGCTTGTTGGTCGCCCGCTTACAGTTATAATCCCTATGCTATTGCCAGTTACAACAGTTACAACAGCCGCAACAGCTGTGGCGTTTAACCCATTCAAGAGAGCTAAAACCCAGTTATCAATAAAAACTATTTCTACTTCTATTTCCCTTACTCTTTCTCTGTGTGTCCCCTTGCTTTCTGTCTGCTTTCTTTTTGGATTGACGTCGGCAGCGGCAGTGGCAGCGGCAGCTGGCGCTCCATATCAGAACGGTTTTTGCCCATTGTCAGTCCCATTCCCGGTCCCTCGTCCCCCGTGTTCCGTCTGTCCAGCGACTGTTTTTCAGGTCGTCTGCTGTACGTACGGGTTATTTGTTTGGCCAGTTCTGTAAGCAGTTTAGAGCCTGCATTTCCGTTTTGTTGCCAAAAATGTAAACAGTTTTTGTATTGTGCGTAATCCCCGGCAGCAGCTTCGCGTGCCTGAGCGATTCCCAACTGCGTTATGTAATCCAGTCAGTCGAGTAAACGAGGAGTTAATTATGTCATAATAGCTCCGATCTGGAGGGTATTCCACAATCAACAATTGCCAGTTGTTAAGCTCTGTTTGCCGTCTCTATATCCGAATACTCGCATTGTGCCAGTTGTTTTGATTGTCAGCACACGCCGCCTTGGCTTCGATGGAGCCCCATCTGTGGATCAGCTCTTGGACAGCCTCCCTCTCTCTCTCTCTCTCTTTTTCTCTGGCTCACAAGGTGGCACAGCTCGAGGCTCTTTAAAGCGTGCCTTAATCGCAGCAGTACCAACAAGAGCTAAGACCCATTTCCTGCCTTTGTGTACTCAACCAGCAGCAAATATTACCTTTCTTTTGCACAATATTTATAAAACTCTGTATTATATTTGCGGGCTGAATATCGATGTGAATTGTTGTTCTGTATTAATAAAAACCAAAACACACACAGCTGAGCTGGTTTTCTGCTCAAAACTTTAACTTATTGGGAATTGGAAGCGTTAAGCGAAATACAACTCTATTAATGAGAGAGCTTGGCTTTTTATCATCTAGACAGCAGCCTATTTGTTGATAAGTTCGATAAACAGAAGACCTCAAACCGGCTAGCTTTATATTATTATTTCACTAAAGAAGTGGCTAAAAGCAATTTACATAAAATAATTCATAAGAAGTCGTTTTTCAAAATATATTATAAAATCAGCTAATACTCAACTATGCTAAAACTTAATCCAAGCCTCGGACAACTCACGCTCGAATCTCCTCATCTTTATCAACGAAAAGGCCACCCATCTTCATCTTCATCAGCATCAACATCAAAGAGCCTTTGAAAGCCAACTCAGACAATGGCAAAGTGACAAATTTTTAGCAAATTAATAATACTAAAAAAGTAAAATTAAATTAACGATATGCGGCACCCGCAACCACCGCAGCCGCTCTGTGGTTGGAACCACAAATCAAAGCCAGACAAAAAAGATGAGAGCTGCTTAGACAATGAATGGGCGGTTGAGCATGGGGCGGGCGGTAGATGGTTCGTATACTTGAGTGGCTCGCAACACGCTAATAAAATACAAATTGACGATAAAATTATTACAAATTTATGCAAATATTTGCAGCGAGCTGCGTAGAAGCTGCCACCCTAACCAGCAAATGAATGGGCAAACACTTGAGCCAGACCTGGGAATGGGGGGAGGGGCACAGGGTTGCGGGTCACATGGCTATATCTGACTATGCATTAATGGTGCACTGGTGGTGGTTGGCTCATGATTTGGGCAATAATTTATACGCCAATGCGCACGCGGATGCGAAATGTCCTGCTGCGCGTAAACAGGAAACAAATTACGCTCGAGAGCAGTTATGAAATTCCATAAAGCCAGGCGCCTCGTTACTGTTACTGCTCTCTCGTCCTCGTCCTCATCCTCAAGCGCGTCGACATCATCTCACTGGACAGGAACAATAATGCATTAGACAGCCGCATTTAACGTCGCACAGGATGAGGCTAAGGATGCTTCTGCCCGAAGATGCGCACTGGCCACTGACAATGAATGGCTCAACCGGCTGCAGGCTTAGCCGGCGGGCGGGCGTTCCATCCATAATGTGGCAGCCAGCACGTGGAAATTCATGCAAACAGGAAGTACCGCGCCTCAAATCCCCTCAGCCATTGTCATGTGAACACTGGACGCCTGCCAGCAGCTTTAACCCCTTATCCACTGATGCGCAATGAGCTTTTCCTTTTCCATATTTTTCTCTATCTATATTGAAGGTAGTTTTTATTACTTTTTTTAATGTTCTTGTAAATGCATGGCTGCAAGCCTTCTGCAAATGTTTAGCAACTCGCTTCACGGTTTGAACCGTGACTCTTCTTGTACTAGGCACAAGGGTTTGGACTTATGTTTTTGTTCGAACCTTACTTGCAAATTTGAACTGTTTTGATGCTTGCCTTGGGTTATTTTATAGTCTCGAAAATTATAGCAAATCAGCTAATATGGAACATCAAATTTAATTACTTTTCTTCAACTGTAATTATGTCATTTTTTAAGTAATTAACAGCTCAACTTGCTCAATTCTGGGCATTTTATATTGGCATAACTTCCGCTGCCTCAATGATCATGACACCCCCTTCCTCACAGATCTCGCACGGCTCGTCAATCGCGTAGAAAGTGTTTTGGCACTTAAGAAGCACCACATGGGCGGCCAGTTTTGGCTCATCAATCGATGTCAACCGCCAGAGAGGGTTGTGCCAGCGAACCGCCGCAACCACAACGCGACGCAGCGGTGGCCACAGTTGATGTTGATGTTGATGCTGATGTTGACGCCAGGTCGCTTCTCCTTTGGCTTGACAAATGAAATGTCTCGCACCTAATCAAATTTTGTTCAACTGAATGCGCCTCGCAGTTTCCGCTGCTTATTATGCAAATGCCAGAGACGCGGCTCCTGTTACTGCCGCGGATGCCGCTGCTGCTATTGCCGCACGCAAATCAGTCGAGTCTTGTTGCAAATTTATCATCATTTAATTTCCATTTGGCGTCGTGCCATGTTAATGACGTTGTTGACAACACTCAAGAGCGCGTCTCGAGTCTCTGGGCAGACTGGAACGCGGTTATCCTTTTGGCTGCCTCCTCGTCTGTTGCTGCTGCTCCTGCTGCTTCTGCTGCTACTCCTGCAGTTGGTTACCCGCTGCATTTGCCATTTGCCATTTGCCTTTTGCTTTGACGCGCCCTGACAAATTATGTCCCAGTTGGCATCGCGCATACGCCTCGTGGGCCGCTCAACGCTCGGCTGCTCATTTGCCTAAGTGCGCTGTGTGTAGAGGCTTTTAATTAATTGTTAGCTGCGACTTATTGACGGTCTGGTTGGTTAGCTCGGTTGCCCATAACAACAACAACAACAACGACAACAACAACAACTACAGCAGCAACGAAGACTGCCGCAAAAAATGTCAAACTAGCACTTAAAAGCCGCCACGCTTTGCTACTTGTCAACCACGCGCCACCCCCAACAATATGCTTCACGTCCGGGCAGAAGCCGAAGCTAACAGCGTATAAATCACACTAAACAACAAAATTGTTTTGTGCGCTTAACAAAATGTATGCCTCATTTTAAAGAGAGTTTGTATACTCAAACTTAAACAATAATTTTCACATATGTGCATCAATTTATATTTGTAGATTGACTGCAGCTATAAGAAAAACTTTATCTGTTTGAAGCTTGTTTTTAAATGGAAATATGTTGAATCCAAATTCACAATTATCGATTTTATAGTGGAGTAGAGTACAGCTCATTAATCACATAATAATAAAATAAGTATAAGCTAAATGTATGAATACGATAAACTATTATTTTGTTGGCCAGTGCTTAGAGCAACCACCCCCTGTGCATTGGAAAATGTGAAACAGTTTGACAAAAGCCACCACCCACAAATTAGGCTGTGCAACCAGACGCAGGACTTTGGACTGGCGGCAGACATTGTGCGCCCGCTCCTATTCGGTCTCCCGCTTGCAGCCAACGCTGTCGCCATATTGCCCAGGGGCTGTCGAGAGTGAAACAGCAATGGCAATATAGCAACAAACACGACAACAACCAAGACAACAACAACAACAAGGAGAAGAACAATCCGCCAACGCCAACTGCTTTTTGACCCCTTCGCTCTGCGAAGGACTTGGATGTTGTCATTGCCGTTGTTGTCAATGCTTTTATGACATCGAGAAAGCCTTCCATGTAAAAACGATATGTTGCCTTCGACCTCGCGCGGCAATAATTGTAGCGAATTGTATCACCTTTGTGCTAATCCGTCTCGCTAATCCGCCGGATTAGCGTTTCGTCTAAAAAAAGACAACGACAAACAAAACAAAAACCATTTGGAAAAACGGCGAAAATCAGACACCAAACTGGCAATGAAGTCGCGACGCCCAACTCGCTGCTTAATCCGGGTCCCGAAATGCCAGCCGAGCAGGTAAAACTAAATAAAGCCAAGCAGAAAAAAAAGAAGAAAATAAAACACCTCACATTGCACACTCCTTTTGCTTTCCGGCGACGCAGACGCTAATCCGCCAATAAAGTCGTAAAAAAGGAAAATATTATAACCGAGATTTGTTTTTGTGCGCGTTCTTTGTTTTCCGAAATTATTTTCGTACACAAATCGCAGAAATAGGTCGCATCGTAGGTACATATATGGAAATGGGATTGAGGCTCAGTCATAAAATCAAAGATATGTCATTTGCTTAGCTGAAGAGCTGCTGGCTTAGCACAGGACGATGCGGAATTAGTTTAATGGATTAGTCTAGATTAAACCTACTAAAAAGCTTAGTACAATGTCTAACTTCCGCTTGCCTTCCTCAAGCTGACCTTTAATAAAAATCTTTTAACCGTGGGAAGCTACATTTTTATGGGATATTTGTAAGAGGTAAAACAAGGCTTTTGGAAAATTTTAACTACAAGTTTGGAGATGGAATTTGGTTAAATGAAAAACTGAGAAACATTAAAATTTGCTTTAAGCTTAATTTTGAAGACTTTTGAGCATATGAATTGGAAATGTTTTGCGCACTTATCCTCCCTTGAGTGTCTACAAAATGTATTTAATTTTATTTTTTAATTTGATTCATTTCAATTGTATATAAAAAGTTAGATTTGCCCGAAACTTAGTTTGTGAGCGCCACATTAAAAAACAGAAAATATATTATTTGCAAAAGTCGAAAATTGGGTAAAAAAACGCAATTAAAATTCAATAGAATCGATTAAATTTATAAAAATAATATAAAAATGTCATCAAAGACGCGTCGAGATATCCTTGGAATTGTGAATAGTTTTAAGAGAAGTGCTTGCCTTGGGCAAGCCGGGGACGAACCACCTTACCATAACTAACTAGTAAGCTAGTTAATTTACCACACAAGCTAATTTACATTAAGTTAATCGTTCTACCATTTGAAGAGCTCAGAGATTCTTCCCAATACATTGAGCTCTGAAGTATAAGCCGCTAAATAGTTTGATATTCGAATACAATCGACAAGGTGTGTGTTGCCAACCCTCTTAGTGGAGTTCTGTCTGACCCGTTTTAGGATTCATTTTTTTACCTGAGAGCGTTTCGAGCTTAAGCCAGCAACTTAACCTAAAATTCATTCTTTATATAATTATTCAATATCACGTCAATGCAAAGTAAATATTTGTGAAATTTTATATAGAGAGGAGAATAGCATAAGAATGAAAAAACACACTGTTGGAACAACAACGGCTACAACAATGCCTATAATAACAAACAATAATCAATATTTGATATTTTAACACATTTCACACACACACGCACAGACACACGCACACACACAAACACACTTTCTCAAATCTAAAAAAACACAAGTTGAGAAACAATGCTAGTGGATTTATTAATGACCGCAATTATTCTTATTATTATTACAAGTTAAGATGAGAAGAAAAAAGTGTTTGAATATAATAAAATTGACTGAAAACTCGTTGATTTGATCGCCAGAGGTCTGTGTGGATCTGTTTGCCGTCTAAAATTTCAAAGGCCCAGCCCCCCGTTGGGCCCAGACAATGGCCCCCGTATGGCATATCTGCCATATGACCATACCCTCTGCGACTCTGGCGACCTTTGTTTGGATCTCGTATACCCCAGATCATTGTTGGCCGAGGCGCAAAATAAACAAAATAAACAGCGCATTAATCAATAGAAATTAATACAACGCCAAATAGTTGTATAATACCTCAAATATTTCTGTGTGCAAATCAAATTAAAGTTTCCAAACAACAACAACATGGCAAACACTGCGGGCAAAAATGGGCAGAAACAAATCGGTATTTTATTTAATTATTTGTATGGTATATTGAGAACTATGAGACAAGGTTAATATTAAGATGACTCAACTGTTAGCAAAGAGCTAACAAATCAATATTATCTTGGGATATTACAGAGAAAAATACTTCGAAATCTGGAAAAGAAGGATCTGGGATTGGCATTGTCTTAGCGTATGTACATAGCTCCTAGTTTAGATGACTACTTGGAACTATATAATCCCACATAATACTATACTTTTGACTTAGATGCCAAGTATTTAAATTGTATTAAAGGAATAAACATTATATATGCAAATATATTATTGTGTTGCCCTTTAAAAGTTTTTGTGTTTAATTTCTCAGCATGAAAGAAGTCTTTAAAATGGTTTTAGTTTTTTGTCATTTTAATAAATGTTGTATTTTTATTCATTTTTTCTCAATATTTTGCTGTTTTGCCTTAAATATTAACGTTTTGTTTTTAAAGTTTAATACAATTATTAATACATTTATGAATATGTGTGTGTGTGTGTGTGTGTGTGTGTTTTGTTTCTTTCCATTTTCGGATTGTGTTTTTATAGTCTATAACGAATTCACGTGATATTTACAATTTGAGTTAGGGGCACAATACTCGTAACTAGGATATGAGGATGGTGCTGATAAAAACAACAAGGAGCACACGCTTAGAACTAAATAAAATTAATTTACAATTAGGTATTTCATTTGTTTTGTTTAGCGACAATAAATTATAGACATTATTATAATTTGTATTATATTAGGTAATATGTATGTTTATTGGCTAGGAATGTTTCTTACGGTTTCTTTCTTGTGCAAAGATTGTACTAGACTTTTGCGAGCGTTTTGCTTGATAGGGCGAAAAATATCAAAGATAGAGAACTACTAGATCGTAATTGGCTTACTTAGAGCTTTTAAAGATTTAAAACCAGTGGATCACTTTGGGAACGCGTCAACAATGCAAATTGTACTTTACTCTGGGACAGCTTTGGCCCGCACTTGTGCCTAATAGAGCACTGGCACCGGCCGCCTCAAGGCGCTGTCCATGGAGCCGTCCATGCCGTTGGGCGTGATGGTGCCGGGCGAGGAGCCCGGCGACGATGTCGAGGATGAGGTATACAGTCCAGCGGCGGCGGCGTTCGCAGAGTGCGCGGCATATAGCGATGGTGCCGAGATGCCCGAGTAGATGCCGGAGTAGAAGCTGCTCAGACTCGTGGGTGGCAATTGTGACGCCTGCTGTGCCTCCAGGTGCTTGTGCGTCTGATTGTTGGCCGCCGCGCTCTGATGCAGCTTAGACAGCGCCAGCGGATCGAAACCTGTGAAATATGGCACCGGATACGGTTGGTCCAGATGATGCGAGGGTGCAAAGTATGGGGGCAGCTGATGGAATGGATTGTAGCCACCGCCGGCCGGACCGCCGCCGGCTGCACCCAATTTCTGTTGTGCCATATTCATGTTCATATTCATGTTCATGTTCATGTTCATGTTCATGTTGCTCTGCATTTGGAGTGCGCCCTGGGGGCCAGCGGCCAGCGGGTTCTTGGGCTTGCGACGTGGACGATACTTGTAATCCGGATGTTCCTTCATGTGCAAGGCGCGCAGGCGCTTGGCCTCATCAATGAACGGACGCTTCTCCGACTCGGCCAGCAGTTTCCATTCGGCGCCCAAACGTTTCGATATCTCTGAATTGTGCATCTTGGGATTATCCTTGGCGATTTGACGACGCTGCAGACGCGACCAAACCATAAACGCATTCATCGGCCGCTTGATGTGTCCCTCCTGTCCAGGCGATGTGGCCAAACTGTGCATGGAGCCATTGCCAGCGCTGGCGCCCACTCCCGAGCCATGTGCGCCCATGCCAATGCCTCCACCCATGCCGCTGCTGCCCAAGCTGCTCTGGCTGCCCAGACTGCCGGCGGAGCCAATGGAGCTGTTGGGCGAGAGGGTCTGCTGTGCGGCCACGGCGTTGTGCATATGATGCGCCATGTGGTGGCTCATGTTGCTGGCAGCTTGACTGCTGACGCCGCCCGGGCCACCACCACCTGGTGAGCCGCCCATGGCTGCCAGGCTGGCGGCCAATCCACCGCTTTGTGAATAATGCAACACGCGCTTGATATCCATGTCCATGCTGGGGCTAAGCTGGGCATTGACCAGGCCCTGGGACGCATAGTCGCCAGGGGAGGGCAGCTCCAGGCCCTGACCGGTGCCCAAATGGAAACCATAATTGGGATGTGACGATAATGTGGCCATTATATGTATATCTATGTTCGTTTATCACTTGATATTGTTTTGAATATAATGTTCACTGTGTTTGCGTTCTTGTTGTTCTCTTGTTTGTCACTTCACTGTATTCACAATGTCTCTTTTTTTTTTTGTTTAGTTTACTGTAATGTCGTTTGTGCTTGTCAGAATCAGTTGCTGTTGCTTTTGCTATTGCTCTTGCTGCTGCTTCTGTTCGGCTCAACAGCTACACACTGACTGATTTGTCTGCGCAATAATTGAGACTGACACGACTACAGTCAAATCCAGTTTTCTGTTATGCCCATTGCGGACGTACTCTCTTTCTCTCGCGGCACCAGCGCCAGCAGCAACAACCCCCTGCACAGGTATGTGTGTATGCCTGAGCGAGATGGCAACAAGATTGCCTTGTTCTCGCATACATGTGTTCCTACAGCGCTGCATTGTGCTCGCTCGCTCTCTCTCTCTCGTTCTCTCTCTCTATGTTTCGCTCTTTTTCTCTCTGTTGCTGGTGCATTGTTACTCTGCTTGTTGGCTTTGTTCCATTGGCTCCTTTATTTCGGCCGCCTTGTTAGTTGTAGTTGTTGCCCATTGAGGGGTGTGTTCAATAGAAAGACTGAATAGCAGCAGCAACAACAACAACAATAACAGCTCGCTCACTGTTCGGCTCGGTTCGTGTCTGGTCGCCTTGTTAGTAGTTTTTGGCTGCGCTGCTCCCATTTTTTGCCGCAGCGACCTCATTTGGAGCGCCCGCACTCCCGCATTCAGCTCCTACAGAGAGCTACACTCTCCTTCTCTTTCTCTCTCTAAAATTGCATTGATTTTTCGCAAACAGTGGGCACACAATTTCCGTTATTGTTTTGCCTGGCGCTGCACTTCCGCGGCATGTATTGTTGTTTGTCCGAAGAGAGAGCTTCGTGAGTGTGAGTGCATATGTACCTATGCAAGTGTGAGAGCCAAAAAACACACACACGCTCAGAGAGTGCGCGTTTGCTTGTGTGTGCGTGGCCGGTTGGCTTTACCTTTTCAGCCAATCATAATGGCCCCTTGGTGTGAATTTTTGTATACCCTGGCCATTGTGGGTGTCTGTGTTACTCTCTGTTCTATATACAAGCCGCATGTGTATTGTGAGTGGGCAAATATGAGTCTGTGCGTATGTGTGTCTGTGTGGGTGTGGGTGTACGGGTGTTGGTGTGTGTTTTTTATGTATATGTGTGAAAAGCACATTTTAGTTTGTGAAAAGGACATGGAAACACGCTTTCCATTCTATGTCGTTGTTCGTTTCTTTCTATTTCGCGCTCGAAAGGATATTACTGCAATTATTTACTTATTTGGTAAAGAAAAGTGGAAAAGCAAAAGCGACACAATGCGCCACACAACACAATTACAAAACTAGGAACGAGAAAAACGCCCTGAATGGCTAGCTGAATTTATATAAGTATGTACATAAAGTGTACCTATATGCATGAGCGTGATTGTATGGGTACATGGGGAAAGAGAGAGAGCTCTTCGTTTGACTACACAATGCGCAACGTTAAAGTTGCAAAAAAAAGAAGAAAAAACTGACAAAATGAAGTGTTTTTCTTGGCTGAGGGAGTACAATATGCGCTTGCTGATAACCAATTATAATAAGTAGCATAGCTTAAATATCAAACTTGTCTGCAAGTATCATGTACATGCACAAATGTAACATGTCAATTGCTCCTTCATTGCCCTAAAGCATCCCAAGTAAAATAAGGTAGTCCATTTTCTCCATAATAGTCGAGATCTATGTTATAGCCCTCCTGTGCCCAAGCCTAAGGCATGACGGTAAATCATTATCCTACACTGTAAACATATTTTGTAGATTATACTAATATTAGCTTATATTTATACACACGGGAGCTTAGTTGGACGGCTTCTTACAATTATTAGATATTCAGGAATCATAAAAAAGTACTCACCTAATAGCCATTTCATATGTGAACTAATATACCCAATTCATCCTTTTGCTAAGAGGGTATAGAAAGCTTTCAGCGCTTTCAACGTTTCCTTTGTGTTGTCCACCGAAAAAAGCAAAAAAATAATAATAAAAAAATAGAAAAGAAAAGGAGAAAAAAACTTGATGTGTTGTGTAATGGAAAAAGTTTTGTTCAGCTAGCGTTTTGCTTTCTATCCATTCTACTTTTCACTTAGCAATGGAATACAGAGAGACAGGGGGACAGCGGGAGAGTGAGAGAGATAGAAAGAGAGAGAGGGGGGAGCCACCAACTAGGATAGTGGCAGAAAGGAGGACAGGCTTTTGCTTTTTTGCCAAACGCATCTCGCATTTAGCATTCAAATGTTGCCATGGACTTTTGTCGTGCATGCGAGGAAGGGGCGGGGCGTTGAGGTGTCATAAAATAGTTTTGATATTTTGTTTTGTTTTCTTTTTATTTTCCTTTGGGTGGGCAAAAAAAATAATGACAAAGCCGTCAGGTGTTACAGGTATATACTTACGAGCACTCAATTTCAAATGAGTCCAAATAGAATCAACAGTTCTGTAATTATGAAATCCATTATGGAAAGTCTAGCCCTAACCCTTTAGAAGGACTCGTCTGCCTTTCTCTGCCTGCTTTCAATACGCGCTCTCTATTATTCATTCGTTTTATTTTTTACATTAAATCCCGAGAGTCGCGCGTTCCATTGTTTGCCATATGTTGTTGTTGTTGTTGATGTCATTGTGAATACTTCAATTGTGAATTGGGGCTCTGACGCTGGGTAAGGCATTTTATACGGCCATATGTATAGCATAGGCAAACAATTCACTTTATTCGTTTTTCGTTTTTCGTTTTATGTTTTTAAATTAAATTCAGCAACAATGCCGCAAATGTGATAATAACAATGATTATAATGAGATCATAAAGATAAATACAAAGCAAAACAAAGGCGAAAGTCTGCGAGACTTAAATGACAATTAAATGAGGTTAAATTGTGTTTACTTTGCGAATTGATTGAATTGTTTCATTACCATCCGCTGACATTTGATTTAATTGGTATTTATTTAATTCACATTCACTTGCCAGACCAGACAAAGGTTTTACCATACGCGTTCCTGGCACCTGGCATTACACAACATTTGGAAAAACTGCTTTCCACAGCCGACAACGGTTAACTTACATTTTCTCACGTAGTTGGCAGCCGTCGGATCCTTTGTTCAGTTCGCATATTCCATTTCCCACTGTCCATTTCCCAGCACCCCCACATACACACACACGCACACACATGCATTTGATTACAATTTCCTAGACGAACGTGTCCATTTGATTACTTTACAGATTTTGCGCTTTTCACGTGTCATTCTAGTTAAGAGCATTTTGCATGCACACGAAATCTAAAGATTTTTCTTTGCATTTTCCTTCATTTTTTTTTGGCATTAAAACATGAAAAATTATGCGGCTTTGTACGCATGTGATAGGTTTATGTAATGTATGAGTATATATGAGTATATTAAGTGTTGGTAAGAATTAAGACGGGTTTGAGACCGGAAATACAATTAAGTTAAAACAGTATCCAAAGAAATTAACGAACCAATTCATAATTTGTGGACTAAAGTTGCACAACTTTTGAGTGAGACCCCGCTATAAGGCATGAATATCTTGGGCCCGACCATTACATTTACCTAACCCCATTTGGTAGATCCAAATTTTGGATAGAAATCAAATCTAGCGCGTATCTTGTGTATGAAAATATTAAAGACTTACAATATTCTCGGTAAAACAACGCGCAAATGTTAATTAAAATGAAATCGTTTCAATAAAATATTTAAAATGTAAGACAAACATAAGAACTGGATTTAAATATGTGGATAATCAGGTTCGAACCTAAAGGCAAGTGGGTTCGAGCCGTGAACCGAAGAAAGAACTCAAACTGAAAACGAAACATTTGAGTCTTGTTTAGCAAATATTTGTTCGAAAGCTTCATCGGAATGGTATGAATATTATATATTGGGAGCACATAAAAATGTCAACCTTTCAAAATGTAGCATATTGAACAAATTATAGTCCCGTATGGGAAAAAATGAACAATAGGTCCTGGCTACAACTAACTCTTCAGCTCATCCCATTAAGGCTAAACAGTTCGGAGGGCAAACAAAGGATCGCAGACTCCCATGTGCCAAGTCGACTTCCGTTCCCGTTCACCTGAGTTGACCAGGTCGAATCGATGCTGCTGTTGGGCAATTGTCCTGGCATTGTGCTGTCTCAGCAGCATCTACTGGCTGCAGCGTCCTTTTGTCGTTCTTTATTGTCTGCAATTCAACGGAACTCGAATTGTGTTTGTTGTGCAAATTGTTTCAGCGCTTGCCAAAGACAACCAACAACAGCAAAATAAAAAAATGAAAATAATAAATAAACACAATAATCAATGCATTTTGCTTACATTGTATGCGTGTGTGTTTTTGTTGCAGCATTTCCGGTCAACACGGAAATGGAAAGGCAACTATGCCCAGGACCTTGCAAACAATTAACCTTTTCCACATAATATTCAATTTGCGGTATTTGTGCAAAGGATAATAAATGTTGGCCGAAACATGTGTAAGCCCACATTTAACGCCCTGAAAGTCAGTCTCCTCCAGTTTCTGCTAAGTGTGAGAATCTGTGAGAATGTCTCGCCTCTAATGGGAATGGCTGGGAAAATGCCAATGCCAATGCAAATGCAATTGAGGAGCTGTCAGAGCGTAGGATATCGATGGCACTCATAAGGCATGCTCGATTTGAGCTCATTAGGTGCCCAGCGGCAGACTGGTTACTCCCCCCTCCCACCCTACTCCCCCCTCCACTCTCAAATACCTACCTACATAACTCTACTAGATGTCATAACAGATTAACTAAGAAATGTTCAGGATATGCAAAAGTCTCTAGCCCCGAGGCATTGTTCACCTGGCCGACCCAAACCCAAGCCCAAGCCCAAGCCCAGGCCCAGTACCAAGTCAGGCACTTGACTAAACGACGTTAATTTCTCAATCAGGACGAAAAAAAAAGGGTTGCAGGCAAATGACGAACCTTGGCGGAACCGCAGCAGAAGCACTTCATAAGCCGGAATTCATCTTAAGTTTGGCATGTAATCGAAACGGGCCACTTAAGAGCTGCTTTTCGTTTAATACTTGAGCATATTTCTTTATATATTTTTTGCATATATATATATTTATTTAGGGAGAGAGAGCGAGAGAAAGACGCGGCTATTAATGCTTTGGGGGTCATTCTTAGGGGTTGGCATTTTTGCCGGCCCCTCTTCAAGTGCTTAGGTCTAATTATTGTTGTCGCTCGACCCGCAAAACGTCGCCGCCCGAAGAGCCCACTCAAAGCGACTTTTGAAGTGCAGTTCAGTCGCGCGATTTCTTCGAGAACGTCATCGCCGTAACCGAATCCCACGGTGTGTGTTTACGACCAACAAGCACAGTTGGAACGAATGCGAGCCCACAAATCCAGGGAATTAGCTGCCCAAAAAGTGTCAAAATTTTGCGGTAGCCTCGGGGCATCATCAACATCAGCATCAACATCGTCAATGTTGTGTTTGGGTAGGCGTGCGGAGGCGTTACCAACAGGCAAATGAGGTCCAGGCCCGGCCCGTGACACGCGGTGAGGCCTGTCAGCGACAGCTGCCCAACCCCAGAGCCACAAGTTCTAACCAAAAGTGTTGACAGCCTGGCCAGAAACGCTTTGATATTTCTATAATTATACCCTGTACTAGCGAGACATTGGGTCGTATGTGCTTACTAAAGTGAATATTTGCTGGACAAGCAATTGCGATACTCAAAGAGCCGCTCTCAAAAGTATAAAAGCTGAGGTGAGCTTTTGTTCATTCTCACAGTCGAGCATACCCGTTGGCTGTCATCGTTTGCCCGCGTTGCTGCGGCTTCTTGTAATTAATTTCAGTCATTTGGCAAATGGGTTCGATGCATTCGAAAGTCAAAGAGTTTTATTGCGCGTGCTTAATGCTATCAAAGATCAAAGTAAAATTGTGGCAATGGGAAAACCGCTTCGACGCCTCTCGGCGAATACCTTTCCATTCCATTCTTTACCAACCAATCCACTCGCCCACTCGCCAAGCTCCATTTGTTTGTGTTTTCTTTGGTTTGAATTTTTAATGCAACTTTTGATTGTGTTGCGTATTTTCACTCAAGTGATTTGATTTTGCGAATTGAATTTATTTCATTTGGCTCTTAAGTATGTATGCATACCTCGTACCTTGTATCGCCTTTCAATCTATGCGCCTGTCAGTCAGTCAATCAGTCAGCCAGCCAGTCAGTCAGTCTGTCTGTCAGTCAGTCTGTTGCGTTGTTGGTTGTGTTTGTTTAGCTTCTCCCGCGAGACTCAAGTGGCAAAACATTATTTTGTTCAGGAAATTCAATTAAAACTTTGCGGTTTTTTGTTAGCACCCCCGCAAATAAACATCAAGTGGTTCCCAATCAAAGCGAGGCGTATTCGAACTGCCAGCAGGTGGCGGGGTGGAGACGGAAACGAGAGGGCCAAGATGGCAGGTGAATTCGGCAGTAAAGCGCAAAATAAATGTATAAATTGTGTCTGAATGAAAAGCTATGAAACGAAACAGTAGCAAAGTCAAGGCCCTGCAAATCTAGCAGGAATTTTTGGATGATTCGATTCATAGTTCGAATCAATGCCTCGCCTTGAGGTTCGTAAAGCAAGGCTTGAGTTCGAGCCTTGGTTTCAAAATGGTTTAAAATATGTATCGAATGTATTTTAAGCTTTTCATTTCATTAGAGCTTAATACACTATCTGCCACACCCAATAGTCCAACCAAGTATGAATGAGTTATTGAATGATTTGAAAACTGTTCCACAAGTGCGCATGCAACTGACAATTCCTAACAGTGTCAGATACTCGAAAACGGGTTGAATAGAAAGTGTAAAAAATGTTGAAAAATGCTCACAACAGAGCTAAATCAGTGTTAAATACAGCATCACATATGCCAAGTTAGAGCCAAAGTGCAAACAAAGTTCACGAGGGTCAAGCAAATCGAACTCTGATTCATCGCGAAGCAACCCTTGCAATTTCTCAACCCACACACATGCCCACACCCCCGCCTGGCTGTCAAAATAAATTGCTAGCTTTTTTCTGGTTTGGTTTTATTTGCATAAATAATTTACTTTAAATAAACTCAAAGAACGCTTCAAACTTTACATTTTAAGCAAAGATTAAAAAGGCAGGCGCGCTCTGTGCCAGGGTCGGGGGGCAGGTGCAGGGGGGCGGGGCGAGGCAGGTCTAGTGGCAGTTCACCTGGGACTCAGCGCCATAATTCTTATTTAAATGGACCCATTGATTTGAATACTTTTTGCATTTTTCTTTAGCCAGGCAAAGGTCCCAAAGGACTTTCCCTTTGGGGTTCGGCTGGCTGTACTCTAAAGATTTGTCAAGTGTGCGCCGCGGTAGGAAAAGAACAAACCCAAACAATTGCGATAGTTAGTTTAAGAAAAAAGGTACAAGAAAGTAAAAATAAATAAATATGCGTACAGAAAAAAAGCAATCATCGGGCCAAGACGGCCGCATTTAAAAGTCATTTGCAACGCCCCTCGAAAGCCGCTAAACGGAGCTCATAAAACAGGATATTTTTCCGGGAACATGACGACGTTCCTCATGCGGCATTTATTGTTTTACAATGTTTGTGTGCGGAGTAATTAAACAATTTTGCCAACTTTCTCGACCCGTACGAACTTGAGTTTTTACCCGAGTCACGATTTTACGACTGGAAAATTAACAAGCCGAGTTAGAGATCTTTACGGCCAAGTTTATGATCATGCCAAAACTCGCACGGCTATGCTTGGACTGGAAAATGCTCTGGGGAGGTCAGGCAAGAGCCTAGCGAAAAAAAAAATAAATATCATAAAATACAAAAGGAAGTGGGCGTTGTGTGCACCCAACGTAAAGTAAATTCGAAGCCCATTGCCAGCTGCCCCATTAGCAAGCACAATGAAGAGGCCCAACAAAGGTCCTGGCAAAACATGTGATTAAATTGTCGCTTGCAACGAATTCGACACCTCGCCGGGAGTCGCCTCGACTCTATAATTACGCAGTGAAAGACCCAGAGAGAAACAGAGAAAGAGAGTGACGAGAATCAAACGCCTAACAATAAGAGAAGAGGCTAAAGCCAATCCAGATCTGGGAATTTTGGTGTGACATATTCAAATTATGGCTAAGCCTTTGTTATGATCGGCAAGGGTTGCCACCATATCATTATCGCCGCTCGCCGCTCTGTGGTGCCCATTGTGCAACCGCAGCGCAAGGGTTGTAGCTGGGAACCTTTCAACGAGCTGACCAAAACAGTTACACTGAGATTAATTTTCAGCTAGATTAGAGGGAATAAAATTCGATCTAATTGCTAATTGCCAGTTCTTGCTTAAGGTGTAACAATTAGGAGTGAAGAGTGCCCGACTAGCATATACCCTCTACCTAGCGTCAACCTTAGCCCAACACTACTTGATCGGATTTCATAGTCCGATCTTTGTTAAATATAATATTAATACAGCATACATATGTATGTATGTACTTTATGGGAGGTTACATACCAAGTTTGGTGTATCTTGCTCTTAAAATTTTTTATAAACTCTCTACTATACCAAGTATAAGAGTATTTATATTTTAAATTTCAGGCGGACAGACACAGCACATACTATATGTAGCTACTTAGCTCGGCTCAGCTCCCCGGCCTGATCAAGAATATATATGCTGGAATCAGCGATGATTTCTTTTGCTGTTACACTATTTACACCCAATCACTGTTTAAATGTATTCTGTTGATACGATTTTCACAATTTGATGTGATTTTTTTTCAAGTGTATTAAAAGATTGTTTGTATCGCGCTGGCACAGCATGTCCCAAATTGCTCTATTCAGACGCAATTAAAGTCAAGCTGGGAAAGCTGAGCAGCCAGGGATTCTAGACTCGCGAGGTAGATCGCTGTTTTTTAACACTTTCAATAGCTGCAACATTCGACAGCATTCGAGCATAATTCCATTCTTTTGCACAACAATAAGGACTCTAAACGTTTCCGGTGTGTTGGGCTTGTCTGGCAAAAGGATCCCACGCATCAACAGTATCGATCGCTGATCTTGATATCGATCTAGACACATCTTTCTCTAATGCCCATTGTTTGGCTGCACTTGCACCCTCGCCGAGGAGAGCACAATGAAAGGTGTCATGGGCATCGGGCCGGGCCAAATCTGTTGCTACAGTTGCAATTACGTAATCAAGATGCAGCAGATACGAGCCTGACAGGACTCTTGTCTGTTTCTTTGTGCAATCGATAAACGGATGTAGCCGAGGATGTAGCATATGCTCGCCCCCGCATTGAGAGTCTCTCAATGGATTTATTGGCCAGACGTCCATAATAAAATTGTTATTATCATTCAAATGGCACATTATTGGCACCCTCTACAAGACGACGCGTCGCTAGTTTGTTTGCCCTGTCGTAAAGCCGAGTTTTATGATACTTATATAAATTAGCGATATAGTGTGGTGGTTGGAACGGCTCATAGACTAAACATTTATTGCACAATACGAACAAATCTTAACAGGATTCTCAACAGAACACAAAAAGTAAAGAGTGCTCTAGTCGGCAATGCCCGACTTGGAGATACCCTGAGCCCAACTGCGGTTACAAATGCTCCAGCTTTCTTCTATATACATATTCTTCTTCTAATCTCTGAGGGAATTTCATTTTTGAATAACAGCCATGTTTTTAGTTCAGTCCATAAGACATCAGCTCTTCAAACGCAGACGATTTCGTGGAAGCAGAGTAGAGTCTCTGAGACCGACGAGTTCAACCAGAGGGGCGGACAAACAGACAGACGAGCGGACAAATAGACAGACCGGCGGACAAAAAGACAGACGGACTTGGCTATCCAAAAATATTGACGAGATCCTAGATGAATAATAAATTTGCCTGTTACATACCTCTGCAGAAAACCATCATACCCCTATTATCAATGGGTACAGGGTGTAAAAATCAAGAAGAAAATGAAAAGGAAAAATAAGCAAAGCGCGAAGCGCTCAGTTCAATAAAACTTGAACTAGTTCATTGTCAGGACATTGTCAGGACATGACTGACTCACAGATTATGCTGCTCTGTGCTGTCCGTCTTCGGGGCGGTGCCAAAGAATTTCTCGTACTCCTGCTGGCGACGACGGGCACGCGCCTCCCGCTCCATTTGGCGCTTTTTGGAGAAACGTTGGTGGATGCGCTTCATCTCCTGCACCTCCTTCATTTCCTCCTTCTCCTCGTCCTGCAAGCAAATAGAAGAATTTAGCTACTCAACTAGTTGCTAGTCATAAATGCCTACTTACAGTCATGTTCAGGCGCAGGACCAGGGCGCGCCTGCCATCGGACATGGACTGGCTGTACTGCATAAAGTTCTTCAAGCGCTCACCTGGCGGTACACTGCGCTCCACGACGAGCACAATGCGCGCCCATTGGCGCTGCCACTCGTTGCGTATCTCGGCTATCTTCTGGTAGGTGTTGCCCATCATGGCAATCAACATGTTAACCAGCAGAACACTGACAATCACCATAAATAGAAAGAACAATATCTTGGCCTCGTACTCGTGCTGTGTGGACACCATGGCGCTATAATAGTCGCCGAAATTGGTCAACGACATCAGAAACATGGCCACAATGGATTCCATGGGCGAGGGCATTGGATTCGATTCGGCGTCCTGATCCTCGGGCGTTGACGGATTGTCAAAGGTCAGAAATATGATGTAAAAGGCCTGCGAGAAGCCCAACACAAACACCAAATAGATGGAAACGAATCGCAGCAAGTCTCCCATTACCATGCGATAGATCATCACAACGAAGGGTCCCACTGTCTTGAAGCCTCTGAAAAGCTTAAAAATGGAATAGCAACAAAATAATGTATGTAAATGCTACGCACCGACAAAAGAAGAGAAAATACGGCGCCGTGGTCAACATTATCATAACGGTCACATGGTCATCGATTTCCGTAAGACAGGAGACCCTCAGCCAGGGTATGGTCATCATGAGGGCGCAGGAGAACAGGAACATGACGCGCGACGGAGCAGTCATCTGAGAGAAGAAACGTAAAATTATTTACACTCAAAGACTAAGTTAAATAGTTAAGCTGACCAGATTCTCAATGAACATTTTGTAGCCCAGGAAGCGCGCCTCCCTCAGAGCGACAAGCAGGTAGAGTATGGCGCCCACGAAGTTAATAAGCTCGGCTATGATGCGCAGCTTGGCCAGATCCGATTCCAGATTCATGAGCGGACACTGGGCATAGGTTTGCCACCAGGCGGGCAGGGTCTCGACCTCGCTGGGATCATAATATTCCGTAAAGTTTAGCCAAAAGGTTTCTGTGTGGACATCGAAAATGATTTCATGTTCTTTTTGATTGGATTCAACAAACGGACTGTATTCGGTACTGGATGTGCCACGTTTGGTATGCTGGCCCAGACTGCCGTTGGTGTACAGATCGTGAGATGCGCTGCCATTGGAAGGCGTAACAGCTGTGCCCTCCGGCTCGTCATCCTCGTCCTCCTTGGAATCTGGACCCGGACGCAAGATGAAGCTGAACAGCGATATGAGAAAGTAAAAGGCAAACATGTAAAACTGCTTGTAGAAACGCGATTTGCAGAAGGTGTCCCATTTGGTCTTTAGCAGATCAATGACCACGCCATCGAGCAGCTCCAAGTGCTCCAGCTTGTCACCGAATACCACAAAATTCAACACGGAATCCTTGTTGATGTTGCCCGTCTCCTCGTTAATGGTGTCGATCATGAGCAAGGGGTACGCGGCACAGGTGATGCTGCCCAGCTGCCAATATATCTCACGCTCAATGCTCATCACATGGAAGAACATCTCGACTCGCCCCAGCTTGGCAGCCAGCGTCAAGGGCGTTAGATTTTGTATATTGCGCACGTGTATGTTCGAGCCCACCTCATAGCCCACATCGAACATTTCGATCTTCTCGTAAATGACCAGCATGTGCAGCACCGTATTGCCATTGGTATCCTGAAAGTCCGGATCTGCGCCGCGCGCCAGCACCAGTCTGAAGCACTCCTCCTGTACGGATGAACGATAGTAGATTCTGAATAGCTGTATATATCGGATGTACATGCTCTTATTACCTGTGACAAGCAGGCGGCAAAACTTAAAGGATACTCGCCCCAGTATACGTAACCATCATAGTTGGTCATGGGCGCCAGCGCCACGTACTCGTGATCCGGCGAATCCGTGCGTGAGGCCTTCGTGTCCTCCGCGGACATAAAAGCGCCGCAGCAGCTGAGTTGAGGGAATTGTGAAAAAAGGAGGAGCATATGAAAGGGGCATTTACTACTCACCGCTCCTGAACGTCGGCATTGGCGTCTAGCAAGTATTTGACCATGGCCGGATCCTCGTTGACAATGGCAATGTGCAGCACACTCTCGCCGTAGTACTCATCGCTCATATAGATGTCCAAAATGAGCTTCGGGTAGAACTTCAGGAGACGTTTCGCCAGATCAGCATGCAGCGAGGAGGCATTCAGCAGGCAGAGATGAAGAATCGTTTCACCAACAGCGCCGCGCATCTAGAAATGAGATTTCGTTATTGTGACTCCAGCTGGACAGGCTTATCTTATCTGGAACTCACGTTCAGATCCCAGCACACAAAACGATAGGCACTGGGATTCGATATGTATTCCGCCTCGGATACCTCCGGACAATAGTCGTGTATATTGAAATCATCGTCGGGATTCTCGAGAGCCCGTATTTCGGGCAATTGCCTGGTCCGTGGCCTGTCCCGATTTCGCAGCAGCACCAGCTTCGATATGGGAAAATAACGGCCAGCGCCCTTGTTATATAAAAATGGTTCCACTTTCGTTTTGATCGCATGATCGATCTCGGCAAACTGTTTGGTTTGACAAGCGCGCTTCATCATGTCCACCAGAAGGCCGCCGCCCTTGAGATTGACGAATTTGTAGAGGGCCTGGGTGGAGACTCCTGCCTGTTTCTTGACGCCACTCGTTACATTGCTTTCCGTGTTTCCCATGCTGCGGACCAAGTCCTTGTCAGTTGATTAGGAATCCGATGAAAAATCACCGTAACTCTTCGGTTTTTCTAGTTTTTATAGCGCGCCATTGCAAAGTTGTACTGTTTATTCTAGAACTTGGCTGTTTTGTGTGCGATGTGCTCTTGTTTCCTGTCTGTTTTTATCCTTCGAGTGGTCATCGATTAAACATTCCATAGAATTGAGCGTTGCCAATGCAACAGCTGAACTTGAGCTCAATTTATTGTTTACCAACCGTTGCCAAGCTGCCAAACTTGTTGCATTTGTTCAACAAGTGCCTCGTCCTTATCCTCAATTACGGCAAACTTGTGGATTCCAATAAGGAAACATGAACTTGACGTGCGTTTCGTGTCCTTGTACCTTGACATTGGGTACTATACATGCTAGCTTACCGTTATTTTAAGTGGATTAGGTTTGAGTTAAACATTTTATGAACTGGTTTCTTATATTATATGTTACACCTTGTTGTCGACCTTTCAATATAGTTTTCAATCAAATTATTTTACCTTTCACATCATATAAACAAACAAAATAAATATAGCAATACGAAATAAAGTAACAACGAATTTTCAAATCAGAAGCCTTTCAATATTTACCGCATATGGTCACTCTTAACGTCTCAGTTTTGCGTTAGGCGCCTATTCCGCGTGACGCAAAGTTGAGAAATTGATTCTGTTAACTCCAAGTGCGTTAACAGAATCAATTTGGCGTTTCAAAAATGTTATTAGACTATTCTTAATGTAAACTAACATTTTTTGTTATACATTGAACGAAAGTCGTTTCTTGACGAATTGTAAATACGTAAGACAAAAGCTGCTTGCTATAGTACGCACTGTAAGTTTGAAAAATTACGTTAAAAAAAAACTAGATTATAATTGCGAAAGCAAAATATTAATTTATTAACATGACATTTGCTTGTGAGACGAAACTCATTTAAATTTACTTGGACCAGATCGTTATGTTTGATTATAGATAGTAGCTACAATTGTTTTGGTTATTACTCATGTGCTCATCTCGGTTATTTAAAATTCCGAATTCAATAATATTCTTTTGATAGCATTAAGTGCAGATAATTGTTACAAGAATATATATGTATATATAAATTCGCTTAGCATTAATTGATGTGGTATGTGTTAATTTACTAATGTAGAAAGACTTCGACTTATCAAAAGATATATGTATTTTGCATCTAACATAAATATATTTCTTGCAAATCTATAACATTGCCCAACGGGGCATATATGTATTACAATTTATTTACTATTGTAATTGGTAAGCTTTTCAAAACAATTTAAATGTTAGCTTTTGATCCCATGGCTCGAACTATGTGTGAAGACAATTCGATATTTGTATGTAGTAAAACGTGAATATTAATAACAATTTTTCTATGAATTATACATTCGAGATTTCATCTGAGATTTCATTTATCTTTTGTACTTCGGGTAATTAACAAAAAATAAATTATTTTAGTTAAAATCAACTCCTACAATCCATTCACTTTTATGATAAGTTGTAATCAGATAATGCTATTCCATTATTATTCCTATTGCTAAACGTAATTGAATGCAGTTTAGAAAGAAATTGGCTGGGAATGATTTGGCCTAATGGCCATCTTTTAGCTTGCCTTTTTGTTCCTTTTCATTGGAAATATTAGTTAGCATAGATCATAGAGCTTATAGAGCTAGATATATATATTATTTTAATGGATACATAATAAGTTGCCTGTTCATCAGCCAATCGCCGATAGTACTTCGATCTTCAATTTTTTTCTATATGCCCTTCTTTTCGCACGTACACCCCGTACTTTCAGAATTTCAAATTAAAGTTTCACATTTGTGCAAGAAACTCCAGAAGATAAACAACATAAGCACAGCTTGTTCTGAACTTTTTGATAGCTTAGCGAAAGATTTTAAGAGAAGCTACAAAAGGCTTAAAGGGGCATAAGCTGCATATGATATATTATTTTCTTTATAACTTCTTAATTATTAATAATATTTTAGCGGCATTATGTTAGGGCTGACCGCTTATGATTTTGAAAAATAATTGCATTAATTGTACTATTTTAGGGTAATATTTATGACTTTTGGCCAACCACTTTTGACTCACAGTCAGTCGGATCAATATCGTGCTCAACTACCAGAGTATTTCTTGATATTGTATCTGCCAGCCGAGTAACTGACTCTGAGGGACGCTGACATGTCGAACGCTTGCGTAGATATTCTTCTTGCTGTTCTTTTCTACTCAAATCGCTTAGTCTAAACGCCTCCAAGAACTCATTTAGATCTACCTTACCGTCACCATTGAGATCCATCATACGGCATTTTTCCAACATTTCATCCTTTGAGTAAACGCCAGGCATATGAGCGACGAGCAGATCAATTGCCTTCTCGAATTCATCCAGAGTTATTTCCCCTGCAGTTAACGAATAACAAATTAAACGAGTTATGTACAGCTAACAGGCACACCGTATAATGCACCTGAATGATCAGCATCGATAATATTGAATATGGTTTCCAAGCTCGCTTTATTGGCATATAAAGCGTCCATTACTGATGTACCATCGGCCTCAGCTTCCATCTGAATACATAAATGGTGCATTAATCTGATTAAAACATCTTTGAGCATAACATACAATAACATCCGTGTCCAGGAGGTCTAATGTTCGAACATAGTTCACACATTGGCTATCCGTGCCCGGGGCCAGTTTATCGCGTAGCAGTCGCCAGGGTAGGCCCAACTTGGTCACATTTTCCATTACAAAGCACCATTTTGATATGGTTATGCAGCCAGAATCATCGGGATCGTACTTCTTAAACTCCGTCTCCAGCTCATCACGATGTTCACGCATCCGCACGGCTAGTTCCTTCAATGCCGCACACTCCACAATGCCCATGCGTTGCTTGAAGGAGAGCTCCTTGGTCTGCGAGGCCGCCGAAATGTACTGGACAAAGTGCGGCACCAGTTGATTATTCAGGCGCATATAGGCGCCTTTGTTGGAGCCCATGGCATAGTAGTTCGAGGCCGAGAATATGGTGATGACCTGCAAGGAGAACATACCACCGATAATATGGGTAGATACTTTTAAGACTAAATGATCTGTATATATACCTTGTTGTCATGCATAAACTCGTGTCCATTTGGCTTGCACTCATGCGAGCGGATTACGTAGCTAAGTCGATGGCGTTTCAAAAATAATTCCGTTGTGTCTGGGCCGAACCAAACACCGGCGCCTCGCAACGCGTTTGGCTTGCAGCCTTGCGAGGCCTGCGGATCGCTCCACATGATATCAAAAATCTGTAAAAACAAAATGAAGAGTCAATTTTGGGAATTGAAATTCGATTTCGTGGGTTTCGCTGCACCTGTTGCCACTCCGCCTTCTCCAGAGCCTCGCCATCCATTAGAGGTGGCCGCAGAATTGATACATACTGCAATGAAAAGTAGTTTGAATTGAATTATTATATATAACTGATTGATTACAGTTAGCTGTGCATCTACCTTTCCTCTGTCAATGCTTTTAATTAGGTCCAGGTTCGTAGTATCCGAGAAACCACCGTGCACAATTAAGACGCGGTTGTTTAAAATAGATCCTAGTGGAAGCCAACGATAAACCTCGTCAATTAACGAGAGCAAACGTTTGTGATTACGCTGAAGGAGTTCAACGTAATAATTAGGGATCTCAGTTGAAAGAGTGGATGGATATGCTTACGGGATACTTTCCCTCTACTTCGCGAATGAAGCCGTAGCGAGCGTTCATTACGCTATCTTCGTGGTTGCCGCGATTCAAGAACACAGCATTTGGAAATGCCAAATAGAGGGACAACAGGAGCAGCAGCACCTCCAGCCCTCGCTTGCCCCTATCCACAAAGTCGCCATTGAAGACATAAGGATTGCTAGCGGAAGGCAGTCCGTTCTAAAATATCATTTCAAGCATTTAAACGCAAATTGAGTAGTATTGTCTATTTGACTAAATACCTTGTAGAGCACCACCAACAGGTCGTCCAGTTTGCCATGCAGATCCCCACATATGGTCACCTGTTGGGAGACTGCCGTCGACACCATCCACAGGTTTGGCATCTGTTTAAGGCATTTTGCAGCTTCGCGCAATATCATACACACATATTTTGGATGCAGACGGTTGCCCTACAACACACACATTTCTCATTTGTTGATCAAAGCCAAAGAGTTTGCCAATATCATACCCTTTTCTTGCGGAATACATCAATCATGAGATCTATGTGCTTTTTCTGTATGGGTAATTCGAGCTGTATACGCGCCATTTCGCCAGTTTCCTCATATAATGTGGCACTCTTTTCCGGACCAATGCCTAGTTGGAAATAAATACATACTTAGAATAACCAAGAAAAGAATATGCTAGACAAGTTGTTGGACCTACTTTGTTTCGAGGTCTGACCTTTATTGCCAGCCTCAATGGCCTGGGGCATGTGTTTGATAAGGTCATTGAAGAATTTGTATAGCTATAAATAGAATAAAATAAAATAATCAGTAAACCTGGCAATATTAATTTTCGGAACATCTGTTCTACACACGTAAATATATATTATTTTATATACATATTTAGGCGTGTGTTTTCTTTCGCTCGTTTGTCGCATGTTATCGACTTTCGAATCATAACAAATGCACATAAACGCAGCCAATTCTCTTTTGACCAAGCTTTTGTGCAGAGTATTTGAAGGGCTGCAAACCCAAAAGAAATCAAAATTGTCGGAGGTTCGGTTAAGGGTTCGAACCCACTCCCCTTGCTCAAAGATTAGCCAGGTTTATTAGACCAGCTTTTGCTTTGTGAAAAGCAATTGAATTTTTAATGTATAATTCGATTGAAAGCCAAGTTTTCAGACTTAATTTACATACATATTGTTGGCCAGCTCTTACCTCGGCCTGGTCCTGCTCGCAGGCGTACTCCACGTTTTGAAATATTTGCCAATTGCAACGCTTTCGCATTTCCTGTCGTGCCTGATGTCGGCGATACCATTTCTGTATAAATATTGCTGCTCTGATTGCTGAAATAAATTGATAGAGGGATTTTAAGACTTTCACAAAAAGAAGTTGGAACAAAAATAGAGAGATAATAAGTAAACTAATGTCATTTAAGTTAGTTCTCAGACAAGTGTTGTCATCTGCAAAAATGGCAAACTAACTTAAATTCCAGTATAACAGGCTTCTCTCTCTTTCTCTCTGGCTGCTTCTCTCTGCTGTCGCTTGCAACAGGGTTTCTGCATGAGCACACAGGTTGGCGGAAGGAAATGCACTCGGCAGGAAATGCAGACGGGCTGATTGAGTGATTGATTGCTTTATCGTTAAGGATGCGTGTCTCTGACACACACACACATAAGGACATATAGTATAGGGACACGCTTTCTTTGACTGTCACATAATTACAATTACATTATTACTTGCCGTTGTCATCCATTATTATGTAATAGACTCGAAGAACGGAGTGCGAATATAATAGTCCTTGCGACTGCCGTCCGTAGTCAATGCACACTTTATTTATTATTTAATTATTGTTGACTATTGTACCTATTAGCATGGTGAGGGTATTCAGAGTGTTGTGTTTCTTTACAAATTTCAAGGCATACTTTTCATTTCATCTGCAGCTTTGGGTGTTCTTGTTGCTAGAACGCAACCCATTTAATTAGTGAGCTATTTAGTTGGTTTCCCGCACGAATATATTTTATAGGTATATTGGTAAAATCAATTATTATAGAATTGGTAACCACAATTTCCATTGTTTTACACACGGTATCCAGCACAAGACTGCGACCAGAACGACTGGCAACCTTTTTGGTGTGTGGTCTTCTTGCGGGTCTCTCTATTGGAATCCGCCCTTGTCTCTGAGCGTCTCCCTACCCGTATTGGCCCCATAATGTATGTGCATGTGTGTCAGCCCCGTCGATTTGTGCCCCCCCCCCCCTACCTTTGGTCAGCAATGTTGTGGTCAAGCGGCAGGAGTAGGGGGGGGGGGGGGGGGGGGGTTGCCTTGGGGCTGTCGTCGTCTGCTAAATTCGTTTGTGCCACAAATTGTAACACAATATACACGAACACAGTCGCAGCCGCAGCCGCTGGCTCAAAAGCTAAAATGGGGGCTGACCAAACTTAGAAATAAGGTTGAAATGGGTTGGGGGCCGGCAATAGTATTTTTTGTTGCTTTTTTATTTATTTTATTATGCTTGCTCTTGTTGAGTGTTGGTGAAATAAGTAGTCCACTTAGTTACTCTACGGCGTGTGCTGACTCTTATAACACAAAACCAGATCAAGTTTATTTCCATATTTTGGTAGCCTTGCCCTTCACATGCGTAAATCAATACGAGGGAACTACATTTACAAAATATATATATCTTGCAGATGAGTTACTTTATTGTAACAATTAAAGATGTGTAAATGAAAGAGGCTGCTAAGAGTCCATTAAGGATAAACATATCCATTTAAGCCTGCATGTCCTTGCTGATTGATTGATGACTGACTTATCACCTGACCTGTTACCTTTATGTTTTGTAAATGAAGGTTATTTAAATATTTCTCTTTTTATTCCTCACAGGGCGTCAAATTCATGTTAAAGATAGTTAGCAAATATATTCCCCACCCCCCTTGTGTGGAGAGTGGGGTCAAATTTGTAAAGGTGAAAGTTCAAGTTCTATTCAATTTGCAACAAACTTCGTTTCAAAGGTCAAACATAAAATAGTTGTAATTATTTTAGGAGTTTGTTCATCAAAGATCCGCACGAAATGTCAAATAAGATATGCAATAAATGTGTAATTTTCCACGGACGGAAAATAAGTGGAAAGTTGAAATCCGTTGGTACGGATTTTAGAAAGGATTTGTTGAAAGAGTGTATTATTATTTTACGTAAAGGTAAACGTTGTTTGATGTGTTTATAATTAAAATCGAATAATGTAATTAATAAAGAGAGCTACTCACTTTTCTCGGCCCGCGTTGCACTCATGCCTCGAAGCGGTTTGCGGAAGTGCTTGCACCAACCTTTCCTCTGGAACAATTGCAACAGACTGGAGGCGCGCGTGCTGGTTGGCGGAGTCAGCGTTTGTGGCTGGCCATTGGACCCCAGCGTGGTCGTCTGCATGCTGGCACCGACGCGCTCTATTTCCGACGAGCGACACGACGAGGCGTCTTCCACGGAGGAGCTGCGGCGCTTGCCACTGCCGCCGCTTTGCAGGCACACACAACTGCGCAACATGTTGGTGTTCGGATTTGGCTGGCTAAGTCCGGGCCGGCAGCCACCTCTGACCGTGCCGTGGATGTGTTGTGTAACTTGAAACACCGCTGCCGTGTGTACTACGGACTACGGCGCACTAACAGGTCGACGGGGCGCACCTATTGTCATCGGGCGCCGACAGGGTCTTAATTGCAGCTCCGCACACAACTCGCTGGATAGTAACACGGACTTGTAGTCATGCCACATGCACGAGTGTTTGCCTTGAGGTTTGTTTTAGTACCTTGTACTATTTAGTCTAGCCCGCAACGTAATATGATTCGCCCATACTTGCCCGGAAAATGCGTCGTGCCTCGTCCGTCCTTCAACCACGGCCGGGTGTGCCCTCTTTATATATGTTGGCACTTTTTCTTTTTGTGTCTGTTGCCTTCGGTGCAATTCAGTTTTTTTATCATATTATTTATATTACATATATTCAAGTCTTGCGATTAACTAAAGAGAAGGTAGATATCCAAATTATCAGAAATATAATAAGTTAGCTTTTAATTACAAGACATTCAATTGTAATTTAGGGCAAATTCAGGCATTTTGAACAGTGTATTAAACTTTTCTCTCAATGTACGAATGTTCCACTTTGAAAAGCTTAATAGCAACAACGATCAAGCAGAAGTTTTCAGCCTTCGAAATATCCAGCCCACACACTGGGTATGAATAGGCAAACATACATACATACATGTTTGCACATAGATACACACATACATACACATACACACACATGCTACATCCGTTTTTTAGTGTTCCCTAGCGGAAATCTGCTTACTGTGCGGTTGAGTGAATAATGATTTAACCTTAACGAAAAATGCAAAAACAAATATGAATAAAAATAAAGCGAAAATTAAGAACCATATTCGACACGTCGAAGATTAAATACCCTTAAGGCGTGTGTGTCATGCTGTTGATATTAATTCCCGAATTCAGTCTAGATAACTTAAAAAACAGAAGAGGTTTCCACCTATAGAGCTATATGATATTTTAGTCTAATGCTCAAACGATTTTGCTCATAGCTCAACAACATGTTGAGACTCCCAAATGTCAAGTTAGGTCGAGTTATCTCAGCTATATGAGCTAGAGTTCCCTTCCACCCAAATTCGGACATATGCTTCCTTGTGGAAACCTTAAGACTTAGGCTACATCGAACCGCCTGTTGATACTGATCTGGTACTATATATACTTTATGGTTTTAGATATGTTTCCCTATGTGCGTTACACATTGCATAACTAAATTATAATGCCCTCTACAAAGTTATAGAAACTATAGAGAACAGAAGCATGAAATGCTCAAAGCCCCTGAAGCGACTATCATTCACCTATTTCAGATGATTTGTAAGCTTGGGGGTTGGGGTTGCCTTTGTATTAATTAGTATCTGCTCGTGACAAAGGCATTTCGTTTGCATGTGGGTCAGGATGTCGATGCTGCCCGCTGTCCTCCATACTGCCAACAGCTAATAGCTGGGTCATCGGAACAAAAGGCTCCTACTCGAAAGCTGGTAGTATGGAAAACTAGAAAGCGTAAAATGTAAATGCCAGCAACACAAAAGCCAATTTAAATGAAGTATACACACACTTTCGGGCAAAATTAAGAACTTTCAGGACATGAGCTGCAGCGGCACGTATTGGGGTAAGGTAAAACGGTTTTAGCCTTGGCAAGGAAAGAAGGTAGTATCTTGCAACAAAGTGTGTAAAATGAGGAAACCCGCAGCGTAGCTTATTGGTTTCTGGGTGTTCGCCTTGCCCCAATGGTAACGAGCACCGCAACACGCATAAATCGTGTCGAAAATGGCATCAAATGTGGCATGCGGCACGCGGCATGCGGCAAGGGGCAAGGGGCATGCGGCAGGGGGCTGCGAAACTTTTATCAAAATTCAATTTGTACAAAGTGAAAATGTTTCAAAAATTAATTTTCAATTTGTAAATAAGATTATTTTTTTTCAAATTGTGCGCGCTGCAGACCCCAACTCGAGGGTCGCTCGACAAGCAGCTCCAGCTCCACCCACCTGTCAGGTGGCATTATTTGGGGTAAGTTGTCGCCACGTCGTGTTCTGTCATCTGCCAAACGACCACACACTCAATTTCAGGCCGATTTCAAAGTTATTGTTGTGTTTCTTTTTTAATTGGCTGTCTGTTTCCCAATAAATTGGAACCAGAAAGTGCGCCACATCGATTCCCAGTTCGCCTCTTAACGTTGCATGCCAAACACGCAGGGTATTAAATGGCAAAATGGATGCTGTTGATGGGCAGCGCATAAGGTTAACCTTAACAAACTCCCGCTTCTATGCTTAATGTTAGCCACAGTCTCTTGCCCATTTCGACCTTTCTGTAAATATTCACATCATAGCTGTTGGAGCTAGGAAATATCATTTTATTCGCAGAGTTGGCTTAAATGCCGCAATTCACGTTTCATCAAAGCAAAGCCAAAAATTAATATGCGGAAATTGTTATTGGGTAATTGTGCACGACAGAAAGTTGAAAAAAAAGCAAACCTAATATCGCTACCATTTGTTTTAATTAAATAGAAAACTTTGCTTTTAGCCAGGATACGAAAGTTACGACACAATTCATTTCAATTAAGCGCATTGTAAAGGTCACTTTCCGTCTTTTGAGTTCCCGAAAATACTGGTCCGCAGCTAGGACAGATTGACTAATGACATCATCCGACTGATAATTAGCAAATTAGTTTAGGACCGAAGGGACTTAAGGTTGCTCCAAGAATTGGAGAACGAGGTAACTATACTTAATATTACGATAGGAAAAAAAATAGTGAATATCTCAGAGACAAAATTTGCTATTTATGAATTCCCACTGAAATGTCTGTCATCTACAAATTGAGAACATTTTTGTTGCTCTACAATAAAATATATTGTGAAATGTGTTCTGGGCAGACGGCTGGCTTTCAGATACCCTGTAACCTTAAAAAACTAATGAATGACGTTTGATTAAGCTATAGAAATTTATGCAAGTGCTTAAGTTAAATGTATAGAATCTATCTCAGAGGCTTTAGCGAAGATATAGATATATTAACTACACTTCGTTTTTTTCAGAGACATTATCACGCCAGCTCTGCGCATTCCAATTGGATACAGCGTATCTGCAAGTCGTGCAGGTCTCAGTGCAAGCATTTTTTTTTTGTTTTGTTTTGACTTATATTTATACATATGTAGACAGTATAGATGCATATACAAATAGATATTTTCACTCATGATTACCAAGTGGTTCAATTTATATTTTTGTCTTGCAAATATTTAACCAAATAGATAAGCAAAGCATTGACCAATTAAGCCTCCCGATAAGAATGAATGCCGAGGAGGACTTAATCATACATACATAATCTCATAAATAAACACAAACATATTGGTATGCATAAAAGAATATGTAAATGAAATGTAGGTATACCTTCGAGGAAGAGCTTGCGGCTAATAAACCGCATAGATTCACTTTAATGATGCTCCCAATTGATGACACGGCAGTAGAAATAAAGGTACAAGCGTATGCGTTTGTGTGTGTGTTGTGTATGACGTATATATACACATACATACAAACGTTAACAGAAATTTTGTTGCACCAGCAAATGACAGATATGTATATCAAAGACCATAACAGAGAAGAAATACATACATACATATGTATGTATAAAGGCGGCAAATGATTAAAAGAAGCCACACAGAAAACTGATGCGGCGGCACCAGCAATAACTGCACATATACACACACACAGTAGATACCGTAAACACCGTACGAACTTACACACACACGCACACAACACACAGAGCGGCAATGTTACGGTTCTTAAATAGCACGGTCTAGCCTCTGAATGCAATAGCAATGCGAATTTGTTTGCTTATATGCATAAAACATTGCTGGTCCGCGTTCCGTTCCGTCTTGTATGGAATACCGATACGAACTGAAATGAGCTGAAAGCACGGAAATCCTTTTAGTCAACTGTGGCTGGCTGTGGCTGGCGACGGCGCAGTTATTGCGAAAACGAAAGAAAACAAAAATCGTTACCAAAAACAGCTGATTGCTTGCTTGCCGCGTTTTTGCTTCCCCTTTCGACGCGCGGAGGCTGCGCGTTTCACACACACACACACACACACACACACTTTCACTCTCACTTCACAAAGCCAAGCATATTTGAAGTTATTTTTTTTTTAAATTTTTTTTAATATCTGTCTTGAAGGGCAATGTCAGGGTTAAGGAACCACACCCTGCTCAAGGCGATTATTCGAAGTGTTAGCTTGGTTATATTTTGATAATGGCGTAGTTCAAATTGAAAGCCATATTAGATACCAACTTTTGCATTTACTTCAAAGGACCTTTAGGACAAGCTTCATGGCCTTTGACTTAGTTAATTTTATGGTACTGCGCGGAAGACCAAATAACTTGTAATAGTCTCTTCACTAACTCTGTAAACAGCTCTTAGACTTATTAAGCTCTTTTTTTAATACCTCGCCTTTGAAGCAAAATGAATTTGCATTTTCGCATGTCATGTATCGCGTTACTTTCTAGCAATTGGACAAAACAAAAAAATAAACGAAGTTGTAAAAAACGATTGTCCATTGTGTATAAGTACCAAGTTAAGTAATTAGTAGGTCCCAATATACCAATGTACTGTGTACCGCAGTGCAGGGTGTCACCTAGAGAATGCTTAAAATATGCACTTAACTTAATGTAAGCTTAACAAATGATATGATGAATGTAACAGCTAATGATATATGTACGTAAATTCAGTAGTGCGAAAAATGTATTGTTTGCGCTTGCAATTTCATAATTTCTTAGTGAAAGAATAGAGTATGGTTAAGTCATCATTCGGTTGAAGGCAACGAATGGGAGTAACAATGAATATACATGTATGGTAATTTATATAAGTATATACCTTTAGCAGCCATAGAAAAAAAAATAAAGAAAACGTGTCTTCTGCAACGTCATCGATATTAAGTTCTATTAGCGTAGAACGGACTCTAGTTGCCGTAAAATTCAGCAACAAATTCGAAATGAGGGCGCGACCAAGCGATTTGTCAAGGCCACAAACCGCCTGGCTGATTATTATGTTTGGCCATGCGAGCTGGACACAAACGGTAAGGGAAACTATATTTAAAGCAAACAAGTAACAAGAGCTCGCACTGATGCTACCCTGTTTTTAGATTAAAATTACAATTTGTATACGAACTGAAGTGAGAGTTCGGCAATAAAGTTATACAAGTTGTAAGGCTTAAATTATTTATGTATTAATATTTGTTTTATTTACAAGCAATTTATTTCAATTATTGAATGAACTTGAAAGCAACTGAATTGTACAACTAGTATTTAATTAAATATAAGAACTAAATAGAATAACTTCGGTCATGGACATTAAAAATAAAAGGCCGCAAACCATAAATTCTGCACTATGTCTTTGTCTATTGTTAAAATTCATTTATACTGTAGGTGCTAAAACTATTTTGTAGTGCGCTAACTTATACCGATTCTATGTAAATTTTGAATGTGTCGGTCGGTAAAACATAAAGAAGTGTATTCATCTATGCGTTTGAGAAAACGCATTGCCAAAGACAACTTTAAAGTCTATGTGGTATGCAACGAAAAGTGCATTGGACTTTCTAATTTAAGCTTATGAGATAGTTGCTGACAGAATCGCATTATAATCTTAGGAATACCCATATTATAATATTATATACATACGTTTTATACCTTGCTACAACCAGTCACAGCATAAACACTAACATAGTATGTTTATGCGATGTGTATAACATATGGCTTGATTGGATCGCAGACTAAAGAGGACTGCGACATGCAATGCGAAAAACCGTCCTAGCACAATCTTAAGATTAATGTTATATGATTATAACTAACAACTCATTGAGTTTATTGCAGCTTTGTTGTATACATTAATATATATTCAAGCGGCTCCAGCTCCAGAACAACCTTCAGTAAGTAAACAAAGCCTATTATTGCTATTGATAATTACTGCATTACTTCGCGAAAACGTTTCTGCCGCTCCAAGCTCTCAACTTCGGCCCAACAGTTGCGCATGTTGCGGAAGAGCTATCAAATTTCAAAATATACACATTAATATAAATTAAACAAAAATAATATGAAACAACTAACCTCATCTATCCAGTTGTGTTCGGCCAATAGATCATTTAGTATTTCCGTTGAGGTCTTGCCGGGAAACTGTTGCTGCTGCTCTGTAACACGCTGCGAACAATTGATAAACAGATTGAACTTCTCATGAGCAATCTTGTGGAAGAGATCCGCACGCGCAGCACAAATGCGACACAATACAATGTCCTGAAAGCAAATAGAACAGTGAACCAAACAAATTATATGGACAACTCTAAAAGAGGTTTACCTTCTCGTAAACAATTCGCGCATCTGCAGATATGGTCTGCATGGTGTTTGGATTATAGGGTTCCCCAAAAAGGAGGAAACGAACCGCAATGCCTGGTTGATGGCAGCCAGCGCAGTTCTTTTGGGTCAAATTGTTCTGCACCCATTCAGAGAAAACGTGACACTTTGGCCACGTCTCAATTGATGAGATAATGCTGCGTGTCCACGGTGTGATGGCCAACAGTTTCCGTTTGCAATTGTCCATAATGTTGTCTATTACGCGCACGCTACCCAAAAAGTAGTCATCTGGAAAGTAGTAAATAAAAGGTAATACACTTTATGAAATCGTAATGGAACACTTACCTTTCTCGCGCGTTATCTCAGAGAAAAAGCTTGGATCGAGTGCCTGCGATATCATTGTTTGTATATAAATTTCAAAATTGTCCCGATACGTTAGAAAATCCTCCATTATCTTCTCAATGAACTGCTCAGTATCGTCGGCCAGCAGCTCGGAACGCATAAACTCCACAATGGTCTCAGTGTGAGATTGCATCTGTATGCGAACGGGTGCTTTGAGGTAGAGTTTCTTCGTTTCTAGATTCCACGAAGCGTACTATATGGTTACAAAGAGAAGAGCATTATTAGTACTAATAAGATGGATATATATATTTCATTTACTTTGGACATGTTGCGGTAAAAGGTCTTGCCGTTCTGTCGGAATGGCTCGTACTTTTGCAATATACATTTAGAGTCCACTTGCCAAATGGTGGGCCAATCGTTAACCAAATCCGCACGTAAAACGATAAAGTCTCCGGTCTGTACAAGAGTTACAAGAACAATATAATATTAATGATATAGTTTTATAAGACGGGATACATGTGATCTTGTTGCTGAACATACTTTAAAGTTCTCAGCCGTGGCTGGTGTTCCCGTTGGTGCACTTCCATAACCAACATCTGCACTACCTTGCAGATCCTGCTGCGGATTGTAGCCATCGCTAGAGACATGCAATTGTGGCTGCTGCTGCTGCTGTGCCGCCTGCAGCTGTTGCAACTGCTGGTGTTGATGCAAATGCGTTGTTGGCTGGCAGTAGGTGTTCTTGCGCGGCGTTCCCTTGATGCGTCTTGCTGCTTTCCGCTTGCCATAGCCCTTGCCGCCGTCGTCACTCTGTTTGATAAGGAATAGATTACAAACGACGAACGGGCGAGCGAGCAAGCTCTAGCTAGAAGAAACACTTACATCTTCCTCCTGCGGCGTCCAAACGGGATCCGTGTCCGAGTCGGTGAACTCCTCTGGCTCACCAACCGCACCGCCCTCCCCAATAGTTGATGTATTCAAGAGAAGCGCGTGCATGCTGCTCTCCTTGGCCTTGCGGGAGCATTGCTCCCGCCGCGGCGGCAAGTTTAAAGGGTCTGTGAAGAGCACAAAAGTAGTTAGCATCATCAATGTGGTGGGGCGGCGAAACGGCCAACACAATGGCAATCAAGCCAATCGCCGAACAACAACTACGTCAACAACATAAACCCACAGCCGAGAAGCCATCGAGGGACACTGCCGCTGCAGCCGTTCCGGCTCACAAGTAAATAATAAAAATACAAGTTTTTATTTTTTGATGATTTTTTTCTTTTCTTTTTAAATTAATAATATTTGTTCTCGGTATTCCATCTCAAAAATACTTATACTTTCTTTTTCTTTTCTTTTTTTTTCTTTCTTATTTTTTGTTTGTTTTTTTTTTTTTTTTTTTGCTCTTGCATTTCGGCATTATAACAATTTTAAAAGTTAAGTTTATGTATTCGGTTTTTACATATGCACAGTGTCCATGTCCCTGGTATTAAGGTTCGTTGTCTGTCTGGTCTGTCGGGTCACATGGAACATGGATGCGATGTGGTCATTATCGCGACTAATGCTGCCACGGCCAAATCAGATTAATAAGGTGATGATGATTGGGGGCGGCTGGTGTTGCCACGCTAACAGCTGTGTTGATGGCGGCTGCCGCCGTTGACGCGTCGGCGGCGGCGGGTGTGTGATGGTGGTTGTTGTTGTTGTTGTAATTGTTGTTGCATGGCGCAGCAGTAGTTGCGATAGTAGAGTGCTTATTGGAATTATGCTGTTGGTCAAGTAACATACCTTGACTGCCGCTCCCGCTTCCACCAACACCAGAACCCAACTGCGCGCAATGCTGCTGCACGAAATGCTGTGCGGCGCCCAATCCCGGCGAATCCTGTTGCTGCTGGGCGTATGGCCGAAACGAGGATGTCGTCTGATCGGCTGCGGGATGCTGTATGACAGAGGTAGATGTTGATTCAGCGGCTGCTGCTGCGGCAGCTGCCGCCGCCACCATTTGTGCATGCGGCCTCTTTTTCGGCAGTATTTGAGTTTGTGAGAGTATTTTGATGCGATGCCCATCGTCTCCGACGAGACCGGCCAGATTCTGTGCCGCTTGGCTGTCCGTCGCTGCCGCGCCCGCTGCTGTTGCCTGCGACGTCGACGCCTCATCACCGGCACCAGCCTTGCCTTTGCGTTTATAGGGAGCACGTGGATAATTTAGCTTGCGCGAAGGCTTCACCACTGGCGGCGGATCATCGTCACGTTCGCCTTGAAGAAATTTCAGATAGCTATCCATAAACTGTGTCTTCTTTTCTCCAATTGACGTGCCCACGCTGACTGGCTTCGGTGCGGCGGGGCTGTACGTTGTGGACGTCGTGCCGGATGTGCTAAGTGTTGTCGTCGCCGGCGTTAATCCGTTATTGCTGCAGTCATGCGTTGAAATAGAAGGCGGCTCCGGTGAAGGCGTTTTGTTAGGATTACGTATGCCAAAGTTTGTATTGTTTGTCGAGGAGTTTGTGTTGCGCCCATTAGTTGTCAGCGAATTGGCATAACCCTGTTTTGGTGCACTATTCGCATCGGCCAAAAAATCCAGCTCCTCTTCTATGTTTGGCACGATGACCTTATTGCTGGCCTCGGTGGCAGCTGCAGCAGCAGCTGCCGTATCCTCCTCTTGCTGATGCACAGCCTCAACTTTTTCATGCTGATGTTGCTGTTGCTGTTGTTGCTGCTGCTGCTGTTGTTGTTGGTGCTGAAGTTGTTGTGCATAGACCTGCTGCTGCTGTTGCTGCTGTTGTTGTTGTGTATAGACCTGCTGTTGCTGTTGCTGCTGTTGTTGTTGCTGCTGCTGCTGTTGTTGCTGTTGCTGCTGCTGCATACACGCCGTGTACTGGGATGCAATGGGCTGCGGAAACGCTGGATAGTACTGGGCAAGCTGCGTGAGGTGCGATTGCGCCTGTGACGATTGCAAGTGTGCGGGCTGTGGCAGATGTTGCTGCTGCTGCTGCTGTTGCTGCTGGGAGGACTGCTGATGTTGTTGGCTGTGCTGCGGATATGTGGGTATGTTGATGGTTGTCGCCGGTGACACAGACGCCGCATTGTTCTCCGTTTTGAGCGGCGCATTCCACTTGCTATTAAAATCGTAATACGTATTTTGCTGCTGTTGCTGCTGCTGATTATGCTGCTGTTGCTGTTGCAGCTGGTGGTGCTGGGATTCCTGTGGACTGCGAACGGTGCTGTACTCGCTACTCGGAATGAGCGTCTTCTTCGGCTGTCGCTTGCGCGGCGTCTTTGCTGGCTTAGGCGGCGGCTTTACGTCCTCCTGCAAATGGACCAACAATAGGATTTTGATTAACACACTGGCTAATGTGTTGCTTCAAATTGGTTATGTATTAAGTTTGCATGTGGAATATATTTATAAAATGTAGTACAAAGATCACATAAAACTTCCTCAACAACGTCACGTCACAGTTTCAAATTGACCACAAGATTTTGCCAACAAAACAATTAGCTATGATTGCAATAATTTAATAGTTTTAACAGAACGTACGTATGTATTTATACATATTTAGAAACAAATAAGATTTATAATCAAATGAAAACGAAAGACCGCCACCAAATTGTAAACAATAACAGTATAGAAAAGATAACAGAAGTAGTACTTAGCACCGCCACAAGGTGAAGAGAGAGTACATATATACTGTTATCTATGTTAACATAAATGCTTTGCATGAATACAACACATTCAGACAAATTAATAGCAGCTTCTTTCCATACACATATACATAGTTCGAATATGTACATAGTTTGTTATACACATGGCTAAAATAGGTTCGATTATGAACTAGTTCTGCCTGTTGAAATCGATTACAAATCTGTATAACAGCCGTTAGGTGAACTGAATGCGAAAACAAAACACACAAAATAATAACAAAAGCATAAGCAAAACAAACTTAAACAGACCAACAAAACAAACGAAAAATTAATCGAAAATAAATACATACAAATGAAATACAAACCTTTGGCACTGTTTGAATCTGTGACGCTAAGCTGCTCGAAGTCCCTGTCCCCGGTGACAATATCATATTAGCCACAACGTGCTGTCGCCGGCCTTGCGGCGAGCTAGCACTCTGCTGCTGTTGTTGCTGTTGCAACAAATGCTCCTGCGCCACTGCCTGCGCCTGTGCCTGTTGCAAGGACACTGCCGCAGATGAATCTACATCAACAACGGCCGGCTGATAGAACGTTTGTTTTATCTCTAGGCCTGGCGGCAAATTAAACACGAGATTCTCGCTGGTATCTGCACCGCCAGCTGCATCATTGGCATAGTCCAGCTGCCGATGCTCTTGCTTGACGTGCAACTGCAACACACTCTTAATCTCCTCCTGCCCATCCTCTGGCTTTGTCCAGCAGTGCTGCTGCTGCTGCTGTTGTTGTTGCTGCTGCTGCAGGTGCTGCTGTTGCTGCTGCTGCTGTTGCAATGTGCTTTGTATCACAGATGAGTAGGCCACCGTTGTGGGCGCTGCAGACGAACCCGCGCCTGCCACGTTCATAACGGTGCGTCGCGATACTGGGGAACCAGCCGCAGATGCCGCCGACGCGGACACAGGCGCCGATGCTGTCTTATAGACAATCACCTGTGGTGATCCGCCCACATCGACCGTGTGTAAATTCGTGATAGGTGATCCATCCGCAGAGCTCAATGCGGGACTCGCATACTGCGCCGCATAAGCGGGGCTAACATTCTGCTGTTCGATGTGTATCGTTTGCGTATCCTTGCGAGCCAGCTTCAGCTTTTGACCATCTAGGGTGTAATAGGTCTCCGCGTCGGCAATCTCATGTTGCAATTGTTCCTGCTGCTGCTGCTGCTGTTGCTGCTGTTGTTGTTGTTGTTGCTGCTGCTGTTGTTGTTGTTGTTGCAATTGGGTCAAGTAAATTAGTTCGTTGTAAGCTTTGATTTGCGCCTTTGCTTGTTGTGAATTTTCTTGTTTGATTTGCTACAGATACATTGTTGTTGTTGTTGTTGTAGCCGTAGAAGTTTGGTTGGCAGGTTGATTTTTTGTTTTTGTACATAAATTTGATGGAAACGGAAATTGTTTTGTTCGGATTTCGTTACATATTTACAGTACATACATAGACAGTTAGGCATAAGTTGAGGCATAGTCTAAGCAGAGTTAGTATTAGGGAACTTGAGGGAGCATCAAAAGGGGCCCAGCAGATACCACAGTTTGCAATTCAGCTAGACTCAAATAAGCTACTATTCAAGAAAATGACTCCAGGTTAAGCGTAGGGCTATCAGTTGTACTCAACGGGGAATAATTGGGAATACTAACAATAATCGGCAATCAATTGTTTTTCGGTCACTTCAGTTATTTTCTTAAAAGAATGCTTATAGCCTCTTTTTGTTAAGTGCAAAGCCTCCACATAAATGGAGATATTAGCAAATACCACCGATTAGTATGCATTGAGAATTGCTTATAAGGAGGACACCAGCACACACACACACCCACACACATGTACACAACCTGAGCCCCTTGAGCCCCTCCCGGCCATGGCCATCTGCAACTCTGTGTTAAATTTGGTTGCAATAATTACTTTTAATACTCACCACTTTGTCGGCAACTAGGTTCAGTTGCTGTTGTTGCTGCTGCTGTTGCTGTTGTGCCTGCTGCTGTTGCTGCTGCATGGCAAGGAACGTGTTGGATATCATGTTGGGTGTGTTCCACGTCAGCGAAGTCGAGGTCAGAGCCACCGTAGTGGGTGACGGTGAGGCGCCGCTGGACGATGAGTTCTCGCCGTAGTAGTTCGAGGCAACATTGTTGACAGCAGCGGCTGCCGCAGCGGCGGAGGAAACAGCCGCTACCGCCGCTTGGTTTTGAAAGGAGCTAAGCTGTTTGTCCAGCGACGTGGGCAGCTGCAGCTGCTGCAGCTGTCGATGCGGCGTGTTGACCGTCGTTGATGCATAGTGCGCCGGCTTGGGCTGCACGCTAGCTGCGGCCGCATGATGATATATCTGCTGGAATACTGGATTGTAGCTGCCGATCGGCGATGGTGGCACGAAACTGCCGCCGCTCGCTGCAGCCGCGTTAAAACTAGCAAGGCTGGCCGCTGTAATTGTCGCTAAGTGCGGATGCTGAAATTCCTCCGCTGTGCTGCCCGTGCTGCCTGCGGAACCGGGTACGATGCGATTGTAAGCGTAAGACCAGGGGCTGGAGTTGGGATCCATGTGGGGTGCTTGAGCTGGAAGCAGGTTTAGGGTTAATTTTCAATTTCAGTGTGGGATAAACATCAAATGCAGACTCCAGGGCTGCGAGTACAGACACCGTCTGCTCAATGCCCCTGTTGAGACATACATACACGCATATGTACATGTAGAAATTTGGGTATTTTGTTTGTATTGCATTGCAACTCACTTAACGCATTCACTTATTTATGTTTTTTGCAGGTTAAAATATGTTTAACAGGCAACATCAATACAGTTGTGTTTTATGCAGCCCTTGCGACAAGTGCATTTTTCGCAGATACTTTGATATTTATACACACATACACACATACATACAGTGATAAATTATGCCGCGCACAATTTGGCGTGTTTTGGCAGTTACTGGAAGGCACATTTTTCTATTTTTACATGTTTTTCTTTCTTTCAATTTAATCAAAAAGTTGTATTATGCGCTTACATACATATGTATGCGTGTAAGTTTGTACATCAGTTGATATTTCCTTTGACCACTTTTAACATGTACATACTTATGTATGTATGTATGCTTAAAGTATATGTATGCATGTACATACATACATGTGTGCGTGCGTTGAGAGATAGTCACTGGCGAAGCAACTTGGTCGTTTTACTGCTTCGTTGGTTTCACACTTCGATGGATCATCTTTATTTTTAGCTTTGATTATGCACTTGTCTATTTACGTTACAATTTTAAGTAAATTTATTTTGTAAACTACTACAATTGGGCTGCATAACTTTTTTGTGGGTGAAACAATCTCCAAAATGGCCGCTCAAGTACAAATGAACTGTTGTTCATTTGAACACAATGCACACGTGAATCAGTTCGATGAAATTCGTGTGCTTATGTTAGCCTGAGTGTTAAGTTTTTTTCTTCTCTTTGCTATTCTATTGTTTTATATTTAATTATTTGTTTGGTGAGTTAACCTTCCGCTATGCCTGAATTATATTTTCAATCTAAAATGCAAGCCTACATACATTTATAACAACGTGTGAAAATACAATATTTATGTATGTAAACATGCACATAAATCTATATTATTCATACTATCAAACAAGTGTTGTAAAATGTGATATATTTCTACACCAGCGGTCAACTAAATCGGCGCAGTTCCTCAGTTCAAACATCGATTTGATGCACATAAACTAATAAAATCGTACTTAATTTATTATTATTAGTGCACTTACAAATTTTCCGGCGTGCGAAAAGTAAAATGTTCATACAGATGAAGTCGCATTAATGGCAAATTAATAGAAATTAACCGGGTCGTTATATATAATAATATTAACTATGTTTTGTTAAAAAATATTCTCAATTCTTTGTATAAATAGAATAAAAAATTCTATTAATCGAATCGAACTTTAAGATAATTATGTTATATTATCGATAAATTGTCATCTCTATTAGTGACTGTCGTTTTACTCATTTCTACAAGATATTTTTTTACAAAAAAAAAACTTGTGAAGAGAACCCACATTAAAAATTACCATTTGTATATGCGCAGAAAATAACAACTAAAAACATAAACTATCAAGTCGTAAAAAACAACCAAAGCGGTAGGTATTTATGATTTTGGATAATGAAATTCAGATTGGACATTAATTTGATATTTACACATATCTACGTGTAAGTGAAAATACGCCCATTAACTGTTAACATGTCTGCGTGTAAAATTTTCTAGAGTACAATATGGATTTCGGTGATGATTTCGCTACCAAAGAGGAAGTCGATCCAGCAGCAGAGTTTCTGGCCCGCGAGCAATCGGTTCTGGGGGACCTCGAAGCGGAAATAACTGGTGGATCTGCAACAAATGCAGCTGCAGCTGCAGCACCTGCAACTGACGATGGATTGCTTGGCGGTTTAGTCAGCGCCGGTGCTGAGCTTGGTAGCGAACTATCTGCAAACATTGGAGGTGGTTTTGAATCGTCGACGGGCAGCTTCGAAGTCATCGGAAGCGAGTCGAACGAACCGGTTGGAATCTCAGGACCGCCGCCGTCGCGTGAAGAGCCCGAGAAAATATGCAAATGGCGTGAGGAACAAAAACAGCGGCTGGAGGAAAAGGATCTTGAAGAGGAACGCAAGAAAGAGGAACTACGTCAGCAGTCCAAGAAAGAGCTGGACGACTGGCTTCGCCAGATTGAGGATTCCATTTCCAAAACAAAACTGTCGTCTCGCAACGCTGAGGTGCAGGCCGCATCATTGGAGAATGGGGCTGTTGAGCCTGGCACCGAGTGGGAGCGCATTGCCAAGCTGTGCGACTTCAATCCCAAAGTCAATAAATCAGGCAAAGATGTCTCACGGATGCGATCCATTTATCTGCATCTAAAGCAGAATCCCATACAAGTGCAGAAAATCGCCTAAGAGACATATAAACCAATTAATGCACCTAATCAAATTTGAATATTTCGATTCTGATAAAAAGTATTTTTTGTAAATTCCAATTATATTAAATATATATTACTTTAATTTTGCCTCTATTATACTTATGATAATATTCATAACGAATAAAAAAGAATCAGACACATAAATGCATACCATCTGTTATTAATTTTTTGGTCGCAATCAAAACCAAAGTAAATTAATCCTAATTTATTTATTTAAATTTTTACTTTCAGTGTGTAATGCCCAAGAAACACAACGAGAAATGCGAGGAGGCGGCAGATCTTACCGCAAGCTTGGCGAAGCTGCATATTCAGAAGCGACAGGATTACTTACATTGGGATGACTACTTCATGGCCACGGCCTTACTTTCGTCGAGGCGTAGTAAAGATCCCTCCACGCAGGTTGGCGCATGCATTGTGGACAAGCACAAGCGCATTGTAGCAATTGGTTACAATGGATTCCCAAGAGACTGTAGCGATGATGTTTTTCCCTGGTCGAAAGACAATAGTAATCCCTTGGAAAACAAGAATATGTATGTGGTGCACGCGGAAGCCAACGCTATACTCAATAGCAATAGCACTAGTCTGGATGGTACTCGCCTCTACACGACTCTTTTCCCCTGCAACGAGTGCACAAAATTAATCATACAATCGGGTATCCGAGAAATATACTACATATCTGACAAGTACGCGGAAAAGCCTATCTATCGAGCCTCCAAGCGGATGCTCGATGCAGTTGGCATCGTCTACCAGCGACACGTTCCTACGCAAAAGCAGATTATTATCAACTTTGACGACACCCTCGAGGAAAGCAAATAAGACATTGAAATTCTATACCAGTTAATCCAGGCAAAAGGCAAAAGCTTGCAGTTAAGTTGAAAAATATAATAAACCTGGTTTTAAAATGTATATGTTGAAGAACACCAACAAATAATTTGATTAACTTCTGATTCTACTTAATATAAATCTATAAAAACGAGATCCAAACAAAAATTCTAAGATATAGCCTTTTTACTCGCTTTGTATACGATTTAGCAAGATAATAACGTATCCTGCATTTTAATCACCGATCGTAACAAAGTGCAGAAAAACACAATTACTTTAACATACATATAAGACATATCTATATTTCTAAGTGGGGTCTTCGGTTCTGGCTCATGCAACTATAAAAAAAAAGTACAGGATTTAAATCTTTAAATCTGTTGAATCGTTAACGTTTAAATTCTCCTCAGACTTTTTGGACACGGGCGAGTCAGAAAGACGTGGCGAAAGGTCGCGCAGTTTTACAACATTGCCAACTGAAACCGAGTTGGCGGCTTCTGTAACAGAATAGCCGATGTCCGGCGGGGTACCTTCCGGATAGCCTAAATAGTAATCAGCAATGCGACCAGCCTCACGTAAGCCGCTTAAATACGCGCCGTGCACAGTCGCTGGATAGTTGCGTATCGTGTGCTCGCCCGCAAAGAAAAGGCGAGGCAGTTCTTCGGCATCTTTGCTAAAATGCGGCTCGAAACTTGTGGGCGGGATGACTGGTGCTGCAAGAAGATCGTAGTCACTGCCAGAGGAACCTACAGAAACATAACTATATGATCCACGGGCCCACTGATCGCTGCGCCAACGAGTGACGACCGTCTCCTTGGGCTGAGGCACCGATGTGTTGCCAAATATATTTTTTAGTACGGACATACAGCGTCCGATAATGATGTCATCCGTCACGCTCTCAACAATATTGGCTGCCATGCCAGCGACGAGGGCCAGCAAAACCGGCGACGAGCTGATGCTCCAGAACAGAAACATTTCCCCTTTAATGTAACAATTTTTGAAATGGTTTTCAAATGAATGGAATCACAAGTGTGCCACTCACCACGACTGGCAGTGGTGCTGCCCACATGGCCAAAGAGATTCGCATTGGGATCCCAGAATATACGATCAAAACAGAGCACCACTTTGTTGAGATTACCAAATCCCAAGCGACGTATGGCTTGTTGCTTCCAGTCTGGCAGTGGTGGATCGAATTTAACAGTATTGCCATGCTGTGACTCCTCTTCCTGCGTGACCGCCACCTTGAGAACGCCCAGTGTAAGCGTACAGACGGCCAAATCGGCCTTGTATGTCATTTGCGAGTTGGAAGTTTTCAGATTTTCAGCCACAATCTCTACGCCTTTGCTGTTGTACTTAATTTCTTTGACAGCGCTATTGAGCCGTATGTCAATATTCTCCGTAAGCGCAACTGGAACGCAGGAGTAACCATTACGCACTGTGGTATGGTGGCCAATAAACTCAAAGTCATCATCCTGATCCCAATGCTTTAGCGACAAGTTGTCCAAGCGTGTGGCATTCGCGAATTCCAGATTGGCAAAATGCCAGTCCAGTATCAGACGGTCGCGTGAGGATAGATACACCTGACTGCGTATATCATATATTATATGAATCTTAATGATCATCTAAATGTAGCCACTTACCTTGGTCCGTTTTGTTCTAGTTCTTGGAGCTTGAGCTCCATCTTATGCCCCTCACTGCGCAGCTCCGCTTCGACATTGACAAGGTCTTCCAGCTTGATTTGAGTGGTGCGAATGGTGTATTCTTGGCACGCATAACCATTTTCGTTTTGGGCGCCCTTTGGAACGCGCTGTCTAACCAATGTTTGAAGCTCAGACTTGAGCGTTGCAATCTTCTGTAGAATGCTCTTCAGCCTTTTGCGGTGCTCAATGATTTTCGTTTGTGCAGCAATAATCTCTTGCATATGTGCGGCGCGCTTCTCCTGCACGGCCTTGTCCTGCATATTAATGATCCACTCCAGGGCATCGCCCAATGAGACAGGATTATTGCCGGCGTAATTAAAGTCCAGACGATGCGACAGATAGCTGGCCGATTCTAGTAGCCGATTAAACTCGCGCTCAATAACATCATCTTTTTCCTTTGGCACTGGTTTACCATCGGGACCGTACAGCGGGCATGTCTGCTGAATTGGTACCAGATCCATGCCAATCTGCTTGCTCAGAATGGTCATGGGATTGCCGTAAACACCCGTCACCACCATGGCGCCCAGGTCGGCAATATAGCTGTTTTTGCGAAACGTGGCAATACGCCCGCCAACTCGATCTCTCGCTTCCAACACGATCACATCCATACCAAACTGTTGCAACTGTTGCCCAACTGCCAGTCCAGAGATGCCCGCACCGATCACAATTACCTTGCCAAGCTTCTTGATGGGTATGGGAGTTATCCGCTTGAAGATGCCGAAATTGATAAAGCCGTGCCGCTCCAAGAATGAGTGCACACGTCTCACCAGATTCGGGTCACTGTCGAAGGGCGGCGGCAGTCGTTTGAGTGCATTTTCAAAAGTCAACTGGGTTTTGGGATTATCCACCCACATGTGCAGCAGACCGTTACGTATGTTAAGGAAAACTCGATGCCCCAGTATGCCCGAGCGGCTAATATCCGGAAAGCACGCCTCCTCATTAGGTGTCATCTTGCTAAAGGGCAGGCGTGACTGAAAGACTGCACCTTCCTGCCCGGAAAGTACCGTGGGGGTGCTGTTATCGCGCGCATCCCCATTGGTGCCATTTGTGTCCTTTGGCAAAGCGCCGCGGGTGCCAGAGGCTGCGCTCTGATGAACTGCCGTCTCCGACTTCCGGGAGCGCAGCTCCGTCTGCACATGCCCGCGTTTATCCGACGGTCCAGTGCTGCTACCTGACGAACCGGAGCTGCACTTTTCATAAGACGCGGACGCATTCTCCGCACTTGCCGTTGCCGGCTTATTCGTGTAGTCGACTTTGGGCTTGTTCCGCCGGCTAGTGCGCCGCTCGTCACTTGTGGCAGGTGTGTCGTTGGAGTCGTCGTCAAATTTTGCCTTCGTTTGGTTGCCGGCTTGGCTGCCGCCTCCTGTAGGGTTGCGTTTGGGGGACGGCTCCCCGTCAGAGTCGTCGCTAATCAGGGTTACATACTCGATGGGTTCGCCCATTTTGCCGGTGCTGGTACTACTGCCACCGGACTGAGTAGGCTTCATGCCAGAGCTGTTGTTAAATTGAAAATCGAAACTAAGCTGTGGATCAGAACGCGAGTCTTTTTCTAATTTGACTACTTACATTTTATGCTCGTATAAAATCAAAACTCAAGTCGACAAAAAAATGTGTATATAGTAGCTCAGCACGGATTTATTTTACACATTTTTTTTTGTTAGTTTGCCGTCACTTGCTGTCGGTCTGATATTTGCACGCTTAAGTTTATTTAATTTTTCAGTTTAAAATGTTTTTCTTTTCGCATTGCAAAAACAAACTTGCAACGAGCGACGGCGTTCTATCGTGTAATAGAGGAAAGAGATGGACTATTTGGTTGTAATCAGCACACAACTTAACAGTGTCACGAAACTTAACACTGGCTGGAACTGTTAAATAGCAGGATAACTAACAGCATAACGTAAAAAATAAAACCTAATATCATATTATCAAGAATATCCATTAAAACAATCATTTTTGGGGTATTTTTTGAAATGAAAAGGTAAGTTGAAAGAAATTATTAAACTGCAGCAGTGTTGTAAAATATCTATCGATTTGTCTATCGATACCGAGTGTTTATGCGATATTTTTTCATTTGGAAGATAACGGAACCGCAATTTACTGTTTAATTATTGTGGTACAACAACCAATGTATAAAGCGTATTTTAAACATCATAATTTTCGGCTGCAATTGATGCGCTTAGCGAGTTTATTGTTGCGGGGGTAGTAATAAAGATCAGCTTGGCTAAAATAATGTTCTGATTTTATTAAAACATTTCATATTTTCAGGAAATACATGGTTTAAATAACAATTGGAATTCACATTGTACACAAACAAATTGTACCTGCTGTCAAATATTTGATTGACACCTACACATCCCAGTACCCAAATACATATCGACATGTACAAACACATATGCATGAATTGACACGGCTTTAGCTCAGTCACGACCATCGCAGCACTCGTCGTAAATAATCTTACTAGAGCAGCCTTGCGCTGACTCATCGAAAAAATAATCCCAATGGCAGGTGTTCTCCTCAACTTCGACGCCGTCCACACACGTAATATAGTTGTGGCAGTTGTTACTGCTGCTGGTAACCAGCATGGTGCCACGCCCCTCACAGCGGTTGTGTGTGCACACCACCGAAGTGGGCAGGCCGCATCTCTTGTTAATGTCGTCGAAGAAGTAGCCCTCTGGACACTGGGCCCACATGGGATCAATGTCGGGAACGGCGCCGAGGTCGGCGCAATAGAAGTAGCCGCGGCAAGTGGCACCGTCCGATTGGAAGCCAGAAATCGGTTTGCTTTTGGAACCGCAAACATCCTTCTTGGAATGCGCTGTGCATTTCACTTGACTTTTAAGCGCACAGCCGCCGATCTCTACATCAAAGTACTGCGTTGACGAGCAAGTCTTAAGTGTATGCTTTCCGCTCTTGCACTCATAGTACTCGTTACAGTCATTCTCCTGCCGAAACTTGGTCTTGTCGGGCAATATTTCGCATATATTTGCTACGTCCACGCAAAGCGAGTCGACTCCATACTCGCACGACTGCTTGGTCTCATTGAAATGCTGCGAGTTCTCGCAGTGACCACCCAGGGCTTCGCCGTTCCTGCAGTAGAAGTAATTTTGGCAGTCTGTTGGATCTGCTACCCATTTTCCATCCAATCCCTCGCAAGGATTGCCACAGTAAACGCTGTTGCTCGCCGTTGCCTGCACGCACTTTTGTGAACTTGGCTCAAAGACCAGGGAATCGGCACAGGTGTGTATTACTCCAGTGTCATTTATGCATTCAATGTACTCGTCGCAGGTGCCCGGCTTGCGGATGTGGGTGCCATTTTTGAACAGGCGGCACATACCCGCGAAATCGTGCAACGCGTGCAATGGCTGGGGCAGGCATATTGCTAGCAGGATTACTCCGATACCGAATCGCAATGACGCTGAATATGAATAAGAAAAGTTATTTCTTATAGATGAACAGTAGTATAAACAATTCATTCAAACTCTGTGTACTGAGGCGAAACACCTGCGACTTAAAATGTCTTCTTTTATTTTATACCCACCGTGCATTTTGATTGGTAAATTCCTCTTACTAACAACTTATTAACGACAAGGCTACGGTGCGACTGCTCAAACTGTCTGTATATGACTAACTGCAGATTGGTGCTCGAAGAGAATTTATAATTGGGGTGGAATATTTCTGATACTGATACCTGAGTCTGCAACAAATTAGGGGAAATGTGTTCTGAGCGGCTCAAATCTTATCTGCGTTTTGCTAAAAATATGCAGATATTGCAAACTATGGCGGGCGAAAATAGAGAATTTGTTAAATTTAAAATCCGAACAAGAACAAACGCATTCAATTAAAACAAAGAGTGCTGAAAAGTTTCCAACATACCTAAACATTTTTTAACCATAGATAATGTTCGCATTTATGTACATACATACATATAAATAGCCAGCTGTCTGTACAGCTTTTACATACACACACATACATATGGACATATGATTCTGCCCTCGTAAATCTGCCAAATTGATAAACTGATTGTCGAACAGCGTTCATTAACTGTATTGAGCTAATGGTAAATTTGTGAACAACATACATATGTCACATTTCGAACCCTGCCTTAGTTAAATTATTTAAAAAACCCAAAAGCAGTGGTCGACTAGGAAATACCCTAACTTGCACTACAGCACATAAATATTTGCCTATCTATGATAGGTAAAATTCCGATCGACTTAAAACCTATTTCCATATATCTTATTAAAAGAGCATTTGAAAAAAATATGAAAATACACACAAGCTGCAATGCACAGCCCTCTTTATACTATTGACTCTTCTTCTTGAGAGCTTACATTGATCTGCTCTTATATCTTTCCCCAAAAACACCATCTGCTCTGTGCCGCGTTGCAGCTTCGACTGAAGATTAGCTGCAATGGACAGCGATTTTTATACTACTGGCGCTTCTTCTGGCTAGCTTACACTCATGTTAACAATCTTTGATTATAAAAAAAAATAAACACACGCAAACACATTAGCACACCACCTGCACTGTGCCGCGTCGCAGGCTCAACTGAAAGCAAGCTGCAGTGGGCAGCCCTATTTATACTAGTCGCTCTTCTTCTTGAGAGCTTACATTGATCTGCTCTTATATTTTTCCCCAAAAACACCATCAGCACCGTGCCGCGACGCAGGCTCAACTGAAAGCAAGCTGCAATGGACAGCGATTTTTATGATACTGGCGCTTCTTCTTGCTAGCTTACACTCATGTTAATAATCTTTGATTATAAAAAAAAAAACACACACACAAACACATTAGCTCACCACCTGCACTGTGCCGCGACGCAGGCTCAACTGAAAGCAAGCTGCAGTGGGCAGCCCTATTTATACTAGTCGCTCTTCTTCTTGAGAGCTTACATTGATCTGCTCTTATATTTTTCCCCAAAAACACCATCAGCACCATGCTGCGACGCAGGCTCAACTGAAAGCAAGCTGCAGTGGGCAGCCCTATTTATACTATTCGCTCTTCTTCTTGAGAGCTTACATTGATCTGCTCTTATATCTTTCCCCAAAAACACCATCTGCTCTGTGCCGCGTTGCAGCTTCGACTGAAGATTAGCTGCAATGGACAGCGATTTTTATACTACTGGCGCTTCTTCTTGCTAGCTTACACTCATGTTAACAATGTTTGATTATAAAAAAAAAAACACACACACACACAAACACATTAGCACACCACCTGCACTGTGCCGCGACGCAGGCTCAACTGAAACCAAGCTGCAATGGGCCGCCCTATTTATACTATTCGCTCCTGTTCTTGAGAGCTTACAACTTTTATGCTCTTAAGCAAACTCACCATCTTCACTGAAATCCAGCTGCAATGGACAACGATTTTTATACTACTGGCGCTTCTTCTTGCTAGTTTACACTCATGCTAATAATCTTTGGTGATTATTAAAAAAAAAAAAACACACACACACAAACACATTAGCTCACCACCTGCACTGTGCCGCGCCGCAGGCTCAACTGAAACCAAGCTGCAGTGGGCCGCCCTATTTATACTATTCGCTCTTCTTCTTGAGAGCTTACATTGATCTGCTCTTATATTTTTCCCCAAAAACACCATCAGCACCCTGCCGCGACGCAGGCTCAACTGAAAGCAAGCTGCAATGGACAACGATTTTTATACTACAGGCGCTTCTTGCTAGCTTACACTCATGTTAATAATCTTTCCTTAACATTTTTATCGGACCACTGTCTCAATAACTGCCAGAGGCCTGATCGGTCGAAAATATGAAAAAATTGTTTCTATCACAACATATATTGACCAGCCCGAAAACTTTAAATTTAACTATGCTGCTTATATATAAGTTAAGTCCTATCAATTTCAAAATATAAAGTTAAACAATAAAATGACTCTTTTAGAGTTGAAGCGGTATGTGATGATATTTATAATCAGAAAAAATGGGGTAAAAGGAAAGCTCGTTAAAGTATGCAATATTTTTACATGTGATGGAATAAATATGCAATGCAAAATTTGTTATAGGTTAATTCTATCACTGAAAAAAGGGATATTACTAGTTTCGTTAAGTCTTCAACCTATAAGGTTTACGTCCATATTTCTGTTTAGCTAAGTCAGGGTTTCCGGTCTGTATGAACGTGTCGACCTCAGACCTCATATTATGAGGACTAATTTTTTGTGGTTGCTTAAAGCTTGTTAGTTTTTGAGATTCTTGAGCTCAAGCTATTTAATTCATAACTCGTTTTAATAAAATCATTTGTGATTTTGGAGTTTTATCCTAAAAGTATACAATCTGGTTGAGACTGCTTTATGAGTGGTTCCACAGACCCGCGCTCAACCTCCCAAAACAGAAAGATACAATCCAGTTTCAAAGTGCGATTCCGCAGAACACCAGTCGCCGGAAATGGCGTTGTTCATAAATACTGTCTATGATACGGAACATTATTGACATGCTCGATACGATTACTTGAAGAATTACGCAGATAGCTGCAGACGCCGAGTAGCTGGGCGATCAATTATTAAAATGACATTAAATTAAAAATAATTACACATATAAAGAGCGTTCACAATGAATTGATAATCCAAAAAGCACTTGAAAATAGTATATGTATATGTTTAATCGGACAGGTAGGTAAAAACTTCAAAAAAAAAAGAAAAAAAAATTAAAAATTAAGAAAATGTTAGGTGAATCAGAGCATTATCGCAGTTTAATTACGAAACTTTTGAGGTGTTTTGGTTGCGGGTAAGCTTATCTGCAAATGTGCGAACAATTTTAATTAAACGCACCGATAGGGTATTAGGTGCCGCTGGCTAGACCCTCTATATAAAGCATATCATGAAATTGGTAGGCTTAGTATTGAGTTGGTATGCTCCTATAGCATACAAGGCTAGCTAATAAGTCGCTAACAACCTGAACGCAATGACGGGTAGGGCTGTGATATTGAAATTGAAATTGGAATTGAAATGGATACCATCAAGGATTTCTTAATAAACTGACACTTTGATATCTTGCAGCTTCTCATTTAAAGGCTTTTGCCGCTTTTGCGGCCGCCTGCCTTTTGCTGGCCACCCAGGCCGAAGCTTATACTATGGACGACATGTGTGCTCAGTGGTCGGGCACGGGATATGTTGGCAATCCTACCGATTGCACCAGCTGGGGATACTGCAAAAATCAGCAGCTTGTGGCCACAGGTACCTGTACCAAGGGCGAGGTCTATGAACCGCAGTCGCAGTCTTGCCAATACGCTTCCACCACGCCGTGCACCACCAGCGCAAAAGAGACATGCTCGGCACTGAAAACTGCCGGCTTTGTGGCAGAGCCTTCGGACTGTACCAAATATACGTATTGCTTTGGCAATGGTAAATCCGAGACTCAAACCTGCCCAACTGGTCAGATGTATGCTGCCAATAATAACTCCTGCGTTTGGGGTCCAACATGCCCTCAGGATACACTCTGCCGCTTCATGCCGAACAATATTTTCGTCGGTGATCCGACCAATTGTAATCAATATCTGCAGTGCATCAATGGCTACGGAGTATCGGGAACTTGCCCAACAGGTTTTCCTTACTATAACGCTGTTAACAATGTTTGCCAAAAAACTAATACATGCACAGGCAATAATAATGGCGGTGTAACCACAAGTACTCCACCTGTGACAAATATTGCATGCACAGATGCTAAACCTTTTACTAAAGATGGAGCGACTTGTTACGGATACCTATACTGCGCTGACGGCGCGGAAGAATCTGTTTGGGGATCGTGCCCCTTTGGATTGGAATTTGATGAAGACGCTCAAGCATGTATATCTCCCGCGGCCACCGTTTGTGCATTTGATCGCTGTCAAAACACGAATCTAACATACGCAGCTGTTGCGGGGTCAGATTGTAGAAAGTATACATATTGCCCGGCTAATACCGTGGGCACTTGCCCAACAGACTTTCAATATTTTGATGAGGTAATCGGAAAATGTGTTGGGACTCAACCCACACAGGCTATTTGTACAGAACCACTACCTACTTCTACTGATTAAGTAGCGCCCAAATAAGAGTAAACTATTGACGAAACCGATGAAATTTCCGTTTTTAACTGTTGCCTTAAATTGTATGTTCGTAATTAAATATATTGCTAAATTAAAGCGCATATAAATAAATCAAATCAGTTAATCTAGCATTCTGCTCAAAATGTATGCTTCCCTCTTTATTAAAATTTGATGAATCCCCACGTTTCTCCTCACCTGACACCTGTACCTGTACCGAGTGTAATAAGTTGGTGTCATCAAAATTCTAAGCCCTTGGCTGTTACCATGGGCGGGATCGATCAAATAAAAATGGATTTTCAAATTTGTATTCGCTCACTCAATGAATTTGATGTCGCGATAATATCGAGTTCTTTTTTATTTTTTATTTTTATGGAATTCAAAGTCAATGCCTGGCCACGACTCGACTTGGCTCCACATGACAAATTTTCCTATCAGCATCGATAGAGAAGGGTTGATGGCATACGCAGATGTTCACCATGGAGACACGAAGCCACCGAGCCAGCAATGCGACATGTTATTGCCGTGTAATTTACATGCTGGCCCGCTATCAGATGCGAATGTTATCGCTCACGTTGATTTCTGATATCAGAGACAGGCAGCAGAGACAACGACATTGTCTTCCTTGGGCCTGTGCATTTTCAAAATTGTTTTTTTCCCCAAAAGGCAATGAATGAAACAAATGAAGCGAATGAAGCTTTGCATATTTAAGAAGGCGCCGCCTGGTGGCAGCGCATCAGTCAAGTTGTGGAGCTGCACGCGGCGCTAGCGATTGTAACAATTTAAGGATACCGTTAACTGACACCGATAACTCCGATAACTACCGATAAATATCGACAGCATGATGCAAGGTAACTGATCGCATTGCTGCCGATCATCATCGATGCTAACAACGTTTATTGCAGCTAGAGTGGTCCTGCCCATGCTTGCCCTTACCCTGGTGGGTGTGGCCAGTGCCGTTAGCAAACTGGACGACTTTGATCATCTGACAACGGTGGAGATGTGCGAACTGCTGCCATCGGACACGAGCTTCCTGCGCCCAAACACCTGCAACAACTGGGTAACCTGTCCGATTAATGGCACCACCATAGAGGAGGGCACCTGTGCTGCTGGACTTCACTATAACAAGGATCAGGGACGCTGTACCATGGCCTCCAATGTCGTTTGCCCATATGCAAATGCTGTTGACTCCGGCACAAGCGCACCTGTCAATGCCTGCGCCAATGAGACGGATGGCACTTTCCTGGCCGATCCCAGCAGCTATAACTGTCACGGCTATCTACTGTGCAAGGGGCGTCGCGAGGTCAAGGCCGATTGTCCCAACGAGCTGGTCTTCAATCCCCGATCACGTTCTTGCGTCTATTCCACCCAATATAGTTGCCCGACCAGCAGCAAGAAGACAACCTCGCCCGTCTGCCGTGCCTTGCCCAACAACACGCGCCTGGCCAACGAGGAGCATTGCCACAAGTACTATGTCTGCCGGGACGAAGTGCTCCATGAGCGCGAGTGTGACGCCCAGATGGCTTACGACGTGTCCTTGGGCCGCTGCGTCGCCGCAGCCAATGCCACCTGCTACGCTACGGCGGCGCTGCCACCGCCAGAGAACACCTTCTGCATGGTCAACGGTACAACGGCGCGTCAGGGCTACTTTGCTGATGATGAGTCCTGCAGCCACTACTATATCTGCAAGGCTCCAGCTAATGGCAAGCACGACACGAACCCCCAGCATCTGCAGTGCCCGCTCGGCTCGTACTTTGACGTCGAGAAGCTATCCTGTCGTGATCGTGTCAATGTCCGCTGCACTTTAGACCGTTGCGCCGACTTTGCCCTGACCTATGTCAATGTGCTTGGCGACTGTCAGGCCTATGCCCGCTGCTCGAACGGTGTCCGAGTCAGTATCGGCCACTGCCCCACCGACTACTACTTCGATGAACGCAGCCAGGGATGCACTCCAACCAACCACAACTACGTCGCCTGCTCCGCCTAAGCTTAAAAAGTAACCCAGCACGAGATGCAGTGCGTCTTCAAATTGTAATTAATTTTAACCAATTAAATCAGACATAAATTTGGTGTTAGTCGAAAGCATTGCAAATTGTTTTTGTTCTGTTTAAAACTGATTACCCTGCGATTATACTTAATATGCTATTCTATATAAATAGATGACAATTGTGGAAAAAAGGCTGCGTTCGGAAGGTTCGAAGTACGCAGACATTCCCGCACAATACAAAATCAAAAAATTCATTTAATACCTTCAAGATTTTACTTGAACAAAACCGACTATTCAAAAAGCATTAAAAAAAAACATTATATGAAATCAGTTATCGGACTGTCAAATATCAATGTGAAATTCCGCAGAACTCGGGTACTCGAATACGTATTCGATGTACAAAACACACATTATGCGTGGTAATTAATACTGACGAGCACTGATATATTATTATCAGGTGCTTGTACCTACTTACTAGTAGTAAGTGTTGCTGTTGTGCGATAAATGGCAAGGTGAGGAGCACGGCTATCTTGAAAACAAACTGCCGAAATATGCTATGATACGGACAAATGTGTTTTTAAGAGGCGTCTAGAATGTTGTTGCCCCGCTCATCAGATGAACATTTCTATGAACTGTTTGTACAAAACAAATTGCAACTTGGAACAAGTATAAAACGCCTTAACATCGGAGTAATCGCTGCTCCAAACTGTAAAAGACTTGCTCTTTATCTCAAAGGTTGTTCAAACTGTGTGTTAATAACTTATTGTATTGATTAATATTAATTTAATTGTGTTGCACAATTTATATAAAATTTGTGAGTCCCAAATATGAAGGCATATCAGACTCTATTTATATATACATATATATATAAATAATAAATATCAAAGTCCATGGTTAGCAAATAAATAAATGAGTATATATACGAGTAAATTTATCAAATCGATTGGGTGATCTCAGCCCCTGCCTTGAGCTTTATGCCCTGGCCCGTGCCTCTCAAGCAGCTGTGGTTTGTGTTGTGGATTGGCTAGATAGGGCGCAGGCTGGGTACGATATGACCTGGTTGGTGCAGCGCTGGGTCAGCTCATCGAAGTACTCGCCATTTGGACAGGTGCCCTCGCCAATTTTGACACCGTCCTGGCATATGGCGAAGCCCGTGCAGCCATCATTCGACTCGTTGGCCAGCTGTATGCCCGTGTAGCCTAGGTCCACGCATCGATCGTAATCGCACTGGAGCTTGGATCGCGGCACACAGGCGCCACCATCCCGGGCAGAAAAGAAGCGACCGTCGTCGCATTCGCCGTGCTGCAGCTGCATTTGGCCATCGGAACTCTCACGGCAATAATAGTAGCCATTGCAGCTGCTCTCGTCGGAGATGAAGCTGCCCGCTTTGGGGCAAGCCTCTGGCGCCGCTGTCAACGGCGGTGGCTCCGTGATCGCGCACTCCACATTCTGCGGATAGTCACAGTCGCCCTTAGCGGCGCTGAAGTAGAAGGTGGCGGGGCAGGTGCCATTGATGACTTCGCCCTTCCAGCACATTTGCCAGCCGTTGCAATTGAGGGTGTCCTTGGCGAAGACGCCGTCGGGCAGAATGTTGCAATAGCTGTCCGGATTCATTTTGGCAGTACACGGAAAATCCCGTATGCATGACTCGGTGCCCGGATTATAGTTGAGTCCGTTGTTGCACACGCCGCGAGTGCCCACACCCTGCTTACAGTAGTAATAGCCATTGCAGGAGTACGGATCGGCGGCAAAACCATTTGGCTGTGCCGCGCAAGGATCACTAGAGATGCAGTTTGTATCGGCAGATGGCACGCAGTCCTCAGTTTGCCTGTCATAGAAAAGTCCATCGTCGCAGGTGCCGCTCACGGGCTTGCCATCGACGCACTGTATCCAGCCATTGCAGACACGAGGATCGTTCATTTTAGTCCCATCAACGACAAGTGTGCAAATGAGTTCCGGATCAAAGCTGGAAGCCAAACATGTTGGCAGAATCAGGCCAAGCCCGAGAAGTATGTGCCAGACCGAACTATCTACAAAAGACATAAACACTATAAAGTCGAAACGATTTGCTCTATATAAGAGCTAATATCCGAATAAAGGGTATACAAGATATCCCCATAATGAATTGTTCTCCTATTTAAACATATGGAGTATATCAAGAATATATCATAAAAAAAATTTAAATGAAATGTACTTTAGTAAAGGTTTTGTTATATTCAAAAATGATATGATCTTGATATGATATCACATCGGAAATGAGTTTTTGCTAGGATCACACACTTGAATTATTTAACTTTCGCTTTAAGTTCATAAGCTCATATGCAGCAATTAATTTAGTTTAGTTATATGCATATTATTTTTATTTATTTATTTTTTTTCTTGCTGTTTCGTATGTAAATTTTAAAAATGTACGTACTCATGTTTATGAAAACGAACAGGAACTGGAACTGCAGAGCGACCCTCCGGGACATTGACAACGACTAACTGGCTGGAACGCGACTTGCCTATTAAATAGAACTTCCCAAAAGGTAAGGCTGACAGGGGGCAAATAAATTTTGGGGCATTAACACAGAGCTGAAAATGTCGCTATCTGTTTTAATTGAATACATATTTTATCAATTTGACAATTAATAAATTAGGAAATACCGTCCATTTCCCTAGATAGCTCCATTTGCGAATTGTTTAAAAATACTTTACAGACGACATCAAGAACTTCAACCCTTATGACCAATTGATTTCTATGTTTATTCACGTGCGTAATTCGAGTCATTTATATTATTTTCACGTTAGTTTTTATTTATATTGATAAAGTCCCGGCTGCTCCACAACAGGCATTTGTTATACTCGTCCGACATTCGACAAAACGAATACTAAACTTTTTTGTTTACTAATGAGAGTTCGGATAGACATTAGGGTTACGGCTTTGCAGATATGTAAGGAGACGAAGATTGTAAATACTGATTTTGGTGAAAAAATCTCGGGAAATATAAAATGCAAAAAGTCATTTTTCAACGGATTCTTCCTTAATATGATAGTGTGATTTCGAAAAGAATTGACTTATCTAAAAAACAGTATAGCTTATGCTAGCTTTGATCAAAATATATCGACAAACAAAAAAGTTGTCCATATATGTAAGTATCTACTTTTCGACTTATAGCAGTTATATGATATAGTGCTCTGATGTTGGTAGGATTTTGCATATAATGAAACTAAAAAAATGCTCAGTTTGGTCCAAAAATATCTTGATAAACGAAAAAGTTTGTATTAATGGAACCTATCGTTCCAATGGTAGCTATATGACTTAGTGGAAAAATCCAGCTGGATTCTATATATGTACCCTCTGTTACAGAAAGTCGGAACTATGAAAATCTTCAAGACGATCGTTTTAAAACTGAGAGACTCTCTTGCATAGAAATGGCTATTTCAACCCGGCTGTTGATGCTGATACAGAATATATATGATTTATGGGTTCGGAGATGTCTTCTTCTATATGTTACACATTTCATGAAAAAATAATAAAACTCTCTACAAAATATTTTAATTCCCTTAGTTCTTTGCGAATTACGCGAAATTCCCAATTCTCAATTCACGATTCCATCTCTAGTTTTAATCAATCCACCCATTGCCAAATTTCTGAGCATCATCTAAACTATGGTTCGAACTCCTAGCTGCCACCTCAAAGTATGCCACACTTTCTTTGCATTCGTATGACTCATTGCTCTGAAATTTGTGATCTTCTCGATTCTTATTCTTCTTCGTGTGTATTTTTATCAAATATGTATAAAGTGTGAGGCGCGACAAGTGCCCAAAAAATATGTTTTCATGTTTCAATTAGTGTACGCATAATATTCTTTAAATGGCTGCACCCAGCGGGTGCTGGGTGTGGGGATTGGCCTTATATAAGAGTCGTAGTTGGGGCAATTATCAAATATTTTATCGCAGCGTGTGGAATTGTTAGCAACTATTACAAAGAGGATCGCATGGAAATTCGTATGCATTTTGCATTGCTTGTGGGCGTCTGTTTCGGGGTGGCCCAAGCTGCGGAGCAGCCGATTCATATAGAGATCGCCGATCTGAGCCATGTAAGTAGACTTCCAAGCTGTCAAGGAGCTCGCCCGCTCAACGTTTTGCTTGTAGATTTGCGAGGGTCGCACGGATGGTCACCTGGTACCGCATCCGCTGGATTGTAATGCGTACTTCGCCTGCGGCTCGTTGGCCACGCTCCAATACTGCGAGGAGGGACTCCATTTTGATGCAGCTGAATTGGTGTGTGATGTGCCCGAGAAGGCCAAGTGCACTGCGTTGGATGGCATATCCGCTGTGACGACCACGGCGCCAGGCGGCATCTTGGACCCTGCCATTGGAGCCAAGCCATATGCCGATTACAACTGGTGGATGGGCAAGCCGCAGCCGGTGTTTGTGGCCGTCGATGTGGAAACTGGCCAGGCCGTGAACCCCATGGAGAAGTACGATCCGGAGTACGTCGAATGCCGTCACTTTGGTGCATACTTTCTGCCTCATCCCAGCAATTGCCAGCTGTACTTTATCTGCGCCTACGGCCATCTGCATCGTCATCAGTGTGGTCGCGGCACCCTCTGGAATTACAGGAGCTCCGAATGTCAGTTAAGCGCGAACGCCGAGTGCTATAACTACAAACAGGAACCTCTGGTGGATGTGCCCAAAGAGTCGAGTACCACATCTGGCCAAGTAACCATCTGCTACATCGTGAACACCAGCAGCACCTTGCCCAGCCTGTCCAGTGACCGCGAGTCGACCACAAGCGCGTCTGCCCCAACGCCACCGAGCGCACCACCAAGCGCACCACACAGTGCCCTGAAGTGTCCATCGGAGCGCCAGAGCTATCTGCCGCATCCCGATGACTGTGGCAAGTACTACATTTGCATAGCGGGCATGCCGGTGCTGACCACCTGTCCCAAGGGTCTATACTGGGACCAGAAGGCCGGCTATTGTGACCAGGCTAAGAACGTCAAGTGTTTTCAAAATCAATAAATAAATGCATCCCATTGGGGTTTGCCAACACGCACACAACAGATTTAGGGCATCCATCAGCTGCCCTGCACGACCAGAACTTTGTTTTGGACACAAGCCCGGGACAAGACAACCCACGCGTCTCTCTTAGTCGCCTCTTACGACAAGCGATGACATGCTGTGGGGGTATTCTAAGGCCCGCCCACCACACGGTTCAGTGAATAAATGCGATCCTCTTTTATTTGTTTCCTTTAATTAGTACCGTGTAGTCTACGGCATTCCTTACAAAACAGTTGCCACGGTCAGCCGCTGCCACATTTCGCGTCGCCTCTGAACTGTTGCGGCACTCTCCACATCTGGCTTCGCCTGCTGCCACTGAAAGTCCAACACGCTTGCTTTTAGACGCTGCCAAAATGTGGCGGATCCGGCTGCCGGCAGGGGTCCGGCAGATTCATTTACCAAGCTCTGCGCGGACCCAATTCCGCCCAGCCAGAAGGCGAGCAGAGCAAATGCAAGACTCAAGCCGAACAATCTGTATGATGCACTCATCCCGTGTCGCTTTCTATACTGACGTATGATGGCGGCGACTCGCATCAAGACAACCAGCACAATTAAATAAATAGATATAATCGTATCCAAGTCAAGATCCTTATCAATGAACTGACAATTGCTTTACAATGGATGATAAGATATCCAACGTAAATTTCTTAATACGACACACTTGGATATTAACATTGTTCTAAACAAGTATGAAGGTACGTAAAGAGTCAAAGAACTTTAGATCAAAAGTATTTTACCTGTGTAGCTTCGGTTGGTCGCCGGCTCAAATCCAGCATGAATTTTAAATTTTGTCAGCATATTAATTATTATAATTGCGAATCTAATACGCTTGCTGCACGCATATTAGAGTGTAATCCAGATGGACAGCTTAGTTTATTAAACCATTAAAGGACTCTGCGGCAGCTGCTGCCCGGCCGAGAGTGGAAAGGCGAACACTCTGCCAGTCCGGACAAAGCATTATGCGGCTTGATAAATGATGTCCTCGGTGGCTTAGAAAGCAGCTCCTGCTGGCCTAGCTGGTCTTTATTTATTATCCTAAAGTCAAGCATTTCGCATCTTGAAATAAGAAGAATAGAAAGTTGAGTGAACGCAAGTTCGATACACTATTAACAGAGTATGTCACTTTCTTAATAGGCTTGTGACTTTTAGACTGTAATTACAAAGCAGTGACTGTCAAACTGTGAACTACGCAATTATTAACCTATCTCGATAAGCCAAACGTTGGACAAATCCAATATACTCGCTTTTACTTTGTGAACAGCACAAAATCTTAATTTAATTGAGTCAAAACTCAGCTTAAATAAAACATTTTCGTTTTTACTTTTTTTAATTCATAAATTCTTTAACATTTTATACATATGTATGTAAATAGAACTAATTTACCGGTGTAAATAAAGCTATTTTGTATTACGCTCTTTACTATGATTAGTTATTGTATTTATTATGAATACATATGCATATATATATGTATATATATATATATATAGATGTGTTCGTCTGTTAATATAAAGGTAGATTGCGTTTGGAGGCTGCTTGCAAAAACATTCAAGCTTGAGTTCCATTTAAGAACAAGAATTTATAGTTTTATATGCAATATAAGTGCTTGAATATAAACCAAAAAAAAAAAAGAAAGAAAGTGAGAGGGTATATATAGGTTAAAATACTACTTAATATGTAAACATATGCATGTAGATAGCCTTTTGAGTGCAAACTCCCAGCTATAATATATATATATATTTATCAGAGCCATAGAGTTGATATTAGAAATATATATTAAAAATACATTTTCAATTGCACACTAAATAATACTGTGGGAGTAGCTATTTGTTTAAACAGTATATGTATATGTGTATATATATTTAAAATATGTATTTAAAATACGCTTTCTTCTAAAATACAATTTAATGCTTCATTAAATAATATTCTACGATTTCAGGTGTAGCCCTTTTTATGTTTTTTTTTATTTATCGGGTATATGCTATATATATGTAGGTATATGTATGCAATATTTATACAAGTAAGGGTATTTGTTAATAATCTTTTTTTTTTGTACACTTGAAATAAGTACAATCTCCTTTTTAAGACTTTTTGTGATTCAGAGCTTCGGACACGCCTCTCTTTCATATGCATATATATGGTATATATAAATAATTATATTAAATCGATGTGGTTAACTTTAGCATGTTCTCATTAAAGGTATTCTCAATGCGAATCCACTCGAAGTTAAGCTACACAGCAAGCATAAATATAATCTAAAATTACATAAACTGCAATAATCAACAATCAATCTAGATATTTATGCCCGATATTATTCCAAAGTGTGGAATCAGTTGAATGGCAGGAAGAGCGTTTATCATTCCTTAGGCACTACAAATTCTATTGCAAGCAATTATCTAGTTTAACACAAAGAAGAACATTTTTATCATACTCATTATCAAAAACTAGACTGTGTGTGTGTGTGTGTGTGTGTTTGTTAAAACCTTAATGAAGTTTGTTATTTTGTACATTTTGTTTTGAAGTTAAATAGACTTGTTCGTAGCCATTTTATGTAAGTTATCACATATTTTTGTGTGTCCAAAAGATATTGAAACTTATCGAAGGTCGTTCTAAGCATGCACATGAATGTCGAGCAAATTATTGGGCCAAATACATATGTTGATAAGGAATAAAGTATGGCATAATATAAACTAATCATTTGCCGGCCACACTGTTGAATATCTTGTCTAATAGTTGATAGTTTATAACTCTAACTTAAATGTATATATATATATATGTGATAATTGCTATAAACTATAGCTAATATATATATTTCTGTTGCTGTCACATTTTGAGCGCGATCTCTACTAAGTACGTTCTGCCTCGCCTTTGACGAACCACATCTACATAAATTCCATGAAGATATGCGGTTTACTTGTGCGTTCTTAATAAACACATAATTAACTGATTTTTTATGTTAATTAAAAAAAATATGGCTGTTTTATAAGATGTACAAACAATTAAAAAGGAAGACACAAATAAATGTGATTTGTGTTTGGGTTTTCTTTTTAAAATATGCAAACAATTAAAAAGAAAGTAAAAGTTTAGACACCAAGACCCATACCTACAACTATTAAAAAATATTTTATATTTGGCTAAAATAGGAAATCTATTTGCATAGAAATGATCTGATCAATGAAATTATAAATATATGAAAATATAAGTATTCTTCTTTAATCACAAAGACAACAAACAACTCAAACGGGCCTTTTCTATTATGACTCTTAAACTGTAAGGCCAAGTCAGTGACTGTCAAACTGTGATATGGGGTAGCTTGCGACTTACTTGAGCGGGAGGGAAACTTAAAAGAAGTAAGAATGCTTTATGCTCGATCTTCTAAGGAGCTTATCTTTAGTCAAACTGGCAATTTTATTGTATTTAGCTTAAAAATCCTGTGGAAATATGGATTTTAGTGATTTTTTATACACTAAAATCTAACCGGATTGGGACCTCAAAATAAAAATAAGGTTTATCAGACAGTTGGACAGCAAGACAAATGTTAAAAAATGATATTTAAATAATTCATGCTTAACACACATTTGTTTTACACACATGTACATTCTATATATTATGGTTAGTATATTTATTGTTTACCATCATATATCATTTCTCAGATGTTTTTCAAAGTTTTGTAGAATCTTATAAATATGTTTACAAACATATTTATAAATATGTGTGTATTTAAATTTTAATTAAAAATTGTCTTCTATGTATATATTTTTTTTTTGTTTTTTTTTTTTTTTGGAAGAGTACTTCTGAATGTATTCGTATAACAGTTTAATATGTTTATATGCATTAGTAGACTTGTATATGGATAGACAATGGGAATGGGTAGCACTTAGTCGGAATGTTTATTATATTTGTATCTTGTATTTGGACCCAAAAGGTGCAGTATTAGCAACTACATTGACCAACTCTATTGGTGACCTTGTCAAGGAGAAGCCAATGTGTTTTGTTATTATTATTCTCTTTTTTGTTTATATCTAATGTGTTACCTAATCTCCTATTTATTGTTGTTGTTGCTGGCCAAATGGCTGCTTTAAACGTCGGTTTCATTGCTTAAATGTCGCTGGAGGTCCAAATTGCTCTGCTTGGCCGTCTGCAAGGGCATCTGATGGGATATCTGTTTCTGCAGCATCCTTGGATCTGTGGCGCCCGGCAGACCAACATTGCAGGCCTGGTTTGGATTGCTGGGCGAGCTGTGCTGCGATCGCGGACTGGGCGGCGTGGGCGTTGCGGGTATCTGATGCCAATTAATACTGTTCTGAGAAGTAATATTGCGCGTCTTCAGCAGGGGTGGGTTCTTCGTGGACGTGGAGAATGCCATGCCGCGCTTAAGCGGCACTCTAGAGACACACGAACATAGTACGCAATTTTTTTTTAGGTGGAATGGCATAAGGATTCAATGTGGTGGACCATTCGTTACATATGTTTGTGAGGCGAGACATATGGCGGGGGGTATTCGCGAAATGCAATGTTACAGAAAAATGACAAGAGATATAATAAATTATATGTGAATGATGCTAATAATTCAATTGCTCCCAATCTTATTACGGACTCACCTAGTTGGACTCGGCGGTGGATAGGAAATGCCGCGATGACTGGGCGACAACAATAAAATACCCGAGTGACTAGTAGTTGTGCCCGGCACAAGCAATGTATTGTTACTATAAGTATGTTAAAGTTTACTTTAAAACCGATCAGACCGTCAGCTCGTCGGACTACAAATCAAACTGAAGCAAGAATCGTACTAAACCAAAAGTTAACCGTTTGCAGCTACATTTTCAGTGGATCAAAAGATTACAGCGCGCGTGCACACAGAGAAGCGATGGGCCGAGTTGAGAACTGAGATCGTTTCTATCAAAAACTACACGAAAATGTACCATTTGATATACACATACAAATACATTATAATTGTATTAAAAACCCAAGCAAATAATAACAAGAGCAAATAATGTACTATTTTGGTACAATAAGAGGTCTAAACTACCCATGCACAACAAATGTACCAATTTAGGTACATTTGTAGCACATTCGTTTAGTACAACTTAACTCAGTTCAGCTCACAGCTCAGCATGCTCTTTGTGTACGCGTGTCCTAAGAGAATAAAACGCAGAGCATAAATTGAAAACAAAAAGAGACAGATGTTCGGCACGGCGTTACGTATGGTGGAATTGCAGGCAGATTAGCATTTGTGGTGAGTATTTGAGGTGAATTTAAGCAGAGCGCATTCTGAAAGCGTTGTAGATGATTCTTGGCTTTTCAGTAGTATATATTATATGTATATGTGTATGTATAATAAAAAAATATATAAATATATTTATTTTAAAATTGTTTTGCATTACAAATAAAAAAAAAGAGTATATATCATAAATTAGCCAAACTATATATGTACGTATATATAAATATGCTCGTTTCTTTTCTCTTGATTGTGTAAAGTAAGTGTATAATAACATTAACGACGTATACGGACGGTCTTAAGGACTTATACAAATGACTGGAAAATGCTAATTTGAAGATGAGTAGTGAATACTTATGTATGCGATATTGCTTGCTCGTGTGCTTCTAGTAAGCAGGAAGCTTATCATTGTCTGTGGCGACTTACGTTTGGTTGTGTTGCAGGTTCAGATTGGGCAAACTCTGGCCCAAATGGTTTACGGGCTGCACGGATAGGGTATTGGCCGATGTCGATGGAATCGTGCCAATCTTTGGCTTTGGCACGCCCCTCAACAATTGCTGTTTGCCCTTCGACGCCAAGCCCTGGTTGCCTGAAAGGAATAAATGGTGTGTTTGAAACGAGAACGGAGCGTATAGTAAGGCTTGGCTTACCCATTAGGCTGGAGCCCTCGTCGCTGGAGAGTGAATTGGTTTTTTCAAATTCAACGGATATATTCCGGGAATCGTTCCACTCAACGCTGCCGCTGTGGCTATTGTTTGCACTGGACACATGGCTGCCGATCGATGAGTTAATGGGCGACTTGCGCACACCGAGGGAATCGCCAGTGGTACCACTGCCGCCAAAGCGAAAGCTGTCGCCTCCATTGCCCCGCTTCAGTCTCTGGTATATGGTCTTGGCGCGCCAGAGGGCATCGTACCAGTTCTTGGCCTCGGTGCACTGCAGAGTAAAGGCTGTGGTGGCCACCTGGAACTCATTGAGATATACGCAGTTCAGCGTGTTGTTGTGCGCCA